>NC_142137.1:21635695-22885695 GCF_024610735.1 Ursus americanus
AAAGTAGAGTCTGGGTGGTTGTTGAGAAAGTCATCAAGATGACAGACCAGTGGTTGACCCTGGTGTAGAACCCGAGCAATTGGAGCCTTTCTACCCGCTGCCTTATCCTTGGAATATGCACTCCACTTGCCTTCTCTGTTGGCAGAAGCCACCCCAAAGATGTAGCCTTGAGACAGAAATAAGGTATTAAGACCATCCGGGCAATATATGTGACTGAACCCAATTAAGGCCTTTATATAAACTTTTAAGATTTAGCGGGGGGGGGGGGGGGGGTGTGCAGAAATCTACTCATCTTACAGCTGCCCAAAACAAGCCACAAAAGTAAGTGCCCTTGCTTATTAAACCTGCCCCCTATCAATCTGGAATGCTCTGTCTCTTTCTTTGGTGTCCCTTTGCCTTCTGTATAGGACCAGTTCTCAAACCAACAATTGGTCAGTCAGTCAGGAGACCAAAGAAATGGGCCTTGTTCCCAAGGCATCCACAAGGGAAATCTCAAGTTAGCCATCAACATCTATGTAGAGAGGCGGGTGGCCCTTACATTAGATGCTACTGGACTGCATGTCAGTATGTGGACACTTGGGAAACGCTGGCTGTTTTCACTTGTTTGTTTGAGGAACTGTGCACAGTACACTGTGACAAAGAAAGGAAAGGAATGATTGCTACAGTGGGCTGGCTCCTGCTGTAGGTAGTCGACTAGACACTGATGATGCCCAACTAGAGGCTGAAGCTTGACTTAGAAAGTTGGAAAAAGAGGGGAGCCTGGGTGGCTCAGTAGGTTAAGCGTCCGAGTTTTGATGTCAGCTCAGATCATGATCTCATGATAATGGGATCAAGCCCCACATCACGCTGTACATAGAGCCTGCTTAAGATTTGCCCTCTTTCCCTCTAGCTCTGCCCCTCCCTGCCTCCCTCTTAAAAAAGGAAAAAGGCTGGAAGAAGAGCTGAACTTAGAGAACGGCATGCATTTGTCCACTATTCTGCTAGCTTTGGGGCTGACAGACAAGTTGGGAGAGCAGGATAATAAATTGTGAGAATGTAAGCATGCCACTTTGCAAAACTGGGAGGGCACAACTGCCACAGATTAAGGTCCAAACACTTGTGACAAAGCCCCATTGGGATGCTAAAAGACGGAGTCTCTGCAAAGAATGAGAATGAAGAGGAGGTTGTTATGGTAATTGATGGGGAGAAAGCTGAAATGCCCCAAGCAGTATGACCCCTCATACAAAGGAAATTTTTAAATAGCAATCATCCCCCAAAATGCGGAAGGGAAAACTTACATTCTTTCTCTATCCCTTAAAGTTGTAAATCTTATCACTTGTTTGAAATGTAAACACCCTAAGAGATAACCAAAACACTGACCACAGAGACTGAAGAAGAAAAGGCAGCGGAGGTTTTTTAAAATTCAGACTGTTAGAGAAGTTCTCTTGCTCAAAAATCTAGTCCACGGGGGTACCTGGGTAGCTCAGTTGGTTAAACTTCTGATTTTGGCTCAAGTCATGATCTCCAGGTCCTGGGGTTGAGCCCCATGTCAGGCTCCCTGTTCTGTGGGGAGTCGCTTGTTCCTCTCCCTCTGCCCCTCCCCCTGCTCGTGCTTTCCCTCTCTCTTAAATAAATAAAATGTTAAAAAAAAAAAAAATCTAGTCCACAGCCTTTGTAAGATCACAGATAGCAGTACAAAGCTTTAGCCACGAGAGTGGGCACCTGATCTATGGCTAAAGTTTGGGAATGAAAGCTATGGAGTTTCTGTTTGTGTCAATCAGTATGTTTATATAGGTCTACGCATGTATGTTGTATGCATGCAATGTTCTTCTACCTCAAAGGGGCACAACCAAAACTGATTTGTAAAAAGGATAAGGTTTGGTTTTGTTTTTCTTTGTTCATTTGTTTTTACAAAACTACCAGAAATAATAAGGGTTAAAGAAAATGAGTATATAGGAAGAGTAGGTAAAAAAATAAAATGTGTGAGGATTTTTTTGGAGAAAGAAAGATATGAAGGATAGGAGGGATTTTTGGCTTTTTGCTTTTATTTGGTTTTTGTTTTGTTTTTTATTGGTGAAGAAAAAAACAATTTCATCCTAAAACAAAAGGACTGTTCCAAGATTTAAAAAAAAAAAAAAAGACAGTACTAAAACCAAGTGGATATAGAAAGTTACAGAGAACTTGTGGAAAAGGAATATTGAAAAGGAATTTCACAGGTAGTCAAACTAAGATTGGAACGGATTTAAGTTAAAAAGAAAAAGGTTTTAATGTTAAATGGCGTGTCTGTCCATCAGATGCGGGCCCCCAAATACGGGGCAACAATTGGGTGGAGGTAAAATAATTCACCTGAGGCAGAGCAGAGGCAATGGAAGCTTACTCAACCTACCGCAAGGGAGTGGAGGGCAGGGGAGCAGAGAAGAGGCTGTGTGCCCTATGGCAGTGGGTGTGGAAGTCAAGGCATCAGGCAGGACAGCAAAGGAGAGGTTGTCGCAAGGAGGCAGTGGCTGGCCACCAATTTTTTAAAGGGGGAATTTGGCAACTTTGGAATGCTCTCTTTTTTAGTAACTGTGCCTAACTCTAAGTAGCCATTGGTCAGTCAGGGTCTATAGATATTGTGAGGTGGATCCACTGATGGGCCTGTCTGTATTTAGTCAAGGGGTCATTGTGGGCCCTTTCTATGTTCCAACGCTCAAACCTGTTTGCCTAAAAGTGGCCTCTACAAAGAGTACACTGGTATAAAATTAGAATTTATTTTTCCATCTGTTAAAAGTACAAAATTTTCTTAGATTTTTGGTCTGCTCTTTTTGGTAGCTTGTTTTAAAGATTTTATTTATTTATTTATTTATTTATTTATTTATTTATTTATTTGAGAGAGGGAGAGCAAGCACAAGCAGGGGCAGAGGCAGAGGGAGAGGGAAAGGAGACACTGAGCAGAGAACCCAATTCGGGGCTCTATCCCAGGGTCCCGGGATCATGACCTGAGCCAAAGGCAGACCCTTAACAGAATAGGCCACCCAGGTGCCCATGATGTTTGGTCTGCTCTTAGTAAGAAATTATAAACAAATTTTCCTTTGCCTTTAATGTAATCTGCCTAGAAAACAAAGATTCTGTGTTCTGTCTTTATCAGATCTTTGACTACTTGGGGCACCTGGGTGGCTCAGTTGGTTCATCAGCTGATTCTTGGTTTTGGCTCAGGTCATGATCTCAGGGTCCTGGGATAGGGCCGAGTTGGGCTCCCTGCCCAGCGAGGAGTCTGCTTCTCCCTCTGTCCCTCCCCCTACTTATGCCCTCTCATTCTCTCTCTCTATAATAAAATCTTAAAAAAAAAAAAAAAAGATCTTTGACTATGTAAGAAAACAGTCTTCTCTATTATAAAAGCTAAGTCTCTTGCAACTCTAACTTTCGGATATGTTAAATTTCATGGGAAGCAGTGTCAAATAAAAAGTGATGCTAAACTTTCTTAGAGTGCATTTGTATGAAATTCCTAAAAGTCTGATATGTCTTGGTATAATGATAATACTTTATCATTATGTAATGATAAACCAGTCATAATTTTAAAATGTATGTCACAGAAATCACCAAATTCACTTGTCAACTGCATTATAATAAACTCTCATCAGATTTTTAACCATGGCCATTTTAAAGTCCTTTGTCATTAGCAGGCAGTTATTATTTGGCTCTGTTATTATTTTGCTTTGGCAAAAAGTATTCCTACAAAAGTCCTTCATCTTCAAGGAGATTCATGGAAAAGACTTTGACAAGTACAGTTTACTGAAAACTAAGATCAATTTGCCTTCATGTGGGAGGGACAATAATCATCCTTTCAAGTTCTTGGTAGGCACACCTCTACCAGGAGATGGTAGCCTGAGATCTGTCCCTGTTCTTCTTCCCCGCATCAGTAAAATGGACCAACTGCACTGATGATATAACCTTAACAAGTGAAGACCTGCCTCTACTGCAGGATGCTCTGCAGGCAGGAATATCTGCAAGGGAAAAGATGGGTGGTGAACAAACTGAAAATTCAAGGCCCAGGCACTGCAAGGTTTTGGGAGTCGTTTGGCTAAGATATATGTCGTCCCAGAAGCTATGTTTGATAAGATGCAAGCCTATACAAACCCTAAGAATGTAAGGAGATGCAAGCCTTTGTAGGAATTTTGGGGCTTTTAGGGGACTTTTATTTCCCACCTGGCATGGTGCCTCTACCTCTTACGCTGCTGAGGAAAGAAAAGGCATGTATGGAACTGGGGATCAGAGCAGCAAGCCACCTTTGAGAAAGACAAATACTAGCAAAGAAGATTAAAGCTCTGGGCATCTCCCAACATGACTACCATTTAAATTAGATGTGTCCATGACTCTGGAAGGTATGAGTCAAGCACCGTGGCAGAGACAACAGAAGGGGAGAGTGCCCCCCTGGAATTCTGGTCCCAGCTCTGGAATGGGGTAGAAACCCAATATTCCCCCATACAGCAACTCCTAGCAGTGTTCTCTAGGTGGAGCCTCTCAAGAGAAATGAACTGAAGCAGCCGATAGGCTAAACTCAGTGAGGTTTCGTGATCACTCATGAGCCCTGGCCATTAATCCTTTGTACTGACAGTTGGTCTGTTCTAAAGAGATGAACCCTATGGCTTGGACAATGGGAAGCCAAGGAGTTGATGATTCATGAGTGTGCCCTTGTGCGGTCAGGATGTGTGGAGAGACATTTGGGTTCACCTGTAAAAGAGCCTAAGGTAATCCTCACTGTCACTTACATTATGGCTCATAAGGCATTGATTCCTCCCTAATGATTAAGAAGCTGATGCCCAGCTTGGGTATAAGCCCTAACAAGTGACCCTTTAGTAAATACAGCAGATTTGATGCATAGAAAGAGTGACCACTGCAATAGTTGGGTGGCATCACATATTGCCAACTAGCGAGACTGCCCTTGAAATACAGTGACTTGGTAGATGCAATAATAACATCCAACAAAAGGCAACCCACAAGAATTCCCAACTGATAAAGGATCGGGAGATTGGCTCCTTCCCTCTGGGCTAGGATTGTAAACATGCCCCGGTTTGTGTGGACACTGCATCTGGCCTAACCCAAGCTTCCTCTTTTTGTCACACAAACCGGGCTGCCAGTACTAGGGGTTTAGAGAAGTTGGTAACATGTGTGAACACCCTCACCAAATAGACAGTGCTCAGGGTCACGTTTCAAAGATCATGATAGGCAAGACTGGGCAAAAGAACATGACATTGAATGGAGGCTCCATCTCCCCTAAAACCTGCAGGCTTGCAGGGTTGGTAGAGAGGAAGACTGAGATATTAAAGCAGCAAATAAAATTACTAACAGATAAAACCACCTTGGCCTGATGGACTAGAGTACTTTTCCAGGCCTTAATACATTTTGGCAATTAACCAGTAGGGCCTGTTGCCCCATATCCCAGACTGGAGACCCCTCCCAAGGCACCTAATATTATAATGGTGTGGAAGTCACTGGAAACAGCCATTTCCCAGACTCTCATGGTAGATCAATGTGCTACACAGCTGAGAATATCAAACCCCATCATAACCTGGGAAAGGAGCTATCCGCTGGAAGTTGCAATGGGTCATCCCCCTAGGATGAGTGAGTTACTCTGCATCCCTGGGTAAGGGGTAACTACTCAATTTTTACTGGGATCCCATTGTTCTGCTGCAAGCTGCACCTGTTGAAACACATGACACCCAGAATGGAACACATATCATTAAAAGAGGGGAGAAAGTAGGGGTTTTGATCCGACTTATCCCACCCGCTTCTTCTTATGCTTGACAATGCTCCCTCTCCCAGCCAACATGTATAGTATGTACAACCAGCTCAAATTTCTACAGCTGCCAACCTTGCTCACCTCAAGGCCAGGTGAGCATGTTCTGTTTCCCACTGGTATGATCATTTGGCTGCCATCTCTGTTCCTTCCATTGGCCTGGAGTACTTTATAGCCCTTACTAAATTCACCCAGCAAGGCTTGAATGATAGCCAACAAAGCCTGTCCTTACTGGACACTGAAATGTCTCTAATGAGAAAAATGTCCTCCAAAATAGGATGACCTTGGACATTATTACTATCTCACAAGGAAGCATCTGTGCTGTTATCTAAATAGGATGTTGTGTGCTCATACTTGATGAGTCTGCTTTAATGTATCATCTTTATTAAATTGCACGAGGATACAACTGAACACCCTGGGTTATCTGATCCTCAGCCTAGGGGCCTTTAATAATGCAATGGTTCAGAGCATGGGGAATTATTGTCTTAACCTGTGTTTTCAGTTGCATGTGCCTATATCGTTGCCGTGGCATCCACCTGTAACACAGCCAGATGGCCACCAAATGAGCCCCCTCCATGCTTATGAAATTCCCTGCTGACCTCTCAGGGCATATGCTGAAAGAAGGGGACAAGTAAGATTATAAGAGCTGGTCACAAGAGCAGAATATTGAATGAGGTCATCGAGAAGATGTAACCACTGGTTGACCTGCAAGGAGGATCCAGGCAATTGGAGGCTCCCCATCTCTTCCCTTGTTTGAAGGTACATTCTGCTTACCTTCCCAACTCCCAGAAGCTGCTCCGAGGATACAGCCTTGAGTCAGAAATGTGGTGCTGAGACTATCTAGATGGTATACATGACTGAACCCAGTCGAGGTATCTAAATAAACTTTTAAGATTTGGGGGGCAAATGCAGGAATCTACTCATCTTTCAGCTGCCGAAGACAAGTCTGGTATGTAAGTTTTCTTCCTTATTAAATATGCCATCTACCAATCTGGAGTGGTCTTTCTTTGGTCTCTCCCTGCCTGTCAGAATGAGGCCAGTTTTCAAACCAACAGTGGGAACTGCTAGATAAAGAGCATGGCCTGAGATAGTGGCAGGCGTTCTGTCCAGTACCCACTGGGGAGATGTCCAATTAGGAAAGATTCTATTTTGAAAAGAGAAAGGAACTGACAGCCAGAGCAGCCATAAATGAGCATACCACACCAAAGGGGCTGTGTGTCGTAGGGTAGAATGAATAGGAGTTAAATAATCAAAGGTCAACTGAAAAAGAGGACGAAAGAAAAAGTAAAGATGGAAATAAACACCACAGGCAGAGAGAACAAACTGATAAGACTCTACTCTGGGCTCCATCCACTTCTTTCGCTTATCTACATATTACAGGCTTTTTAAAGTATTCAAGTGCCTTACTCTAAACTTGCTTAGCTACTCATCTGTAGACTATAAACATAACAGTATGATTCTAGCAACCGTTAGTTCCGGGCTCTTTGGACCCCAGCTATTATTTCCATGCACAGAAGGTAACTGATTCCAACAAATTTTAGTCTACAATATACACCCAATTTTTAACTGTGTTTACTCTGATAGTATGGGTGGTTGTCAGGGGGACTGCCTGAGTGAGGACTGAGATTATCTCTTTTCACTATTTATGTATTCATTAAATAGTGGGATTACATGTGGTTTTTTTTCAGTGTTTTTCAAGTAAAACTTTTTTATAAACAAGAATTTAAGTGGTAACCAGTGGACATATGTATAATTTCTGAGAGCATATTTATATACAAGGCATTTTATATCTAGGAATTACATCACTTTGAGAATTTTATGATTAAGTATGGAAGACTGTCCTTCACCATAGTGTAGTCCCAGCCTTGCCTGAGTAAAAATCTCAGAGATAGACACCAGAAGTTCAGTATTACCACTGAAAGACAGAAATGGAGGGAAAAAAGATGAAGTTCATTTGAACACAAATATGCTTTATTAAAATCTTTGTAATGAATTATAAAGAGTTAATATTAGTAAAATTAGTAAAACTTCTATCTTCACACTTAAAATATTTTAACCCTCTTATAGTAAAAATATGGCTTCAAATTCCAGTTCTTATTGGAGTTTGAGAAAATACATACTTAGTTAATTTCATGCTATTTTGGTAATCTAATTACAAATCAGGCAAATATACATATGCATATTATAACTGACTTCGAACAGGGGTTCTGCAGATGGATACCTACAGCCACATTACAATTACACATTGTTTTACTTGAATAATTGTTTCAGATAAGATCAGTTTTCTCTTGTTATTCCCATTTAGTCAAAATGTACTACTTAATACTGGATCATACTAAAACTTAACACTGAGGAGGAAATTACATTCTATTAAGTCAAAGGAAAGTTATAACCAAAAATATTTTTCCTTGTAGCTGAAACAAAACTTTAAAAATTATAACATAATTGCTGTGTTCTTAAAAGAAATGAATTCATTGTTCTTTCCAAATAGCAAGTTATTTATGGAACCGATTCTTATTATTAACATTTATAATAACTGATAAAAGATTCTTTAGTTTATAAATACCATACAAAGAATGTGGGAAGATTAAATGCTACATTTGAGTAAGTTTTCATGAAAAGCTGCTCTTACATATTATTTATATCTTATATATAATCTTATATATATAACATACATGATTATTGAAAGCTGGATGTTTATAAAACCATACGAAAGAGCATAGCAAAGTCAAGAGACAAAAGGTGAATCACCACTCCAGTCCAGTGGTTCCAGGACTTAAAAGAATGGTAATAGCTTTTTCTTCCTGAACAATAAAGATAAGAGAGACAGAGACAGAGAAATTTGGCTCTGCCTCCCTCCCATAAAGGACAAAAACAAAAACAAACAAAAACTGGCCTCTGGTTAGGATATGATGTGAATTCTTGGCCAAAGACAACCCAATTGAAGAATAGTAAATCTTTCTGTCTGCTTTCTAAAATAATTAATTCAAGTGCAATTCAGATCACTTAGCAGGTATAACCTGTTTCTAGGTAGTAGAAAATTATGAGACATAAGAGCAAATGTGCCAGAATCTGAACTTTATAGACACATTGAGGGAATCAAAATTCATAATCAGAGGTAGTTCCCAATTGATTTTGTTTAAATAAAGCATATTAAAAAGTATAAAACATAAGGCCTGAAGGAACATACGATAGACACCGTAGTGGAAGAGTTAGTATTTTAGAGAGGTAGTACTTGGTTAATCAATTATTTTGTAAAAGTTAAACTATTTGTCTATTGCATGATACAGAGAACATCTTGGAATTCCAGTGAGGCTAGAAACACAAGAATATAAAACCCTAAATAATATCCAGTAACAGTCATGAGAGTAGAAAGACAGGGAGTTTTCTAAGGACCTCACAGAAAATTTAGAGGTTTTTTTTTTTTTTCCTCTAACACTCTATCCACATGTTCTAATGCCCTTGTATGTAATTAAATAGGCATAGTTAGAATATTTATCATCCAAATTTTATCCAGTGGCTCTAATACCATGCTAGGCATTGCGTGGGGATTGAATAAACTGACTTATTCTTTATGGCTAAAATCCCTATGAAAGTGTCATAAGGAAAGTTACACAAACGCCCAGATGAAAAATTTTGTTTTTACCCAGATTCTACATTTTATAGGCATCAGAAAAAAATATGCCTGAGGTCACCAAAAACAATTAAGCAGCTCATGGCCTCCAGCTTCACCAAAATCTCTCACCAGAAGATTAACACCTGGGGGTATACTCCATCCGTCCCAGGGCAGCATCGCATCATTGTGCTCAGACATGTGCAAATAAAACCTGGGCTCTGCCCACTGGGCCACACACAGATCAGGCCTCTACACTCTCTTCTAACGAGAGACTTTAATTATACTTAACTCTTGTTAGAGAGTTGCAGTTACCTCCCCAACCTGAAAGGAGTCCATCAGAAGCTGACCAATCAAGGCTGTAGGCAACTCCAGAAAAACTGAGAGCCCCTAACTCTCCCTGGCAATAGCTACACAGATTCTCTTGGCAACCTTCTAACCAGCATAACACACCATGCTGCCCACCTGTAGTCTTCTAATTGATCAGTACCAAGAGATAAACAAGCCTGATGTTCTCTTTGTCATTATTATTATACACACCACTCACTTCTTCCTCTTCTCTGAACAAACTATCTCCTTTATTCTCCAAATGTTCTACTAGGTCTTCTTCACACTTAGGTCATGATGAAAACTCCATTGTTCCCACAGTCTTTACCCAGTGTTTGCTCACCACCATGCTGTAAGTGATCCCAGTTCCTCCACACCTCAGAACAGAAAGTTCTGCAGCTCACTAAATTCAGGATTATGAAGTGAGATTAGCATCAGCATCACTTTTTTTTTTTTCCCAGCACTATCTCTTGCCCTTACCCCTCCACCTTCTTATATTAAAAAGAGACATCCTGGGTCACCTGGATGGCTCAGTCGGTTAAGCGTCTGACTCTTGGTTTTGACTCAGGTCATGATCTCACAGCCATACAGTCAAACCCCGAGTTGGGCTCCCCACTGAGCATAAAGCCTGCTTAAGATTCTCTTTCTCTTTCTCCGTCTGCCCGCCGCCCACCACTTGTATGCTCTATTAAAAAAAAAAAAAAAAAAAAAAAAGGAGAGAGAGAGACACATCCTTAGAAGCCCTTGCCCTTCAGCTGTACCAGACCGCTTTGTCTCACCCTTTGTGAAGACTGACAGACCAGGGCATGTCCTTCTCTCTACACTCATAACTGCAATAATACTGAATGACTCTAACGCCCATGGGAATAGCCAGTCTCATTGTATTCCTCCTTGAATCCTCGATCTCCTTATCTCTAAAGAACCTAACGTCCAGTGCACTTCAACTACCTACCACAGTGGTTAGGAAAATTTGGCTAAAATCCACGACTGCTTTATCTCTGAAATATTATATCAAAACATCCTGTTCCCTTACCATTAGAGGACTTCCACATAAGTTTATCCCCATATCTGTTCTTCAAACTCCTGCTTTCAGGAAATTACTCCCTTTACTTCTATAATCTACCAATGACTTTACTAAATAACCTTTACTAATCTACCAATAACCTGACTGCTTCCCCTCCTTACCTACACAGTTTGAGTTGTGTAACACATCCCTTTGGTATGCTCTTTCCCAAATCCAACTTCCTTATCCCTTTACTTTCTGTTGTTTTAGGTCAGAAACATTAAAAACTGGAATCAAAACATATGTTCTTTCCAGAAAATCACACAACCATGTAAATTAATGCCACTAATTCATTGTTTTTAGTCTCAGCAGCAATCTGTTTTTCTAATTAGCATTCCCTCCTATTACCGTCCAGACCTTCTTCTGTCCTAAAAAAATGTGACTCTGACCATTTTCCTTCTCAGTTTCAGCATTTGACCTTGCTTTTCACTCCACAGAGATTTTTAAGTGGTCTCATTCAGATGCATTCATTCAATTAATTATATACTGATGACTCCCAAAGAGAAATTGAGACCTGATCCCCTAACGGAACCCCCTAAGCTTTACATCCACCTTTCTTCCAGATAGCCCCACTTAGCAGCCCTCAAACATGTCAAATAAAGTAAGCCCCAAACTGAACATCTTTTTTTCCTACCCTACTTTTATTCTGTGCCTCAGTAGCAACCATCTACCCTCCTTACTCAAATTATAGAAACAATTTCCCCACCCTTTGTTTCCAAGCAAGATTCCTGAAATAGAATGTCAGGTCTATCACCTGATGACCTCCTTCTTAACCTGGTATTGGATGCTATTTACACTACAATACATCCCTGAGCACCCCCATGGACACCTAAATCCAGATTAGTGCATTAAAGCACCAGTCCTATGTACTCCAGGGACACACTCTATAATAAATTCACTATAGTACATTCCCCAAGCTGTCACTTGCTTATTTGTCTGAGTCACATGATATGATTGTATATTCCTAAAAGGCAGAGACTGTATCTGTCATATTCATTTCCATATGCCAGTAATTAGTACATACAATAATTATTTCTTAAAAATATAGATAAGTGAGTGAATGGATGAATGACATATCTCAAGAGACAGATTCTAACTGTTTGGCAAGGCCTTATCCAGCAGACTATCTCTTTGGAGAGCTCGTATGAGGTCACTCAATGGCTGCTGCCCCTAGTTGATAGAAGGCCGATTCTGGTTTAGTCATCCATTTCTAGTCTAACCACCTGTGTCCAACATAATGGGATCATGTGTTATAAGCAGGCAAACTATACACAAAGAGTCACTAGACAGAAGTGATAGGCCTGGATAATTGCTTATTTTCAAGCTTCTTAAAAGATGGCAATGCAAATGACAGGTACCTTGCTTAGTCTGTCGAATGTGTCATTAATCAGGCCTTCACTTAGATGCTCATTCTTCTAAAAAGCTCTTCATGATTCCGATCTCTAAAACGGAACAAGAATAACTCTCATTGACACTTTCTGTGTTTTTGTCTATTTCCAGGTCATGAGCTGTTTAGAGAATAGGCTTTAACTTGGATACTCAATGCCCAGTCCAGTTAATGGATAATAGTAAACGCTTAATGTATTTATGTTGAATGTTTTATGAAGAACTAAATGATCACATGAACAAAGAAACAAATTCCCAAATCAAATCATGAAAACTGTAAAAGATCACAACAAATTTTTATTGTTTTTGTTTTTTTTAAAATACATGTCCACCTAAGAGAGTAGGTGGGTGACCATTTTACTGGTCCATTAAACTCAGCTTCCCAAAAAGTAAGTGAGTCTCTTGATTATTTATATCACCATAAGTCATTGCTTGAATGCAATCAGCTATTTGATTTTCAGCAGAGTGCTAGTAAGTGCTTATTGAGTTAAATTAATGGAATAGTTGAACTACACTGAATTTGATTCAGATAGATTATCTCCACATGAGATTACTGAAAAAGAAGACTGAATCATAAAATTCTGGGGTTTTCCTATCCCATGAATTGAGCCAGTCCGCACATAATTAACAAAAATTAATAACATAGCTTGTGCTGGAATCCAAACTATAAAAGCTTTTTATTTTTAACATATCTATAAACTAGGGGAATAACCCTCCTTTATAAAAATTGTTCTTAATGAATTATTCAAAGTAGATTGAGCCTCTTTTATTTTGTGAAATTGTAAACCAAAATGAGAATCAGTAATAGCTCTTCAAAATCAATTTAAAATAATAATTGTCCTTTGGAATATCTGATTATGTCTTAGCAAACTGAGAGCTGTCATCTGTAACAGTGCCCCTAATGTACTAAAAAAGAATACGGCTCCCCAAATTAAAATATATTTGGTGACAGATGGTCAGGTCTTTTTTTTTTTTTTTTTTTAATGTAGGGGGCCCATAATGTATAACTGAACTGTATGTAAAATTTCTTTTTCTTTTTCACCCAGTAGCAGAGGGCCATGAGGAACAGATGTCTGTTTCTCCTGATTAAAGTGAGAGATATTTCTGAACAATTTTTGAACTGGGTTTTTATGTAAAAATGTTCTAAAAATATGATAATTGATAGGCTTAAAGTATTCTTCAATGTCTATACTTGAATAGAGCTAGACCTGCCCTCTAGATATCCTTATATCTGATCCATGTCTATAATATAAATACTATGAAATAAAGATGCCAAATGGTATGATGTTCATTTTTTTCCACTTCTCCTTATAATTATTAGTCAGTGTTTATACCTGAAGAACTTTTAGAAATACTAATAAAAATATTAGTAAAAAGGCTAGTTCTGCCATTTAAAATATTGCTACTTCCTGATAAATAGTCTATTAGTTTATCCCCAAGTATATTTGCTTGAATACCTCCTCACATTCATCAAAAATAATCTCTTTTTTCTCTCCTGGAATACCTTCTTTCACTAAGAATCCCAGTTTCACTAAGAAACAGTTCAGGAATTATTTTTACCAAGAGGGATTTGAAATGGTTTTTACTGATCCAAGACTAAATCTAGAAGTGCTTGCTCCTCCTGAGACATGGTCCACAGACAGGTCCCCAAATACTCCTGTGAGACAGCAAATCTGCTTACCTGGTTCAATTCTGCTCAGACTTTCCATACCATTAGGTTCTCTATGCACCCCAGGGTAATGACACTTGCCATGTAATTCAGAGAAGGGCTTGATGTTCCTTTCAGCTTTACTTCTTGGTGGCTGAGCCCTGTTCTTATTATATTTTAAATGGAAGTTTGGAAATAGGTGGTTCTGTGTCTAATACTATTACCATTTCACTCTGTGTTTTTGAAACTGGACCCATGCCCTATTTCCTACTGAACCACTTTTAGTTCTTTAACCCAGAACAGAAATACACCGGTTTTCTATGGTCCTGTTTGGATGTGATCTGTTTGTTGACCCTGTCTCCAAGGTAGTCATTTCTGTCCTGGTTTTCACCTATAGCACTGCTATTTCCTCCAAATCCTCCTCACCTTAGAATTAGGCCCCTTTTACCTCAGCACACAACATAACACTAAATCTACCATTGGAAATCGACCATTAACTGGAAAAGAACATAAATCCCACTTCAGGTTATTTTAAATTTGTGACAATTTTAGAATCCTATTATTTTCTTAATTATTTTATGTGAAATTTATTTTTAAGGCATTGATAAACACAAATTGAATAGTTGTCTTAAAGTCTTTGCCTCACTTGAATATTTTCGTGTATGCATGTACTTTTCCCCCCTTGGGCATAATCACACATTTCAATTTTGTTATATTCTGACTTCTCACTGCATGTATAGACAAAAGCCCATTGGAATGGTAGCTTAATAAATGTCTGACATTTAGAAAGTGCTCTCTAAATATGTTTGTGAATTATTTAGCATAGTTTCTTGAATCCAAGATCTCATTTAATGTGATACTTTAAAGAATTAGCTCAAAGGCATAATTTATCCCTATAAGGATGTATGACCCTGTTCCCTGTTAAAAAAATAAAAAGTGTAATTGTGATCTTATACAAACAACCCTTCCCACCCAGAGCCCCATTTTGCTTTTAGTGTTCTGCAGGTATACATAGCAACAGAACAACACTCTTTTCATAAGCCATGCTCTCAATATGGATGTCCTCAGCATTCTTCAGACAGACCATATAATGTCAAGGTAAAATCAAAGCTTTGGTTTGGTTCTCACAAGTACCAGTAATAACAACTACATCAGAACTTACTCATCTATCTTGAGAATATCAAGTTTCTTTTGACTTCAACTTAACCCTCATTCCAACTTCAGAAATGCAAAACTGGCAACAAGAAGACACTATTTTGTGAATGCTTAGGAGTCTAAGTCTCCTACTAATACTAATGAGATTAAACTATTTTGGGGGGGATCTGGGAGGGGGAGAGTTGGTAAACAATTTTTTTACATACTTCTCAACACAATGCATTCTTTTCAGGAGCATCAGGGCAGTAAAAGAGCAGGTAATAAGCCCTTCATGTTCAATACTAAAAGGAATTCAACACTGTATACTTACTGTTTTAATATGTTGGTCCTTTGTATAGTCATTGGCATCACTATTAAATTATACAGAGATTACCTAGTTCTTCACTGCATAAAAATATAGGCAGAGAAAATGGATCTGTATTGCAATAAAATGTCAGAATTTGATAAAAATTAAAATGGGTATGTATGCCCCAGAAACAAATACAACATATACATTGAAATATCAAGGTGAGTGAGGCAGAGATTTTTTTGTTTTAACTTTTCACTTGTATATCTATCAATGCCTTAAAAGTACACGAAGTTCACACAAGATAACATGATTCTAATAAAACTCCAGGGAAGTTTTTATTATTATTATTAGTAGTAGTAGTAGTAGTAGTAGTAGTAGTATATGTTGATAACTTGATTTTGAAGTCCTCATATGTAAATATATACTGACTGGAGTAGGTAGAAAACCTTGCCAAAAGAAAAACAATGAGGGGTTACACAGAGAAGTATCTACAAATGACCCTTAAACATGTGAATAGTTGTTCAACTTGAGGGAAAAACAAAGAAATACAAACTAAAACAACTCAAATACAATGTTTCCTCCTGTATTGGCAAACTTTCAAAAGCTTAACAATATACTTTGTTTGTGAAGCTGCAGGAAAATAGGCACTCTCAAACACAGGATTACAAATTGGTGCAATTTAATGGAAGAGAATTTGGCAGTAGCTAACAAAACTAGATATCCATTTACCTTTAGCCCAGCAATCCTACATCTAAAAAAAATTTTTTTTTAAAGATTTTATTTATTCATTTGACAGAGAGAGAGACAGCCAGAGAGAGAGGGAACACAAGCAGGGGGAGTGGGAGAGGAAGAAGCAGGCTCCCAGCAGAGGAGCCCGATGTGGGGCTCGATCCCAGAACACCAGGATCACGCCCCGAGCCGAAGGCAGATGCTTAACGACTGAGCCACCCAGGCGCCCCTACATCTAAAAATTTACACTGAAGATATGCTCTACTAACATAAAACAATGTATTCACAAGAGTACTCACTGTGGAATTATTTATAAAAGTAAAATATTGGAAATAACCTGCATGTTCATGTATAAGACTTCTGTTTTTGGACAAATGAAAAAGCTAGAGTTGAGTTAGCATCCTACTTGAAAGAAAAAAAACTAATTAAATTAAAAATCATCAGACCAAATACATAAAAAACAGTTTTCAATACACTAACTCCTGGGCAACAAAGGACAGTGATTCCTGAGAGACAGTATATTAGTCAGGGTTCTCCAGAAAAACGGAACCAACAGGAGATGCATGTATGGGTATGTATCTACCTATATCTAAATTTATAGCTATATGTATTAATCTACCTATCTAGAGAGAGAGAGAAAGAATTTATTACAAGGTATTGGTTCACATGATTATGAAAGCTAAGAAACCTCAGCATCTGCTGCCTACAAGCTGAAAACCCAGGAAAGCTGGTGGACTATTCAAAGGCCTGAGAGACCTAGAGCCAATGGTGAAGATTCTTGTTCAAGTCTGAAGGCTTGAGAACCAGAAGCACGAAGTAAGGGCAAGAGTTGATGTATCAGCTCAGTTGGTCTGGCAGAGACTGAATTCAACCTTTCTCTCCCTTTTTGTTCTGTTTAGGCCCTCAACTGATTGGATGATGCCCACCCACATCGAGGTGGACAATTAGGCTGAATCCACCTGGAATTCTAAATGCTCGTTTCATCCAGAAACACTCTTCCTAGACACACCAGGAAAAAAAATACTTAGTCAGATATCTGGGCATCTTTTGGCCTAGTCAAGTTAATACAGTAAATTACCCATCATAGATGGAAAACAAATGAAGTGAACAGTGCAACAGCTCCCACTTGGTTACTATGAATTTCCGCCATGGCAGGGAGGAGGTACTGAGGTGGACCCCAGCAGACTCTCAGTTGAGGAGATATGGCTGAGCGTGGAGGAAACCAAGGTGACCAGAGTTCACAAAACAATACAGAGAAATGAGACCTACACAGAAATAGAATCTCAGAAGTCTAAAGTGTCCTCTGAAGTATTTATCGGAGTACTGATCCTGACATATTTCCTCTCACACAGAATTAACATGAGGCTAGAGAAAGCAGCATCTCAAATGAATAGAGGAAACAGTGTCCGGCAGTCACACAGGGCTGGGGATACTGCAAGTTCCCACCAACAAGACTCATAATTCGTGGGTCACTGGGTACAGTATTCAGAGTGTACTCTCACCCCTAGAGACGGAAAAACCCCTAGAATGAGCATGGCTCCAGATCCTCTGAACAAATCATAAAAGTATAACCCAAAAGGACCAAACTGTTTCCAAATAACATAGCTACATCCCAGAACAAATATCAAGAATAGAACCCTGAATGTTGGCTCTGGATGTCTGAGAGGTTTGGAATTCGGAGAAAGCAGTCCAGCCAGCAGATATCATGAACAAACTCATACTTCTAGAATTACATAAAAATTTAACCCCTGAGGCTGATTGTTTGCCATAGGGTTCAGTCCACACATTCTGCCCATCTTTCTCCACACCCAGTCTTCCGCATCTTGCACTAGGCTCACTTTCAAGTCAGCTGGGATGAATTTATCTTACTCAACCTCATTGTTGTGCCAGGCCAGGATTTTCACATGAACTCTTCTTCTGCCTTATCCCAGCAATTGCTTGATCAATTCCTTGACCAACTTCTTACCTAACATTGAATCTAATATTGAGAACGGAAAACTGAATAGAACCCAATACAGTGTTTATATCTAGTGAGGGTTCAGTTGATGGGTTTGAATTTAATTTTGTTAGCTAAGCTTTTTTGTGGTTTCTACAGCACCAAATATGTTCATTTTTGTGGCTAGAAACTAGATGGTCCTATTTGTAAGAACACAGATCTTTACTGAAGTACTGAGATGGCACTATATTTCTTTTAGCTGGGCTACAGCTGACTGCATGAGATGTATACACAATCATAGAGGTGGCAGTAACTTTAAACAAACGCAAGTGGAAATCCAAAATGAAATGGGAACCACAAAGTAAGAGGTCTTTGCAGACAAATAATTCACTCACAGCAAGATTCATATTGGTTATATGACATTGGTCTATATCAAGCAGGGTTCCTGAAAACACTTTACACTCCAGCTATCTATTACACATGCCAATAGCCCAAGTCAGAAGAAGGCATGGGAGAGGAAGGAAAATAAGGGTGTTCCTAAAACAGATTCTTATAAAGTCTCTGGTTCTTATGACAAGAATTATCTTCATAACAAAGATTTCTGTAATGTTACATATTTTGCTTGGCCTCTTATCAGAAAAGGGGGCAGACAGGTATCTCTTCTCATTGTTTTCTGAGAACTCAGAAAGAAGGAATGATATATGAAAACATGAATACAGACTGTAGACCACTTCTCTTCAGCATTTACTAGTTCTGCCGCTATTTTGTGCCTTTATCAAAGACATCTATGTGATTTTTAGGATTTTAAGTGCTGACATTAGAAGGATGAATGCCTTTGAGCAGCGAAGGCATACAGGAAAGTCTGCACTGGAAGCTTATTGATTTTCAATTAAAAAAGTGTAAGGGATCAGTTTGGATATTTCTGTTTGTATAGTCTTAAAACACTGGGCAAAACTACATCTAAGGGAGAAATTACCTCAGGCAATTGTGATCCCACATGCATTTTTCTTTAAACTCAGCAGGACTCGCTTCTAAAATGCATAGCTTTTGAAAGGAATCAATTATACCACAGGTCAAAACAAGTCTTTCAAATATAAGGATGATAGAATTTCTCACTCAGACATAAGAAATTAATCATGCAACACGAATGCTAAATATGTAGAGAGTCCTAAATATTTGAGGTTCCTCCTCCCAACAGATGACATGGTGACATGGCTACTGCAGTTATTACTTATACAGGACACATGGCCTCTACTCAATCAATACTTGATGATTGACTACTGATTGTTGCTATCTAGATAATTCTCTACTACTGCTCCAAGACAAATCCATGGAATAATTTGGAATATACTTTATATATCTGGGTAGAAAATATCTTTTATTGATGGTTCTTAAACTTGGCTGTACTTGAAAGTCACCAAGCTTCAACCAGACGATGGCATCAGCACCAAGGAAACACTGAGGCGATTGCTCTATTGAGGCAGGGGTTTAATCATTAATGCACGTGAGAATTGCTTGGAGATGACTGCTGGGCCAAACTCCGCCCTACCTCAGGGTTTCTGATTAGGTAGGTATTACAGATTGAGTGTGTCCCTCTCAAATTTATATTAAGGAGCTGAAGACCTAACCCACAATTTGACCGTTTTTGGAGCTGGGGTCTTTGGGAAGCAATCAGGTTTCAATGAGGTCCTGAGGGTGGGGCCTAGCCTGGTATGGAATTATGTAGGAATAGTGCCCTTATGGAAAAAAAAAAAAAAAAAAAAAAAAAAACACCAGACAGTTTCCCCACACAGCACAAAGATCAGTTATGTGAGCACTTGAAAAGATGGCAGCCACCTGCAAGCCAAGAGAAAAGGCCTCAGGCTAATGTCTACTTCGCTGGCAGCTTGATCTTGGACTTTCTAGCCTCCAGAAACGCAAGAAACAAAATCCTGTTGCTTAAACCACCCAGTCGGTGGTCCTTTATTATACCATCTGAGTAGATCGATACAGTCGGTCTGGAAATTTGCATTTCTTATGTATTTCCAAATAATGGTGCTGTTGCTGGTCCAGCAATCACATTTGGCAACCACTGTCCATAGAGCACCGCCTCTAACATTAGTGTGAACACAAGTCACATGGGGATCATGTTACACCCAGATTTTGATCCAGCAATTTAAGTGTATGCAGGACCCAAGATTTTGCATTTTTTAACAAGTTCCCAGGTAATGCTAATGGACTATATTTTGAGCCGTTAGGTTAGAGAGACTCTGAAAGCTCAGATGTTACCTCTGAGTTCTAGAGCAAGGCCTGAAATAATCACATCAACTCCTCTCAGAAGGGTTGTCTCCCAAAGTCCCCACCTACTTCAAGACCTAGCAGAAGTTTCACCTCCTGTAAAAGCCTTCCATGAACAACAAAGTCAGAAATAAATTCTCTTTTAAATTGTAACTGTTACAGATTTGCCTCTCAGTTATTGTTGTTTTATTGTCCTTGCTACTTTTTCTTGAATACTTGCTAGATTCAGGGAGCACACAAAATGTTTTGCAAACCTTTTGCTTAATCCTCAAAAGAGCACTATGAAATGTTGTTAATTAACCCCATTTTAAAGTGAAAAAGAAAAAAGGCTCAGAGAATTTAAATGCTTGTCCTGAGGACACTAAATTAGAGTATGACGACCTGGGGTGTGGAGGGGCTTAATTAGGTCCTAGAAATGCCAAGTAACCAAGACTATACCTTTAATCACAAAACTGAGCATCCTTCATTTGAAGAGTAATGTACCAACAGTTTCATATTAAAACCATGAACCTGGGGGCACTTGGGTGGCTTAAACGACTGAGGATCCCAGGGTCCTGGGATCGAGCCCCTCGTAGGGCTCTGTGCTCAGCCAGGAATCTGCTTCTACCCTTCCCTCTCTCCCTACCCCTCCCCTTGCTCACGCTCACTTTTGTGTGAGCATGCATGTGCTCTCTCTCTCTCAAATAAATAAATATTTTAATAAATAAATTTAAAATAAATATTTTTTTTAAAAAAATCTTGGGAAAAAATCTCTCAAAGATAAATTTTAAAAAATGACCCCAGATACTATGTGCTACGGGAACAAATTAGAGACAAAAAGAGTTGTCACAGAGTTTACAATGTAGTAGAGATGGATATTGATTATATAATTGCATTAATTAATTTATAGTCCTAAAATAAGGTAAGTGCTCTGAAAGAAATAAATACCATTGTTTAAGACAGCATAAGAATAAACCTGGGGTGGGAAATAGGGAAGGGGGCTCTGGGTCAAGGAAAGTGTCTAGGAGCCTGAAATGCCTCTGTTAAGAGTCTAAGGATGGTATGTTTAGAGATGAGGGGGTGGTTCCTTCTAGACAGATGAAATCACAAATATCCTATCACTAGAAAAAATCTGGCATTTCTCCAGAAACCGAAACAAGACAACTGTGACGGTACTGCAAAGAACTGGGGAAAGGGGTAAAAGTTATGCTAAGTGTGGCATTACTGTTATAATTATTATTTGATTAAACATAACTTTTTTCTTAACTGAGATATTTACCTTCTTTTTCTTTGTGTTAGGGTTGCCAAGTATAAATATAGGATATCAGCTTAATTTTAATTTCAGATAAGCAACAAAAAAAATTTGTAGTGTATCATATATTTTTGGGATAGACATTTTTAAAAAGTTGCTGTCTACTGGGAAAAAAAATTAACTCGTTGTCCTGTACTTTTATTTGCTAAATCTGGCAACCAACTCTATATAGGAATCTTTTCTGAATTTTCTCTTAGTTGTTTCTGAGCAATAGTTCGGGACACTCACTGGCTCCACACATCTTAGAAACGCCTCTATCACACACACCTAGGCATGGAACACACACACACACACACACACACACACACACACACTCCCATTAAATGTTATGGAGCATATACTGCATATCATGCATGTTCTACGTGCTGGGGATATCATTTAAGTGAATAAGGTTCACTTTCTTTTCTTGTACATACACTTACATGGCACACACCAAACACACACACATCCTGCATGCATCAACAGCCAGGGAAGGTACTGTACATACATCAAATCACTTAACCCCAACAGAGTCACTATTATTACTTACATATATTACTTCAAGATAATAAGAATTAGGTCTTATTAACCTCATTGTTATTGTAGTTCAAAAGTGGAGGAAATTGTAGCTTAGGGAAGGCAAATAAGTTGACTGTTGTAATATAGCAATTAAGTGGCTGAGTCAAGGATCAATGCATCTGTCTGACTTGAGAGCTAGCATATGCTTCTAGGTCCTACTGACCACCCTTTAAGAATGCAAACCCTGCACATTTTCTCAATTATGGAATATTAACTTGATTTTTTTATGTTGCTTTGTTTTTGCTTTGCTTTACTACTTTTAAATTAAAAAAAAGAACTTCCTTAAAATGCAATTATATAATTATTATTAACTGCTCATTTGTTATTCTAATGGTTCAAGGTATCTTGTAAAGGACTCTGTTTCCATATTAGTTTTATATTTAACCCCACATCAATCAGTCATACGAAGACATTCTATATTATAGTTTTTAGATCATGAGATTTCTCCAGTGTCAGACGGGAGCATTAGAACTTTCCCTCCCCACAAAGAGATACTGTCATGCTTTAAAAAATAAAAACAAAAAAACAAAATAAAACCTCTTAAAAATGAATATGTCTTCAAGGTAATGCTTGTAAGATAATTTCTGAAGAATTTATGGTCTTAAAATTCTACTACAAAGTCCCAAAACACAACATTTTATAGTAGCAAGAGCAGAGTTTCCCTATTCTTCATACTTTTATCATTAATTTGTTGCAGTATTTTCCAATTCTTGAATTGTGGATGTTTAACAACAACAACAAAAAAAGAAAAGCTGTGAAACTTTTGGGTTATTTATTGTTGGGCGACAGCCTGTAACATAGCTAGATAAACTGTAGTTTTACCAGTGCTTTGGACTTAAATGTAGCATTAGAGCTCCCTGACTCCAACATTTAACTTGATTTATGGTTTGTGATGTAAAAATACTAGGGCTCAGATGGCTTTAAGTGACTTTGAAAATTAAGTAAAGAAGAAAATGTAACGACTAATCTAAACTTGCTGTGAAATATTAATTATGCATTTCAAGTAAAGGAAGTAAGCAAGCAATAATTTAATCTGTGACATAAAATAAATCCCAAACTGTACTCTTGCTGAAGGCATTTTCTAAATAAACACTTGATTTTTAAGTCACAAAGGAACTGAAGTTGAAACCATTAGTTACTATATTCTGAGCTGTTTATTAAACATTTGCCTCCAGATATCTGTTTAAAAAAAGGAAAAAAAATCCAGTGTGAAAGGTGAGTTAGGGTAGAAAAACAGCTCTAACTGAAAGGAATAGAGCATCTTTTAAAAAAAAGTACGCCACGTGAAGCTTCTTAATGATCCATGACAGTGTAAGATGACAGCTGCAACTGCTGAGTCAGAGTAGAAGAAAATCTAAATGTAGGAGCAATTGTAGCCTTTATTAATGACCTGCTAGGAATGTGGGCAAACTGCCAAGTTCAGACATGCAGCAATACCTCTCTGATAACTGAGCATTCCAAACCTCCTAGATATAAATTTCTTCAAACTCCCTAAACCAGAAATAATATCCTCAGCATTTTGAATTAGGCAAGACACACAGGCATGTTATCCATATTATATTAATCTTCGAAATGTATTGCCCAAGGAGGAGACATGAAAGAAAACAGATTATCTCTACTGGAGGAATTAACACTTGAAAAGAAAAAGGGTTTTAAAAAAATGCATCAGAGGCAAACACAACACATCTTGAATCTGCAAATTTGTAGGAATTTGCTTTTCCCAGCTGGGTGCACAAAAAACACTGTGATAACACAAATATTTTGCCATACCTGTTACAAGAGCAGCTTTTTTTCTTGAGATCTCAAAGTCATAGTAAATGCATCCCTCAGAATGTGGATGGCAGGAGTATCATTTTTCTTCTGTCAAGATGAAGAAAGTTGAGTTACCCTAACATGTCCACTGGACATACAAGGAAGCTTTAGCTTATCAATTTTTAAAATAAAATATCAGCAAATTTGAATTATATAGAAGTCAAGCTCTTGGACGCCTGGGTACTCAGTCAGTTAAGTGTCTGCCTTTGGCTCAGGTTATGATTTCAGCATCTTGCGATAGAGCCCAGGGGTCAGCCCGGAGCCCCAGGTCAGCTTCCCCGCAACATCCCCCCCCCCAAGGTCCACCCTCCACCCCCACTCATGCACATGCTCTCTAATAAATAAGATCTTTAAAAAATAATAAAAAAAGAAGTCAAGCTCTTAGGCTAAGTCAATTTTGGTGAAGTTGAATAATTCTAAGATGTATTTGGAAATTGCTAATCAAAGACGGGTATTTATAAAAGCTAGCATCAAATGTAAACTACTTGTATGTAATGGATTGTTGAGACAGAGAATAACTCAGGAATAAGAAAAATAACGTTTTTTTCCTAAAATGGTTCTAAAGTGTGGCTCCCTCACTGGCAGCACAAACATCACCTGGCAGTGTTAGAAATGCAAATAACCAGGACCTCAAATAACCAGGACCCACCCGCCTCTACCAACCTACTGAACCTAGCCAATCAAAACTGTGAGGTGGGGCCATGCATAGAGTTTAACTACTTCAACAGGTGATTTCAATGCAGCTAAGTTTAGAAACACTTCCTTGCTAAATTTCTAATTTGATCTGAGGTGAAATTATCCAGTTTTCACTTATGCAAATAAACATGAAAAAGTCACCTGAAATGAGGGGGAAATAGACAGTTTTTACATTTCTGCAAACAAACATGAGAAAATTCACCTGAAATGGTGTCATCTTTCTTTAGCCCAAGACAAATTCTTTAAGTGTGAGATAAAAGTAATTATAAAAAAGGAAATGGTGTCATGATCCAGAAGAGCTTTTGAAAAGGACTACAGAATAAGGCCACACAAAAAGCAACATTTAAAAGTACATTTTTCTGATTCTGTATATTGTTAGAGAAAAAGAATAAACAGTATGACAGTCTTTGTTATACCCACACACATATATACACATACATACACACTCATCCTTATTAGTATTAGACTGATTGGAAATATCTAGAAGAAAATTAATCTAACTACTTACAGTGATTATCTTTGGTTGGCAAGACTATAATTAATTTTGATGGTTTTTATGTTTACTATGTTTGCTACATTAAATATGTATAACTTCTATCACCTTTGAATTAAAATATTGCTATTTAGTTTAGCGAATATCCTCTAATATGTATATCTTGTTGCTTAGAACCTCTATTGAGAAGTTGGCATGGAAACCCATTATTAAATTCTAAAATGATTGTGGGTGGTTCCCAAACCTGTCTGCAGAATAGATTCACCTGATCACAGCTCTAGAGATTGTGATTTAATTTTCCAAGGCTGTAACCTGTGCTTTTAAAGTGTTAAAAGATCCCCAGGTGATTCTAATCTGCAGACCTGTTTGGGAAGCAGTAGTCTACATGGTTTTAAATGCATTTGTTTACAGTGTTACCATCAAAAAGTAGAATTAGGGTCATTACATAATGATTCCTGAGATCCCTATCAGAGTACAGAAAAACAAAATTCTGATTTTACCTTCTTTTGATACCCCAGACAAATTTTCAGAACCCTGCTCTCATTTGTAATAATTACTGCTGACATAATCTGGGCAGCATCATATTATGTATTCAACAGAGAGGAAATTCTTTGGTGCCATGGTAAACACAAGACATCAGGGTCAGATGTGTTCTGACAGGATTTATTTGTTATGCATAAATCTGGATTCACTATATCTTGTTGCACATACCAAAATTCACTTCATCATGGCCAACTTGCACTCTGTATGTAACCACATCTGTGACAAAGATTCTCCTAATCTGCATACCTCAAAATTCTAGATTTTGCTTGCTAATGCCTGACTGAGACCTATACCAGAAGTGTGTAGAGTTAGAAGGAATAGATGTTAAGAATCATTCCTCAGCTATCACACAAGGACACTACCTCCTATGTGGAGATTTCCAATCATCTCGGAAGATTTTTTTGTTCTTTTTATTTCCTCATCACGGGTTAGAGATTCACAGGATAAAATAAATAGGTAAAGTTTATAATTATTAGATTATAGTGCATAGTCTTTGTTTTATTTTACTTTTTTAAAGATTTATTTATTTATCTTAGAGAGAGAGAAAGCAGGGAAGAAGGAAAGAGAAACACAAGCAGACTCCACTCTGACTTGGGGCTCCATCTCAAAACCCTGAGATCATGACCTGAGCCGAAACCAGGATTCTGACGCTTAACCGACTGGGCCACCCAGGCACCTCATGCACAGTCTTTGTTTTATGTGCTATTTTCATGCATGTGATACAATTTATATTGTACATATTTTACAGCCTAACATAAAACTAATTTTAAGACAAGAATGTACTTAAAAAACAAAAAGAAATTAAAAAAAAAAAAAAACTTGTGCTATTGCCATTACTAAAATGCACTAAAAGAGACCCTGAGTCCTGCCATTTATTTTATTTTGACACCACTTCTTAAATCCGTTCTGAGTGAGAGTTCATCCTGACATTGCAAGCTACAAATCAGAAGATTGGCAAAGTAAGATTATTTAAATTTGCTTTAGGCCCCATTAAACAGAGACAGTTATAAGGCCAGTGACATAAATGTTTATGGGAAATTAATACAAATTTCACTTGGAACAGAATGACTGAATGGAAGAAAACCCTACCACCAACTGACAGATACCCATCCCACTCATTTTTCTGCAGGAATAATCAGGCATCTTCCTTATTATTTCTGATTTCCTTTGTTTAAAATAAATATTTTTTTTTTTTGCTATGGGGCAAGCGAAAAAGCATCCAATAAACCTGACTTCTTTTTCAGGTATGGAGTGAAATAATTACAAAGAATAGTATCTAAAGTGGTTAAGGTAGTAATACTAGCTTCTATAGCAGATAAACTCTGAAATTTCAGTGGCTTAACACAACTATTCCCCTTCCTCCCTCACTAACCTTGCAGCAGAATGAAAGTGCTCTTGGTTGAACAGCTTTTCTAGGTAGCTTTTTTTTCAAAAGTGATTTAGGGAAGACGTCCTTTCATTTTATGGAAACACTTGGCCCTCAAGTTTACCATGAAGCCGTCTTCATTCAAGGCAGCAAGAGAAGATCATAGAGGATCTATGAAGGAGATTCACACAGGTCAAGCCTCAAAGTGAGCCACACTGTGCCCTGGATGGAAATCAGCCTCAAGACACTAAAACCACAAAGGAGGCTGGGAAATTTATTCTAGCTAAATTCCCAAATAGAAGAAATGAAACTGATGGTCAGTTAGCACTCTCTTTGAAGATATCCAATCATCTGGGTTTAAAAAGACTGAGCAATGTCATCATAATGGAATCCCCACAACCTGAGCATTTGAGTTAAAATTTATGCAAACCTTATTTTCATTTTTAAACAGTATTTTTTTCTATTTTATACAACACAATACTGTATAACACACACGTTAACGCCATTGGACATTATTATTAGGAACCTTAAATGCTATTACAATTTCATGTGATACTGCTCTTTTAATTACCAAACACCACCAAAATAAATTTTATACGACTGAAGAAACTCATAAAACCATCTCTCCTGAACAATATCAAAACATTATAAAGAATAATTACCAGAATATATATTTTTCTTATTCTCGATTAAGCACCAGATTAATGAATTAGCAAAAGAATATCATGGTCTTGCAAAAAAAAACTACATTATTGCCTTTTTTTCGTATTAGTTGTTTGTGTCTGATTATTTTGTTTTTTCACGGCTTGGTTGAGATATAATTGATATGCAAAAAAAAAAAAAAACAGCCTATACTTAATGTATAATTTGATGGATTTCAATATATGCATACAACCATGAAACCATCAGCAAAAAGAAATAAACATATCTATCACCTCCTTTCATACTGATAAGAATACACTACTCATGAAAGAATTAATCAAGATAATGTGTATAGTCATGTATGAGCTGTTGATCAAAGTTTAGAGACCATTACTGATGCTGATGATTATTTGAGGCTGTGTCACATACACAAATACACACACACATACATATATTTGGGTAAACACTAATTATATTCTCAAAAATCTGGATTCAAAAATTTTTAAATTGACTAAACAAAGAAAAATCACACTTTTACTGGGATACCCTGCATCATTCACTGCTTAAGCACTGGCTTCTAAGTCCCTGCAAGCTGATCTCATAGAATACTTCAATTTCAACCATTAGATGGTCAATTACATAAAAAATGAGTCAAAGTCAAGTAACTTTCATTGCTTTGTGAACATTTTAACGTTGATTACAAAAATCCTTCTATTGCACATTGCAGTTTGTTCATTGACAGAGAGAAATATGTATCCACAGATTTATGAGCAGAGAGATGCTATTGCCCTATTTTTGGAACACTAGGGAAAAAACCAACTGCTTCAGACTTTTAAAAAGATAAATTTCAGGGGAGCTTGGCGTATTTGGCAGACACAGTTAAAACTTTGAATACAATGAATCCAAAACTTCAAGGACCGAGAGCAACATCATTTTTATTATATTGTACTTCAAGAACTTAGAGCTAAAATACAGTTATGAGTAGAATGAACTAGTACTAAAAATATCTCTTCAATTTTTGACTTAGTGATGCACTCAAAGAAAAGATTCATAGAAACGATTTCAAGAAAATATCTAAAATTGCATCTAGTTTGTTCCATAGGATGAATTCATATGATAGATTCCTGATGTGATACCTAAAAGTCCAGCTCAGAGACCTATGAGGAGAAAGTGTCTATCTGGCATCTCATCTTCACCTCGAGATAGTTAAGAAAAATATTTGAAACCAAAGGTTGATCAGGTTACTGAATAACTAAGGAAATTTCTCTAGAAGAGAAGAGGAAATATTTCCCACAAGTCAGTCTCTATTCCATTTTTATATGCTTGTGAAGTTGTT
Source organism: Ursus americanus (assembly GCF_024610735.1). Taxonomy (NCBI): domain Eukaryota; kingdom Metazoa; phylum Chordata; class Mammalia; order Carnivora; family Ursidae; genus Ursus; species Ursus americanus. The sequence continues at coordinate 21,664,611 of NC_142137.1, forward strand.
TTTTTTTTTTTCCCCTCTCTCAACTTCCACTCTGAAAGCAAGTGCACAACAAGTCTGGTATTCAACATGCTTTCTATTCCCACCACATAGAAAAACTTTGTACAAAGAGTCAATAATCACACCGACATCAGGAAAATCCAAGGTGTAGGGAAGTTGTTTCAAATCCAAATGTCTAACTTTCTAAAATTGTCATTGCTTTCCTTTTTTTTTTATTTAATTCATTTCAAAAGTTCAAATAGTATTAAAGAAGGGCATGAGGTAGCGATGTGTATCAAAATAGTTTATCACGGCACTGGATAATGTTAAGCAGCTTTTTTTTTTTTTAAGATTTTATTTATTTATTTGACAGAGAGAGAGAGACAGCCAGCCAGCGAGAGAGGGAACACTAGCAGGGGAAGAGGGAACACAAGCAGGGGGAATGGGAGAGGAAGAAGCAGGCTCCAGGAGCCCAATGCGGGGCTGGATCCCAGGACCCTGGGATCAGGCCCTGAGCCGAAGGCAGATGCTTAAGGACAGAGCCACCCAGGCGCCCCAATGTTAAGCACTTCTAAACAGGACCAAGGATTTCTAACACTGAAAGGGTGTTTTCTGTAGTAGGAAAGAGATGTTTCATCCGCCTTCATATTAGGTTTTGATAGGACTCCACTGTTTTCCACCCAATGATCTAATTCTATCCTCAACACAATAATCCTAGGTATTAACCTTATGCTTGTTCTGGCAATTGAGAAAGGAGATACCCTGAATTATGGCAATAGAATTTGATCAATGGAAAGGGGTATCCAATACCGTAAATCAACATGTTGGCATTCTGCAGCGGAGAAAGCCAAGGCCTTGAAATAATTTGGATTTGCATCCTGTCTCTGCCAGGTTGCTGCGTAAAGCCACCTGGGCATGTTAATGGACACTCAAATTCATTTCCTTCATTGACTAGCCCCCGAACCTATTTTTAAATGCTGTAGTGAGAACTCCAAGAGGTAATGTCAGTACTTGGTTTGGTAAATTTGACATATCACAAATAGAAAATAAATGGTAATTATTAAATCAATCCTTTTTCATACTTGTTAGCTTAAGCTAGTCCTTAGTATAAGGAGTATCTCTTCAATTACTGACCATTGATTTTTCTTGATCAAACAACTAAGGACAAACCCCTGTTAAATGTTACTGAGCCTTTGAGGGTAATATTCTATCCACTGACTGATGGCAGTCTCCTAGTGAATGAGATTGCAGCCATCTTCTCTTAGAACCTCACTAGGCCACCCAACATTGAAATGCAGCATTTGCCGTAAGTTTCCTTCAACCCCAGCTCTTCCAGTGGTATCCTGTTTCCTACTGTGGAAGACAGAATAATGGCCACCCAAGGATGTCCAAGTCCTAATCCTTGGAACCCATGAATATGTTTCCTGACATGACAAAAAGATCTCTCAGATGTGACTACGTTAAAGATTTTGAGATGGAGAAAGGCGAGGGAGAGGACAGTTATCCTGGGTTATTCAGGTGGGCTCAGTGTAATCACAAGAATTCTAACAAGGCGTAGAGGGAGGCATGAGCAGCAGAATAAGAAAAATGATATGATGACTGAAGCAGAGATTAGACTGTCTCACTCTAAAGACAAAAGAAGTAGCCATGAGCCAAGGAACACAGGTAGGCTCTGGAAGGTGTTAAAGGGAAGGAAAAAGATTTTTTTCCTGGAGCCTAAAGAAAAGATTTTTTCCTGGAGCCTGAAGAAATAGGTTAGCCTACACCTTCATTCTAGACCCTAAGACTCATTTTGGACTACCGACCTCCAGAACTTTAAGATAATAAATTCGTGTTGTTTTAAGCCACTACATTTGTGATAATTTGTTACAGTAGCATTAGAAAATCAATGACCTGTTCTCCCTCTCATTTTACAGATTCATCACGCTTTACCCTATCTACCAAGCATGCCTTATCCCATGCATGTGGCCAAGTCCTTGCAAGGTCTAGCTCCCTGCTCCAGTTGTCTGCTAATCAGAACTTCCCTAGGCCTCTGGTATGCTTGCACTCAACACACCTTAGTTCCAATGTTTCTGCTTAATTCTTGGCCTGCAGACATATGGTATTCTCCTCTAGGTAACCTCTGAATGGTGACTTGCACCTTAAATCTCACCCATATTCAATACTGGTCTGACAAGCTAAGTTTTGATCTCCATTTCATATCAAGCCTTATTTTTTTCTTATACGCCCTTCCCTAAAAAAACTGACCGAGGACTATGATCTCAAACTTTTAAATAAAGAAATGTAGTTTTTCAACATATAAAATATAAATAATGTACTACATTGACTTTCCTGCAGTAGGTGACAAAAATCAGGAGATATTTGTAGCCTCTAAATTCTATAGTAAAGGATTAACTCAGCAGGGCTGGGCTGCCCCAAACCTGCACATTCCAAAAATTTTCAGACAGGTTCTTGAGCTACTCTTAGGGGATAACCTCTAAGCCTTTCAAATAACCTGCCCAATAAGACTGTCTTTGTATACCTTGGGCCTTGGATCACACACCAGGTAGTTTTTGCTAATAATTCAATTTATGATAAATACTTGTTTTTACTTACTTGACCTTTGGGAGGGGGTACTGGAGACTGAGTAGCCAAAATCAGTCACGTAGGCATTCCAGTAAAAAACTAAGGGTATCAAGGCTTAGCTGAGCTCCCCTGGTCGGCAACACATTGCATGTGTTGTCACACATTGTTACTACGAGAAATAAGCACTGTACATGTGTCTCCACTGGGAAATGACAACTGAAAGCTTGCATCTGGCCTCTCTTGAACTCTGCCCTGTGCACCCTTTTCCTTGTGGATTTTAATCTGTTTCCTTTTGCTGCAGTAAACCATAACCATGAATATAGCAGTTTATCTGGATTTTTGTAAGCCACTCCAGCAAATCATCAAACATAAGGGTGGTATCAGGGCCTTCCAACACAACATCACAGACTTTTTCCTAAAGCTTAAATGATCGGACAGGTGAATAAAATCAGCTATTCATAAACTTGCTAAATCAGTTTAGAATTTCATGATCAAATAATTTTCTCTCCAATCCTGACTTCCCATACTCTCCCCCCACACACTCATGTACAACTTCATGTGTGAACACATAAACATTATAATGCCTTAAATAAGAAGACTCTTAACTCTACATTTGCTATGTCTCTTCCCTGATGAACAATAAATCTAGTCAGTATCACACAGCGTACTCTATTTGAACAGCTCATGCGCAAGCACTTCTATCTCTTCCTTTGGCAGACTGCTGTCTGTATTGTCTCTTTTCAAATACTTTGTACAGGAAATAAGCTAACATGTAAAAAACGGTTATCACAGTGACTATCAGAGGGATACTCATTAAATGTTCTTTTCTTCCTTTCTTCCTTCCTCTTTTCCTTCTTTCCATCTTGGGACCACGGGAAATTTTTTCCTATAGAGCCCTCAGTTACAATGTCTGGAAACCATGCCTAATATAAAAAGGTTTCTGAATTTTGAATCTATTGAATTGGATGCACAATGTCATGTCGATATGCTCTTGGAGAATTTAAGAGGTAATAGAGGATTCTACTTCTTCTCACACCTGTCACCAATCACAGCAGCATATTCTCACATCATCATACAGTGGCTTTAGGCCAGCCTGTAGAACTGGAATCAAGTTAAATGGATGATGCATATAATCTCTACATTGGACAGACTGTTTACATTGCAACAAAATATGGATGTTTGTTTTTCCATATACTAATACCTATATGAAGTCTACAGATTACATGTACTTTTTTGCAGGGTCATGTTTTCTGCAAAAATTTAGCAATATGTTATTTGAAACAGGATGTTTCCTAAAGAAATTAATACACTCAACTTGTATCCTTTGGAAATTTGTTTTAGTTTATAATTTAAAAATATGATAAACCAAGGCTTCCCATTGGCTGAGTTAATAGGGCCTTTTAAATATGATTTTAACTCCCAAATGTGTGCCCGCTGTGTCAATATAATTGGTGACCCCTAAAATATTATTAGTATAGTCACATGAAAACTACAACCATTTCTGCAGTATTTCTAATTGGATTTACTATACTATAATAGTGATAAAGTCTTTCTATAAATTATACTTTACAAAAAAAATGAAGACAGCATGATGTATGGTTGCAGTAAGGAAAACAAATGATCAAAATGACTTAAATAAATGCATGCATTTAATATTAATTATGAGTCTTTTTCATGTAAACAGAACTGATCATAACAGCATACTCAAAATGCTAAACAATTAATTTGTGACTTTATAAAAAACAGATTTATTAAAGTCATGCTTGTCTTAGTTTTAAGTGTAGTATTTGTCCTTCAGTTGGAAGTGCCATAAATCAATTTTAAAGCAAAGCATATGACCCCATGCGGTGTTTTAAATGAACTCTTTCCTACCAGGACAACAAAACATCTCAGGACATCAAGTACTTCTAGCAATCAAGAGTGTTTTGTTTGTATTTGCCAACGTAACACTCAACTCTTTCTGTTTTGTTGCTAATTTTCAAAAGGCTGGAAAAATATGGAAATATTCTCTTAGAATATGCTTGTTTAAATAGGTGTATTTTCTTACTAAGAAGAAGTTAAAAGCTTCTTTATATATTTTTATTTGAGAGTAATTTTAGTCATCTCTTTATTGAATATAAACTGACTTCCTTTAATAATCTTAAATCATTATAATAATTGCTCAAAGCTAAGACAGGAAATTAATAAACATCCGTAGCTATACATCTGGGCGGAGATTCTGACTTCTACACAGCAAGCAGAAAAAGTCTTGGACTTAAAGCCACAACAGATTTAGTTTTCACTCTTGGACTGGCTTCTTCACTTGCCTGCCAGCACGACTTTGATGAAAGTATTCATTTTTATCCCATCTGATCTAATACATGAGGAGTCTGTATTTCTAATGACTTTTTAACCTGATGGCCATAAAGACAACAAACTGGAAAACAACTACTAGCATAGCGAAGGGGAAAAAAAATGCCAGCAGGCTGAGTCCTGACTTCTATAGGCTTCCCCACCTTTTCATCCTCAAACTAGAATAAAGCTCCCAATCAAAACTTAAAAATAATTTCAACAACAGACGAGATGGTCATGGTAATGACACATACAGCATGTGTGTGGGCAGGAGGTGGAGAGTGAGATGATCAATTCATTGTTTACAATACAACATCTCAGGATGATAAAAGAATCAGGATGAACTTCTTTAGTCCTATTTTGTGGTGGCCCCCAATCTGTGTTACGTTTTGAGAAAGACCGTATATGTATATTAGAATAAAACATGTTACATAAGAAGTCTTCGTATTTTTATAATTTAGAAATGAGACTGATTCTTTGAAAGCAGAAATTCTAAGAAATATTTTACTATAAAATATTAGATTTCAACAAATTGAATTTGGACTATGATCAAGGTTTTAATTGTATCCTACTGAATAAATATTGCTGTAACCATTTCTATTAACATTGTAATTATTGTCGCAATGAATATCCTGCATTCTTTATATCATGTGTACTTGTGAAATAGCCATTTCATCTTTTTACTCATGATTTCAAAAAACAGTATTTCAAAAGAGAAGGAAACTAAAAGTATAAAAGTACCCAAGTAACACAACAGATTAAAGAGTATCCCTACCATCATAGAACTTAGACAATTTTTTAAAAATCTTGTTCAATGAAGAAGCAAGAGAAACATATTCTAAAGAAGTCACTAAATTTGGTTTGTTTAATAAATAGAATATATTTTCTCTTTAAGCACGTCTTAGAGATCACTATATTGTTTGTGACTTTTAAAAGTTAATTGAAATGCCAAAGTTTTGAGCATGAAGCATAAATTTCATTTGACCTTTCAAGAAAAATTGTACTTGTATATTCTTCAGAAGATGAATTTGTCTTCTCCACCAATCACATCAGAATGAGCCAGGTGGCAGATTACTTAAATATCTCGCCTTTCACCTCTGGAGACTGAGGTTTAAATATGGCTTAAAAGAAATACCCAGGAGTGGTTTGTGTATATCTCAAAGCCCATACAATTGGGCTTAAGTAGCAATTACTTGCAGCTGTGGAGATGCTCTTTCAAAAAACATCAGAAATGTCATAGGACAAGATTGCAGGGTTTCAATAAAGGTATAAAGGCCATCCAGACAATCCATATGGGATAAAGTTTATCAAAATAATGAACCTAAGGTCTAGAACTTTCCTGGTCAATGAAAACTACCAAATGAGCTTATTGGTCTTAAAAAAAAAAAAAAAGCAACAAAGAAAGAAAAATGAGTAGTCTCAAACAGATCAGATTAAGCAGTGAAAGCATCCCTAAAGACATGCAAATTATAATGGTAAATGAAAATAAATAAATAAATAAAAGTATAGCTTACTAGTGCCCTCTAGTGTATCGTCTCTCCTGTTTTATGTGTAGATTTTCTTTTATTTTAGTTTTTCTACAGTGTAAGTAGGGGTTTGGCTATAAATTCTAGAACAACTGAAAACTAAAAAGAGAATTAATAGCTGTAAATTCTTAAAAACCAAATATTAACGTCATCGGGGAAAATAAGAAGAGCCAACCTAAACTATTATTACATTGTATCGGTGTCAATAAACTGACATTGTTGGCAAATTAACGAAAGCCTGACAGCAGAAGAACGGTATCATTTCCCCCTCCCCATGCTTAGGCAGAACAGCCTTCTCCCTGGAAAATGTTTTGCTTCACAGTCACTCTGTTTTGCATCCTAGTTGTATCATGTGCCAACAAAACAGATTGTTTGCTAATTGATATCATAAAGCAAGACAGCCCAGTGAAGGATGATAATTCTGACTCCAGCTAGCAGCAGCTGATGTGGAGCTTGACAGAAATGCTGTCATTTTCAACACAAACTGCTTAGAATTGACTTTTCACTGTAAATATAGAGAAGTGACAGAAGCCTCATACACCCACCTTTATTTAAAAAAAACAATGAAATGATAATTCTGCTACAATATATCTGTTACCAGTTCTAGTTTAGCTGGTGGCATCTTAAAGAAAATAATTGTAAGGGTATCGTCCAGCCTCTGAACAGAGCCTTTACAGACAAGCTAAAAGTTTTTGTGCACAGTCCGATGCAAGCTCAAGAAAAATACGTTTGCTTATAGATTTTTAGAAGGAAATAAAATGGCCAGTGCATGACCTATCTCTATAGTGAAAATTTGCAAGATGTAAATAAATTAGAATAGTAAAAGGGTGTATGTTACTTCAAGAATTTTAAATTCAACCATGGCATATTTGAAAAATGAAAATTATCGTCATTTTTAGGCATCTTTCACAGCAAAATGCTACATTCCTCAATGAGACTCAGCTTGTCAGCATAAAAGAGTAGTATTTAAATAAAGCATTTGCATGTGTGTGTGTACGTGTGCGTGTGTGTGTGTAAATTGATATTACTAGGGATTAATAAACGTCTAGGGTGGAATCAAATGTGATCCCACACAGAATAGTCTTTTGAATCTAGTTTCCTAAAGAACAACACCCATATGATGCAAATAATTCAGACAACGGCAAATGAGAAAATACAGGCATTTAGAGAAAGAAGGAATCAGGGTGAAGGGATTGGAAGATTTCCCACTTACCTCCCAAGAAGGAAAATTGAGGGAGAGGTAAGATACCACATGCCATAATGTACAGCAGTCAATTATTTGTGGTTTAAGAAACTCATTTGCCCTTTCTAGTTATTTGTAATTTGTTAAATAGTTTCACCTCATTTCAACCTTGACTATTTTGTTTTGCAGAGTAACATCTGATTACTAAAAATAAATGGATAAGACTCAGAAAATTTTCAAAGTAGAAAGGAACCTCAAAGATCATTTAGTTTACCCACCCTCAGATCCCACCTCTTAGCAAATGAGGAAACTGAGGTACAGATAGGTAAAATTAGATGTGTTTAAAGTCATGCAGTAAGTTAGTAGCAGAGGTAGAAGTAAAAGAAGTCTCCAGAATTCTATCCATAGTTTTTTAAACCAGCTATTTTTGAGGAAATGCAGGATCTTTTTAAAAGGATTTTAACTAGCTCAATTTTCTAGGTTTTTAAGCTTAAGTTTTACAATTTAGTTCTTAAAGTGGGCAGAGGAACAGAGCCAAGAGAACAAACTGCAAAATGAATTGAAATGCCATCAGAGTTGATGGCAAATTGTTTTACAGTCTAAAGTTAATCCTGAGGTAGTACTAGATGGACTTTTAATTAAGTAACAAACATCTATATATTTATTTGTGAGTCTATCAATTTATACTCTGGACACTAATTTGAAAACCATTAATTGACACAATCTAAGAGTTTGGTTATGAGTAACACCATACCTCCATTTATTTTTCTTATTGACAGAACTCTCTCCTCTTCACCCTAAACATGTAAAGGAAATTTGTAAAGATAGTCATTTGTGTTTAGTATCACTATTGAATACACTCTAACATTATTCATTCCAAGTGCTTTTTTATATACCTTTATATATTTTTACAGTTTAAAGTTTTTGCCTAATTTTCAAACTATCCTGATTGAATGTTCTGCCTGAAGTAGGAAGCAGACTTCTTAGTAACCTGGGCATATGTGATGGCATCGAACTTGGATCCTTTGTGAGCGTCAACAACAAATGCAGGAAGTGACAAAGATCTAGATCATAATATGGCAAATAATCCACTGAATGAAAGTAGTGTTCAAACCTCCTTTTCCTTCCCACCCTTAACAGGACATGCTCAACATCAGAAGAGAGTACAGATAAAAGTACACGGACCAAAAACAGAACGGGAGGTGGGATTTGAGTTCAAAATGTTCAACATCCAATTTCCTTTCATTTCAAAGTTATAATCCCTGTGACTTTGTTTTCCCTCTCTAGTGAGCATTAGTGCCACTGTGGCATATGCCACTGTTTGGAGCCATGTCTCCCTTAGTTATCCTTTAATTGGCTTGACCTATGAGAAGGATGGCTTGTAACCAAGCTAATTACATAAATCCACTCCAGGCTCTATAAATTCCACTACAGACAACCCTTCTGGGAGAATAAAAAAGAAGCAACAACTTATCCAAAGTTTAAAACTTCATACATTTCATATACCAAAAGCAGGCATTTTATAATATGATAAAAGGTAACAATTTTCTTTGCTTTTAATTGGAATTTTCTTCCCCCCATATAGTTAACACATAATTAAGATTTAAAATTGTATTAATATATGAAAAGCACAATTCATTTTTTAAAACTTTTTTAAAGATTTTATTTATTTGACAGAGAGAAACAGCCAGCTAGAGAGGGAACACAAGCAGGGGGAGTGGGAGAGGAAGAAGCAGGCTCCCAGCAGAAGAGCCAGATGTGGGGCTCAATCCCAGAACGCCAGGATCACGCCCAGAGCCGAAGGCAGACGCTTAACGACTGAGCCACCCAGGCGCCCCAATGAAAAGCACAATTTAAACAAAATCAAAATTGTAGTTAGAAAGCTAATTTTTGGTTACCAATTTGAATTCAAGAAATTCTGAAAAAAATTAACTGGATGCTAGAGATTCTTAAAATATTAGCTAAGTAAAAATAGTGAGGAAAAAGTCAAATTACCAAACAAAACACCTCATTTTATAGCTCTATAAATGTAGACTGTTAGGGAGACTGTTACATAAAATAGTTAACACATCAGAAAAAAAGAAAACTTGCCAAAATGATACATACAGAACTACTTGGAAGTTGTACTTAAGACCATAAAAATCACATCTCTTGCAATCTGGGCAAATTTTCACTGATACGTTTTTATTGATACATCTGTCACACACACATTTTATAGATTAATGGCTGAATTTTACATACTTTTGGGACACACTAAATGGTATCTCTTAAATTTTTAAGCTGAGAAATGTTTAAATAGACCCATCCAAGATGGGAATTTGAAGCACGCATGATACTCCTAATTTTAGCACAATAAAGATAATTATTGAAATATTAAGAAGCACTATGTGTTTTATAAAAGAAAATCTTAATTATATTCTATGAACTTATCTATGCCCTCTAAGATCTCTGTTGGTAACAACTAATGGGTAACTTTCAGATGATCAGTTTAGTCCAAGCACTTTTGGGGGAAAACACAAAAACAACTCTACCGGTACTGCACTACTGGAAAATAATTAAACATTTCTTTTGAAAACCATCAGCCTTATTTATTGCTACTCTTTGATACTGCTTCAGTGCTTTGACTAAATATGTGTCATGTTTATATTATGTCAAATGTCAATTTGCCTCATCTAATGGATCCATCTTTTGAAAAAGGGGATTATCTTGTGATATAATTTTGCAAAAAACTAACAACAAAAGGTTATGCACATGAAATTCAAAGTTCTTACTTTATTTTAAGGAACTATCAACCTGGGGTCATTACATCCAAAGAGTACAACTATTTGGAAATATTTCCATAAGGTATCTGAACAATACTGAATGAACAATTAACCGCTTATGAAAGTGCTATCGTACTAAAGGATTTGATAACTGAATTAAATTTTTGCTATGTAGCTATAGGAAGCTAAATTTTGATGAAAGTAAAATGGATTTGCTCCAAATGAAAGACTAATAAACACTTAATGAAATGATGATAAAGATTTTTGGGTGACACTGCTAACAGAAGTCATTGGAAAAAAAAAACAAACATGGTATTTTCATTGCACATATTTCCATGCTTTGTGCTTTATGGAAACATAGACTCCCAAATGGAAAGGGACCCCAAATACCTTCTAGACTAATGCAAACTTAATAGAGATAAGATGACACAGAGATGATCACCCATCCTCTGAAGAGAAGTTTGTTAGTTCACAAAGCAGAAACATGTTTTTATCTTTCTTTGAAATTTTAAGTAAATGATCATTTTTCCCTTCTATTTAGGAAGCGGATACCAATATCATCACATTACAGATCAGGACACCAAATCTTAGAGATTCAGCAATTAGGGCAACATCACAGAGACAGTAACTGGCAAAGCTAGAGTTTAAGTCAAATGTGTCTGAACTCAAATCCTGATATTTTAACTCTAATATTATCTTTATTATTTTTTCTTTTCTTTTTTTATTATAATAATATTTTTTATTATATTATGTGAGTCACCATACAGTACATCCCTGGTTTTTGATGTAAAGTTCCATGATTCATTAGTTGCGTATAACATTCAGTGCACCATGCAATACGTGCCCTCCTTACTAACATTATCTTTAAAATGACTCTGAGTTATATATTCCAGCAACACATATTCTGTGGTAGATGACAGGGTTTTCAAATGACTTATAGTCAAAGCTGAATGCCTATAAACTAGAGTATATTACGCTAAGCAACATAAGTCAGTCAGAGAAAGACAAATACGATATGATTTCACTCATACATGGAATTTAAGAAACAAAACAGGTGAACATAGAGAAAGGGAAAGAAAAACAAAAAAGATAAACCATGACAGACTCTTACTACAGGAAACAAAATGAGGGTTGCTGGAGGAAAGGTGGGTAGAGGGATGGGCTAAATAGGTGATGGGCATTAAGGAGGGCGTGTGTTGTGATGAGCACTGGGTGTTAAATATAAGTAATGAACACTAAATTCTACTCCTGAAACCAATACTACACTATATGTTAACTACCTTGAATTTAAATAAAACCTTGGAAGAGAAAAAAGAAAAGAGTAACCTTTGCATTCTGCCAAATATGTCCTTGGGATAAATTGCATTTTTATTGTATCATATTATATTATACCACTGCAATTATATGAGACTCTTATTGGAATTTTGAATGCTTCTATCATTTTAAATATGCATGTTTATTATATATGGCAATTTGAGTGTTCTATAAACACAATTCATCATATAAAATGAAACTGAAAAATGTGATAATTCAATAATGCATAGAAATATGTTGCAAAATAATAGTTAGGATATAAAAGAAATAAGGCTTTTAGAAGTAAATACCTACAGCAAGTTAACACCATAATACTGGGCCTTGGACAAAGGACCACTTTTGCTTAATGTATGAATATTCCAAGAGAAAAATAAAAAGAAGAAATTCTCAAAATGAAAAAAAAAAATGTTGACTGCCTATACACACAGAAATTTTCCAATACCCACCCCAAAAGCGATACAAATACATATGAGACTTTCAGTAAAATATGACCTCGTATAAAATAAAAAGGGATACTTTGTTTTTTTGTACTCAATTAGCATTAGATTTATAAGCATCCAAATCACTGTAGTTATTGTAGATTCGTAACAAATTTGTAATAAATTACAATCCTGGGTATTTCCTTTCCATACAAAATAATTTTGGCTAGCTTAATTGACCCCCCCTTCTAACCTTATAGAAATGTATTTTGACCTTCAATATTAGACTTCAATGAAGATAATTTATATTTCTGCTAAATTTCATAATTTTAGTTATGTATACAAGTAGGAAGAATACTTTAGCTACTCTTCCCAAATTTTTAATATGTATAACTTTATTAAATATCCCTGGTATGACTTCATTCAAGGAACTGATCAAAATGAAGAATATGTGATCAAGAATAGCTCATTACAGCAACAGTTGCTTTAATACAGTAATTTATACTATACACACCATAATAATAAATAACACTTTCGAACATTTAGTTCTGGCAAGTACACTGTGATTAATATGCATTTCCTTAATTACTACTTACAACACCCTATAAAGTTAGTAGTATATCATCTTACGGTGAGAATACTTAAAGGGAATTGAGTCAATCACCTGAGGTGATCCAGCCTTGTAGAAGCAGAACCAGGGACTGAACACAGTTCTGACTGTGGGTCCCTGGGATTTTTCAATCTAAATCTGAAAGAAAGAAGCTCCTTTCCACTGTGATCACTAAAGACTGAGGACTTGAGCCTAGGAGTACTAGCAGCTCAGGTTTCAGCTTTGTGGTAATTGTCAGACAGAGAAAGGGAAGCCAAAATGGGAGATGGGGAGAGAATATAAGAAAGATATAAAAGAAAGGTTAAATACTAACAAAATTTGGAAATGTAAGGGCTAATGATATTGGAGTTCCAGATTCCAGACCTATTTCAGCCATCACCCTGAGGGATTGGCATCCCCTTTGGTGATACCAGATACACTTTCCATTAAAATGTCTATAATATAAAAAGAATATATGGAAGACAGAAACATAGAAGGGAGAAAGGAAAGGGGAGAGAATTCTCAGACAAAAATGTGAGAGGAAAGCTTAGCCTATAGGCACCTGAGAAGAAGAGGAAAGACTGGGTTCTATATCAAACTGAAAGGCCAGGGGAGTATACGAGTAGAGGACATTGTGAAAATAAAGGAAACCTCATTAACGATGGAGTTAGGAAGCCCTGAAGGAGGAGCTCTTACACAGGACCCCCTGCCATAAGAAACATACCTCATATTACCTAACAGGAAGGAGCCTATGCTTTAGGACTCCAGATGGAAGAAGGAAGAATTTCTCTTTGCCCAGCAACAGTCCAGTCCATGAGTAAGCATCACACTCAGTCAATGAGAAGCTGTAACAGCCATGCTCGGTTTCCTCTTATTCCCCTATAAAAAAAAAGCAAGCCCCTCCGCTGTGTTCTATGGACTTGCCTACAATTCACCACAGTTTGCCTTTCCCAAATTGTAGTTCTCTGCTGTTCCTAAATAAATTCATTTTGCTGGCAAAACAGCTGCCTCTTTTTTTTTTTTTTTTTTTTTTGCCTCTTGATTTGTAAGGTCGACATTGTCCAGCAGGCTAAGTAGAAGGAAATACGACAAAAAAACAATTGCCCAACAATACTTATTTTAAGACATTTGACTAGGTTCTTCCAATCCCACTTTGCACATTATAGAAACATACATTTTGAGTGGTTGCATTTAAATAAGATTTCAAAACTTATGTTTATCCATCCTAGAGGTGTCTTTAATGAGCACCTATATCTTGGAAGCACACTCAAGTTTCCATATCAAAGGTTCATTTTTCTACATGACCATGGTTTATCTTGTTTATCTTGCCCTCTTTGTTTTCACTGTCACTGATTTTGTTCATTTTGTTTTAAATATTCAGCAGTTTCAGCTTATCTGAAACCGAGAAGGGAGAAAATTTGGAGATATACAGATAGTATAGTTTTTATGCTTATTACTTATATTGGAAGGCGGCCCATGATGTGCACCAAGAGGGCTGAACTAAGACCCTACAATATGCCAGACTTGGCAAAAGTCCGCAACAGAGAGAGAACTGAATACCTCCAGTGGATCATTTGGGCTCCTTTGAGTCTGTGCACTGAGAGGCATATTTGCACCCAATATCCTCTGGCATACCTGTTTTTCTCAATATTGAACAGCCTTTTTATTCTCATACATTTTGTCATAAATCCCACTGTTTGGATAACAATATTGCCATTGCTGTTTATTTACCTATTTTTGGTCTTTTTTCTATTTTTCAATTATTTTTATGCCATTTAGTTGTAAATGTAAATTGTGTATTAATTCAATCTGAAAATGTCTGGACTTTAGTGGCATTATTTTGTTGTTGTACATCTTTTATAATCAGTTTTATTTTGTCATATGCCTGACACAATGTATTTTACTTCATTGCAATGGAATATACATATGCTTCTTGTTCATTCTTTCCTTCCTACTTTTTCATGAAGAATTAAGTATTGCTTATTGTCTCCCTCTCCTATGAACTTCTGACGGTTTGGAAGTTCTGCAACTGTTTTTTTTACTACTCTAAAAAGCTGACATTAAAGTTGACATTACTTACTTATTTCTTCATCAAATTAAGTTATAGCTAAGCATTGTCTATAACTTCTGACTCACAAAAAGCATATTTTAATATTATAAATTAGTGGTATAAATATTATAACACACACACACATACATTTTATCATGCGCATTTTACCTCTATAGCACCCTACTGGTCAAGATTTTATTGAAATTAGAGGTAATCTTGGTTTAAAGTAGATATTATTATTTTTAAATAATTCCATATTTTGTTTCCTAATAATTTATTAAAGTTTCACCATGTTAACAATGTCTTTTAAAATCAAATTATATTTATTATTATTAATTATTTTGTATGTATGTTTCTTCCTTAAATTATTTTTGAGTATGATTTTTTTTCTGAGTACTTTTTTTAGTGATTTTCTTTTTTGAGAAAAAAAGAACATATGAGATACATTTCAATTTCCCAAATGACCCAGAAAGTCTTTATATGTCCTCATTTGTAAATGGTAACTCTGTCACACATTGATTTCAAAGACCTTTCAACTTTAGAACTCTATATTGTTAAGCTATCTATGAGAAGTCTAATAATCTGAGTTTCATTCTTTTGTAGCTGTACTGTTATTTTTGAAATTTAGGACTGTCTCTCTTTCCCTTGAATTTAAATATTTTACCTGCATATCTGTGTTGTGTACATGTGCATACGTATGGTTACGTGTATGTACAGGTACTACCTACACAGATGAGTATATGTGCGTCCATGTCTGTGTATACCCTTGCACATGAGTGCTTTCATATATTGTCATAAATGTGCTGTTTTATTTGGTGGCTAGATGGGAAGAGTCATTAACCTCTATGAATTGAGTGCCATGATATAAAATTATGTAAAATCATAAGACAAATTTGAACAAGTCATTAAGTGTAAAGGGAGATCTTTTATCTTTGTGGTATATTGCTAAATTTACTCCTAAAACCTGTCTTTCTTTTTTGTAGTTATAATGTTTAAATTGAAAATATGGTTAACCAGCTAGAGACATTATTTTCCAGCTTCCTTTGCAAGTAGATATAAGTGACTAAGTCCTCAACAATGCAGGGTAAGTAGAAGGGATATGCTTTCCAGGTCTTCGCTGTAAAACACTAATAGGGACAACATACTTCAACAGAAACATACAACTTGGGAGCTTGGGGCACCTGAGTGGCTCAATCAGTTAAGTGACGGACACTCGGTTTTAGCTCCTCATGACCTCATGGGTGGTGCGACTGAGGTTCATGTGGGCCCTACCCTCAGTGGGGAGTCAGCTTGAAGATTCTCTCCCTATTCCCCTCCCCTCACTCATGTGCACATACTCATGCTCTCTCTCTCAAATAAGTAATGACATTATTAAGCAAACTGGAAATAAAAAATAAATATTAAACAAACAACAAGTACTTGGAAAATGTTAGAAAATAATCATTACATTGCACTGAAAACTTATAAGCTGAAACTAAACTCTATTCAGAGGAAAATTCAAAGCAAATTCAACAGGTCAGAAAAAGAAAAACCAAGTCTGCCTCACTATGTACAATACCACACAGTGGGAATTTTCTTGCTGTTGACTCTCCTTAGTCTATTATTTCCTCAGGCCCCTATAGTTCTAAAAGTCGATGTTGGCAGAATCCATTCTAGTAAACCTACATAAATGTAACTCCTCAGGTAAACTTCTCTTGCACATGTAAAGAAATGAATTATGGGCTAATATCTGCATTATAACTCACAGATACCCCTTAAAATGGTCCATTTTTAATTGCAATATTTTTTTTCCATAATAGATACCATGCATACAGGTAATAGATTGCTCAAAAAATGCAAAAACCAAACCAAAACAAAAATAGGCAAAGGTTTAATGTACATGGAGGTTTATAGTTAACATGGAATAGATTCAGTAGCAATCTCCTCACCAGAGCAGCAAGCTTTCCTACAAATATGCAAGAAGATATCTGAGAATAAATAGTTTCTATCCTCTACCCCTAAAAATATCCATCTGTTAACACTCATGCTTCTAAAAATCCACTAATACCTAACTTCACACTTTACCAAAATCTACATTACATTAGATCTCTGCTTAAAATGTCTAGGAGCTTCCTTTCCCTAGCAAGAAACATAGCTAGTTTTGGGTTGGGTTGGGTTGGGTTTGGTTTGGTTTTTGTTTTGTTTTTCCCAGATTTGAGTAATGGCCTCTTGTTTAACACTCCAGTAATACCCCAGACAAAGGTAAGGACTCCACCAATTCCTTTGAGAAGGCCTCTTTGCGCCATTCATAATAATTTATAATACCCTCCTCTCTGAGCACTCTAGAAATAGTGAAATATCCTTCTAAGAGGTGAAAATAACTGGTAACAGCTTCAAATCACCTCATACTTCTTAACTATGAAAAGAATAAAAAGTTAACTTTCCCAAGCCATTTTCACAGGTATAACATACTCTAACAGAATCTGGGTCTAAGAGTACTCAATGATTTAACTTAAATCACTATTTTTAAAAACCTACTTTTGAAACTCAAAGTAAAAAAGAAAAAAATGAAAGAAACCATAGGATTATTAGAAGGAAAATCAAGTGGATATTTACAGAATTTTATATAAAGAAATGCACATGAATAAAATGGGAGATATTATTCAAAAACAGTTTAACCTCATAAATACACTTCTATAATTAAAATGTAAATAATATTAAAAAGAATAATAAAAAACAACATGACAAAAGGTTCATGTAAATATTTTAAAAGTTACAAACCAATAGAAAATGGTTGTCCTACTTATAAAAATAGTCAAAGGACCAAATTAAAATATTTATAAATGATAAAAAATAAATAGATGATAAATTAATTCAACCTCCATTGTTCTCAAAGATATACGAATGTAATCAACAAAATGCATTTCATCTGCACGTCATTAAATTTTCTCCTAACATCCTCTTTTCTCTGAAAGTTTAGTCTTGTCAACTTCTCTAATTCCTCTACTTTTATACTTCCAACTTGAAAAAAGCAGAGAGGGAAAAAAAAACAAAAAAAAATATTAAGTATTATATAAAGCAATCCAAATGGGTGAAATCCTGTGTTGCCTCCTACTAGAAAAGGCCCAGCTGGCATGTGGGGTTCAATGCTTAGTTCCACTGCATATTTTTCAGTGTCTGCCACCAGCACCTCCAAGAGCTCCGTGCTGTGGTGGCTGATGGAGCCAGGAAGATCTCTGCTGAGATATTATGCTGCTTGAGATTGTTATTTTAATTATAACCATTAATTACATACACTGAGGATTTGTTTCATTGTACATATATTTTGGCTCATTAGAATTATTTTAATAAAAGCATTTCTAGTACATTCTATCTCAATAGATCACAATTATCTGTCCAAGGCCTGCTCTGAGAGACAGCTGTGATTCTTGTTTGATATTTTAACCTTACTAGTATTTTTGCTTAAGAGAGCTCATCATGTAGCCTTAGACCTTCTAGAATGGTCTATTCTTAAACTCCTTATCAATTTGTAGAAAAACAATGAAAGAAAAATATTAAATTACTGGTGGATTATCTTTTTAAAAGACTTTATTTTTTAGAACAGTTTTCAGCTCACAGCAATACTGAGTGGAAAGTATAGAGATTTCCCATATACCCTCTGCCCTAGCATACACATTGCCTCCCCAACTATCAACATCCCCCACCAGAACTGCGTATTTGTTAGAACTGATGAACCTACATTGACACATCAGTATCACCCAGAATTCATAGTTTACATAGGGTTCTCTCTTGGTTTGTAAATTCCTTGGGTTTGGACATGTACCCATAATATCATACCAAATAGTTTCACTGCCCTAAAAATCCTCTGTACTTTGGCTATTCATTCCTTCCTCCACCCCAACACCTGGCAACCACTGATCTTAATTGTCTCTCCAGTTTTTCGTTTTCCAGAATGTAGCCTTCTCAGAGTGGCTTCTATTAGTAAAATACATGCATGTCTTTTCATGGTAGCTCATTTCCCTTTCATAATGAATAATATTTCATTATCTGGTTGTAACACATTGTATTTATCCATTCACCTACTGTGGGACATTTTGGTTGCTGCCACATTTTGGCAATTATAAATAAATCTGCTATAAACCCATGTACAGTTTTTTGTTTTTTGTTTTTTAATGTGGACATAAGTTTTCATCTCCATTGGTATATACCAAATGTTACGGTAAGAGTGCGTTAACTTGTGTGAGAAATTGCCACCTTTCTTTTTATCTTCTGTATAAATAAACCGAAGCTAATTTGGATGACTTAGAATTTGTGCCCTATGGCAATGTAGTCTAAAAAGGGAGGTACGTTTATTATAACCAAATGTTATATTTTTATGAATTAAGTTTGTCCTTGAAAAACAGTGAATAATTGTCACACACTATCATTAAAAAATAGCATAAAGTTTCAGTTTATTTGGCTGTCTTTTGCTACCCCCTTCCTTACCTTCACCAAAATCACTGATTTGTCTCTCTGTAGAGAGTTCCAATATTTAGAAATACCTTTAGTTTTAGAAATTTACCGGAAAGCTATTTTAGAAATCACATTATTTTAAGGATGCATTATTTTAATTTAGCAAGGACTACAGTGGAAACTGGCAAAGACTGGCAATATTACATTCAATCATTCATTCAACAGAGATTTATTCAGTGCCTACTACATACCAGGCATTACTTTAGAAACAAAAGTCAAAAAAAGAGACAAAAATCCCTGCTTTTAGAGAGCTAAAGTAGTAAGTGACAAGAATTCTTATCCTGTATATGAGAAGGGGAACAAAAATTCACTGCCAATGCAGACCTCCCTATCCTTTGACAAGTGCCATCTGAAACACCAAATCTCCATGCTTTCCATTTTCCTAAAAGTCCCTGAGACTACTTTCTTCCCTTTAATGTCTTCTACATATCACCAAGTTCTCTTAATTTCATTTTTCAAGTTTTCTTTTACTATTGAGATCACATTCAGTTTTGCCTTGATATGAATTCTGTTCAGGGAAACATTATTTCTTGTAGAAGTGCGATACTCACACATTTATAACATTTAATTTTCCATTTAAAATTCATGATTATGCCTTCCCCATAGTCAATGGTCTTCTCTCTATATTTCACCAAACTCAGCAGGACTCAAGGTTTTTTCGGTTTTTGATGTTTTCTATTTTTGTCTTTGTTTTCCCTCTGCTGATTAATGGTATTTCCTACAATGTGTATTTTTAATTTAATTAAAATTACCATTTCTTTGGAGAAGTATTTTTCCCTTGCTCCCAAGTTTGTTTGTTTGTTTGTTTTTTCCCATTTAAACAATTCCCTTCAATATTGCAATAGAAAGAGAATATAAGACATAACAGTTAACCAGCCATGGGCACCTATGCACCAAGTGAAAGCCATATGTCTTCTCTCATTTTTTTTTTCATACCCCAAACGTGACTTCTCTATACAGACCTCAAGTCATTTGTCATGATTCAAACATTCCCATTTGTGCTCTATTCCAATAGCCATAAAATACAAGTTCCTTATTCTTTTTTTAATATTTACTTTTTATTCAATTTATTTAAACTGAATAACAAAAAACGAAACAGTTCAATCATTTCTTCAACCTTGACCCCTTGCCTTGTGCAACCACCATTTTCTGTATCTATGAGCTTGGTTTTGTCATTGTTGTTTATTTGTTTTTGTTTTTTATTCCACATATAGAAGAGATCATACAGTTTTATCTTCCTCTGACTTATTTCACTTAGAATAAAGCCCTCAAGGTCCATCCAAATTGTTGCAAATAACAAGATTTACTTTTTAAAAGCTGAATATTATCCCATTACACACACACACACACACACTCTACCATTTGTTTATCCATTCATCCATCAACAGATACTTAGGTTGTTTCCATTATTTTGGCTATTTTAAATAATGCTGCTATGAACATGGGGCTGCAGATAGTTTTCAAGTTAGTTTTTCATTTCTATTGGATATATTCCCAGAAGTGGAACTGCTGAGATCATATGGCAGTTTGACTTTTTTTTTTTAACTTTTGCTTTTTTGTGGGCCCTTCAAACTGTATAAATTTATAACCCCACCAACAGTGCACAAGTGTTCCCTTTTCTCCACACCCATATAAGCATTTGTTATCTCTTGTCTTTTTAATAAAAGCTTTTCTAACAGACATGAGGTGATCGCTCATTATGGTTTTAATTTTCATTTCCCTAATGACTACTGATGTTGAGCATATTTCATCTTTTCTTTCATATATCTTCTTTGAAGAAATATCTATTCAGGTCTTTTGCCCACTTTTAAATTGGGTTATTTGGTCTTTTGCTTTGAGTTGTATGAGTTATTTATATATTCTGGATATTAACACTTTATCAGATATAAGGTTTGCCAATATTTTTTCCATTGTATAGGAATGGAATCATTTTGTTGATGGTTTCCTTTGCTGTACAGAAGCTTTTCAGTATGATGTAGTCCCACTTACTTATTTTTAATTTTGGTGCTTGTGCTTTAGGTGTCATATCCAAAATATCACTACCAAGACCCATGTCAAGGAGCTTTATTTTGATATTTTCTTCTAGAAGTTTCATGATTTCAGGTCCTACCTTTTAAGCTTTTAATCCATTTTGAGTTAATTATTATTAATTATTGAGTTAATAATTATATAATCATTAATTATATGAGTGGCATAAGATATAAATCCAGTTTCATTCTTTTCATCTGAATATCCAATTATCGCAGTACGTTCATTAAAAAGACTCTCTTTTCTCCACTGAGTATTCTTGGTTTTTCAGGTATTAATTGACTGTATATGCTTGGATTTATTTCTGCGCTCTCAACTGTCTTCCACTGGTCTATCTCTCTCTTTTTATGCCAGTACCATACTGTTTTGACGACTACAGCTGCACAGTATAGCTTGAGATGAGGAAGTGTGATGCTTCCTGCCTCACTCTATTTCTCAACATTTCTTTGGCTGTTCAGTATCCTTCATGGTTCCATATAAATTTTAGGAGTTTTTTCCTACTTCTGGACAAATGCCATCTGAATCTCAATAGGGATTGTACTGAATCTACAGATGCCTTTTGGTAGTATTTTAAAAATATTAAGTCTTCCAATCCGTGAACACAGAATAGCTTTCCATTTATTGTGTACTCTTGATTTCTGTCATTAATGTCTTATATAGTTTTCAGAGTAAGGATCTTTCACCTCTTTAAATTTATTCCTGTTTTTTGTTTGTTTTTGATGCTATTATAAGTGGGATCAATTCTTTTATTTCTTTTTCAGAAAATTCTTCTTTAACATTGAGGAAGACATAAAAAGATGGAAAGATATTCCATGCTCATGGATCGGAAGAATTAACATAGTTAAAATGTCCATGCTACCCAGAGCAATCTACACTTTCAATGCTATCCCGATCAAAATACCGAGAACGTTTTTCAAAGAACTGGAACAAATAGTCCTTAAATTTGTATGGAACCAGAAAAGACCCCGAATCTCCAAGGAACTGTTGAAAAGGAAAAACAAAGCTGGGGGCATCACAATGCCGGATTTCGAGCTGTACTACAAAGCTGTGATCACAAAGACAGCATGGTACTGGCACAAAAACAGACACATAGACCAATGGAACAGAATAGAGAGCCCAGAAATGGATCCTCAGCTCTTTGGGCAACTAATATTTGATAAAGCAGGAAAAAACATCCGGTGGGAAAAAGACAGTCTCTTCAATAAATGGTGCTGGGAAAATTGGACAGCTACATGCAAAAGAATGAAACTTGACCACTATCTCACACCATACACAAAAATAAACTCCAAATGGATGAAAGACCTCGATGTGAGACAGGAATCCATCAAAATTCTAGAGGAGAACATAGGCAGCAACCTCTACGACATCAGCCAAAGCAACCTTTTTCATGACACATCCCCAAAGGCAAGAGAAACAAAAGATAAAATGAATTTATGGGACTTCATCAAGATTAAAAGTTTCTGCACATCCAAGGAAACAGTCAGAAAAACTAAGAGGCAGCCCACGGAATGGGAGAAGATATTTGCAAATGACACTACAGATAAAGGACTGGTATCCAAGATCTACAAAGAACTTCTCAAACTCAATACACGAGAAACAAATAAACAAATCAAAAAATGGGCAGAAGATATGAACAGACACTTTTCCAATGAAGACATACAAATGGCTAACAGACACATGAAAAAATGTTCAAAATCATTAGCCATCAAGGAAATTCAAATCAAAACCACACTGAGATACCACCTTACGCCAGTTAGAATGGCAAAAATAGACAAGGCAAGAAACAACAATTGTTGGAGAGGATGTGGAGAAAGGGGATCCCTCCTACATTGTTGGTGGGAATGCAAGTTGGTACAGCCACTCTGGAAAACCGTGTGGAGGTCCCTTAAAAAGTTAAAAATTGAGCTACCCTATGATCCAGCCATTGCACTACTGGGTGTTTACCCCAAAGATACAGACGTAGTGAAGAGAAGGGCCATATGCACCCCAATGTTCATAGCAGCAATGTCCACAATAGCTAAATCGTGGAAGGAGCCGAGATGCCCTGCAACAGATGACTGGATTAAGAAGTTGTGGTCCATATATACAATGGAATATTACTCAGCAATCAGAAAGAATGAGTTCTCAACATTTGCTACAACATGGACGGCACTGGAGGAGATAATGCTTAGTGAAATAAGTCAAGCAGAGAAAGACAACTATCATATGATTTCTCTCATCTATGGAACATAAGAACTAGAATGATCAGTAGGGGAAGAAAGGGATAAAGAAAGGGGGGGTAATCAGAAGGGGGAATGAAACATGAGAGACTATGGACTATGAGAAACAAACTGAGGGCTACAGAGGGGAGGGGGGTGGGGGAATGGGATAGACCGGTGATGGGTAGTAAGGAGGGCACATATTGCATGGTGCACTGGGTGTTATACACAACTAATGAATCATCGAGCCTTACATCGAAAACCGGGGATGTACTGTATGGTGACTAACATAATATAATAAAAAATCATTATTAATAAAAAAAAATGTTAGTCAAAAAAAAAAAAAAAGAAAAAAAAAAAAAAGAAAATTCTTCTTTAGTGTATAGAAATGCTACTGATTTTTGCATGTGAATTTTGTATCCCACAACATTACTGAATTTATTGATTAGATGTAACAGTTTTTTTGGTCTTTAGACATTTTCATATATAAAATCATGTCATTTGCACACAGAGACAATTTTACTTCTTCATTTCCAATGCTGATACCTTTTATTTTTTTTTCTTGCCTAACTGCTCTAGCTGAGACTTCTAGTAGTTATTGAATAAAAGGAATAACAGTGAGCACCTCTCCTTGTTTCTGATCTTAGAGGAAAATCTTTCAACTATCATTAAGTATGATGTTAGCTGTGGGCTTATCACATATAGCCTTTACTATGTTGAGATATGTTCCCTCCATGCCTAATTTGTTAATAATTTTTATCATGAACGAATACAGAATTTTGTGAAATGCTTTTCCTACATCTATTAAGATGATATGATTCTTTTCTTTCATTCTATTGTGATGTATCACATTGATTTATTTGCATATGTTGAACCACCCTTACAGATCACAGATAAATCCCACTTGATCACGATGTATGATCATTTCAGTGTGCTGCTGAATTTGATTTGGTAGTATTTTATTGGGAATTTTTACACCTATAATCATCATGGATATTGGCTTATAGTTTTTTTTTCTAGTATTGTCCTTTTCTGTTTTGGTATCAGGATAATGCTGATCTGGTAAAACACATTTGGTAGTGTTCCCTCATCTTTGATTTTTTTTGGAAGAGTCTGAGGAGGATTGATGTTAATTCTTCTTAAATATTTGGTAAAATTCACCAATGAAGTCATTCAGTCCTGGGCTTTTCTTCATTGGGAGTTTTCTAAGACTAATTCAATCTCCTTACCAGTAATTAATCTATTCAGATTTTCTATTTCTTCCTGATCCAGTCTTGGTATGTTGTATATTTCTAAGAATTTTTCTGTTTCTTCTAGGTCATCCAGTTTTTTGGCATGTAGTTGTTCATAGTAGCCTCTTATGATCCTTTGAATTCCTGTGGTATCATTTGTAATATCCCATTTTCATTTATAATTATGTTGATTTTGGTCCCTTCACTTTTTTCCTTGGTAAGTCTAGCTGAGCATTTGTCAATTACCTTTTAGAGGAACCAACTCTTAGTTTGTTTAATATTTTCCATTGTGTTTCTGTCCTCTATTTCATTTATTTATGCTCTAAATTTTATTATTTCCTTTCTCTGCCAACTTTGGACTCAGTTTTGTTTGTTTGTTTTTTCCTTTCCATTCCTTATGGCATAGAGTTACGTTGTTTATTTGGGATCTTTCTTGCTTAACATAGATGTTTATTGCTATGAGTTTCCCTCTTATAACTGGTTTTTCTGCTTCCCACAAGTTCTGGTATGCTATGTTCCCACTTTCATCTCAAGAAACTTTTTTATTTCTCCTTTAATTTCTTTTCTGATCCACAGGTTGTCCAAGAAAAACCTCTAATTTTGAAAATTAACAATGCTTACATCCTGAGATGTAAGCTAATGTCTTACTAGCAAACTGAAAAAGGCCTTTTAAAAGTCACATACTCAGACCTATCTGCTCCTGGGCCCAGCTCAAAAACAGCACCCAGACTAAAAGTGAAGGAGGTTTATCAGCTTATATTAAAACTTTGGTCTGAAGGTCAGGCATCTAATTTAACTAATATATCTGGGAGCCTGCTGGAGCACTTCCCTTTGGGACACTGACAGGTCTTAGCATATCCTCAACTATAGGGAGCTATTAAAAATATAACAGGCTGCTTGGACCAGCATAGATATTTGAGAGATAACCAAAAACTGGGGCAGGGATAAAGAAAAAGTTTCATCTTATATACAAGGCCATTTCTTCAAGACTGTAACAGGTGGTTGTTTAATCTATTATATAATAGAAACCAACACAGAGAATTGAGCAAAATGAAGAGACAGAGAAATATGTTCCATTTGAAAGAATAAGCTAAAACTGGAGGGAAAAAACCTTAATGGAATGAAGTAATTTACCTGATAAAGAGTTCAAAGTAATGATGCTCACTGACTGGGGAGAAGAATAGATGAACACAGTGACATCAACACTGAGATTAAAAAATATAAGAAAGTACCATTCTTCACAGAGATGAAGAATGCAATAATTAAACTGAAAAATACACTCGAGAGGTTCAAGTCCAGACTAGATGAAGCATAAGAAAGGGTCAGTCAACTCAAAGTCAAGGTGATGGAACTCACCAATCAGAGCAGTGAAAAGAAAAAAGAAAAAAAAAAGTGAATATAACTTAAGTAACATATAGTATAACATCAAATGGGTTCAAATCATTATACAGTTCTCAGAAGGACAGCAAAGAGAAAAACAGGCAGAAATCTTATTTGAAAAAATAATGGCTGAAAACTTCCTTGCAAGAAAAAAGGCATCCAGATCCAGGAGCTAGAGAATTCCAAAAAAGATGAACACAAAGAGACCCATAAGACACATTACATTAAAATGTCAAATGTTAAGGAGAAGGAGAGAATCTTAAAAGCAGCAAGAGAAAAAAAAAAAATTTGTTATGTACAAGGGAATCCCCACAAGACTATAGGCAGATTTTTCAGCACAAACTTTGAAAGCCAGTGGCATGATATATTCAAAGCGAAGAAAGAAAGAAAGAAAGAAAGAAAGAAAGAAAGAAAGAAAGAAAGAAAGAAAGAAAGAAAGAAAGAAAGAAAAACTTCCAATAATACTTTACCTGGCAAAATTATCTTTCAGAATTGAAGGAGAAAGAAAGAGTTTTTCAGATAAGCTAAAGCTAAATGGGTTCATCACCAGTAAACTGCCTTACAAATAATGTTAAAGGGACTTCTTTAAGCTGGAAAGAAAAGACACTAATTAGTAATAAGAATACATATGAAAGAATAAATCTCACTGAAAAAGTAAATGCATAGTAAAGGTAATGGATTAATTACTTATAAAGCCGATATGAAGGTTAAAAGACAAAAGTAGGAAAAGTAACTATGATTACAATAACTAGTTAATGGATACACACAAGATAAAAGTTGTAAAATGTGATATCAAAACATAAAACATGGTAAAGTAAAATGGCAAGTTTTAGAATGAGATCAAACTTACGTTGTTTTCAACTTAAAATAGACTATTATAGATATCTTATTATATATAAGCCTCATGGTAATCACAACACAAAAACCTACAGTAAATACACAAAAGATAAAGAGGAAAAAAATCTAAGTTTACCACCAAAGAAAATCATCAAACTATAAAGGAAGAGAACAGGGAAGAAGAAAGGAACAGAGAGGAACTACAAAAACAACTAGAAAACAATTAACAAAATGGGAATAACCACATACCAATCAATAAAATTACTTTACATACAAATAGACTAATTTCTCCAATCAAAAGACATAGAATAGCTGAATGGATAAAAAACAAGACCCATCTATATGCTGCTGAGGAGAGTTACACTTTAGATGTAAGAACATCTACAGACTGAAAGTGAAGGGGCAGAAAAAAGATCTTTCATGGAAATGGAAACCAACAGATGCTAGAGTTGCTATACTTATATCAGCCAAACTAGACTTTAAAACAAAGACTGAAAAAATAAAGAAGGGTGTTACATAATAATAAAGGAGTTAATCCAACAAGAGAATACAACATTTGTAAATATTTATGCACCCAATATAGGAGCCCCTAAATACAAAAAGTAAGTATTAACAGAGCAGAAAGAGAAGCAGATATCAATATAATAAAAGTAGGGGATTTTAATACTCCACTTACATCAACTAATAATTCATTCAGACAGAAAATCAATAAGGAAACATCAGTCTTAAACAAGTTAGACCAGATGGACTTAACAGATATTTACATAACATTCTATTCAAAAGCAACAGAATACACAACTTTGTCAAGTGTATATGGAACATTTTTCAAGACAGATCATCTTTTAGTCCATAAAATAGGCCTTAAAAATTTTAAGAGGAGGGGCGCCTGGGTGGCTCAATCTGTTGACCCTCCAACTCTTGATTTCGGTGCAGATCCTGACCTCATGTTTGCAGGATCGAGCCCTGTGTTGGGCTCTGTGCTCAGCAGGGAGTCTGCGCAGGATCGAGCCCTGTGTTGGGCTCTGTGCTCAGCAGGGAGTCTGCTTAAGATTCTCTCTCTCAGGGCGCCTGGGTGGCACAGCAGTTAAGCGTCTGCCTTCGGCTCAGGGCGTGATCCCGGTGTTATGGGATCGAGCCCCACATCAGGCTCCTCCGCTATGAGCCTGCTTCTTCCTCTCCCACTCCCCCTGCTTGTGTTCCCTCTCTCACTGGCTGTCTCTATCTCTGTCGAATAAATAACTAAAATCTTAAAAAAAAAAAAAGATTCTCTCTCTCCTCTCCCTCTGCCCCTCCACCTGCTCTTGCTCTCTCTCTCTCAAATAAATGAATAAATCTTCAACAAAATTTAAGAGGATTTAAATTACATCAAGCATCTTTTCGAAGCACAATAGCATAAAGCTAGAAATTACACAAAGAAAACTGAAAAATTCACAAATATATGGAGATTAAACAATATGTTATGGAACATCCAATGGGTCAAGGAAGAAATCAGAGAAATCTAAAAATACCTGGGGATGAATGAAAATGGAAATGTAATATACCAAAATCTGTAGGATTCAGCAAAAGCAATTTTAAGAAGGATGTTCACAGTGATAAAGTCCTACTTCAAGAACAAGAAAAGTCCCAAACAACTTAACTTTACAACCCAAAGAACTAGTAAAAGAAAAGCAAAGAAAGAATAACATTAGAAGGAAGTAAATAACAAAGATTACAACAGAAATAAATGAAATAGAGATTTAAAAAAAATAGAAAAGGTTGGGGCACCTGGGTGGCCCAGTTGGTGAAGTGTCCGACTCTTGATTTTGGCTCAGGTCATGATCTCAGGGTCATGAGATTGAGCCCCATGTCAGGTTCAGTATTCAGTGCAGAGTCTGCTTGAGATTCTTTTTCTCCTTCCCATTCTATCCCTTCCCCCAGCTCACATTTGTGCTCTCCCTCTCTCCCTCTCTCTCTCTCTCAAATAAATAAGTAAACACCTTAAAAAATAGAAAATGAAACTAAGAGCTGGTTCTTTGAAAAGAAAAAACAAAAAACAAAATTGACAAACCTTTAGTAAACTACCAAGAAAAAAAGAGATGTCTCAAATAAATAAAATTAGAAATATAAGTTGTTATGCTACAACTGACACCAAAGAAATATAAAGGATCATAAGAGACTACTACAAAAAATTATGTCAACAAATTGGACAACTCAGAAGAAATGGATAAATTCCTAGAAACATACAACCCTCCAAGATTGAATCACAATGAAATAAAAAATCTGAACAAATTACAGGTCTTCATTCTTCTTATTCTACTTCCCTCAGGTACTCCCTATACCTTTTAAATGGATAGAGCTCTTTTTTTTTTAACACTTGAATATGCATCTATAATTGGTCTCATGTTTCTACTACTGTGAATATGCATCTATCACTGGTCTCATGTTTCTACTACTGTATGTAGGGAAAGCAATTGACTGGACCTGAGGGTATTCCTCAGCCTTCATCTTTTTTACAATTCATATTTTGCCAAAAACTAAAGCCTATAGTTACAAAATGATCCTAGTTTTGTCATGATAACAGGGTCCTGTGATTGAGTCCCGCACTGGGCTCAGCAAGGAGCCTGCTTCTCCCTCCCCCTGCTTCTGCACTCTCTCTCCCTCTGACAAATAAATAAATAAAATCATAAAAAAATATATGTCTTAATCAGTTTGGGTTGCTAAAATGGAATACCAAAGATGACTGCGTGGCTTAAATATATATATATATATTTAAGTGATAGATACAGATATATAGATATAGATAGATATAGATATAGATATAGATATAGATATAGATATAGATATAGATATAGATATAGATATAGACATATCACTTTCTTGTCTCTGGGACCACTACATTAGTAAGATAAATATTTCTATGGAGAAACAGTAAAGTCAGATCTTAGTTATAGCATTAACCCATAGGTCATATGTAGACTCGCAAGACCCATGAAAGTGATGATGTTTATCAAGAATTTTTGGATAAAGTTTTCAATCTGTTTATTCCCTAGATATTATATGTTTTAATTTTGGTTTAGACAATACCAACAAATGGAGAGAATACAATTTATTGGTAAGAAATATTTTTCTGAAGAAACTCATTTTGTCTTCCTCAACTTCTTCCTTGACCTTCTCTTTCCATTCTATTAGTATTTTACCATGGCCTTGATAGAATTATATTTTTTTCAGTTTCATTTTAATTTATATACAATACTAAGACAACGAAAACATTTATGGAAAACAGAGTGCATATATCTAATTAAATAAAATCGTTTTTTATTTTATGCTTCCTAGCACCTTACACACCATTAAATAATAATCTCTGCAGCAAACCATGATTTCTGTGTAGCTCTGACATTTAGCAGTTAGTAACTTAACATTTGAGATTTAGTGTCAGCATTTATAATTTGTTGATATTAAGCTCATTGTGGATACTGACATAACAAAAGTGCTTGCTCACTATATTTTACATATCTGACATTAATCATCATTTGTCTCATTTTTCCCCCACTAAACACCATCTTTAATTCCTTTAATTTGTCTTCTGTAAGAACAACATATACTATTTCCTCAGTATAGGAGCATCTCTAAAATCAAGTTCTCAATGAAGCTTTGGGACCCCGTCATCACTCATGTCACACATTTTCTGGCCTTTTCCCTATGCTCCGTAAATACCTCCTAACCATTAATATAGTTCCTTCTTCCACCCTGCTACTTCTACTACTAAATTTAATAAGTCAGAAATTAATTGGGAATTGCCAAAGTTTTAACCTGAATTTTTTTTATTTCTCAAGCATAAAATTAGCTTGGCACTAAAATCAATTAGAGCAGGACTATCCTACTATTGATAAAATGCCAAAAGGCATTCCATTACCCTAAACATTTAACATATTTGACAAGATAATACTTTCAGTCTTGCATATAGCTGGACAGAAAAAACACTGATCTGAACACATCCCTATTTATTCTCTCCATGTGTTGAGAACCCAATTAAGGTGGCATCAAAACTAATGATTAATCAGTAATTTTTAAAGATGCCTATTACAAATGGTTTCTTATTAAGATTTTCACACTGTAAAATACATCATAAACTCAAAAAAGTACATGTATTTTATGGTCTCCATAACAATAATATCTTATAAAAGCACACATGTACTAACCACCCACCTTAAGAATTAAAACATAACCAATACCTTTGAGATCTCCTCTGTGTCCCTTCCCAATCAAATTGAATTCCTCCCTGAAGAATTAACTATTCACTATTCTAAATTTTGTGGTATTTATGTTTTTTAAAGATTTATTTGAGAGAGAGAGAGAGAGAAAGAGGAAGAGAGTGTGGGGGAGGGGCAGAGGGAGAGAATCTTCTAGCAGACTCCCCGAGGAGCCCAGAGCCCAGTGTGGGGCTCAATCCCCAGGACCCATGAGATCATGACTTGAGCCAAAAACAAGAGTCACATGCTTAACCAACTGAGCCACCCAGGCACCCCTCTGGTATTTATTTTTTAAATAATAACATGCTCCATGTCTGTTTCCCTAAATACTGTTTGGTTTTGTATCTTTTACCATTATATAAACGGATTCCTCTTCTCTCTTCTTGTGTGATTTTCTTTAACCCCTAAATATCATTTTTGAAATCGATATTCTTGTACTCATTTTCCAGGATATGTATATGCCATTGTGTGTGTGTGTGTGTGTGTGTGTGTGTGTGTGTGTATTTACTATTCCACACTTCTTTTACCTATTTGCTTTCTTTAGCGTATTTTCCATAAGTTTTATGTGTGTGCATGTGGGTGTGAGTGTGTGTACATTTTTTCCCCCAGATAAAAATGTCTTAATCAGTATGGGCTGCTATAATGGAGTATCAGACACTGTGTGGCTTTAATAACAAACATTTACTTCTCACAGTTCTGGAGGCTGGGAAGTCCATGATCAAGATTGTAGCGGGTCTAGTGTCTAATGAGGTAACTTTTCCTGGTTCGCAGACAGCCTTCCTTTCCTTATATCATCACAGGGCTGGGAAAGATAATCTCTCTGGCTTCTTGGAAGGATACTATCCCATTTATGAGGGCTCCACCCTCTTGCCCTAATCACCTCCCAAAGGCCCCACCTCCTAATACCATCACCTGGGGGGTTAGGATTTCAACCTTTTGGGAGGATACAAACATTCAGTCCATTAGAAAAATCTGCTCTTACCAACAGACAGTAAATCTCTCTTATCAGTTAATATATGTATGGGACAAATATTTTCTTCAGCTGGGGTATTTTTGGAGCTTCTTTTATGCTATATTTAGAAAAAGTCTTACTTTTAATGCAATAAAATTTTAGCCTAGCTTCAATTAGATGAAGGCATACATGTTAGAACTTAACTGCTTTACAAGTTTCCAACCTTGTTCTTCAGAGTTTTAACTCTTATTTTTCTGTGGGGCATTCTGAATGTGTCTCTTCTGATTCATTTTTTTATTTCATGAATTTTCTCATCATTGCATCTAATTTTTGATTTAGCCTGACCTTTGTGTTTCAGCTATTTTTCTAGAACTGCTACAATGTTCTTTTTCAGGTCCACTTGATCCTTTCAAAAGTCTATTTTAGTCTTAATTTTAATACTTTTTTATTTAACATATTTAGCATGCTTATGTATTATTCAGTGATGACAATTTCAATATTAACAGTCTATGAATATCTCATTCTGTAGTTGTGCTTCTATTGACTCTGAGTCTTACTTCTTTCTTCATGGGTCTTATGAATTTGTTTGTTGTTGCCTTTGTTTTTAAGAAATTATGGTTCCCTGGAAGTGTACTGGGGATTATCTTGAGGCTTGTGTTCAATGTGTCTATAGTTCTACCAGGCACTTGAGAATCAATTTAAAATAAATTTCCTAGTTTGGGTTTCAGAACTAATTATCATTATTTCTAGTCCTTAACCCAGGAAAAATGATTATGAATTCTCAGGAGATTTTTTTTTTTCCTTTTCTGAAGCCACCCGGGGCAAAGATTTCTTAATATTTCACACCAAAAGGCAGGTTTGTTTTCTCATTTCAGCCACAGAAAGGGTCACCTTTGGAGGGTTCTGTCTTAATTCTGAACCTCTCATCCACCTCTCCACTATGTATGTTCTAATATTTGTCACTCAAATGTGACCCTAAAACTGAAGCTCTGGATCAGCCCTAGCCAACTGGCAGATCTCTGAAGGCAACATCCATCTTCAACACTTTCTGATTTTCTAGATTTAAGCTTTCTGGTTATAGCTTCTGAGGATTTCTTTACTATCATACTGTTGAAAGGCTAATTTTAAATCTTTTCTTCCAGCTTAGGTGGTTTTCTACCACAAAGGCTAGGCAATATCACATTCTTGTGTGTGTTAAGTAGAATCATTTAACTGGCACACTGAAAAATGTAGTCCTTAGTATAAGACACATGAAGTTGAACTGCAGTATTAGTGGTATATCTCCAAAGACTGAGTTCACACCCCAGTAGGTACACAGAATATTTTCTTGCATGCCACATTCCTTTTTTTTCCCTAAGTTTTTATTTAAATTTCAGGTAGTTAACATACCGTGTAAATTAGTTTCAGGTATAAAATTTAGTGATTCAACACTTACACATAACACCCAGTGCTCATCATAAGTGCCCTCTTTAATCCCCATCACTTATTTTACCTACCCCCTTGCCTACTGTCCTCTGGTAACCATCAGTTTGTTCTCTACAGTTAAGAGTCTGTATCTTGGTTTTTCTTTTTTCTCCCCATGTTCATTTGTTTTGTTTCTTAAATTCCACATATGAGTGAAATCATACAGTATTTGTCTTTCTCTGACTTATTTTGCTTAGCATAATACTCTCCAGCTAGATTTCATTCTTTTTTTATGGCTGAGGAATATTCCATTGTATATATAAACCATATCTTCTTTATCCATTCATCAGTTGATGGACCTCTGGACTCTTTCCATAATTTTGCATGCCATATTTCTAAGAGTCCCAATTCAGGCACCAAGGCTTATGCACAAATATTGGATCTGAGGTATCTTTTGGGTTCACTCTGGTTTATGTGGTTTCAACACACTACTGAGCATTATACCTGGCACTAGGCACATGGGAAGGCCTGTCTCAACAGTGAAGGCAGTTTAGTTGTCTATCTTTGTTAATTCAAGCATATGCGCAAATTAACTAGAGATGACAATCAGACTCTTGAAAGAGAAGCATATTTGTTTGAGTTGAACTGATAAAGAAGGAAGCAAATCAAATAATTTGACTGTAGAGTTCATGCTCTTATCATTGAACTATAATTCCCCAAATTGCTACTTCAGAAAAGGAACTTGATTCCTAATTAGTACTTTCATAAGCATATGAACACCTACTCATTAAAAGCACAGGTTCATATTTAACAGAAAAAGGCACATTAGTTAGTAAAGCTGACTCTAAAAGCAACTTTAATATGTAATAATTTTTGAGATTACCATATGCTGATAAGCACAAGCTTATCTCTAATATATGCTTTTAATATTATACGATAATTCAAAATGTATTTAGTACATACACCTAAATGTATTTCTTGTGCTCTCATCTTGAGAAAAGAAAATCACAATTCTATTTCTTCGAAAATCCTTATTACAATGAACATGAAAAATGTAAGCCAAAACCTAGAAAAAAGAGGGGTCTATGAGTTCTGGTTAATTTGGGCATCAATCCAGAACAACTTAAAGTCTTACCCACTCTCCCTATAGATTTTAAGTTTTATATATATTTTTAATTGAACACTTTAAGGAACACTGAAAAATCTGGGGCTTCCCAAAGAGATGGACAAGAATGAATGACTGTGATGTAAACATATAGATGAAAAAAAGTATGTTTAGTCTACCTCATCCAAATAGCAATCTTCAAAGTCACAATAAATTAAAGTTAGAGGAAGCTGGATTCTAGAATAATAAAGATCATCTTTTAAAAGTTTTACTATCCCAAAATGAAATTTATATGCTTAACAAATAATGAGCTTTCTTTCCTCAGAAGACTCCACAAAGAGACTGGTCATATCTCTGAGATGCTACACCAGGCGACCCAGGGCTATGAGACTCGGTGGTCTTTCATAGAATCCCACTAAGTCGGCCTCCTTCATGGTCTTTAGTTCTTCTCATTGATGTTCACGGGGTTGAATGCTTAGATTTCATTTATGGAGGCTCTGCCCTAAAAATGCATTTGTTCCAACAGGCATCTTGAGCAAAAATATAGCTCTTAACCATTCTGACATGGCCTGTGGGACTCAGTGGATCAAGCAGGAGATGACAGATGCAATTGGTTTGTAGAAATTTCAAGTCTTAAGAGAAAGATCTCCTAGGAAAAGTGGCACGTCTGCTGCCGCTTTTAAAGTGACAGCAATAGATCTTGGGTTGCCTCGGGTGTTGCCTGAAGAATCAATAAACTCTCTTTAAAGACCCACTGATGTCTCATGAAAGGCATCCAAAAACATTCTACTTAGAATATCCTTCTTATTTCCTTATTTCCTTCTGAACAATGTAACTCCCCTACGGGTAACAAATTGAGAAAACCTTGATTTGTCTGTTTCAAAGGATACCTGTTTTAGTAGAGGGCATTGAGAGGTAATTTGGAAATTCTCCTTTTGGAAGGGAGTCCACAATTATGTTTAAATGAAAAGTGTGTCCAGGGGCGCCTGGGTAGCGCAGTCGTTAGGCGTGTGCCTTCGGCTCAGGGCGTGATCCCAGCGTTTCAGGATCGAGTCCCACATTGGGCTCCTCCGCTGGGAGCCTGCTTCTTCCTCTCCCACTCCCCCTGCTTGTGTTCCCTCTCTCGCTGGCTGTCTATCTCTGTCAAAGAAATAAATAAAAAATCTTAAAAAAAAAAAAAAGTGTGTCCATTAGGAAAACATTTATTTAATGAAAATATTTGGGACTTATTCAAAGACTCTCAGTAATAGCTTCTAAAAAGTTGGTATATAAAAAGCCTTCATCATTACTTTTAATTCAAAAATCTAAAACTTTCAACTTCTTTATAAGACAGAGCAAACCATTACTAAGTAATCACATGTTAGTTGACTGTCACTCATTCCGTAAATACATAAACTGAGGTTTTCAATTTATTAAGGGTTCTGCTAAGGCCTCCCCATTGGAAAATGGGAGTAATACCATCCTCACAATGTTATTAATATTAAATTATCTTAATGCTATCATAAATTCTTGGTATATTATATGTCAATATTATTTTCTTGCTGAAATATTAATATACTATTTGTGACTCTTAGTATTTACGAAAGTTTATCTTACATTCTTTGGGTATGACCATAAAATATCAAGTCAAAATTGCTAAATATAACTTCCTATAAACTGTATGAATCTAAAAGTTTCATAATCCCTATTCTTGGCATCATTTTGAAATTAATTCACAGAACTTATTTCAGCTGTCTCCAAAGAATTTGCAACTGCTTTCTCATGATAAGTTTTGTGATAATGGTAGGGAAGAATCAGTATTTTTTTTAAATTAAAACATAAGTTTACATACAGTAAAAAGCTAAAGCAATGTAGAGAAAAAAGACAAGTAATTAAACAGAATGAATATAACAACATGAAAAATTTAGAGATGGGGAAGGGAAACTAGGCTGTAGAGATCTAAAATTCATATATATTAACACAAAGCTATGTATAAGTTTTATCACATAGTGTAGAGTATAAAATGGGGATTTTAGAAGAATATAGGATACACGGGTATGTGTAAACGTGATGTTTCCTTTAAGTACCTTCCAAAACAACAAAAAAGGCAAGCCCTATCTCCTCATAGTTTCTTTGGCTAGCAGACATAGCATAAACAAAGTTTGCCTACATATTTTTTATTGTTGAAATGGTGTTAGCTTCATTTTTTTGATAGTGTTCATGGAAATATTGAATTAAAATGCCTTGAAGCAAATTACACACCTTCTAGTACCTGTAGCTGTCATCATTCACAAGATTTGTACACTTAAATCCTTGGTTTCAGAACACACTTCACTTTAGTATCTTCTTTACTGTTTTTAAAGCAGATGAACAATTTTACCAAATAATCTTAAATCCATGTAAATAGTCCGTGCACACAGGAAGTAACTAAGCTTATCTTAATACCTTTCTTTCAGTTTCTTGGGTTTTTGTTTGATTGTTCTGGCTATGTTTTGGGAGTCAGTTTTCATATGGAACTTGGTTTCTATATGCTACTTACTGAAATTACCCGGGTTTAGTAACAGGAATATGAAAAATAACAGAGGTACCATTACATACCTATTAGAATGGCCAAAGTCCTGATCACTGACAACACCAAGTGCTAGTGAGGATGTGGAGTAACAGAAATTCTCATTCATTAATAGTGGGAATGCAAAATGGCATAGCCACTTTGTAAAACCATTTGGCAGTTTCCTACAAAACTAAACACATTCTACCACATAATCCAGCAATTACACTCCTTCATGATTACCAAAAGGAACTGAACACATATAGCCAAAACCAAGCTGGTTTTGGAAGCAACCAAGATGTTCTTCAGGAGATGAAAGGATTAATAAACAGTGGTACATCCAGACAATGGAATATCATTCAGCAAGCACTAAGTTGAGTGAGCTTTCAAGCTATGAAAAGGTATGGGGGAACCTTAAATGCATATTATTAAGTGAAAGAAGCCAATCTGAAAAGGCTATATACTATATGATTCCAACTATATGACATTCTGGAAAAAGCAAAATTTTGGAGACAATAAAAAAAAGATCAGTGACCTTGCAAGGAGTTAGGGAGGAGAAAAGGATAAATAGGAGGAGCACAGAGGATTTTTAGGGCAGTGAAACTATTCTGTATGATATTATAATGGTGGATACATGTCATTATATATGTTCCAAAATCCATAAAATGTAAAACACCAAGAATGAACCCTAATACAAACTATAGACTTTGGGAAATAAGGATGCATCAATAAAATATCATTGATTTAGCAAATGAACTACTCTGGTGCAGGATATTGATAGTGGGGAGGGTGCATGTGTGTGAGTGCAGGGAGTACATAAAAATTTACTGTCCTTTCTGCTCAATTTTGCTGTGAACCTAAAGCTAAACAACACAGTGATTAAAAAAAAAAATAAGTACCAAATGACATTAAATACATTCTGGCATGAAAATCTGTGATGTTGGTAATGGTGGTAAAGCTAAGGCAGCTATTCTTAAATATATATGCCGTCTTGAGAAGTTACTATATCCTTCTGGAAAACGGCTATATGTCAGGGGAAACACAACTCTTGCCTGAATCTCTCTTCATCTTTAGAAAAGTTAAAAAATACCAGTCTCTGTAATTCTCAAGATTTATCATCATCATTTTCTCCTCTACTCTCTGCCCTTATCTAGTCAAAATTACATCTTATTTGTTTTAAATAAAGAATCCCTTATACTTCCCTGGACAATGTGATGTGGACCCATGATAAGTATACAAGATTTCCTATTACAGGAACGGTGTTTCATGAAAGAGAACTTTTTTCACCTGCTGACTCAAAGAAAAGGGTTTCTGATATAATATTCTCATTGCTAGAGGCTACCACCACCTACACATGCATGGAATGACTTGAAAAGAGAAAAAGAGAGGAAAAGAAAAGGAGAAAGAGAGGGAAGAAAGAAAAAAGGAGGGATAGAGAAAGAGGGAAAAGGAGAACTAGAAAATCAGTAGAATACATTTCATTCTACCCATACTGAATATGCTTAATCACGATAACTCACATTGCACTTTAAATTCCTGGAGCTCATGAGTATCATATTTTGAATATAGTTATTAAACAGCACATGTTCAGAAGTACTGACTGATGCAAAAGACAAAATTATGATCCAAGCCAGACTTTACTGAACTTGGCTTATTTTTTAAAGCACTGTTGACATTGTAAAACATATCCTATTAATAATGACACTAGATGACCAATGGTAATATTTTAATTTTTCTCTTGAAAAACACTCATTAAGTAGGGCTTTCCCCCAAGATACTAAAACCCACTAACTTAATTTTTTTTTGAAAGATTATTTGGATAGTCAAAATTTTATAAATTCTTTGCTATTATAAATAATGATCCATATATCTTTTCAAGTTAGTGTTTTCATTTTCTTCTATTATATTGACATATTCTCTATCTAAAATATATAATCAACTAAAAATAATCATTGGATACTCACAGGAGAACTAGAACTCTGTGTTTAGCTGTTATTGTTGAAGGGGATACCTTCGAAGTATTGCTATGACATCTTTTCTCTATAATGTTACTTGGTTTAACTTCAAGGATATTTTTAATATTTAGCAGAACTATCCCTACTGGAATATACAGAAATTTAGAATAAAATTAAGGGAAATAATTTATGTTTATATAACATGAATCCTATATGAATCTTTATGTCTACACTACAAATTTAGCAGTAACTGTAATAAAATAGAAACTTGAATCAAATAAACTGAACCTACTGTTTTTATGTGCCAATATAGAATCATTATTTCATTGAAAAAAATCCTTCATTAAATGATTTAAACAACAAAAAAGGTAGAAAATAAAACATGACAGCAACTTTTCCAAAGTAATTATGCTTAGTGTGCTTTTATTTTTTGAGGCATAATCACTGGTACTCAACTCTCTAATACAGTTTATGCCCTAAAGTACAATTAGCAAACAAATAATTGGCCATTATACATTTCTTTAATCTGACTTGACTTCTTTCAGTACCTTGGAGGAATGAGAATTCCAAATACTAATGACATACTAAGAATAGAACACGCTGTTCATATAAATGACATTTCTGAAAATATAAAAGAGCAACTAAAAAAATCACATTTTAATAGCTGCATGTCTTTTCCATTTTGTTTCGGTTGAGAAGTTAATAGCAGAAATATCCTCCCTTCACCTAGGAACTGTTTCTTTCTTCACACTACCCATGAGTTTGCACAAGAGCGGCATGATTTTTTAGTTCTCTCTTCTCTTACCACTATTGATATATCGAGGATTATGGCTAATCAGAGCTCTTCTCTGTTGTTTTATTTCCTTTTTAATTTTAGAAATCGGAAATACATATACATACCAGTAAGTTCCTCTTATTCTACTGGGAGTTGCAAAATTGAAACATGGGAACTGTTGACAACTATATTCTCTGGCATAGAGAAATACACTCAACCTGCCTCAAAAAAAAAAATGTAACCAACACACAGAAATGAAAAAGCTTAGATGATGAGCTGGAGAGAATAAGGGTGAATAATGAGAATAAGGGAGGGTGTGGGTAGAAATCAACTTTGTAATGGAAATCAGTTGAATCTTGGCTCTCTAATGATTTTACCCTTCCTGGTATGAAATGAGGCACCTTAGCACCCATGCCAGAATTTCCTCATTCTGCCAAGAACAGAACTGAATTTGTGCTTTTTTTTTTTTTTTTACCAAGAGCCCTAATTATTATTATTATTTTTTAAAGATGTATATGAGAGAGAGAGAATGTGAGGGGGTAGGTGCAAGGGAGAGGGAGAG
The DNA here is from genome assembly GCF_024610735.1 of Ursus americanus. Classification (NCBI taxonomy): domain Eukaryota; kingdom Metazoa; phylum Chordata; class Mammalia; order Carnivora; family Ursidae; genus Ursus; species Ursus americanus. Next base: position 21,705,001 of record NC_142137.1, read on the forward strand.
AAATCTTCAAGTGGAATCCCTGCTGAGCACAGAGCCCAACACAGGGCTCAATCCCAGGACCCTACATCATGACCTGAGCCAAAACCAAGAGTTGGATGCTTAACCGACTGAGCCCACCCAGGCGCCCCCAAGAGCCCTGATTAATAGTTATTATCTTCATAGTTTTTTAGATTGACTTCAAAAATCATTACATACCACTTTGTATTATGTGTGGTTTTAAATGTGATTGCAACAAAATTAACATATGAATGTTTCCTCTCTTCTGTTTATTTTCTCATTCTTTGTCACTCAATAGTTTAGTTATCTGTGATGGAAACCAGAATTATTTAGAGAGAGAAGAAAGGGAGAGAACTTGACTGGAGATTGTTAGGCTAAGTCTAGGAACAGAGCTGAGGAGCACAAAGATGCTACCGGATGGAGTTTTGGGAAGAACTTTGAGGTTTTGGTAAGCAAGAGGTCTGTGAGCAGCTGAAAAGTGAGAAGAATTCAGGAATAAAATAAAGTGATTAATGAAGTTATGCTGAAGATTATGAAATTCTTTCCATTTTTAAATTAATTACAAATACCATAACTCAGAGACACCTGTAAACTAAAGTTTATGATTATAGCTACTCATGCTTGCAATACACACATACACACTCAACAGCAGAATATGACTCAAGTGTTGCTCACAGTTAGATATTTAACTTTGTCATTTTTAAAATTTCCTCAAGTTGTTTCTAGTTTCCCATTCTTGACAATATACAGAAAATCATATCCATTTTTCTCAATGTTTACTTTTCCCATTTCAAGTGTAGAAAAAAATTCCTTGCTGGTACATATAATAGAATGGGCTTGTTTTTGTTTTAACCTCACGTTGGGACTTTATATGAGATTCTAGACAAGCCATGTGGAACCTCAGTTGTCACTGGGATTACAGAGGAGGTATTTTAAATTTCTTTCATTTTTCAAATTCAAGTAACTGTACATGACATGTTTATACTCGCTTATATTTCTATATGCCTTTACTGTGTTTCAAGTGAATTTCCACATATTTTGTCCAATTGGATCATAATAACATCTTGTGAGGCACATTTTAGAAAAATAAGAACCTAAAAATTCAGGAAGTCTGAAAAATTACCCAAGGTCCATGGCTGGAAAATGGAAAGCTAATAACAATTCAGTTTTTTCTCAGGTTTTTTTCAGTGTTATTCAGTGTTCATACTACACTGACCTTGTTCTAGTGTTTCCATCATACTAGAGACATCTGTGCAAAAAAACTTTTGCTTTAGTGTTTTATTCTTTGTTTTCTTGGTTAAAGGTTAAAAAAAAAAAAAAAAAAAAAACCTCTCTGCTGGACTCAGCTGGACTCACAACCGAGTCCAGTGCCAATACTTTATGCTCAATAAAGAAATACTTCTTATAAAAATATTTCTTATGGAAAAATAAATGTTTTTCTACAAGAGCTAAATTATATATAATCTGTTTTGCAAAAATACACTAGTCTCTGAATATCTCATGATGAGTAATTCCTCAAATCAATTTCCGTCCCTTTTTACTTGAGAATTCACCATAGCCTGTCCCCCCAGTCAGCTGTGTTGCTCTCTACCAAAGTGACTCTTCTGCAGGAATTCACTGATTTTATTAATTATAAATGAACATCTATTTTTGGCTAAGCTTACAAAGAATACAGGGAAGCATTTAGGATCATGATAAGCACACACACAAAATTTATGAAAGCCAGTAAGAAGGGTCCTAGTGTATCAGAGAAGAATGTGGGAAGGAACTGAGGAGTAACACACAAACAAGAAGTGGTTGAAGACAGGACAGGCGGGTCTTCCTGGAAGATGGGACAACAGGTACAAGGCCCAAAAGCATGAGCTCTGAAAGCATGTTCATGGGACTAGAAGTGGATCTAAAGTGAAATGAGTAGATGAGAGGGGAAGTTAGGAAAGGTCTTATATGACATGCTAAGGAATTTAGACTGCATCTCAACTGTTACTGGGGGATTTAAAAGACTAAATTGATATGATATGCATTTTGAAAACATTACTACAATGGCAATGTTAGGGATGTTTTGGAAAGGAGGAATCTATAGGACAAAAATCAGATATGAGACCTTTAAGTGCTTCAAACAAAAGGTAATGGTGTCAGGTTTGGGTGATGACAAGGTGCAGAGACAGTATGGAAGTGGTGGCTCAGGGGAAGTGGAGATAAAGGGGAAAGTAATTTCAAAAGGCAAGGAAATGTCAGACTAAGCAGTAGTATGTGTCATTAACATGGATATTATAGCAACTTTGATGTGGGACAATACTTTGCATCAAATTCCAAAACCTTCAATTAATGGTAGTGAATGGCCTGTATGAAAGCAAAGGATAACAACAAAGAGAGGTGGAATGTGCCCTTCCTTTGTATACCATCAAATTTTGATTAGGGCATGAATTCTACTTCTGCTTTGAGAACACACACTTTTATGATGATTTTTTATAAGATAAAACATTGAAATGAGATTGAAATATAAAATACTATAAGTGGTATAATTTATCATTAATTAAGCACCAGAGAGAATTAGTTATTTCTGGAAGATACGACAGTGAGGTCAGGACAATGGACAATTCTACTTAAAGATGACAGCATGCTTAATAGAGTAACCTACTACATAGAATACTGAGAAAATTGGAGTTTTGTTATTTTTTTGTAGTTGTCCAATGTTCTAAATCTCAATAATCTTAAAAAAATATTTAATTATCTATCTATCTATCTATCTATCTATCTATCTATCTATCTATCATAGAGAGAGAGAGAGCACAAGCCGGGGAGCAGCAGGCAGAAGGAGAAGCAGGCTTCCTGCCCTGCCAAGAAGGGAGCCAGATGCGGGACTCAATCCCAGGACCCTGGGATCATGACCTGAGCTGAAGGCAGACCGTTAACCGACTAAGCCACCCAGGCCTCCCTAAATCTCAGTAATCTTCTTAAATTGTTGTTAACATATCCTTCCATATGTGTCACCAAAGATATGATTTGAATAAAGTTTGAGAAACACTGTAGTTGAAAGTATAAACTGGAATCTAAAGGATGCAGGGCTTTTAACAACAGAAACAGATGACAAATGGTTTTGAAATATGTGACAGATTATTCAGAAAGTTGGTCTGACAACCTAGAAGACATGCTTACTCATTATGGTAGTCATTAGTGCTATTTGCTATTATTTTCAGTTCTTTAACTTCTGGGCACAGAGTAAGTACTGTACTTCCTGGTCCCCTTGAGGTATGAGATTATATGAGTAGTTATGATTAATGACTTAGGAAAAACAATGATATGTACCTACCATTATGAATGGATAACTTTGATTGCCGCCAGGAATGTTTTTCCCTCTAGTCTGGCCAACAACACCATTAGCAATGATGGATGTTCTAACGGTCTGTGATGAGCTGACCAACTGACCAGTAATTTTGTTGCATTAAGTAAGCCACTGAGATATGGGAGTTCTTACTCTAGCATAACCCCATCTTTCCTGACAGATACCCTAATTAATACATATATTTACGGCGAAAAGACACTGCTGAAAGTGATATATCTCAGTAAGAGACTTGAGGCTGGTGCAAAGAATGTTGTGACACTGGAGATTTTTCACTCTCCCTGACCAGCCCTGGGGATGTCTTGATCAAAAATAGGTTGACATGGTGGATGTAGAGGAGAAAGTCTTCTGGTTCCCATTAGAATATCTCACATATTATCATTATGGCTAAATTAAATAATCCAAATTTGATATTCTTACAACCCATATAATGTAGTGTAAAAATTACTAAAGGATTAATTTTTTAATTAACAAATTACTTGGAGGACAAATGGAAATATCCTATTAATCCTTTTTCATTTGGGGGAAGGTGAAGTTTATATAACACAAAATTAACCATTATACAGTATACCATTCAGTGGCCCTTGGTACATTCACAATTTTGTGGTCCGTTCACTTCTATCAAATTTTAAAAATTTTTCCTCACCCCCAGTGAAAACTCCATACCCCTTAAGCAGTCATCCCCCAGCCCTTCCATTCCCCAACCCTGGCCACCATCAATGTTTGTTTTTGTTTCTGTGTTTATACCTATTCTGGGTAGTTCATAGAAATGAAATCATACAATACGTTACCTTTCGAGTCTGGCTTCTTTCACTTAGCATTACGTTTTCAAGGCTCACTTGTGGCTGAATAATATTCCATTTTATGGATAAACCACATTTTGTTTATCCATCCATTGATAGATACATTTGAGTTGTTTTCACCTTTTGGCTTCCTGCTAATCTAATGTTGCAAATAATTCTCATGTGCTTTCTTAGGGACTATATAATCGTAGCATATAAAACAGAAATTAGGAGAAAGCAATAAGAAGCCATATACTGAAACTAAAATCTGACTAAGCTGAATTATCAGACTTATCTGAGAAAAAAAGATAAAAATCTTTATTTATTGTACTAACACAGTAATGGCTGGTTGTTTAAACCATATAATTTACACACACACACCCTAACGTCTGAAGAGATCAACAATTTCGTCAGCCTTCTAGAATGTGCTACTAGGAAATGAGGATGACACTATGCCTGAAGCATGAGAAAATAATCTTTGCTCACCTGAAAGGGCTACCAGGACCAAATATCTACCAACAATGACCAGATTTCACTGAACAGTGGAGGAGCGCTCTAGGTGGTGCTCTCTCCGGAAGCTCTCTGCTGACTACTGTTCTACTCAGCTGCCCTGTGTTGAGCCCATCCATCATCTCTTCTGACCCTCAGTCAATAAGCTACTGATATTTCTGTGTCTGGAAATTTTGCAGGGATTGCACCAGGCAGAGTCACCATCATGTGACTTCTTTAGTAGTAACAGACATTATTAATGAGGGGGCCTGGAGTGGAAGAACACAGAAGGGCTATTTGCACCTGCATGTGGGAAAAATCACAGAAATTCTGAGAAATACCTAGACTAGAAATAAATTACTACAGTAAGAGACAGAAATGAGATCCTGAAGTATGTAGCGTAAGTCAAAGAAGCATAACTTTGCACTGTTAATATGAACTCATCTATAACTGCAGACTGCAGAAACCTGAAGGGATTTAACTTGTAAGGTTAGGCTACTATTTTGTGAATGTGTATAAATAATATTGTGATAAATAAAAAATCACATTTATTTAAAAGCATTATTGAATTCATAGTAATATCTTTTCTATTTGCAGATACTAAGCATAACAGTCTATGAAGATTAACAAATTTTTGTCACATAAACGAAGCAGCCTCCATACTTTAAAAGACTGAGCACTGGTCAAGCACTCTCAGCCACATGAGACAAATTTCTCTGGTCTTCCTGGCTATTCACAGATGAAGTTGAGTTGCTCTCCTGTTCTGGCCAACAATCCAAACTTTTTGAGGAGATTCCAGAGCTCTAGAGTTAGATGCTTTACCAGATTTACCTAACTTCTCTCCACACAGAAGCAACCCCTGCTCTCTGTAGATTGCTCAAGCCTAACTCCTACTTAAAAAGCAACTTTCCATTTACATTATTGAAAACCAGTAGCACTGAATATTTTCCCCCAGGAGACAAACTTCAAACATCCCCAAATATCTTTCCAATTAGCCAAAAAATGACTTGAAGAATCCTCCTAAAAAAAAGAATACTCTGTTTTTCTAGAAGCTGGAGACTCACTCAAATTTCATCCAAACTTATCATTGGATATTAAAAATACTAACATCCTATACAAACTTTGGCAGAATTTTTGATTATAGGTATGCATTCAAGGTACAGATAGGTGCAGATAGGTCCCTCAGTTTGTAAAGGATGCATGCCCTGAGAAAGTACCTTCAGCTCTTCTAAATCAGCATTTGAAGAAGAAAGTGGAAAGTTCTGAATCTTCCTGCCAGCTAAGCATAAATACAGAATGCTATCTGCTAGACTCAGTTATAGAAAACTGTTAGACATTTCTCATACAGAAATATATATTTCCACAAAACATTTCCAGCTACTGCTTTCATCCATTACTGAGTAATAAAAGATAGTCACTATTGAAATCTAAAGCTTAAATGAGTCTGAAGTAAGAAAACAGCACACATTTAAGACATCGTTAGTATAGGAGAAATTCTTCAGGAGAAACCCATAAACTCAAAGATATTAAATAGATTTACTGCCTCTGGCTTTAAACCAAAGGGAGAATATCAGTTACACACTGTGCCCAGATACTTTATAAAGGGCATCTGTGTTGCTTGGATATCATCACTCAATCGACTAAAAATTCACGATCAGATTCCCTCTTTAGTTAATTCTTCTCTAGGTCCTCCTCACTGAAAGGGAGATAGTATAGGGAAAAGGGCCACTGGTGTCTAAAAAGAGCAATTCTAGAAAGCTTTCCCTTGCATCACCCTGACAAGATTCTAATAGTCACACAATGTTAGGAAAAACAGGTGTCACAAATTCATCATGAATTCCAGCTTTCCCAGAATAACTTAAAGTAGTGGTGTTAGAGACATCACCGAACTTGAACTTAAAAAGCCCGAGTTTTTTTTTTTAATAAAATGCCCTATTTTCTAACACTCTTCTGATTATTTACTTATGTGGTAAACATATCTATCACCCAGTATTTCTATAAATCCTTAAATGAAGGGGAGAGGTAAAATGCCAGGAGGGGCTCCAATTTTCATGAGATACTTCAAATACTTTGCAGTGAGGAATTTCTTTCTTGGAAAAGCTTGTCTTTCTTTCCTCTGTCAATTCTATTTTTCAAATGATACGAAATTTACATTACAGTAAGGTAAACTCCAAAGATTAAAAAAGAGGGGCGGCTGCGTGGCTCAGTGGGTTAAGCGTCTGACTCTTGATTTCGGCTCAGGTCATGATCTCAGGGTTGTTGAGATCGAGCCCTGTGTCGGGCTCTGCTTTGTGCACAGAGCCTGCTTGGGATTCTCTCTCTCCCTCTGCCTCTATCCCCCCACCAAATTAATTAATTAATTAAAATTAAGATTTAAAAAGGAACACTTTCCTATTTTTGGAAGTAATTTCTCTTTTTAGTTCTAGATGTCAACTAGAGTAACACTCCTTTCAGAGAACATGTGCTCCACGCTCCACCTGTAGCCTGTGAGAAAACACAATGAGACCAACAGGTACCTGTAAATTCCCAGGAGACTAACTGTTTTCTTGGTCACTTTCAGCTATGGATTTGTATCTCTAATGATTTTGTTTTGCCCCCAACTGAGGTATTTATGGCTGTTTCTTTCTCTCTACTTAGACACCAAAAGATGAAATGCTTTGTGAAGATGTTTTACTGTTAAGTGGGAATCCTATTTGCACAGTGTCAGGTAGAACCTCAGGAATGGGTTTCTACAGAGAAGAATGTGGGAGATCTTGTAAAGACAAAAGACTGCTGGCTGGCTTTGTCCCATATTAGGAAAAAATCTCTGAGCGCTGCTAATGGGCTGGTGATAATCTGAATTGCAGTTATATGAACATGGGGCTGGCTGGAGACAGTTTCTTGCGTAGTCTGGGATCCATAACACAATTATGGTTTCCAGGTGCCTCCACATTGTATGTGATGTGCTCCAGTCAGGATTATGTCACCTGGATACACCATCTGCACTGGAAACAGCAAGTCGGGGGGCCAGGGGAGAGTTATCAGGATCCTTACACACACAAACCACATGACAATAACAAAAACAACAAAATCATACTTACAGGTTTGTTGATAGTTTATAGAAAATAGAATGTGAGTCAGTTCTTAATATCCATTCTAGTGACAAAAGGGTAAAAGAACCTTTCAAGGGGTTAATAAATACCATCTCCTTTTAAAGGACGGAGTTATAACACTTTTCTTAGATGATATGATGAATAAGCTAAATAAACTTCAAAATGCATGTCCATTCTATCATGGGCCTTCCAATATTGTAAAAATGTTAAAGTATTTCTCTCATCAAATTTTAATAATTCCATCTCCAAATGATGTTTTACATCTCTTTTAATCAAATATGTAAAAACCTAAATGTATACATTTGCCCAGAGATACAAGTCATTCCTTTATTATATCATTCAGTATCTTCTAAAGATTTAGCATACACATACAAACACATGTGTGCATGTGCACAAACACACACCAGTGGACTTTCCTAGTGCATTTATTGATCTCCATTTATTTTACTCTCTACAAACAGCAACTGCATGAATTTAAGAATTCCCTTTGAATGCTAAGGAAGAAAGGCCTTCTGTGGCCTATGATACGATTGTTACTGTTTTGCATACACCACTAAAACATAAAACAACTAGTTTTACACACATGGGCTATAACTTAACATGGTCACTGTGTGTAAGTCTCTTATATTCCATGCCTTCTGAATATATTCACAGGGAAACCTCCTTAAACCAGGGATAGTCATTACTGGACAGAATGCTCTGAAATCCTAACTTATTTTGAAAGTAAATCATGTAAAGAATGTAACACATCTGACTTAGTTGAAAACCTTTGAAGATTTTATTTATGTATTTGACAGAGACAACCAGCGAGAGAGGGAACACAAGCAGGGGAAGTAATAGAGGAAGAAGCAGGCTCCTAGCGGAGGAGCCTGATGTGGGGCTCGATCCCAGAATGCTGGGATCACGCCCTGAGCCGAAGGCAGACGCTTAACGACTGTGCCACCGAGGCGCCCTGGCAACAATACCTCTAACAAGGTAAGTTATAATATAGTATAATGCATTTTGATAATAATGTCAATTATTTACATCCTCATTGGGTTATTCAAGTTTGCAAATTTACATAAAATAAGTGTCCTAGAAAGGCAGATATAAGGGTACTGCCAAGATTTAAGCCAAGAAAATGCATTTTATATCCATTATCAATCTACTTTTTCCAGTAAGTTTAATATCAAATTCCTTTCCCCATACTATATTCTAAAGAACTGGTTTGTTTACTCCATGTGGATTTTTAGTTTATACATCTTCCTTCTTTTCTAACACAGTTCTGTAAAAAGCAGACAAGTCCTAATGGGATTCAAAGACATAATCAAAATAGTTCTCATTATAAATGTATTCTGAAACTTTGGAAAATTTTATAGCCTCACCTCCCCCTAACTGGAATCCTCTATATGGCACTGGTTGCTTTTATACTTGTTTGGTGACCAGATACAGGATGGTACCATGGAAGACAAGAAATCATAGGTTTGATTCAGCCACACTATTCTTTTATCCAATAATATTTCTGTATCAGGCATCATGTTGTCTTGTATACACTTTCTTTGGAGAAAACACTGTCTAGTGGGCAAGACTTTCTATGTGCTGTATTATATTCTGAGACTCAGTAAAAATAATACATCCATGCACTCCAAAGAACTCTTTAAGACAACATTTCAGTAAGTGGACTATCCTAGGGGTAAGCAAAAAATGTCATTTCATTTCTAACATAGATATAAAAATCAAAACTTGTATGAAAAAAATTTCTTAAACACCTATATTTCATATTGCTTTTTTCTTGTAAGCTACTCAGCAAGCACCAAATATTTATTGCATTAGAAATGAACAGAACGAGATGCTAGCCATTCATCTATACTGAATTCATGGAGTCATTCTCAGGGTAATATATTCCCATTGAAATGAACAGGTCTATTAATTTCATTGAGGTTTTAATGGGTATTAGGTTTGGAAAATAATCCAAGCTACCTGACCTGCAAATGCATAGTATGGGAGGCCTCTATGTTTATCAGTAAGAAAGTTTATTCAGAATTTGACTTTTTTCCTCTTCAAATCCCTAATCATCTCATTTTTACATTTAAAATGTCACATTGCAACAAAAATTTCAATTTTTGGATGATGGATTCTAGATAGTATTCATTTCCTCTCTTCATTTGCATTTCTTCTCCTAAATTTATAACAGAGTTAATTTTCTTTATTAGGACAATCAGCAAATAAAGCACAGTTAACAAAATAATCTAATAATGTGTAGAAATAGTTTCCTTTTTAAATAAATGTCACTAGTTGAATATTACCCCTTCAATACCACTAAAACTATGCTAAATGCAACTTAATCTTTTTTACAAATTTCATAAAAAACTTCAGGATTTATAATACCTCAAGGTCATTATTATTAATATTTTATTATGGATGCATGAAAAAATGCCAATTACAACTTTATTAACTGGAATAATGGCCAGGAGAAGGCCATGAATAAGCTAAAACCCAAATTAAAACTGATCACGATGTTGTACAAAGTGATTTTAATGTAAGTTTATTAAACTAGTATTCAGTACTCAAGATGTATGTACTCAGTGCATTTATTATTCAACAGATTTTTACATGTAATTGTGGGCTTCTGTTTCTATTATTAAAGTGATTGTCCACTATGGCAATACATAATGATTCTTTGGTGACAGCACCCAAGAATGTGAGATTCTGCCTTAACAAAGTCAACACATCCCCCTGAGCTCCCTCAAAAAGGCAATGATCATTTTATTACTGACTGGATTTGAACCCCATTCACAGTTTTCTGGAAAGTTTGGTGTGAACCCAAAGCTTGACCTAGGACTGTCCCAAATACGAGGCCAGTTTCTGCCCCAGCCCTGTTTAGTCCCTCAGCCTCTCTAAATGAGAAACCATGTGAAAGAAAGAAAAGAGAGAATGTGAACATGACACCCAGCTTGAATGAATGACTACAACTAGGAAAGAACCTGAAGAGAGCGGAAGCAAAATGGCCAGGGCCTGGCCGTAGTTATCATTCTAGCCTCACGAATAAACAGACCTGACATAAAGAATCATGTTCAGTCTTACCCCAGAGTCACTATCAACCAATTAATGTCAGAAGCAGGCTCAATCAGATTAGTTTTCTCTCTAGAAGAAATACAAAGAGAAAAGGAGGAACTAAAAGGGTTGAGGGAGATTTTCTTCCCACTTACATGAAAACAAAAATAGAGTCAAAACTATATGTGGAACATAATATTTTAAATATCTTGACCAATAACAACTAAAATGTTACCATATGTTAAAATGTCAGTTGGTTTTTGCTGGATATAGAAATCTAAAGTGACTTCTTCCTTTTTTCTTTCAGTATTAAGTATCATTCCATTGTCTCATAACTTCTATGTATTTTGATGAGAAATTTGTCAAAATTCTTGTATCCTTTTTTTCCCCCCTGTTCTTGTAGGAGATGTGTCCTTTTCTCTGATTACTTTTAAGATTCTCTTCATCTTTTGTTTTCAGCAATATGACTACGTGTTGCCTAGGTTTGCTTTCCTTTGTATTATCCTAGTTGAGTTTACTGAGCTTCTTGAATCTATGGGTATGTTCTTTACCAAACTTAAAACACAGGAAAGCATTAGGTCTTAAACTTTTTTTTCTGTTCCACTTTTTTCTCTACTAATTCTCCTGAGACCTCAGTTACATCTATTTAGTTCTTGATATTTTCCCACAGGCCCCTGATGTTTGACATTTTAAATCTGTCTTGTTTTGATTAATTTCTATTAAAATGTCTTCAAATCACTAATTTTTACGCAATTAAAGCTATTCAATAAGTAACTGATTTCAAATATTATATTCTCTAATCTATAATCTCTCTTAGCATCTCCATCTCTCTCCTGAAAATTTCCATCTCAGAACCTGTGACTTTTTTTGTTTTTAAAAAATTCTTTAACTTATTTATAATAGTTGTTTTTAAAGTTCTTGTCTGTTAATTTTAATATCTGGATAACCTTGAGTCTCTTCCTAGTAACTAATTTTTCTCCTATTTAATAAAGAGTCAAAGTGTATTTTGTTGCATTTCCGTTATTTTTATTCTATTTTAGACACTAGGCTTAAAAGAGTGGAAAATTAAGTATATATTTGTTACTTTTTTTTCGTCCCCCCAAGAGAGCATAAGCCTTTGTAATGAGCATGAGGGGCTGATCTTCAGATTCCCTAAGCGTCAAATTGAACTGAGGTAGACCAGTGCTTTAATTAAAATACGCTTCTGCTTAGCTAACACTCAATCTCCTATACTGCCAATGTCAAGGACACAGATATTGTTGCTAATCAAATATTTGCCAATATTTGAACTGAGTAACGGTTGAGGTTACAGTTTCCAATAGTTTCGCCTTTTTTAAAAATTTTAATTCCAGTATAATTGACATAATGTTATATTAGTTTCATGTATACAATTTTCAATACTTCTGGTTCTCCTTTGAATTAAACTCTAGCATGGCCCTAAACTCCAAATACTTTAAGACTGCCCAGGGCTATATCAATTACATGTTCTCCAATCCCCCTCCAGTATTGTTTTCTTCGCAAAATTCTGGGATCTGGGTCAGGGAAGATTGCTCATTGTCAGATTGAATAATTTGTTTCTGCATTTGGGATCCTCCAGATTTCAGCTGATCTTTCAATCATACTATTATTAAAGATTCTTGTTTGTTCCTTCCTGAAAGAGATTACAAAGCCTTTTCAGGTCTATTTCTCTTCCTATGCATACCCTGATCAGGCAATAGCCCTCGGGTATGAAAGTTCCCACAGGTCACCTATAAATACTTGTCTATCTATAGAACTTAGTCTAATGCACCATCCTTAAGCTCAGGACTTCAATAACTTCAAAGAAAAGTATTATTTTTTGGGAAAAGTATGATTTTTATTTTATCCATTTCCTTTTGTTATTGTTACCAATGAAATAAAAGTTTTTCACCATCTTCCTACAGGAAGAATACGGGGAAGTGAAATTCCCCCTATTTCTCTTTGAAATTAGTAATACCAAAATAGGACAAAATACATCTCAGTGGTAAATATTAGGACATTGTGATACTATAATCTCCCAAATCTTAAGGAGTCCTTTTTAAGACTTTAAACACATGAATGATATGTCATTTTGATGTTTCAGATATGTTTCTGTAGCTCAAGTGCAAGAAATCATTTCTTTGAAAAACAAATCGAATAAACCCCAGCATGAATGCAAGATTTCTCTCTCACGCAGAGAGAAAATGGCTGAAAATAAGAACATGAAAGAATACAGTTAAGTGGAGACAGCAAAAACACATATGAATGTAACAATACCTTCTTCGTAATGTACTCTAAGTGATGCTTCCATGACTGCTCTTCCTGCAGGTGGCAGTGCTCTGCACAGTGTTTAACAAAGCCTCAGAAAATTACTGACTACTACAAACAAATATGGAAAATAAAATCTTACATTCGTGCATAGTTTCCTTCTATTTGATTTGATCACAACACTGGTGTTCTAGTATAATATTAGGCCAGATAAATGAGAAATGCCAGGATAAAAAAAACAAAAGTAATCAGTCTGTATTAGTTGAACTTAAATTCGAATACATACAACTAAAAAAAAAAAAAATAGTAGCTTAAATAAGTTAAAAGTTGAATGTGAAAACTGGTTTAACTGCAGTAAAAACCATCGAGGAACAGGCTTATATCTTTCTATGACATGATCCTAGTGATGCAAGATGACAATTCTAGCAGCTGTGGCCATCATATCAAGTGCAGACCAGAAGACAAAGGGAAGGCAGACAGGTACCAAAAAAGTCCCTCTCAGTTAGGTAGCTCCCTTTAAGAAACACTTTATTTTATACAAGTAGCGGCCAGATTTTATTTACACAGTCACTCTAAGAAAGGGAGAATGATAAATATAAACTTTTTATTCTAGAAGACAATGTTTCCACCTCAAAAACACAGAGTTCTCTTGCTAAGGAAGACATTAAGATGACTACTGTAACAGGCAACTAAGAGTCTCTTTCTCAGCCTCCTTTCTCAAGGGGCCTAGGCAAAGACTGAACAGTAATAAATGAGAGTAAAATATACATATTATAAATATCTATATCTTTTGCCATATATAGGAATGCAGATAATGTTAATCTATTTCATATTACATTAATCATTCTTAAGCTAATTAGGCCTATATCAGTCAGGATATCCCACCAGGAGACAGACAACAGTGATCTGAACAGGAAAGTTTACTAAAAAGAACTATTAACTGTAACAGGAGATTTCAGTAACAAAGGATTGGCTATTAAAAGTAAAGAAAACTCTAAAGAATACATGTGAAGTAAATACAGGGAGCAACTATCTCCTGGAGGGCTGAGCACCAAAAGAAGAGAGAACCCGCACTCCTTCTAAGCATAAAGGGTAGTGGCTTGTTGGATGGTGGTCACTGTGGTATCTGGCCAGTAGAGCTTGCTAGAAATTGTCCGCTGGAATTCTTCAGGAAAGCCATCCACAGGGAGATGCCACAGCTCAGAATGCATTATAAAACTGCCCAGGATGGGGGACACACTGTTCATGAGGAAGTGCCTGCCTTCAGCACTGCACTGTGAGGCCACCAGAGGGCACATCCGGAAAGGTTTTCACTACTGGGCACCACTAGTCAGGTGGGCTGCAGAAGCTGAGGGCTAGAGAAACTGTGCACTCCAGGAACCAGAAGTGAGAGAACCCAGAGATTCAGGAGCCCTTGAGAGGAGAACTCTGAACCCAGAAAGAAAACTCCTTTCTTCACTATAGAATCCTCTAGTGACAAAAGTCTGAAGTTGTTTCAGCTGCTCTATTTTCACAGAGAAATTGATGAAAGATGATTTGGAGATGAGGGGCAACAAATTGGTAATACAAGGCCTAAATAATTCCAGAGAAAGCATACAATGAGGCCTTCTGAATTTCACCCTTTGACCCATATCTGAATTTTAGCATGTATCACTACAAGCTAAAAAGATAGATTCCAACATGTACCTGCATCACAAAGAAAAGAAGCAGAGAAAGAGCCAGACACACAAAAAACACATTTTCCTTTAACGTTAACTCCCGAACTTGTAAAGGATCGTTATTCCATGGAAGACATAAAAATAAGAGAGTTGACACATATGTGCACTGAACTTTTCATGTACGTGGACATCTCAACCTGCACAGTTAGTTCAATTAATGTCCTAGAATCTGGCCAGTGAAATTAGCACAGCTTCTTTTTTGAGACAGTGTGATAAAGTAAAAGGAATACTTCCCAATAGAACCAACTTCTTCCACATATGCCTCCAGCTGCAGTTTCCTTTTTCGTTTCCTAGTTAGGTTTATCTCTGAATCAAAAAATAAAATAATAGTGACACTAAACTTTATATTCTTCTTTTACCTGGGTTCAAACTATTTAAATAAGGTCATAGGTAATTTCCACTCCCCAAAATGTGGAAGTATAGATTTCCACCTGTAAGGAAAACAAAATGGTATGTTTTCCCCACATAAAATATTCCATACTTTAAAAAAAAAAGAACGGGTGCTGGATGGGTCAGGCGGTAAAGCATCCAACTCTTGATTTCGGCTCCAGTTAAGTGTGCAATTCTTGATTTCGACTCACGTCATGATCTCAGGGTTGTGAGATTCAGCCTCTCAGTAGGCTCCATGCTGGGTGTGGAGCCTGCCTAAGACTCTCCCTCCCCTACTTCCCCTCCCCCATTTCAAAGAAAAGAAAAAATGCAGAATCAGATCAAATGCCTTTCAATACAGAATCACAGAAATAAGAAAAAAAATATTAGAAGGTAAAATGTTATTTTTTTCTCATTAAGCACTATTAATTAATGGTAGGAAAATGTAATGCACAATGAAAAACTCAAAAATTTTGACTTCTATTTCTTAACAATCATATTTCATATTTTAAAGCCTTGCAATACTTTATATGTGTATGTTCATAAACACAGAGATTTCTTTTTTTTTTTTTTAAGGATTTATTTATTTGAGAGAGAGAGAAAGAGCATGAGTGGGAGGGGCAGAGGGAGAGGAAGAGAGAATCTCAACCCGACTCCACGCTGAGCATGGAGCTCGACAGGGGGCTCAATCTCACGACCCTGAGATCATGACCTGAGCCAAAACCAAGAGGCAGACACTTAACCAACTGTGCCGCCCAGGTGCTCCTAAACATAGAGATTTTCAAAGAAATTCATATTTTCTAAAATTCATATTTTCAAAGAAATTCATAGTTTTGTACTTTTTAACATACTGATATGGATAGCTTCCAATATAATTATGGCTTAAGAGTACTTACAATTTGGGGCACCCACGTGGCTCCGTCAGTTAAATGTCTGTCTTTGGCTCTGGTCATGATCTCTGGGTCCTGGGATCGAGCCCCGTCTGGAGCTCCCCGTTCAGAAGGAAGTCTGCTTCTCCCTCTCCTTCTGCCCTTCCCCCCAGCTTGTATTCTCTCTCTCCTCAATAAATATTTTTTTTTTTAAATGAGTATTTATAATGAACACTAAGATTTGTTAGAGAACATTAAGAACATAAGGTTTACAGTATTAGTATATTACTTCTTGATCTTTTAGCAAAAGGGCAACTGTACTACCAGAGAAAACAGGAAAACATTTTTAAAGAAAAAAAAATCACAAAGTCAAAATGTTTTCAGGATTGACAAATATTTCAATTCATAATAAGGAATACTGATGCACCAAAATGATACCCACTGATATGAGTGCTTTCCAAAGAGTGATAGCCAGCACTGGGTGGTCCTATGGGACAAGCAATCACAGCACCTGAGGCCAGCACACAATCCAATGAAATCTCAGCACCCTGAGAAGACAGAAATGTCTCTGTAGGACATGGTTCCACTTGTGCTCCCACTGAAGCAGTGGAGGAGGGCATTTGAGAGCATAGGTCCTGGTGTTAAGTCCCCATTCATTAGTGCCATGTAGTGATACCTCTTATCTTCTCTTAGCCTATCTTCCACTGTAAAAAAATACAGGCATACCTCAGAGACAGTGTGGGTTTGGTTCCAGACTATCCCAATAAAGCAAATGTCCCAAGAAAGCAAGCCAAATATTTTTTTTGGTTTCCCAGCACATATGAAAGTTATGTTTACTCTATACTATAGTGTGCAATAGCATTATGTCTAAAAAAAACCAACGTATATACCTTAATTTAAAAATACCTTATTTCTAAAAAATGCTAACCATCATCTGAGGTTTCAGTGAGTTGTAATCTTTTTGCTGGTGGAGGGTCTTGCCTCATAGTTGATGGCTGCTGAATGATCAGAGTGGTGGTTGCTGAAGGCTGGGGTGGCTGTGCAGCAATTTCTTAAAATAAGACAATAGCAAAGTTCTGCCACATCACTTAACTCTTCCTCTCATGAATGATTTCCTTATAGCATGTGATGCTGTTTGATAGCCTTTTCCCATAGTGGAACTTCTTTCAAAATTGGAGTCATTGCTTTATCAACTAATTGCCATTGCCTTATCAACTAAGCAGATGTTATATTCTAAATATTTTTAGCATTTCAACAATCTTCACAGCATCTTCACCAGGAGTAGATTCCATCTCACTTTCTTTGCTCATCCATAAGAAACAATTCCTCATTGTTAAATTTTTATCCTGAGACTGCAGCAATGCAGACACATCTTCAGGCACCTCTTTCAATTCTCCAGTTTTTCCACATTTGCAGTTACCTCCTGCACTGAAGTCTTGAAACCTTAAAGTCATCCATGAGGACTGGAATCAGCTTCTTCCAAATCTGTTCCTATAAATATTTTAACCTCTTTCCATGAAACATGAATGTTCTTAATGGCAAGTAGAATGGTGAATCTTGCTAGAAGGTTTTCAAGTTACTTTGTCCAGATCTATCAAAGGAATCACTATCTATGGCAACTAAATCCTTTTATAAAATGTATTTCTTTTTTTTTTTTTTTAAGATTTTATCTATTCATTTGAGAGAGAGAACACAAGAGGGGGGGAGGAGGGGCAGAGGGAGAGGGACAAGCAGACTCTGAGCTACCCAAGAGTTCCTAAAATGTATTTCTTAGTAAGATTTGAAAGTCAAAATTACTCCTTGATCCATGGGCTCCAGAATGGATGTTGTGTTAGCAGACACGAAAACAACATTAATCCTACTGTACATCTCCATCAGAGCACTTGGGTGACCAAGCACACTGTCAATAAGCAACAGTATTTTAAGAGGCATCTTTTTTCCTGAGCAGATCTTAACAGTGGGCTTATAATATTCAAACAACCACGTTATAAACAAATGTGCTGCCATCCAAGCTTTTTTGTTCCATTTACAGAGCACAAGCAGAGTTACCGTCTCTTAAGGGCCCTAGAATTTCTGGAATGGTGAATGAGCACTAGATTCAACTTAAAGTAACCAGGTACCCTAAGTCCCTAGGGAGAAAGTCAGCCTGTCCTTTCAAACTTTGAAGCCAGGCATTATTCATTGACTTTTCTCTAGCTATGCGGTCCTAGATGGCATCTTCTTCCAATAAAAGCTGTTGGTCTACACTGAAAATCTGTTGTTCAGTGTAGCCATCTTCATTAGTTATCTTAGCCAGATGTTTTGGATAACTTGCTAGAACTTCTACATCAGTACCTGCTGCTTCACCTTGCACTTTCATGTTATGGAGATGGCTTCTTTCCTTAAACTGCATGAACCAACCTCTACTAGATTCAGACTTTTTCTCTACAGCTTCCTCACCTTTCCTAGCCTTCATAAAATTGAAGAGAGGCAGGGCCTTCCTCTGAATCAGGGAAATGCTGTGGCTGACCTGATCTTCTATCCAGACCACTAAAACTTCCTCCGTATCAGCAATAAGGCTGTTTTGCTTTCTTATCATTCACACGTTCACTAGAGTAGCACATGTAATTTTCTTCAAGAACTTTTCCTTTACATTCACAACTTGACTAACAAGCAAGATGCCTAGCTTTTGGTCTGTCTCAGCTTTCAACATGCCTTCCTCACTAAGCTTAAACATTTCTAGCTTCTGATTTAAAGTGAGAGACATGCGACTCTTCTTTTCACTTGATCACTGAGGCCACTGTAGGGTTATTAACTGGCCTAATTTCAATATTGTTGTGTCTTAGGGAATAGGGCGACCCCAGGAGGAGAGAGAGATGGGGAAGAGCCGGTCAGTAGAGTAGTCAGAACACACACAACATGTATCAATTAAGTTTGCCCTTATATGGGTGGCTTGTGGTTCTCCAAAACAATTACAATATAAACATCAAAGATCGCTGATCACTGATCACCATAACAAATAAAAAAAAATGAAAAGACTTGAAATATTACAAGATTTACCAAGATGTGACACTCTAGAGACATGAAAGTGAGCAAATGCTCTTGGAAAAATGGCACCAACAGACCTGCTCAATGCCACACACCTTTCATTTGTGAAAAAACATTATCTACAAAGTGCAATAAAGCAAAGCACGATGAAACAAGGTATGCCTGTATGTAATAATACCAACACCTACCAACCACAACAATTGTGAGAATAATGTGTATAAAGCTCTTAGTATAGTGTAAGAAGCATAATAAACTCTGAACATAGGATATAAATCTGAGAATGTGCCCAGGGTTCTGGGCAGAATTCCAGTGACCTCATTAACTTTTTCAACCACTAACAAATATTGAATTTCTTTATGTTCAAATACTCATTATGTATTAACCTAGAAAAATCCTTAAAACTACTACACATCATAAAAAATAATTGGAAGACTTTATAAAAGGTTTTACTATGTACTTTCACAAAACTAACGGCAAGAGTAAGAGGATAAAGCAAAAGCAACAAAAATCACTGTAGGTATTACCAAATACTGAGCCAAATTCTGAACAGATCTAGAGGTTTTTTCAGATACGTGCATTTTATGTATACTCCATTTTCTTCAGGTATGTATGTATACTTATTTACACATGTATAAATATATATTATGACAAAAGTCAACTTATATGCGTTGACAAAGAAACTTTTAAATATTTTTTATTCCTTTCAAATGGGAATTCTCAGTGATTCCTAACATAATCACTAAGGTAAACTAGACTGACTTAATGATGTTAAACTTGTCGTATTCTTCAAATATGCCACACTGAATCAATTTTTTTCATAAATTGCATGAATGTTATACATTTAATGATTTTTATTGATATTTATCATTCTAAATTTATAACATTATTGTTTTCATTGCATTTATTTTTATTAACATTCCATAAAAGAATGATGCCAAGTAATTATATGGCTATTAATAGTGAAACAAAATTCCCTTTTTAAAATACATGTATTTTTATTTGAAAAATGAATTCTAATGAAAAATAATGATTAATTTTATAATAGTATAATTACAATAGTATAATATTAACAGTATAAATAATAGTATGATATGATACTTATTTTTCAATAAAAAGTTATTAGGTAATAAAATAAGAGATACACTGATAGAGCTAACTACTGAAATTTGGTAGAATGAGAATATATGACACCAAAAAAGAATAATTTTTACAGTGTAAAAATCTTTTAAATAATTGCCAAGTCAATTCCAACAAAAAAATAATTAGTAATATACTGTTATCAGATATTTTATTTTATAAATGATAATGTTTTGTTAGAAAAACAGATTACATTTACCTTAGAAATTGGTCAAAAAAGCTAAAAATATCATTTAGTGGTACTGAAAAATCACTCAGAAAAGACATTTTAACTGTCACTTATTTTTAAAGAATTTATTTATTTTAGAGAGAAAGAGAGGGCATGTGCACGAGTGAGGGGGAGAGGCAGAAGAAGAGGAAGAGAGAGACTTTCAAGCAGATTCAACGCTGAGCAGGGAGCCTGACTCAGGGCTTGATCTCACAACTCTCAGATCAAAACCTGAGCTGAAATCAAGAGTCAGACACTCAACCAACTGAAGAACCCGGGTGCCCCATTAACTGTCATATATATTTTTTTAAATTTCTGTTTATTTGGAATGGCAAGGTATTTTTGTTGTATAATTAACATATATCTTAAAATGCCAACATTACACTGAATGCTGAAGCCACAGAGCTCTTCTCATTGAACCCAAGTATGTGTCCAGAGCAAACCTCATCTCTGATACTGAGTTCCAACCATTACAATAAATGACTAACAAATATATATGCTCTCCAGTGTAATAAATAGTAAGACTGAGCACACAGGGAAATCTCTCCTCCTTACCACCCTAACTCTCTAGAAATGTCAGAAAAATATATTTAAATTAATAAATAAATATGTAATATTGCTGAAAAATATGAATGGAATTGAGAAGCTAGGAGAAAACTGAAATGTGTAGAAGAGGAATACTGCTTTATGAGAGCACACATCAAAAAAGCCAATAAACAAGATTAGTATTTAATTTCACAAGTAATTAAATGCATCCAAAATAAAACACCAACATAATACCATTTTTATAGCTAAATTTCAGAGCTTATATCAAGAAGTTATTCTGCTACGTGAGTCTGCAGTGATGCACATCTTCACATGCAGCGACTTAGAGTATAAATTGTCACAAATGAGACGTAAACTAATTTACCAATACGTGTCAAAAGTCTTCAAATTCTATGAATATAATAAATATCTGGGGGGCTATCAAGTTGGCAAAACAAATATTAAACACTGTTGTTGCAGCATCTCTTCTCCTTTAGCGCGCACAGTTCTTGGTGACACAGCTTCAAAGAATGAAGAGGTACAGAGTCGTGGGCAGTGAAGCAAGGTTTATTGAGTTATAGTAAAGCAAAGTTTATTAAGTGGTATTACGAAGATTCCAAAAGGGAAGTGGACCTGAGAGGGCTGCCAATGGAGTTTCTAAGTCTAGGGTTTTTATGGTCTGGTTGGTGGGCTGTTTTGATCTAATTAACCCTCCCTGCGCCCGTCACCCAATCAGGTTTTTGTCATCTACCAATCACGTGGGAAAGGGTGGAGGGCTCCTACCAGGGTGTTGTAAAATCCTTTTAAGGGTGGTTTCCTTTTGGGGAGAGGGGTTTGCCCCTACCTGCCTTTCTTCCAACTAGCCTTCATTAATGAGACCCTTCAGATGTATATGGGTGAATCATATCCTTGGGGGATGACTACCAACATCTATCTTGGGGGGCAGAGATAATATATTTTTATATATTTTTAATATATAAAGTAGACTTATAGGATCTTGGGAGTCAGGCTAAGATTGCCTTTTGCCCTTAGCGAAGTATTAACATCGAGGCAACTGAGTTCCTAAAGGAACATCACTCTGCTGGTTTCAAGGTCTTGTCAATGGGCTGTAGGTAGTAAGGAAATTTAATTTTTTTTTGCCTTTGTTTCCTACATCACTACCACTAATACCAAAAATTGTATTAATAGTATTACTAAGCATTTGCGTAAGTCAGGCAATATTCTGAGGTCCTCACATGTATTATGTCATTTTACCTTTACGAAACCATGTGGAATTGTGTTAGGATTATTTTTATTCCTATATATACAAAGGAAACACAAAATTTCTGACCCCAAAGTCAGTGTTTTTAACCACCACTTATACCACTGTAGTAGTACCTATACATCTGCCTACTTGGTCTTTTACCATACTAAGATTCCCCTAGGGCCATGACTGTGTTTCTTTTTTGTATCCCCTAGGAGAAAGGCATAGCTTTGTGGTTTGTTTAATCTGTATTTTCAACATGCAGCTCCAACTCACAACCCCAAGGTCAAGAGTCACATGGTCTATGGACTGAGCCAGCCAGGGGCTCCTGTGTTTCTTTTTTGTATATTCTTTATCCCCAGTACAGTGTCTAAAACATTAATGACCCAACGACTATTTGGGAAAGAAAAGAGGAATAAAGAACAAAAGGAGAAAATGAAGGAGAAAGAGGTCAGAGAGCACTGGGATGAAAGGAAAATGGAAGAAAGGATGAAGAAATAAAGGGGGAGAAGAGAGGGATGAAAGGAGGGAAGTTAGCTTAGGGTAAGAGTAGAAGGGAAGGAGCTGGAAATGGTAGGAGATCAAAACAGATTATGGAATTTATGTTTTAACAATTATAAAGAAGGAAATAGAGATACAACTTTTAATCTACAAATAAGAAGATAAGTTTTTGCAGCTCAAGTGCAACTTTACAATATTACTTATACAAACTCTGATAGTCATAGAATAATTTGATACCACAGGAATAGATTCACTTGAGGAAACAGTCATACAACTGCCTATACTTATGGTTCAGTCTTTTGAGAATCATGAAATTTTAAAGACATATTAGCACTCTATCTAGTACAACTCTCTTTTTAAGGCTCACATAAATTATCTGCCCATAGATATTGAATTAGAACACTAATCTGATTGCAATCTACTATTGTTTCCAACACATTCCTCTACCTCAATGATTATTCTCAAAGTTAAAGGTATTAATGACTCCAGAAATACCTGGGCAACTCTTATGGATAATCCTTGTTTACCATATGCCTAAATTCAAAAGCATTGTCTTCCTCCCGTTGAGAAATTACAAACTACAAATACTGTATATTTTAAAACTCATTTGGAACATTCCAAACCCATTCTTGTAATGGAAACATAATGTTTGTTTACAAACATAAAATTTCAAATAAAATAACCATTTTCAGCACGGTCTTCAGGAAAATACATTTCAGTGTCACTAAAATTTTCAAGGATATAAGCTGTTACCCATCATATTTTAGCAGATACATCATGTTAGTCTCCATTACATGTGATTGGCGGTTATGTACTATAATAAAATCTGTCAGTGTGGCAATTTTTTTTTTTTTATTATTTGACAGTTTTCTAGGAAAAAAAAAAAATCTTGCTCTGGCTACCAATTAAAACTTGATTTTCCCCCTCCATTTTATCTCTTTATTGCATTTTAGTTAACTGAGCACTTCCTGTTAATTTTTTTCTAGCAGTAAATTGACAGCACAAAGTAATTAAAAACCTAGAAACAATTCTTTCTATAAACTACTCCCTGCCTTCTATTAGCCAATGCTGTGTTAATGTGACAGATATGTCATTTGGGGACTGACATTTCATGTCCACTGAATCAGCACTTCACTTAGTTATAGGATCACTTCTTTTAAGGATTTAATATAGGAAAAAATGCTGTACTATTGGAAATGACATACAGGAAAGTGTCAGAACGCTTGACAATAAGTATGTAAAATCTTATACTGTCAATAGGGCTATGTTTAGAAATTCAGAAACTTAAGTTAAAAATAAAAACAGAGATGTTTGGAAAAGAACAGCAAAGAGGACACCAATTATCTCGGCAAACTGTATTTTAAAAGAGTCTTTAAGTTTACATATCAGCAGAATCAAGGTGATACAGATGGTTCTCTTATAGTAATTATTTTTTTGTAGTTTAATATTTATATCTCTTCAAATATGTTGAAACATAAATTAACATTTTCAGTGAGACTTAGCTTAAATTATTTCAGTCTTTAGATATCATCTTACTTTGCCGCGAAATATAAATCTAGTTAAGAATATCAGATGATTCAGAAGTTTGTAAAATATCTAACAGTGCTCAAGCACATGTATTTTGGTTTTGTTTTTATTTTTCTCCACTGAACTCTTCTCACTCTGTATGTGGTTTCTCAGCTATAAAATAATAGGGTTTAGCTATCTGTGATGTAATGTCTCTCCTAGAGACTCAATTATCTCATCCCAACATCACTAGAAAATTAACAGTACAAATTAAAGCACGAATATTTTTCTAGAAATGTATTTTAAGATTTGATTGCCTAATTAAACCTAAAACATTCTATTACATAATATTCTATTTAGAAGATATTTTTTATTCATCAAAAAAAGGTTATTCATTGAATAACCATTATGTACCATGTACTGGGCTAAAAACAATGGAAAAAGACTACACAGAGCTTAGTCTCTACATAAAACTTCCTATGTTTTTTTTTTCAGTTTTTATCAAATATTTGCTGTTGCTTCCATTTGTTTGCCATAGTAAAGTGAATACACACTGTGAAAACAATCAACTGGTAAGGCAACATGTAGATCAAACTATATTCCTTATATAATTTTCCTGGTAAAACAAAGTTTCTTTACAAATAATTACTTAAGGAAAGTTTGTGCGTTGAAGAAATGAGATCATTCAGGCTCCCATTGTAAAATACAGTGAGGGAAAATCAAATTTTTTTTATTAAAAATGGTCTTAGAGTAGACTGCTTGTTCTGATGAGCTTTGTGTACGGTATTTAAAAGGTTAAAAAAGAAGCCAAACTATGAAATGATTAGAAGCAACTAAGCTTACTTAGTACTTATACCAAAAGCTGTAACTAGAAAACCACACAATCTTCTTTTATATATTAAATAGATCACTGTTATGCCAGAAAAAAACAGAATAGACTCTTCCTGGTTTCAGGTAATTATATGGTACAAACTCCCTGTATACATTATTGAGATTTCATTTATGTACATCCTTCCTTAATGCACAGTTAACAAGTATCTACTGAAGGTCTACAATGTTCCCATCACTGCTACAGAAACAGGGAATATGGCAATCATCAAATAAATTCACCATGATCACAAAGCATTCACTCTATATGATAAAAATACAGTAAGCAAAAAACTATGTAATAGAACAGGTAGTAATGAACATATTTTAAAAAATTAAGCAGGTAGGGGATACAGAGTATGGAGTTACTCTATTAAAAAGAGTGACAAACATTCCCTCAGAGAGAATTTCAACAAATACCCGAGTGAAATGAGAAATTAGTCCATTACAGTATTTAGGGAGTGCATTACAGGCAAAGGCAAAAGCAAAGGCAGAGGCTCAGAACATAAACCTTTTTATGCTGATAGAGTTCATTATAAGAATTTAATTAGTAAAAAATATTACATTTTGGTGAAGAATTTTTGAATTAAATATCTGCAGTAGTAGGTATAAGGCAAACACTCTCTTTACCTGCTGAAATATTTCTTTTGAAAAGATGATTAACAAAACAATGTCTTTCATGTATAACTTTAATGTCGAGTGGTTATGTACATGTTTTCATAATCACATTTGCACTAGAACGTAAGCTCTGTGAGGGCAGAAATTTTGTTATCTGTTATGTTGACAAGGACACCAGTGTCTCAAACACTGTTACAATGTAGATAACTGACAAATATGTGTCAAATAAATGAACAAATAATTGTGCATTGAATTATTTTTTCACAAAATATATTTATATAAATACTAAATGTGGACAGGGTTCTAAATTCTTTCAATAGCATTATCATAATATACAATATTCAATTGTCTAGGCAACTTACTGATAATGCTGATGTATTCTCTGTATCAAAAGAAGAATTTGATTAAATCAAATGATGAAATTTTAATGTCTGAAATTTTGCATCCCAGCAGAAATCTCAGGATCAATAAGTTCAATCAATTATCGATGTAAGTGCGATTCCTTCTGAATTTCCAATGAACTCTCTAAAAGAAAAAAAAAACACATCCCTGGTTTCTTACTCTCTAAGTCACAAGTACATCTAAACTATTGTGCAATTTCAAGGAAAAGATCTGATATGAAAAGACAAAGAGGCAAAAATAGTGAAGGTGATCATTAAGATCCATTTATAATTGAAGTCTGAAAAGAAAATGGGTAGAAGAAAAGTATACAACATAATTATTCAGGACTGTAATGAATCAAAAGGGGGAAATGCATGTGAAGTATATTAGATAAATTCAACTTCTATATATAGGCCTAACAACTAAGAATTAGTTACAAAAACATGGGTTAAATATAAATTGCGTGTGTGTGTGTGTATATTTCAGAACATCATTCATACATATTATGTATATGTATTTACAGCAGTTTTAAAAAGTTCTATACATTTTAATAACTTACTAAGTGTTAAGTATATTAGGCACCTGTAACTCATATTTAATACTGACAGACAAGTATTATCATACATATTTTATAGATAAGCCAGATTACCCTTCTCTCAACTGTACCCGCTTGTCTACAAATAAATATTTCTTAGCAGAATCACTGCTATTTATTTCCTCAAAAGGACTTGAAATGATAATAGTAATTCCACATGAAGTTTTTGGTTCCTAGATCACAGACATCCCCACAACACAGGTGTAGTCTACCAAATAATATTAATGATAATTTAATAATTCCTGATTTATTTTCCATTTTAAAATCAAACTTCTTAAGTACAACTTAGGTGCAAACTATGATTCCCCACAAATTGCTACTGGAATATACGACATTAATTTTGTTCCTGAAGAATGGCCCTGATCACTGGCAGCAGAGCTTTAAAAAAAAAACATTTTTTGTTGCAGGCAGACCGAAAAACTCTCAGCACCTGGGAAGTAGTCACTTTCAGGAACTGCCACATACAGGATGGGCTGGCATTCCAAAGACATATTACAAGGTCTTTTTCCCATTTGGACATTGTACAAAGTCAAGGACAAAAACAGGAAATAGACTACAAAGCAGCTGTAAATAGTAATAATATGACAGGAACCATTTTAGAGGCATTTATATATGACATATATACGACATACATATATGGCATATATACAACATATGTTGTATAACACATATATATGTTAACATACATATATGACATATTCTTTTTTAAGAACTTTACATATATAAATTTATTATTTAATCCTTCCAACCTATATGGTAGATGCTATTATTACCCCTCCTTTATGGAAGCTGAAAGTGAAACAGAGATGAAATTATCTTGCTCAGGCTGTCTAGAAAAATGCGTAGGAAATTTAAAAAGCAAAGATAAGCCACATTACTCAGACAACCACTGTAATGGAAAGGTCACCGAAAGAAGGGTTTTCAGAGGACTATGGAGTGCAAGCCAGTATGTCCAAAAAACTTGAGGTTTTTGTTTGGTTTTGTTTTTAAATACAATTTTACTGGGACTTCATTGATAAGAAAACATAAAGAGAATTTAGTTTCAGTTAAAATTAAAAAGAAATAAAAAATTACCAACCGTTTATTGAACACCAACTGGGTTCTGAGCACTGCCTAAAAGAATAGGCTTATCAAGATTATGACAACATTCACATCACTGAAGAGTTTAAAATCTAGTGTGAAAGATGCATACAAGGAAACAATTATAACTCAACATTACAATTGCTCTATTGAATGAATACAAAAAGCTTGAGAGGAACAAAGAAAAAATGATCCAATGTGTCTTTGCTATGAAGGAAAGACATTTAGAGCTATCAGCTTAAGCATAAACTTTGCGTGTAACTGTGAAAGGTACTGTGAACAGAAAGAACATTATGTGAATGGGCAACAGGAGTGAGAAGGCATATTAAAAAAATCAGGTATATTTCAGTATCATTCAAGATTTACCCTAAAGTGGGAAAGTCATGGAAGATGCTGCTGAACAGATAAACAAAATGCAAAGCAATTAAAAAATTACAGAGACATTAATAAATTCTGTACCTGACAGTCTGAAAATAATGAGCCCATATTATTTAATATAAAAACTACACTCTGTATTCTTTCATTCAACCTGGCTAATCAAATGATGCATAAAGCCTGAAAGTGCAGGATTCTAATTAGAATCTGTTAATGAACAAACTATGGAGTGGATAAAAGTTAATGACACAGGTGTGGTGTGGAGAGAAGTCTCTGGAATATATAAACATTTACAGCCTGAATTCCTACAACATTTGATTTGGAGATGCTAGGAAGTTCAATACCAAATCAGACTGGAGTATTTTTTTAATCATATATTCATTTAATCAAAAATACATACATATAAATGTATACATATACAGTTTTTGTTTACTGTGGTTCAAATTACCAAAGCTTGCAAGTGATAAGTATAATGTATATAGTGCATGGGTACATGACAAAAGTAGTAAGTTACACTGAGTTCATAAAAAATTATTTAAACCTATTCATCAATACATATGCATTATTCAATAAATCAGCAAACATCTACCGACCATCTACAATGTTCAGCAGCATACTCCAAGTATTGAATATTTTTAATAAATATATGCCACCTATTATCCTGTCACTTCCAAAAATCATATAAAATACACATGTGATGAAACACATGAATAACAAAAATAAAATGAACTTACAATATAAGGCAAACTCAAACTACGACTGTCATAAAACTCAAAGTTCTCTGAAATTTAAACAAGCAAATGATCACGTCTTTTTTAAATATATATATTAATTTAAATTCAATTAACATATTACATTCTGTATGTTATATATATAACATATATATTATATATAAATTATTAATTTCAGAGGTAGAGGTCAGTGATTCATCAGTCTTATATAA
This sequence comes from Ursus americanus, assembly GCF_024610735.1. NCBI lineage: Eukaryota > Metazoa > Chordata > Mammalia > Carnivora > Ursidae > Ursus > Ursus americanus. Next base: position 21,733,961 of record NC_142137.1, read on the forward strand.
TACCCAGTGCTCACTACATCACGTGCCTTCCTTAATGTCCAACAAATGATCACATCTCGTTTGGCTTATAATTATTAGGGATGCTGGAAATTGCTGAGAAATCTAATATTAGACTAGGCATTTAAGCATTTGACATGTACAGTTTTGAGAAACAAATGTGAACAGGATAGATATGTAAAATCACACTACACTTTGATCAACTGAATTGATGTTACTGGTTAAAGTTATATTGAAATGGGCAATGTAAATATAATGCCATTTAAAATAATATGTATTTTAACTCAGTGTAAACATTTTATTGTTGTACCTTACATTTTCATTGGAAATCCAATTGTGCATAATGTTGAATCCCCCTTGACTGTCTTCTATACTTATCTTTTGTTTTCTCAACTTCTTTGAATAACTTCTTTATTAAATGTTTTCAATTCTATCCTTGTCTGTTACTGGTTTTGTGTACGATCTATTCTCCTTTGTGCTCCTTGTAATGTAGTCTTCATTTCTCAAATGATTTTGTCTTTTTCTTCTGTTTATTTCTTGAGTTCTACATGTTTCTGTTTTGGAATGTTTCTACTTTGTGGCAGCATCTTTTCAATGAATTTTGCTAATGTGTAAAAAAAGACAAAACAAAAAACTTGTACTGCTATTTTTCTCTTGTGCTCTGTAATATTTTTGTATGAATCTTGTATATTTTCATTTTTTTGGTCCTGTTTGAATTGATGCATTTTCCTAAACGGTTCTTTGTAAGCATTTTCTTAAGATGGGATGAATGAGCCAGGGTAACTTTTCAGACTTACCTACTCATGAATTCTCTTGTTGAGAGCTAGAGATTGTAAACATCACTTCTCTATCTTTGCTAAACTAACTTGGCTCAAGAAGATTTTTAATAGAAGCTCTGAGTTTTAAGTTTCTTCACAAGATATTGACTAGCTTGGGACACACTGTGGGCTTTAGTATGATTTACTTGATAATTAGAATAGACAATTTGCTTTTACTTTCTGAGCTTCCATTTCTGGGTCACTCTGATCTTCCCATACCATCTCTCTGTTCACCAGGCATTCAAGTCCTGTACATTCTGCCTTGTTCACAATAGGCCAAGTGTTAGAGTTCCTCTAGTGCTTCTTCCTTAAGGTATTGACTAATTCCTGGAGATTTTCTAAAATGTTTTAATACGATGCCCACCACCCCCCCATCCAGATCTGTTGCCTCTTAAGTACTGACAATATTGGGTTTTGAGGTTTTTCTCAGTCTTCCAATTTTGCTAAAAATATATATTTTTTTGCTTTTATGATTCTTACTTTGTCACTCCATCTACTTACTTAAAAAGAACTTTTAAGCATACATTCCTCTACTTACCAATGGTTATAACTTTGTAATGAGTCCTTAGATACTATATTCTATTCCTGGGAATATTCCCTATGTTTTAAGAAAATGGATTACTTTATTTCCCCAAGACACTTTGAAACTGTTGAATGTGTGTTTTCTCTATATAGAATAGTCTCCTCTTCCATCCATTTGTAAAACTCTTTCATAAACCATGCTAAATTACACTTCATAGAACTTTTCTTGATGGTATTCAATTGGTTTCTAAGCTCTTTCCTAAACTCTCAAGATGATTTTTTTTTTTTTTAGCTCTTTGTGGATGGTTTCTTCTAATTTTTATTTGGTATATATGTGAATATCAGTGTGTGTGGATGTGCTGTATGCTTCTGTCATATCCTCCTTATTAGATATATGTTCTTTGAGGGTAGGTATTAATTCATTTCACTAATATTTATGTCACCTGGAGGCTATTCAATATATACTTCTAAATTGTTGAAGAAAAAAAAATCAAGTGTTTTTGACACAATTCATGGGAGACACAAGAGACAAAAAACACAAGGTATGCCTTAAGGACTGGATAGTATATTTGAAGAAATAAGATTAAACTTGCAAAATTTTTATGACTATTAGTAAAGTTGAAATAATAAGGATAGACAATGCATGGCTTCTATGTAACAATGAGCAAATTTGTAAAAATTCTATGCTTATTTTTTATAAACAAAACACCAAAAACTATATTTATTTTAGATAAAATATTTCATTTGGCAAAATCTGAAAACATGATTTGCTTTTTGTAGCTTTTAACTGCATTACAGGGGCACCTGGGTGACTCAATCAGTTAAGTGCCCAACTCTTGGTTTCAGCTCAGGTCATGATCTCAGGGTCATGAGATCGAGCCCCATGTCCAGCTCCTTGCATTGGGCTCCGTGCTCAGCACGGAGTCTGCTTGAGATTCTCTCCCTCTCCCTCCCTTTCTACCCTCACCCACCCGCATGCATACGCTCTCTCTAAAACAAATAAAATCTTTTTAAAAAATTTAACTGCATTACACATTTTCTTTACCTTTTTAATATAGCATAATGTGATGACTTTACAAAAAGACATCACGTATAAATGTCACTACTATATAGGGCTGCAAGTCGAGACAGTATAGCAGACTGAATAACATTTATGTGTTATGACAATGAGTTCAGGTCTTCTTACAATATTTGCTGTATTTACTGGACATTTCTGAAGCACTGCTTTGAGAGATTGGCAGGGAAATTAATGTCCTTAATGCAATCCACCTGAATGCTTGACAGTGAAATGTCATGAGAGAGTCAAGCTTCAATGTATCTCAAAGCTAAGATATTCTGAAGAGGAAGTGTGGTGTCACGTGAGTGGTTAATTGGATGTCCACTTTCCTCATCAGATTCTGATGATGGAAAGGAAAGAACACCACTAAGTGAAATTTGAACAGCTTCAAAAGTACAGTGAAACAAAACGAACAATTTAAACTTTCAAACTCTTTTGGTATTAAAGCTAAAATAAAAGACAAGGTCTTCTTATCATAAATTAGCGTATGACTGTTCAATTAAAGCTGCAAGAGAGCTATGATTATAAGATTCATCTCTGACATATACACTGTCATTCAGTATGTGAACTAACCTGCAGGTAGACATCATGGTCTCAGACCTTGCTTCACATCAAGCTGCTACCATTTTGTATAAACCATGAAATCTTTAGGAGGATGATATTAGAAGAGTTTATGACATTTAATATACTTTCGCATTTTGTTTCATCATTACTATATGTACAGATATACACACTCAAATTCTATTCTCAAGTAGAAGTTTTACCAGCTGGTTTAGAAATTTTGATTGATAAAGCAAAATTTTATGAAATGTGTTGAATTTTATTTGATGGGTCTGCGGATGACAGTTAACAACATAACTTGTTTCTCAAAATAATCTAGATGTAACAGATACATATGTTTTGAATAAAAAACATTAATTTTATAAAGTTCTCTACTTTCTGTCCATTTCTCCCTCCTTTCCTTTCCTTCCCTAGAAACTAAAGTCTGTTTCAACTGCTAGCTTATGATTATTCAAGTAACAGATATATGATAAAATGGAAAAGACACAGAAATAAATGTCTGGTTTCAGTTCCACTGTTCACTGCCAAGATGACCCTAGGCTTTGCAAGGTATACTAAAACACTACCTGTACAACCCAGGGGAAAGGATGTTCTTCTTAATCAAGATACCATAAAACCTTAATGTTATAATTGAAACAAAGTGCTATTTTCAATCAACTAATTAGAATGAAAATTTTTTATATTAAAAATCAGGCTTAAGACAAAACCAATAAATACTGAAAATAATATATTTGAAATATTTACAACACAAGGTACAGACAGGATTAATTTTTTCAAAGACACAATGTGCTTTTTACAAATTGGTAAGAAAACAGCCAGTTGTACAAGAGAAAAACTGTAAAATGTGACTCAGCAATTCACAGAAGAGCAAGTTCAAATGACCAACAGTTACAGAATCATGATTAAATTCAGTAATAGGAAATGCAAATTATTAAATTTTAAATAACTGAGAACTTTTTACCACCCTGGAAGCATTGAAAAAAGGACAATTTTGAGGTAATGTAGAAAAATATACTTGCACATATTGTCCATAGAAGTATAATTTGTTACATTTTAAAACAGACAGAAGTATTTTATAAATCCTCAAATAAAGGTTTAAAAATTAGTCCAAAGAATAGGATGATCACAAAAAGGAAAAAGTCACTTGTATGTGTGTGCGTAAGTTACACTGTTAAGAGATAAACTGAAGTTTTTAAAATCCTGAAAATAGGGGCGCCTGGGTGGCTCAGTCAGTTGAGCATCTGCCTTCAGCTCAGGTCATGATCCCAGGGTCCTGGGATGGATGGAGCCCAACATTGGGCTCCTTGCTCAACAGTGAGGCTGCTTCTCCCTCTACCCCTCCCCCCTTCTTGTGCGCACGTGCACTCTAATAAATAAAACCTTTTAAAAAATTACTAAAATCCTGAAAATAAGCTGCACACTATTAAGAGGATAACTAAGAAATATGAATTTCTGTACTTCCAATGACCAACAGCATGCAGAAAAAACACAGGCAAAACGCATTTTAGCCATTCCAATATTAATTGCTAAGTAATATTTATGGTGAAATTTAGCTAAAGACTTTCCAAAATACAATCACTATAGAAAATTTAAAGTGATGAAATATTTGTTTTTGTATAAAATGAGACAATTTTGACTTAAACACTACACACAAATTCTGAAGAGAATCTTGACACAAACTTACTTGAATTTTGCAGCTAATTAAAGGGTTTTAATTTTAGTTGTTACTAATTGCCTTTTTCCTTTTATTCTGTACCCCAAATTCCATAATTCTAATCAATAATGAATTTTTTTTTTAAAAAGTGAATATAGCAAATAGACTGTATGGTCACCTTTGTATTAAGGCTCTGGAACATTTCTTATGTTTTTCACTTTCTCTGATCTCATTCACTTTTTAAAAATAGTTATTTTTAGAATAAACAGATACGCAGTACAATCAAGCCAGAAGAATATTTTAAAAGTACATACTATCATGTCCCCTTACTTCCCATAAAAAAAAAAAAATTATATGAAGAGAAAGCTGATAATAATAGCAATGGGAAATGGCAAGGGAGTAATTATCCAAGCAAGACAGAGAAAAGCCATATGCTTTGCTTAGAAATTGGAACTGCACAAATATGGTAATTGATTTCATATTTTGACCTTTCATGCATTGGCATTCCATCTATTCCAGTTCCACAACAAAAAATAACAAAAATAACAATAGCAATTTAAACAAGAATTTGGATCTGCTGTTACCTGTTTTTTTCTCCTTGTGAAATGATCACGTAAACTTTTTAAAAAGAAGTAAAGTGATATATAGCTACAGCATACAGAATTTGTTCTAAGTTACAGTTAGCTAAAATGGTCAAGCACCTGAACATTTTTCTCAAAGTAAATCAGGCACCTAGCCCTTGGTTTACTGCAATTCCATAAATGCCTTGGTGCAAAACAACGTATATAAGACAAGTAAAGCAATCTGTTTTTCATCATCAGAAGGATTCTTGCCCCACCATTCGCAACTATTTTATTTTTTGTTCTCTTTTCTATCAGTGCTTGCCTTACTTCTGGGTTACTTTCAAAGGAAGAAATTCTCAAGCCAATTTTTCTATTGTAAAACCGTTTATTATATATTGGTGACCTGAGTTAGGACCCATATAAATACTTTGTAAGACTCTAGTATATGTATCAATTTGGAATCTGGGATGCATATTGATTTACAAAAAATAGCTTAAAGGAGGCATTGTTTAATGCTGCATATCAAAACTACATTGTTTTGACCTATATACCCATCATCTTCCCCATGACCCCCAGGAGTCAGTTTTTACTCAGTTGTACTTGGAATTATGGTGCCGTTTTACACCGAAGGTTGAATGTGGAAATCCTACAACCTGTCATGAGAATTAATAATAATATTGTCTGGGACACTTTTAAATTAATAAACTTTTTAGAACAGTTTTAGGTTCAGCAAAATGGAGTGGAAAGCAGAGAATTCCCTTTTACCTCTTGTCCTCCCTACCACACACGCAACCTCCCCACTACCAACATGCCACACCATAATGGTACATTTGTTACAAATCACAAACCTACACTGTCACATCTGGGATCTCTTTTAAAGGGTGTTTTCACTAAAAGGATGCACAGAATATATTTCTGTAGTTTTAGACCAAGAATCAGTGTGCTTCTCTGACGCAGTGGATTGGTTTGACAGAGTATAATACTAACCATTTGTTTTTCTGTGTCTGTTTTGACTAATAAAATGGTTGAAGCCAAGTATGTGTCCAACTCTCAAAAGTCTATCAGTATGTATCCTGTGAATTAATCTTAATCCTGCTACATTTTATTTTCTCCAATTTCTTTCTCTTAACACCCAGATATTTGTATAGCTATTCCTTAAATTGCTGCAATTTTGGCATTTTTGTAAGTCATATTAACTTTTTGAAACAAAGAGGGATAAAAACAGTTATATAAATTAATAAAATATAATCTTATTTGAATTTAATTAGTAGCTTTTTAATTATCATTTTCATTTGGGGATAGATTAAAAAACTATCAAATTTTATTTTCTTTTTTATCAATTTTTTAAACAATCCCTACACTAGCAGAAAATACAAAATTCAAAATGTTCCTTATAAAAAAATTCCATTTGCACTGATGAAAGTAACCAGGAGGCAACCCTAACACATATGTTGGGGACAATATATAAACATATTCCCTAAATTATGCACAGTATGTTTACTTAGTGGAGCTTTGTATAACAAGTACATGTGGGCACGGTGATTATATGTTGACCTGTATAATTAAGAAAGTGATTTGCTTAGCAAGTAATTTGTAATAAAATGCCTAACCAGTAATCATAAGCACAAGCCATATGTTTTTAAATATGACCCAAGCATTTGCATAGTGTTTATGTACAATAAATTAAGGCATAATGAAAAATCTGCTGACAAGAAATAAGTAGCAATAAGGGTAGAGCAATGTATTAAATCCTTCATTTTGGATCATTTAGGTAATGTTCCATTCATTTTAGATTCATGAATAGAAGCCTTTACAGATTGGACATGCATACCATAAATCTGGAGTTATCCATTATTAGGTGGCATTTTGCTGTTTACAGTTGTACATGTTTACTTTGTGCATAATTAACTGCATAATAGCAGTCTGTGTTTTGTACAGAATTTACACTCAGGCTCTCATCAAAACAAATGGCTCCAGAAAGTAGGACACTTCCATTAAGTTCCCTGCAATCATCATTTTCTAATACAGGTTTATAGGAATGGTTTTGATTGTGACTGTTAGTATAGTGTTTCCAGCAGCTAATGTGTATGTTGGAGTTTAATTTATTAAAACACTAAGATGCAGAAAGGGTATGGATGGGTAGAAGTGGAAGAAAATAGAGCATACCTAAGAATAGCCAAGAAGGAATTTCCATGAAAATAGTAAGTGCAGAGCCAAGTTGGACAGGCAACTGATCACCGTGCAGCATAATACAATGGATCAAATATATATCCCAGCAGTTCTTTTGCAGTGTACAATTACGACAGCCAGATCAACAACTTGAGAGAGACAGCAGTTCTCTGAAAGTGAGCTGTCAGGAGAAGAACCAGGATTTACTCCAGCCACGCCCTTTGTTTAGAGCAATATACTTAGAAGGAAAAATGTCCAAATTAATCTAACCAAAAAGAAACTGGTAGAATTAAATAACAAAGAATAAGTAGAGATTAAATAAATGATAACAGCACTGAGTGTGGAGTGTATTGATTAGGACTACTAGTTGAAGTAGAAGTTGATAAATTTTTAAAAATCATGATAAATGAGACCGCATATGCAGTCTCATTTAACAGTATCACTGTGTTCTTATCAACAGTTGAATAAAACATTAAAAAATATTTGCTTTCAAGAAATGGTCATTTTAGGACAAAGAGGGAAAAATAAAATAGTTTAACCAGTTCTCAAAGCAAAAATAATAAAACTGTACTAATAAAGTTAACATACATTTTATAACAAAGTATGAACTTTTTAAAAATTGGACCTTGAAACAAAAATGTGATAAATACTAGTTAACTTTCTCCTTTATTAAATATAAAATTTTATTTAATAAGTGTAGATAACATGTCTTATATACATAACAAATGACCCCCAGAAATATTCACCATCAAAGTTATAATTCCATGTTATCTGCTTCCATTTAAAATATTTACTCCATTTTATAAAAAGTATTTTCTACATTTTTATTGATATTTTCTTCTTTTAACTATTATCCTAAGTCTCTAAAGATGTAATTCTATACAATAGATATTTCGTGAAATTTTTAAATTTCATATATATCCAAGTAATTACTTTTCAAAACACTCTGAAGCACTATTTTGGTTATAAAATTAGGTATTTTAAAGAATCAGTTCAGATAATAAAAATCAAGAATGAATTCACTGGGATTCTGGCCAAGATGGTGGGGTAATTCAAACTGCTTCACTTAGTATAATGATTTTATATATAGACACACACGTTTATATATGTATACATTTACATAACCATCCAATGTAAATGTATATATGCAAATATATATAATGATTATATTTAACATATGTAATATATAAATAAATATATGAAAACATAAAAAAGTATCCTTGGTAGGAAAAATGGTAAACGATAAATACTTCTATGGACCAGAAACAGATCAGAAATCTGTTTCTGATTCAATCCATGAGTAGATTGGAAGATTTGGTATTGGAAATCTCATGGATTGGAAGATTTGGTATTACAAAAATGCCAAATAAAACTATATTTTCAGTGCTACTCTGATAAAAGTAAATAATCATTATGGTTTTTCATGGAGACTGGCAAAGAGATACTCAGTTAATATAAAAGAACTCATAGCAAAAATCTGTAAGATAATTTTTAAGGAAAACATAAGGTGAAAGATATTAAAAAGTTCACTGTAATTACTCATCTGGTCTCTATCACAATACCTTCAGTCTTCCTAGGCACTGCTGGCCTTTGCAACTGAGGAAGACCACATTCAGTGGTTCTCTTTGGCTGAGGAGACCTCACTTCAGTTCTTGCTGTCATGTAGGTAGGTATCTATGAATCTGTGCCTCATCCTACGGAGTTTTTCCTGAAGCCTCTGTTGTGAGCCACCTTTTTTTTTTTTCAACAGTCGCTAAAATGGAAAGCTGATTCAAAAAGAACTGAGTTCCTTCACAGTCTTTTCTGTGGCGGAATTAAAGAACTTCTAAGTCTCTCAATGCCAAGTGAGTTCCTAGAGTCTCCAGAACACTAAACTTAAGAAAGCCAAGACCTGAGATACTTAAAGTTAGATTGGAAGGGTTAGGGAAGGTGTCTTCCAAGTTCAGGAGTCGCTCAGCTGAAGCATGTTAAGAATTAACAATCTTAACTATGAAAGCAGTGCATAGCTGCTGTGCCTGTAACGTTACTTCAGTGGGGTATATCCCAGATTGGAGCAAGAGAATTAAAGGAGCATTGAGTCAGAGTCGCAGTATTATCAACAGGTTTAAAAGTGTTTTCAGTACAGGTGCCTGGCTGGCTCAGTTGGTGGAGTATGAGACTCCTGATGTCAGGGTCACGAGTTCAAGCCCCATACTGGGCATACAGCTTACATAAAAATTTTTAAAAAATTTTTTAAAGTGTTTGGGTCTACCTCTTGAGGTATTCAACACCTTACCTTCTCTGAGACACGTATGCCTCATCTTATGCCTGTCCTATCTTTTCTCATCTCCCTACTTCGCACCAAAATTTCCCTGGGACGAAAAGTGTGGATTTCACTTCTCTTTCCTAGTGCAACTAAGTCTTACTCCAACTGATATCCTTGTCTATTACTACTACTTCAGCTTAGAGGCAAAGATTTACTGGAACATAGGGTGAAGAGAGGAAGATCAGAAAACCGGAATCTAAATCAGGAAACATATGAAAAGTATTTATTACCTGCACTAATTTCCAAACAGTTTTCTCCCATGAACTATTCTAAAATATTGTATTTATAGATGCTTTAGATACTTAGGAAAAGGGACTAAGATTTCTAGTATAGTTTGAAATTAGTGAACTGTCAGATTCATTTAAAAATTAAACAAGAAACTGGGATGCCTCTGTAGCTCAGTCTGTTAAGTATATAGGACTCTTGATTTCAGCTCAGGTCATGATCTCAGGGTGGTGGGATCGTGCCCCACCCCCACTGCCCATCCGGCTCCACACTGGGCATGGAGCCTGCTGAAGATTCTCTCTCTCCCTCTGCCCCACCCACCCCTGGTTCGCACAAGCACTCGAGCACATGCTTGCACACTCTCAAAAAAAAGAAAAAAAGGAAACAGGAAACTAAAAAAACATTCAATATGTATGATGGGGAAAACTGCAACTCTTAATATGTAAAATGCTATTGCAAGTTAATAATAAAATACAAATCTCAGGAGAAAAAACAGTTAATGGGCATAAGAAAGTGTACTGTACAAAGTTTTCAGCTTAAAACAGAGCCTACTCTAGCTGGAATACATGAAAATGAATTTATTGGAGTATTATTAAATTTACAGAATTTCCAGAAGGAAAAGAAACCAAATTCCGATACTGTTTAACCAGAAGTGATACAGTCAGGAGTAATGCCCAGTCACAGCAAGAGACTACTCCAATAGAAATAATGTTCTTGGCACCACCTGCCATTGCTATCAGACACCCAGGAAGCCAGGGATCTGACAATACAACTCCCAAATACTGTTGCAGCAGGGGAAGCAAACAAGAAACAAGCAAAACCTAAACACACTGACTGTATTTGACAGAGGGGCCTCATGGACTCCTGCTGGTCTATTTAGGAAATAGATATTTATTTGTCAGGTTTTATCTTAAGGAAGGCAGACTAAAAGAGAAAATGAGGTAATGCTGAATGAGCCAATGTGCTGTCACAACAGACAATTACAGAACGAATACAAATAGCCAAAATATAACAAACTTGATTAGTAATCAAACTACATATATGACAACAACAAAACAGCATTTTTCTTTATGAAATTGTCAAAGGTATCACAATACAGTATTTACCAGAATATAGAGAAATATGTCCATGTACTATTTCCAAAAATATAAATGAGCAAGATGTTTTTTGAAAGAATATCATTTATGTCAAAAGTTAGCCAAATAATTACTCCTTTAACCAAGTAACTTTACTTCAAAGAATCTATGTTAAGGGAATAATAAAATTTTAAGAATGTACTTAAAAAGATTTTTCTACAAATACACTCTGCATTGCTCATTCTGTGATGGTATAGAGGTTTTATCAAACTAAATATCCAACTTTAGTGAATTGTTTTAAATCAATTGTTCTATATGATGGAATGACCTGCAGGCTACAAAATACATGATGCAAAATACATGATGGACTTGTTGACATAGAGAGACATTTGTGATATATCACTGAGGAAAAAAAAATCAGTTTATGTAAAAGTATGTATAACATAATTCCATTTGTTATGCTAAATTTATATATAGATATATATACCTATGGGTAATTAGGAAATACATAAAAATGCTAACAAAGATTACCTGATATTTAATAATTCAGGCAATTGTTTCCTTTCTGCTTATATTTATTTTCCTAATTTTACTGAGTATGTACTAATTTTCAAGGGAAAGCAGAAAGTACATCAAGTAATATAGCTATCACTGTCCATTTCCTATACAGCTTTATCACTGCGTTATCATCTCCCCCTGCCCACTGCTACTTCCCTTCTAACTAGGATTTCCATATAAAATACAAATTTTCTAGTTCTATTTGAATTTCAGATAAACAATGATAGATATTTTAGTATAAGTCTATTCCAAATATTGCATGACATCCTGTGTTAATTTGCTAAGCATGGCAATTCTACTTCCAGCATCCCACACTTGGCATATATTCTGGAAGTTATGCAACAAAGGACATTTGCCAAAATAACAAAAGTAAAAACATACATATACATACATATATATATATATAGCTTATAACTTATAAGACATAAACTTTCATAGTTTTCTTAGTAACACTGTAAGATACACAGAAGGAATAGAAGCTCAGAGACAGTAAATGATCGGATTCTTAATAAGCAGTAGAGCTGATAGGCAGACCCAGGTTTTTAATTTCAACTCATGTTCTCTTATGTTAAAACGGAGTTCTACGGAGGACTCTAGTTCCACTACTGTCATGTTTGCCATTTTTATCAAATTCTATGAATTTTAAGATATTTGCATAGAAAAATTCCTGTACTTGTTGCTGCAGTGTTTTTCTTCTGGTAACCACTCAATTATATGCATGGTATCTGCTTAAACAATATAAACAGGCCTTTTAGGTCATCCAATAGTAAGCGGTCTGCTTTACTCAGTTTCACTTTGAGTCACTCACTCCTACAGTTTCCTCTGCTTAAAATAAACCTGACCCCTTCACCTAACTGAACCTCACTTTAATACTCATTTTAGATGTCACTTTCTCCTGGAAGTTTTACCGTAAGTTAAGTTACTTGGCTCTTTTTACAGATTTACAGATTCTACTGTACTTTCATAGTACAGTAGCTATCACTCTATTGTTGTAACCTGTTTGTTAGTCCTTATTCTCTGCTAAACTGTGAGTTCTCTGAAAGCAGGCAGGTTCTTGTCTATCTCCAAATTACCATAACCTTAACAATTTGAATCCATTAGTAAATAAACTGATCTATCCAACCAACCATCCATCCATCCATCAAGAAGTGTAAGGGTTATGTACAGAGCTCTCTGCTTGCCTGACTTAATTCAGGAATGTATTTTAGGGTAGTGTAGCAACAGCTATCAGTTTTCTTCATTTACCGAATCTAATTAGTATTATCTGATTTTCTATACTGAGAAGAATTATCCGAGTTTACCAAAAAGAAAATGAAGTAACTGTTAAAGAAATTAACCTGCAAGGAGAAGTGTTGGCAGAGAGCCAAATATTTTTTAATATTAATTTCTGTACTCATTTTATTGAGTACCTTTTCATTTCCCCATTGGCCATTTGAATATCTTCTTTGGGAAAAAAAATTCTATTTAGGTACTTTGCCCATTTTTTAATTGGATCATTTGGTCTTCTGCTATTGAGTTGTATGAGTTCCTTATATATTTCGACATTAACCCCTTCCTTGACACGGCTCTTGGCAATGATTTCAATGATTTTTTGAATGAGACCTAAAGCAGAAGAAACAAAATAAACAAGTGGGACAATATCAAACTTCTGCACAGCAAATGAAACAACCAACAAAATGAAAAGGCAACCTACGACATGAGAGAAAAAATACATATTTTTAAATACTGATCTTGAGAAACAGATCAACTGCAAATGCTTGAGAAAACTGCTATCAGCTGTAGTATTGATATAAAAATGACCTATGGTGAGTTTGGAGTTATGCCATGTTTGGAGCATGGAAGAGCTTTTAGAGTCATACCGGTCATTCCTGCCCATCATAGGCCTCCTCTAACAGTATATTTTTTGGCTCTTCTCTTCAGCCCGATGGAGTCTTTTGAGAAGGCCACTGCTGTCTGAAGCTCTTCCTGCCCAATCCCCTCCTTTCTTGCTTTTCCTTCACAGGGCTCAATCCTACACCATGGTCTGGAGGCTTTCCCTGCTTTCTCCTGCTCCGTCTTCCTTTATTCTTCACAAAGATTTACCCCAAATAAATCTCCTTCATGTCTCATCTCATGCCATTTTGTGCCTTCTTGGAGAATCTGAACTGATGCATTCAGCAGGCTCAGAAGTGTGGTGGATATCCTCTTTTATGACTTTTTCTCTTTTTAGGCTTCAACGAATACCATTCGTCACTGAAAACAATGGTAATGAGTATGGATGATTCATGTGACGCCATTATCACTGTAAAAATATGGCAAAGCTACTATTTCTTATTATTGGGTCTGAATCAGCTTTTTTACATGGAAAAATCCATTTCAACATTTAATTCTTGCTTAATTAATTCTAGTATAATACTACCTTACACTATCCATGGAAACACTCAAAATCTGAAACCATTCTGGAAACTAATAGCAAGTTCAAAAGCTTTAGTTTAATTACATTTATTTTCTAAAGCCTATGGTGCTAGTAAGTGACCAGCAGTCTAAATCTATACAAGAAGAGTCCCCAAGGATCAAAATCCCTATCGTAGTTTTTTTCTTTTTTTTTTTTTAATTTCTAATATGGATATTGATTTCTCAAAAGCAGAAATGGACAACACTGATGGCATGTTTAAGAGAAAAGTATTGTTGACTTAGGCACGCTGGTGCAAGGGGGAGTTTTAAGCTGTTGACTGACTCCCTTCATACATGTAAGGAAGACAGTGATGTTGCCAAAGATGCTATCTTGCCCCAAGTATGAATTTAAAAGCAGCAATGCTCACTTTTTGCAGCTAGTTCTTTTCCATCGTAAGTGATGAGGGAACAGAAGGCAAGCTGAGGACAAAGCAGAAACTGATGCCCTGCAACCCCCCCCAAGGGATGTACGTGACATTCCTCAGGCACCCCAAGCTGCCCAAAAGCTAAGGAAAAGAAAAACAAATGGTTAACTAACAGAGATCACTGTCCTGCAAGACCTGAGTCTCCCTCAGCTTACACATGTCCTAGTGATTTACAAGGAGGAAGCTTTCTTATCAATAGCCTAACTTCCAGAGATCCATAATTCAATTTCCTGGAGCCCTAACATTACCATCCCCTCCATAAAATTGAGGGAGGCTGAGGCAGAAGGAAATGTAAATAAAATGGAATTTCTTTTAAACCTGAAGCCCACTGACAAGGACTTGTGATCATTCCTCTGGGAGACCCAAAGGTCTTCATGTTAGTGCCTCACTAGAGGGAGGGACAGCCTTGGCTAGACAATAGCAAGGCCTCCAACAGCCTGTGAGTCTTCTTTAACATATGAAAGTGCTTTCTCAGCCTCCCCTTTTCCTCACCTCTCCCAACTCCATGGTATATAATCAGCCCCCTCTCACAACCCAGGGCAGCAGCTCTTTCTGCCCATGGGTCCTGTCCCCATGCTTTAATAAACCACCAATTTTGCACCAAAGATGTCTCAAGAATTCTTTCTTGGTCATTGGCTTCGGACTCCACCCCACTGAACCTCACCTATATTCCACAACCTCATCAGTAAGGACAACATAATATGTAAGAATATGAACAAGGAACTGACAATGTGAAAAGTAACAAACTTAAAAAGTACAATGGCATAGATAAAAAAAGATTAAGGAAAAAATGATGATACAGAAATGAAACTTACCTAACTTCCCGTATATTTTCACATTTAACTGAGACTTGTAAACCAGACCATAATAACTGGCACTTATTACATGTTTACCATGTGATAAACAATTTTCTAAGTGTTTTACATTCATTTTCCACTTAACTCTTATGAGATCTTTAGAGCAGAGACACTATTTACCCAATTTGCAGATAAGGAAAATGATTATTTAAGAGGTAAATATTTTCCTCAAAGCATAACAACATTAATTGATGGATTACGGATTTAAACCCAATTTCGAATGATCCTACAGCCCAAGCCCTTAGCTACAATACTGTACAGTAATCCCCCTTATCTATGAAGGATATGCTCCAAGGCCCCCAACGGACGCCTGAAATCACGAACAGTACCAAATCCTACATGTATTATGCTTCTTCCTGTGCATAGACATCTATATAAAGTTTAATTTATAAATAAGGCATAGTAGGAGATTAACAATAACTAATAAAATAGAACAATTATAACAATATACTGTAATAAAAGTTATGGGAATGTGGTTTCTCTCTCTCTCTCAAAATATCTTGTGCCATATTCACCTTTCTTGTGATAATGTGGGATAATAAAATGCCTACCTGATGAGATGAAATGAGGTGAATGATATAGGCATTGTGACATAATATCAGGCTACTTTGACCTTTATAGGACTAATCACAAAGAGGATCATCTGCTTTCAGACTACAATTTGCTGCAGGTAATTAAAACTGTGGATAAAAAGGAACTACTGCACTGACTTTTCAACCAATGTTCTGACTATCCCTTGCGGATAACTCAAAAAAAAAAAAAAAAAATCCCATTATCCTTCTCCTCATCTTGGAAATTCTCTTTTGGAGATTTCCATTTATTTAAAAAATATCTACCTATCGAGACATATGCATTTGTATTTGTACCTAAATTTCTTTGTTGTATAAGACATGATACTACAAATGGCATGGAAACAATAAAACATATTTGTTTATGATCTCGAGATGCTTCAAATCAATGAGTTAAAACTAGAATACATTTAAGTTATCAGGATGCATTTAATCTTCAGCCTTAAAAATACTGAAGTCAAGAAGAGAGGAATAAGAATATTGTTCTTGAAAAAAATGATACTCTTGTTTTATGACTGTACAACCTAAATTCCTAAAATAATTATTTAAAATTAGAGGACACTATGCCCTAATTCTCCAAGTTACCTCAACCATCTCCAGTAAATTTTATGATGTTTGAGCACAGAGAGGTTTCAATCACCTCTATCCTCTGAGCTAGTAATATTTATTGATATAAATTTCAAATAAATGCCTATTTAAGGATTCAAAGAAACATCAAGAGTATACTTTTCTCAAGCAAAAATGACTCTTACTCCTTCGCCAATTATTATGGCTGCTATCAAGGTAATTTTGTCTTTAATTTGTAGACACAGTTACCTATTTCACCAACGTATAAATCAGCTTAAAATGCTCAGTGAGAGTTAAATACATTCATATATTCTATTTAAGTAAAGAGAGTGGTCAAATATTATATTTGCCTTATATGTAATAATTCCAAAGCTTCACTTTTTATTTTACTTTAATATTAAAATGACTTTATTCTATTCTTATTGTTCTTAAAACTGGTCCTTGATTTATTTTTGCTTTGTCTTCCTAATTAGATATTCATTTTGACATCCGGGTCCCAGAAGAAATAACATTAACTCCATACTTATCCATCTGGTTATCTGTTATAGCTCGTGAATTGCTGCTTATAATTTTCCAGGGACATGTGGGCGCCCTTCCAGTTAGGCTATTAAAATCCCTTACACTTTAACAACATGCTAATTAATATCCTCTCACGTTTGTAGATGCACAGCAAAAACAGAGCCATGTAGAGGAAATGTCGCTTCTTCAATACTGAAATGCAGAAATTTTAGATTAAAAGTTAAGCCAGCAATTCTTTATAGAACTACACCTTTCTAAGGAACCAAAACCTTTTATCTTCAATTTTATGAAAATGTTTAATTCACACATCATCTTAAAATTTAATAACCATCATTTTAAAAAAGCTGCACTGTGAAGAAGTATCTTTTCACCCACATTCAGAGAAGGGTGTTTCCTAGCAACCCCATACAATCAGAATCAATCCTTGGTAGAATTATGACTCCAAGTGCTGTTAGAAGTAATCATTTGCATGAAAAAGAGACCAATGTCTGTTCTGATTAGGAACAACAATTCTTTCCTAATATTGGTCAGCCTCAGTCCAAAATCAGGCAGCTGTTTAGAGATGTCTTTGTTGTCATGAAATTTTGCCTGAGGTAGGCAAACATCATATCCCCACAGACAGAGCACAGAGGCCACTAAAACTTCACAAATTAATCCAATCAGAGATCTCGTCTCCCCACCACACTAAAATGTGTGACATTCTTTATTTTGTTTACATTTCTTAACTCATTTTTATTTCCTTTCACCTTGTATTTATCCCTGTTTAAGGATTAAACATTAAGTAATGATTTTATAGACAGTTATCATTTTACCTAATTTGTATAAACATGTATTTGCACATTGTTTTTTTCTCTATGAAGTGACTGTTGTTGCCCCTGCACATAGATGCTACAACAGTCTGTTTCAAATTATACTGTCCTTTTCAACATTTTCACAGTAACAGTATCAAAGTGCTTTGTTTTTCATTCTAGGAAAAAATGCTGTATTCTTTCAGACAAGAATAAATGCGATTATTCAGTAGATTAACTCCCCCACTTGTTTTCTTCTTACTGTGGAAATTAGCTATTGTTGATCATTTCTGTTGTTGCTGTTTTGTCATTGTCCCTATAGATCCAAAACAGACCTGCTGTCAAAGTGGATTGTATAAAGTACATTTGGAACTATCTGAAAACACAAAATTATCAGGATCAAATGAACTATGATTACTGCTGCTAGTGATGCCTCAAAGACCACAGGCTACCAGGGACAGCTTCCTAGGAGGGACAACCTCTCCATCACAAATTTAGAAATCATATGTTATTCCAAGATCTAAATTATGGCATTTACTTTATAATAAATTTATTCCAGAAGGATACTAACAAGGTAAGTAAGGAGACAATATCAAAATAATTAGACTATTCTGAAAATATTTCTTGAAACTCACTCGATAATAAATTACCCAAAACACAAGTGAAGAATTCAAGGTACCAAAAAGGAATGAACATATTTGTGGATACTGGGTTATTTATTAAACTATACACACTGATCCTCTTCTCACTGAGTATACAATTATTAGGACACCCCAAAAATATGTATATTCATTACATTAAAATTATTTAATTTTAAAAGGATTAAAATAACATTTTTAAACACAATTATTTTAGCAAACAAATTTAATCTCAAAATCTCTTAGATGCTTTTTTCTTCTTATACAAGCCATATAATTAATATTTAATGAAGTTGTAAAAGTCTAGAAATACGGTTATCTACTTCACATAATTTTAAGGAAGTAAAATTAAAAACTAAATCTCCAAACCCAGAAAACCTCTCCACAGAGGTAGAAGAGAAAGAATATTATTTTAGTAAGCATTAAACCAGAATGTGATGTGCATCACAGGCGATCTGCTAAGAAATCTGCAAAGACAGAAAAAAAACTCACCTCTTTATATGGTCAAGCAAATACAACCCATTACATATATATTTTCAAGATAAACAATAACTAGTCCTTATAAGAGGACAGTAAGCACCATTCATTCATACTAAATTTACTTGGTAGTTGGGGTGACCACCTGTGTTAGCCAACAAGCTTTATCCAAAGGAAAAATAAACTTCTTGAATCTTTACATCAGGAAGTAGTTTTGTAAGGTGAGCAGGACACCCCACAGAAGTTGGTGTCTACCCCTCCACAGAAACTGGGAGGTAAGCACTCCACCTTCCTTGATGTTTACATTTCAAAGAGATGGTTCCCAGGTTCTTGAGAAAGACATTCATGGATCTTAAAACTTCCAAGAGTTTGATTTAGCTTTTAAAAAGATTTACATACATTTCAATGAGAAAGAGAAAGAATTTACAATTACAAGCATTCTAAAATAAATGCTGGAAGGCAAGGCAGGAAAATAAGCCTTGTATTTTAAATTTGTATTTACCCTTAAGATATGCATGATTCTGCCCTAAATGTAGCAAATCCTTACAAACTTAGTAACTCTCAATTTACCTAAACATCTCTAACCATACACATTTCCAATTTTCTATCACTAATAATTTTACTGGCATTTGCTTTTTAATAATTGTAGTTTTTAACCCCCAGATGATTTAGTAGGCTTTGAACAAACTTAGAGAACAAGAAATAGAGTTAAGAACTAAAGAAAAACAGAGGTAAGAATTCCACTCTTGTTTAAGGAATGTAGAATAAATCTTGCTAAACATATAGTAATATGTCAAAAAGCTAATATCTAATATGTCTATTAAGATTATTGTTGAGGACTTTGCTTTCTAATTTTTTTCAATAAAATGGCTTTTATTTTGGTTATATAAACAATACATACACACTATAAAATTGCAAATAGCATATATAAATATTAAGAAGAAATTATGGTTCATCTGACATCTCATGTGTACACTGAGCTAAATCATTATCCTATAACCCATATTTCATAAATTCCAATTGAGTGTGTGCTCTGGATCTTTTTCTTTTAGGAGACAAAGGGAAGGATGAACATATGGCAAATATATATGTAATATGTAAATACTAATTCCAAAAATAAATTATACTCTGTAGAAATTGCATATTGAATCAATCTTTTGGAGTTTAAACCAATCTTCAATGGATGATATTAATGGAAGTATCTACTTTGCCTTGTGCTGTACAAGATAGATTCTTATTGAGAAGCAATATAAAATGGCTAATTTATGCAAAAGGGGATTTTTTGGAAGAATATTTGGGGCATAGAGGAGGAAGGGTAGAGGATCAGGCTCGGGACTAAGCAGAAACAATGAATGTTCCAGAAAGCAAAGAAACGCATAGGAAGTAAGAATCACAGCACATCTCTCCCTGTTTGAAAGTCTAGTCAAGGGGACAAGGGGGAGCAGATAACTTCCAAACATTCATTCTCAGACTTCCATCAATTGTTTGAGATTCAAATTCCTAGGAGAGAGCTCCTGATTAATCTTCCATGATGAAGACTTCATGCAGAATTGCCATCCCAGAAACTCTACATACAGTAAGGAAGAATTATTTGCCAACTAGGAAATGAGGTACAATCAAGAAGATAATGGATTCTGTACAACTAAAAAATGTCAAATTACCTTGGTAGTGCTCAATAAATATTTGTTCCACTATCTCTTTTTAATTCATAAGAAATCATGTAATTACTTTAATAACACTGAATAACCAAGCCAAATACCATTTAATATGATATATTAACATACCATTTAATATAAATAATATGACACTCAAGTTTTTATTAAATAAAAATAAAAATGAAAACTCTAGGTACTGTGGTGTCTAAATGTGGTGTTTCTCCTGACTGGACAGGGTCCCCCAAGTGTGAAGTAATGATCAGGCAGAAGCCAGTGGTGCAGGTATTCACCCAAGTATTACCCAAGTATTCACCCAAGGCAGAACAAAGGAGATAGAAGTTTACTGAATACACCTCAAGGAAACAGTGGGCAGGACAGCAGAGCAGAGACTGCAATGAGGCAGTGGATGGGGGCTGCTTATAAAGGGGGAAATGGAGGAGGTATGGCCATGTATGGAGTTCTCCCTTTTTGGTAACTGTGCCTGGTTGTAAGTAGCTCATTGGTTAGTTAGGACCTTTGGATATTTTGATGTGGGTCGCCTTATCAGCCCTTGTCTGTATTCAGCCAGGGGGTCTCTGTGGGCCTTTTTTCCTTGATCAAGTTTCCATTGCTCAAGCCTGTTGTCTAAAAGTGGCCTCTACAGGTACAAAATGTAAACCACTGTCATGGAACTCAACCAAAGACTAGGTTGAACTGACTTCATTTCATACAAGGAACTAGCTCAGAAAGTTCCTCAATTTTTGACTACCCTATTTCTGCTTTCTTAGTTATCCTCTACCTTACTCTACTACCAGCTACTTACTACCCCTTAACTCTCCTGTTTTTTATTTTGAATCTTCTCTTTTCTATATTTCATTTGGAAACTTTTTCAGTAAAGGCCGTACTTCACTGGTTATTTTTGAACATTCAGCCTCTGCATATCTCCTAATTCTCGAGAAAAAAAAAAGTACCTGAATAAAACAATAACAGCAAACACTAGCTTAGAAAATAACTGAATAATATCTTCGACGAGTTTCCAAAACATGAATCCTACTTTTAAAAAAATGCTCTACCGTGCAATTTCAATACACCTGAGTCATGACTAATTTTCTTGCTAACGCCTTCCCATTTGTTGCTTTTCTGAAAGGTGAGCTAACCATGGGAAGCCTTCACCCTCCTCCAAATGTTTATTCCAAATAAGTTCCTCTCTAGAAAAAAAATATGTATCAGAAATGCACTTTCCCTTTTTCCACAGAATATCTGCTTTTCTCCAAAGCATTTGCATTTACTGTGCAGATCACACCAGTGTCCAGCAAATGCTTATATACAAAAACCTCATCACAGTTCCCCTGCTTTTTCCTCTATTTTAGATTCCCCAACTCTGCACCACCAGCATAGCTGAACCGGGTCCCAGGGACCCATGATTTAGTGACCTCACATGCCTCCTCTTGCAAGTGCGCCCAGAATTTCTTAGTGGAATCTTTCACTCCTTAAGGGAATTGCAAAATGTTAGCAGATGTTTATTTCTCTCCTCTGATTCAAGCAGAGGCAGGCATTGACCACAATAAAGCTGGCCTCAGAATTGTCTAGCAAAAACCTGAGCTCATGTGGAGGCACCTTTATGGTAAAACTAAACAGCTTATTGGGGAGACATGATGGAGAAGAAGTTTAATTAGTCCTACTGTCTGGGGAGAAGAAGAGATTTGGAAGTGAGTCTCAGAGAGAGTATCTGTAGCTGTAACACTGTTTGTGTTAAACCTTGCTTGGGTTTAAACAAACATACATGGAGCCCCTGGGTGGCTTAGTCAATTAAGCATTTGACTCTTGGTTTTCAGCTCAGGTTATGATCTCTGGGTTCTGGGATCAAGCCCCACATTTGGTTCCACTCTCAGTGCAGGGTCTGCTTGGGATTCTTTCTCTCTCTCTCCCTTTATCCCTCCTGCTCACGTACTCTCTGTCTCTAAAATAAATAAATCTTCCAAAAAAAAAAAAAAAAAGCTAACACAAATATACACACTCTCAACTCCATTACATTTAGATAGAGGAGTCAAACATATGGAGATCAAAACAACAGCTTTTTCATAAATTTGAATTGGAGAAGACTATTTGAAACTGGCCCCAAAGCAGACTTACTAACATGCTCTCTATCAATCTAGACCTTAGGACACCAAGAGTGTTCAAAAGACAGACACATTAGACATATTTGCGAAAGTTATTCACTGTTTCGAACACACTAGCCCTGATATTCTGACCCTACTACCAAATGTTGCCTGTGGTTCAACAGCATGGGCATCACCTGGGAGCTTGCTGGAAATGCAGAATTTCAGGCTCCAGCTGAGACCGAATGATTCAGAGCCTGCTTGTTAGCAAGATCCCTAAGGTATATGAATACATGGTTACGTTCAAAAAGTGTTGTTCTATACTGTGAGATGGGCTTCCAACATTTCCCATATTTCTCCAGGATTCTCCCTTACAGATTCTGAAGCAGCAGGATAGATCTCGAGAATCTACATTTTTATAAAATCATCCCATATAATTCTTATTATCTTGGAAGTTTGGGCAAAATAAATCAGCACTTTAGAAATATTAATGGCATATGAACCATCTGAGAGTTTTGTTAAAAAGTAGGTTCCGATTCAGGGGGTCTAGGGTAAGTCCCAAGATTCTGAAATATGAGGTCTAGGAGAACAAGGCCCACTCCCCAACCTGTTTCCCATTTTAAATTACACCCAGTGAACTTTCAAACACCCAATTTGAACTTTCAAATTCACCCAAGATAATTCATTGAGTCCATAAATCATCATAAAAATACAGTGATAACAATATTTGAAGAAAAAACAAAATTTTCCAAATTTCAACAGTGTTAATGGCCCTGTACCTTCTCAGGGACAAACTGAAATCTAAAGATCATCTCATCTTCTCCTTATAAATTAAAGATAAAAGTAAATTCAAAAGTATAAAGTTAATGTTAAAACCAAAATCACCGGGGCGCCTGGGTGGCACAGCGGTTAAGCGTCTGCCTTTGGCTCAGGGCGTGATCCCGGCGTTGCGGGATCGAGCCCCACGTCAGGCTCCTCTGCTGTGAGCCTGCTTCTTCCTCTCCCACTCCCCCTGCTTGTGTTCCCTCTCTCGCTGGCTGTCTCTATCTCTGTCAAATAAATAAATAAAATCTTTAAAAAAAAAAAAAAAAAAAACCAAAATCACCTCCCCCCAATTTTTGAGCCCCACTCTTGACTCACTAACCCAGAATCTCTTGGAACAGAGCCAGAAAATCTGCGTTTCAAACAAGTCCCCAGATGATGCTGATGCTCTTGCTCTGGGAACCACACTACAAGAAAAAGTGCATTAGAAGGAGCCAACATGGCTCACCTGGCAAAACCAAGAGCCTTTTTTTTTTTTTTTTAAATGGCAGTATGCCTTCATTAAGTCAAGTCTTTACTGGAACTAAGAGCCTCTCTCTTTTGGTGATCTGATTCCTTTAGCCATCCTACTCAGGTCAAAATCAGCAGCATAGCCTTGTTCCTAGCATTCAGGCCTGTGCTCATTGAAAAAATAAATCCGTCACTGGTGAACAACAGATGGCTTTCACTCTTACTGGAAAAAAAACTGAATAAATCTAATAAATTAAACTTGTTAGTTTGTTTCCAAAATGAATGTCTGGGTCTATTCAAAGGGTTTTCTGGCTTATGCACCTTATTTTGGGGGGTTTATCAAAACCAATAAATCAGAACTCTATTCAGATATGATTTAATGTCAAAGTAGAAAAAATAGTAGTTTTAGTACTGATACACTTGAAATAGAAAATGCAATCTGGACCTCTAAAAAAATAAAATTTTCAAAACACACACAATTCTTACCCAAATCAACTCAACGGAGAATCTACTTCTCATCTGTGGAGCTCCAAGGGCAGAAAAAAAACCACACCCCTACCCTGTTTCCTACATGGCCCTGGACCACTCTCCTAGTAGGGCGGGAGCAAAAGGAGGTTAGTGCTCTGTACACACTTAGAAACAATGGAGAGCAGTCCTCGCTTCCCATATCATTAATCAAATTAGCAAATTACTCCTTTGCTCTAAGAAGAATGAAAGACCAAGCGAAGGGGTCATATTCTTTCCAGTAGCTCCTCTCCTATAAAGTACAGTGGAAATTTTGTCATGGAAATGGGAAAGAAAGATAAGAGTCCTAACACTTCTTAAGGGCCAACAGGGAGTTGAAGGAATGTGTGCATTTTTAAACATTTAGTACCAATGGTATGATTCAATTTCAGTGACTCCTATGTTTTGCGTATTGCTTTAACACTTAAGAGCATAATACTTATTTATTCAAATTAAAAAAATACTTTATGTCCTAATAATAAAGAACCAGTCCTTTATCCACATCTCCCAAAGGCTGTTTGTAAGAGTAGTGGCTCCCTTCTCAAAATTCCACATGTGGGAGTGGGAGGAGCAATCCCTGAACCAAAAGTGACCCACTCTGCACTCCCGGACATAACTGGTCCGGGGGTCGTCATCTTGTTCAAGCCGGGCCAAGTCTGCTCCCCATGAAAGTCTGAAATTAAAAGTTAATGATGCAGTCTTAATCTGGTTATTATCTTGAATGAGAGGTACTAGTCACCATATTACAACAGAGAAAACTGACCTGCAGTAAGAGAATAAAGTAGACACAAAAAATGAGTAGCAGTAAAAGAAGCAAAAAGTGTTCCAGATCTTTTCAAATTTTTCTGAGACCAAGGTGGACCCCCTGCTCTTAGTTTCCATGAGATACTTCTAACTTTTACCTTAAATAAGCAGGTTACTTTTACTTGAAATAATAAGATACCAACTGATGTACCTACTTCCTCATGTTTTCCCCTCTACATCCTCCTGTTTCCTGAAGCTCCCAAGACACACGTTCATCAGCTGCTCAATACCCTTAATGATTAGGACAAATCTCTCAGTTAACGTCCCCTTCTTGCTCCTGGTCTGTGATTTTGTTTGTTTTTACTGAGGCAAAGGCTATAATAAAGTATTTATTTCTTAAAAGATTTATCTTTCCCTTGGTAATTCTTTTTTTTTTTTTTAAGATTTTATTTATTTATTTATTTGACAGAGAGAGAGAGAGAGAGACAGCCAGCGAGAGAGGGAACACAAGCAGGGCGAGTGGGAGAGGAAGAAGCAGGCTCCCAGCGCAGGAGCCTGACGTGGGGCTCGATCCCAGAACCCCGGGATCACGCCCTGAGCCAAAGGCAGACTCTTAACAACTGAGCCACCCAGGCGCCCCCATCGTAATTCTTTTTAAGGTGAGTAATGCAAAACAAATGTTAGACAAAAAATACACAAGGCTTTATTCTATTTAATTCAGACAGTTCTTAATGATCACCTACTATATAACAATAGGCTCCTCACTAAAAATGGGAAGTCAAAGAACTTCAAATAATCCATATTCTTAAGGAAATTGCAAGCTGGTTATAAGGAGAAGTAAAATCAAATAAGCAAACTAACCAGCTTATTACAACAGAATGACATATATAAATAAACTATGAAGAAGGTGCTATCATAAAGGAGAAGAGGAAATGCTAAATTTTACTTTGGGAATTTGAGGAAGACATCACAGCAATTAAATGTGAACTGTGGCCTGAAGAAGA
Source organism: Ursus americanus (assembly GCF_024610735.1). Lineage (NCBI taxonomy): Eukaryota > Metazoa > Chordata > Mammalia > Carnivora > Ursidae > Ursus > Ursus americanus. The sequence goes on from NC_142137.1 coordinate 21,759,996, forward strand.
GGTAACTGTATAAATATAGTTACAAATCATGAAGAGTGCATATTCATTAAAGAAATGCTGGCTGCACTTAAGGCTAAAGAATTGGACTGAGGCCCACTTGTTGAGGTCCCTGCTAAGGTGATGGTTCAGCATCCCTGAAGCAAGGAGGAGACTTCAAAGGTTTTTAAAGAGAGAATTCCACCAGACCTATGTTTTAGAAAAATAACACTCAGAAATCTGAAATGATCATGTAGGTGTGCTACTCAAACTGGGAATTTACTTAAAAAGTTACTGCAATAATCTTGGTGAGAGATAATAAGTTTAACCTAAGTTTTTAGGAATAAAGTTTATGGAATCAACAAATATTTTGGAGATAGAATTGGAGATTTAATTATTAAGACTCACTGATCAGACAGACACTGGTGTCTGGAGAAAAGGAGGACTCAATTATGCAGTGGTCTCATCAGAATAAACAAGATCATATCCCCCCATATGAAGGCCTAACATTAGCAGTTCCATTCTTACCAGGAGAGATAGACAGATGTAAATAGAGAGAGACAGAGATGATATACATACAGATGCAGATGTAAGTACAGACATAAAGAAAGATAAAGATACATGTGCTATTGCATAATCCCTCTTATAAAGCACTGAACAGGGGCACCGCAATGGTTCAGTAGGTTGAGCCCCCAACTACTGGTTTTGGCTCAGGTCATGATCTTGGGGTTGTGGGATGGAGTCCCATGCCGGAGATGCTCTCTCTCCTTCTCCCTCTGCCTCTCCCCCTCCAGGACAAACACTCTCTCTCTCTCAAATAAATAAGTAAATCTTTAATGAATAAATTTTTTTTTTAAATAAAGCACTGAACTTTTTAAAAAGATTTTTATTTATTTATTTAGAGAGCCTGTGGGGGGGCACAGGGAGAGGGAGAGAATCTCAAGCAGACTCCGTGCTCAGCAGAGTCCAATGTGGGGCTCAATTCCACAACCAAGATCATGACCTGAGTTGAAATCAAGAGTTGGATGCTCAATGAACTGAGCTATCCAGGCACCCTAAAGCACCGAACATTTCTAAAATGGCTTAAGTACCAACATTTTTGACCAACTGCAGAAACTGCTACCCAAACCAAGCAATTCACTCCTACAACTAGGTTTATATGTACCTGCTTGAAAGCTTATATGAAGTAGTATGTAAAATAAGAATATATATATATATATACACACATACATGGCAAATCTACATACACATGGCAAATCTATATATATGTCAACAATCTAATGGAAGTATACTCATAACACTTGGATCTTGAGAAATAATACTACAATAATAAGAGGAAGGAAGAGTTGACTTCCTCAGTGAGCAGTTTAACGGCATACATTGGTTCTAGTCACCTGTGATTACAGAAATGTTAGTTCTGTAATTTCCATGAAAAAAGACATCCTATTTCCTCAGTATATTTAAAGTGGAAAAATATAGACAAATATATCGAAAATATGTTGCACAATACAATGTTGATCAGAGCAAATTAATAGACTACTGTTAATCTGTGCAATTTATGCTGATTTCGCCTTCATTAAAATTAATGGCGCAAACTCTCTCTCTCTGCTACACGTGTAGGAAACAAAGACAAGTCATATTATCTGACCTTGAAAGTACCAAGTAACTTTGGTGAGTCTCTTAGGAACGTTAAGTATAGGCCTGGTGCTCTTCTGCAGCTCAGGATTAATTGTGACAGGTGATTACTTCAAAGTAACATTACAAAAAGGAAAAGGGCATTTTTATCTTTCTGTCCCATACAGAGATAAGAAGGCAAAAAAATTCTTATATCTCCATGAATAAATATAAAACTTCTTCTTGGTGTATTTTTTTAAGTGATAGAAAAATCTAGTTTGTAACTAATACAGTTTTAACATAAAGTATTATGAAACCTCACATTATACTTTGGTATACAAAAGAAATAAAGATAGAACACAGCGTATTTTAGTTGGTTGTTAAAAATTGTATGGGCATCAGCTATAACTCAGGGATAATAATGCCTTCTAAGGGTTGTTACGAGGTTTAAATAAAAGAAGCATGTGAAAGTCTTTCTTAAACTATAAAAACACTTTGTACTCTAATTCAGAGGCTATAGGTCCTACAGAAAATAAATGGGTAAGACTCTTAGGAAGCATGGACCTAGGACTATCAGCCCCAATAATAACTGCCTACGGAACCTTCAAGTTTGGAAAATATTTGAAGTGAAACATCAGAATATAGAGAAATATTTTTCTCATTGCGTATAAAATTAAAGAATTTTTAGGTACTTATAAATAGAAAAATATCTACAAGACAAAGATAACTGTAATTCTGGGTTTGTGTGTACTGCTCAAAAAATCATCACTGTGGGAAGGTTAGAGTTCTATAAATAGGAGCACACACCTAATACTGCTCTAACTCCAAAATCAAATAATAACAAGGTACTGTAGTTTGCCCATTATGTGCAAAGTCATTGAAGTTAAACAACGTGAATCCAGATTTTGGTTTCCATAACTTCATAAATGCATGATATTGAACCAATTATATAATCTTGTTGACACTCTCAGATTCACTGATATATTCAACTTTACTGAGTGCCTGCTAGGTGCGAGGCTGAAGGACACAGTGAGGTATCACAGAGCTTACTGCAGCTGAGGGAGTCAGACAATTGAATAATCAGTCACACTGCAGCTCAATAAATACCAGTATAAGATAAACAGTGAGTGCTATTAGAAAGCATAATAACCTGTGCCAGGGAAGTAAAAGTCAGGAAATGTTTCTTAGAGACGAACATACAGGGTGCAGAAGTTAGCTTCCCAGAGAAGAGACAGAAGGAAGCAATGACACTAGCGAAAGAAACAGCTTTTACAAAAGCCAGGAGGCAAGGGAGGGCAGGACATGGTAGAGGAACGGAAAAAAAGACTCCATTTTGGCTACAGCAGTGTGTGACAACAGAGTTACAAAGGGTAAGGTGGGAGGTAGAAAGGCACCATCATAAAAGACCTTCCTGAAACTTGTACAGGTGTTGGTACTTTATCCTTAGGCAGGAGGAAATCATAAAGTTGTTTTAAACAAGAAAGTCACATCACCAGATTTGAAGTTGTTAAAGATGACTGCCAAAGGTTTTGAAATGAAGGGCTATGGCTTGGCATCTGAATGAAGATCATGAAGACAGGAAAAGGCAAACATGGAGAGAAAATAAAAGATTTAAGGGACAGGAGGATTTGACCGGGTAAGAGACAAGTATACAGAGCAACGGAATGAATGTAGAGAAGGCTGTCTTCAGAGAGTAGTTCTGTGAAAACAATATTCTGACAAAGTAATTTAAGTGTTCAGAGGCTCTTGGTTATAGCCCATAGGAGCAAGTAGCGGGACATGCATTGAGGTAATCATGGTAAAGCTGCCTGGAGTTACTGGAGCATCTTAACGATTTCACTTAGACCATTTTCCCCATGTAGGTGTTCTGGGTTTTTTGTGGGTTTTTTTAGTTGACTGAATTTTTGTTCTTTATCATGGTAAGTTCTCAAATTCAGATCTGTTCATAAAGGGGACAAAGCACCTGGCCACCTAGCCTAATCAAAAAAGCTTTTCCTGTGGTCTATCCCATTTATTAGCTTCCTACATGGTAAGGTGGGGTAAGAACCCCGGTTAACAATAAACTGCTACAGTTCTCAGTTTACGTTGTTTCCTTGAGAACGATGGGAGGAGATATTCCTGCAGAAAGCAGAATGAGGGTATTCCTGGGTCCCCATCCTCATGCCATCTTTTTATTTTAAAAGCTTCCCATTCCATGCTAAGCAAGGGGAAAAAAAAAAAAAAAACCCACACACACACTTGTTATTCAACTGGTTTTTCAGATAATCAAAGTTAACAAGAACTCCTCAAAGCAGTCAGTGGACCGAGGGAGTGGAAGCATTATGAACAAGGAAAGATTCTCTTGAATCAGAAGTTGAGATCACGCTAACATCTCAGTGTTTTATTCTTTATGTTATACAGGTAGCATATTATAGCTCATAGAACAATTTCTCATTGGTTCAACCCAAATATATCTTAGATTACAGTATAGGGGCACCATTATTTAAAATCCAAAACAAAAGGCCTAATTTATTATTTTCTCTTTTGAAGGAAAAAATATCTAAATGGTAAATACAAATGACTAGACTGAATAAAATGGTATAGAGAGCATAAAAGTCAATGTTATCCACATTTATAAAGATTAAATCCACATCCATATCCATACTTATAAGGATTAAATATAATAGAGTAAGTCCTAATTATGGAATGTTAAAGAAAATGTGGAACTTCTGCTAGAAAAGGGTAAAGAACATTAATGACTGTAGTTTATAAATTCTAACCAAAATGACTATGGCTTTGCTCCTTGATGTATAATTGTATTTTAGTATGGAATATCTCAGAGTATCCATGTCAGGAAGTCATCTTATGTCTTTAGGTGAGAAAAATTATCCATGCTATTGTGTTAGAGTTAAAAGGTCATATATTTTGTTACATAATGTGCACCATGCAACAAAATATTTCTCCTTTATAAAGAAATTTTCATCTGATCAACAAAAATGCAGGATAATATGAACTCTGACAGATACAGTTCTAGAAACTGCCCATGAGTGAGGCTTGTGATTGGTGGCAAACTTTGTGTTGGCACAACTCTAAAGGCAATCCCAGATGAAAGAGCCAATGTATTTGAGCATTAGTTTCAGGAAAAAAACAACACTGGACGTTGTATCAAAATGTTCTTAGCCAAAAGGAAGCTAAGCAAAGCAGACATACAAAATTTAAAACAATTCAGGCAAAATCTCAAGCGCTACACATAGCACAAACCTGGGCATACAGCAGTGGTTATCTACATTTTATTAAAAATTGTGTCAATTAGGATGACTCAGTCAATGGAAAATTGCCAACCTTAACTCTCTCCTAAATTTAGAACATCATGGCTATTTATTATATAATTAGAAAGATATCAGTTATCTTAACAGCTTTTATTGCTTTTCTCCCTACCCAGAACATTCAAGAAATCAGGCAAATAGGAGTAAATAAGGATCTTGACTTCCTCAGACAAGTGTGGTCACACAAGGGAAACCAGTGCAATACCTTTGTGTTCTCAACCCCCTATCGGGGAATTGAAAAACACTTTACTTAAGCAAGCTGCTCACGCAAGGCAGTATCCAGGCCACGAAGATTAGATTATTGTAACTCCCTGTTGGCTGACTCGTTCCATAAGGCCTTACATAAACTCCAGCTGGTGAAGGACAAAGCTGCCAGGTTCCCTCTGAAAAGGGCAAAATTAATCAAAATACATTTCTCCCTATCTGAAATCCCTATGTTAGCTACTGGTTAAAAAATATAAAGGAGTATCCTGATTTTTAAATTACTCTTTTAATTCAGGGGGTAATATCTGGACCAATTCCAATGTGCTTTTTTCAATCTCTCAGCAATTTATGCTTCCTGGCCAGCTTCTGAACTCTGCTGAAACAAATCTTCATGTCCCAAGACCATTTCAGGGTTTTGTGAAACAAGGGTATTTCTATAATCTTTACCATGTATAATTCTGCTTTGATTACAATGTATTAGCTTTGGAATTATATTAATTTAGATAAAACTTTGTAGCAAGCACGCCTTGGAATAACATAGAATGATGTCATTTTATTTCTTGTTACCCAAGGGTAATTAGACATTTCCCTCAGTCTGGGCTTAGAGCTGAAACTAAAGACTGGAATGTATAGATCAAATATTCTTTAAAAAGGTATCAGCTAGCATGCATGAACATGCACACAGGCACACATGCACCAACAAATTATTTGTATTGCTAAGTTCAAAATCAAACATAGATATATAGAGGGACTTCTGCAATAGAGTATGTTCCCTTGTTAAGTAGCCAAATCGATCTTACTTTATTGACTGAAAGCAAAACAAACTAAAAACGGCCTGAAATCTTTTGGGTATCCAAACAACACAACCAAGTGTATAATGTTTATTAATCAAAGCTGAGGATGCAGGTTAAACACCCAGAAATATGGAAAGGTCAATGAAAAACTTCTGTTATCTGCCCTGAGAATTCTACTAAAGTTCAAAGAATGTGGTAGAACAAGCGGTCTGTTGAATCTCTTCAGTGGTACAGTTTCAGTCCAAAATCCTCCGCAGGAGGCCATCACTCCAGAAAAAATTTGAATCAACTTTCCCTAACAGTCATCCCTTCATATTCCAATGCAAGTGGATCCAACAACATTATCTGTCTCAGATTCATTAAACAAAGTAAGTAGTGACTTTCTTCAAGTCAACTTATGGCCAAAGATAAGGATCTAACACCAGTCCCACGCCTATTTTATGCCTGACGTTCTGACTTTATATATATTACTTATGCTTATTACAAATTTACAAGGTACATATTATTCTGCTCCTTTATTTCCTTACTTTATTAAATCAAATACTATAAATATATGTAAGAAAAATCAGCATAATTAAATATTTTCTGTAATACATAAAAGTTAATCATGTATTTTTAATATCATTGGCTAACATATCAATTGAACAAAGTAGGCAGACTTTAGAAATAAGTCAAAACTTGGAGGAAGCAACCAGCAAAGTGTAAGTTTTCCACTTTACAGCTTTGCTCTGAGGACAGCAACAGTTACAGGGTGTTACAGGGCGGCTAAAACCTCAGTAGAAAGTCAACCATCTTTCTTGGTGAAGGAACCTGCAGGAAAAAGCCTGCAGCATCTAGGGCTGATAGACAGTAGGATGGGGAGTAAGAGAAATCTCAGAAAGGAATGAGCCAGCGAAGGGAAACATCAGATTGTACATACAAAACTTGATCCAAGCCTCTGACCCTCCAACCACATATTTGAAAATCAGACTTCAAAGTATGAAGTGAGAATTCCGTTGCCATCCACCTTAAATTAAGAAAAAGTTTGTGTTTGAGTCTAACCAAGATAATCGCCTACTAAACCCAAAATATCAATACTTCTCAGAATATAAGAGAATCCAGAGTTCCCAAAAAGAAATATTCACAATGTACAAGAAAAACCCAAAATTACTCAATCCATGAACAACTAGGAAAACTGGCCTCATTCTCAAAAGAAAGAAAATCAACAGAGGCTAATCCCACAATGACAGACACACTGAAGTTTCCAGAGAGAAACTTTAGGTTTGATATTATAATATGCTAATCAGGCAAAATAAACTATGCTAACAATGAATGAAAAGTGAGTAGATTTCAGAGAAATACAAAATAATGGAAAGAACCAAATGCAAACTTAGAACTGAAAAATACGACCCCGGGGGTGGGGAGTGTGGGGGGGAAGAATCAGAAGAAGAAGGAACCAAAATACTGGATGGGCTTAATAGCAGAATGATGGAATGATAGAGAGAAAAGAGTCAATGAACCTGATGCTAAATCAGTGAAATTCATTCACCTGAATAAGATTTTTACAATTGCAGGAAAAAATGGACAGAGTCCTAGGTAACTGTGGCACAAAATTAAAAGGCCTAACATCTGTATAATTGAAAAGTCAAGAGTGGAAAGAGAATAAAGGAGAAAAAAATGAAATCTAATAAAGGACTGTTATCCAAAATAGATAAAGAATTCTTAAAAACGAACAGTAAGAAAATAATTAAATTAAAAAATGGGCTAAAGACTTTAATGAACACCTCATTAAAGAGGATATACAGATGGCAAATAACCATATGAAAAGACGTCCCATATCATTTGTCACCAGGGAAATGCAAATTGAAACAACGAGATACCTCTACGAACTTATTAGAATGGCCAAAATCCAGAACACTGACAACACCAAATGCTGATGAGTTTTCTGGAGCAGCATAAATTCTCATTCCATTCTGGTAGAAATACGAAATAGTGTAGCTACTTTGGAAGACAGTTTGGTGGTTTCTTACAAAACTAAACATACTCTTTTTTTTTTTTTTTTAAAGATTTTATTTATTTATGTGACAGAGAGACAGCCAGCGAGAGAGGGAACACAGCAGGAGAGTGAGAGAGGAAGAAGCAGGCTCCTAGCCGGGAGCCCGATGTGGGACTCGATCCCGGAACGCCAGGATCACGCCCTGAGCCGAAGGCAGACGCTTTAACGACTGCGCTACCCAGGCGCCCCTAAAACTAAACATACTCTTAACATATGATCCAGCAATCACACTTCTTGGTATTTTCCTGAAGAAAGTGAAAAGTTATTTCCACACAAAACCTTCAATCACGTTTATAGAAGCTTTATTCATATTTGTCAAAACTTGGAAGCAACCAAAATGTCCTTTAGTAGGTAGAGGGATAAATAAACTAGTATAAAAGACAATGGGATATTTATTATTCAGTGCTACAAAGAAATTAGCTATCAAGTCACAATAAGACATCGAGGAACCTTAAATGCAAAGGCAATATTGTGATTTTTAAGAAATATACATTTGGTCCTTTAGATAACCATAATACATTTATTTCTCATATATATTTGATCTTCACTTAATAGTTCCTGACTCACAGCTCCCAAAACTCCTTGGAATTTCCTAGTCATTGACAGAAATAAAGGTGTCTGCTGTTATGTGAACGGCTTAACTTCTGAAAGGACCTAAGAATGGGGGAAAGTTGCCAGGAGAACTAACCATGTGATTAGAGGGCTGGAACTTTTAGTCCCACCTCCCCACCTTTGGGGAGGGGAGAAGGGCTAGGGGTTGATTCAATCAACGATGGGCAAGTGTTTAATCAATCACACCTATGTAATAAAGCCTCCATAAAAAAAACCCAAAAGGACAGAATTCAGAGAGCTTCTGTGCTGGTGAAGTCATTGAGATGTGAAAAGAGTGGGACACCTGGAAAAGGCATGGAAACTCTGGACCTCTCCTCACAGCTTGCTTGCTCTATGCTTCTCTTCCATCTGGCTGTTCCTGAGTTATATCTTTTTAAAATAAACGGGTGATCTAGTAAGTAAAATGTTTCTCTGAGTTCTGAGAGCTGCTCTAGCAAATTAATTGAACCCAAAGAGGAGGTCATGGGAACCTCTGATTTATAGCCAGTTGGTCAGAAGTATAGGTAACAACCTGGATTTGAGACCCAAATCTGAATTCCAGGGAGGGACTCATAGGAATTTCCAATCTGTGGCCAGTTGGTCAGAAGCAGAGGTAACAACCTAGGCTTGTGATTGGTGTCTAAAGTGAAGGGTGGATGGTAGGTTGTATTATAGGACTGAACACCTGTGGAATCTGATGCTCTATCGGGGTACACAGTGTCAGAACCCAATCTAATTTTAGGACACCCAGTTGGTGTTCCCAGAATTGCTTGTTGGTGTGGGGTAGTCCCTCCCAACCCCTCAGATTGGAATTGGTACCACAGCCTATTTAGCATATAACTAAGTTAAAGAACCCAATCTGAAAGGGCTACATACCCTGTAAGTCCATCTATAGGACATTCTATAATTTATGAGATAACTAGGTAAATCAGTACTGGAAAATTTTAAAACAGTCTCAATTATCAACATGTCAACAACAAATTCTCAAGAGAAATTATAAAATATTCTGAAAGGATAAGAAAGCTACAACAATTTGGACATTGTGAGAGAAAGCTGAAACGGGGTCGAAGACAAAATTACAACCAAAATTATTTTGGTCTTTAATGACCTAAGATTCCATCTCAACAACAAAGTAGAAAAGGACTAAAAAATAATAATTTGTTACTCTATTATTATTAATAAAATAGCAAGAAGTTGAGGATGAAGAGGGAAAGGGGGAGGAAAACAGAAACAAGAGAACTTTAGTCAATGAAATAGAAAAGAGAGACCTGGTACCTGGAGAATATTCACAAAAACAATTAATACCTAGACTAATCAAGGTAAAAATGAGAGAGCATAAATTGTTGTAGTAAATCCTAAAGACATTAAAATCACAGTAAGAGATTATTATGAACAATTTTATGCCAAATAATTTGACAGCCTCAATTAAGTGGAAAAGTTATTGCAACATACAGTTTACCAAAACTGACCCAAGATAAAACAAAAAACTAAAAACACTATCTTTATGTAAAATACTAAATCCCTCAGGGACACCTGGGTGGCTCAGGTCATTAAACTCTGGCCTTCAGCTCAGGATCCCAGGATCTAGTCTGGCATTGGGCTCTTTGCTCAGCGGGAGCCTGCTTCTCCCTCTGCCTGCTGCTCCCTCTGCTCATGCTCTCGCAGGCACTAGCTCTCTGTCTCTGACAAATAAAATCTTAATAAACAAACAAACAAACAAAAACAAACACTAAATCCCTCATATAAATATGCCTACTACAAAATTCCAGGCCCACAAGCGTTCTCTCTGATGAGTTCTATTACAGTTCAAAGAAAAAACATGAAACCTATAAAACCTCTTCAAAAAATAAAGGTGAAAATACTTCCCAACATATTTCATGAGGCCGTATTACCTTTAGATCAAACTCAAAAGCATCACAAGACAACTTCAGAATAACATAACCACAAAAATCTTACTATATGTCCTACTAATAGTCACAAAAACCTTAATAAAATCTAGCAAATCAAATTCAACAATATATAAAAAAGGTAACAAATCATGACTGATGGGGTTTTTCTAGGAATGAAAGATTAGTTCAGTATCAGAAAACCAATCAGTGTAATTCACCATACATACTCGTTTTCTACTGCTCCATAAACAATTACAACAAATTTAGCACTTTAAAACTCTAAATTCTAAACATCATGAGAGAATTCATCTGTAAGTACCTTAAAGCGCACCTCTAAAAGATATGGGCATTTCTTACATAACCCTAAAATCATTATCAAACCAAACAGATCAACAATTCCTTACAATTAATTTCTTCCTCAATTTTATCCAATATATTTTATAGCTGGTTTGTTCAAATGAGGAAATATCTCTTTGTAGTTTTGAGTTACATTTCCGTAATGGAACTAATGATGTTGAGCATCTTTTCCTGTATTTATTGGCCATTTGTATAGCCTCTTTGGAGAAATATCTACTCAAATCCTTTAGACCATTTTTAAATTAGATTATGTGTCTTTTATTATTGAGTTGTTAGAGTTCTGAATATATTCTGGATATAAGATATGTGATTTGCAAACATTTTTCCCCATTCTGTGGATTGGATTTTTTTTTTTTTTGCCACCTTTATATTATTTGACTTTAAGATACACAGAAATATACACTTTGGATAATGCACTATAAAAGATGCAGACTGGTATTATCTTTATATCTTAATTTGACCAGATATTTCAGTACCGGCGGAAAAAAATTTACTTCAAATATACCCCCAAATTTTCCCATTTATTTCATTAAAGGAAAAAATAACACTTTAGTTTCCCTTCATTTATGAAGTCAGAGAAAGTCATCTTATGGTGAAGACATGTTACCCCAAATTTCATATAGAATTGTATTCATCTCTTCCTTAAAGATTAGATCAAACTGCCGTAAACTCATGAATGGTAAATTTCTAATTTCCCTTCAATCTCTTACTTGGAAATTAGTCTATTCAAATTTTCTTTTTATTTTGCTAAGGAATTGTCCATTTATTTGGCTTTCAAACTTGCTGCCACAGATATGAGCTATTCTTTTAATCTCTTCTGGCTTTTCAGTTGTGCTCTTTTCTCATTCCAAATCCTACATACTTTTGCTCTCTCACGCTTTCTTGTCTGTTTGCTTAATTGGATTTTATCTAACTTACTGATATTTTAAAAGAGGTACCTTTTGGATTTATTTATCCTTTCTATTATGTTTTGACTTTTTATTTTTTGAGATATAATTAACACATATTAGTTTCAGGTGTGCAACATAATGATTTACTATACACATATATTGTGAAATGATTATCACAGTAAGTCTGGTTAATATCCATCACCGCACACAGTTACAATTTTTTTTTCTTGCGATGAGAACTTTGAAGATCTACTCCCTCAGAAACTTCCAAAAATACAAGACAGGGCACAGGACCTGAACACACATTTCTCTAAAGAGGACATACAGATGGTCAACAGGTACGTGAAAAGGTACTCAACATCACCAATCATCGGGGATATTAAAACTACAGTAAAAGATCCCCTCACACCTGTAAAACAGCTATCCTCAAAAGGACAAGCGGTAATAAATGCTGGCTAGGAGCTGGAGACTTACGCACAGCTGGTGGGAATGTAAACTGTGCAGCCGCGGAAACACAGCATGGAGATTTCTTAAGAAATAAAAAAAATAAATAAAACTACTTACCATGTGATCCTGTGATCCAGCAATCCCACTTCTGGGTGTTTATTTGATGGAAATTAAATCACTATTCCGAAGCGTTATCTGCACCTTCATGTTCACTGCAGCACTATTTCCCATGGCCAAGATATGGAAGCAAACTAAGTCCGCCCATAGATGAATGGTGTTTAAGAGAGAAGCTTCCAGACGTAGGGACTTGCGCGGAGGCACCAGGTCCCCCACTGCTGTGCTGGCTGTGGCGCGAACGTAGACAATGCTCTGAGGCTGTTCTTCAGAGGAAAGGCACGAAGAACAGGCAGTGATGTTCTCTCACGACGAATTCTAGACACCTCACAGCTGCTGGGAGGAGCTAGCCCCAAGGCTAACGTGGCGTGCTGGGGTCGCTGTGGCCCTAGGCCTTGGTAAACGTAAGATCAGCGACCAGCGCCCGACGCCAGAAGCCTGACTCACCCTGCCTGAGGCCTTCCGCTTCCTGGAAGACGGTAGAGGGGCTGCCTGGGCATGCGCAGTTCGTGCCCCGTGCTGGCCGCAGGCAGGCTCCTCGCTGTGCAGTCTTTTGGCCACAGCCGAGCGTGGGCACAGCCGCACTGTGACTCTGAGAGGTGGGGAACAGGGCGCTGACAAGGATTGGGATTTGCTAGATAGGTGTTAGGAGCCAGATTCCTAATGGACGAGTCTGGGATGAGGGTGCTCTGGCAGCGCAGCACCCAGGTGTTTCTCATCTCAGGACTCCCTCAAGACTGGGCCTCCCCTGGGAAGATGGGCCCAGCAGCAACGCTTCTGGCCAGATTCTGCCATTCTCTGAGCGGCTCCTGACTCTGACGACATCCCAGACGCTCCCTCATGATCTGCCATCGGAACCATCACTCTCCCCAACACACATGAAGCCTTGTAGAGGAAAAAAAAATTTTTTTTTTAGTTTCAAAAAGATGTCAATTGAGACCTTTTGCAGATGAAACCTATTGACTTCCTAGAAGTCAGTTGGCCAAACGTGTACAGCTAGAGACAACAGATTGTGAAAATAGGCCCAGCTGCAAAATATTTCGGGTACCCAATTAGATCCAGTTATTCTGTCTGTGGATTTAAAATAACCATCCTCCACAGTGGAAAAGATGTATCCCTCCTTGCTAAGAAAATCCACAGCTGGCTTGATTGATGCTGCAGTCAGGGGTTGGAGCTAGTTCTTGAGATCCTGAAAGCTCAATCCTTCAGGTCTTGGGCAGGCCTTAATTAAATTCAGCACCCGATTTTAGGCCACAATGAAGCCATTTGTTGGCATGAAGCTATTCCCACCAAAGTTCCCTTCTTCCCGGATTTCCGGATTGCTGATAGGGGTGTTCAGGGCCTCAAAGTCCGAAATCAGGTGTTGGCCAGACTGAGCTCTCATCTGGAGTTTCTGGGGAAGAATCTCCTTCCAAGCTCATTCAGGTTGTTGGCAGAATTCAGTTCCTTTCAGTTGTAGGACTCACACCCCCTTTCCTTGCATGCTGGCAGCCCCTGGTATGTTCTCAACCGCTAGAAACTGCCCACATTCTTTACTATATGACCCCCACCTTCTTCATACCAACACTGAGAATTTCTCTCTTGTCAAATCCCATTCACACTTTGAATTGTTCTGAATTCCTCTCTGACCTTTAGACCCAGATTTAAAGGGTTTATTTGATTAGGTCAGACCCACCCAGATTATTTCCCCGTTTTAAGGTCAGTTGATTTGGGGCCTTAATTATATCTGCAGAATCCCTTCATGGCAATTAGTGTTTAATTGGATAATTGGTAGAAGGTGTATAAACAGGAGGGACATGGAAATGTGGGTGCCATCTTAGAATTTTACCTAACACAGCATATTAACAGAATAAATATGCCATTTCAGTAGATGCAGAAAAGCATTTCAACACCAATTCACAATTAGGATATATTAAAATAAAAATTTGATTTCAATTTCAATTCAAAATTCATTCACAATTAAAACCTCTCATCAAATGATGAAATAAAAGGAAACCTCTTTTGATAAAGTAAATCTACAAAAACCCTAGACCTAGTATCATACTTAATGGTAAAAAACTGACCACATTCCTCCTAAAATCAAGAACATGGGAACAATATCTAATCTCACAATCTCTATTAATGTTACACTAGGGGCCCTAATGATTACAAGAAGGCAATAAAAAAGAAGGAAGGAAGAAGAGAAAGAAGGGAAGAAAGGAAGAAAGTAAAATTATCTCCATTTTTACCTGACATGATTATGATTATTTTAAAAAAGAAAAAATCTAATTACTATAAGTAATAATTTTGCAAGATCACAAATTATAAATGTAATACATATAAAAATTTTATTTTTATAAATAGCAAATTGGAAAATGTTATTTTAATAGAGTCCATTTATAATCAAAGAAACATAAAATATACTAGTGTCTCATTGCACATATTAGATCCCTAAAAAATAGGGAAAAGAGCATTCTTATCTTCAGGATCTCAGGAATACAAGAATTTTTGAAAATCTATTTAGTTTCGGGGCGCCTGGGTGGCACAGTGGTTAAGCGTCTGCCTTCGGCTCAGGGCATGATCCCGGCGTTATTGGATCGAGCCCCACATCAGGCTCCTCTGCTATGAGCCTGCTTCTTCCTCTCCCACTCTCCCTGCTTGTGTTCCCTCTCTCTCTGGCTGTCTCTGTCTCTGTCAAATAAATAAATAAAATCTTAAAAAAAAATCTATTTAGTTTCATTTGGAATATTATTTATTATCACATTTTCGTGTACTAATAAATGACAGTATCTTGTTAGAGATTGTTTTCCTAATCTCTCTTAAAGGAATCCACTCATCTGTCGTTTATATCTCAGTTTCCATTTATCTTTAAGCATTTTCAGCATGGAATAACCATGAAAAAAAATCTGTAAGTCGGTAACAATGTGTGAACTAGTGACAAGAAAGTTAGGACGGGACAAATTGATCCAGACAAATCATCATTTCCCATTCACAACTTTTTTGTCTACAAATTGAGTTCCAGTGACCCTAGCTCCTGGGCACCAAGACAGAGCTCTAGGCCATGACAGAACTTAAGAACTTCATGAAACTTTATAGCCCAGAGTTTTGCAACCTAAATTACCACATTTGGGCAGAAAGGATAATGCTTGAGCCCGCTGTTGGCAGACATTTAGCCTCTGAG
This sequence comes from Ursus americanus, assembly GCF_024610735.1. Classification (NCBI taxonomy): domain Eukaryota; kingdom Metazoa; phylum Chordata; class Mammalia; order Carnivora; family Ursidae; genus Ursus; species Ursus americanus. The sequence continues at coordinate 21,775,372 of NC_142137.1, forward strand.
CTGACCAGATATGAATTCTATAAGGTAAGAATGAAAAAAGACATAAAGCTTAACTCTTACTTGTGTGGTCTTGGATATCCCATAGTTGGGTCATCATGAATTATCATCAGCTGATACTTGTAGAAATAGTTCCTTTTTCTGGAACTGTTGCTATAAGTATTATTAGTATCATGACAAAGAAAACCAAGGGGGAAAGTTAGCCTAATGTGATAAAAAATTAAAAAGACTTTCATAATGTCAGTCCTGCCAAGGCTTGTGTGTATGTGTGTGTATGTGTGTTGTCTGTGTGTGTGTTTTCATTCAATATCCTGATGACTGGGAACCTATTTACTCACTAGCATGTATATTAAAGTTGACATGACCTTCAAAGTAGGAATTTTTCCAATATACTAGTACCCTTTGAATTGCTCTGTACAAGATTAAAAGAAAAAAAAAAAAAAAAAAAAAAAAACAGAAAGACCTAGTCCTAAGGATGCAATTCAAGTTGCTTTTTGTTTTGTTTTTCATTGTTTGCTATTTAACTTACACAATCAATGTTTTTATGCTTCAATGAATTATTGCATTATAGTTATAATTAAAATCATATAATTAAAATTGCCATCCAATGTACAGAATTTTACCTTAAATTTTTTTTCAGGGATGTCACACTTTGAATATTGAAATGCACCAGAACATTTGTAATTATGCTAATGTACATAAAGAATACAAATTGATAATACAGTATATGGCAAGATTATCCTAAATTGAGGATAGGGAGAACAAGAGGTTAATTAAAATTTATTAAGTACCTATTGAGTTCTGGGAATTGTGCTAAATTTTCCCATTATATTTTAATAAGATGTTTACTTTTAATTGCAACATATCTATAAATGTGATGAATTTACTTTACTAACAAATTTAAATATGTCCAACGTGATGAATTTCTTTCTTAGACATCTAGTTGTGCCACCTACTTCCATTCTAACATCTTTAAGGAAAAAAGGCTCTGATACGTGGTGAGGAAAGTGTGTAATTATTAGAGGAACAGCTGCTTTGGAACAACCTGCTGGGTGGCAGGGAGATGTTGAGACTTTGGTGCAAGGAGAGAAGAGATAACTCTCTTTTTTATTTGATAAATAATGCATTTCTTTAACAAATATTTACTGACTACTTACTATGCATTCAGCTCCATTTTAGTGCTACAAATTATAGCAATGGATAAGACAATGTGTCAAACTTCTAGCTAGTCCTCATCCTTGAAGAGAACATAGAAGGATCTGAAGTATAAAATCTAACTAGAGCTCAAAAGTGACCATTACACTAAAATATGACCTGTCACATATATCAGAAATCTGCCATTAATACCAAGGCGATTTTATTTGGCAAAGAAGAGTGAGAGAAGAGATGGAGATTAGCTAGTACTGAAAGAAAGAATCCTAAATACTAATTCTCATATGGACTGAGTTCTATGCCTTTGAATAAGTCATTTCATTTTGCTGAACTCCTTTTTCATGTGTAATATGGGAAAAATAACATAAGCTCATTTACCTTCCTATTAAGAGCACCTTGAGACTTAGTACATAGTTCTGGATTCAGAGGAATAAAATCAGAATCATGATCAGAAAGGTTATGAGACTCGGGGGCCAGAGTTACTCACAAAACAGCTGTGTTTAGCCAAGTTTTATAATTTCATATTCCCCTAATAAAAACATTTAAGATCCCCTGCCTTTGTGTAACCATAAATGGGAACCTGTGATATAAAGTTATTTTGAAAAGGAGAACTGCTATTAGTTATTTATGTCTAGGGATTATCTTAAATATATTTCAGAGAACACTTGTGATGGTTTTAAAGATCTATGTTATGTCTATGCAATCAAAATGCAATTGTGAATAATTAAGCAATGAATTTAATCGTTATGTGTTTGCTTAAAAATATGACTTTCCTGTGCAGCCCATGTTTCCCCAGGAGGGGAAAAATTACTTTCTTCAAGAGGCCAGTGGAATTATCTAGAGATTTAAATAAGGATATATATTATACTAGCTATTCAAACTGACTTATGGCATTCCATAGAGACCTTCTTTTTGCTTTATATTTATCTGTTATTAAACACAGATATTGAAATATTAGCTATTTATATAATGTTATCTTGATGTTATTCTCTAGAATTTTTTTCATTTAACAAATATATTTTGAGCTCTGATCTCACAGGGTTGTTATGAGAATCAAATGAGAAAATACTTATGAAAATGACACAGAAACACTAACATGGCATTTTGAAAGGTAGTCATTGAATCTTTATCACTTCCAAGACCTCTGCCAGGCACTTGGGCAAAAGTTTCAATATCTCCTCTTAACGATTAGGATTATATATGTTCTATAGTTTCAGATAGGTTGAAAATGAACTCTATCTTTTGCAGCTTCTATTAACTATTCTCTTACCTACCTGTTTATGCTTAATAAAATGTGGACAATTGTTTACACAAAAAAAGTACACTAAAAGACTTGATTAATGAATAATTGCATAACTCCTTATTGGATCATAATTAACATTTGTGTTCTGTTCTATAAAGTACTACATATTTTAAACATTATATGTCATAAATGGCATTAAAAAAGCTATATTTAAGTACGCAATTCTTACCAGGAGGATTAGTTTCACTCGCCAATAAGTGAAGTGGTTTACTATGCAGCTTTGCTTTAGGACTATTTTCTTTTAAGCCTTATAGTGATCCAAGGTACTTGGGTATAGATGGAAAATGAATTATAATGGAAACCATCATTTAAAACCAAAATATGAATTATTAGAAAATTGTACAATAGTTTTATATTATAAGGTAGAATGGAAAAGATTGAATTTATCCATAAACACAAGTTAATCATCAAGTCAAATCACCATGATTTGACTGGGAAGAAATAATCTTTGGTAAATGCTTAAAATAGGATTGTGAATACTTTAGTTACTAATAAAGTACAGAGAACAAAAGATCAATTAAATTTCTAGAAGAAATTATGTAAGAAAATCTTCATAACTTTGGATATGCAAAGACATCCTAGCACACAAAAGGATTAATTTAAAAATTGATAAATTGACTTCATTAAAAATAAGAACTTTTGCTCTTCAGAAAACATCATTGAGAAAAGGAAGGAGATAATACTCTTAATACCACAGTCTGACAGAAGAATTGTATGCCAAATATATTTTAAAATCTTTTAATAATTATAAGACAAATAACTCAATTTAAAAATGGACAAAATATTTGAATGGACACATTATAATAAAAAATACATTTATGGTCGATAAGCACATAGAAAGATGCTCAGCATCTTTAGTCATCAATGCAATGCAAATTAAAACTTGAATAAGATGCCACTACATAGTCACTAGCATGGCTAAGATTAAAGACTGGCAAATACCAAATATTAATGGACACTCAGAATAGTAAGAATTTTCCTACATTGCTGGTGAGAATGTCAAATGATACTTTTTTTTCAAAAAAGCAGTTTCCCATAAAATTAACCACATACTTGCCTTTGACTTTGTAATTCCACTCCGAGATAGTTGCCAATGAGAAATAAAAATATATTTCCACACAAAGACTTGTACATGAATGCTCACAGCAAGTTTATTATCATAGCTTAAAAATGAAAACAGCGAGATACTTCAATCATTAAATGGCTAAACAATGCAACATAGTACAAAATAATACTATTTGACAATAAAAAATGCAGCATCATAGATAAATCTCAAGAACATTTTGCTATGCAAAAGAAGTCACATACAAAAGACAAAATTGTATATGATTTTTACACAAAATGCAAAAAGAGGCAAAAGTAATGGATAGTCACAGAAAGTAGATATGTTTGCATTTGGCTGATCATGGGTAAGCTTACTGCAAAGAGACACGAATGAACTTTTGGGGGTGATGAATATTCTCTATCTTGATTGTTATGAGGAATATACAGTTATATATGTTTGCCAAAATAACAGAACTGTACTCTTAAAATGGGTATATTTTATTGTATATAAATTATCCTTCGATAACATTAATTTAAAAATCAAAGAGTGAACACAGTCAATCAAATGCCATAAAATTATAGAAGAAAATATTCTGGCAGAAACACAATGAAACATCAAAACTTTTCCCCAAAAATCTTTTAGCATGTTCTACTACTTATCCGTTGAAGGGTCAATGGATAAATTCAGCCTAATTTTATAGGCTCCAATTATTTTTCTTGTTGCCTATGTATAATTTAGAGCTGCTGAAATGCCCTGACTTTCTTAATCACTTAAGGAGATATCTTTTGTCGATTATTGTCAGTTATCTTAGATGAGATTGGGATTAAAAGAAAATTACTAGAAAACAAAGTGAAATCAAGATACATATTCTGGTAGGGTCTTTTTTAAAGGTTTGTTTATTTATTTTGGAGAGAGAGAGAGGAAGAGAGATGACTGGGTCTGCGGGCAGGGACAGAGGGAGAAGGAGAGAGAGTCTTAAGCAGACTCCACGTTGGGCGCAGAGCCAGACGTGGGCTTGATCTCACAATCCTGATATGATGACCTGAGCCGAAACCAAGAGTCTGGTGCTTAGCCCACTGTGCCACATAGGCACCCCTATTCTTGTGTTTTCTTAACTGTGTTTCTGTTCAGATTTGCCTGTCCTTGGAATCTTGGAGAAAGTAAGTGAAGCAGTAACATAGCCGGGTCAAAGCCCAAGTCAAGATCATTCTCAAGGACATGAAAAAGTGGAGGGAGACCCAGGCTACATGCTTCTCCAGAAAAGTTTGTTTATTCCTACCCAGCTTCACAGGCTTGAACTTCTCATTCTAGCAAAAGAGTATGGACCCTATAGGAAGGTCTGCAGGGAAAAGAATATAGAGTAAGTGTAGTCTTGAATCCCCTCTAAAAGATGAGAAAAAATACTTCTGCTGATTGTCTCTGATCATTCCTTTCCTAGCAGTTAAATGATTGGTCCTTGGTCTGTTAAGCAGAGGTTTTGACTGGGATCTTGGCAACTACCTTGGGTAACAGGAACAAAAGAAACAAAGAAATAAACTCTAAAAATTACCCAATATATTAGTTTTCTATTCTCCATAAAAACTACCACAAATTTAGTAGCTTAAAAGAGTACACACACTTATTATTTCACATTTTCTGTGTGTCAGGAGTTTGGACCCATTGTACTTAGGTCCTCTGCAAGGCTTCACTCAGGGTGCCTGCCAGGCTGCATCCTCTTGTAGAAGCTCAATTAGGGAAAGGCTCCCTTCCAAGCTCTCTCCTGTTGGCAGAATTCATTTCCTTGTGGCAATAAATCTGGGAGCCACAGCTTCCTGCTGACTGTTGGCTACAGGCTGCCCTCAGCTCCTAGAGTCTGCCTGCAGCTTCTTGCCATGCCACATGGGCCTGCTAATGTGGCACTTTCTTCAAAGCAAGCAGAGGAGAAAGTCTTCAGAGCAAGTCAAGTTTACTAGCAATGTGGAGTCCTACATAATGTAAGATAGTCAAAAGAGTGACATCCCATCACCACAGCCTTATTCTGGTACTGGTAGTAGGAAGTCACAGGTTCTACCCAGACCCAAGCCGGGGGCGGGGGGGGGGGGGGAGACTAAGTGAGAGATAAGGATCCTAGCAGCAACTTTAAAGTCTTGCCCACTTTACACTTACTGGGTTATGACACGCTTTAATATTATTTGTATTGGCTAGGGCAATGGTAAACACTCAATAAGTAGTAGTTATTACCTGTTTTTTAATATGTCTCTATATTCATAAAATATATAAAAACATTATATATATAACATGGAACAAAGTTTATAATGCTTTATAACAAAGGTGAGTCAGTGGTTATGTTGGTACATGTTTCATTGGCCCTCTAGCAAGGAAAAGCCAATTTGTACCACAACCTATTTCCATGATGTAAATACTTCCACAGTGACCAAATCCAAGCTTCCACTGTGTTATTACTAAATGCGGTGTTGAGAAAGATACAAGAAGGTATGCACTGGCTCTTGCACACCATTGGAATCATTGTGAGGAACAAATGAGATACTGACTACATTTAAAATATTACCTGTCATATAATAGCATTAAATAAATGGTCGTCTTCCTTTTATGATATTGACAGTGTTGCTAATGAGGATATGATTGGAAAGGTGATGATAACAGTGGTGATTGACGGTGATAAGCTAACAGGAAACTTATTGACAAGTGGAGAAAATAAAAAGAACTTCAAAAACTATAAGAAATTTCACCTGTACACACAAAATAATCCACAAAAAAGCATGCACCAATGCTGTAAGCACACAACCTATATTTTAATTTTTTAAAGATTTTATGTATTTATTTCTAGAGGGGGGTGGAGGGACCAAGGGGGAGGGAGAGGGACAAGCAGACTCCATGCTGAGCGCAGAGCCAGACATGGGGCTTGATCTCAAGACTCCTGAGATCATGACTTGAGCCAAAGCCAAGAATCAGACATGCTTAACCAACTGAGCCACCCAGGCCTCCCTCACAAGCTGTATTTTAACTGTCTATGAGTAACATCATAAAAAAATCTATTACAAAAAAAGTAGTTTTCTGAGTCAAATAGTCCCCCTTACTCTTCCTATTTCCTGCCTACTCTTATGCATGTTCAAATATGGCCCCTCTGGAGGGTCAGAAAGAAGATGGAGTCCTGTTTAGAGGTACTCACTGAGTGTGAACTGGAGTGTGAATTCACAGGTAAAACCATGAGATCTGTTATGACAGGGTAAATATGGAGGCTGAGAATCAAATATTCAAGGGAGGGACAAACCATGACATTAGCTAATTACATTTGCTTTCTCTCATCTCCCTTCTCTTAACATTCTCAAACTCTTTAAAATAATTTGTTTTCTGATAATTTAAATGTGATAAGATAATTTAGATTAAAAATTCATCTAAATAAATGTTTGTTTCACTAAACCGAGGACTCCATGTATGTAATGAGGTAGTAAAATCTCAGGAAAATCATATCTGATTTAAAAATGACCTAAGGTATGCACAACAACCAAGAAGTAGAGAAAATCTGAATAATTTTGAGAGAAATAATCATAGTCCTTTCTAAAATGGAAGCATTTGGAACTTGGGAAACCACCTCAAACCTACCTCTTAATAATTTTGTATAATTTAGCTGTATGTCCAAATTTTTTTTTTAAGATTCATTTATTTGAGAGAGAGAGTACATGAACATGGGGAGAGGCAAAGGAAAAGGGAGAGGGAAAGAATCTCAAGAAGATCCCCTGCTGAGTGAGGAGTGGAACTCAGGGCTCCATCTCATGACCCTGAGACCATGACCTCAGCTGAAACCAAGAGTCAGACACTCAACTGACTGAGCCACCCAGGCACCCCTGCATATCCAAATTTTTAAGGACTAATGGCATCATAGAAGAGTAAATTTTAATGTTAATAACTTCCACTATATTTGTAAACAATCAAGAGTAAGACTGAGTAATTCAGACCTTGAGAAAATTAAGAGCATCATATAGTTTCATGGTGACTGTAGGAATCAGTGGGTAGGAATGGGGAATTTGGCCTGAAGATCATAAATATTCCTTTTAATTTAAGGAGGAGATTAATTGGAGTCAGAAGATTAGGTGGTCTTTGGACTCCTCTGGAGAAAACAGAGCGATATTGGTAACCCTGTAGTAGAAAGCCAAGAGGATCAACAATGAAGAGAAGAAGTTTATACCATCATCATTATCATTGTCAGCATCCCTTATTGAGCAATTCCTATATGCCAGGCATTTTATGTGGATTATTTAATTTAATTCTCATGATAACTCTTGGGAAGCATGCAGTTATTATCTCCAATTTAGAGGCTTAAGTAACTTGCCCAAAGTCACAGAGCCCTATAAATGGTTGAGCTAAGATTTAAACTCCAGGCTTTTGACTCCAGTGACCATGCCATTAAGGTCTTAGGCTAGGGGCACCTGGGTGGCTTGGCTGGTTGAGGATTGGAATCTTGGTTTCAGCTCAGGTCATGATCTTGCGGTCCTAAGATCAAGCCCCGCATCTGGCTCAGTGGGGAGTCTGCTTGGGATTCTCTCTCTCACTCTCCCTCTGACCCTCCTCCTCCTCACATGCACTCTCTCTCTCTCTCAAATAAACAGATAAATCTTAAAAAAAAAAAAAAAAAAAGTCTTAGGCTATGGTTGTAGAACCCAACAACACCCCCGCCACTCCCCACTCCCAGAATTCTTATGCCTCCAGTGAGCAGAGCGAGGACTAATCCTTGGGACAGTAGCTCCTTTAAGAAGCCCCAGTGGACCATCAGCAGAGGTCAGATGACCACTGGCCAGCAGTGGAGATCTCCAGCAACAGAAGCAGCAGAGTTGTGGCAAGATAAGATGACCTCAGCTGGAGAACAGAAGATTTATGTCCTAAAACACATGTGAGCCAGTATGATAAGTAAAGCCAGGAGCTTTCTCAGCATGAGGAGAACCTCATTTCCAGTGAATAGGCTACTGGGGAAAAGGGTTCCACTCAACCATTAGCTATACGGGCAAAATCTATTCTTAGACTGTGAAAGACAAGCATATTTTAGTACATATAATATAGGTTTTTAATCAGGCCTTATGTTATCAAATGTTTTTAGGAAACTATTATAGTATGTAATATTTTCTATTATGCACATAAATGTAAATTTATAATCTTAATGCCATAATCACAAATATACTTACTAAAAGTAATTTTAAATTCCCAATTATATCCTCAAATTCTCATTCATATTGTCACTAATTCAAAATTACAAGATATATATAAAACCAACTCCTAGAAATCTTACCCAGGAAGCTAAAATCAATTCTGTAATCGACACCACAATAACCATATGAAGTAGATGCTATTATTGGCCCCATTTTGCAGATAAGAAACCTGAGGCAGAGTAAAGGTCCAAGTTTGTACATCCAATATGAAGCCCCATCAAGATCTGAACTCTGAACATATACTCTTACTATGAGCCCAACATGAGCTCTGTTTGTAAAGGAACCAAGGGCATGTGCCTAATATTTGAACTCTTCTACTCTTCAGTTCCAGCATCATAGTTGCAGACTTGTAGCATTATGATCAAGGATTTTGACTTTGCCTAAGAATCCATCAGTCAAACCAGAGAAAAACAAAACAAAGCTGAACTTCTACATCCTCATTTCCTAGTGCTTCTCCTCAACATCCAGGACCCTGCTATATCTGCAACTGATTTTGAAAATTCCATAAAGTAAAACAAATTTTTGTAACCCAAAGCAGCTAGTAGACTGAAAGAGAAAAGAATGACGAATTTTGCATGAAACTGGTCATATAAAGATTGAGCATTATCATTAAATAAAAGAGAGAGAACTAGAAAGATTGGAGGAAAAAAGAGAGGGAGTGTGGGAGAGAGAGTGAAGGGAGGGAAAGAAGGTAGGAAGAGAGGGAGGGAAGCAAAGCTTGTGGAGAAGAATGATTCACTGACACACTTAATTAGATACAGTCCTTCTTGTTCCAGGAATATTTGAATGATTATCAGATATTTTATTTTACCCTATTAAGTATTTTTGTTTGGACACATTTCTCCATGAAGAATTAAGCAATTAGTAAAAAGGCACTCTGAGCTCATTCCCCAGTGTGTGGTGACTTCACAAGATAGTGCAGTATTTAGACCTACCACTCACATAACCTCCTTGAATTATTTGAAATGAGACTTTTCATAGATAAGTTACTGTGAAAGTATAAAGCAGTTATCCAAATAACGTTCTCATCTTATAAATTCAGGGGTTTTAAAAAATGTATTTTATACATTGTCCAGAAGGAAAAAAGTTTTGCTTTATCTCTGATGAAATGGCTTAGGTAGGTAGGAAAATGTAGTTCTGTTTTAAACATAAATCCCCAAACTGCTTTTGTACATTAATATTCATATATGGACATATGGTAATCAAATCAGATGTTGTCAATATATAATTATTGGGCTTGATCTAAAACTTTAATTTAGCCCACCTGTAAACTAATCCACAATGTGTAAATTATTATGTAACTAAAAGAAGTTTTCACCAAATTCATTTTAATTTCTACAAATGTAATTTTAATAACTAATGGTAAAATCCCTATATATAAGGTTTATTAATTTTACAAGTTGTATAAATTATAAATATATGTGCATATATGTCATCTATTATATGATAAAAAACATGAATACTAGTCCTAAATGTTTTAATAGCCCAGCCTCCTTACATTTTCATTTAAAATACAAATGTAAAGGGGTGCCTCTATGACTCGGTTAAGCGTCAAACTCTTGATTTCAGCTTAGGTCATGATCTCAGGGTTGTGAGATCAAGCCCCACATTGGGTTCTGCGCTCAGTGCAGAGTCTGCTTAAGATTCCTCTCTCCTGGGGCGCCTGGGTGGCACAGCGGTTAAGCGTCTGCCTTTGGCTCAGGGCGTGATCCCGGCGTTATGGGATCGAGCCCCACATCAGGCTCCTCCGCTATGAGCCTGCTTCTTCCTCTCCCACTCCCCCTGCTTGTGTTCCCTCTCTCGCTGGCTGTCTCTATCTCTGTCGAATAAATAAATAAAATCTTTAAAAAAAAAAAAAGATTCTTCTCTCCTTCTCCCTCTGCCCCTTCCCACACTCGCACGTGTGCTCTCTCTCTCTAAAAATAAATAAATAAATCCTTAAACAAGAAAGAAGTATGAAGGATTTTGTTTGCCATGTAAAATAATTTACTTGTTTGTGTTTGGTATATGTGTGAGATAATGTATGTAACTCAGATATCCACCTTATCTACTAAAATACATATGCTAGTCATAATTATGCATATTTCTAGTCATAAATTGGTGAAATACATTAACTATGGTATTTATGTTCTCTATCTCTAGCAAACCTTCTCTATAACTTCTCTCTTACCAGTTAATTCTTTAGTAGATAAAACTTTGTAACTCTGTCTATCAAGTTGTTCGAGTATGACAATAGGATGAACTACTGCTAGCTCCTTAATGGTAGAATTCATATCATGTATTTACTTTGAAAATTATCAATCAAACTAGAACAGTCCTTCAAGTGTCAAGAAAAAAGTATTAATGCCTCTGGGGATTTTATATAGGGCGAAGTAAAAGAGTTTTTAGGTAGAAAATGCAACTCTAATCTTGTCCTTCCTTTGTTGGAAAATGAAATATGGGGAATTTATACTTGATAAGTGAAAAATAAAGCATATAGGTCATCTATATCTATATCTATATATATATAAACTTTAAAAATAACTAACTTTCAAATAATGAATTGTGTATTATGACCACTGATTCATGGATTATGATAAGAGAATGAACAAATGATAATTGAAAGGAGTATATATATATATATTCTCTTATCTGGTATTAAGTAATCTTCACTTCAAAGAAATGTTTCCACGGATTGTGATTTAATCTTGAGATTCTCAAGCCTAGGTCTTTCTTAAAACCTATTTGTTTTTAGATCAAAACTTTTTTTTTTCACTATTTTTCATTTTGACTAGAAAACCTGACTCTCAATTTCTGAAGAATGCTATCTTGCTGGTGATACTTCCCATATTTCATTTACCATTGAACTTTATAGTGTTGCTCTCAGAGGCAGTTTCTATAACTGAGGAAAAAAGTAGAAGATTTACACAATTTCTAGGCTATAAAATTGATGAAGAAGGGCAATGCAACCATATTCTAACTTATAGTAGATAATAGTTTATAAAAATTAGAAATTAAATACGTTCAAGCACTGTAACTTGAAAACCACTTTAATTTCTATAGCAACAGGTATAGATAAAGTATGGACCAAGGATCAAATTGAAATGACCCATTTCTCATTTTTTTAAATAAAATATTTTTGCAACATTACCATGCTTGTTATTTCTGGATTGTCTGTGGTGGCTTTTGCACTACAACAGCAGAGTTGAGTAGTTGTAACAGAGACCATAAGCTACACAAAGCCTAAAATATTTACTATTGAGTACAGAAAAACAATTTACTGACTCCTGTTTTAGACATATCACTTGAATTTTATGTTGTTGAAATCAAAAGGATTATAAGGAAAATACAAACAAATGTTAGAGAAGCACTTTTTTTTTTTTTTTAAGAACTTTGAGGTTATATTTGGCTAGGTGTTCTGAAATTTCCTCTAATTTTCCTAGTATTTTCAAATAAATTCACAATATTAATCTATTAAATCCCAAACTGTTTTGGTCCTGTATGTATGTATATATGTATATATGTATACATATATATGTATGTGTGTATTGTATGTGTATATAATTCACCCTGTCTCTGTGCAATAAACTTTTAATATTATTCAAAAGGCAGTTAACTTCTTCAGTATTTGAATCACCAAATACTTAAGTTAGCTTCTTCCAATGCCAGGTGTCAACTAGTATATTTCCCTCTCTCTCCTGCAAGATAGCTATGCTTTAGTGATATTTGGATCACAATCTAAAACTCATCTTTCTGGTTTGACATTTCCCTAATAATTTTTCTCTATTTGTTTCTACAAAGATTTTGCCTCCAGGATTAAGTTGGAGTCCTGAATGGAGCGTGTGTGTGTGTGTGTGTGTGTGTGTGTATGTGTGTGTGTGTGTGTGTGTGGTGTGTTTTAAAAACAAAGCTGCATTTTAAAAGATATTTATGTAATACTTGGTCATTAATATATAAGTATATAAATATGTTTATAAATATATTGATGTAAAAGAAATACAAATTAAAAATCAGAAGGAATCTTTTTTTTGTGTTTAAAGTCCATTTTTTAGGAGGGCCTAAATTTCCTAGGCTATCAGTAGCATTTGAAAATTTTCTTGTGAATTTATGCAAAAAGAAGGGATAAAAAGGAAAGTCCATGAATATGTCATGAATATGTACTTATCTGATGATATAATAGGGCAAATCTTGAGAGTCTTCCGCTTAAACACTCAATAGAATTTTTAGGTAAATAGGAAAATATACCTGGGAGAAAATGGCCTAAGAAAAAAATTGTTTAGGTCTCAACATAACATACTAACTAACACCTGAATACATTGTTGAAGATGTCCACCTAACTTTCAGGATGGCAATAAATGAAACTAGAGTAGTAACACATCAGAATAATTTTCATGACTTTCAGAGCTAACAGTCTCTCAGAGATGACTCAACTCATTCGGTCACCATTTCTAATATCTACCATCAGTGCAACACTCTCCAACGAGAAAGACTAATGAGCAATGGTCATTTCATTCAAGGACTCTGCCTCCTAATGAATGAAATAAAGCTAAAGGAGGATATACACAAAAACCCAAAGATTTGGAAAGAAAAATTTTAAAATAGCTTTTTAGAAAAATATATCTTGGCAATGGTTTTCTTACTGTAAATTTCTTACAAATAGTTTCTTACTATAGTTTACAGGAAGGAATATATTTTATTTTACAACCAAGTACACATATACAGATACACAAATCGCTCCAATAAAACAGAAACAAAATGGCAAGAAACAATATCTATTCTTACCTCTAGTGGTATACTCTGATCTATTCTATTCCATTTTATGTTATTTTGGGTACAAATGTCAAACATTAAATTCGTAACATGAGTCATTAATGGTCATAACCTGCAGTATAGAGAACACTGCACTAAGATATTATTAAGGACCTAAACATTTTCAGATATTTTCAGATAAAGGATTGGGCAGTGAGATATACAAGAAAGATAACTGAATTTGAAATCAAAATATCTTGATATTGCCATTCTGCTGTGCACTGACTTTATGGGCTACTCTAAGTCAAGCAACTTCAGAGCCTTAGTTTTTCATCTCTAAAAACAGAAACAGAAAATAAAATGTGTATATCCCACCAAATACGCCGTTTATGAAAATAAGCTGTAATAATGGATGTGGAAGCATTTTGTAAATTGTAGTAACAGAAATTATACTTTATTTGAATGTTTAAATAAACATAGAGCACACCACTATACTAAGTTTCTAGACACTCATGGGTATTTTACAGTAATTTTAATTTCTCAATTCTATCTTTGTAGTGAAGAAAATATTCTGCGGCAACTAGGGGGAAATGGTAGTTCTTTTGAGTCAGCGCACGTGGGAGTGTAGACGTAGATGTCTGGAATAGAGGCCAGAAACCCTGCTGTCCTTGGGAGATTCAGTCTCTTATCTCTCTTAATCTGCAAGGGCTGCCATAACAACATACCACAGACTGGGGAGCCTCAACAGATTGCTTTTTTTCTTTTTTAACATTTCTGGGGCCTAGATGTCCAAGATCAAGGTGTCTGCAGGGTTGGTTTTTTTCTGAGGCCTCTTTCTTTGGCTGATAGATGGCCATCTTCTTCCTGTGTCCTCACACGGTCTTTTTTCTGTGCACATCTATGTCCTAATGTCCTCTTCTTATAAGGATGCTAGTAATATTGGATTAGGACCCACCCTAATGGCCTTATCGAAATTTAATTACCTCTAAAGACCTTATTTCCAAATACAGTCAAATTCTGAAGTGCTGAAGAGCAGGACTTCACCATACGAATTTTGAAAGAACACAACTCAGCCCATAACACCATCAGATTTCTTTTCTTTCTTTTTTTTGTGTTTGTTTTTGTTAGTTATACTTTGTCAATATTAAGGAAACATGCTATTTACTTCTGCGTATGTTTCATGTATAACCAAAAATAACTCAATAATTTTTTCAATGATTCAAAATTGAATCATCTCTATATTACCAAAATGGCCATATCTCATTGAGAATTTATCACACTGTATTAATGTTTAATAAGATCAATTATTATTTAACAAAAACCATTCTTTAATGCTTCCTTTTAACAAAAAGGAAACATTGTGGGGGGTGGGGAGAGCATAGCAACTTGATTAATTCCCAACTTGAATATGGAGGCAGTATTTGTTTCTTTGAAGATAGATTTTTAAGCAGAAATTAACATAGTCAAAAAGTAAAATGAAGATCTTAAGATAAAATATTAATATATTCACATATTTTAAAGTAAACAAAAGCTTTTGATGACTACTAAATTTTGTTTCAAGTTGCTTAGGTCCCCACCAAAGTAAATAGAAACTTTTTTTTCTTTTTCACAGCAGCCTAGGACTAATAAAAATTCATTTTAATTAGCAAGAATACATTACTGCATTTTCAGCTACAGACACAAATGCATTCCCGTAGTTTGCAATTGTATGAAAATTGTATATGCCTAGATTTTGCACTTACACAAAACTCCTTTACTCACAGTGAGCATCACTGCATTCCTTCAATATGACTGAGAAGATGGGATTTCCATCGACCTTTCTGGAAACAGTAAAAAATCATATCCTTTGTATTATGAAAAAACATCATTGCAGAAGGAGTAAATGCCAGGAAAAAGGTGGTACAGATATCAGGGATTTTTAAAAATATTCTTAGCAGGATAAGTCCCATCTTCTTGGAGAAAGGGAGAATGGCAGAGATTCAATGAGGCTTATTTAAAGAATGCTGCCAGCTTCTAACTATCCAAGTAGGTAGGTCTTAGTGTAGAAATGTCCAGGCCACCTTTGCCTAGAAATCCATGGAGGGAGCTGGAGGAGGAGACATCAAGCAAAATTCTAGACCCCAGTGTTGTCCAGCCAATGAGCTAAGGAGCCTGCATCTACCTACCTGCATCTATCTATCATATTCTACCAGGGAGAGGCACATAATACATAATATAGATGCATAAAAGCAAATTCCAGTGTTTCTTATATAAATAATGGATGCTGTGATATTGTCCTAATTTACATAGAATGATCAAAGAAGTCTTTATTGAATAGGGTGACCAGTAATTAATCATTCCAACATTATCACATTTAAAAGTGACAGGTGACACATCATAATTACACTGGGACCACAGATGTAAATCAAATTTCTTCCAGGTAAACAAGAATTTCAACCTATTATTTGAGCTGAGATCTAAAGGAATAAAAGAAGTCAAGAATGCAGAAAAGCAGGGACAAGAATATTCTAAGTAGTGGAACAGCACCTGCAGTGGGGAAGAGCTTTTCTTGTTTGGGGAGCTAAAGGATGAAAAATGCCAACGTGGCTGATGCACAATGCCTTGGAGCAAGTGGTTGGCAAACTACAGCCCCCAGGCTGAATCCCTTCTATGCTTTCATGAATAGTTTCATTTGAACACAGCCGTACTCATTTGTTTATTACTGCCTATGGCTCTTTGATGCTACAAAGGAAAGTGAAAAGCCTGGTGGAAAAGTCCATCACGCCTGCATCTGTCTGTAGGTCTGGGCTGTCGCTGCATCATCAGCCACCACATCCCACCAGGAGACCACCACATTTAGCGATCTGGACTTCGGCAGGAAGTATCTGAACTGGTCTTAGCCTCCGGACAATGATTCAGACACCTTGCCATCCTCCTAGGAGCCAGCCTCTCACCTTCCGTGCAGCCCATTCTCTCTCCACTCCCAGGAACCTTTTCTAGTCCTAGCAGATGGCTTCTGGAGCCCTAGGGTGCTTAGCAGCCAAACAGGTCATTTCACCTTTGAATCAGTTAGTTTTGCCCAAATTCCTGATCTTTTCTGAATTTGCCGCATTTTCTTAGTTATGTGCCCATTGGGCAAAAAAATAACTCCTGCACTCTGTTCAACTCTTCAGTGCCACCTGCCAGAAGTCTATTTCTTATTTTCAATAAATGTCAGACACTGTTTAAAAAGACTAGTTGAGGGGCGCCTGGGTGGCACAGCGGTTAAGCGTCTGCCTTCGGCTCAGGGCGTGATCCTGGCGTTCTGGGATCGAGCCCCACATCAGGCTCCTCGCTATGAGCCTGCTTCTTCCTCTCCCACTCCCCCTGCTTGTGTTCCCTCTCTCGCTGGCTGTCTCTATCTCTGTCGAATAAATAAATAAAATCTTTAAAAAAAAAAAAAGACTAGTTGACTAGTTGCAACAGATCATATGACCTGTGAAACTTAAAATACTTCCAATCTAGCCATTTACTGAAAAACTTTGCTAATCTCCGATCTAGGGAAAGATTAGCATGAAATGCAGTTGGAGAGGTAGGTACCCTGCTATTAAGACAGAAATATCTCAGAGTGCTCAAAGCAATCATTATTGCAGTGTTTCAATTTAAATATCCATAATTATAGAATGATAGAAGCAGAAGGTACCTCAAGAGACAAATCTGCCATCATTATATAAATGGATTATGTAGGTTGATAGGACATTTTCCACATCATTCACCATTTGCTTTTTCCATTAGTAATTTTCTTGGATGAAATAGAGCTTCTCTTTTAAAATAGACCTATAGTTATTTCAGCTAAACAATAAGGTACATTTTGATAGCATACAATACCCTCAGCTGTGAAATATATATATATATATATATATATATATATATATATGAATGATTTCTACCCATTTATAATCTGTACAGTGGGAATAAGAAACAGTGATACATGAAAAGAAACAAAAAGTAATACAAAGATCCCTCATAATCATGTGCCCAGCATAATCCATACTTATGAAGAATGAAGCAATTTATAAATAATGCTTGTGAGCCACCTAAGTCATATGGCTGTTTAATGGTGTCGCACAGGAAGTGACACGATGCAAGCAATCAGAAAGCACTCTATAAGGGCTTTTTTTTTCCCCTTTAATATTTCTCCCTGATCACAGAAAGGGGGGAGGGAGTCATACAATACAAAGGAAGAAAATAGACATAGTCAATATTTAAAAAAGCAGATGGCTTTATCTAAAAGCCATTTTTATTTTGGAGAGCATGATGAAGGAAAGTAAAATCAGATACTCAATCCTGAGTGTAAACTTTGAAAACTTTCAGCTACAAAAACTAAGCACTTTGTACTAGTTAGAGAACTAATGACTAAGATAGAGCTCAGTTATAGTCATTCAGTGGGAAACAAGAACCACATGGAACCCACAACTGAGCATGAGTGCAGCACAAGAAAACATTTCAGGCCAGAAATGTTTACCTCTGCACCCTAATCAGCAAAGGTGCTTGATAAAGTGAAGTTTTAACCTTGATCTGTATCTTCGGTGAAAAAGATCAGAGCTTCCTATTCATGCCAAGGGTATACCATCAAGTCAATGTATCAGAAACATAGCATAGTTCTTATTTCAAAGCTTGAGATCAGTAACTTTCAACTAATGGGTTCCTTGTTTCATAAAGTCCCGAGTTATGGAGAGATATCTGAAGAGGGTAGGCAATTCTGTTGCCTGGGTTCAGGTAGCACCGTTACACAGTGGTCTTAAATAAGGCTCATTTCTATCTGCATTATATGAATCCAATTTCCTGACCTACTCCCTTACTCTCTAACTCCCTAGAGAATCTGTTCTGTGAGACAGGAGGTCCTCCTTGGTAAACATTTAGACCAATTTTGTATTTAAAACATTTGTGTTACTATAATATTCTTGTCCAGGATTAAATGCCAGGATAATCATATGGTTGTTAATGTCCAGCCTAAAACTAATTTCAAGAGATGATTCTATCTCATCTTCCAGGTTGGTAGTCTTTATCCAGTCTAGATAGGCCTACCAATAATTAGATTTTCCTTAGGTACTTACAGTGCATTGCTAGCTGTATTAAGTGACCACGGAGAGGCAGCTACACAGCTGGAAATACCACTGCCTCCGCATCCACTTTGTGTGGCCCTGCAGGGGCCCTGAACTGACGCAAGCTCCTTCCATGAACACATGCCTTTGAGGACAGCCTGCAGAGTCTCAAATAACTGTAGGTTCCTAATATAACTTTCCCGGGACCCATGTAATAAGCATTCTCCCTTGCCTTGCAGGTCCTTCCCCTTCAGCACCCGCTCCTTAGATAAGAACCCTGTGAATCTCACCAAAACCACTTTTTAAAATTTGAATTGTCCAATCCAGCCCCAGCAAAGGAATCTCAAAGCACTCCACCCATGGGCCCTAATAAAGGCCTGTGTCCCAGGTCCTGCCTCACTCGCTCTGCAGGCATCCTGCCTTGAGCCCCCTGTGAGGCCTCTCCAGGCATGCAGGGTACCTCCTTCAGGATTTATGAGTCATAAACGTCTCTATTTCACTTTCCCTTAACCTTTGTTGAAGGGAAACATCTTCAACATCCAGTACCCCAGGGCTGCACTTAACAAATGTTAATTTAACAAAAAAATCACAATGACTATTTCTATGTTTTTATTATGTTCAGTTAGCCACTGTATATCAAAAACTAATGATGTACTAGACAATGGATAATAATGACTATTTCTAGAAGCCTCATACTGGTCTGATGTTAAAAAAATCACCATCAATATGTATTTATGTTTTTAAAAAATACTCATTTTTAGTATTTTTGTTTTATTTGTCTTCAGGGAGACCAATAATTCGATGTTGGTTTGATTATTTGTATATATTTGATATGCTGGGGAGAGACGGAAAATAAACTCAAAGCAATTCATAAATTAGATCTAGATTTGTCTTTTCTGGTTTTTGGGATAGGAAGAATTACATTTCACCTTCGTAAAGACTATATGTACTTCTGCTGTTTCTTTTGCTTAACAATTTCTTCACCTATTAAATTGCATAGGTTCTAAGATGAATCTATAAGAGTGGGGGCAATTTGGGATATTTTTAAAAGATTTAGGCATAGGTGAAAGTGAAATAGAATCTATATCCTGAACTGGTAAAATAACTTTCATTGGACTCCTTACATGTATTTCAGTTTGATTGCCCTAAAACAGGCTATAGAAAGAGAAAATGCACCATCCATCACTAGGAGTCCTGAAGAAAAACTCTCAGATTATGTAGTTGCAGGTTTGCGGGGCTCCTTATAATGAACTAGAATCCTTTGCACCTTTTCTAAATGCTTCATAATGCTAACCTTTATTTTAGAAGAAAAAAAAAAAGCTTTTTTAAGGTATACAGTTTGGTGGTTACAGTAGAATCTGACATGTTTTTAGTGCTTTATTAATTTTACTAAGAAAAATAATGAACAAAAACAAACAAAAAAAGAATGAAGAATACAACATAGACACATGGTATATTTTATTGGTGGACTTTGCATCCATAATCTAAAGTACATAAGAATGAGTGAAATTTCTTTCTGACGAAGAAATAAAGATTTGATTTTAAATGTTAGGTTTGGGCAAATCTACCTCCCAAATTTTTCTAATGTTAGTGTATTTGTATATTCAACCAATTAATCAGTATCTATGAAGAACCCACTAAGTTATAAGACCTATGAGAAAAAAGAAAGGAAAAGCATTATCTTTGCCCTCAAAAAGCTTACAATTTGGGGGGGGGATGAGAAAAAACAACTGATACAAGGCAATAAATAATAAGTTTCAAGTGTGTTGGAGTAAGTCCATGAAAAATTTGGAACCAAATTTCAAGTATTTCCTTATGGTATAGTATCATTTAAATATTTATTATAAAGCTCATGTGGACTTTTGTTTTTTAGTGATTACACTGGCTAGCCTATTTATCTACATAAAAAGGAAAATTTTATAAAACCTCCAAAAAAAAAAACCTATGAATTCTACTGCACTGGGAGTAGAACACAAGAGATGGCGTGTAAGGAGGCCCATCTGGGAGCGCTGTTACTTTACCAGGTCTGACTTTAATTCCCAGGAAGCTGTGGGGTAGTTTGTTAATGGATACATTTTGTAAATAGAATTTTCAAAAGAATGTTCACAGTTGGGCCTCCTGTTGTTTTCTATTGGTTTGAAAGGGGGCATTCACAGCTGCAGAAAGCAGTTCACAATTATCAAATTGGCTTTTTCTACACGTAAGATAAGACAAACACATGCAATTTCTGGCATTGTCATAAGAACTACAAGCCAATCATCTGCATTTGCACATTAGGTGTGAACATTTCCTCTCTGGGTCTAATTGACCTTACCCAAGTTATAGAGAAGGAAAGTTGAAAGAGTTAGAGAACACTCCATTTTCAAAATCAAATCACTGAACCTGAATCAGATTAAGGGCATCTAAATTAAGCTGCCTGATGGGTAGGTTTGCCCCTCCCTGCACACTGGTTTCCACTTCTCAAATATCCCTCTAAGAGAAGTATCAAAGGAACTGCCATGCAGATACACTAAGGCAGACACACTTGACTAAATCCAGACAAGAGACAGAGGATTTTGTAGGTTCTTAAAATGAAATTACATCCAAATAACACCACATAAGACCCTCATGATTAACATTATGACAGTGAATACAAAATGACTAGAGCAGTTGAGCATTTATTTCCAAATATAGCTCAGTATTTTAATGTCCTTATATTGACAGATTTTTAAAATTAGCATAAGGAAAAACAGTGCAAATGACTGATCTCATAGTTTATATTGTCACAAATAATGACACAGTATTGGGGCTCAAACTGAGTCTTAATCACAATACACAAACCACCACTCTGGGAGCAAGTATGAAAGCTGATCAAAATCTATTAAACAGCAGCACAGCAAAGTAGATGTTCATGT
Source organism: Ursus americanus (assembly GCF_024610735.1). Classification (NCBI taxonomy): domain Eukaryota; kingdom Metazoa; phylum Chordata; class Mammalia; order Carnivora; family Ursidae; genus Ursus; species Ursus americanus. The sequence continues at coordinate 21,796,755 of NC_142137.1, forward strand.
TTTAATTACAATTAATAGAGTGTGTCAAATGGGTAGTTCTTATAGCTTATGAAGATTGGTTCCTTGTAGAGAAGAGATGGCTCTTACAGTTTGGTAAGAAGACTATTTCTACTGGGCACACATCATTAACTTGATTTTATCTCTTTTGTAAGATATTGATTAAGCAACGACTAAATATATTTATTAAGCTACAAGTGAAGTATGCATTTTAGTAATTTTCAAAATGGAAAGTGGAAAAGGAAAAGCTGGCATTTATCTTGTAAGATGTTAATAGCTTAAACTAGGGCCCATTTTTAAAATTGATTAATTCTAGCCTAAAACCCAATAATGATTGTGCATTGCCATTGCTTATGGTCCAGCAGATCTTTGTTGTTTACAGACTTAATATTTACTGTTTCAATGATATGCTATTGATGGTGATTATCCATGACACAGATTAATCTGTCTTTTTTTTTTAATCCAAATTTGAATCACGTGTGCTACAAAGCTAAATGCTACTGGAAGCAACATAACCAGGACATGAACTCACTCCCTGCACATTTACATCTAACATTCTATACACAATAATTCTATCATAGTGATAAAAAGAACTTTCTTAGGTTAAATAAGCATTGTGAATTCATCACAAATATCATTAAAAAGAAACTATGTGCCTATGCTATGTGTATTGTTATTGCTTCAAAGATTAGACAGAATATCCAGAAGATATCCAGACATGTATCATGAGTCTACTGCATATTCTAAGTAGAACAGAACAGACCTTCACATTTGCTAGTAATATTACCCATGATCTTTGCAAATAGCTAAATGTTTGCATGTGACAAGAGCATATAATTTCCAGCATTACAAAAGACCCATTGCACCCTTGGAAAGTGCAGTAAATTATACATGTGAAAAACAGTTCATATATGAGAAAAGTAAAGACTGGTGGAGATGCAAATATCGAGGGATTCAGCTAGATCCATACACTAGCTAAGACTGGGCTAGGTTTACTACACAAGTCAGACAATTTTAACACTAAGATTCCAATACTAAATGTGTTTTGAAATAGATCTCATAGAGCTGGTACTATAGATTCTAAATCTGTGAATACCAAAGAACTATTTTAGTAAAAGGTAATACTGACCATGAGCTATTTAAACCCCAGGACATGATGATTCAACTTAGAATTTATAAACCCATAAGAGAACATCACTTCTACCCCAACAACAACAAAAAGCCAGAGAAAAAAATACAAAAATCATAACATTTCAAGCCCATCTGAGAACTGAAGTGAAGGGCAAAGTAAATCCCAGAGCATAAGAAAGAAGTGACTGGCATGAGAATAAAGTAAAAGAAAACAGCTGAATATCAATGAGTTATTAAAATGAATTGATGACCAGGGTGGAAATTTAGAATACGTGGGACAAGGTGTCTATAATCACCTCATAGTTCTTTACTATGAGCCTCCATCATGTGCAAAGGAGGAGACCAGATAGTTTCCTCTTTGCAGGGTACAGGCACAAATCCATACTCACTTCTTGAACTTTCTTATGGGAATCAAAGGTTATAAGCCACTGAGTAAGGGCCAAGAAAACTTAGCTTCTGCTCCCAGCAAAGGTAAATTGTAGGAACCAAAACTGTCTGACCCTGGGAAAGGGTCAGGAAATCTCCCCTTCTACCCCAAGCCTTGCCTCAAAGAACAGGCATAAGACTCTTCTGCTGGGAGTGCTGGGAAAAGGGAAGAAACCCTCTGTCACCAGTTCCAGGCAAAGGCACACTGCTCCTAGATAGAGATGCAAAAACAAAGTTGTCTGCCTTGTGACAAACGCCAGCTTTTATTGCTGGAGCGGCAGAAGCCTCTCCAAATCAAGAATCTCACAGATATAAACCAGAGTGTTTCTATCCTGAAGGAATACAGGAACGCTGAGAAAGACCCGTCATTATGGCCCAGGTAGAGAGGACCTGCCTAAGACTAACTTTGGATCATAAAATCCGAGAGACATCTCTCACTCTTACCATGTGTCCCATACCTTATAATAAGCACCATCAATATACCATTGGAGGAGGGGGAAATGGCATGGAAAAGATTCCCTTTGTAGTGCAGTCGTGTAAGGTCTGCTGAAAGCTGAGAGTGGAACAGGAATTCAAAGGAAATCTCACCAACACCCTAGGGCCCAGACTGAACAAGAGGTAGCAACCCATTGCTGGGGAATTTGAAACCTGTTATGCCGCAGCAAAATCAAACCCAGCTCAACTACTGGCAGTTCAACTCAACGCCCCACAGTAACAGCCTGACAAAAAAAGAGGCATGCACCTTCCCAGGCATGGGTCTTATTTGCCTCAGTGTCTATTGTTTATATATAATTCCAGAAGTCATTAAAAAGTTATCATACACAAATATAGCAGGGGAATAAGATGAATCTTTGCCAAGTGAAAAGCAGACAACAGAACCAGACACAGAGATGATTTAGATGTTAGAACTACCAAAGATTTTAATTATCATTAATATGTTAAAGGAGCTAGTGGAAAAGGACAACATGCATAAATAGTCATCACAGAATTTCAGCAGAAAGGTGGAAACTATAAAGATGGCAAAATTGAAAACTTAAAATTAAGAAGTATGATATCAGAGATGAAGAATTCTTTAACGGTAGGTAGGAGACAGCAGAAGACAGAACCAGTGAACTTGAAAATAGATCAATAGAAATTATTCAGATTGAAATAAACAGAGGAAAAAAATGAATTGAAAACAGAAATAAAATAGAAGCATGAATCCAAGAATTGTGGGACAGTATCAAAGGATCTAACCCCTGAGCAGAGATTGCTAGTTTTCCTTGAGTATCTCTTCTTCCCTTCTGACATGATTGTGGAAATGCAGGTGATACACATGAATACCTAGATAAGAACTAGTTACCAGCCTATTTTGTATCTAGGAGTAACCATTAGGCCAGATTAGGGTCAACAGGATTTGATACAATGTTGTATGAGTGATTTTTTTAGATTATGCTCTTAAAAGAAGGGGAAAACCCTTTCCCCCTTTCCCCTACTTACTAGCTGAATGGGGATGTCACACTGAGAATGGTAAACCAATAATTCTATAAAAACCTAAGTTCTTGGTATGGTGGACTTGTTATTTCAGCCCTGAGGTAATTATACTTCATTATTATCTGTGAGATAAACAAGTACGTATTTTGTAATATACTGTTACTTGTGGTGGTGCGAAGGTGGCCAAACATATATAGTCCACTGACTCTAAGCTCCCAGATAGTGAAAGCTTAGAGTGAAATTTGGAGTTACTTTATGACTTCTGGCTGTAAAACTAACACAATTAGTGTCCCCTTTCACAGATAATCATCAGAAAATACCTAAAAAATGGCAGGACATATTATTAATCACGAGAAAATCTTTCCAAGTTTAGACAAATGCGGGCTAACTATTTTACACATTCTGAAACCAAAATTTGAGTACTATGATAAATGCCATGATTAGATACAGAAAAATGAGGCATCTACAATACACTAGATACAAACAGCTAGAGAAGTGAATAACATATCCAAATATATAGTTTGGCAGCATATAAATTTCATCAAAAAGTTGGTTCTCTGAAGTAATGAATAACTAAAATAATTTCAGCCTGTGAAAATAAACACCGTCTAAAATTATATAAAGCCACTGTGAAACATAAAAGCTATTAAATGATCCAAATATTGTCCCTTGTAATATTCTTAAGTTTATTCTCAATATAGATTTAACTATTATATCAAACTGCCAGTAAAATTGATAATCTAATTTATGATTATAATCCTATTTTCTTCATTCAGCCATCCACTCACTCAAAAAAATAATTTTGACTATTTACGACATGTAAACCTCTATACTGTGAAACAACACATTGTATCTCAAAATGTTCTTACAGAGCTGATTGAGTTGATTTAATTATGAATGCAGTGCATATTAAAGGAGTTATAAACAGAAATAAAAACCAAAACTGTTGTGCAGTTGTAAATCAGTAATATTTCTTCTCTGGCCAGATTTCATAAGAGAAGGTTTCATTACTGGGCAAAATTACACTTTCATAGACTCTAAGAATTGAAAAGCATGTTGGGATAGAAAGGCGAAACCATGAAGACTTAGAATACAATAGTGCTTTTGTAAAAGAAAACAAATATAAGACATAGAAAGAGCACTTATTTGGGTACTGGGAAACCTGAGTACTGTTTCTGGTTTTTCACTACTTCTTTTTGATCTTAGAAAAATTACCACGCCTTAGATTTCTCATTTATGAGAGGAAGGTAAATTCTAATGATCTGAGTTTTCTTCTTCTTTTCTAACACAAAGTTATGTTATGTGAACATATGTATCACACGTATGTGCTTAAAGCCCTCCTCTCGACCTTTTATTCTGAGGGTCCCCATCCTCCCTATATTTTCACCAGGTAAATTATGATTATCAGTCAACCGCTCTTTGGGTTTTTATGCCACTGGGGTTGTTGAATACCTGCTCTTCTGGAACACAAATAAGAAAGATCCAAGAAGCAGTAGGCCAAGGTTAAGAACAATCTGAAAACACTGCACAGAGTAAACCTAGTGGGACTGCAGTCTTCACTATTGCCATGTCCTCATAAACTGGCCTAACCAAAGCCTGAAAGCCCACAAGCTGTCCCCTACATGGATGCTCTAGTAACTTTAAAGAGCTGTGGTTATACAAAGTCACAATCACAACATGTCCATTTATTGAATAGGAACATCTTAATTTTTTCTTGGTGCACTTGCAGAATGCTTATGGATGCCAACTGGGGACACTCAAGTTAGTGAACTGAGGAGGCAAACGATATGAAGTTAGAATAATGGCCCATGCTATTACTTTATACACAAATGACTTTGTTTCAAGATGCTTAAATCTTTTATGTATAAAGGCACACTCCTCAGGAGGAAGGGAGTTAGCATATTTTATTACCCCACTTTCGGACACAGAGAAACATAGGTGCAGAGGGATTTGGCAACCTGTTAAAAACAGGCTAGCATCAGAGTGAGGGGGGTAAAAAAAACCCAAATTCTTTTATCATAGAGATGCTGTATTATTTCAAAATAATGTTGCACAAATGTCAGTATGACTGCAAAATCCCAGTGTGAAGACGCTTTTTTTTTGAAAAAGTTAAAACCTGGAAATGTTGACTAAGTCCTTGGTGAAATCCACACTCCTTGGAAATTACAAGGACAACATTGATGACTTAACTATTTCAAAAAAGATACTTATGTCTTCACTTTTTTTACATATGAATTTATATTCCATTTCATTCCGCAAAGGATTTGAGAGATCATATAGAACTAAAACCATGTAATAACAAGGGGTGGAAAGAAAGGAGAGCACAAATAAACTAAAAGGAAAATGGTAGTCAAATAGTAAAATAAAATAGAAGACAGTACATGGTAATGGATGTTACAATGCCCCTATAAAAGTTGCTGAAAATGCACAAAGAAAGTCATTAACAATTATAAAATTAATTCTCCCACAATATAAACATAATATTTGCTTAAGAAAAGCACAACTTTACCTAACATTGAGAGTCGGAAATGTTTCCCCTGGTTTCACATAAAATCTATTCATTGATTGATGGAGTGAAAGACATTTTTAGAAAAAATATTATAGCCAGCATCTTGTGACAGTTTCCTATAAGCCATAATAGCAGAACTCACTCTAGGAATTATTACAAGCCCTGCAATAGGACAGTGTAAGGGCTCTGATGGGAAGCGATGTATGTAAATAATGTATTTTAAATACATAGCTCCAAATCTCTGACTGTTTTAATTTCATTCAAAAAAATTTTTTTTCAATTTATCTGGAATAGGGGTTATTATTTCAAGGCCCCAAGATGGGCTTTGCAGTGGGGAAGGGGTATAGGAATTCTAAAATTGAATGCACATTTAGTATGTTTGCACATTTTTGGAGGGATAATTCATAACTTCCATAATATTCTCAAAGATCCTCAGCCCCAAAGATCAGTTGCCACTGATGTACAAAAAAAAGCTGGTGAGCAATTAATCTTGCAGTTAATATTTCATTTAGATCATTTCTTTTTTGTTTGTTTGCTTTTGTTTTTTTTTAATAATTTTTTATTATATTATGTTAGTCACCATACAGTACATCCCCGGTTTCCGATGTAAGGCTCAATGATTCATTAGTTGCGTATAACACCCAGTGCACCATGCAATACGTGCCCTCCTTACTACCCATCACCGGTCTATCCCATTCCCCCACCCCCCTCCCCTCTGAGGCCCTCAGTTTGTTTCTTATAGTCCATAGTCTCTCATGTTTCTAAACTTATTTTAAGAATGCAGGCTATGATATATTAGGAGCAGCAAATTAGTGGCTGATGTTATGTATATTGGCAGGAGCCTAGAGTACAGATGTTGTATTGCTAATTATGTGCACAATATAGACTTTTAAAACCTTCTGAAGAAAGAAAGAAAAAAAAACCGCGTAGAAGTTTGAAAGACATGAAGAAGGATAGTTAGGAAACCTAGGAGGACTAGATTTTAAACTGTCGAGATAGACCCAAGTTCTTAAACTATTTGTGCCTGAGAATACAGTTAAATGAGGAAAACGATATATCTCCTGGGTTGTCTGACAAGTAACTATTACATATAAAGTGCTATAAATATGTTTATTATTGCTACTACTATTATGAATTCTGCATCCATGTGTAAAAACTGTATAGTCATAGGGAAGTCTCAGATATTCCCTTTAAAATCGCTTTATTTACCTTTGAAAAATGAATAAAATAATTCTACATCATATAGCACACCTACTATATATATGGTTTAACATATGATTTATACTGGGAGATATTTTTGCATACTACATCACTCCAATTTTAGTGGTTTAAACCACGGTCATTTATTAATTGCTGCCATGTCTACAAGTCACCCAGATGGTCCTTCGAGTCTGAACCAGGTCTGGCTGTACTTGCTCATGTGTCTGAGATCAACAATAAGTTAGCTGAGACTAGCTTAACTAAAAGGGCCTCACTCACATGTCTGCTTATTGCTTAGGTGTTGATTGGGCCAGGGTTAACTGAGCCAGATGTAGTCCACCATTCAAATGATCAGCTTTTTCATATGGTGGCTCAGGAAGTTCCAAGAAGGGAAAAGAGGAATGTGCAAGCTTTCTTGAGGTCCAAACTTCAAACGGGCACAATTCTACTCATACTATGTCTAATGGGGAAAACCAAGTCACAAGCCTGAACCAAATTCAGAACCTAAGGAAATAACCCCACCTTGTAATAGGGGAAAATTCAAAGCTGCTTTGCAAAGGGATGGGAATACAGAGAGGAGTGGAAATGTTTTGCTGTTTTTGTAATGCACTGCATTATTAAGCAAAAAATAAACTCTCCACAATGTCCATGGGAAAATTTGAATAAACCATCTAAAAAAATCCAAATTAAAGTGGTGTGATGACACATTTAAGATATATTAGATATAAAATGTTCTCCTATGTGAATAAATAAAATTAATCTGCTACTTAAGGTTAGCAAAAATGTTTTGGTTTTAGCATAAGGAATATCTGTCTTCCTGGCAAGATGGAGTTTGTTTTCATTCCAGCACCAAATATCTGTTCCCCTTATGATCACAGCATATAAAAGAATATTTATATTGTGTTTTGCCTTTAGAGAAAGTAATTCATATGGCTAATCCTAAAGGACTTGTTGGAACCTAATATCATGGCAACATTAAAAGTGAAGACTGAAATCAGACTGTTTAAATTCAAATCCTGTTTCCCCTTACTAGTGTAGTGACCTTCAGCAGGTTACATAATCTTTCTGAATCTCTTCGTTACGGGCAAAGTAGGGATGACAGATACACCTATCTCATAGAGATTTTATGTAAAATGAATTAGGTAACCAAGATAAAGCTCCTGTGCATAGCACAAGTCATACAGTAAATTATTCAAGAAATGTTGACTATTTTTTATAGTAGATATTAAAATCCAATGTACAATAAAAGGACCCAAAACATACGTGAAATATTATTTGAAATTCTTACTTAATTTATCATAATAAAATTCCTATTACTTAATTTATCATGATAAAAATCCTATTAACTTCAACTCTAAGATAGTATTAAAATTCATATTCTAAATGACCTAAGGAACCAGCTTCTGATGTGCTCAGCCTGTCACTAACTCCTATTTACAAACTCATAGAATGGGAAACAATAAATAAAAAATAAAATTATAAGGATGGTAAGAACTATAGTAGTGAAAGGAGACTTCCTGTGAAGAGTTTCGAAGCTGTCATTCCCATATTTACAAGAAAAAGCTGAAGAACCTGAAACTCAGTGACTTTTCTTGGGCCTATTACAGCACTGAGTTCAGGACAAACTGCTGTGCCCAAACTGGAGACTCAGGTAGACCTAGAATCATGGCAGAGATGTGCTTACCTGGAGCAGAGGCTGCTTGAGCTATAAAATGACAGAAAATCTGAATGATAACCTGAGTGAATTTCTGGGGGGCTGAGTGGGACTAGTGTGGGAATGAGAAACACCTAAGGGCCACAGTCTTGGGGGAGATCTCATACTTTCATAGGCTTTACCTCTAGAAACCCCAATAGGTTTGTGCAGTAAAGATCTAGAAAGACCACCACATGACTCTAACAAGAAGACTAGATGAGTAATCCTCGTGAAATGTTCCTAGAACCTTATTCATAACAAAGGTCTGCTTCCCCTGGAAAGAGCACTTTGCCAGAACCTTAGCCAACCTGGGGAAGGGAATTCCTGCCACTCCAGTGCCCTGCAGCTTTCCTATCTCACTTAAAGCTAGCAGGTGTGGGGAAAGTTATACCATGAAAGTCACAGTTCACAGACACAGGCCCACTTAAAGACTGAGATTGAATTGGAAGATAATAGAACTCTCCTACCCCCTCACATTTTACCACAACACCAGCAGGACTCCAAAATAATAATAGCAGATCACAGTTGAAACACATACAAAATACAACTATCTTTGAGGAAGGGTACTCAGAAGGCCCAAGGCAAAGATGGGAAACAAAAACAAGGACATTGGAGACACATGAGGTCTATGGTTCTCTTTGGCCAATGTAAGCACAGAAAACATTAAACAAAACCCAACTTCCAGACAGATGAACATGAATCCTCACAAAAGAGACCAATTTGTCTCTAGTGTATCCTATCATGTCCAGCTTTCTACACAAAATTAGAAAACACATCAAAGGCAAGAAAAACATCTGAGAAGTCAAAGTAATTATCAAAACCTGACTCAGATAGATGGAGATGTTAGAATTAACAGAAAGGGAATTGAAAATAAGACTAATATGTGGGGCGCCTGGGTGGCACAGCGGTTAAGCGTCTGCCTTCTGCTCAGGGCGTGATCCCGGTGTTATGGGATCGAGCCCCACATCAGGCTCCCCCGCTATGAGCCTGCTTCTTCCTCTCCCACTCCCCCTGCTTGTGTTCCCTCTCTCTCTGGCTGTCTCTATCTCTGTCAAATAAATAAATAAAATCTTTAACAAAATAAATACATAAAATAAAATAAGACTAATATGTTAAAGGCTCTAATAGAAAACCAAGACAGATGGTTATGTAAGCAGAAATAAGGAAATTCTAAGAAAGAACCAAAATGAAATACCATCAGTAAAAAAACACTGTAATGGAAAGAATGTCTTTAATTGGCTTATTAGTAGACTTGACAAAGCTGAGGAAAGAATAAGTGAGCTTGAAGATGAATCAATAGGAACTTTACAAACTGAAAGTCAAAGAAAAAAAAAAACACAGAAAAACAATCCAATATTTGTGAGAAAATTCCAAAGGTATAATATATGGTTAATTGGAATACCAGAAAGAGAAGAGAGAATAGTGCAGAAGAAATATTTGAGGAAATAAAAACGTCTTTGGGAATATTTGAAAAAATGAAAACTCTTCAAAAGTAATGAAAGATACCAAACTACAGATCCAGGAAGCTCAGAAAGTAGTAAACAGAATAAATACCAAAAACTACACCTAGCTGTATTATCTTCGAACTCCAGGAAACCAAAGGCAAAATGAAAATACTAAAAAAAAAAAAAAAAAAAAAAAAAAAAAAGCCAGAAGAGGAAACACCTTACCTAGAGGGAAAATGATAAGAATTATAGTAGACTTCTCATAGAAACCATACAACAAGAAGAAAGTGAGTGAAATACTTCAAATGCCAACATACAAAAAAATGAAAATCTAGTATTTTATATCCAGTGAAATTAAAGTTAAATATTTTTTCATACAAATAAAAACTGAGGGTATTCACCATGAGCAATCCTGCCCTGCAAGAAGTATTAGGGGATTTTTTTTTTTCTTTTGGCAGAGGAAAATGATATGGGTCAGAAACATAATCACATAAAGAGAGGAAGAATATCAGAGAAGAAATAAAGGTTAAATTTTTTTGTATTCTTAATTAACCCAAAAAGATATGTTTGTTTAAAGTAATAACAGTAACTATGCATTTGGTGACTATTGTATATGGATACCTGAAATGAATGAGAGAAATATCACAAGAGAAGAGAAGGAAGAATTACAAGGTACTTGAAGTCCACATAAAATGGAATACTGCCATTTGACACACACTGGGTTATTTAAAAATGTATACTAAAAACTCTAAGGAAAAAACTAAAACACATTTTTAAAGGAAAATAATTAATACACTGAGAGGGGATAAAATGGAGTCATATAAAATAACCAAAACCAAAGAAAACAGAAAAAGAAGGACAGGGAACAGGCAGAAAACAGTTACAAACACCATATATATTAAGCATAATATATCAATAATTCCTTTAAATGTGAATGGTCTATATATACATTGAAAAGACAAAGGTTGTCAGAGTTGATAAAACAAAACAAAAAGACTCAACTATACATTAGCTACCAGAAACTCACTTTAAATATAAAGGCTCAGATATGTGAAAAATAAAGGTGTGGAGAGAGATACACCATGTAACACTAATCTAAAGAAATATGAAGTTGCTGTGTTAATTTTAGACAAAGAAGACTTCAAAACAAAATTTTCAGACATAGAGACAAGCACAACATAACGATGAGTAGATCAATTTTCTAAGAAGACATAACAATCCTAGACATATACACACCTAAAAGCATAGTATCAAATATGTGAGGCAAAAACTGATAGAACAGAAAAAAGAAATAGACAAATATACTACTATAATTGAAGAATTGAGAACTTCTCCATCAGTAATATAAGACCAAGTGGGCAGAAAATCATGAAAGATATAATTCGTCATAAGAGCACTATCAATCAACTTGATCCAATTGACACTGATTGACTATTCCATCCAACATCAGCAGAATATACATTCCTCTCAAACTTGCTTCGAACTTTCACCATGATAACCCACATTCTGATCATTAAATCATACCTTAACAAATTTAAAAGAATATAAGTCATACAAAGTTAGTTCAGACCACATAGGATTAAGCTACGAACCAATTAAAATAAATTAAACTAGAAACTAATAGAACAACAGCTTTAAAAAATCTAGAAAAACAACATACTTCTAATTATAATATTGACCAAAGACAAATCTCAAGAAATTAAAATGTATTTTGAAATAAAGGAAGATGAAAGCACAACTCCTCAGAATTTGTGGGATGCTCTCCCTTCAAGCAGTACTTAAAGGCAAATTTATAGCATTAAGGGCATATATTAGAAAATATCTAAAATGTAATAAAAGCTGCCTGCTTCTCAGATAGAATATTAAACTGCTGAGCCTATAATTTAAGCAGATGGCCCTTTTGAAAAGTCAGATAAAGTGCATTATGAAGCCATGCAAATGATACCAAACTTATACTGACTGTGTTATTTCTGTGTCATGTCCAGTGTGCCTAAAATAGAATGAGCAACAGAGAAAGTAGTAGGAGTTGAGGACCAAGGGAAAAAAACTGAGAGCAAGATTGTATAGGGCCTTATGGAATTGCATTAAATTTGTTTTTGATTTATTATGAAATGTATTCATTATGAAATACAAGGCCATTAGAATAGGAATGATTTAAGCATTCTAATTTGACAGACAGACAGACATGAAAGAAAAAGAAAGAAAGAAAGAAAGAGAAAGAAAGAGAGAGAGAGAGAAAGAAAGAAAGAAAAAAAGAAAGAAAGAAAGAAAGAAAGAAAGAAAGAAAGAAAGAAAGAAAGAAAGAAAGAAAGAATGAATAGAGGGAGAAAACGAATTACTACAGATTCTAGATTAAGAATACATGACAGGGGCCAAGGACAAATGTAAAAAGACCACTTACAAAAATGCAGAAATTTTAGTGACTTGACCCCTAAAGGTAGATAAAGATGGTGAGATTTGGGGTATATTTTCAAAATAGAGCCAACAGGATTAGTAACTAGAAAGACTTAATTGCCATTAATTAAGCTGGAGCACACTGTGAGTTCATTTAAGGCATACGATTCAACCAAGAAAAAGGAATAAAGTACTGAAACAACAAGGATGAACCTTGAGAACATTATGCTAAGTGAAAGAAGGCAGACACAAAAGGCCACAAACTATGTGATCACACTTATATGAAATGCTTAGAATAGGAAAATCCATAGGGAGAACAGGTACATTTATAGTTGCCAGGGGCAAGGAAGGGAGACATATGGGGAATAACTGCTGAAGAACACAGGGTCTCTTTCTGGGGTGATAAAAATACTCTGAAATTAGATGGTAGTGATAGAATTCATAGCGTCAAAAGTTTAGCTCTGAATATAAGTTTGATATGCAGATTATAAATAAGGGAGTTGAGGGTGTAAGTTGCAATGTCAAGAAGGCAGGTGAATATCTAATTTTTTAACGTAGAGCTTGGCCTCAACTGGAGCTATAAATTTTGGAGTGATCAGTGTTTAAACATGGTATTTAACGTCCTGACACTGGATGTAATCATCAAGTAAGTAAATGGAAATAAAAAGAAGTGGTCCAATGACTGAGCCCCTGTACGTGTTAAAAGGTTAGAAAGAGGAAGTGGAGCTAGCAAAAGAAAATGAGAAAAAGCACCTAGTGAAGTATCCTAGCGATCAACCGGGAACAAAATGATCAACCATGGTCAAATACTGCAGAAATGTCAAGTAAGATGAGCTCTGAGAATTCATAATTACTATAGGAACTTTGTTAAGGGTACTGGTAAACTTGATTAGAATAGTTTTAGTGATGATGTAAGAAAAAATTCAGTTTGGAGTGCTTCAAGAAACAATGCTAGAAGAAGAATTAGAGAAGAAGATCTCTAGAAGACTCTTTAAAGGAACTGGTATCTTAAAGGAAAAGATGAATGGGGGAAAGAAAATTCAAGAGAGATTTGTGTATTATTTTGTTACTGTTGCTATAGCTGGCAGAACAAAATGGCATTTGTACAGCTAGGGAGAAATCCAACAGAAAGGGGGAAAATGAAGTTGCAGGATAGAAAAAAAAAAATGCTAGAGCAACATCTTTGTGCCGACTGCAGGGAATGGGATATTATATACAAATGCGGAGCTCTCCTGAAGGAGGAACATGAAGAGGTCGTTCATAGTGAGGAGGGAAGACAGAGTCCATGGGCATAGGTGGGTAACTGTGGTGAGAGTAGATGAGTTACCTTCTGACTCTATTTTTTTCTGTTGCATGGAGATCAAGCTCATCAGCTGAAAGTGAGGGTAGTGGAATGGTTTTAGAGGTCTGTGCAAGAGAAATCAGAAATCATCTTGTTTATGAGTGGGAGATTAATTGGACTAGGGAAATACAGCATAATAGCTAGGCCTCATATTAATCGTGAACCTAAAATCATGCATGTAAACCAATCAGCACGTTATCTGTGTATACGTATGTAGTGGTGGTGGTGGTGTTTCCAGCCATGTTCAATTGCATGAGTTTTGTACCCAGGGTAGAGGGTTTTATTTTAACAAAGGTTGGTGGTTTAGTGAAGAGAAGAGCATGAAGTAAGATTGTCAAGCAAGGAGGGAACTATAATAACTGTGCGTCATGGGAGTTTATGCTGGATAAATAAGAAAAAGAGGGGGACCTACATTTGGGCTACTAGAGGTAATGAACTGGAAGACAGAATAGAGTTGTCAGAGAATGAGGTATTTGACAACGGGATTATAGCAGGCATACAGTATTGTTCATGACAATGTCTACCACATGGCATAAAAGCGAGTGGCTGAGGAAAGGGGACGACAGTAACGCAAAAGCAGAGAAGACCAGGAACAGGAGGTAAAGCGTTGGAAGGACACCTGCATTAACTTTGAAATCTTCAAAATGATGATCTAGGTAGTGACAATAACCCTAAGTTATGAGCCAAAATCTTTAAGAAATGAAGAGGAGTGACTAAAATTGGGGAGGAAGACATGGAAGGGTAAGTAGACGACTTGTAACAAGGTATGAAAGTGTAAAGTTTGATGACATAAGTTATGCAAATGACTTTTAGGGACAAAGGAGAGATAGTCATTGGAAATTGCAAGAGAAGCAAAGTAAAAACCTTCCCACCCCTGAATGCAGAGGTACAAGAGAGGCAGAGAGAAACATCCACTACTTAAGAGTGATATAGGAGGGACGCCTACATGGCTCAGTCGGTTTAACATCAGTCTTCAGCTCTGGTCACAATCTCAGGGCCCTTGGATCCAGCCCCGAGTTGGGTTCCCTGCTCGGTGGGGTGCCCCCCACTTGTGCTCTCACTCTCTCTCTCAAAGAAATAAATAAAATTTTTGTAAAAAAAAAATAGTGATATAGGAAAGCAGTGTCTCAGAGGAAACAGGTTTCAAGAAAGCAGAGCAAGAAGGTGAGGGAATGGCACAGAAGTGCAAGATACAGGCCATAACTTCCAAAAGCACAGTGAGAGTGGTTCGAGCCATTGCACAGAGCTCTCCGGGGATTAGAGTCTGTCGGACAAGGGATAACATGGTGGCCCCACACAAGTAAATAATGGGCATGGTAAGGCTGGTCCTGACATTTATAAGGCTGAGAGTAGGCCTGAGCTATGAGGGTACGTGCCTGCCCTTCGGGAAGTATGTGCAGAGTACTAGAGGTCCCTATTTTTTTGGTTTTGTTTTGATTTTGTTTTTATAATTGACCTTTTTAATCATCCATAAAATAGAAAGAATATTACTGGAGTATGAGCTATACAGAATTGAGCCAAAATTGTTCCAGGATTACAAATCTGGAAAATTAAGCCTCCTATTAATGAGGATATGGGCTTCTCTGATCTCATTCAGCAGAGTCCTATCACAGCTTATAACATTCTAGAATCTGCTTTAAAAAAAATAAATTGTATTTTTAGTGCTATCATCTCTAAGTTAAAAAGGTTGAGATCAAAAAGAGGAAAAATATATTTATTTTCAGATCGGACACCTGCTGCTTCCAATTTAGATATTGGGTGAACTATCAGAAGTGAAAACAGCAGAGTGAAATGTACTGGGTTCTAACGTCCCTAATTAACAGCAGTCAGTTCAGAGCAAACTTACTCGGGGTCTCCTTTTCCTCATTGAGCTGACCAGGGGAGACCTTGAAGGCAAAACGTGTGAGCCCTGTCAAAGAAAACCTCAAACAACAGATAAGCACTGAAGTGTTTGAAGAAACTGTGAACACCCTCTGGGGAGAAAATTAGACTTGTGAACTTAAAAAAATGGCACACAAACATTTTAACACAAAACCGAAGACAGAGGTCAACAGGGATATTCCAGCCGAAGATTGCCTGTTGAGGAAGAAATTAGTTTTGAACATCAAAAATAAATGAACAAAGTGAGCAGAAAACAACATTAGAGTTCTTTCCTTGCGAAAAAAAAAAACAAAACTCCTCAACCCTCCCCACACACAAACACACTAATTGAGCTTTACTACTGGAAAAGAAAATATCTTTCCAAACAAGAAAATCTAATACTAGGAAACCAATTGTAGAAAGAGTTGTTTTTATAAACACCTCTCTCTATTCTTGCTACTTCAATAAAGCAGATAATTTTGACTCACCTCTTATTCTTATATTTATCTGCAATTTATGATCTTATATTAATTTATCATTTGGTCATTCTATTTTTAGCATTAAACAGAAAAGTAAAAGCCTTCCAACTAAGCACAGTTTATGCCATTTTTTTCCTCACAGTGAAGGGATGTCGATAGAGGGACATTTAAACCAAGCACTCCCTTTTTATTATTACTAGGCTTTCTCCAACCCCTCTGCCAACTCCTTTTGTGTTATTGCTCCATAAATCAGGAAAATCATCTTTGCCTAAACCGTAGTGATGGTCTCCAAGTGTTCTTGCTTGAGGACCCTGTTAAAGAAGTTTGAAAAACACGTGCTCTCTCTCCTTGTCACACCCGGGTCTTCCCTGGCTTGTTTAGGGCACACTTGGGACAGCGGGGCACACTTGGCTCTATCAGTCACGTGCTGCTTCCAATGGGAGAGAGGCAAAATCAGCACAATGAAAGAAGTTACAGGAGACAAGAGTGAGGACAAGGCCATAGAGAGGGCAGCGAATGAGAGATTTACAATTTGCTCCTGTCACCCCTCAGTTCCTGGAATGGGTTTCTCTGTCCTTGCCACTTCCCCCTGAGAGAATGAGGGACAGGACAAGCCAAGGGAAGCTTACTCAAGTTGCCCCTCAAGCCTGGCGTTTGCTGATAGAGAACTAGCACACTGTTTAACCAAACCAGCCTTTCTGTTGTGTTGCTACCGGCAACAAGCTCTGTCCCCTAGATCAAGTCACTGACCCTCTCCATCAAAATAATGTGGATGACAACAGTACTTAACTCATTATTTTTTGGTGAGTCTTCAATGAAATGTGCATATGCTAGGCACAATGCCTGGCACACTGCAGATGCTCAGTCAACCCCAGCATTCAATGCAGTGCTTACCTTTTCCCACTGAAATTTTTTTCATGTTTCAAGCCCCTTCAAAGGATAGCTTTTCTTTTTCTTTTTTTCTTAAGATTTTATTTATTTATTTGAGAGAGAGAGAGACAGGGAGAGAGAGAGTGAGAGAGCAAGAGCATAAGCCAGGAGGAGAGTAAAGAAGCAGATTCCTTACTGAGCAGGGAGCCTGATGAGGGGCTCCATCCCAGGACCCTGGGATCAGGACCTGAGCCAAAGGCAGATGCTTAACCGACTGAGCCACCCAGGTGCCCCAAAGGATAGCTTTTCTGTAGAGCAGCTCACCTCCTCACCCTCTTCATCTAGATGTGAGCTAATCAACTCCATCCAGGTAAATTAGCAGCACTTTATAGCTTGGTTGTAGCAATGATTCCCAAACTTTGCTAATCTTTTGCCAGGGAAGTATGTTATAAAATGCAGGTTTTAATTTTAATATGTGTATACTTTTTGTTCAGTAGATCCTCTGATAATCTGTCACATTTAGAAGATCCTGAGAAGATAATCTGCAATATCCTATTCAATTCTAAATCATATAAAATTTCCTGCTACTTTGAATGCCTCCTTTTGTTCCCAGGTTACTGTTGTGCATTGGAGTTGGGGGAGGGGTGGATATGCAGACTGGGGAGACTGAATAGGTGGGGCCTATAGGAAAGGAGTTTCAGTTTGAGGGATTTTTCCATGGGGAAGGAGGGGTCTCTGTAAGACCTTCATACAATGACCATGTGGGCAAAAATGAGCTAAAGTTATTTAATGGTAAGTTTTACCTGGAGCACTTACCAGAAATTAAGATGCTAGGACTTTTCTCGCCCCCTTGAAAATTATCTTAAAATTAAACATGGATTTAAACATAAATATGATTTCATGAATTTCTTCTTGGAGAAAGCCAACAGATAATTTTCAATTTTGATCCTCTTCCTTACTCATTTTTATTTCAGTGACCGATGCCCTGAGCTTATTTTTGATTATATGTTGCCTTCTATATCATATTTCAAAAAGTTTCTTTTTATGACCTTCTGAAATATTGCAGGGCAGATTGAAACATGTCCCAAGCAGGCACTGAAATTTTAATGCATTTTTATGGGAACCAGTCACAGCCCCTTCAATACAGCATTTATTTGTCCAGAAGGATGTTAGCGAAATATCCTTCTATTTATAACTTGGTAAGCAAATTGTTCCCATACCCTGAGTATGCAGAATAATTTGCATTTTTCAATTCATTTCATTAGTTTATCAATGTCATATAAGTATTATAAAATGCATGTGGTGCAGCTGAATAAGTCCATCATATTAGCTAATCTAATAACTACAATGATGTCCAAGGGGACCCTTTTAATTAACGTGAGATTTTTCTGAAGTTCAAAACAATGTTGTTATCGCCACTTCCATTAATGTCTGTCTTGACACAGACCAAATAAAAACTCTTGCCACCAGTATTATCATTCTAATCCCACTGCTTAGTGTAGCGCACACCACAAAGTAGACAGTAAACATATGTTGAATCAATATATTGCAACTATTTTTTTCTCTTTTATGAAGGACAGTTACAATGAAGTTCTAGCATTACCTTGTTTTTTAAGTATAGAAGCAAATGAAGCTATTAATTTTCAATATCTGCAAAGTGAAATGGAGAAGTCTAAGAACTCCATAGCCCCAATTCCCCAGATCAATGCAATAAAGTGAGATTTATGTGAGTAAGCCAGATAATTAACTTATTTAACCACATGCCTTTATATAGATAGATAATCTTAGATTTAGGGACATGTGTATTGATTCCCGCTTCACTTGATAAAGGATATAATTGTTCTTGTCATTTCTTAATTACAACAAATCACACTCATATGATTGGGTGTTTCCCTCCTATTTTGCTTCTTTTTGATGCAATTTCCACTTATTCCAGATACTTGATGTTTAAAATTCTAAATTTAAATACTTGAGATTGCTCCCTGGTAGACTGAAAATGCCTCAAAGGTTCTACCTTGGAGAATTCCATTCTACTTACTGGAAACTCTCATCTAATTTTATTGTGTAAAATAGGGGTCAGCAAACTCGTGCCCCCAGGCCAAATCTAGCTGTAGCTGTTTTTATATGGCTCCCAAGCCAAGACTGTTTCTTAAATGGTTGGAAAAAAAACCCAACAAATCAAAGGGTGTGAGAAGTGAAAATCACTAGAAATTCAAATTTCTGTGTCCCTCACTTGAGTTTTACGGGAACACAGTTCTGCATTGTCTTTGACCACTTTCACACCACAGTGAGAGTGGAGCAGCTGGGATAGAGATCACGTGACCTAAAAAGCCTAAAATACTTACTACTTAGCCCTTTACAGAAAGGGCTTGGCCACTCCTGGTGCAGAGGATCTATCTCTACTTTCTCTCTGACAACATTATTTATTACCAATGTCCTCTTTGGTAGTTGCTTCCCCCCCCCCCCAAATTGATGTCTTCGGGGCATTGGTTCGGTAAGATTAGAGATGGGTTGCACTGGTACAAATACAGTGACTCTCCCGTGTTTCCATCTTAACATTTAAGAAAAATTCTAAACAGATTTTCTCAGAAAACACAACTTGTTTCTTTGTGGCCAATTTCTATAGCACCAAATATGGGACCTATTTCTACCCCAATGATCTCAACAGCAGTCTGTCAAATGCTTCAGGATATTATGCCATAATTGATTTAAATTTTTTGACAACTAAAATGATACATAATTATAAACCCACCACTGAAATATGCAATTATTATCCTCACAAGCCAAACATATTACTGAAGAATTTCCAGTGGACTTGCTAAGTGAACTGCATTGTTCTAACTTGTAAAAACGAACATAAGTACAGTTCTGCAACTCTCATGGTTGAAAAGAGAAAAATTCTGGATCACTTATTAAACCTTCATTTTCCTGACTGAACACCATGTGATGCTTTTCACTTCCTCCCTTGAATGTCAATAAAATATAAAATGACTCATGGACTAGTTGAGATATCTTTGTATAACTTCATTCCACCTCTAAGGTTTTCTTAAGACTATTTTGAAGATATTTTAACTTTTTTTCTGAAAAAAATTATATCAGTTTTCTACTTTAAAAAATAATAAGGTAGCTTAACTGGTGTTAGAAGTCATAATATGACAAAGAAATGAGTCACAAAGACACTGAAAAACACAAAAGTTTAAACAGAAAGAAGCAGAAAGAAAAAGAATTTTCAATTGTTTCTTGAAACTGCTAGTTGTATTATTTCGCCTTTTCCTTGCTTTTCATATTTCGTAGGGTTATGAAGAGAGTACTTCCTGGGTGAAAATTAATCAATGTTTGAGTTGACTATGCAATAAATTAATTGAGAATTAATTGGCCCATGTGTCTTGTTTTAACCAAAGGACTTCTTACTCTCAGCAAAAACTTGAAATTAACATTGAAAGGCCCTCACCCTTCTCCCAGAATCTTTTAAGCTCTATATTTAGGAGAGAAACCCTAATATAGTTTATAGTTTCATATAAAGTAAACATGGCATTTAAAATTAGTGGGAAAAGAATGGATAGTAGGTAAACCTTACCATAGTAACTATTTCTAAAAAATAAAAGAATAATAAGGTACCACACCCCATGCCCCAAAATGCATTTTTAAAAAAATCTAAAGAATTATATTCATCGATACGAATCATAAATTAATTTTTAAAATGGGCAAATATTTATGTCATTTAGTGTGAGAATGGACTTTCCAAATAATTTTTACAAACAAACAAGTACAAATAACCTAGACAAAAATGGACAAAGCAAAGTATATTATTGTTATTTTGTGCACAATGATACACATCAGATGGAACCATATAAAACCACAATTTTAAATGGCCAAATATATTTGACCATTAAGCATTTCATATGGTTGATTCTAACACACTGATGTGAGAGGCTGGTCAAAGTTTCCCTTGGGATGGATGAAAATAAGAGTCTCAGATATCAAGTACACTTGGTTTCATTTATATAGTGATTTTATATATTTTAAGGAAAATTAAGGAAAAGCTTAACAATGATTCTGTCCACATCATGTTTAAAAATTAGACATTAGAAAAGTCTATAGCTCAGCAACAATATAATGGCTAGATAAACAATAAAGTATCTTCACAGAAGACTATGCAGCCAATAAAACCAGCAGGAGAAAATCTGATCATATTAGACCATCAGGAGGTGGTGGGAGGGGGTAGAAAATGTCTCTTTTTTCTCCTCATTAACCCATCCTCCACATTTTCCCTTCCTAGTTACTCCTGTTCTAACACCATCTCGCTCCAACTTCTGGAATACTATCTTACTAATATTGCTTTTATTTGTCCAGAGACAACCAAAGAATAGAAGCTGGCAAAGCAGGGTAATCAACTCCAAATGGTTCACATGGGTCAGGCAGCAGGGCAGTTTTATAACTACAGAGCTGAAGAAGAAGGGAATCTGTGATGTGAAGAGTATCTGGTGATGGTGAGATCAGTAATCCTGGATCAAGAAAGAATGGTCAGAAAGGACCACAGGGTAGCTCAGAGATAATGGAGGTTGCAGCTGAGATGGGAAATAGGGGTCCACGGCCCGAGATGAGCTCTAGATGGAGTGAGTAATAAAGACAAATCTTTGGAACCAGAGGCCAGGGTAGAAACCACTTATAGTCACTGAAATTTTATCCAAATGTTCCTTGGCAATGTGAATATACTTTTCCATATTGTGATGTTATCTTAGTTTAGATTATCTAGAAATAATTCATATTATTCAATAGTTTTCTTTCTGTGCCTAATGTGCTAGGCCATAGAAAGGCTTTATAAGTTTTATTTGCACTTCAAGACACGTAATTTTTAACCATTTGAATCTGTATTTTAAAAAATAGACATGGAACATTGATCAGTAATAAAGTATAATAATAGTCATAGTGGTAGTAAAAAATAGTGATAAAACAAAATTTGTAATCAGTTAAGGCATAATGTGGCATAATGATAATCTTGGCAATTAAATATTATGGTTTTCTATTTAGGGTAGGAGATTTTGAAGATTGAAAAAAATCTTAACATTCTTTTATATTGTTCCATACTTGAATCACAATAAAGGATATAGTAAAATTTCACTCAAGTAAGGAAATACTTTTTTTTTCTAATAATATCATGGAATGTCCTTGAAAAACAAATATATGCCACAGAATAATATGGCTCTAGTCTCACAGCCACCATCAATATAATGTAAGAAGGGGGTAAATACTGGAGTTAAGAAAAACATGTGTATATTTTTAAGCCACAATTAAATGGGAAAATTTTTCAGAATGCTTGTAAAATGTCCTAAAGTCCAACTTTACTTGTAATATTTCCTGTGGAAACAACAGCCAGTTTTCTTCAATTTCTAGGTTTTCAAGAAGCATTGATTAAAATACCCAGTGGTGCCCCCCTCACCACACATACACAACATGGACCTAGAAGACCCTTCTCTGCCTGAGCTACAACTATGAAGTCTTTCCTCCTGGAAGATGCAGAAAATGGCCTCAACAATTACCCATGGAGCTGAACAATGTCAAAGAATAATTGTACCAGATGGAGCTAAACAGAAAAGGAAGAGTTTATTCAGGACTATTGCAATAAGGAAGAAGACCTCAAATCTGAAAGTTTTTAAGTACTGGAGTGAGCTAGTGGAAAAGTACTGGAGGACATTAGAGGCAAGACTGGACAACGTGATTTGATCGCCCATGTTTGTAAACTGGTGCTTCTTGGAATTAGGCTTCTCCCCTCCCACAGAGATTGGGAGACACTTTTCCTGATGGTTGCTTTCCACAGAGATGGCCCCCAGGTCCTTGAGAAAGACATTCCTGGGTTGTAGAAGATTGACATGTCAAAGGAACAGTGGAAGAATTTACAGGTCACAAGTTTTCTAAAGTAAATGCTCTAAGAAAAGGGAGATCGGGGGCCTATAGTCAGGAAGAAATCAGTCCAAAATTCAATCGTGCTGAGAGGAACGTGAAGGTGTTCTTGATTAGCTGCTTTATGTGACCTATCAGCACATGGATACTCAGCCTGCCAATTCACTGAGGTGAAGAAATTACCTGGTAGAAGACAAGCAAGCTTAGAGTCAGAGGGGATGTATTCTGACATGGTAAAATGATTCCTAACTCCTTTTTCTTTCTCTTCAAGAGAGAGAGAGAGAGAGAGCAAGCGGGGCTGGAAAGGCGGGCAGAGGGAGAGGGAGAGAAAGAATCTTAAGCAGGCTCCATGCCAGGGCAGAGCCTACATGGTATCAATCTCATGACCCTGAGATCATGACCTGAGCTGAAATCAAGAGTTGTACGCTTAACTGAATGAGCCACTGAGGCACCCCAATTCTTAACTCCTTTTGAAGGCTACTCTATACTTGCTATGAGGCAAGGTCAGTAGTCAAATTTAACCTGAGTCCATACCAAATACCAACAATGAATGATGACACTGTTAAGTGTTCAGAGGAAACCAAGACTGTGTGATGGCTCTGGTCTCAAAACCACCATCAATGTATATTTTATTTTGTTTTTCTGACTCAATGGCTCCAAGCAGAGACATTAGAAGCCAAGTTAATATTCTTTTTATTTTTTTCTGATTAACCACAGAGAACACTTAACAATTTACTTATCTGGATTTTGACTTCAGATTCTTTTAATGACTCTAGTGAACAGTCATGAAATATTCTTTCTGCACTCAAGCTGTTATTGAGAATTTTGCCTACATGTTCATACAGGGTCCCACTTAATAAATGTATAAGTACTTAGTGCCAGGAAAAACTGTCTCCTGAGGAACTGGTTTTCTACTTTCTGACAAGGGAATTTTCCACTGCAGAAACAGCATCATGCCTAAATAAATAGTTAAACTTGCAGTCTCTGAAGCCAGATTCATGGGTCAGAATCCCAGTGGTAACAGTTATGCTGTGTATCCCAGAGCAAGTTACTTCATCATTCTGTGTCAGTTTCCTCCTATTTAAAATAAGGTCTTCAATAAAACTTACCTAACAGGGCTACTATGACAATCACATGAATTAATGCATGCAAATCTTTGAACATGGTAAGATCTGAAAAACGATACATAGCATTTCATTCTCTTTCCTTCTCTCTCCTTCCCTTCTTTTATTCCTCTCCTTCCCTCCCCTTCTCCTTCTATCTCTCTTCCTTTTTAATCTGGCTAGAAGGAAATTCAGTGCTTAATACAGCCACTATGCAGTCTCTTATATAAACTGCTTAAAACAATGCATATATATATATATATATATATATATATATATATATTCCCTAAAACTCATATTTCCCATTTGGAGTTGGGGTTTATTGCTCATATTTTATGTGTCCAAATTAATTGGTTCCTCAAGCATTCTGTGAGTTCAAAATAAAATATAAAATAGACTATGGTAGAACATAATGTTCCATGGATTAGAAGTCACAAATATCTGCACAATGTGCTATGAGAGGAAATAAAACTCGGAGGCCCTTTTGAAGTTCATATGTTGGAAGTCAGCTTGAAAAGAATAAACATAGTGCCACAGTACCATACATAAATGCTGAAGTTCTGCAATATTTAAGGAAATAAGTTTTGGTAGTAAAGTGATTTGCAAAAAGTTTATTGTAAATCTTTGATAGTGGAATACGTGTCTACATGCTCAATTTTCTGTAAGTTATTTTGAATAAAATAAATACATGGTTGAAACTTATAAGAACGCATGAAAAAATTTATGACAGAATAGTATGTTAAAGATACTGAATAAAACAGAGAAGGTATAAAACCTAATTAGAGCCCTCCCAAATAATTTGTTATGAATCTTCAGACAAGACACTTTCCCTCTTTTTACCTTATTTTTGTGTCAAACAATGATAACAACACCTGTTCTGCTTACCCAAAGGGCTCTTGTGAAGATCAAGTGACAATGAATTTGAAAACTTTGCTAAAACAACATACAAACATTTGTAATATACTGATGTACCTAGTAGTATAATTAGAAGATTGGATTTTCAAAATGTTAGAAATTAGTTGCAGTATCTTCAACATCTACAACTTTAAAGCAAACAGATGGATAAGAATAGCTCTTGGATGCCAAATTTAGCATGCTGTGTTTTCTTGTAGATATGCCTGAAAGTTGTATCTCAAAAGAAAGTACAGAAATAAAATATTGAGTGCCCAAATAGCAAACAGATAAAAAAGGGCTGTTTTTTGTTTTTGTTTTTGTTTTTCCAAACAAGCAAAGGAATAAAAAGATAAACTAAATAAAGCATGAATATATTCATCAGACTCATAAATGGGTTGATGCAACTACAAACAGCTACAAAGTTCAAAGATAGCGTTCACTATAGGGTTAAAAATCTTTGGGTCTGTTGCTTGGTATTATCAAAGTAATTAACCTTAACCATTTCTGTCCTCTACATACTGATCCTTAATCACTTCCATAAGTGTGTTTCTTTCTCATTGCTATAATGGCCTTTCCACTTTTAGTTGATGAGAAAGTTTATAAATGCTTTGGCTTCTACTCTCAGATGGAAAGATCTCTTATCTAATTGGCTATTTTTAAAGTAGCTCTTAATTACAACTGGTTCCTGCATCTAATTTCCATTCCATCAGTTTCTCTTTTCCCAATAGCTCCCTATTTATGTTCTATAGACTTTATTAACTTATAATCATTTTTATGATACCAAGTGGTTATTACACCTTCGTGATGTTTTTAGAATTGGCAGCATTCGATTTTCTAGGTAACAAACTGCTAGAATTATGAAAATCATTGAAATTTTTAATTATGTAATTATTATAAGAAATTATTACTGCAACAAGAAAAGACACTAGTCAATTGTAAGGCACATTATATGAGGCCTAATTCTAAAGTCAAGGGGAAGAGGAAAAGGGCATTTGCTTGCTATATATATTTGAACGTCAGGAAACAGCATAGCTATCAAATAAACAGATTCTGTCAACTTACATTAATTATAAAATCAGAATTTTTAATAATATTTTAAATGGAAATTATGATGGAAGGAAAAATGAAACAGACAAGATAATAGGGAACATTTCTGAAATATAACAAGGGGCTGAGAGGTCCACGTTAGAGAAG
Source organism: Ursus americanus (assembly GCF_024610735.1). Taxonomy (NCBI): domain Eukaryota; kingdom Metazoa; phylum Chordata; class Mammalia; order Carnivora; family Ursidae; genus Ursus; species Ursus americanus. The sequence goes on from NC_142137.1 coordinate 21,822,666, forward strand.
AACGCTAGGTTTCTGTATGTTCTACCACAGGATAAGCAAATGTCATAACTCATGTCCTAAAGGAGAGGTTCTACGAAGGCCTGATGGCTTAAGTGCAACTTTTTATTCTATGGCTAAACAGAAATAAATCTTAAAAAAGGTTAGGAATTATTTTTTCATCAGCAACAATCATGTTGCCTCATGCATTTGAGCCATGACTTCACTATGATGAGATGAAAGTTAAGACATAGATGCAAAAATTGCACAATGTGGGGGCACCTGGGTGGTTGTCGGTTAAGCAGTTAAGCATCTACCTTTGGCTCAGGTGATGGTCCTGGGATCCTGTGATGGAGCCTGGAGGCTGGAGCCTTGCCTCTGGCTCTCTGCTCAGTGGGGAGCCTGCTTCTCCCTCTATCCCTCCCCCTGCTCCCTGCTCCTGCTCTTTCTCTCAAATAAATAAATAAAGTAAAATTTAAAAATTACACAATATGCCGCAGATCTGGGCAATAAATTTCTTTATTACCACATGACAATGGGAAATAAAACAAAATCAGAATATTTTTTTTCTGGCAAATAATGTGCAAGATGCATGTATGGAGAGCTGTGAGGATGCTAGAAATGTGAGCAGTAAGCATTGAAAGAATACTGGGGACTCCGTGTCCTCTCAAAGTAACCCTGCCCTGAGATCCCTTCCTTACCCAGAAAATATAAATAAAAGTGAAAATGATTTCATAAAATTTAAGTAAGATTTTACTCACATATTTTCCCCACTAGAAAACGTTCAAAAAAAAAAAAAAGATGGGGTGCAGGAAATGTATGGTCAATAAAATAAAAGAATCAGGTTGACTTTGTAACCTGTCAGTATGATACGGATGATGACAATGAAGGAAATGGTAAAATAGCTGGCATCAGGGACACCTGAGTGGCTGATTCCCTTAAGCATCTGACTCTTGATTTGGGCTCAGGTCATGAGGGTCATGGGATTAAGCCCTGTGTCATCTGGCTTCTTGCTCAGCAGGAAGTCTGCTGGAGATTCTCTCTCTCCCTCTGCCTCCTCCCCCACCACCCCAGTTTCACGCTTTCTCTTTTTCTCAAATGAAATGAATAAATCTTTAAAAAAAATGGCATTTACTGAGTAGAAATTGAGTGCTTACTATATGCCAGGCCCTGTGTGAGCTGCGCTATCCTTCTATGCCTGTAAATATGGAGCATGCCATCCAGCCTAGATTTTAAGTTAGGCCACTCTAACATTAACCTTCAAATATGGTGAAAATCCATTTAAACATTTTTTTGTTATTGTTGCAATGATAGACAGATGGGCAGACTTATCTTTTTAGTCACATGGATATTATTTCCCATTAAAAAAAAAAGGAGCTGAAGTTGAAAAAATAAGTAAATAAATACTTATCGCTTCTTTATCATTTTAACTTTCAATAACCAGGAACTTGGCTGTAATTCCACATTGAGGTGTATTATCTCCCTTAGGTAACATGGGGCCTGTTTTTGAATTTGGTTTTTTTGTTTTTTTTTTTTTTCATTCTAATCTAATGGACTTCTAGTGGCCTCCCTAAGCATCTAACTATAGACAAAGCGAATTAGGCAATAGGGAAAACCCGGCTCATTAGGATCCAATGTGCTGTACTCAGAATTAAATTAAAGAGTCTCACCTCATCAAACTCAAGAATCTGCCATAACAGACACTGATGAACAAAGGCCATTGCTTCACAATAGAAGATTTGGATCTGGAACTTTTGGATTTGGAACGTATACAATATAAGCTCCTATTTTGATGTTTCTTGCCAATTCATGAGGTCATCAGAGTTTTTCGAAGGTTATATTCCAGAGTTTCATATGGGTGTCCTGGGATTGGGATGCTCAATATATTTCAATTTATTTCTTACCATGTTTCATCCAAATGCTTCCCCAACTGTAACTCTGTGCTCAGACTATAAAACAACACAAGCAATGTGGGGGCTAAGAAAACAGTAGAAGTGAATTAGGGCATAGATGGTGATGTTAAATCCAAGCTTGCCTAGTGCTCCATTTATTTCTGAAATAAACTGATATCATTAAAATCTAGAAAAGGCTTTTTAATTTTTATTGTGTAGTCATTGGCACAAAAGTGATAATTAAAGCCACTGAATGTAATCAACATACGTAAGGGGAAAAATAACTGTGGTTTTCAGATGGTTTGTTAAAACAAAAAGCTCTCAAACCACAGCAAGAGAGAATTCAAGAAAGTAAAACTGTTTTTGTAAGAAAAGAAAAAAAAAAACACAACAGATTTGTTGGAAAGCAATGGCTCTGGTCATGGAGGGACTTTGTGAATGAGGGATTAAGTTTATTTTTTTAGATTCCACAAGTAAACCTAGAGCAATTTCCAAACAATTCCAGCATCTCCAAATATCTGGTCATTGAACTTTTTAAAGAAGTTAATCTATTTCGATGGGATGTTCTACAGAAAATGCTTTTAGAAACATTGTTTTTGAAAGATATCTGTGGTTTTATTCATTTAAATACCAAAATAGTCTTTTAGTTTAACCTCGTTGTTTATAAATGTTACAAAATGTTCTGTTTTGAAATTAATGTTTTGGTTGTGTTTGTGGACCCACATCAACCTTTGCTGGTGTCTCAGGATCAGCAGGACCCAGATCAATAAGAACCACATGTTGTAGGCAGTGATCACTTCCAAATACACTGAGGCATGTCAACATGCTTGTGGCTACACGCAAAGTCTATACACTGCACGTTTTGGTTGGTTTATTTTGGGTTTTTTAATTAATTTGGGTGTCTGCTTTTAATTCTTCTGCATTTCACTTTATGACTTGTCCTATATCATCTACAGTGACCATGTAAACCACGTACAAAACTTGTTAGAACATAAAAAGACAGGGGCGCCTGGGTGGCACAGCAGTTAAGCGTCTGCCTTCGACTCAGGGCGTGATCCCGGCATTCTGGGATCGAGCCCCACATCAGGCTCCTCCGCTATGAGCCTGCTTCTTCTTCTCCCACTCCCCCTGCCTGTGTTCCCTCTTTCACTGGCTGTCTCTATCTCTGTCAAATAAATAAATAAAATCTTTAAAAAAAAAAAAAAAGAACATAAAAAGACAAGAGTTAGCCGAGGAACTCTTCTATCAGTAAAATAAACAAATAAGCTTAAGAATACCTTAAACTCATACTAAATAATTAACATGGGCATAGATACAGTTAGCAGATGACGCAGTCTACCTAGAGTAATTCCGATATAAATTTCCAATTTAGAATTTAAGATTGGTGAAAGCCCTGAACCAAATATATTATGTGTGATCCTAATTTATTTTCTTTTTGTTTTGTCCTAATTATCTTTTCCTATGTTTTATATGCTACTTTTTCTTTGATGAATTAATTACCTACACCTGCATCCTTATTACTCAGGAAATAGTAAATCGTGGCTCATGAGTTTGAATGAAGTCTACTTTAAGTACACTTTTTTGATCAATTGCATTTAAGAGAAGAAGCTTTTTATAATCTGCTGTATGCTAGAAGTCACTGGTTACCTATTACCAAGAAATTGATTCTCTCTATATTTGGGTAGCCTATGGTTTTCTTTTCCTTTCTACTCTGTATCCTCTATGTTCTCCAGTCAGTTGCCTCAGTATTCTGACCACATTGTGCTAATGAGAGGTATATTTTGTTACTACTTTTTAGAAAGAATAAAAGATATTTTGAAATTGTATTAATTCTGAAAATAATATGCAGAAAAATGGATACTACACTACTTCCTTTGTGAGATACCAAAGTCCACAATAGCTCAGATATTTTACTCCTTAACTATTTCACCTCCAATATTTTCAAGGGCTGCAAATGGACTTTGGGGTAGTGATTGTAGTAGCTTGAAGGTCTTTAAAAATTCCTGGTGTCCAGGTTCATTTGAACAGGGCACCTTGTAAATTATCTGAGTTCATGACAGGGAGACATGGCTATACAAGTAATGTAGTTCTTATAATTTAGGAGAAAACGAAAGGAAATGATGGAGCATTAAAAGATTGGAACTGAAAGAAAATTAAACTCTATAAACAGGTTCTTAGTGTAGCTTGCTAACTAGGAGAGACATAGCGCCCAAGGATATGCGGTGGAATGTTGGTAGTTTTCAATTCAAGCATATTTGTCGAGCATCTAGTATGTGCCATGGTACAACACATAGAATGCAAAAATGGGTAAAACATAATGCTTGTTCGTAGGGATTTTACAGAGGAGAGAGATGGACAGAAAGAATAATAATTCAATAATTTCAACAAATATAGGCCTAAGAAATCAGTTCTAGACAGAGAAGGGAAGGTGATATTGCAGATGACATCAGAACTGTGTGTTCAAGGATGAAAAGGAATTCCCCAAGTGTATAAAGCTAAAGATCAACAACCTAGGGACCAGCCATGTATAAAAGGGTTAGAAGTATCAGAGAATAGGATCTGTCTTGGCAATTCTGAGCACTTCCTATGGCTTAACTTTAGGTATCCTGTGATAAGACGTGAGGGATAAAAAAGGAGATAGAAACAAAACATAAAGGGCCATGAGACACCAAGGGCCATATGATGGAAAGGGGAGTCGTTTGGCTTTTATCTAATGAAAGAATCTACTGAAGTCTTTACAAACCAATTGACAATTTGGGAAAGTAAAAGATGAGGAGAGAAAGTAGAATTGAAAAGCTAGAAGGGCCATAACAAAAAGGATAACAAAACATATTTATGGTGAGCATAGACTCTTACCTTCTCTGCCACTGGAAGGTTAACTGAGTTGCGTGTCAAAATCCCAGACATAACAATGAACTAAACTTTGATTAGCCAGCATCTTCTCTCTTCCTGTTACGATGATTGTCATATCATTCTGATATTCTGCATTGACTGCTGTTTTCCATAACTGGAAAATGAATTCAAGGACAGTAGGTGTAAATCCTGATGCATCCTTAGCTGGACTTCGTGATCTTGTTAAAAACTTCCAACAGAAAGTAGCATACACTGCTAGAAGAAAATTTCTTTGAAGTTTTAACAAAGAACAAACAGGCATGCACGCATTGTTGTTCCTCCCAGAGCTGGCAAAGCAAGAACTCTTTAGGTCATCCATCTTTCTATGAACAGACCAAGCATCTCATTCTAATCAAAGACTGTTTCCAACAAACATGCTTTATGTTGGCCATGGGAATGAAAGCTTAGATAGAACTCCAAGAAAATGACAATTTTATTTCTTCATTTCTCCTTTATTGAACACCACAAAGATACTGTAAGTAGTCACTAACATCTGGGCTGTCATAGCACCTCCACTACAAAAACAAAGTATTTTTCAATACTGTCCTCTTCAGAGTAAATAGAAAAAGCATCTTACTTTGTTTGCTGAGGTTTGACCCATAGCTTGTCAGTTCTGTATTGAAAGAAAAATACCCCTTTTAAAAGTTGCATGAAATAATCAAGAGAGATAAACAGACACCATACTATATTTTCTGTTGTGTAAAATAATCCAGAGAGATTTACACAGTAAATCAAGTTTACTATTGTGTTGCACTCAATGACCTATGAAGTTTTCTCTTCTCTCTTTTTTTGGTTCAGCAATGTATCCCAACTGAAATGTATTCTTTTTTAAAACAGCTTCAAAATCATACACTTTAGTATCATTTACACAGAATCAAAATCTGAGTAAGTGGCAAATTTTCAGTTGTAGGCAAAAAAAATGATGTTAAAATGCAGTTAAATTTTGGTGCCTCGCTGGTTCAGTCAGTAGGGCATTCAACTTGATCTTGGGGTCATGAGTTGAAGCCCCATGTAGGACATAGAGCTTACTTAAAAAAAAAAAAAAAAGAATAAGCAACAGATCCCCCCAAATTTAAAAAACAAACAAAATTAACATGTGGTTAAATTTTAATTATGTCTTACTAAAAACAAAGGTATAAATCATGGAATAGTATAAAATTAATGAAGTCAATTTGCTGTTTTACTTTAAACTATTTCAGGAAATTTTTCAATCTTTATAAAAATAAATGTTTTCCATATACATGTAGAAATGAAAATAGACTATGTTTACTTATCAAAGGCTAGGTGATAAGAACATTTTTTTCCTATATTGCTATTTTTAATTCTGAAAATCTACTACAGTTAAAGAAAAGGGAGAAATTATTTCTGTAATTCAGGATTCTTAACTTTGGAGAAGTAATTAATAGATACTTTTTCATTAGTTTCATGGAGCAATGCATGTTAAATCTGAATACAGAGCAATTTTAGAACTTTGAGGATATCTTTATATATCTGTGCATTTCTCAGTACTGTTCACTTCTCTCCACTACTATTAATTAAGTCATCTATTCAACATATTTTACCAAACATTCACTATATGTTACACACTTCTGGCTGCTCAAATAAATTTAGCGCTATCCATGAAATACCTGGTGAAGAATGCTCTATGAGGAAACACCATCACCAAAACTCACATGTGGAACAGTTTCGTTCTCATGTTGTCTAGGCCCCAATATTCTGACAAAGAATTATGCAGTGTTTCTTCAGAGCTTAGTAGCAATAATGATTTTATAGAGAACAAATTCCAACCACACTGAAGTGCCTTAATGGGATTATTTCCTTTTTTTCTGAACAGTACTAGAGGCTATGGAGGATGCAAAGGTGAACTCACATGAAATCTGCTCAAGCCAATAAGAAAAAGAAATTGCAAAATGTAGAATACTCTTTTCATTTACAAGCAATAGATTACAGAAATAGAGAGGCGAATCTACACTTACTGAGAGAGGATGGTTGACAAGAAAGTTCTATAAAAATGGACCTTGAAAGAGAGGTAACAGATCACCAACAGAGCCAGAGGGGAAAACCATTTTAGACAGAATGAATGAAGTTAAAAAACGCATGGAGATAAGACAAACAAGACTGGGTAGAGACATGAAACCACAATAATGCTAAATGTTCTGCCTAAGTGGAGAAAGTTATGAGAAATATTCAGAATTCCATTAAATATAAGTTAAAATATGTAATAGTTGTACAGTGCCATCAGGAAAAAACCATAAGAAAAAGAATGTGATTCTTTAAATTCAAAGATCTTTAGACTTTGGTGGGAATGAATTTACCTTCTTTAGAGCCAAAGAAATACAAAATCCAGTCAAGTGAATAGAAGCAGGCTGGGTGAGGTTTACAGTCTTTTGTTATTAAAAGGAAGAATTAGGTAATACAGAACTTGAATATAAAGTAGATTATGTAACTCCCCTCATCTTTTTGGTCCACCTTTGGTCACCGATAGGGCAACTGTATTTAGGGCTTAGTACATCCCGTCAGCACTGAATACAAAAATTCAATCACAAAGCAAGCTGAAACTTTTGGTCATTTAGCAAACCACAGGAACTGAGAAGGCAAACTCAGGAAATTTGCATGAAATGTACATCAATCAGATATTGAATATGTGTCTTCTAAAAGGGCCTAGAAGCAATGCATCACAGTATTTTTTCTAATTTGAGCCATATATAAAAAAATATACTTGTACATACAGGAAATATTAGAATATTGGATTTCCAATATATTGGAAATAAATATATAAATGACAGTAGTAATGAGCACACCTAGCACTCATATCTTGGTTTCTAAGTACCTATTCTCCACTAAAGGAAACCAGAACTCCTTAAAAAAAATGACTGACTTCAGGGCTGGGGCAGGTATGAATCTGGAAAAGTCTTGACAGACCAAAAAGTTGGGAAGTACTCAGAGAATGATGAGGACATATCAAAACAACACAGGATTAAAGAGGCTACTATCGGCCAAATCAGGGAATATTTGGTAGTAATGTACTATAACTTATTGTAGAAAATAGAAAGATGTGAGTTTATGATGACATGAATGAGTGAGAAAGAGAAATGAGAGAGAGAGAATAAAATTCACTAAACCTATTTCCACCAAAGTAGTACTCACTACTGTCTTTTCTATATACTGGGCTTTTATTTTACTAAAGTCCCCATGCTAGAATTAAATGTTTGGAAACCCCTGGCCTAGTGCTAGTATTCTACGGGTATTAGACAGTTCTGTTTAAAGCCCTTCCTTCTTTTTTTTTTTTTTTTAAAGATTTTATTTATTTATTCGACAGAGACAGAGACAGCCAGCGAGAGAGGGAACACAAGCAGGGGGAGTGGGAGAGGAAGAAGCAGGCTCACAGTGGAGGAGCCCGATGTGGGGCTCGATCCCACAACGCCGGGATCACGCCCTGAGCCGAAGGCAGACGCTTAACCGCTGTGCCACCCAGGCGCCCCTAAAGCCCTTCCTTCTTTCATTAAATCTTCTCCACAGTGCCTAACAATGAGGTTTAGCTTTGGAAACAGGTTGGATTAATCTGGCACTGTTACTTAAATAAGAATACCTACTCCACAGCATAAATGTGAGGACTTAAATAAGATGATGCAGCACGAGGAAGTTTAGGCAATCAATAAATGTAATTATTTCCTTCTTTTTCTAGCACACCAGTGAGCATATAGTTGATTCTTAACAGGTATTTGTTAAAATGAATTACATCTCAGCATTTTACCACTTAATACTAACCTGTCTTGATTCCAGATAGCTTTTATTGAAGGTTTATAAACAATTCATTTTGACCAATATTTCCAAACAAGCTAGTTGGTTTTCAATTTGCTTCTTCCAGGTAGTTCTTTGTGGTAGGTAGGATGTGGGCAGGAGACAAAGGGATCCAGAAAATTGGAAGTTAAGGTTATCTGTGGAAAATTTGATTAAACTGGGGAAAATCAACATGCAATAAATGAAATTCATCATCTATAAAATAATTCACCTTAAATGATATTAGGAGCTAAGATGTACTGAGCACTTCTTCTGGGCCAGACATATTGCAAAGGTCTTCATAAACAATCAGATTCAGTTATCAGTCTTATGACATAGATGAGAAAACTGAAGCTTAGTGAAGTAAAGTAATTTGCCCAAGGTCAAAAAACTACAAGTACCTGGATTCAAACCCTAATAATCTGATTTCAACCTGCGCTCTTAACTAATTAACCTACAATACCATAATCTGTGAATGGAAGTTTGATTGTTTTTGAAAAGATTAATTTTTAAAGGTATTTATTAAGGTAATATGGTATGCCAGGTACTGTAGTAAATGCTATCAATATAGCAATGGATTATACATTTCCTCTAGTAGGATAAGACTAGACACATAAACCCAAAAAATAAAATTTTTATCATGATGAACATGAGTATATTAACATATTTAATTGGCAGGCTTATTGGTTACATTATATTCACTGTGAATAAAGAGCTTAATAAAAGCTCGGAGATATATGTGTATAACACATACTAGAAAAAGGGAACCTTAAGAATAACACTTTTTCATTTGGTCATAAGCCTTGTCTAGGGGAGGGGATGATATAACGGACCATGTTCCCTGGGTAGGTATCTCCGAAATGGAGATGGATGTAGTAAACTATCAGAGCTCAAAAACACTAACCATCAAGAATACATGTAGTATCCTTGCTGTCATTTCATGCTGTTCCTCTTAAGTTATATTTCTAACTGCAAATGATTAAATGAGCATAGTAATGGTTTTATGGAGACCTAAAGAGTTTGGTCAGGTTTAACAAATCCACCATAGCTTAGTCAATTGTCAATGAAATAACAACAAATAAACAAGCTTTTTACTATGCAGAGACAGAGAACAGACTGAAATATGGTGAACCCGCAGAGTGCCTACCACTACGAGCCCTTTCTGGGTAACCAGCGGCCCCTCGAGATAACTGCTTTAAGGGTAGTGTTTCTCCGCTTTTTTCTTCCTTATTTTCCTCCTTCAGATTGTTAGTGACATTTTACTTCTGGATAGTAGCAATAGAATCAGTAATTCTAGCTGTTCCCACTAATTCCTGATAGCTGAAAACTTTTCATCAGCACTTTTATTAAGTACTTTTCAAACACATGTGCGCCTGTGCATGCGCACTGACACACGCACAAGCACACGTACACACGTCTGACTCCCACTTTCCTAATAACAATGCCTCTCGTTAGGCAACCTTGGATGGTAGTCCAGACTCCTAACCAAATTCACTTTTATGATCAATTAGGTGGCTTATTTCAGGGTTTGTCACAAATACTCCTGTTTTTAGAAAGGAGGGAAAAACAAACTTTGCAAAATCCACTCTGTAACTGTCAGGTAGAAACTAGGTGCGAGAAGTACAAAGAACGCCCCAAGGCAGAGTCCTAAGTCCTTGAAAGGAAATGATAGAGACTTGAGCTAGCAGCAAGGACGGTGATAAACAACCTACACATTAAAATGGGGGGGGGGGAGCACAACATCCTGACCCTGGGGCTTCAGAGACCTTGGGACTTACAAATCAGGAAGGAGCCACGGGTGCAGAACATTCGCTCTCTTCTTCCACCTCTGCCCCAAGGTAACCCCTAAACTCATTATAATGCATTTGCCTTGTGAGTACAGCCTCCTCGTGGTGAAAGGCTGCCATGACACTTCCGGTGAAAACGTTGTAGCTTTAAAAATTCCCCCGCCCAACCTGTGGGCGGAGTTTCCCAAATGATTGGAAGCTGCTTCTGTTAAAGGCCACCCCAATGTACTCACAGCTCCTCCCAACCTTCAGAGACACTACAAAAGTCTAATCCCAAAACAACCTCCAGCCAGTTACACCTCCCAGAACCTGCCCACTCTCCCACCTTGAGGGTGTACTTTTGCTTCAGTAAACTGCTTTGTGCTTGCTACTTTCCTTCTGGCTGGCTCTATTCCAGCACGGATCCCCACCTAAATCGTCTCCTGGGGAATCAAGGACAGAGTCCTCCATTCCCACAATAGACTCTCCCACCAGTAACATAACCTTATCTCTTTGGGTAATATCTTCAAGACATTCATCAAGAGCAGAGCTTCTCACTCAGAACTATTCATGCCCTGCTAATGGGCAAGGCTTTTATTTAAATCCTGGCTAGAACCTACTGATGGCATTAGACAGACTTTCCTGATTTGCTTTGGGAAAATATAATCCAATTTAACATCAACAAAATAAACGTTCTGGTAATATTTGCTTGAATTTAATATTTAGTCTTAAGTATATAATTCAACATTCTCTCTTATAAAATATGGTTGCTTGATACAAATTTTTGAAATGTTAATTTTTGTCCCCAATTCTATTTATGCTGATCTCCCCATTGTTCAGAGCACTGTGGTCAACTTTGTAAAGAAATGCTTTTGTAATGTGTCCGATTTTCATTAATGGCTTATCCAGGTAATAAAACTATTCATGAAACTCAGGGATGCTTTTTATGTTACCTCTTGGGAAGCAATTTGACGCTAAAGAAAATAGAGGAAGGAAGTCATTTTTTCCGGACACTTTACCTATCATCAAAGTTTCAGAAATAATTAACATATTAAAAAAAGTTTTTCTGTGTTTGCTTCATAGACTACTATGTGTACTTCCAATTCAAAGAAGTATGTGGAGTGATATGATTGTTCAGATGAATTCATATTTTTATTAACAGGTTTACAAACAGGTCCTTAAGGATGAAATATTACCTTCATTTAGATTAAAATTTGTTCTTTAAATATTCATAAATATTAATAAAAATGTATAAACTGTAATTAACTCTCCTCACCCTAATATTGGCATGCATGTCCATTTGCATGAGACCTGATGTTACTGCTGAGGCTTGAAGATCACACTGATTCTTCTGAAGTTAAATGCAGCAATTTAATTCAGTCACGGACAGAATGGTGCGTTAATAGGACACCTGGCCTATGGTACCACCAAAACTGAAAAATGAGAAGAAAACCCAAGCATGAAAAAACAAACCTGTTACAAAAAAAAAAAAAAAAAGAAGAACATAATCACAAGGGAGCTAATTTACTTGCTAGAGAAAATATGCTCTCATTTTAACACTTCTGAAAATAAAACTGTTGTTCTTGATTGAAACCTAATTTTTAAGTGTAACAGAGTAATTACTAAAGTGAAGTAAAAAAATAAATATGGATAACTTAATCTCTGTGGTTACAACAAACTGTGTTGTCTGATACAGGTTCCCAAATGTAGGTTTTGAACCACTGCACCTGAACCACCTGAAGCACTTGGTAAAAACAAATGCTTGAGTCCCATCTATTAAAAGAGATCCCACAGTACTTTAAAAAAAAAAAAAGCTCCACAGATGATTGTAATGCTCACTTAAGTTTGATCATCAATGAGCAAATTCCAACATTTCTTCCCTCTTGCTCATCTGTGAAGTACTCAAAGGAATAATCATTAATATGATTTGTTTTTCAGAGACATAGAAAGAAATCAAGAGAGATTATAAATACTGTTAATGATCATAACTGCAATACTGAACAGAGTCCCAGCTCCCTACTTCAATGTTAGCATGGTCATTGCAGGTGGGCAGGAGGTAAAAGGCTTGCTAATGACGGGATTAGTTTTACTATGGGGCTTGGAAAATGGCTTGAAAAGCATGTATGTCTCTTGGTTGCTTCTAATAAAAATAGAGCTGAAAAAAGGAGCCAGCAGGAAACATGTGGAGGATTTTGAGAGGAAAGGGACATGGAGAAAGGGAACTGATTCTTTCCAATATGGAAATTCTAATTCAGTACTCTTTTTCTCTGAAAAAAGCTGCTGAAACATGGAGTTGGAAGTACTGGCGAGTAAGAGTATGCAAATTTGCATAATGAATCCAAATAACAGTTGTGTACACCCTGAATGACTCAAGATTATCATAAGAGGAAAGAAGAGAGGAAATATTCTTACCAGAGGCAATTTGGGGGGTCCATGGCATTTAACATTCAGAAACAGTTGTTACCATATTTTATAATCTGAGCAGGGAGCAGAACACAATGTTTAAATGATTTCCTTTTCCAGTTACATAGACTTCTGTACTCTACACTGTCATACTAACTCCAACCTATTATCAATGCTATATGTTGTGTCAGCAAAAGTGCTAGCCCTTCTCTTGGATTAGGTTGATAACGTGTCATCTCATCCTGAGCTTTCCTGTACATGAAGTTCCTCTGATGTCAGCAGCAAATTTAGTCTTCTAATTAATTTGGTTCAAGATTAGGAGGCTAAGAAAAATGTTAGGGGATGGGGCACAACATTATCCCTCATCTGGAAATTTCCTTAAGGCTAGAAGCGAAAGGAAATAATGCCCTCTTTCTACCCTTCCTACACCAGAAAATAACAGAGAATGTACCTGTAGGGAGAGTCATAGGTGAGAACGGGACAAAAGAAGTTCTTCTCTCTGCTTTGTTTGCAGATAATAATTTCTAACATATGGAAGGAAAATTCTAGCCCATCAATGTGTAGCTTATGAAAGCTTCCATTAAGTGATGAATTCTTTGAAAAGCGTAAGATTCTGCTTCCTTTATAAATCAGCAATAGTGTCCTAGTGTCTGTGTTTTTTCTCCCATCGCTGGGTAATGTGCTGCCATTTGATACTCACTGAGGAGATGCACTCCTTATAACACCCACTTTTCATGAGAAATCATTAGAGCTGCAGTATAAAAATCCACCTTGATTACAAACATGCACACTTTCCATGCTACTAATATAAAATAAATGTCATACATTTTATCAGTTTTTCTTCCCCAAAGAGTTGATATTAAGGAGCCATTAAGAAAACCTAAATCATGGACCATTATTCATTCAATAGTCAAAAAAGAAGAAAAGAAGTATCTGTGTTAGATGCTATTAACACATGCCAAATGCCAGTTATAATGATCTCATTAAATCAGATATGATGAATAGTTCATGAAATCTGACTTCATGTTATTTCTGGAACTTCTGTTTATATATATTCTTTCTGGAAATAATGGTCCAAGGCCTGATCTGCCTAGGGGTTTTACTGTTTTGTTTTGTTTTTTTCCACAAGATTTCTTTGATTCTAGCTCTAGGGAGTTAGAGTTTCCTATTCAGACACTGGGGAGAGAAAAGGTCATCTCCCAAACACTGCTAAGAGAACATTGTTTCTTTTACTTCTTAAACTAGAGGTTGAAAATGAACAAGAAATCTTTTTGAAAGAGAAAAGGGTGAACCTAAAAGCCTTTCAGGGCCCCTCCCATATCTCATTCATTGTGTTCCTTGTTCTGGTGGCAAGCATTTCCTATTCTACTCGTTTTGTAATCATTGTGTCTTTAGTAGTTTGTCTGGGGGATGTAGCTACAGTGCAAGTATCAAAAGGAGTCAATTAAGACAATTTTTTTTAAAGCTTTTATATGAAGCAGAGACTCTTTGTTTAGTGCTGTCAGGCCCATAACAAATGAAGATTAAATAGTGGCTCATCTGGACAGGGTGGTGGCAAAACTTGGACCTCTATTTAACACACAGGCTTTCCACCGTGCTCAGCTTATCAAGGATTGCTGCTGAAGACGCCGGAACCTGGGAGACCCTGCCTAACAAAAACTACGCTTCTGGACAAAAGGGGAAGAGCTAATAAATTTCAAGTATGCTAATGGGGGTCAAGACAGGATTTGCTGTTAGTTTGGCATGCATATTCAGAGACTCCTAAGAAAAGTGAATAAAGCGCAAGAGGTTATGGTGGTTAGAAAGAAACTGAAATCCTACTCAGAAGGAAATGAAGACACCAGTGTGAATTTCCAAGGAACGGTACATATAAGAAACATTCAAGCAGTCTTTTGGTAGGTAACAAATTAGTAGGGGGTGGAAAGACTTCAAGAGAAAAAAAAAAAAGGAAAAATGCTATAAAGAAAGATAAACAGGTAATAAGGAATATTTGGGAGAGGATTTAATTAGTAACCAAATTTCAAAATTCAAAACTGTTCCTCAGATTTTTTGATGTCTGGTGCACACACAGGAAAACACCACCTGTATAATATTGCAGCAGTTCAGAACAGGTCTCCCCAAAGTGTGGCACCTGGGCATGTGGACTGTTTTGAGCTGAAAACATTCGAGGCCCCTTGGGCTCAAGAGAAACTTTCCTCCCCACCCACTATGTAGAAACATCTAAAATGGGTATCTTTTCCAGAATAAGAGTTTTTACCAGAGAGAGAGATTATCTGAGTGACCCATCTGTATGGTAAAGGCAAGCATCTAATTACCAAACATCTGCTCTTCTTATTGCCCTGTGAATTGTCCTCCTCCGTTTTGAAGCCCCAGGCTTCTATCCCACGTCTTAGCTCAGGATGGCATATAGACCTCATTTTATCTTTTTGTCTTTGAACATTTCATGTATGTGGGGTACTTGTATGTATGAAATTAAATTTGATTTTCCCTTATTAATCTGTCTCATGTCAATTTAATTCTTAAACCAGCTAGAAGAATCTTTGAAAGGTAGAAAGTTTTCCTTCCCAACAATATAAATTAAGGACTAAAATCATTGGTATACCAAAATAATATATATTGACACAAAATCGTAAATAAACTTTTATATAATGTGTTAATGACTGAAATGAGAGAAGTTAATTGAATCAAGTTTTCCCACTCCATAAAGAAAATCAGTATGAGAAAATCATAGACTTCTGGCCTAAAAGGAACTTTGGAGTCACCTTGTTCAGCTACATATGCTTAAGCTCCAGACACCACAATTACCGATTCCTGACAAGACACTTAGATGAGAAGATTTACAGAATTCCTGTAACGGCTTTACCAAAAATTGTAATTAGAAAGTTGACTTTTCCTAGTTATATTAAGGTCCCTTAGATGTACAATCCTTACCCAACCCTTGAAGGGGAAATATAATTAAAAATAAAATATTTTCCCAACCCAGAAATCCTCTCCACAAAGGTAGTAGAGAGAGAAAACACTTTTATTATTGAATAAGCATTAAACCAGAATGTGATGTGCATTACAGGCGATCTGCTAAGAGACTGCAAAGACAGAAAGAAATCTCAACCTTTTATGTAGCCAAGCAGATACAACCTGGAGGGGAGCAGAATTTGCTCCCAAAATATGTCTCTTTGGCGTAAGGATTATTTTAGGCTAATTATTTTTAAGAAACAGCAGATGTAAGAAAAGCTCTAAAAACTGAGAAGTTGCTCCTTTGTGAGAGACATTTACGTTTATAAGGGAAATCCCCATTTGTAAGGGTGTCTCTCTGTACCAGGAACTGAAGGATATCTAAATCAGTAGACACTCTGTCAATGGTGAAGGCAGAAACTGAAATCTGTATAACCACCATACCCTTGATTACTATACTTTGCTGGGTAATCTGCCATAACTGCCCTCCCCTTTCTTCCAAGATCCTTTGTTTTTAGTAGAGATGGTATATAAGGTGGTGGCTTGAGCCATTTGGGAGTGTTACTCAGTTTTCCCGGGTACGCCTCATGAACACAGGAAATATACATGTTATTAAACATCTGTTTGTTTTTCTCCTGTTACTCTCTCTTTTATTACAGGGGCAGGGTGGAGGGGGGAGAGGCTGAGTGAGGAATCTAGAAGGGTAGAGGGAAATTACCTTTTCCTTCCCCACAAATGCATTACATAGAACTTTCTTTCAAGATATACAATAACTATCCTCAAGTAAAAGGACTTGAAAATAGCATTTGTCATACACAGTTTATCTTAACCTTCTCTGGTAGTTGAGCTTACCATCTGTGTTAGCTAACTAGCTTTATCTAGAGAAAAACAAACTTCTTAAATCTTTATGATAGGAGATAGTTTTGCAAAATGTGAGCAAGGTGCCTACCCTGCTACAGAAACTGGGAGATAGGGGGTTTTTACATTTCAAAGAGATGGTTCCCATGTCCTAGAGAAAGACATTTGTCACAAAAAGACATCCCAGACATTTTCAAAAAGAGGGCTGATTACTCTTCAAAAGGATTTACATACATTTCAAAGAGAAGAGCTAGTACTTACAAGTTTTCTAAAGGAAATGCTCTGAGAAAAAGGGGTGTGGGAAGTCTCTTTCCTTATTTTCAACTGGGATAATTAAACCTCTTCTTTTATATGTATTTGTGTCTCAACACCTTACAGTCACCTTGGTTTTCCCATACTGGCACCCTGAGTTGGCCCAGTCCTCTACCTGCTGCTTTCTATAGTGGCTGGTATTGTCCACTGATGTCTGTGAATGGCAGTCTGAGGACCCATGAACCTGCTGAAATTGTTTTTTGAATGTGTTTTTTGGGTAAATGGGCAAAGGATGTATAACTCTCAGGATTTTCTCATTTTGTGGCGTCAAGAAATCCCTCTACATGTTCCGTTACCTGCTAGGATTCTCTGTCTGCTTCCTAATGTATATCTGATAGTATCATCTTCTTCACAGCCTAACAAGGAAGATCCTCATTTTCCTATATTTCGTGTATCAAGTCTAGCATTTTCCTGGATCCCTGTTGCCAATTTCCAGGCCATTCTTCTGCAAATCTCCTTTAATAACTTATCTTCTTCTGGTCTGTGAAATCCAGTGTCTATGCCATCTTTTTTCAGCCATTTTGTTCACAATCTACTGGTACCCAGTCATCTGTGTAGTAATAGTAGGTAATGAAAAATAGCTATCATGATAAGCTGTTCACTAGTGGATTTCATAATTCCTTTTGCGGTGTGGTGGGGTTTCATAATTCCTTAACTTCTATACCAGGTGCTTTCAATTCTATTCATTTTTGTATCTATTCAGATGGCCACAAATCTGGATCTTTATTTCTACTTCTAGATAATTTAACATTTAGATTTCACTCTTTTATCAAGTCCTTTTATCCTACAACCTCTTTGTTCTCCTGTGCTCTTGATTTCATCCTCTAGTATACTCTCCCAAATATTGACTGAGCTTTGTGTCTTTAGTTTTTTGCTCTCCTGGCCACCGCTTCTTCATCATCCAGACAAATTCAAGTTTTACCTATCACTTCCTTAGGACAAGCAACCAAACAAATGAAACTTTCCTCTAATTTTATCTCTGCCTATTCTTGTGCTTAAAACAACTTTGTGGAGTCCCCATTTTATGCAAGATAAATTCCAAGTCGTTTAACATGGCCTTTTGCATCTTAGCTTTGGCTACGTTTTCCAATTTCATTTCCACACACTTCCTATACTCTATTAGAATTCTTGTCTGGATATAGCAATCGCTTTGATTCTCCCATGCCTTTATTTATTATATTATTTGTGAACAGAATAGCCTTTCCTCTTTTAAATCTCTTTTACGTGACTTTTGTTCATTTCTTTCAATTCTCTCTGCCATTGGCCTGGTCAGGCCAGTGGCACTTAATGTATATTGGATCATCACATCTTCCATCATAGTAATCTTTGAAACACCTACCTGGAACACATTAAACACTGCTTAAAATTTATTTTCTTCATTTTATAAATGAATATTCTCTTCTACATCTAATGCCAAACTATTTTTCCAGCAATATCCATTTTACTTATCTAAATCTTTTCAGTCAATTTAGTTTATTCATTGTTCCAGAAACAACTCCCATTTCTACTTTGCTCGTAATTCCTTATTCCATACGCTTCATATTTCTAAATCCAAAAGATAATTCAAAGGTTGATTCATCTCACATCCTCCTTTAAACCCTTCCTGACCACCATAACTTCATGTGATTTATCCTTTCTGTGATGGATAATTCAGTAAGTCATACACCTGTACTTTGTTTTTGTACTATTTTGTATACATAATTACCATTAAATGATGAAAAGTATGGCTTATTAAAAATGTTAAATTGGTCATAATTTTTCTACTTATTCCATTTTCTTATATTGCTAACTAAGGGAAGTAAAGATGTGCATGACTCATTTAGGGAGGTCAGTTTGGAAAGCACTTCCAACTGATAAGCTGACCTGCCAGTCAAGCTATGAGAGCTGCCAGAAGCTGCAGAGAGAAATGATAGTCCTAACTAATTCTCTGAAAATAATATGTTACTCTTTGCAAAGTAAAAGTAATTTTGACCTGAATATACAGTTTTAATTTATAGGTAATGTAACACTACTTTAAATGCAATATTCTTTGAGTAAATACGGCCTCTTGGATTTTAATCATTGTTATAAAAAGTCACAGAACCTGACTATAGTTGAGGCTTGAACAACATGGGTTTGAACTGCATGAGCCCACTTATGTGCAGATTATTTTTTCAATAAATATATTGGAAAAATTTTTGGAGATTTGTGACAATTTGAAAAAAGTCACACATGAACCATGTAGCCTAGAAATGTCGAACAGTAATGTTTTTAATACTGTATTTGAATATGACCGTAACACTATATGCTAAAAATTTTTATAATGATTCATTCATTAGTGTATAGGCCAGACTACCATGAAGGAATCATATCAATTATACTAGGCTATCACAGAGCAATCACATTGCTGCTTCTTTACTATCAATGCATGGATCATTATATCTGTAAATAAATATTAATTTTTCACATTTTCTTTTCATTTTTGATGTCTAGTGTTAGTAATATGTACAGTATCTATAATGTTTTGTATCATATAAGACAATATTGATGTGGTTGAGATAACTCATTTTGTAACAGATGACATAAACTTATGGTATTAACAAATACAGTATAGTACTGTAAATGTGTTTTCTCTATGATTTTCTTAATAGCACTTTATTTTCTCTAGCCTGCTTTATTGTAATAACACCATATATAATACATATAACATATAAAATATGTGTTAATATGTTATTAGTAAGGCTTCTGGTCAACAGGAGGCTATTAATAGTTAAGTACTGGGGAAGTCAAAGTTATACCTCGATTTTTTTTAATGTCCGGTCAGCACCCCTAACTAACACCTATAATGTGCAAGAGTCAACTGCGTATAGTCATGCTATTTACTTTCATCTGGTTTTCTCACTTTTCTCAGAAATTCAAATATTCAACTCATTACTCCATAAAATTTTTACATTTTCCCACTCATCTCCAGAGCACCCAAGTTTCTTGACATGGATTCCAATGACTCCATGTCTCTGACTTCCTTCCTGTCGCAAAGGAAAAGTAGTTCCTCTCCTTCCTGAAGTCAGCTTGTACTTTGGTTCCTTTTCTCACTGGTCTCTTCCCAAACCTTATATCATCAGCAGAGAAAACTATTCTCACTTAGCATCATCCTCTCCTTCTATACCAAGACAAACATGCGAACCAAAAAAAAAGAAAAAAGGTACTACTCTCTTAATTTCTCTCTTTCTCAAAAAAAGTCTCAGAAAAGAAGTCAATACTACACTGGTTACTTTTTTTTTTTTTAAAGCTTTTATTTATTTGAAAGAGACACAGAGGTGAGGGACAGAGGGAGAAGCAGACCCCCCACCTCCACCCCATGCTGAGCAGGGAGCCAGATGCAGGGTTCAATCCCAGGACTCTGAGATCATGGCCTGAGCTGAAGGCAGATGCTCAACCGACTGAGCCACCCAAGGGCCCCTACACCTGTTACTTCAAACAGAATATGAATCTCAATGTAGGTGATGACTAATCATGTGACTTTAAGCAGCCCATGTAACCTACCCGAGTTTCAGTTTTCTCATTTAAAAATGAAATCATTCTTACCTCACATAATATTAATTTAAAAAAATGGAATACCCTGTTCAATATTATCACTTTGCAAATCATTCTCAAGTATTTCTAGGGAAAATCTTTTGAATCTAGTCTTACATATTCAACAATCTGCTTGACAAAGCTGCTGAATCTTGCCCCCCATTTCATTCAAACATCCATTGTTCTTACAGCCATTCCAGAATCATGTTTTCTTTTCCCTATCCTTCATTATGCAATTAGTCTCTGTGTCTAAGTGATTCCTCTTTCCTTTCAAACCTGATTGGCTATTGCCTAACGTATAACAATAGATTCCAAAAAATTTTTGCATTCTTCCCATCAGCCCTTCTTCCCATCCATCTCTACTTCTAGTCATTTTTTTTGTAAACCACAGAAATCCCTCCCTCAAAATCCTTCAAGTACTTCCCAATGTCAACGAAAACAAACAAAAATGTATCATTTCTTCAATATGATCTGGTATTCAGGTTCAAATTCTGCTATTGATATTTTACTTCAGCCAAATTGATCTATTTACCTTCCTTTGGATATATCCCTTGCCTCTTAGCCTCTGGGCCTTTACTCCAGCCCTTACCTCCCTCTGGAATTTTTTCTCATCCATCCAACTGTGAAAACTCAACTACATTCTGATTTTGACATCAGCTCCTTTTATCTAGAAATGGTCTTGTTCTTCTTGGAACACACTGATACTGCATTTTATCCCTTTGGTGGCTTCCTTCTCAGATAATACCACTGGATTAAACATAAAATGCCACCCCTCAGTACACACACACCCCCATAAAAGAATTAGAGGAGGGATTAGTTCCATCCACTTAGTATCCTGTAAAGTAGACAGTAAGTACTTTCCAATAAGAAATTTTGAAAATCTAAGGGCACCTGGGTGATTCAGTTAGTCAAGCATCCAGATCTTGATCTCAACTCAGGTCTTGACCTCGGGGTCATGAATTCAAGCCCCATTGAGCTCCATACTGGGCATGAAGTCTACTTAAAAATAAATAATTAATAAAAAGAAAAGAAAAGGGATGCCTGGGTGGGTCTGTTGGTTAAGCGGCTGCCTTCGGCTCAGGTCATGATCCCAGGGTCCTGGAATCGAGTCCTGCATCAGGCTCCTTGCTGAGAGGGGAGCCTGCTTCTCCCTTTGCCTGCTCTGCCTGCCCCTCCCCTTGCTTGTGCTCTCTATCTGTGACAAATAAATAAATAAAATTAAAAAAGAAAAGAAAATCTACTGTTCAATGGTAGTAGAGATAGAAATATAAATATAGATATAGAAAAATAGACATATAGATGTAAATTTACCAGTTAACTAATATTAATCTATAAAAACATATTCACATAAATAAATATAAAGCCTTACAATTATCTGCATTTGAAAGGACAGCTGTCAGAGATTCTCCTGATCAGGGTTTAGATTATGTTATTTAAGTGGAAAGATACTTTATGGATGATTTTAACCAAGCCATTCATTTTATAGATGAAGAAACAGATACCCAGAAGTATTAAAGGGCTTCTCAGTCTCCTTCTCTATATTTCTGCTCAGTTAAGAATTTCTATTTATTCTGTGCCTAAATCTTTATAGGAAAGGACCTGTTAATTAGGTAATTGTCCTTATTCCTCAAATTAAAATGTTCTTCTTTAATCTGGCAGATGAACAGAAAATTGTTCCCTCTTTCCAGCTATCACTAAACAAACATTTTTCCTTCTGACTTTCTTCCTGCTTTTCTATTGCCAAACAGGAAACTTTGGGGATAATTAAGTAAATAGGACAAATCACAAAGTCCTTGTTCCCTTCAGCTATCAGTAAGTTAATTCCGAAATATTTTAGTTTTTCTTGAAATTATTCCTTGACCTACACATTAAGTTGTTAACTGATAACAAATATGTAATTCCTTAGATATGACCATAACTGGCTTGGTCTCATCTAAGGGAAAGGAATGATGTGGAACCAGACTAGGACTTCTGTGGGGTGATTATAGGATAAAATTTTTGGAGCGGCACAGAGTCCTGTCCTCTAGGTAGCAGCAGTCCCTAACATGAAGGTTTTCCAGATATTTAGAAAGGGAAGATCTTCCCAGAAGAGATAAAGGGTTTAAGAAGAAACCCATTAATTGAAAGGAACAAATAGGAACCAGGGGAGAGTCAGAACTCAAGTGTACCAGAACTGGGAGGTGGGGTGGTACTCTCTGCCCCACAGGAAACTGGCTTCAGGTATTCAAGGAAATAAGGAAAAATCTGTGTTAAAAGAACTTGGAGGTTTGAAGTTGTTGACCAGAAATTCTGCAGAAAAGATGACAATATAAATTAGAACATTGGGAATGGAATCTGCAGCATTGTCAGAGGTGCTGGGACACAAACCATTTCCCTTTATCTGGCTGTCTGGACCAATCCAATAAAATGGGCAGCTGATTTCAGGCTGCAATAGGCAAGTCCAACAGAAATCACACTCACTCTTTCAGTTCTCTGAGTAAGTAACTGTAAGAAATAACTAAAATCATAGAAGATAACTTGAAAATGATTAATATATAGGATATTGCCACTCAAATTGTTAATCGTGTATAAAAGATATGAAATAAATTCAATAATATGTGTAAATATTTTAAATCTTGTCATAATCAAAATGTAAAAATAAGTTACAAGATATTAATTTTAATATAACTGTATGTTTTGCTATAGTTTTCAGTCATTATTACATGTTTTAATAACACAAATTTATTGGTTAATATAATTTCAATTTTTATTTCTAAAGGAAGTACTTCTCTAAAAGAAGTATTTCTCTAATGTGGTTCATAACAAATCTTGTAGGAATAGGTAGACCAGAAGTAGCTAACAATATATCTGCAACTAGTTTAAGATAGCAGTAAAACTAAAGAACTATAATAAAATTGTAAGTAGAGTCACATGACCAGAGGTGAAACTCACCATTACAAAAAGTTTATTATGTATTTATCATGTCAGTGCCAGGAATGCTACCTTCCAAATGTTAGTCATTTGATGAATATTTTTGATTAATTTAATTATAAATACTGTCTTTTTAAATAGAATATTTTGTCTTATATTGGTCTGGGGATCAGAAAAACATGAATTTGAATTCCAATGTGCTACCTACCATCTGTTTGGGTCTGGGGATATTAGCTAACTTTCCTAAGGCTCTATGGTTTCTCGTCCATAGGTGAAATTTACTAAGACCTACTTCATTCAGTTGTTTTGAGGATTTAATGATTAAAAAATACGTTATTGTTAACTTACACTCTGACATGGGATTCCCTAATATTATTCCGTTTGAGTTACAGAGGCTAAATGAAGAAAAAAGAGATGTCAATTTCATCATCACAAGCAACAGTCTCTGAAAACATTTACTAAACATATTGTGACATTGTACAGCACTGAGAAAACCTTAGTGGCTTTTTATGGTCTGGGTGATAATTTTCTTTAAAACCTTTCCCAAGTTAAAAAAAACAAAAGGTCTTTTCTGACCGGACACCCTCATCAAGGGAAAAGATTGAATGTCTCATCAGGCAGTACACCCCTGACTGTTTTAAGTACAAGTCCTCCTGGAGAACTCGAAGTTTTGCTCACTGAACCACAAAATTAAAGTACCATGGAAGAAATCCAGAATAGCCCCAATGCCAAAATATGTATCACACAATACTGAAAGCCTTCAAAATTACTGTATTTACAAAAGCGTTTAACAGATGAAGTAAATGAAAGTTTTATGATCTAAGAAAGGAAACACAATTTTAGTTAACTAGCACTTTTCTACTGTTCTAAACCTTTTAATGGGTGCGGAGGGAATTTGCACTTACTGAAGTAGATCAGTGAAATGATAATTTGTCTTTGAATAGAGTACTTTTATCCCATTAATTTCTGCCATTATGGTAGGAGATAAGATGTAAGCCAATGACTAACTGAAAATTAAGGTCCAAAAAAGAGGAAACGAAACAAAAGAATAGCTTATGTCACATTATACAATATGTAGGATAAAATGAATCTTACATAACCATTTATTATAATCATTTAATGTCAATTATATGCACTTAATTGTGCTTGATTTGCCTTTATAGTTATTATAAATCACTCCCTTTAAAAGCTACATTTTATTATTTTTTTACAGTTAAAATAAGCGATCTAGAGCAGAGCCAATAGAGCCAATAACAAACAGGTTAAAAAAATATCAAAGAGAGGTGCCTGGGTGGCTCAGTCATTCAGTGTCTGCCTTTGGCCCAGGGCATAATCCCAGGGTCCTGGGATCGAAACGGGCATCAGCCTTCCTGCTCTGCTGGGAGCCTGCTTCTTCCTCTCCCACTACCCCTGCCTCTGTTCCCTCTCTCGCTGGCTCTCTCTCTCTCTCTGTCAAATGAATAAATAAAATCTTTAAAAAAAAAATCAAAGAATAAGTAAAGATAACTTTAAGACCTTCGATGGGATATTAAGTGTCTTAAAATTATAACATTTCCTCTCGTGTTTTCTAGATTTGGTGCTAAAGAACAAAACTGATGCCCTTTGTAAAAAAATACTGACAAAGGAAAAATATTTAGATTACTAATGTGGGTAAACAACATTTCTAAAATTCAAAAAACATTTACTGAATGTAAAATAGTAATGAGTAAGTTACTAATCAGGGAGATGAGTAATTATAAATTTTTATTTTATTATTTTGATTAAATAAACTTTCTTCGTTATTTCAACGTTATTATAAAACAGTCATGTAGAAAACAAACTACTACAAGTGCACACATATCCACTACTCATCTTAAGAAAGAAAACATAGCCAGTACAGTTGTAAGTCCCTGTGTATCTTGCCAAAACACATTTTCTTCTCTTCTACACACAGGTAACCATGACTATTAATTCAGTGTTTATCATTCTTATGAATTTCTTTATAATTTATACACATACAATTATTTCTTCTCATTTTATTTAGGCTCATTCTGTTTCCTAACTTGGTATGTAGGATGTTTGGTTCATTCATTTTCAGCCTTTGTTCTTTCCTTATAAAATTTTTAAAAAGCAATTAATTTTTTCTCTATTTACTACTTTAGATGGATCCCCAAAGTTTTGATATCTAATTCTTTATTGTCATTCAGTCCCAAATATGTTCCCTTTTGCATTATAATTCCTTAACGGATATGCTATTTAGAAGATGTTTGTTTAAAGTTATCTTTTAAAATTGGGCCTTAACTTTATTAACACTAACATTACAGCTATATAAACCAGATCTTTGAAATTTGTTGAGACTCTGTGGCCTAGCACATGGTCAATTTTTGTAAATACCCCATGAGTGCATGTGAAGCATGTGACCACTAACTTCTAGCAAAAACTGTCCAGTATCTGTAAAAGCCACTTCGGTTTAAGACCGTTAGCTGTACAGTGGAATTTCACTTCTGATAATTCTACTAAAGTACACCCAAAGGAACTTATAAGGACATATGTACAAAGCTACTCACAGCAACCTTAGTGGAAAAAAAATTAATATCCAACAGGAGAAAATTTATTAATAAATTATTACTATTCAACATTTTAAAAAATGAGACAAATACTTAAGTATAAACATGAAGAAGCATCTATTATAGATTTTAGAGTAATATATGTAAATACACACAAATTTACATATGTGTGTTTGGATTTTGAGAGAGAGAGAGAGATAAGAGCTGGAGGGAGAGAGCTGAGAAAGGGGGAGGGGATAGAGAGGGAAAGGCAGTGAGGGAAGAAAGGGACAGAAAAGAAAGCTCTTTCTACCTATTATTTAAAATTTTCACCTGTTATTTTATATAGTATTAAGTTGTTCATTCCTCTCCCACTTCAACAAAAGGGGTGGAGGTAAATTTCTTAAATTGGGTGGTATAATTACGAGAGATAAATTGTGTCCCATAATTTCCATTTATATTTCCTCTCTTTCTGGAGTGACAATATGTTTGTTCAATAGAGAAAAAGAAAAATATGAGAAGCCATATCTGCAATCCAGGCTGGAAAACTGACGGTCTGCAAGACATCAATAAAATAGGGAAGATCATTTACAGAAGGATTCAACAAAAAGGGAGACCGGATCAATGGGTCAAGACGGCTGATAGAATGTAAACAATGAGTCTGGGAAAGCATTAAGAAAAGTGTTCAAGTTACAGGGATGGACAACAGGGTGCATTGGGCTATTACTATTTACTGAGCTAAGGAAAACAAGAGGAAGGACAGATTTTAGGGGAGGGACAGTAGTTGTAAATGCTGAGTTTATCTGTAACATTTAGGTGGAGAATTTTAGTAGATAGCTAACTCTGAGTGTCAGGAATTAAAGAGAAAGAGCTAGGTTGGGATATTTATATTTCATAACTGAAATCATGGGATTAAATAAGATTTTCTGTATGAATAATTCGTTTTAAAAATGTGAACATTTTGCTTTTCCATTGTTGGTGGTTTCAGCCCTGATACTAGCCATGGTCAAAATCATTGGTATACCAGCGATTACCCTAGCTTCACTGTCTGTTCATCTCAAGATATTTAATTTTCAAAGAGTTATTAATACTTTTCAAACTGCTTTTAAATAAGCCAAAGGATGGTTGTCAGGGCAAAGGCCACAGAAGGGGCTTAGATGCTAGTGTACCAGATATGTAACTGACATGATTTTCTAAAGGGCTTCACCAAGCTTTCCTTAACACCGATTAAATAGCACGTTTAAAATGTACAATTTGAGAAGGTTTGACAAATGTTTACACCATGACACCATCACCACGATTAAGAGGAGGAAAATATCCATCACCCCAAAATGTCCTCTGCTCTTTTAAATCCCTATAAATCCCCTCTACCCTTAGTCTCTAGGAAACCACTGAACTGCGTTGTGCCACTACAGAATATTGGTATTTTCCAGAAATTTATATAAATGGAATCATGCAATACACACTAATTTTTATCTGCCTTCTTTAAGAAAAATAATCCTGAGATTCATCCATATTGATGGATATGTTAAAAATTTATTTGTATTTTTGAGTAGTATCCCATCACATAGAGACACCACAATTGGTCCATTCATCTGTTAAAGAGCATTTCGGTTGTTTCCAGTTTTTGTCTATTACAAATAAGGCTGAAGTCTTTATATGAGCATATGTTTTAATTTCTCTTAATACTTAGGAGAAGAATGGCTAATGCATTGTTTTAGGTGCATGTTTAACCTTTAAAAAAAAACTGCCAATTATTTCCCTACATGTTTTTACTATTTACATTCCAAACATAAGTATACAAGAATTCCAGCCAGGTTACATCTTTGCCAATAATTGGTATAGTCTTTTTAAAAATTTTAACTTTCTAATATGTATGTAGGATATTTCCTTGTGAGTTTGATTTACATTTTCCCAATAACTAATTATGTTGGGTAGTTTTATCATGTGTTTATTTACCATCAGCATATCTTTTTTTGAAGTATCTGTAAAATCTTTTACTGATATTTGAATTATTTTTTATAAATCTTATATGCAAGTCTTTTCTCATGTATGTTATTTTCCAAATGTGGCCTATCTTTTCATTCTCTTAAAAGTGAACTGAAAAACAAAGCTTCTTAATTTTGTTGACAACCAATTTCAATATTTTTGTGCATCATGCATTTTCATTTGTGAATCACGTTTCTAAGAAATCTTGCCTGACTTGGTGCATCTGGGTGGCAGAGTCAGTTGGGCGTCCAACTGTTGGTTTTGGCTCAGGTCATGATATCGGGGTCGTGAGAAGGAGCCCTGTGTCTAGCTCCATGCTCAGTCTGCTTGAGATTGTCTCTCCCTCTCCTCTCCCTCTGCCCCTCCCACTTGTGCTGGCTCTCTCTCTAAAAATAAAAATTAAAAAAAAAAAAAAAGATTTTGTACTGTGTCTTCTTCTAGAATTGTTATATTTTTAGGTGCTGTATTTAAGTCTATGATCTGTTTTGAGCAAATCATTGTATATGGTAGAAGGTACTGATCGATGTTCACTATTTTGCATATGACTACCTGATTATCCTAGTATGCGTTGGAAATATTATCCTATTTCCACTGAATTGCATTTCGAGGCCTTTATTTTTACTTTAAAAGGGCTACTATGCTTGATGATATATGCTACTACATATTATAAAACTTTCTAAGTGTTAAAATGACTTATGAGATTATGAGATGCCTTAAAATGGAGAACAAATTGAAAAAAATGACCATAGGTCCTCAAATAGATTAATATTGAGTTACGGTTGAGAATCTCCTACCTGTTCATCCTTACGGCAAGACAGATGCTTTGTCTGAAATGTAATAAATTAATATTCTGGAGGCAGGGATCAAATTAAATAATTCTATCCTATCTCAGGGGCTCAATGATGCTTAGAAGACCAGGGAGTGAATGTCCCTTTCCAACTGCAGTCAGCACGTTATCAGTAGAATACAGGACACCATGTTTTGTCACACCCAACTTGAGAAATCATTATACCTTCAAAATTAAATTTATTAAAATTCATATTTGAGAAAAACCTGATTATTTACATCTTGGCATCTATATATCGCAAATCAAATGTGATGGGCTGGTAAGAAATGGAGCTCAGATACCAAGAGAGATAAAGACTGTTTTGATACTAATTAGTGTTGCCAGATTGAAAGCTTACCCCCATGTGATTCCTGTTCAGCTCGAGGTTCATTAATCACTTACGTTTAGTGAGACCCTCCTGAGAAATGCTGCCATGTGTTAAACAAATATTATGTAAAATTTGAAAAGTAATAATTTTCTCTAAAATTGAGCTCAATTCATCCCTCAAGGACATGTGAACAACCCACAGGTATGATCAGAATTCCCAAGATAAGCAGAAGCAGCTCTACTAAGTTCTTCAAGAGCTATCCAGAGAATACACTTTGTGTTTCTTCAGGGATTAGCTCTATCTTTGTTGGCTGAAGGAGAATCAGATATATCATATTCTGTTCATATTCTACTATCTGAAGCCTTTGCTCAGGATTCAGTCACTTACAGTAATTACAGTCTACCCATCCATTTCTCAAATGCAAATGCCCCTGAGAAGAAGATAAAATTAAGCTCCTCATGTCCTAGAGAATGTGTTCTTAGAGTGGAATATACAGCCTCTGCCCCCAGAAGTTCTTCAAAAAAGCCACCCATCCCTGAAAAGAGCCAACTTTTGTGTGCAGGAGAGGGTGTCTATACCATCAGATAAATAGCAAGCCCCTGGGTGAGGAAATATTAAGAAGTACCAACCGGGGAGGTATGTATAGTTCTATTAAATGGCCTTCTGTGTGAATGGCTTTATTCATTTAGTGCTGTATAAAGGATTTTTCACATTTTTTCATTGTGCTTATAATTAATGTGAATGGCAACATATTGTGTAGTATTGTTGTCTCATATTTACATAACACCTCCTTTATTTTTATTATCTTTTATTTTCCTATTGCAAAATATTTTTTTAAAGATTTATTTATTCATTTTAGCAAGAGAGAGCACATGTAAGTTGGAGGAGAGATAGAGAGAAAGAATCTTCAAGCAGACTCCCTGCTGAGTACAGAGTCCAACTCTGGGTTCGATCTTACAACCCGTGACCATGACCTGAGCTGAAACCAAGAATTGGATGCTCAACTGACTGAGCCACCCAGGCCACCCAATTGCAAAATAATTTTTATCCTATCTATTTAATATCTACATTTTGGTACAATTCCCTTGAGCTGACTATAAAAGAACGTTTTCTATACCTCAGTTATCATTAAACTGCTTTTAAACAAAATTTTAATTTTAATAAAAGGAAAACTGTCTCACACAGTGTACATGTCTGACCTTTCTTCCAGAGTCCATTTTAGTGATACAGCTTTGCCGATGACCTATCTTAGACATCACTTTGTTTGTTCCCCCGGGCTTTAGGCACACTGCCAAGTGAGGAACTTACATGACTTTAGAGAGCCAACTTGGCCAACCTAGCTCTATTTCGGACAAAGCAAACATTAACGTCTCTAATCAATGGAAGAGAGGACTGCTGTAGCACTTGCAAGCTCATGATGCCCCTAGGAAAGGACTGTGCCAGTTGCCTAAAGGGCAAATAGTGCCTTCATTAACCCCCTCTTCCTCTAGGCAAAAGGGAGTTTTCAGTATAGGACTCGGATAGGATTCTGGCAGAAGTCTGTGTCGAATTCTGTCTTGGGTACCTGGGGCAAGGCTTTGAATGACCCTATGGATATGAAAAGTTATACTAAGCATGGGTCAAAGTTTTATGGCAAACAGGACCCAATACATAGGAAAATATGAAGACAGCAAGTGCTAAACACTATGCAATGTACCTGAGCTATACATACGAACGAAATATGGCTTCCGTGTGCCAGAGGTACATTTAGTGGTGCGGAAGCGAAATAAAAATACATAACACTGTAGGAAGACTGCTGTCATCTCAAGTACTCCAGATGAAGAACTTTACAAAAATTCCCCAAAGGTAGAAATGTAAATGATTTTTAAATAATATAAAAATATTCAGTATCATTATAATGGAGTTGGAATTTATTGGTTGCTGCGTGGCAGGAATAACCTGAGCTTCTCCCTAAAGCAGACCTCAGTTAGAGGCACCAGCAGAATGGGTCCAGGACACAAATTTTGAGAGCAACTCTGCAGCCATCCAAATATATGCCATACCAGTTGGGTAGGCCAGCTTTTCTCTCTTCCTCACTTTCTTTGGGATATCTAGAAAGAGAAAGTGAATCCTTTTCGTGACACATGTAGGATCCCAGTTAGACCAAAGATGCTAAAATGCCTATTCCTGTTAGATACTCTACTTCACTGGAGCAGAATCTGGGTTCTGTCTTGATACCGTATTGCCTAGACGGTAACTCGCAATGTTAGTGTTCAATAAATAGTTTCTGAATGAATGAATGCGTGGATTTCTTCCCTAGAGTATAATGTTGAAGAGAGCTGCCAAATGGTTCACTAAGTAATGTGATGGGAAGGTTTCTGCATATGTGCATGTGTGTGTGGAGCTCAACAGAAATAGATGGGCAGTTTCTAATTGTGTTGACAGAACCTAGGCCTAAACTTTTGTGAGAATTGTATTTCCCTAAAGGTTTCATGCAGGATCTTACAAGCATGCTCCACCAAAGTGATGTTCTATATTAAAACCCCTGTATAAATAAAGCAGTTTATTAAATGATAGTTATTTCTACCTCCTTGGAATTTAAACCACGGGAATATCCTTACGGACTTAGACCATGTCGTATACACACCATGGCAAATACGTGACAATAATTGAAACTGGATGTTACTTTTTTTAGAGTAAAAAATGTTCCAGTCTTAGTATAAAAGAGCTGAGTAGAGGGGCACCTGGGTGGCGCAGTCGTTAAGGCGTCTGCCTTCGGCTCGGGGCGTGATCCCGGAGTACCGGGATCAAGCCCCACATCGGGCTCCTCCGCTATGAGCCTGCTTCTTCCTCTCCCACTCCCCCTGCTATGTTCCCTCTCTCGCTGGCTGTCTCTCTGTCACATAAATAAATAAAATCTTTAAAAAAAAAAAAAAAGAGCTGAGTAGAGATTTGGACAGCTGCCTGGCACTTAGACTGTGCCACAATTTGCTATGCCTAAGATTCAAATTGGAAAATATCAACAGGGTATTAACTGAAATAAGTTATTCTGTTAATATAGTTAACCTTCCCCCCTTGGTTAATGTCAGGGGCTTCTGTTCAATATAGCAAAGTGAATTTTAGTGAAAATAAACAGAAATATTTGGAAATTACAGTTTGTCAGAAAGTCTGGATATACTGATAAGCAGTGTGTTTACATTTATATATCGCAAAATCGTGTTCTTAGATTTGAAAATCATGTGAAATATTAGCCTAAAGCAAAATTTATTGTAATGGGACAGACACTTAACCAAAAAGTGATATTGTTCCTCTAACTTAATGCCTACCAAAAGGGTATATAAATTACAGTGAACGAAATAATTTGGAGTTGAAATGATCCTTCTGAGGGAGTTGACTGAATCTTGGTTTGTTTTCTCAGTGCTTCAGTATTTCAGTATTCATTTACCCTAGGAAATATGGAGTTTAGACCTCTGATGCATAGAAGGGAGATATGTCAAATTTCACTGCATTAATCCTTTAGTACTTTGCTTTTCAAAAAAGTGGAAGGGAAGTAGGTTGCTGCCTATTTGTACAGTTTATATATACATATATAGATAGATGATAGATAGATAGATTTTATTTAATTAATTAATTTATTTATTTATTTATTTATTTGACAGAGACAGCCAGCGAGAGAGGGAACACAAGCAGGGGGAGTGGGAGAGGAAGAAGCAGGCTCCCAGCAGAAGAGCCTGATGTGGGGCTTGATCCCAGAACGCTGGGATCACGCCCTGAGCCGAAGGCAGACGCTTAACGACTGAGCCACCCACGCACCCCAGTTTAGTTTATATTTTAACAAACTCTAATTTGGTATTTTCCACTTCATGAAAATGCAGCAAAAGACATGATAGCAATATAAATAAGGCAGGGATTCATTACCTCTTTTGATGCTGAAATTAAGCAATTAGCTGGTTCCCTCTAACAGTTACTTTTCTGGAGTCTCTCTCCCTCTCTCCACCTATGTCCCTCCCCTCCCCTTCTCTTCCCTCCCCACCACCCCTGGTGGCCATGGGTGGCCTACATTTTCTTCTCCGACTTTGGGAGAAGGATTGCAAGATCAGCGCTATCCTCAGAAACTCTGAACTGTTGCCTGCCTATTGGGACTCCTCACTCACTTTGGGAAATTGGTTAATTCTTAAAGATAAGTATTTTGTTAATTTTGCTTAGTTTCCCACATTTCCTTTCTAGTTTTCAGCTATCTGGTGTTACCTGACTAAGAAAAAAATGTTGTAAAGTGTGACATGCAACTGTTAAGATATTAAAGAATTTTTTTTTGCAAATGTGATGTGAAAGTAGAGCCCTAGGATACCAAATAATTTTCAGTAAATGCTTCACTGTAGTGTATATTAACAGTTGGATATCACATCCACATTCTGCCAACTTCTAGATGCTGAGGTAGGACAAGGAAGGAGGTGCTGAGATTATAGTCGAGTGCTCATCAGTGGGTTCAGTGCTCCTGCTGAGCTAGCCACTGGGTCTCAGGCTCACGGGTACAGCTGGTGGCAAGTCCCTGCAATCAGGAGCCATCACTAACAAAAGACTCTGCAGTCATTTTAATCAGTCTTCAGCAACGCTAGCAGTAAATGTACCGAATGGATACGTTTTCCTGGGAATTGCCACTGTGGCTTTAGTATTCTGCTTGAATTGAGATAGCATAATACAATGTAGAAATCAGTGATGATGGAATCAAATATTCTACTGGGTATGAGCCTAGCTTGAGTCTATAAAGTTACCCTAATTCTCGATCTAGGGAAGAGCATTGTTAATTATTCACAAAGTAGACATACAGAAGGCATGTATAGTATGTCTAAGACATTATGTAAGTGGACCCTAGAATATTTGCACAATGGTGAAGAGTTCAGAAATACAGTAGCTTATGTTTAAGCAAAATGTGTAAGACTTGATCTAATGAATTTTTTAAAGTTTTTTCTTTTTACACACGTGTGTGTAATTCAAAATGTCAAATGAACCAATAAGGTTTTGTTAAAAACCAACAGTTCCTGTCCCTCCCTACCCTACTCCATACCAATAAATATATTTCTCTCTCTGAGCTAGCTATGTATATATCCAGAGATTTGCCACATATTTCTTAAGTAACATGCTTATGGTGTTATACCATGATTTTTTTTTTCATTTTCTCTATTTCCTATTGACCTCTTATTATGGAAGATGAGGCTATAGTTCTTCCACACTTCTGCTCTCATTCATTTCTCCATCCGTCTTGCATACATCATTATGTCATTTAAAAAAAAAAAACCCAAAGTTGTTATACTTTAGTTAAACTAATATTTGGTATTTATATTATTATTACTATTTAAATATTACACACAGATGAGCCATGAAATCTTCTCAAATTATACTTTCTGTCTTGTATAATGTTTGCTTCCCCCTGGAGTTCATAAATGTTTCAGGTTCTCCATTGTCTGATTTTTTCATCATCACTAATTTTTTCCTTAAATGTAAATCTTCTCTCAAATCATTTTTTAAAAATCCAAATAATCTCTTAGTTTTTTCTACCTAGAAATTTATTTCCTGCTCTTGTACAGAAAGCTTACAAAAGATACAAAAAGGTAAAAAGAATAATTCTATAAGTACTTGGGTACTCAATGTTTAGTTTGAGAAATAAAGGATTACATGAAATATAAGAGCTTCACGTACCTTCCCGATATATCCCCCCTCATTCATGTAAACTGTCCCAAATGCAATGTTCATGATTCCAATTTATTGTTCTATACTTTTTCCATGAATATATACATATCAAAGAAAAAAGTATTTGAGCTCAGGGTATTTTAAAATATTTTAGAAATGCTACCATACTGGACCAATTTCTTATGCCATACACACAAATAAATTTAAAATGGAAGAAAGACCTAAATGTGAGACAAGAAACCATCAAAATTCTAGAGGAGAACACAGGCAGTAACCCCTTTGACCTCAGCTGTAGCAACTTCTTGCTAGATACATCTCTGGAGGAAAGGGAAACAAAAGCAAAACTAAACTATTGGGATCTCATCAAGATAAAAAGCTACTGCACAGTAAAGGAAATAATCAACAAAATTCCGAATGGGAGAAGATATTGGCAAATGATAAAGGATTAGTATCCAAAAATCTGTAAAGAACCTATCAAACTCAACACCCAAGAACAAATAATCTAGTTAAGAAATGGTCAGAAGACATGCACAATCCAAAGAAGACATCCAGACACATGAAAAGATGCTCAATATCACTCATCATCAGGGAAATCAAAACTACTAATAAGATATCACCTCACACCTGTCAGAATGGCTAAAATTAACAACACAGGAAGCAACAGATGTTGGCAAGGATGCAGAGAAAGGGGAACCTTTTTGCACTGGTGGGGGGAATGCAAACTGGTGCAGCCACTCTGGAAAACAGAATGGAGGTTCCTCAGAAAGTTAAAACAGAGCTACCCTAGAACCCAGCAATTGCATTACTAAGTATTTATGCAAAGGATACAAAAATACTGATTTGAAGGGACACATGCACCTCAATGTTTATTGCAGCACTACCAGCAATAGCCAAGTTATGCAAAAAGCCCAGATGTCCATTGACAGATGAATGGATAAAGAAGAGGTGGTATATAAACGATGAAATATTAGCCTTAAAAAGGAATGAAAGCTTGTCATTTGCAAAGAGGTGGATGGAGCTACATAGTATTATGCTAAGCAAAGTAAGTCAGAGAAAGACAAATACCATATGATTTCACTCATATGTTGAATTTAAGAAACAAAATGGATGAATATAGGGGGAAAAAAGAGAGAAGCAAATCGTAAAAGACTCTCAACTATAGAGAACAAACTAAGGGGTACTGGAGGGGAGGTGGATAGGGAATGTGTTAAGTATTAAGGATGAGCACTGGGTGTTATATGTAAGTGGTGAATCACTAAATTCTACTCTTGAAACTAATATTACACTGTATGTTAACTAACTGGAATTTAAATAAAGATTTCAAATTACAAAAAATCAATAAAACAAAAAAAGAAATCCTACTATACTGTCGTCAAAATACAAAATGAAGACCAAATGTGAAAATTCCCTGACCAGACAAAACCAATTAAATCATGTAAGCAAAACTAAATCTAGTTTATTTCATGAATATAAGCAAAAGTTAACTTAGGTTATTTCTTGCAAATTCCTCTAATAATCTAAAAGAAACTTAAGTCATTTTCCTAAAATAGTATAAAACAATCATGCTTAACTGATCCCTGCCATCTAGAACCCCCATTGTAATAACCAACCATTGCAAAGGTTAAACAACTACCTCGTTTCATCCTATAAAGTCATGCCTCCAAGCTTCATTATCAGTGCCGGGTTTGGAAGCTCCCAGCTCATGAACTGTTCTTATATATATAATAAACTTTTACTAAATACTATTTCACTGATCTGGTTTAAATTTTTACTGTTTCTAGATTTTTTTTTAAAGATTTATTTATTTATTTATTTTGAGAGAGAGAGAGAGAGAGAGAGAGAGAGAGAGACAGCCAGCGAGAGAGGGAACACAAGCAGGGGGAGTGGGAGAGGAAGAAGCAGGCTCCCAGCAGAGCAGGGAGCCCGATGCGGAGCTCGATCCCAGGACCCTGTGATCACGCCCTGGGCCAAAGGCAGGTGCTTAACAACTGAAACACCCAGGTGCCCGTTTCTAGATTTTTAACACAGTACCAATTTTTCAATCTTCTATTTTTTCACTTGACATTACAATGTTCATGAGTTCATTTATGTTGACACACGTAATTCTAATTCAGCGACTTTCACTGCTCTATGGCATAACCATTATGTTCAACATGCGTGACTAGTGCAAGTAAACATAAAGCCACTTCCTTTTTATCTTTTCATGTCACTTTAGATCATCCGTGTGTTTCTACTACTTCCCGAGACGGAGAATGAAAAATTCAGATAGATCTAGGACTGCGTGGATCCTTTGAGAGCTTTAGGTCACAAAACAGTATCAATTTACTGTTTAAAGGTCCAGTCATATACGATTATCAAAGTCCAAATCTGTTTTGAACTAGAAAGAAGGACATGGAAGTTTCTTAGCATTGACTCCCCTTCTCTCAACAACCTAACATCAGGGAAGCTATCTCTCAAACACAAGGCAAAGTCCAAGAGAATCACAAAGAAGCTTACCCCAACATTTTTGAACTAGGCCAGAGCCAGCAATTGCAACTTGTGGACTTTTTTTCCCCCAGACTTTTTTATATGACTACATTAACACCAATTCTTTTCAGCCATAGTTCAGTGACATTGAGCATAACTTGCAGCCAAGTACATTTCAAAAAAACACTTTCACTATTATTAAAGTGAATTATCTGCATCTTCTGTGACAATTACATATCTTTTTTCTTTTTCTATTGTAATCTGTTAGCATAGTGAAGTACCTTAAAGGTTTTCTAAATAAAAATAACCTTGTATGTCTGTTTTATTTTTTTTATTTTTTATTTTTATTTTTTTTAAAGATTTTATTTATTTATGTGATAGAGAGACAGCCAGCGAGAGAGGGAACACAGCAGGGGAGAGGGAGAGGAAGAAGCAGGCTCCCAGCAGAGGAGCCCAATGTGGGACTTGATCCCGGAATGCCGGGATCACGCCCTGAGCCGAAGGCAGACGCTTAACGACTGCGCTACCCAGGCGCCCCTTGTATGTCTGTTTTAAACCTAATATTTGTGGGGCGCCTGGGTGGCACAGCGGTTAAGCGTCTGCCTTCGGCTCAGGGCATGATCCTGGCGTTATGGGATCGAGCCCCACATCAGGCTCCTCTGCTATGAGCCTGCTTCTTCCTCTCCCACTCCCCCTGCTTTTGTTCCCTGTCTCGCTGGCTCTCTCTCTCTCTGTCGAATAAAATAAAATCTTTAAAAAAAAAGAAAAAAAACAAAAAAAACCCACCTAATATTTGTGTGTATACATATATACGTATATCCCATACATACAGTCTTTATTCTTACATGTTTTTTTTAACTTCTAAAACTCTGATTATATGTGTGTTGAATATTCTCATTTCATCTCCTTATCTTTCATAATTTCTTTTTTCATCCTACAATTTAAATTCCATATACTATTTTTTTAAATATTTTTTTATTTACTCATTTGAGACTTTTTTTTTTGTTTTTTCATTTATTCATGAGAGACAGAGAGAGACAGCATGCGCAGAGGAGAGAGGCAGAGGGAGAGAGAGAAGCAGACTCCCTCCTGAGCCGGGAGCTGGATGCAGGGCATCGATCCCAGGATCTGATCATGACCTGAGCCGAAGGCAGACACAAAACCACCTGAGCCACCCAGGCACCCCTCTGTATATTTTTATGTCTGCTAGCTTACTAATTCTTTTTCTAGTCATTTTTTTTTTTTTTAAGTAGGATCCATGCCCAGTGTGGAGCCCAATGTGAGGCTTGAACTCACAACCCTGAAATCAAGACCTGAGCTGAGATCAAGAATTGGATGCTTCACCGACTGAGCCACCTAGGTGCCCCTAGCCATGCTTGATTACTGTTTATCCAGTTTTTTGAATTTCTAATAAATTCTCAAATTTCTCTTTGGTTCTTTTTTAAACTTGCCTTTTCAATTTTCATTGTCTCTTGGTTTTTAGTTATTAATATACTTTTTCATTTCTTTAAATATATTAAACATATTTATTCTACATTCCATGACTAAAATTCCAGAATCTGCAGATGTCGCCACGATGTTATTTCATGACTCTTCCTTCTGTTATCTTTTTCTTTATGTGATAAGTGATTTTGGATAACAAGGTCAAGTTCCTTAGCACCATACTACAAGGAATTATTTGACGCCTGGATTTGAAGTTTGTTTTTTCAGAGATCTGATCCTCAGGCTCAGAACCTTGAGCTAATCTTAGTTTATCAATGTATAGGGATATGAATTGGCCATTTTATTTTCAGATTTAACATTTCAAGGATAAAATTTCTCATTTTCATGTTATGCTCTTGAACTGAAATTTTACCTCATTTTTTTGCATTTTTAAAAATTTGGTATACTTTATTTACTTATTTATTTATTTTGGTTTTATTGAAATCCAGGTTAGTTAACATATAGTGTATTATTAATTTAGCGGGAGAATTTAGTGATTCTTACCTTTCTTTTATTAATGTGGAATATCATTTTGATTGATTTGCAGGTGTTAAACCACACTTGTAGCCCAGGAATAAAACCCTCTTGGTCATGGTGAATAATTCTTTTAATGTACTGTTGGACCCGATTAGCTAGTATCTTGTTGAGAATTTTTGCATCCATGTTCATCAGGGATATTGGTCTGTAATTCTCTTTTTTTAGCAGGGTCTTTGTCAGGTTTTGAGATCAAGGTAATGGTGGCCTGATAGGATGAGTTTGGAAGTTTTCCTTCCATTTCTATCTTTTGGAACAGTTTCAGAAGAAGAGGTATTAATTCTTCTTTAACTGTTCTGTAGAATTCACCTGGGAAGCCATCTGGCCCTAGGCTCTTATTTATTGGGAGATTTTTGATTACTGATTCAATTTCTTTGCTGGTTATGGGTCTTTTCAGATTTTCTATTTCTTCCTGTTCTAGTTTTGATAGTTTATATGTTTCTAGGAATTTGCCCATTTCTTCCAGATTGCCTAATTTGCTGGTACATAATTACTTGTAATATTCTGATTGTTTTTATTTCTGCAGTGTTGTTTGTGATCTCTCTTCTTTCGTTCATGATTTTATTTATTTGGATCCTTTCTCTTCTTTTTGATAAGTCTGGCTAGGGGTTTATCAATCTTGTTAATTCTTTCAAAGAACCAGCTCCTAGTTTCGTTGATCTGTTCTAATGTTTTTTTTTTTTTTTTTGGTCTGTTTTGTTTGTTTTGTTTTTTGTTTTTTTTGCTTTGTTTTATAATTTCTGTATCATTGATTTCTGCTGTAATCTTTACTGTTTCTCTTCTCCTGCTGGATTTAGATTCTATTTGCTATTCTTTTTCCAACTCCTTTAGGTGTAAGTTTAGGTTGTGTATTTGAGACTTTTCTTGCCTCTTGAGGTAGGCCTGTATTGCTATATACTTTCTTCTTAGGACTGCCTTTGCTGCATCCCAAAGGTTTTGAATTGTCGTGTTTTCATCTTCATTTGCTTCCATGTATTTTTTAAATTCTTCTTTAAGTTCCTTCTTGACCGTTCATTCTTTAGTAGAAAGTTCTTTAACACCCTTGTATTTGTGGTCCTTCCAAATTTATTCTCGTTTCTTCCAAATTTATTCAAGCTTCACAGCATTGTGGTCTGAAACTATACAAGGTATGATCTCAATCTTTTTGTACCAGTTAAGGGCTGATTTATGACCAAATATGTTCCATGTGCCCTTGAAAAGAATGTGTATTCTGCTGCTTTAGGATGAAATGCTCTGAATTTATCTGTTAAGTCCATCTAGTCCAGTGTGTCATTCAAAGACCTTGTTTCCTTGTTGATTTTCTGCTTAGATGATCTGTCTATTGCTGTGAGTGGGGTGTGAAAGTCCCCTACTATTATTATGTTATTATCAACGAGTTTCTTTATGTTTGTTATTAATTGATTTATATATTTGGCTGCTCCCAAGACAGTAGCATAAATATTTACAATTGCTAAATCTTTTTTTGGATAGACCCTTTTATTATGATATAATGTCCTTCTTCATCTCTTATTACAGTCTTTGGTTTAAAATCTAGTTAATCTGATATAAAGATGGATACTCCAGCTTCCTTTTAATGTTCATTAACATGATATATGGTTCTCTACCCTCTCCCTTTCAATCTGGAGGTGTCTTTGGGTCTAAAATGAGTCTATTGTAGGCAACATTTCACTGGGTCTTGTTTTTTTATCCATCCTGATACCCTATATCTTTTTATTGGAGCATTGAGTGCATTTACATTCAGAGTAATTATTGAAAGATATGAATTTAGTGTCTTTGTATTACCTATAAAGTCACTATTCCTGTAGACTGTCTCTGTTCCTTTCAAGTCTTTGTTACTTTCGATCTTTCTTTCCTGCTCAAAGGGTCCCCTTTAATATTTCTTGCAGGGCTGATTTAGTGTTCACGAACTCTTTTAGTTTCTGTTTATCTTGGAAACTCTTTTTCTCTCCTTCTATTCGGAATGACAGCCTTGCTGGATAAAGTATTCTTGATTGCATATTTTTCCCACTTTGCATGTTGAATATATCATGCCAGGACTTTCTGGCCTGCTAGGTCTCTGTGGACAGGTCTGCTGTCAGCCTTATGTGTCTAGGTTAAGGACTTTTTCTCCCAAGCTGCTTTCAGGATTCTCTTTACCTTTGTATTTTGCAAGTTTCACTTTAATATGTCATGGTGTTTACCTGTTTTTGTTGATTTTGAGGGGAGTTCTCTGTGTCTCTTGGACTCGAATGCCTGTTTCCTTCCCCAGAGTAGGGAAGTTCTCAGCTATAATTTGTTCAAATAAACCTCTGCCCCTCTTTCCTTTCTTCCTCTTTTGGGACTCCTATGATACAGATGTTATTTCAATTTATGAATTGCTGAGTTCCCTAAGTCTACCTTCATGATCTAATAATTTTCTTTCCCCCTTTTTTTCAGCTCCATTATTTTCCATAATTTATTTTCTGTATCACCTATCCTCTCCCTGCTTCTTCAGTCCTCAGGGTGATTATATCCAGTCTGTTTTTGCATCTCGGTTATAGCATTTTCTAATTTCAGTCTGACTAGCTTTCAGGTCTTTTATCTCTGCAGCAAAGGTTTCTCTGTTGTCTTATATGCTTTTTTTCAAATGCAACTGGTAGTCTTATAACTGTTGATCTAAATTCTTTTTCAGATATATTGTTTATATCTGCTTTGAGCAAATCCCTGGCTGTGATATCTTTTTTTTTTTTTAAGATTTTATTTATTTGACAGAGAGAGACAGCCAGCGAGAGAGGGAACACAAGCAGGGGGAGTGGGAGAGGAAGAAGCAGGCTCCTAGCAGAGAAGCCTGATGTGGGGCTTGATCCCAGAACTCCAGGATCACGCCCTGAGCTGAAGGCAGATGCTTAACGACTACACCACCCAGGTGTCCCTCTGGCTGTGATATCTTCTTGACCTTTCTTTTGGGGAGAATTCCTCAGCCTTGTCATTTTGACCAAGTTTCTATCTTTTGTGTGTTATGAAAGCTTGTTATGTTTCCTGAACCTCAGAGCAATGCTATATTAAAAAGAGGTCGTAAACCGTCCAGGGCCTGGCACTTCAGGAAGTTTTCCTGGTATATGCTGTGTGCACTCTGTTGTGTTTTGGCAGCTTTTTCCCACTGGTCCATCCCCCACAGATTTCTTCCTTGCTTGCACTGGGAAGTGCTTGTACCCTTAACTTAGGTGTGCTTTGATTTGTTTTTAAGATAAGCCTGGAAAAGAGAAAAAAAAAAAAAAAAAGCCCGATCCTAGACAAGAGAAAAGGATAAGGAACTAAAACGTAAACAAGCAGACAAACAAAAAACTATAAGCCTGATTCTAAAGAATAAGAAAGAGAGAAGGAAACAGAGTAAGGAAAGAAGAAAATAATAATAATAAAAATAAAAATAATAAGCCTGATCTGAAAAATAAGAGAAAGAAACAAACAAACCAACAAATGAACCAAAAATTGTAAGCTTGAATTCAGAAAAAAAAAGACTAAAAAAGATATATATATGTGAAATAAAAGACAAAAAATATAATTAAAAGTGATAACAATAATATATTATATGTAAGTATTAATAATAATTAATAATAAAATAATTAATAACAATTAAAAATAAGAAGAAAATTAAAAATTTAAAAATTTAAAAATTAAAAAAGCAAGCCTGGTCCTATTTCCACCAGAACTGAAGCTGAGGCTTTGGTGTACTCTTTAATCAGTAGACTTGGTAAATGCGGGGGGCCTGTGCTGGTCTTTGGAGAGAGTGGCCTGCAGGGCTGGCTCACAAGCTGACTTCTCCTTGTTAAGATGTCCCTGCCAGGTACGGGGGGGCAAGGGTTTGGTGGAAGGGACTCCAGCCTCCACTGGAAGTACTATATTTCTCTCTCAAGTCTGACAGTGCTGGTGGGCAAGGGGAAGGGAGGGGTGGTGGATGAGGAAGATGGCATCACCCTGTCCTCTCGTCCCTGGGGAGGGGAACTCCTAGACACCGCTGTTCAGGAGCCCCTCAGAGAAAAACAAAAAAATCTCCTGTTGTCCTGGGTGTTCGTCAGATCTCTGCCCTTAAACTATCTGTTCCTGGCCATTGGCACACTGAGCACCCCAGATCTCCTGTATTTTATCCCTGGCCCATAGCTGGTACTCAAAACTCCAAGTTTTGAAGGACCTGGCAAGGTGCAGACCCAGTCTAGCCGTGAGTCCAGCACTGTCCTGTCCCAGAGAAGCTGTTGCACAGGGTGCACACAGGGGCTAGAATCTATTGTGAGGCACAGCAAAAAGCTGCAGCCAGGTAACCTGCAGTCTGCACGTGTCTCTGTTCCCTGCTCTGTTCTGTCCTGGAAGAGCAGCTGCTCTGAGTGTGCCTGGTGGCTCAAATCTACTGTGGCAAAAAGCTGCTTCCAGGTTATCAGCCCTTAGCGCCCACCTCTGTCCCTGCTGTCGAGCACTGCTTTGAGAGACAAAATACGCTCTTTCAAATGTACTCTGGGAAGGGGAGTGATCTCTCCCAGTACAACCCAGGGGATCCCCTTACCAAGGCTTATTGGGCAAACCCTACCCACTGTACTCTCTTCCTGCTCTCTCCCTCTCCCTGACTTTGCTCAGTGAAAAGGGTTCCCTTTGCGGCCTCATGGCTTTCCTCTTCCCCAAATCATGGCTCAGACCTCGCATCTGCCCCGTTCTCTCCTTTGAACTGTGCAGA
The DNA here is from genome assembly GCF_024610735.1 of Ursus americanus. NCBI lineage: Eukaryota > Metazoa > Chordata > Mammalia > Carnivora > Ursidae > Ursus > Ursus americanus. Next base: position 21,866,457 of record NC_142137.1, read on the forward strand.
TGGTTTTCTTAATCTTCAGATTATATCCCTAGTTGTTCAAAATAGTTTGATGCTGATCTAGCTGTGCTTGAGGGAGGAAGCAAGCTCAGGGTCCCCCGACTACTCTGCATTTTAACTAAAAACATTTACACCATCATTATAACTACTCTTTTTGCATCCGCATTTCTTATCTGGTTAATCCTGAGAAATCAAAGGTCCAAAATCCCAAAGTAGCAGGAAATTCTTTTTGATTATGAAAGAAAGACATTCAGTCACCTGATTCTACATTTCAAACTGTGTATGGAAGATAATTGATGTGCTTTCTAATAACTTTCATGTATTGGGATTGACAGGAGTTACATCTAACAGCTCTATAACTTTAAGAATTTCCTGTTTTGTTGACATCTTACAAAATGTTTGTCTTAATTTCCTACATCTCTCTCATTTCTGTGAAAGTTTTAACTTAAACATGGAAGAACTAAGCTGTGTTTATAAGTGTTAAAGAAGGAACTGAATGATCAATATATTATGTCATATAAAACCCTAATTAAAAATCAAATGCTCAAAGTGATGACAGTAATGAGCAATATTGATGAAAAACAGAATAGCCAGAGATGGAAACAATTTAAAAAGCAGTATTTCTATCATATTTTTTATCATATTTTTTCAATTACCACATAACTATAATTGTGTAGTTTTGTAGTGGTCCATGAATAAATTGTAAGACTTGTTTTTTCACTTAAATCCCCTAAAAGAATTTATAAAATAATAATAATAACAACAACAATGGCAGCAACAATAATTTACTTTATGGACCTTACATAAGTTGAGAGCCATTGAATATAAGATTCAAAGAAACAGTTTAGAAATCCAAGACAGAAAACAAATCTTGGTGTTTAGCTGTCAGAGATGGCAATATATGAAGTAAGTATTTGTAGTTGAGGTAGCATTTGTAACCCCTAATACATTTCAAGAACAAGTTCACTCTGGCTAATAATGTACAGCTATGAAGTCAGGCCACTGGAGCTCAACTCCTACTCGTGTGACCCTCAGCAAGATCCTAAACCCTCTAGGCATCATTACCCATATCCGGTAAATGTGGATGATAATAGTATCCACATCAGAGAGGTATTTTGGAGATTTAAAAGGTAATATTTTGAAATCTTCAGCATAAAGCCTAGCACAGACAAGTATCCAAATGGACATTCATCTCCACAGGCTCTGAAAAAGTTAAGATTTTCAAAGGCCAGTCTGGGAAAATAAACCTAAATGTTGAAGTAGAAGCTAATGGCTTAGTCAACACCATATTTATGTAGCCCACAGTCTTCAAACACCTTCTCTTTCTGGTTTATCTTTCAAACCGTTTTAACAGAGAGCAAGCAAAGAAAATTGGCTGGAGGCCATGGGGGTGGAGTAAGTTCACTGTGCATCCAATCATTAGCTCTGCCATTTTCTTCTTGCACAATATTTTGAGTCTTTGATGGGGGCTAGTGATTGAAGACATTGGTTTTGTGCCACATAGACCTGGTTTCTCAGAGACCAGATTTGGTCACTTAGTATTTGGTGACCTAGACCAAGAATAACTTGACAGCACATGGCTGAGAGCAAAGTAAAAACTCAATAAACACTAGCTATAATTTATTATTATTATGAATAATTTAAGAGTTGACATAATTTTTCCTTAATGTATGTGAGAAATTTTATGTGAAAAATAACTTAATCCAGTTGCAAATTTGGTTACATTATCTAGAATAACCCAGCAGTGTTTGTCTAGTCCTCTTCACGTTAGAAATGCTTAAATAATCAGCTTATTGCATTTGCTAGGGTGGATATAATCTTTTAATTAAGGGCTTTCATTTGATGTCTCATTTTATTCTTATAATTTCTCTATGTGGTACGACAAAAATCATTGCCATCATTCACAAATGAGAACACCAATGCACCAAGTGGCTAAGAGATTTGACTAAAATCACAAAGACTCCCAGTGGCAGAAGTGTAGGGGGGAAAATGAACCAGGAAACCTAAGTTCTGGTCCTGACTTCACCTTTAATGAGCTTGTCTTTGTATGTACAATAGGAACAAAACTCCCTGCTCTACCCAAAGTTTCACAGTATCATTCTGAGAAGTAAAGACAATAATATGTAAAATGTGAAAGTACCTTCAAACCCACACATTGCTAGACAAATATAAGGTGATATTATGTAAGAAAAATCACATTATGCAGTTCAGGTTAAATCTAGCTCTAGCTTCTATATATAAAAAAAAAAAAGATGACTTTTCTATACCACTCTTGGAGAGAAAAGTGACAGAAAAATATTTTATGATAGGAAAAAAATTGTTGTATTTCCTAAGGAAAGGAAAGTTTTATTATTTCCTACTGGGAGAGAAAAGAACTCTTAGAGGACAATGTCACAAGAGTCATGAACTCTAAATCAGGATAGTTGGGTTTAAATCCTGCCTTTGGCACCAAATAACTGTTAACTTTTCTTAAATTCTTAAAAAATGTGGACCTCAATTTACTCTGTGTAAAGTGAACTTACACTAGAAAATGCTGAAGGTCTTTTTCAGCTCTGACTCTCCATTGCTACAGTTCTGCTTTCCAAGCATAGGGCCTTTGTGAAATTGCTAAATTATAGTAACACCTCAGTTGAATTGTGGGACCTGTAAATGCAATGCTCTTAATAATGGAATTTTCCAGTTGACCGGGAAGCAAGTTTATCTCAGGATTTTATCTTTTCATAGTCCTCCTCTCACGACTTTTTTGTTTTTGCTAACTCCTTCTCACAGATTTTCCTTGCAAAATTGCCTGTGACATCCCCCTTCCCTAGCCCTCCCTCAACTTTTTCAAGTCCACACTGCCCTCTTGCATCTGCAGCCAGAGAGTTTCAAAACTATCCTTATTTTGCAATTCAAACTATCACAACACCTTCAGTGTTCCACATTTTTACAGTAAGGAGATAACCAGCATCTAAACATTATTGGAGAGTCTGTGATAAGCAGAATAGCGGCCCTCCAAAGATGCCCACATCCTAATACCCAGAACCTGTGCATATATTACCCTTCAGGGTAAAAGGGACTTTACAGATATATTAGATTAAGGCTCTTGAGGTAGGGAGAGTATCCTAGATTACCCAGGAGGACCCAGTGTAATCACAAGGGCCTTATAAGGAAAATATCCGAGGCAAGAGAATCGGAGTTAGAAGAGATGTGACTACAGAAGCAGAAGTCAGAAAAGGGAATTTAAAGATGCCCCACAGTTGGTTTTGAGGCTGGTGTTCAAGGCCACAAGTCAAGAAATGTAGGCAGCTTCTAGAAACTGGAAAAGGCAAGGATACAGATTCACCTTAGGGTCTCCAGAAAGAACTCACCTCTGCTGAGCTCGGAAATACCCATTTTGAACTTCTAACTTGCATAACTGTAAGATAATAAATTTATGTTTTTTTAAGCCATCAGTTTTGTGGTAATTTGTTACAATGGCAAACGGAAACGAATACAGATTCCTCCACTATTCTCAGTAGTCTGTCTCATTGCTAAATTGGGTTTTGTCTTAACTTCTAGTTACTGGAAGATCTTCAGAAGTTGTGTATATTTTGAAATTTTCCAGTGATGGGGCTCAAGGCAGGCCATCCCCAAATATGCCAAAGTGGCATACAAATTGTTTTGAATTAGTTACTTGAGAAACAGCTGGTGCAAGGACACTCTGATGCTCCTCTCTATTTCCCTAAAAGCAGAAAATAAATCTTCAACATGAAAAGGAACCTCCCTGATCCAGGAGGCAGAGAAACATTCATATTGCCAGATATCAGGAATTCAGGGCTAAGAAGGCTATGTAAACAAACTCAGCTTAATTTACTCACTAATTCATACCCAAGCCTAAGTTTCTTTGTCTTGTCAGTTCTTCATAAATTTATTGTTTGTCTAAAGGTATAAAAGCTGCTTGTTTTGATCTCTTCTCAGACACTAATATCTTTGGAGTTTCCATATACAGGAATTAAATTTGTTTTGTTTTTCCTATTAATCTGTCATGTGTCAATATAATTATTAGATCAGCCAAAAGAACCAAGAAGGTTAGGAAGAAGTTTTCCCCTCCCTGATACCAGAATGCTCCAATCACCAAGTTAGTTACTGAGGTTTAAAAAAAAAAAAAGATTAAGGAGAAGTACTTTATAGAACAATGCAATTTGCATTGTATTTACATTCCCCTTAATCTATTGCTAGCATAATTGATACCCTCAGATAATCACAGTGAACTAGCTTATATTTCTAGATAACGTTTGAGGTTGTTTGCAACCCTGAGTTTTATGATTATAGTGTAAAAACAAATTAGAAGTTATGCAAACGTATCAACTCATATCTCCTTACTGAAGTATACTCTGAGTGACTCTAATTAACAGAATATATCATCTTAAATCTCATTATCTGATATACATTGAAGTTTATTTCAATTACTGATTACTGATACTTGGATATTTTTATGTATGGGGTTATCTACTTTTAAAATCCTTTCTTCTTTATTCATGAAGAACTTGGGGAACAGCTCTCTCATCACCCAAACATCCTGTATGGGACCACACTCTTATTCCACTGTGGAACCACACTATTTCTGGATTCCTTAATAATAACAGTAAGAACGGGAAATTTGAAAATGTGAAAGTAATAGTTACCCACTGATGATCATGGAGGCACACATGGAAGAAAACTTAATTCAGTAGCTTTTTTTGATGATATAATAAGTCACAGAGGAAACAGGGTTAGCCTGTCTGGGAAATAAGGAAAGAGAACAAGAATAACTTTAAAAATAGGAAGTATACATAAAGTAAGAACACAAAGTGTCCTTACAGTGTCATGAGATATGGAAGCTATTATACAAGCCAAGTACTTCAGAAGCATGGGATTTAGGTGACATAGATTTAAGAGATGAGGCTCAAGAAGTAAGGAGGACCAAATCAAAAAGGCCCTGATAAATCAGTGCTAAGGAATTTGGACTTTACTGTACTGAATGCATAAAGCAAACTGAGTGCCTTAAATGGAGAAATAATATGGCCAGTATTGTGTTTTAAACCCTTGGGACTGTATATAGATGACAGATTTGAGTGAGATGGTTATATGGGCAGGAATCCAAATTCAGACTGTTGTTAACACTTCGATTGAAAGTGAGAGTCAATAGTGACAGGTATGGGGTAGTGGATATTTATTAATTGGGTGTGAAGGTTAAGTTGAGTTTGAATGTCCCTCCCCACCATCACTATCACCAACACCACGTTGTAATATTTTCTGTCATGAGAACTGCCAAATAAGAGGAATAAAGATAATCAATTTCATTTTAAATACACAACTCCCTGCAAAACTAAGAATAAAAGGAGGTATCAAATAAGCAGTTGACAAAGCATGGTGGAAAATAAAATTGGGACATTATTGGTGTTGAGATGGATAAGAACATTTGGCTTTGGAGAATTGATCCCCCAGTCTTAGTAAAGATGTGTAGTAACTGGAAATATTACTTATTTACCCTGAGCCCCAGTTTCTCATGTAAGTATTATAATACCTTAACTCATGAAGTTTTGTATAGTTCTTACACATATAAAATATTTAGCACAATATCTATCCAAAGAAAAAGCTTAATAAGAATTAACCAGTCTCAAGACACCTGGGTGGCTTAGCTGGTTAAGCATCCACCTTTGGCTCAGGTCATGATCCCAGGGTCCTGAGATCGAGTCCTGCATCAGGCTCCTTGCTCAGCAGGGAGTCTGCTTCTCCCTCAGCCTGCAGCTCCCCCTGCTTGTGCATGCTCTCTCTCTCTCTTTCTCTCTCTGACAAATAAATAAAACTTAAAAAAAAAAAAGAATTAGCCAATGTAGATGAAGCGATGAAAATAAATACTACAACCATCCCCCAAATGATGACATCAGAAGATGAAAAGAGCAAAGGCATGGAGTCACGCATCCATATTTAACTTGGGTACAAACAAGAAGGTGATAAGAATTATTAAAATGAAAGACAGAAGAGAGGAGAGGGAAGCAGGAAGTGTCATATTGTGGAAGTTGTAGGAAATATTTTTTTTCTTTCCTGGCTGTCCATCACTGACCAGCAAAGGATAAGATCAGTGACACTGGATAAATCTATTGAATTTCCTCTCCCAAGTCCTTGACTCTTAGCACTGTGATTCAAAAACACAAAAAAATTCCAGTGACCCTTATTCATTCTTTAAAGTAATGACCTGACCAAACTGTTGGATAGCACTTTGCTCCTTTGCTCATTTTATGACATCTTTCCCTTAAGAGTTGGTATATGCTGCTTGCAAGCAAAAACCTCTAATTGATATAGAAGGAAGACAACAAAATAGGGATTTTAGGATAAAATACGAACTAATAAATCTCCATTGGCTTTGGCAGTTAGAAACCGAACTGCAGTGTATTATGAAAAATGTGAGATATAAAGTAGTGGGGGTAGTGAATTTGGGGTTCTCTGAGGAAAAATGAGAAAAATAAGATAAAAATCAAGTGGTGCTAAAGGATACAGAATGAGTATCCTCATTTTGTTTGGACTGTTTGGATTATTTCTTTCCTTAGATGTGAGAAACGTAAGTTTCTTTATAGTCCAGGAGAAGCCAATAGGGAGGGAGATTTTTAGGAAGTATGTGGAAGAGGACTGACGAAGGGAGTAAAACAGGAAAGAGGCAGATGAAAAGGCAATAAGACGTATGTGTGGAGGGCTTAGCATTAAACAGGCCAAAGTGTACTGTGACTCAGGGATTGATTACACTTGAAGATAGTGTGAATAAGGGAGCAAAGAAAAATCATCTGTTGACCTCAGTTTTCTCCTTAAAATAGGCATCAAGATCACCAACTGAGAATGAATGTGCATGGATAAAAACGTGGTTTGAAAACTATACTACAGAAGCTTCAGAATATCTTTTAAGGAGGGTAAGAGATCAACATGGATAAGGACAAGGGAAAGAATAAACAGAATGTGCTGAGATTGGCAGTGAAATTGAGACCATGAATATATGTAAGTTTTCAGACGCCCACATAAAGGAACAGAAAATGGAGATTTTTGAAGTTGGGCTCTGTGATTAGATTGTGGTGGTCAAAAGAAGGTATAAAATAGAATCTATGAATTGAGGCTGGTGAAAAGAAAAGGTGAAAGAGAAGGAGAAGAGGAAAAGAGTGTCACAGAGAAGGACTGGGGAGGGTGGCTGCTGTTGATTGAGAGAAAATTGAGGGAGTCTGAAATTAGTTAACATGAGAATTATCTTTGAGGTTGCATAGCATGTATACTGGAATGAGAACCAGAAATCGGAAAACATAAGTGGTTACTGAAGAGTGGACTATCATTTCATGTTAACATTGCACAGGTCCCTGATGTGGATAGATCCACAAGGAGACACTGAAAATAGCTGGGCAAGAGGTCACTGGATTTAAGTAGAGCCAGGAATATTAAGGCTAATCTGTTGATGGATTGAAAACTCTTAAGATTATGGCAGAATGGTAAGAAAAGGGGAAAAGGCAATATATTCCATAAATGAGAGAGTGTGAATAAATAATTGAGAGGTTGTTTGATGAAAGAAGCAACATTAGGGCAGCTAGATGAGAGGAACCAGAGAAGAAAAAGTATTCTGCATAAAAATGGATTTTCTTTTTTTTAAAGAATGGATTAATAAAGAGGTAAAAAGCAACAGAAGGGAGTTAAGAGAATATAAACTCTCTCTTTTAATCTATTGAGAAAAGGGGATAACAATTTTAAAAAGTGAATGAAAAATAGACACATTTCTACATTTGATTAGATGAAAATTAGATGCAAATTAAGTAGGTTACATCATCACACAACCCAATATAGCTCTTAGTCATCTGGGATATTTTGGCTTTGGTTTTTTTTTTTTTTTTTTTTTTTTTTTGGTGTGTGTGATTATTCAAGATATAAAAATGATCCTGCTTAGCAAAGTTCTTCATTCTCCCCAAGACTTCTCTCATGGGAAAGAGTTTGGCAGGAATCATCACAATATTGATGCTGCTGGCTTCCTAGAGGTCAATTTTCTTATACATTGCCTGTCTTTATTAGATAAGAATGATCTGGGGTGTCTTGGCCCTCAGCATTCTCTTTTGGAAATTACATTTTGGCTGGTGTATAGCAGCTGGTTTTAAGATTTGTTTATGCCTAAATCTTTTACTCTCAAAATACAACTGTATAAAACATACCAAAAAATAATACAATACGTATAATATTTGCAGCTATAGCTTAAAACAAATAATTGCTTAATAACTATGACACACATGTGATGACCAAAAATATGTACTCTAAGAACAATAAAAATGTGGCAAACAAGCATACAATTTTTGGCAAAATTATTTTCAAATTTTTAAAATTCTTATGTAAAGTGTTGGCTCCAAATTAAGACAGAATTAGCTAAAATGAAGCAATTTTATACAATAAGTCTGCCCAATTGTTTTAACAAGTATACTTATTTTAAAAAAATGAAACGTGTGTTGTTTAAAATTCAAGAAAATTATATGTATTTCCAGAGGATGTTTAGCTTCCTCGGAGTACCAATATAAAACACTCCAGATTAAAATGTTGTTTAAAAATTCTGAATAAAAAGCTCTTTCAAAAAAAAGTACCACAGATCATATTTTAATCTCTGTACAGCATTTACTGAGTAGTACATTCAATCTGAACCAAAGGACTCAGTTTATTCAGTGAGGTGCACCATATTTTTTTTTTTTAGTTCCCTTTTGGCAAGATTTCAGAACCATTATTACCCAGAAAATATAATACTACTTCACATCAAACAAAACTGAGCAAAGCTAATCACTGGTTTTTACAGACATCTTCAAAACACCTTGGTTCTCTGCTTTGAGCCATATTTTTATGTCTACACGTAGCCCTAACATTAGTCCTACTAACATTTTTCACAATTTCACAATGGCCTCTTAACTGGCCTCTCAGCATCATTCCTGAATGCTCCTTCAATCTATCCCTATAAGACAGGCAGGGTGATCTTCTCAGAATGCAATTCCAATTATGTTATTCTCATGCTTTAATCATTTCTATGGACATAATCAGCTCTGTAGGCTTAATTCTTGCCTTTTTCTCTGATTTCACCTCCAGGCACTCTGTCTCTCTACTATGACCATATTCCCTTCCTCCACAGGGACTTTGCATAAGATATCTTCTCTTCATGAGCTGCCCTCTCACCTCTCCCTCAATCACTACCCTCCTTACCTATTTAACTGTTTCTATTTGTCCTTTAGGACTCAGCTCACAGTTTATTGCCTTGGGGAAGTTTCCCTGACATCATCCCATGGTCCCTCAAACTTACTTTGTTGAATACTGTGCTTTGCTAGCACTTATAACACTTTCATTGATGACTGTCTCACCACAAGACTGTGAGCTCCATGAGAAAGACCGGGCAGCATGTATATATTGTCCATCATTGTGTTGTCTATACCTAGCTCAGCACCTGGCATACAACGGTCCTTTAATATGTTTGGCAGAATGAAGAAAACAATAAATGAAATAAAATGACATTATATAAAGATTTCAATTATCAATCCTTACTCTAAATTATACAATTTTAATACAGGAACTTAGAACATTTATGTTGTTGTTGTTGTTTTAAATCTGAAATTAACTGCAAATAAAGGTGTTATTTTAGGGAAAACTGCAAAATAATTTATAACAGGCAAATGATTATTGAGTATCCTCTCAATGGAATGCTAGGTTTTTTTCTAGTAACCCCCTCAGAGTTATTTGATTTTAAAGAAGTCTGTACGTTTTTCACTGTTTTGACCAAGCTGTATTACAGCCCCCTAAGTTGTAGAAAAGGATTAGTAATACAAATGACTCCCATAGAAATGCAAATGAATTTTGCACCAGAGATATAATCAATTACTTCCTTATAAAAAAGATGATTCCACCGATTATGGTTAATGCCCTAGAGGATATCAACCCATTTTTTAAATTCCTTTCAGCATTCCTGACTGCTCATATATATATCTACTCTTCAGATTCTTCATCAAACTAGATGTGACTTATTGGTTCTTTAATTAACGAGTTAAATAGTATCTCTGACATGTGTATATATATTTATAGGACGGCCATTATCTTACTATTTGGAAAATTATCTTTTAATAGCTGTTTATGCTATTTAAGATACAAGTACCAAAAACAATCACCTTTCATTGTCACACATTCATTAAAATATGTTAATAATGGGGGTACCTGAGTGGCTCAGTCGGTTAAGCATCTGACTCTTGGTTTTGGCTCAGGTCATGATCTCAGGGACCTGGGATCAAGCCCTGCGTCAGACTTCACGCTTAGCAGGGTGTCTGTTTGAGATTTTCTCTCTCCCTTTCCCTCCCCCCCCACTCTCTTTCTCCAAAATAAATAAATTTTTGAAGTATGTTCATAATGGCATACTGACTGACTCTTTTGTGGGAAGAAGATTTAATATACCAATTAGTAGTTTGTATCAAGTGACCCTTCACAGTATATACATATATATCCTATGCATACCACGTATTTGCATTCATACCACAAAATGCATACTTAGACATGTATTCAAAACACTATACATGTGTATGTATACACATATATGTGTGTATGTGTGTATATATATATATATATAATACATGGTTGCATGTGTGCCATTATATATGCATATGCATACATACCACATACATGCATGACCCCTTAACTATATATACATATATGTTAGTTCAATGACTCTATATATATATATATATATATATATATAAAATAGAGAGTATGTATATGTGGAGACAGCAAGAGAGAATTGTTTTTATTCTAACAAGGATTGAAAAGCAATAGGTATTTCTTTGCTTTGTTTTTCATAAGAGCAGGTACTGATTAAACTGCTGGTATTTTATGTGATGTACTTGTATCAAGGACTGAAACAGTAGGAAGATCACAAGTGTTATCGGGCTCTTTTTCTCATCATTAGTGAAATTGATTGCAAGATGTTGTTTTAACCAAAGGACTACCTCCTATCATAGACAATAAAAGAGAAAAAAAAAAGTCATTTAAATAATTACTTTAAATAATCATTTTAAACTAAACTAGTATGGCCAGAACAAAAATTAAATGCCTGTTGAAGTACATTATAAGAAGTGAACTTCACATACTGAAGATCTAACTACAAATTGTTCATTTTACCTTTACTTTAAATTAAACTAGACTACAAATGACCAGCACAATATATGGTACGTTTGTATGTTTTACATGTGCAATAGTTTTCACATTCTCGGTGGCTCTTACATTCATTATTTTATATGTTCTACATTCAAAGGTAAGTTTCTTTTTAAAAAGTAGTCATAAGGGGCGCCTGGGTGGCACAGCGGTTAAGCGTCTGCCTTTGGCTCAGGGCGTGAACCCCGCGTTATGGGATTGAGCCCCACATCAGGCTCCTCCGTTGTGAGCCTGCTTCTTCCTCTCCCACTCCCCCTGCTTGTGTTCCCTCTCTCACTGGCTGTCTCTATCTCTGTCGAATAAATAAATTTAAAAAATCTTAAAAAATAAATAAATAAAAAGTAGTCATAAAAACTTAGTGAAATTTGCTTTTCGCCAAAAAACATATTGAAGATAAACACTTCCAGAGACATGACAAATGGGGTAAGTTTGTATGTGCTGACATGTAAACACTTTCAGGACATATTTTAAGTGAAAAATATAAAGTACAGATATATTTGTGGATTGCAGTTCACTGGTTGTGCAAAAACAAAACAAAACAAAACTATGTACACATGCTTAGGAAATTTCTGCACAAGCTATTAACATAATGTTTAAGTCAGGAATTTGGAGTAAGGTGTATCATTATATGCCTTTACTTTTGGCCTGTTTGAACTTTTTTTTTACTATATGTATATGTTACTTTCAACAAAGAAAAGCTGTTTTATCTCATTTTGATTAAAAGTACTTATTTTAGTATTGCCCATGCATTCTCAGAGATTGTTCGCATGATCAGTAAGAGAAGATAGTAAGAATGAGATGATGTGGACTAGATCATGTATAAGCCATTCAGAAGGATCATGCCAAGCACTCTAGTTCTGTAAATGGGCTATGACCTCAAAGCTATTCCTCGAAAGAAAGTAAGAGCCTAGAAGAAATTCTCATGAAAGTGGAAGACTTTTCAGAAGGAAGGTCATTTTGAATTAGTAGCATCAATAAGCAAAGCATAAACCAGTTGGAATAACTCAAATGATGGTGCCCGACTAGGGATCACTGTGCCTCTAGAGTAGGCAAAATAATAGCCCCTCAAAAATGCCCATGCCATGATCCCCCAGAACCTGTGAATGTTTTATGTTGTATGGCAAATAGGACTTTGCAGATGCGATTAAGTGTATAAACCTTAAAATAAGGAGAGTATCCTGGATAATCCAGGTAAGCCTAACCCAATCACATGAGCCCTTAACAGCAGAGATTTTCTCTAGCTGGTTGCAAAAGAGACATGGGAGAAGGGGAAATGAGGAGAGTCAAAGCATGAGAAACACTTGATGTGCTCTTGCAGGGTTGAAGATGGAAGAGGCAACATGACAAAGAACCCCAGCAGCCCTTCGAAGCTGGAAGAGATTCATGGCTGACAACCAGCAAAGAAATCAGTCAACCCTACAACCTCAAGGAACTGAATTCTGTCAACAACCTGAATGAATTGGGAAGCAAGTTCATCTTTAGTGCCTCCAGGAAAGAATACAGCCCTGTGGACCCCTTGACTTCAATCTGTGAAATGAAGCAGAGGACCCAACTGAGCCATGCTATACCAGGACTTCTGACTTACAGAAGTGTGAAATAATAACTTTGTATTGCTTTAAGCTGCTAAATTTGTTGGGATTTTAGTCCAGAATAATAAAGACAAACCCATTTGCTTCTGACGAGGCAAAAAATTAATTACGGCATGATTAATGAGCTAATTGTAAAGACAACCAATCAACAAAAGTATCACAGAATGAGAATTCAATAAAAAGAAGTGATTTATATACATAAGCCAAAAGAGGTCTCTAAACAGGAGACAAAATGTAAAAGCCATAGTTGAAGCATTGAGAAAATTGATTATAGTAAGATGTAAATGCTTTTGCATATCAGAATTGCCATAAAGAATGTTAAAACAAGACATAGACTGGGCTTGTTTCTTACGTGTTGAGCATGTGAAAAAGAATCCTTCAAATTACAAAGAAAAAATACAAACCTACTAACAAAAAATAGAACAAAGGCAATAAAGAAGAGAAGAAATGCTACTTAACTATGTATATTAAAACAATGAGATACCATTTTTCATCCATGAGATGGGCAACTGTTGTTGGAATTTGAGGAAATACATATTCTTATCCACTGCTGAGAGGAACTAGAAATTGATTCAACCTTTTAAACTCAATATGGTAGCGTGTCATAATTTTATATATGCCGCTTCTTTGATCATGAAATTCTACCCTAGAGATACAAAAAGATGTTAGTTTCCCTAATGATTAGAACACATTGATAAGCATATGTTGATCTTATGGAGAAGTGATTATATAAGTAACAGTACATTTATACAGAGGAATGCTATGCATCAATACAAAAATGCAGCAAATCAACAAATAAGGAAGCTGAAAGATCTCCGGATATTAGATTCGGGGCAAAAAGGTTTTCGGATGATACATACAGTATATGTTTTCACTAATTTGAAGTCCACAAAACAGAAGGATATTTTTCTACACGTCCATATATATGTACATGCACACAAATACTTAGAAAATAGTATGGAAATGGGGCTCATGGGAGGTGCACTTGGTTAAGTGTCTGACTCTTGGTTTCAGCTCAAGTCATGATCTCAGGGTCATGCGATTGAGCCCTGTGTTGGGCTCAGTGGGGAGTCTGCTTGAGATTCTCTCTCCTTCTCCCTCTGTCCCTCCCACTGGTTCTCTCTCTCATAAAATAAATAAATAAATCTTAAAAAAATAGTCTGGAAGGTATTTGCCAATTAATGATACTTGTATTTGAGAAAGAAACTCAGACTAGACCATCAGGCAGTGGGTACTCAGGGATAATCAAATCACTGGTAGTGTTTGAGTAAAACAACAATAAAAATTAAATTGAATTTAGATATATTTTTTAAATGTAGAAAAAAACTAACATGGATAAGTTACACTGAAGGGGTAAACTTATAATCACTAGTTCCAGCAGCAGTGAGTGAGTACAGCTCTAGCAATAAAGATGATTTTATCTCTGGCATTTGAACTAAGGAAAGGATATTTGTGCCAGATCTGAAAATGTTCTTCATTAAGGAAAACCTAAGAGACTGTTGCACAAACTGTTCTACTGTCCTCTTCCAAATGTAAGGATATCAAAGGGGACTGAAAATGCAGGAGTTCTCTCCCAGATCTGTCTTGAGCAAGAATCTCAGCTCTCAGAGGTACTTCTAGGATCACTTCTGAGCAGTGGCATCTCAAAACCCCCTAGCATTTAACTTGGGTCTTCAAGAAGTATAGATCAGGGTTTATAACTGAACTCTTTACAGATTCCTTATATTTTAAAACTTTCCTGTGCTTGTCATTTTCTCTTACCTATTTCACTTATGCTTATTCTTAGGAAGAAAAAGAAGCTGGGAAAGTAAGAAAATCAGTCAATCTTAAGGGAGCAATATTGAGCTGGTAATAGTAGTTTCATAAAGAAAAAACAAAAGGCAAGCAAGATACCAGGGGTTCACTGGTAAGGTAGGCAGAATACTAATTTCCCAAAGATATCCACATCCTAATCCCTGGAAACTGTGAATATATTACTTTATATGGCAAAGGAGACTTTGTAGGTATGATTTAGGATCTTAAAATAGGAAAATTATCCTGGTTATCCAGATAGGCCCAGTACAATCACAAGAGTCTTTATTAGAGTGAGGCAGGTGTTTCAGAGAGAGATGCAAACATGTTATGGTGCTGGCCTTGAAGATGAAGAAAGGAGCCATGAGTCAACACATCACATAGCCCCTAGTCATACCTTGATCTTAGCCCTATAAGACCCATTTTAGCTTCTTGACATGCAGAATTGTAAGATTAGTGTGTATTGCTTTAAGCAACTAAACTTGGGGTAATTTTTTTACAACATCAACAGGAAACTGACACAACTGGGAAGTGACTTTAAGAACTAAACCATTGGAAAGATGTGTCATTTTCAAACATATATACAAAAGATACCTAATACTTCTTCCCTAGGAAGAAAGAACTGTTTGTTAGAAAACACTTTCCAAAATGCTTTGACTAAAAGATCCTGACTTTATATCTATACATTAATGGTCATGACCTTTAGGTACTAAGGGGCTTTAGAAAAATTTCTAGTCAAACCCCTTTTCTATTACAGATAAGAAAATTTAAGCCTAAAGAAGTGAGGTGATTTGACACTTAGCTATTAGTGAAATAATCAGAACTAAGATGTCCTGATATCTCCTGACTGTACAAAAGAAGGAGAAAGAAGAGAAAGTGTAACTC
The DNA here is from genome assembly GCF_024610735.1 of Ursus americanus. Classification (NCBI taxonomy): domain Eukaryota; kingdom Metazoa; phylum Chordata; class Mammalia; order Carnivora; family Ursidae; genus Ursus; species Ursus americanus. The sequence goes on from NC_142137.1 coordinate 21,881,906, forward strand.
CTCCCTTTTTACTCCAACTATAGGTAGCTAGAAAATTTTAAATTAAGTAATATTGGGTACATGCTAAGATTAGCCCACTCACATGCATGGCAAAAGGAATATATTAGTAAAAGCTTGAGATTGCTGAATGCAGAGTCGAGTTGTCAAGAGATGTATGCAGAGTCAGATTTTAAAGGAAATAAGAGACATTTATTTTCTACTTTCCTCTAAATATCTCTGGAGTAACTTTAAAAGGTACATTAATGAAAGATAAGAGCACAAAGATGGGATCCTTTGCATGCCAATAGATAACTAACCAAAGACTAATAAAGATTCAGTGATCATGCTGATTAGATTATTCTGGATTGTTTCTCACTCTGCAAGCAGTGCCTATACCAAGCTCCTATTACAAATTATGCAATTAATGTAGCTTTGGAAATTGTATTTGCATCTATCACAGAATGTCTATTTGTTGTAACAGTGCAGAAGGATAATGTCTTGAAAGTTCTAAGGATCAAGATAATCATCTGAAACCTTTTACATAAGCTAACTTTTTGTATTGACAATTAACACACACAAAGGACAAGAGAAAAAAATCTTTGTATGAATTAATTGAGTAAAATTCTAGATACTCTGAATTACAATGCATTTAAAATGACCAGTTCTTAACATGAACTTGTTCAGGAACACTCAAAGCCAATATACTGATACTTGTATTCCCACCATTAAATCCTGACAATTAGACCACATGTATATGTATTATGCCAAATAGGACTAAAAAATAAAAACATTAAAAGTCTGTGATGATTTGGATCCTTTTTAAAGTACACTGGAATACCCTGAAATTAATATTTCTTAATCTATAAGTGGATAGTTCCCAGCTGGTATGTTTCTCATCTAATTGAAATGCATAAGAATGAGTCCACACAATCACCGTATTTGTAATTAAATTTTGGGTTTAAGTTAAATCCACTTGAATCACAAAAGCTTGTGGACAAATCTCTTCTCAGCAATAATGCAAATAGAAATATTCGCATAGTATGAAATGCTAATTTTTGGAAACTAGCAACAAATAATACACACAGAAAAATACTTAGACTGTTATAATGAAAAACATTCATCCAAACTGACACTTACTTTGAGATGAGTTAGTTCTGCAATTTCTCATCCTAAAACATCATTTGTATCATTCCAATATAATTCAAAATCCTTCGCCAGCTTGTAAGACTGGGAATAAATTCACATCCTCATTACTTCTTAGGCGTCTTTTGATTAATTAAATCTTTTCTGATTTAGCTCTACAGACTACCTTAAACATAATGTGGATATTTACAATAAGTAGAGAATAAAAAAGAAAGAATATATCATTCAGTGAGAACTAATACTTTGGGAGGGTTCTTAAGAGCTGAAATTAAAGCTCAGAGCTTTTCACAGTTGTACATAGCCCTCGATCCCCAAGTCCTGCACTTGGGAGGGTCATTGTGAAGGGTTAGCCTTGGGTTTTAATATCCACTGTAAAGGGATCATCCAGGGAAAACAAACTATCTTGAGAAGACTTTGCATAAGATTGTTCAGCTACAACATTTTTTAAGGGCTCCCAGCATCTTTTAGACAAACTCTCTGAGGAGGAAAAAAAAAATGCTTATCACACATGTTTTAAATAGAAAAAGCCTGAAATGCACAATTTTCTGCTCGCCTTTTTTTTTAAACCCTTAAACTAATATAAATAGTTGAGAAAAAATTCAAATTCCTCCCTCTTCTTTTTTTTTTTTAATATCTTGACTAGTAAATTATGATCAATTTTAGTGGAATATTGCAAGCTTAAACTACATGCAGGTTCATTTCTTCCTGATCAATTTCCTTCCCCCCACATGTGACAAATGTACAATATTAATGTAACTGTACATTACATGTAATATAAAATGTTAATAATTAGGGAAACCAGGTTGGAAGATATGGGGACTCTATATAGCTTTTTTCTGCAAATCTAAAACAATTCCAAAACTTAAAAAAACACAAAAGCCTTTATTTTACAAATGGCGGCTCCAAAAAAAGATACTTTTTGCCTATCATTTGCAAAACACAACTAAACTAGGAAAAATGAAGGGATATTTCCTAAGAAATTTCAGTTAAGTATTCTAAAAAAACTTCGGAATTTTCATAGAAAAGTCTTATCCAGGTGTATTATTATAGGATTATTTACTATCCCTTCTAGGGATTTTCCAAGGACAACAACAGAAAAGGCAGTACTTAAAACAAATTAAACAAAGTTTTGTTTATTTACAATTACCGTTTTGTATGAAATTCTCATATTATGGAAACAAAAATGAGATTCTAAAAAACTGATAATTCAAACAATTATACAGGGACAATTAGCTAATAATTCTAGGGAAAAAAGAGTTATATCCCAATTTTATTTATTATTAATTTATTTATATTTATTTATATTTATTTATGATGCCAAAATAAATTTAAATAACAATAAATATATCTGATATTTAAATAGCAACAATAATAACAACACTATGTAAACATGTGGAAGAAAATTTTATGAATTTTCTTGGACTGGGAAAACTTTCTAAGCATAAGAAAAATCAAGAATCATAACACAAAAGTATATAAGTTTGAATACCCTAAATTTCAATATTTCTACTTGACTAAAGACACAGCATAAACAAAAGCAAATTAAAAACTGCAAAAATATATTTTCAGCATTTATAACACATTTGGGGTTAATTTATGGCATCAAAAAAAAAAAAAAAAACAACCAAACAATGAAATGGAAAACATTAAAAACGACCATAAGGAAGAGTTAAGAAAAGGAAAATCCAGTAATTTTGGTGGAAAAGTTACTTTATGGTAACTATCTCTAGTAGTGGGTGCTGACATTTGGTTTTCACTTTTTTTTTTTTAAAGACAAAGGCAGACATTCTTTTTCTTTTTTTTTAAAAATTTTATTTATTTATTCGACAGAGATAGAGACAGCCAGCGAGAGAGGGAACACAAGCAGAGGGAGTGGGAGAGGAAGAAGCAGGCTCATAGCAGAAGAGCCTGATGTGGGACTCGATCCCATAATGCCGGGATCATGCCCTGAGCCGAAGGCAGACGCTTAACCGCTGTGCCACCCAGGCACCCCTCATGTTTGTTTGTTTTTTTAATTAATCTTGAATTTGTCTTCAAATCTCATTTTTATCCTTTTTCCCCAAATTGAAATACAGATTGACATAGATCCCAAGTTTGGATATTAAAGCATCTTTAAATATATTTGGTGATCACATATAAGCATGTTCCTTCCCATTCAAATATTTTAAATAGTTTCTTTTAACATTCAAAAAATAAAATGATTCTCTAGCTTCATAAAAACAAAGTTTATTCATCCAAGGACCAATTATTTTAGGAAGTTTTAAGTATATGAAAGCAAGGGTACTCAATGTACATTAACAACTATAAAAAGGATTATTATCACCTCCTACATTGCCTTAATATTACTTGTTTCAACAAGACTTGCCATTAGTATAATTGCTGCAAAGTAGGCTTTAGTGAAATATTTTAAGCAGGCAGTAAGGTGTGATTACATACATTATTACACACCACAAAGTATAGGGGGAAAAACTTTTAACAGGGATTCTTCAATAATTTATTTTCCCCTCAAAATTCCCATTACTTTCTCAAATATTATAAATTGTCCAACCCACAGTAAAAGCTTCAAACAGGGAATCTTGTGAAAGATAAAAGAATGAGCCATCATCTAAATATTTCCTGAAATAGAAGTAGTCTTGTTTATGTCATGTAGAAGAAACACACGCAGTAATTACCTAAATTCTAGAACAAAATATTATGCAGTGGGAAGTCTACTGGACAGAAGTAGAACCTTTATGGTGCCTCTGACTTATTGCGTGACTCAGAAAGAAGCAGCCTGAATATCCTACTTGCAAAGTGAAAGGCCTAAGTGGAAACCTAATGGAAAGCTTTTCTGACTTTCAAGCCAGGAACATGAATCTGAACCACTATATTGCTATTTTGGGTAGTAACTAGTTACCACCAATCCACAGAGCAATGAGAGAGCTAATGACTTCCCTCAATCCTGACTAGTCTACATCTGAACACACTATCTTTAACTATACTTGCTCTTTCAGGAAGATATTAATTCTGCTCATTAGAATGTGAACCACCCCAGCCTATAATCTCCTGTGTGTAGGTTTGTGCAAGGGTCCTTCTTCCCACATTTCCTCTATGCTTTGAAACTGGAACCATGTCATCCCTTCTTGTATTTAGGTCCCCCTGAGATCCAGATATATGATGTTTTAAAATACATCATAATAGCAAAATGCTCCTCAAATCCTCTTGCCCTAGTCAGTTGCTGAAACAGATGTTTAAGCCTTGATCCGCGCTAACCCAGTCTAGAACATTTGGAGTTCCAAATAAGCAGCAGCCAGACTCTGGAATTCCTTTGCTGCTCCCAGCCTTCAGTGGGTCTAGCAAAGCCCTGGACACCTGCCCAGTGAGTACTATCTCTCACCTACTCCCATCATTCTACCTGTACTATTTTGGTATAATTGCATGCCTGCCTCATTTCCCTTACCCCAGTCTAATGTAATTGGGACCGTGAAAACCTGCCTAAACATTTCTAGTCCTGTCTCCTAAGAAATTGAAACTTACGGTTGTACCTCCAATCACTGCCTGGGGTTTCACTTCAACACAGATATCAACGTCCTTGCATAAACCAAACTCTGCGTAAGAGTAAAACAATTGCCCGGGCTATTCTAGTGCCCACATGGGATCCCTTTTGTTAATGTCAACAGCTGACAAATGGGTCTAGGTAAACCAGGCCTCCTTAGAGATTGTGATTTGTCCATAATCTTTGGTGACTCCCACTAAGCTACGTGGTCCAAATTGAGCCCAAAACATTCCCAGTGCTACCAACAGTCTATTGGTAAAGATCCAAAATGCTTTATACCTAAATTCACATAAGCTATGACACTTATATCTGACAGATATCCTCTTCCCTATTTAACTGGGTTCCTGTCATGTTCTAGAACTAGATATTAGCCTTATACATGGAAAAGTTTTTTCTCTGCATACAAATTACAATGTCTTTATGACATGGTTGGATAAAATAGCAAATAAAAACTAATTTATTCCAAAGCGTCCAATGTCCTAAACTAGTTTACTTTAGATATTCTCCCTCTTACCTAAACACTCCTATAATTTAAATGATTTGACTATTATTCATATGTTCCAGATAATGTGGCTCGTGTGTACTTGTGAAAAATGTATTTAGAGCTATAAAAACTATTTGAGTTTTCAAATTTTTTTCAGCAATTCAACACCTCTAAATAACAATGAAAAGTGAACTCTTTTTGAAATTAATACATATTTCACAAAATTGACACAAAATAACATATTTTGTACAATTTCATTATCTACGAATTGCTACTTTTTTAAAGAACAAATTTTCCACATTAGGGCAATTCATTTATGTTTAATAACGGCTATACTGTAATACTCTTCACTATCAATTTTGTTTACATTATATTTTCTTTTATTATGCTCATTAATAGTTTAATAATCAGACTTAAATCATTGGAAATGTAGTACTAAAATCTTTGCCTCAGTTACTTAATTTTGTTACTTTAAAAATTAACCTCCTCAATTCTATTCAGCACCTTCTGTACCTACAATATAGGAAATGCTTAATCAAAATAATAAATACCTTCATAAAGCTAAAATATAATTAAGCATAAACAAAATGAAAATCTAGGGAGTGATGGCAGCATGAGTCCTTCTTTCCTTCTCTCCTCTTTAATTTACGACTAACTGGACAGCCACAATGAAAAAACAGCACTGCTGCATAGTGTACTGGGACACCCAAGAGATCCACCCATCTGTGCGCGCAAAGTGGGTGGATAAGACTGGAAGGAACCTGGGGAAATGAAGAAAATGGCCGTGGAGCTGGCGGCAACTGAGGCTCTGATGGCAGAGAAGGTGGTGGCCAGTCTGGCAGTGAACCTGCACGACCTTTCTGGCAGAGAGGATGGAGAGTGAAGGCAGTAAGAGGGGGTCGGCCAGCCATACACGGCTGCTGGAGAGACCAGTGGCTCTCTCTGAAGAGAGACTACAGTGAGTGAGGAGAAAAAGGACAGAGAAGTAGGCAGACAAAAACTAAAGGAAAGCACCTCCAGCAGTCAGCCCTGGGATACAAGAGGACCACCCATGAATCCCACCACCCTTTGCCTTCTTTTTTCTTCTCTTCTTTCTCTTTTCCTTTCTCTTCTCTTTTCTTTCTTTTTTTTTTATTCGACAGAGACAGAGACAGCCAGTGAGAGAGGGAACACAAGCAGGGGGAATGGGAGAGGAAGAAGCAGGCTCATTGCGGAGGAGTCTGATGTGGGGCTCGATCCCATAACGCCGGGATCATGCCCTGAGCCGAAGGCAGACGCTTAACCGCTGTGCCACCCAGGCGCCCCTCTTCTTTTTCTTTTCTTTTCTTTTCTTTTCTTTTCTTTTCTTTTCTTTTCTTTTCTTTTCTTTTCTTTCTTTCTTTTTTTTTTTTTTTTTAATGCACAGTACTCCCAAACTTAGCCGGGAGTCAGCGCCAGTAAGAGAAACCAAAAACTTGCACTATAGCGCCATCTTCTGGAAAACAAAAGGAAGGCTCCAAACTACCAGTCTGTTGAACTGTTAGACTGGAACTAAACAAAACCTCGCCTGAATAAGAAAGTGTTGGCTACTTCACACCTGGCAGCAGAGGCACTTCTCATCAAACACTATGAAAAATCATGGGAATGTTGTAGCACATAAAGAAAATGACAATTTTCCAGCAACAGAACCCAAATACATGTAATATTGCACACTAACTGGAAAGAAGTTAAAATAGCTATCATGAAAAAATTTAGTGAGCTACAAGAAAACTCAGAAAGGCAATACAACGACCAGCAGGAATAACATTAACAAACAAAATGAGTATTTTACCAAAGAGACTGAGATTCTTAGAAAGAACCAAACAGAAATTCTACAGCTGCAGAATTCAATAAATGCGATGAAGAATGCATTAGAATACATTCATATGAGCAGATCATATGAAAGAGAGAATTAGTGAGTTTAAAGATAGAAATATGGAAATAATTCAGGTGAAAGAGGAGAGAGAACTAATATTTTTAAAAAGTGACAAAAATCCTATGAGAATTCCTATTTGACTTCATTAAAAAAAAACAAACATAAGAATATAGGTATCCCAGAGGAGAAGAGAGTGAGAATGGGATAGAGAGTACATTTAAAGAAGTAATAACTAAGAACTTTTCCAACCTGGGGAAAGCACTGTATATATAAGTCCATGACACTAATGGGACACCTTATTATCTCAACACAAAAAACCTTTCACAAGCACATCATATCAAAACTGTTGAAAGTCAATGATAAAGAACTTTAAAGGTAGCCAGGGGAAGAAAAGACAACAACCTACAAAAGTACCCTTATTAGGCTATCAGCAGATTTCTCAGCAGAAACTCTACAGGCCAGAAACGAGTGGAATGCCACACTCAAAATATTTAAAAATTAAAAAGTGCCTGCCAAGAATACTCTATCTGGTAAAGTTATCCTTCAGATATGGAGGATATATAAAGGCTTTCCCACAAACAAAAAGCTGAGGAAACTCACCACCACAGACCTGACTTACAAGAAAGTTTGAAAGAAATTCTATAGACTGAAAAGACAAAAACACACAAAACTCTGATGAAGGCGATCAATAGTCAGTCAAAATCAGAATACTGTAGCTTTTTAAAAATAGCATATTTAGCTCAACAACAGCATAAAGGTTAAAGGAAAAGAGCTTTGAAAATAAGTATAGTTACTACAACTTGGTAACAAAATCACAGCATAAAAAGAGATCATTTTGATAATAAAAATATAAAAGAGAAGAGTAAAAGGATACAATCCTATAGGCAAATGAAGATAAATTACCATCACCAGGAAAAAACCCACTATTATATATATATGATGTTTTGTATAAACCTCAAGGTAACCACAAAGCAAAACTCCAGAGCAGAGATACAAATGTAAAAAAAAGGGGGGAGACAGAAATTTACCCTGAAGAAATGCCAACTTACAAGGGCAGACAGAAACAGAAGGAAAAAGAATGGAGAGAATGACCAGAAGGCAAAAGAAAAAATGGCAGTGGTGAATCCTTACACATTATTCATCATCTTCAATGTAAATAGAGCAAACTCCTCAATCAAAACACAGAATGGCTGATTGTTTAAAAAAATTAGCAAGACCCAACTTTATGCTTCCTACAGGATAAAAGATGATATTCCAAGCAAATGGAAACAAAATGAAGGTGGGTGTAGTACTAAATGTACTTGACATACTTAGACAAAAGACTTAAAGCCAAAAAGGGTAACAAGAGACAAAGAAGGTCATTCTTTATTCTTTATCCTTATTCTTTATTCTATATCCTTATATAAGGATAAAAGGGTCAATACATCAAGAATCAGGAAGGCATAACAATCGGAAATATATACATTCCCAACACCCAAGCACCAAAATGGATTAAGTAGTTAATAACAGATCTTAAGAGAAATAGACAATACCAATGCAATAATTGTGGGGAACTTCAATACCCCACTATCAGCAATGGATAGATCATCTAGACAGGAAGTCAACAAGGAAACACTGGGATTGAAACAATGAAACTAAACTGAAATTTTAGAATAAATGGACTTAAAAGACATACACAGAACATTCCATTCAACAGTAGAATATACATTCTTATCAAGTACACATGAAACATTCCCCAGGATAGATCATATGATAGGCCATAAAACAAATCTTAGCAAATTTAAGAAGACTGAAATCATACCAACAATCTTCTTTGACAATGGCATGAAACTGAAATCAACAAGAGGAAAGTAATAAGGTCTACAGATTTGTGGAAACTAAACAACACACTTCTAAACAACCATTGGGTGAAAGAAGAAATAAATAGGGAAATAAAAATTTTCTCAAAACAAATGAAAATGAAAACAAACATATCAAATGTTGCAGCAAAAGCACTTCTGGGAAGAAAGTTTAAACCAATAAACAGAGATATTAAGAAGCTAGAAATATCTCAAATAAACAATCTAACTGAACACCTCAGGAACTAGAAGAAAAAATTAGGCCCCAAAAGGATATAATAGAAAATAATAAGGACTAGAGCAAAAATCAATGAAATAGAGACCAGAAGAACAATAGAAAAGATTAACAAAACTGAGAGCTGGTTTTTCAAAAGGATAAACAAAATTGACAAAACTTTAGCCAGACTAACTAGAAAAAGAGAGTAAAAACTCAGATAAAATTAGAAATGAAATGGGGTGCTGGGTGGCTCAGTCATTAAGCATCTGCCTTAGGCTTGGGTCATGATCCCAGAGTCCTGCGATCGAGCCCCACGTCAGGTTCAGCAGGAAGCCTGCTTCTCCCTCTCCCACTCCCCCTGCTTGTGTTCCCTCTCTTGCTGTGTCTCTCTCTCTGTCGAATAAATAAATAAAATCTTTTTAAAAAATTAAAAAATGAAAAAGGAGAAATTACAACTGATGCTGCAGAAATACATAGACTAATAGGCTGCTATGAACAATTATGTGCCAATAAATTACATAACCTAGAAGAAATTGTTACATTTCTAGAAACACATAACCTATTAAAGCCGAATCAGGAATAAATAGAAAATCTGAACAGATCAGTAATGAGTAAAGAGACTGAATCGGTTAAAAAAAAAAAAAAAAAAAAGTTCCCTACAAAGAAAAATTTTTAGGAACAGATGATTTCACTGGAGAATTCTACCGAACATTTAAAGAGGAATTAACACCAGTTCTTTCAAACTCTTCCAAACTCTTGAGGAGAAGGGGATATTTCCAAACTCATTCCATGAGGCATTACTTTGATGCCAAAACCAGATATAAGGATACTACGAGAAAATAAAACTCTTGACCAATATCCCTGATGAATACAGATGCAAAATTCTCAACAAATATTAGCAAGCCTAATTCAAGAACGCATTATAAGGACACACCATGACTAAGTGAGCTTTACCCCTGGGATGCAAGAGTGGTTCAACATACACAAATCTATAAATGTAATACACCACAACAATAAAATGAAAGATAAAAAATCATATGATCATCTCCATAAGTGCAAAAAAAGCATCTGATAAAATACAACATCCTTTCATGATAAAAGCCTTTAAAACATTGGATATAGAAGAAATATATCTCAACATAATAAAGGCCGTATGTGACAAACCCACAGCTAATGGAAAGACTCAATGGAAAAAAAAACCCACACTCAATGGAAAGAAAATAAAAGTGCTTCCCCTTCAGAAACAAAGTAAGGATTTCCACTCTAACGATTCCTATTAAAATTAGTACTAGAAGTTTTCACCAGAGCAAATAGGCAAGACTAAATAAATAAATAAATAAATAAATAAATAAAAGGCATCCATGTAGGAAAGGAAGACATAAAATTGTCATTATTTGCTGAAGATATGATCCCATATATAGAACATCACAGAAAATCAGTAAAAAAACTGTTGGAGTTAATCAAATCTCAGTAAGTGGCAGGATACAAAATCAACATACAGAAATCATTTGCATTTCTTTACGCTAATCAAAAAGCATCCAAAAAATAAATAAATAAAACTATCACATTTGCAACAACATTAAAAATAATAAAATACTTAGGAATAAATTTAACCAAGGAAATAAAAGATCTGTATAAGAAAAACTACAAATTTTTGCTGAAAGAAATTGAAGATGACAAATGGAAAGATATCCCATGTTCATGGATCAGAAGAATTAATATTGTTAAAATGACCATACTACTTAAAGCAATTACAGATTCAATGCAATCCCCATTAAAATGCCAAAGGCATTCTTCAAAGAGACAGAAAAAATAATCCAAAAATTTGTGTGGAACCACAAAAGACCCAAATAGCTAAAGCAATCTTGAAAAAAAGAACAAAGCACTTCAAGATTTCAAACTATACTAGAAGCCACAGAATAAAAACAGTAGAGTACTGGCACAAAAATAGGCATATTGACCAAAGGAATAGAGAACCCAGAATAAAACCACAGCATATACAGTCAATTAATATTCAACAGGGGAATCAAGAATATCCAGTGGGGAAAGGATAGTATCTTCAATAAATAGTGCTGGGAAAACTGGAGAAACACAGGCAGAATAACGAAATTGGACTATTTCATACTACTCATAAAAATTAAATAGAAATGGATCAAAGACTTAAGCTTAAGACCTGATACCATAAAACTCCTAGAAGAAAACACAGGGAAAAAAATCATTGATACTGGTCTTGGCAGTAATTTGGGGTCATGATGCCAAAAGCACAAATAAAAATAAAAATCAACAAATAGGACTATATCAAACACAGAAGCTTCTTCACAGCAAAAGAAACAATTAACAAATGAAAACCTACAGAATGGGAGAAAATTTTTGCAAATCACATATCAGATAAGAGTTAATATCCAAAATATATAAAGAACTCAGTCAACTCACTAATTTTTAAAAATCTGATTAAAAAATGGGCAGAATAATTAAATAGACATTTCTCCAAAGAGGACATCAAAAAGGCCAACAGACACATGAAAAGATGTTCAACGTCACTAATCATCAGGGAAATATCAAAACCATAATGAGATACCACTCACACCTGTTGAAATGGTTATACTCAAGAAGAGTCAACAGATGCTAGTGAGGACACGGTGAAAATGGAACCCTTACATACATTGTTGGTGGGAATGTATATTAATCCAACCACTATGGAAAAACAACATGGAGGTTCCTCAAAAAATTAAAAATAGTTCTATATGACCCAGCAATTTATGCCCAAAGAAAATGAAGACATGGTTTTGACAAGATATATGCACTCCCATGTTTACCAAAGCATTATACACAATAGCCAAGATATGGAAATAACTCAAATGTTCATCATCAGATTAATGAATAAAAAAGATGCGGTCCATATACACCATGGGATATTATTCAGCCATGAGAAAGGAAGATATCTTCTCATCTGCAACAACATGGATGGACGCCATGCCATTATGCTAAGCAAGATAAGTCTGAGAAAGTCAAATACTGTCTGGTATCACTTATATGTGTAATCTAAAAAAGTTAAAGCTGTAAAGAACAAAAAGTTAAATGGTGGTTATCAGGGGGCTGGTTGGGGAAGGTAAGAATGATGACAATGTTTAAGGGTACGGACTTGTAAAGAGTAATAAACAAGCCACAGAGATCTAATGCACACACAGTACAATGAATATAGAGAAAAATATGGCACTTTAATTATGCACTGGATAAATACTGCTAAATCAGCAATTATATTACAATATATAAATGTAGCAAAGTAACATGCTGTATACCTTAACAATGTTACATATCAAATTTATTCAATAAAAATAAAAACAAAATTAAAATCTATAATTCTCAATCTACATGAAATAGAGATCATTAGATATTAAATGTATTTTTCTTTAAGATTTTATTCATACATTTGCTAGAGAGAGAAAGAGCACAAGCAGGGGGAGCGGCAGGCAGAGGGAGAGGGAGAAGCAGGCTCCCTGCTGAGCGGAGAGCCTGAAGACATGGGACTCAACCCCTGGATCCTGGGATCATGACCCGAGCAGAAGGCAGACGTTTAACCAACTGAGCCACCCAGGAGCTCCTAAATGTCTTTTTAAAATACAAATTAGGAATAAAATTGTTTATATTTGAGGACTATTGTTCATATTTCCAAAGTCAGAATGAAGAAACATTGCCCCAAACCCAGAAAATTATAACAGGTAGAACCTACATTTTACTTAGGTCTAGCTTAATGGCTTATATTTTTAAATTCCTTTGTAACAACTTCTTTCTGTGATCTATCACAATTTTAGAACATTCTGAGCCTGATGTCTTAGCAAAGGTTTCAACTCTGTCAATCATTCAGCAGTCAGATTGGTCCTGCTTGAAAAAGCTTTAATAGAAAAGAAGTCATAAATCAAGAGAAATACTCAGAAAGATGCCCTTATGGAATTACTTTATAGAAAGATCAATTATTCTGGCTAAGAAAGGTGAGTTTGGGCTTTGTTTCAGCGCCTGTACGTGTGTGTGTGTGTGTGTGTGTGTGTGTGTGTGTGTGTGTGTGTGTGTGTTTAAATAACTGAAGATATATTTATCCTGTTTTTTCCTTTTCCGATGTAACTGAAGTACATTAAAATCCTACCAGACTATTCAAAATGGAATATTTCTACAAATAGATCTCACTTGACAGAAATCTCATAATTTCTGAAATAATATTTCTAGAGAATACATAAATACCTGCCTTGTACTTGCAGCTCTTTTGAAATTAGATAACACATAGGTCAGCCCTTAGCACTCACCCAACTGATTGGAGAACTGAATAGTTCCCATCTTATGCCTCAACATCAGCTCTGCCTTTTTTTTTTTTTTTAATGTGTATCAGCAAACAGCCTTCTGAATCATAAAAGGACTAGTTAGAACCTAATAAAAATGCAGCCATTAATTATAATGGACTGGTATTCATGCTGCAATTAAATTTCCCAACCCTATGTACTTTGTTGTAGTAGTTTCAGATACAGAGTTTTACAGGTAACCATGTAAACTTGTTAATATTTTGGTAGGGAAGACAGCATAAAAACTCCTACAGTGATAAACCATGGTTCATCATATTCATTCATTGAGTACATGATGGGATGTTTAGCACATAACGACATACATTATTCTGCGTACCTCCTGAGTGCAGGGCTCTGCACTGGGCACCCGGCATAACAAAGAATACGACATAGTCTGTTTCTCATGTTATTTAACCTCCAGCAACATCTGACATAGTTGATCACTTCTCATAATCTTTTTCTCTTGGGTTTCCAATACTACACACTCAGTTTTTCTCCTACTCCTTGGCCTATTTTTGTCATTGCTGCTACCAGATTTCTTTCTGTACCAGATTTCTTTCTGTACCAGATTTCTGAATTTCTGAATGATAGAATTTGCTAGGGCTAAATTGAGGGTATCTTTCCTTTCTCCTTCCCTCAGATAATCCCATTCATTCCTTGGCCTAAAATGCTATCAATATACTGATGATCCATTTACATACCTTTTAGGTTTTTTTGTTTCTTTGTTTGTTTTTCAAAGTCAGAGGATAAGACTCAAATCACTGATGGTCAAAATTACCCTTCAGTATCCTTTGGAAAATTACCTTCTTAGAGACCAACCTACCACCTTTTATTCCTCCAGAACAGACAGAGATTACTGTTTTGTTTTTGTTTTTTTTGATAACCAAGTAAAATATCTAGCATGTATTCTGTATCTACATCATATCAAAGACAACTGAAATCTCAAAGTCTGGCAAGATGCCCACACTGTGAGAGCTATGTAGGGGCTGTGATTGCTCAAGAACCATTGGACTCAGCCCTGTAGGCCCACACTCATCCTGGGGTATATTCTCAGCGAGTTGAAGGGGGAGTTATTCAAACTATTTAAACTAGGGTGTACGTGTGTGTGTAAAACTAACTGCACTTTATCTGCAACCTAAACGTTCTTTGTAATTCCCAGACTCTTCTACATCTCCACCTGAATATTACACAACCCTTTGAAATATAACATAACCAAATCAGAATTCTGATTTTCCCACAAAAAAACAAATCCTCCTGCAGCCTTCTGCCGTTCAGTAAGAGCAACCTCCTTTTATTTAGTTGCTTAGAGCAAGAAACTTAATCATAATGCTTTATTCTTCTATCTGATTCTTTACTTATTAAACCACTTACAAACACCTTGACTTCTACCTTTAAAATATATCAGGAACTGATTCACAGTTCCCCATCCACACTTCTATCACCTCAACCCAGCCCAGAGTCTCCCATCTCCCCAGGACATCTGGTCTTTTTGCTTCTACTTTAATTCCCACCACCATTCTCACACCTTACCCCCAAGTGATACAAAGACACGTGGATTTATTGTCCACATATCTCAGAGAGAGCAATCCATTGGATTATGTCAATGCAAGGTCCTGCTTAAAGGCCTTTAGTAAGTCTTTAGTAATCTCTCTTTTTATTTCATATAAAATCCAAACTCTCTATCTTGAGGAGCCCCTACACACCATTACAACCTCATTCCTTGCTACTCTCCCACTCTTGACTTTCTCTGTTCATTTATTTTCATCAATTCTCTAAGTTCTATACAATTTTGCAGCTGTTCCCTCTATCTGGATAAATCTTTTCTAGTATTCTATGAGTATAGTTATTTCTCATTGATTAGGATTAGATCTCACTGCTACCCCAAAAGAGCCTTCACTGACTACCCTGATGTTCCTTCACAAAGCACTCTGTTTCCTTTATTGCACAAACATCAGTTCTGTAAACAGTTTTACTGCGGTAAAATTAACAATAAAAAACACATATTTAAATGATAAGTTTTGACCTACATATAGACCCATGAAGCCCTCTACAACGCTAAGATAGTAGATATATCCATCACTTCTAAAATTTCCTTATGTCCCTTTGTCATCTCTGTTGTACCCCTCTCTGCCCACCTCCCCACCACATCCCATACCCACTGATTTATTATCGTCACTATATTTTGCATTTTTAAGAATTTTATGTAAACAGAATCCAATTCAAGCCCTTAAGCTGGGATTCCAAACATACAAAACATTATGCTGTGTGGAGATAGAAATATTAAGAAATATTTTCTTTAACCAGAAGAAGCTAGAGAAAGAAATACAAACATCACAAATATAATTTTTAAAAAACCCAAATACTTGCATAAGACAGATATTAACAATTCTGTGTGGCTTTAGGGGAGGGAAATGCAACACCCTGTTGGTGGAATCAAGAAAGACCATGAAAAAACTAGCATTCTGAACTTTGCCTTGAACAGAGGATTTAATTTTTGACAGGGGAAGTTGGAAAAAGCTAAAGAGCTATTGCAAGCTGGTTAGGAACTATATCAGGCAAAAGAATGATATAACTAAAGGGATGAAAAAGGGAAAACATGAAGTTTATGTGGGGGGTGGGGCCCTGAGTAATCTATTTTGAGTAGAAGTTTCTGACGGTATAAGGGAGACTATGGAGGTATATTAGGGCGGTACTTGGAGAGCCTTTTAAGTGAGACAAAGGAATTGACCTTAATGCAGTAGGCACAAATTGCTTGGGAATCCATTTCCAGTAAGATTTCCAACTCAAGCAGTTGGTATATTGAAAAATATATTCCCTTTAGCTCTTGTTCTGGAATTTTGGGGAACAACCTGGAATAATGAAAGACTACACTCAGTGCTTAGGTTTCTTCAATCTCTCTCTTTCCAAGGAAATGCAATCCAGAAGTGCAGGGGTCTTTTACTATTCCCCCAATCCCCAGATTTACCTCGTGCTTCTTGGTGATATTAGTTCACTTTGTAAACACGGAGGACAATCTTTGGAAAACGAAAGGATTTGAGGCATGGTATATTTAAATATTAAAAACGCTCCTAAAAAAAAAAAAAAAACATAGACACTAATCTCTTGGACATTGTCTTTACCAATATATTTGTGGATATTTAGACAAAAGAAACAAAAACAAAATTAAACTATTGAGATTATACCAAAATTAAAAGCTTTTGCACAGCAAAGGAAACCATCAACAAAATAAAAAGGCAGCCTACTTGAATAAGAAAAGATATTTGCAAATGACATTTGATAAAATATTAATATACAAAGTATATGAAGAATTCATACAACTCAATGCCAAAAAAACCCAAGGAATTCAATTAAAAAATGGGCAGAGGACCTGAATAGATATTTTTCCAAAAAAACCCACATACAGATGGCCAAAAGACACATGAAAAGATGCTCATCACTAATCATCAAGGAAATGAAAATCAAAACCACAATGAGATATCACATCACGAGAGCCAGAACAGCTAGTATCAAAAAGGGAAGAAATAACAAGTGTTGGCAAGGATGTAGAGAAAAGGCAACTTTTGTGCACTGTTGATGGGAATGTAAATTGGTGTAACCATTATGGAAAACAGTATGGACTTTCCTCAAAAATTTAAAAATAGAAATACCACATGATCCAGTAATTTCACTATTGGGAATTTACCCAAAGAAAACAAAAACACTAATTCAAAAAGATAATATGAACCCCTATGTTTATTGCAGCAGTATTTATAATAGTCAAGATATGGAAGCAACCCAGGTGGCTATCAATAGATGGATAAAGAAGATGTGGTATCTATACACAATGGAATATTATTTTATTTATTTATTTATTTACTTCAAGTTTTTATTTAAATTCCAGTTAGTTAATATACAGTGTAATAATATTAGTTTCAGGAGTAGAATTTAGTGATTCATCACTTACATACAATACCCTTTGCTCTTCACAACAAGTGCCCTCCTTAATACACATGAAACATTTAACTCATTCCCCCCCCACCTCCCCTCCAGCAACTTTCAGTGTGTTCTCTATAGTTAAGAGTCTGTCTTACAATGTGCCTCTCTATTTTGCCCCCCTATGTTCATCTGTTTCATTTTTTAAATTCTACATGAGTGCAATCATATGGCATTTATCTTTCTCTGACTGACTTATTTCCCTTAGCACAATATACTTTAGCTCCATCCACGTTGTTGCAAATGACAAGATTTCATTCTTTTTTATGGCTGAGTAATATTCCAATGTACATGTATACCATCTCTTCTTTATGCATTCATCTGTTGATGGACATTTGGGCTTTTTGTTGATAATCCTGCTATAAACATCAGAGTGCATGTGCTGCTTTGAATCAGTATTTTTGTATCCTTTGAGTAAATACCTTATAGTGCAAGTGCTGGGTTGTAGGGCAATTCTAGTTTTAACTTTTTAAGGCATCTCCATACAGTTTTCCAGAGTGGCTGCACCAGTTTGCATTCCCACCGACAGTGTAAGAGGGTTGCCCTTTCTCCACATCCTTGCCAACACCTACTGTTTCCTGTGTTGTTAATTTTAGCCATTCTGACAGATATGAGGTAATACGTCATTGCAGTTTTGACTCACGTTTCCCTGATGATGAGTGATGTTCAGCATCTTTTCATGTGTCTGTTGGCCATCTGAATGTCTTCTTTGGAAGAATGTCTGTTCATGTCCTCTGCCCATCTTTTAACTGGGTTATTTGTTTCTTGGGTGTTGTGTTTGATAAATTATTTATATATTTTGGATACTAACCCTTTATTAAATCTGTCATTTGCAAATATCTTCTTCCATTACAAAGGCTGCCTTTTAGTTTTGTTGATTGTCTCCTTTGCTGTGTAGAAGATTTTTTATCTTGATGAAGTCCCAATAGTTCATTTTTGCTTTTGTTTCCTTTGCTTCCGGAGATGTATCTAGTAAGAATTTGCTACAGCCAATGTCAAAGAGGTTACTGCCTGTGTTCTCCTCTAGGATTTTGATGATTTCCCACCTCAAATTCTGGTGTTTCATCCATTTTGAATTTATTTTACACATGGAATATTACTCAACCATAAAAAAGAATGAGATCTTGCCATTTGCAAGAACACAGATGGACCCAGAGGGTATTATGTTAAATAAGTTAGATAGAAAAAGATAAATACCATATAATTTCACTTATATGTGGAATCTAAAGAACAAATGGACAAACAAACAAACAAAAACCAAAGAGACTCAAATACAGAGAACTGATGGTTACCAGAGGGGAGGGGGGAGGGGATAGGTGAAACAGGTTAAAGGGAGTGAGAGGTACAAACTTCTAGTTATAAAATAAATAAGTCACAAAGATTAAAAGTACAGCATAGGGAATATAGTCAATAATGTTGTAACAACATTTTATGGTGACAGATGGTGACTACACTTAACCATGTTGAGCACTGAGTAATATATAGAATTGTCTAATTACTATGCTGCACACCTGAAATTAAGATAATGTATGTCAATTATACTTCAATAATAAATTTAAAAATAGATAAACAGGGTGAATGTCTGCTAAAATTGAAAATTTAAATAAAAGCCTGAATTTTATAACATAATACCCAAAAGCACCAGGCTACAACTGAAAATCATTTGTTATACAACCTCGTCACATCTCTACTTAAATAAGACAAGATAATCAAAAGTAGCCAAAAATGAGATGGCATATTGTAGGGATTATCTGGTCAGAAAACATACTTAGTATAATTTCAATTTAAAAAATCACATATATGTGAAATACTGCTTATTTGAATAAGGACGTTTCTTTAAGAAAGAAAAAAATCAATGATTCAACCATAAAATAATTTAAAATATCTGTATTAAAAAAAAACTCACACAAAACTAAAAGAAACAACAAAGAAAGATATCTACAAAATACAAAAGATTGGCTTATGTACTCTTTTTTCCAGATAAACCGTAAGTTCCTGCCAAAAAATCTTAAATGAAAAACAACAATTTAAATTGTTCAGTGAGAATCCACCTGTCAGCTCCTTCAATGAGCAAAGAGCTAATGCCTCTAAGTTCTGGAAAATGTCTTATATGACTTTTGAAAGAAAGTCAGAGTGACTTCAAAACGTGTGCTCATTCTACTACCTTAAACTGAAATATGAAAAACACACTAATGTCCTCAAATTCACAAAATAAGTAAGTGCATCTTCCTCTTTTATCATTTTAGTAAAAATTGGAAAAATGTATTTTATTTTGATATTAAAACAAATCTTTCTCTATTATGGTATCTGATACAAAATTCTCATGAATTTGACAATCTGAAAGTTATGACCTTAAAGTTGCTTGTTTGGTTCCTATTATGGCCCTGGGCATTTGTATTATCCTTTGCTTTTGGAATATTTAGTTGTGAAATTTTAAGACCAATACACCAAAATATTTTTATTTTTTGAAATAGAGTTAGGGATTGCCTACTTTCATTTAAGTGCGTTGGCTTCTCCCCTGAAAAAGTGTGATAGCTTGATATAGCTATATTGCTGAAAACATAAAAGTGAAATATTACACACTACTTAACTACCATATTTGTAAAAATATCATAAGACAATCTTAACTTCCTAGATACTAGGGGATGACAAATACACTTATTTCCACTTCTCTTCCATTGCAATTTGAAAGACTTAAAAAAATTCCAGGATCTTTAAAAACAATCAACAATCTCAAATTTCTCATAAAATCTAAAGCTCTAGGAATATTTTTCTGTGTCACTGTGGGGCACGTAACCCTGATTATACTCTGCTAACTGCCTAGGGGATATTTTGCTCTTGTTCCCAAAGAGTCAATGGATTTCTTGGCAAAACTGCTTAATTCTACTTTCCTGGTCAAATTTATCTTGGGGTAATTATATTTTGACTGTCCTAAATCTGAGCCACTATGCTTTCAGTCAGACTTGATGTTCCTCCTGGGTGATGGAATCGATCTGGTGCTATGTTGTGTGCATTGCAAAGCAGATGCCACATTTCACCCTGGAGTATAATATAGTCGAAGGTGCAGCGATTCCTACATATCCACTTAACAAACTTGTGCAATCACTGGAAATAAAAGACACCACTCAAAGAATGTTTAATCAAATGAAATAAATGGTATATTAGAAAAATGCAAAGATAGCCATGGGAAGTTTAATCGGTTCTTTTTTTGACACCATCACTTTTAGTCATTCATTTATTTACTGATGAAATAATTATTGAATTCCTACTACATGCAGCATACAGACCTTAAATTAAAAATAAAAGTGTGCATAATCAACTTCCAAAATTTACAGTCTAAGAAGGAAAACAAACATATTCAACGTAAGTGTAAAGCAAAAGGTTATAAAGTAGGTATATTTCTATTCTATCATGTAAGAATGTAAGCTTGAGAGTGAAGAGAAAAAAAAGTAATTCACTTTCATACAGAGCAGTATTTCCTAACATTGTTTGACTCTGTGTAAATTTCCTGATCTCTCCCTGGAGATTTTATAGTCTCTAGTTACATTTTTTCTTGCATGTTATATGATAAGGTAGGAGTTTAAATAAATACTTAAAATTTCCATGTAAGAATATTCACAATATAGAAGTAACCCTTTTATAAGATGAATTGTGCCCTCCAAAATACATATGTTGAAGTCCTCACCCCAGTACCTCAGAATGTGGCCTATCTTTGGAAACACAGTCACTGAAGAGGGGATTAGTTAAGATGAGGTCATACTGGAATAGGGTGGGCCCCTAATTGAATATGACTGTCTTTTTATAAAAAGCAGAACTTTGGACACGAAGGGAGAAATTAGGGTGGTCCGCCTATAAGCAAAAGAACACAAAGACTGTCAGCAAACCAGCAGAAGCTAGGGGAGAGGCGTGGAACAGATTCTCCTTCACAGCTCTCAAAAGGAAGCAATTCTGAGGACATCTTGATCTCAGACTTCCAGCCTCCAGAACTGTGAGAACATGAATTTGTTAGGCCCCCTAGTTTATGTCATTTTGTGAGGGCAGCCCTAGGAAAGTGTTAAAATTCTTAAAATATTTATAACATAAGGGGTGCCTGGGTGGCTCAGTTAGTTATGCATCTGCCTCAGGTCATGATCCCAGGGTCCTGGGATCGAGCCCCGCATCTGGCTCCCTGCTCAATGGGAGCCCTCTCCCTCTGCCCCTCCCCACTGTTCTTGCTCTCTCTCTCAAGTAAATAAAATCTTTAAAAGAAATTTTAAAAATATAGGCAAATTTTGACATACTGCATTTTACAATGCAATAAGAACATTATTTTAATTATATAATGAAAGGACTTACTGATAAAATTCAACATAGGATTTTTATGTATTTTATCATGTTTGATATTAGAAATTAAAATATATATGAAGTGTATACTTAAATTTAGGTTGAAAAAAGTTACTTGTTTTTGATGCTAATGTTTGAAATTCTTAAATTTTACACTCAAGGAAGAAATGGATCATGAATGTGCTCACTTTGTCCTCACTAAATGCCATACATACACTATCATTATGTACTCAGAACCTCTCCATCTATTTCATTTTAGAGAGAAAAGTACTTAAAATCTCCTTATATATTTATTTTTAAAACATAGAAATTAAAGCAAATGCGATTCACTGAAAATTACAAAGCATTACTAGGAGGAATTAAAGGAATATACCATATTTGTGGTTTGGAAAGCTCAATATTATAAATATGTTCATTCTCACCAAAGCAGTGTATAGATATAACAAGATCCCAATAAAACTCCATCAAGTTTTACTGTGGAAATTGAAAGGCCAACTCAAAAAATTATAGGGAATACAAAGGGCATAAAACAGCAAAGATAATGAAGAACTATACAAAGTAGTTATATTACCAAACCTTAATACTTATTATGAAAATTCAGTAATTAAGATTTTGACAGAAGAATGAATAAACAGACTGATGGAACAGAGTAGAAGTTATTGTCCCATACCAATTTTCAATTTTACCAAATATTCCTATTTCAGAATGTCAATACAGGTCTTCTATTTTTCTGGAGAGTTTTATTGGATTGTAATCTTAAATATTAAATCGGGTTCCATTGCTTTATCTTTTTCAGAGACTCCGTTTTTGTTTTGTTTTGTTTTGTTTTTTTAAAGATTTTATTTATTTATTTGACAGAGAAGGAGAGAGAACACAAGCAGGGGGAGCAGCAGAGGGAGACGGAGAAGAAGATCTTGCTAAGCAAGGAGCCTGATGTGGAGCTCGGTCCCAGGCCCCTGGGATCATTACCTGAGCCGAAGGCAGACACTCAACTGAGTCATCCAGGTGCCCCTAATTACGCAGTATTCCTAGCTGGAGAATGTATCACTTATAAGGTGTGTTTGGTTGCTGGCAACAGAAATCTGGAATAATAACAGCTTCAAAAGATTTTGTTTTTTGCTCATAGAGAGGTCTGAAGGCAGGGATCCACTGTGAGGACTGTGCAATGTCACCATTACCCCAGAATCCTTCGCTTCATTTCTACATATGCATCATTAGGATGTGGCTTCCATTCTCAAGGCTGCCTCAATGTTGCAAGATGCTGAAGACTCAGTTTACCACTTTTATGTTCCAAACAGAAAAAAGGAAAAAGAATGAAGGGTAAAATGGGGGCACTCTCCCAGATGACTCAGCTCCCTTTAAATGAGTGCTCTAAAAAGTCTGCCCAGTAACTCCTTGTTTATGTCTCATTAGTTACCGCTACCTGCAGGAAAGATGAGAAATGCAGTGTTTAGTTAGGCACCTTTCTAACCCCAATAAAGGCACTGTTCTCTAAGGAGAAGGGGAAAATAGGTACCTGATAGGTGCTGGAAGTTTCTGCAATAGGAAGTAAAAGTCTTTGTTTATATAATATGGGTGGCTTGCCTTTTCTCCATGCCTAATATATTTCTATGTCAAGGCATCCATTACCTTAAATGATTATGTATTTGAAGTGAATAATAGTCGGAATATATTTAGTTCAGCTAACTCATTTTAAATCTGTACATGCACTAACCATATTTTATACTAATATGTGTTAGCTCAACTTTATAATCTAAAGGTATTAACTCAGCAAAATATGGCAAGTTAAGAAAAATCTTATAAATCTGAACAACTCCTTTAGCTGGAGAAGTCAAATCATTGTAAATTTTTCTGTTATGCATGCATTTGAATAGTCTTTGATATTAAATAACTATATTTTAAATCTAATAGCTCTAATAATAGTTTCGATATATGTCTTTCTACTTGAATCATTCAATATTTTACCACTGACTAAAAATTTCTGGTTAGCAGTATAACTGTCATTCAGCTTCTAGCTTCAGAGTTAGAAATTTATTTATTTGATTAATACTGAACTTTTACTACTCTGAAGAGCTTAAGGCAGTGAATGGCTAAGTCGAACCTTGAAATATTTAGCATTACAAAGGCAAAAAGAGGCGAGGCAATAAATAGAGTGTAGAAAATGGGAGAAGGCAGATGGTGACAACTTCAAGCCCAGGTAACACTCTAGGCAGTGTTCTCTAAGAGTGATGCATTAGGAAAAGAAAAAGGTTCCCCACGCTTCCCCCTTAATGGCTGCTTTAGTAATTTACGAGGAGTAAAATTACCTCTTCCTCAACCATATTTTTCAGATTTCCAAATTACTGCATATACCTTCCAAACTTTCTCTTACCCTATCTTACAAAAACACATATTCATGCATTTATACAAAAGGAGCATATAATTTAAACGGTTTCTTTCTTTTTTTAAAAAAAGATTTTATGTATTTATTTGCCATAGAGAGAGAGAAAGAGCACAAGCAGGGGGAGAAGCAGGCTCCCCGCTGAGCAAGGAACCTGAGGGCTCCATCCCAGGACCCTGAGGTCATGACCTGAGCTGAAGGGAGCCACTCAACCGACTGAGCCACCCAGGCGCCCTAAATGGTTTCTACATATCCTAAAGCTTATCCAAATGTCTCAAAGTTGGGAACCAGTGACTTAAAATGTGAATTTGTTAATTAGACAGAAGGGAGAGGAAGGAAATTATTCCAGGCAGATTAGGTAGATGAGCAATGGTTTCAAGCTGCCATATCTTCAAGTTATAGTATTTAGGGACTGCTAATAATTTTACATTTATTATAAAATATTATAATGTTGATAAGTCTGACTGACTTATCAACTGACTGTTGATAAATGACTGACTTAATAATTTGTTATTTAGAGTTACAGTGAATGCCTTAATGGGTAAGTACAGTCCACATTAGTCTCCTCAAGCTGTCATAACAAAATACCAGCGACAGGGTGGCTTAAACAACAGAAATTCATTTTCTCACCGTTCTGCAGACTAGAAGGCCCAGAGCAAGGTTCAACAAGATTGATTTCTGGTGGGAGCATTTTCTGGCTTGCAGATGGCCCCCTGCTCACTATATCCTCACATGGCCTTTCCTTTCAAGGTGAGCAAGAGTAAGCCAGAGAACAAGCACGTGAGCATGTTCTGCTGGTGTCTCTTTATGGACTAATCCTGTGGGATCAGAGCCCCATACTTATGACCCAAGTTAATCTTGAGTTGCTTTCTTAGTGGTCCCATCTCCAAAAACAGGCGCATTGGGGGATAAGGCTTCAACATATGAATTTTGGGAAGACACTAACATTCAATCCATAACAAGGTCTAACCAGAGCATTTAACAAGGCACCTGATTTAATCTGCATTACTAGGGAGTGCTATGAGAAGGTAGTAATTGAGTTCTGAAAATTATTAAAGAATAAGAGAAAGGAAATTATATAGACAAAGAGAACAGCACATAAGAAGGCCCTGGGAGTAGCATGCCATATTGAGAGACCTGAAGCAAAGGCAGTATTGTATAACATGAGGCAAAGCTGGAGAGGCAGGTAGGGACCAGAACTTATACGGCCTTGTGGGCCAAGTTAAATACTGGGCAGACACTGAACAACTTTTTAAGCAGAGGAGTGACGCTTAGATAGGCCTGTTATAAACGAAATCACTCTGATTGCAGTACAAAGAATCAATTAAAGAGGATCAAGAATGTTAGTTATAAGGGTATGGCACCATTCCATGCTGGATTTGATGGTGGCTCAGGATATAGTAGTGACTCTGGAAATGGAAAGACATGGACAGAATTGGATATACAATAGTCCCCCTTATCTGTACTTTTGCTTTCTGTTGTTTTAGTGACACAAGGTTAACTGTGGTCAGGAAGCAAATTCCTCCTTCTGGTGTACGGTCAGAAAGTCATATGTAGCCTAATGCTATGTCACAATACCTACATCACTCATCTCACTTCATCTCATGACGCAGGCATTTTATCATCTCACATCATCACAAGAAGGGCGAGTGCAGTACAGTAAGATATTTTGAGAGATACCACATTCATATAACTTTTATTATAGTATATTGTTACAATTGTTCTATTATTGTTACTAAACTCTTCCTGTGCCTAATATATAAATTAAACTTTATCACAGGTATGCATATATAGGGAAAAAACACAGTGTATACATAGGGCTCAGTACTATCCATGGTTTCAGGCATTCACTACAGGTCTTAGAATATATTCCCTGTGGATAAGGTGAAGGGGGGACTACTATATTTTAGAGGTATAACTGAAATAACTTGATGCTGATTAGCTAAGAAAGGAGATGAAGAAGTCAAGGATGACTGGGATTTCTGGTGGAATTTGGACCCATTCGTGACCATGGAGAAGGATAAACATTTTTGGTGGGGGATGGATATAGATAGAGAAAGAATCATGTGTTCAGTTTGGAACATGTTGAATTTTTGGTGCCTATGATATATCCAGTTGGGTATATGTGCTGCAGATAATTTTAAAAGCTCTGGGATAAAGATTTTAAATTTCAGAATTATCAGCCATTCATGATAAATGAAGCCATTAGTTCTAGCTGAGAGCTCTAGTGAGAAAGTACAGAAAAGAGAACAAAAGCTTAGGACAGAGACTTGAAAAAAGCCAAGATTTAAAGTTCAATGAAAGGACACTGTCCTGCTAAGGACACTTAGAAGAGATTATCAGACAGAGGGGAGGAAAAGCCCAGGGACTTGTGTGTTTCAAAGTAGGAAGAAACAACGGGGACAACTGGTAAGAAGTAAGTTGAGGTCTAAAATCTGACAAATGTAGTTAGCCAAACAGAGTGAATGAGAGCTATCTCAGTGAAAGACTAGTGATCGGAACCAAACTGGAGGGGGTGGAAGAATGATTGACATTGGAGAGAACAGCAGGACCAGGGACCTCCTGCCATTAACCTGGATGCTTAACTAGAAACTCTCAGAGCTGTAAAAGGAATGAATGAATGAATGAATGAATGAATGAATGGACTTTCTTAAAAAAATGAATTTGAAACTCAGAACATCCAAATGTATTTAACTAGAAATCAAACAACAATGCTGTTACCATTTTTTTTTTTCTGGTGCCATCAAGATTTATCATGGTATTTAAGGGTTTATACACTATTTGAGTAGCTTTTTACTGCCTAAACAAAATAACTGAAATTGAAATCCTATGTATTTTATCAGGGCACAAGAGCACAATTTTCAAACACGTTTATTCTAACAAGAGTGAAATTTCATTTGGCCAGAAAAAAGTGAAATGGATATTGAAAATAGGTAAAATTATAAGAAAATTTAAGAAAAAACCTACTGTATTGTGGTACTAAAAGGAGTAACTAGGAGATAAATGTAAATTATATTGTGATAAATTGTTTACAGATCCACACAAGATTTTTTTAATTTTTAATTTTTTTTAACGTTTAAGTAATCTTTACACCAAATGTGCGGCTTTAACCCCAAGATCGAGAGTCACATGCTCTTCTGATAAAATAATGAAATGCTGGAAAAATAGTTTACTAGAACAGCCCACTATGATATATGAGAGCAGTTTTGAACACCAAGGGCAATCTATAATACTTCATTATTCAATTTTCTCCAAACTCATATTAGTGTGTGAAACAGTATTTTGGGGTTGGACACCAGCAATTGTTCAATTTCCACTGAGAACAGAACAAAAGGAAATAAATAGATAAAAGAAAAATATAGGGAGAATCCTCTGTTAAATGAATCATTGCATGTGTCCCACCAATATCTGTGACTAAATCAAGTACTAGTCATAAGAATGAGATAATAAGATCATTGTGGGATCAATTTCCTTAAAGATTTTAAGAAGGGAAAACATGTTCTACTGGAAGAGTGAAATACAGTCCTACAAATAGCCAAGAAAGTCTTTGTGTGATTTTGACTCACTCTGAGTTTCCCTACGTTTAGACATGGGAGAAAATGAGAAGAAGAAAAATAGTTTTGTTTAAGAAGACTCAGAGAAATAGTTATGTTCTAGTGAAAAATTTTCTGAATAAAGACTCTGCACAATTCTAAAAGTTTACATGCTCGGTGCCAATGGACAACTTTCACAATGTCTATAAACAACTCTTATTCCAGACCCAAACACCTCCCTGCTGTGGGATGGCGAGTAAGCAAGTACAAGCTGTCAAATCACACCTCGGGGGCACATTGCACACTCAGAGCAGCATGGTCTGCGTGCACGCTGATTCATGTGCACAGCACGCCGTTTTCCAATAGTCGAACTTCAATTTAAAAAGGGGGATTTGGGAAACCAAATCTATTTGGTAAATAAAATACAACTTTTCTCAAGCTACCTTTCTCTTTCTATTCTCTCTTAAACGTCATAAAGAAGACTCAAATACCAACTGACTATTTATGAAAGAGAAAACCTGACGTAGAGAAACAGTGTGTGTTAAGCATTTGTACCGTATGTGGCCAGGGGAAGGAGGAGTACAGTCTAGTAGGGAAGACAATGACAAAGACTGTGGACTCCATTCCAGGGACTTTTGTTTAAAGACGTAATCTTTGGGAAAGGAGGTATAAAACAACAAAAAACAGAGACATAAGTGAAATACAGAATCTTGTCACCCATGACACTTACATAGAACGGCAACCCAGAGAAAAAATAGTTGACATGCTCAATTAAGAGAGGTTTTGAAGTTTGTCACTGTATGTCATTTGACTCTATTGTCTCCTTAAAGGAAAAACAAATAAAAAACATTGGCATATTTCAACAGTGGGACCTGGTGTATCTCTTAACTCTGGATGTACGATTCCGAATTCAACATTTAACTACCGACAGGAAGGATGTCCCTCCATATCTTAAAAATGTTTCCGTAGTCAATCAACAAATCATATATTTATAAGTTCATCACTGTCTTAACATCCCTGAAAAGTATCTGCCAAACCTGAGGATACATTGCTGCTTTGGTCATGACTGGTCTAAATTCTTTTAATTGTATGGAAGTGGAAACGTTAGGAGACTATTGCGAGACACAGGTCAATAGGCTTCACTATTTACTGGTCAGTGCATTGTCCAAATAATATCCAGATGGTTCAGTCCCTCCTTTAAGGTGGGGAATTGCCCCTCATAAGAAATGTCCTTGCTTTCACATATGTCGGGTAAATAACTTGGGGGCTGCCCACAGCCGTCCAACGGGTTATATGTGAGCTAGACCAGAAAACATGAAAGAGGGAAGACTGGGACCTGTTCAGTCTTCATGCGAGTCAGAAAATGGACTTCTAATGAAGGAGAATAAACCTTTCTTTTCCTTATTTAGGATAAAAAGGCCAATCTCTCTCTAATCTATTTATCTTCATCTCTCTATAATCTATCTTTATCTATATATCTAAAGAGCAAGGAAGCACGTTTATTCAAATCATAGACTAGAGGGCATTTCTCGTTTCTCCTCAGAGTATCCAAGTAGCCTGTATTTCAGGGGGAAAGAAAAGGGCAGAGAGATTTTGGTTGACACTGCATTTTCATGACCTGTTCGTATTCCTTCTCTAAGAAAGCAAAAACAGTTAAATACTTTGTCCTAAAACTCTCAGGACTCATTTGAGGGTTGATCCTGAGCAACAGCTCTAACCTCACGATTGGAAATGGTATAAACTGTGCCCACTTCCGAGGCACTTAGAAGCAATTTACTCAAGACTAACACATGAAATAAAGTTAAAGAATATGTCAGAAAAGCTAAATTATGTTATATGCTAAATACGCCGTGGAAGAGGAAGTTTAAAGGAGATATTCACTAGCATCTGCCCCCATTCTTTCCTACATTCTTCTTGCTGAGATGAAAGCATCTTTTCTCCTCACCACTGACAGGATAATCCTGCTTTCCTATCCATATTAACAATGGCTCAAGTCTCTCCCATTTAAAAAATATCTCTCCAACTTGATAATGCCTTCAACCCATCTTTTTTTTTTTTTTTAAGATTTTATTTATTTATTTGACAGAGATAGAGACAGCCAGCAAGGGAGGGAACACAAGCAGGGGGAGTGGGAGAGGAAGAAGCAGGCTCATAGCGGAGGAGCCTGATGTGGGGCTCGATCCCATAACGGCGGGATCACGCCCTGAGCCGAAGGCAGACGCTTAACCGCTGTGCCACCCAGGCCCCCCTGCCTTCAACCCATCTTAATAAAATTTCTTGAAAAAAAAAAAAGATGTTTCTACTCAGTTTCTACTTTCTTGTAAGTTGTCACGTCTCAAGCCACAGACATGAAACTGTTGGCTGAGGAATGAATTATATGCATGTAGTTAAAGCATAAAGTGTAGAAGTCTCTTCTCTCTGATATGTGAACATCCCTTAGGGTCTGCCCTGTGGAGCTCCATCCCTCCCCGGTAGACTCATTCTACTCCATGGCTTCAGTGATGACTGTGTGCTAATGGCTTCAAGATCTGGATCATCAGCACATTTCTCTCTCTTGAGCTTTATACACACATTTGAAGAGTAAAGTTTCTCTCTCTCTCCCTCTCTCTCTCTCTATATATATATCTTTGAATTTCCTGTTCATATATAAAATTAAATATGTTCAAAACTGAAATTATCATTACCCTTTCCTACCCCATACCTATCAATAAACCCCATTCACTTCCTTTCCCCTTCTCTCCAGCATACTGGTAAAATTCTAGGTTATTATTTGGATGTGCCAAGACTACATAGATTTTTTTTTTAAGATTTTATTTATTTATTTGACAGAGAGAGAGACAGCCAGCGAGAGAGGGAACACAAGCAGGGGGAGTGGGAGAGGAAGAAGCAGGCTCCCATCAGAGAAGCCTGATGTGGGGCTTGATCCCAGAATGCCCGGATCACGCCCTGAGCCAAAGGCAGACGCTTAACAACTGAGCCACCCAGGTGCCCCCAAGACTGCATAGATTATTGCAATGATCTCCTTATTTGTATTTTCTAGTCCATTCTTATTCTGCCCAATTAATTTCTCATGTACTAGATACAACAATCTTTAAAACATTAGAAATAAATAAATCTGATTATGCTTACTCTCTTTAAAACATTTCAAGGTCTCATTATTTACAGGATAAAATAGGATTTTCTTAATAGGGCTGATATGTCCTTTGGGATACAACCCCTGATTAATTCTTCAACTTCGTTTCTTGATACTCTCCCCTGCCATGCAACAGTCCAGCTGCCTCATGTATCTTCAATCCTCCAAGGGCACTGGACTTTAGCACAGACTGTTCCTCCTGCTTAGTAGACTCTTTTCCATCTACACCTGTCATCATTCATGTACTGTTTCTCTGCACACTTCCCTTCATCTTTGAAGTCTTTCTTCAAATCCACACCACGCAGTACTTCTCCCACAGCAGTGCTATTAGACGCCTGATTATCTTTACTTCAGCTTTCATCAGCTATACCTCTTCGATTAGGCTCAGTGGGGTCAAGGAGTATAACTACCTTAAATCCCTTAGTCTCCCCATAATTAAGTACAATGTCTCAGATGCAATATCTGCTCAATAAATGTGGCCAGAAAATAATATTCACACAAAATCTCTTGACTGGAATTAAAGTGCAGGTGGGCATTTCAGGAAATAATGAGTATGAAAAGAATTCTCTCTATGACCCTTTAAAGACTGGCCAAATTTAGCAGTCCACTTATATTGATTATATGACAGAAAAAAAAAAAAAGATGAAACCTTACCCATCTAGGCCAAGTAGGAAAAAAATCAATCAGGACTAAATGGGGAAAAATTATGGCATGATGTTAAAATGAATGCAATTGTCTTAGTTTTAACTACGATGTTCCCATCTAGACTAACAAGCTCCTGTACAGCTGCTAAGGAACGTGGTCTAAAACAAATAAATGCTTTCAAGATGGCATGTAAATTGTAAACATGTGGGTGTTTCTAAAAGTGTTTCAAAATCACCCATTCACCTAAGTATTTTAAACACTCCTCCTGCAATTTAGCACAAGATGCAATTTAGAACAATTTGGGGAAAGATTTGCTAAGTAAAAATAATTTTCCATCAGCCCCCTTTTCCAAATTATAAGCTTTCAATTTATAATATTAGCTGTCCTAATAAATGAGATTTAAATGCCTTTGAAATTGGAACGAAAGTCCTTGGTCCTGGGTGATATATGGTGCTAAAAAGTAAACATATGATTTTTAAAAAGTATTATCCCACAGCTGTGGGGAAAAAGAGAATGTCCTCCTCAAAAGCAAACGGTAGCTTTTGGAAAGCTGCCGAAGACACTTAACTTGTGAGTCATCACCTTAATCCAGCAGTGTGAGTCAGCAGACCGCTCTAGTCATGGACCACACCTGGACTGGCTCTGAGACTACTCAGGCACCTTTCGCTTAGAATGTCACAGAGCAGCGATTCCCAAGGCGGAGCATGTGTGCAGAGATCAGAGTGAACTGGCAGGCCCCCTGAGGAGAGCATTTCAGAACAGCATAAATCAATGTTTGTTTTGACAATGAAGTGCCTTCATTATATTTGAGGTGTGGGTTCTTATGTTTGCAAGGTCAAATTTCATCACACAATGTGTCATATGGTTTTCCTAGAGCAGATTTTATTTATACAATTTAATCATTTTAAATATCATACATGTGTATCTAACACATAAGTTTCTGTGTACACAGATATATGAAAATATTCTGCATCAAAAGATGAAGCATTGAAAATATGATATATTTTAATATATTTATTCTCATCTTTATCACAATCATTTTCATTTCAAAGAAAAAAAAATGATCCAGACTCCATTTTTAGGTTTTAAGAATTTAAGAAATGCTATCATTTTCATCCCTACATCTTTTATAGAATTAGATCTAAAAAAAACCCCAAAACTAATGAGGAAACATTTTGTGTATAAAGACCTTCAGAAAAAGAGATCCACAAACCTCTTTCAATAATGCATTCCTGAAAAAAAATACCTAAAAACTTTTGCCTGAGGAAACTATTTTCTATAATAACATGAATTCCTCAGATAGCAGCAGAAGCCCATTTCCTGCTGTTAGCTCTCAATAGGAAGGAGCTGAATAGTTTTTCTTCATATCTTTGAACAATGTTTAAATTATTCCCCAATCTTCTCTGTTTCACACTAAATAATTCCTCACTCCCTGAGCACTTCTTCATGGGTGTTACTTGAAATTATCGTTGTTGATCTCTATTACACTCACTTCAGAGTCTTTTTATGAGTTATAGAAACCTAGACTCAAAAATTTAATAAGAGTAAAACTCAGATTTCACATTTTTCATAGTCTTATTTGTAGATTCCAATCTTCCAGTTCAGAAAGAAAGAAAGAAAGAAAGAAAGAGGGGAAATAGCAACACAACATCTTAGAACTTATTTTCTAAGGCTGTTCATATTTGCTGTCATCTTCATGTGACCTGTAAACCTCCCCTTATCCCCATGTTCATTCCCTCCTTTTCCAGAAAAGTGCAATGTTTTATACATTGGAACCTCTGGACTCTATTAATATCACTGTGAAACAGGGCCCCATGAGACTGTTTAAATAAAATTAGAGCACAAAAGCCCTTTGCTAAGTTAGGACAGGATTCTGTTGTACAGAACAATACTGATTTCTCCGGTGGAGAGAGGAGAACAGTTTTAATTGGATTAGCGATGTGACCCTTGGGTCCCATAGAAATTTATAATACTTAGTTAGATAAAATTTACCTAACTCAAAGGATTTGCTTAGGAGATGTGATTTTCCCTCTAGGTTTATTGAGAAATAACGGACACACATCACTGTGTGAGTCTAAGGCATACAGCATGATGGTTTGATTTACATATATTGTGAAATGATTGCCACAATAGATTCAGCTAATATCTATCTTCTCATATAGATAGAACAAAAAGAAAAAAAAAAGAAAAAAATTCTCCTTATGAGAATTCAGGAGTTACTCTCTTAACTTCCCTCTGTATCATATAACAGTGTTAGATACACTTGTCACGTTGAACATTATATCCCTAGTACTTATTTATCTCATAACTGTAGGTTTGTACCTTTTGATCACCTGCTTCCAACCTTCCCTCCACCTACCCCTTGCCTCTGGTAACCACGAGTCTGATCTCTTTTTCTATGAGTTTGGTGGAGTTTTTTGTTTTTGTTTTTTTAGATACCATGTGTATGTGAGACCATACAGTACTTGTCTTTCTCTCTCCGATTTGTTTGAGCATAAGGCCCTTGAGGTTCATCCACGTTATGGCAAATGGTGGGATTTCCTTGTTTTTTTATAGTTGAATAATATGCTATCATGTGTGTATGCGTGTGTGTATACACACATAGTGTGAATGTACACACATATATACCACAGCTCTTTTATCCATTCACCCATCAATTAACACTTAGGTTGTTTCCATGTCTTGGCTATTAAAAATAATGCTGATATGAAAATGGGGGTACGGGCCGCCTGGGTGGCTCAGTCGTGTAGTGTCCGCCTTCGGTTCCTGTCATGATTTCAGGTCCTGGGATCGAGCCCCATGCCAGGCTCCTTGCTCAGTGGGGAGTCTGCTTTTATCTTTCCCTTTGCCTGCCACTCCCCCTGCTCATTCTCTCTTTTTCTTTCTCAAATAGATAAAATCTTAAAAAAAGGAAATGGGGGTGCATAAATGTTCCCAAGTTAGTGTTTTTATTACCTTTGGATACATTCCCACAAATGGAATTGCTGGCCCATATGTTTGTTTGTTTGTTTGTTTTTGCTGTGAAGAAGTTTTTTAGTTTGATGCAGTCCCACTTGTTTATTTTCTATTTTATTGGCTTGTGCTTTAGGTGTCGTAGCCAAAAAATCATTACTAAGCTTGTTCGTATGTTTTCTTCTAGGAGTTTCATGGTTTGTAGACTTACATTTAAGTCTTTATTTTCAGTTAATTTTTGTAAGTGGTTTAAGATATGGGTCCGTTTCATTCTTTCACATGTGAATATCCAATTATCTGAGCACCATTTATTGAAGAGATGGTCTTTTCTGCATTGAGTATTCTTGGCTCTTTTCAAATATTAGTTGACCATATATGCTTGGGTTTATTTCTGAGCTCTCATTTCTATTGTATTGGTCAATTATTTGTCTGTTTTTATGTCAGCACCATACTGTTTTGATGACTATAGCTTTATAATATAGCTTGCAATCAGGAAGTGCAGTAGCTCTTGCTTTGCTCCTCTCTCAGGAATTCTGTGGCTATTTGTGGTCTTTTGTGATTCCATATAAATTTTAGGAGTGTTTTTT
Organism: Ursus americanus; assembly: GCF_024610735.1. Classification (NCBI taxonomy): domain Eukaryota; kingdom Metazoa; phylum Chordata; class Mammalia; order Carnivora; family Ursidae; genus Ursus; species Ursus americanus. The sequence goes on from NC_142137.1 coordinate 21,916,852, forward strand.
CTAAGTCACTGGAATCTAATGTAGTCTGTCTTAGTCTCTGAGGTGCAGGGGGGTGCTTCGGCTTTACCCCATGTTCTAAGATTCTCTCAGTGGTGTGTTGTTCTTGAATAAATATTAGTTGTTCTTGTGAAGGTGACAAAGTCAGGAATAACCTATGTTGCCCTCTTGGTGACATCATTCTAACTGATTTTTTTTTAAGTTCCCTAGAATGAACTGGGTTGTTAGAGCAGTATATGTCAGTCACATTGTAGACTATGGGATTTAAGTTTTATTGTTTGATCAGGAACTCCTTCAGACCTGTAAAGGATGAGCTAGGCATTCTCAGTATGAACTTATTTGTAGTTACACTGAATCACCCAAGAGCCTCATTATTTGATGGATTTAATTACAACACTGTATAAGTTGATATAATGTATTTCTTCTAATACTGAAAATGCTTTATCTTCCTTAGTGAAAGACAGCACATTGCATGGGTAAGCATATTGCATGGAGACCTCTGGAGTTAGACTGCCTGAGCTGGAATCTTTCATCTTCCACATATCATCTCTGTATTCTTGGACAAGTTAAATTCACATGTCTCACTGCTCTTATATGTAAAATGGAGACAATACCACCTTTTGAGTGGTTGCTAGAAAGAATTAATACTTAATTACTTAGCTAGTTTCTAGAACACAGTAAGTGCTCACTAAATTATAAATATAATAGTCATTACCATTGTTCAAATTTATGATTTTTAAAAAAATATTCAAGAGTTTTATGTCAAACCTAACCTTTCCTCGTACTTTAAGAGTGATAATCATGTTAAGCCTGGTTAAAAACTAAGCTATATGCAAAAAGTACTGAAAGCACCGAGTAACTTGAAACCATGAAGCTGGGGGGAATAGTACTATAATAATCCAAAAAAAAAAAAATGAGAACATAATTTTCTCTTAAAAATGTTTAAACAAACAGACAAAATCTTCAATGGAAAAGTAACTTTATGAATTCTTTAGTCCCAAATTTGAGAGTAGGCACTAAAATCTCTTATAAGGAGAGGGATGAACAGAGAAGTTAGAATGAACAAGGACAAATTTACTGTTTGATGCCGTCTTTCCTTCTCAACTCCTAGAGAAAATGCCAAGTAGCTCTCTCTCTCTCTCAGTAGTTTGAAATCTAGGAAGGGGAGCTCATATAGGCACAGGTAGTCTCCAAATGAACTCTGGAAGCACAACAGATAACACAGACCCAGACTACTCCATTACTCACCATTAGACAGGCTTCGAAGTTAACAAAATGGTCTTTCACATGCAAATACTCCTGAGGATAAATCTTCTCATTCTTTCCTGCATTATTTTGATGGACTTTACTCATACAGCGACTTTATTTGGCATTTAGCTGCATCAGTACAAATGGTAATTTTAATACAACGAGGAGAGGAGTTAATTCTATATATTTTTATGGAGCTTATTCTGTGAGGGATGCATTAGCTAGACCATGCAAGAGATAACAGGATGAGCACATTTTTGCCATCAAGGAATAAATATTTTAATGAAGACAAAAGAGATGGCATGCAAGGTAGGATCAATAAATTCTTTACCTCCTGGTAAGACATGAGACATAAAGAGACAAAAGATTCATGGTCCATTCTGGCTTTACAACAGGAAACCACCTGCAGATATACTTACTTGGCAAGTACATGTTTTAAATTTTTAAAATATGTTGTAATATTTTTAAGCCATGAATTTTCACATAAAAATTCATGTTTCTAGTTTCTCTTTAAAATTTGGAAGTTCTGGAAAGACTGGCCTTCATAATTTAGGGCAGCTGCTGATGGGAGGCTACTGAGAGACAAGGCAGGCACTCTGCACATCACTGAAGTCCAGATCCTGCTACCTCCTACACATATTAAGGAGACCTGAGTCCTGTGAGCATTTAAAATTAAGGTTTTTGTCGTACATGGTATTACTTCGAAACATTTAATACCCCTCTTTGCCCTATACCTAATTTTATAAACTGGGGGCAACTGGTGTTCAATATGCTTTAAGAGGAAGCAAGAATATTGCATTTAAACTATTATAGAATATGGAAATGCATAGTAGAAAGCCCAAAAAAGTTGAAATGCTTCAAGGAGGAAGCATTTAAGGCATATTTAGAAGAACAGGAAATGCTTACTGACTGGGAAAATGAAAAGAGGGAAGCATTCCAGATGTAAGCAAAGGAATGAAGGAAGAATCTTTGGGTCTGTTTTAAGGAACACAAGTTCTCCTTTTTAAAACCTACATGGGATGTATTTGAGGAATAGCAAGACTCTGGAATTTCATGTGGCTCTCTACTCCCAGCTCCAATACAATGTATCACCAGCCATCCTTCCTTGCCAGAGCTGTTGCTGGGGCCAGAAAATGGGAGCCATCTGATGAGTCAAGGAAATGAAGTCTATTGGAATCTGGTTAAAGAGCAAAATCAAGCCTAATCAAGACTTTCCTCATCTGGTCCTGAGGAGAACCTGGAAACTAGCAGCCAAGAGTCCATGGGCAAAAATTAAAAAAAAAAAAAATGGTGATACGGAGAAAATAAGTCCCTAGAGACCTTAAAGAGGAAAAACCCAACAGGCTTTGCACATCTACCTGGTAGCACCTAGGTATCTCCTTGCTCCCACAGAGAACTAGGGCCTCCGAGGGGTCAACTGTGGGCTAGGTATTCTCTACCCCTTAAATTGGGAGCCTGCTTGTCATTGCAGCTAAGAAGCCCAGGGTGCAGAGCACTTTCCTCTGGGGCTTTATACAGCTGGCCCTCAGAATAGGAGACTGCTTTCCACTCTCAAGATAGTCACTGCTTAAGTGAACCAGAATGATCTTAAGCCAAGTAAGTCAGGAACGGGTAGAGGAAAATAACATGTCAGGAAACCTATCAAGTTGGAGAAGAAAAAGAAGCAGAACACCAGATCAAGCTGCAACTACTGAGAAAGAATTGCTAAGGAAGCTGTTGATGATTTGGATAAAACAGTAATGAGCACTAACAAAAATACAAATATGGCACAAACAACAGTCAAAAGAAAAAATAACACTGGATGAATTAAAAATGATTTTTAAATTTAAAAATCTACCAGTTGATAAAAGGAGATGATCAGTACCCGTGAGAATCCAACCAGTGGCCCGTAAGACCATGGAATGAAAATCTCACAAAATAGTAGTAAAAATACGAAAAGACGGAAATCAGGAGAAGAGAGTTGGAGGGCCAAACTGGGAGATACAGGATGCAGATAACAGGAATTCCTTCTGCAATATGCAGATAATAAGAATTTTAGAAGAGGGAAAAAAAGAGGAGAGACAGGAATTGAAAAACAAATCATTAAAAATCCCAATTAATGAAAAAATACTGAGTCTATAGTTTAAAACAAAATACTCAGAATAAAAGGCACAGCATAAGGAACATAGTTAATGATACTATAATAGGGCTGTACAGTGACAGACAGTAGTTATACTTCTGAGCAGAGTATAATGTATAAACTTCTATCACTGTGTTGTATACCTGAAACTAATGTAACATTGTGTGTCAGCTCTATTTAACTAAAACAAACAAACAAACAAAACCTCAGAGAAACCATGTTAAAATTTCTTTTTTTTTTTTTTTTTAGATTTTATTTATTTATTTATTTGACAGAGAGAGAGAGACAGCCAGAGAGAGAGGGAACACAGGCAGGGGGAGTGGGAGAGGAAGAAGCAGGCTCATAGCGGAGGAGCCTGATGTGGGGCTCGATCCCAGAACGCCGAGATCACACCCTGAGCCGAAGGCAGACGCTTAACGACTGAGCCACCCAGGCGCCCCCATGTTAAAATTTCTGAACAAACTCTTTATTTCTCTAATTTAAATAATGCAGGAATTGCTATATGTATAACTTTGTTAATTATATTATTCAATGTTTTGCACTTATTGTCTTTACTATTATAGCTGTCCACTTCTGAAAGTATTAAACTCTCCTACTATAATTTTATTTTTAGATCATTTTGCATTTCTGACCATATACTGCATTGCTATAGTATTGGTGCACAGAGGTTTTATTTTTATTTTTTTAAGGATTTTATATTTATTTGAGAGAGAGAGAGCAAGCAAGAGAGAGTACGAGTGGGGAATGAGGGGCAGAGGGAGAGGAAGAAGGAGACTCCCTCCTGAGCAGGGAGGCTGAGGAGGGCCTTGATCCCAGGACCTGAGCCCAAGACAGATGCTTAGCCAACAAAGCTACCCAGGCACCCCAACAGAGGTTTTAAATTGTTCATTTTTCTTCATGACATCACATGGTGCTCATCTCATAGTACTTTCCTTCTTAATATTAACTAATTATAATGTTGTCATTCCTGTTGTTTCCCTCCTGCCTTTTTTTTTTCCTTCCTCAACCCCCCTTTTTTGCATTTTCTGGTACATTATCATCACTATCCTTTAATGGTGTGAGGTATAGATACAATTTCTTATAGAGAGAGAGTAGTGTAAATTAAATAATATTTTTTTCTGGGGAGAATGCTTAAGATCTACTCTCAGCAAATTTCAAATTTACAATACAGAGTTATTAACCATAGTCACCAGGCTGTAGATCCTCAGAACTTACTCATCTTATAACTACAAGTTTATGCCCTTTGACCAATCTCTTCCCATTTCCTCCCCCCACCCGAACCCCTACCATTCCACTCTGCATTTGTATGCGTTTGATTCAGGGATCCTATCTACAGTTCTTACAGGTTTTCATATTGTGTGTGATCTTAGTATTTGAAGGAATGCAAATTAAAATAACAATAAAATATCACTTTGTACCTACGAGAAGGGGAAAATCCTTCACAATTATTAATTCAAACTGTTGCTGAGATTTCAGGTGATGATGATATAGTAACATCATTTTAGAGAGTAGACTGGTAATATTTGTTAACTGTAAAAATTTAGTCACTCCACACCTAAACATCTATTTCATAGAAACAAATGTGCAAGTATAAGGAAACACATGCCGAAGCAGAGATAAGTGGCAAAAAATGTAATGTTGTATCTGGAGAATGGTTGAATGAATCCAACATTCCCATTAAATATTACGAATGTATTAAGAAGAAAAGGTTATATATACCTATTGATCGGAGGCATTGCCATGATAGAATGTTAAGAGAGAAAACAAGCCAGATGCTGAGGGGTGTTTTATTAGTACTAGTCCTACAAGAAGCAGACACTAAGATGGATTAGACATGCAAGAAATTTATAAGGAAAATCTCTGTAGGGCAAATGGGGCGGATGCTGGAGGGGTTTGGGAAAGTCCCCTCTGAAGGACAGAATGAGGCAGGAGGTTTGATGAAAGAGATATGAATTACAGTGGACTTTTTTCCCCCTACATTGGACTTCCAAGAAGGTTTGGCCAGGCTGATAGAGAGCCTTCCACCAAAGTTGCATCTCAGAGTCCCAATCTTTGCAGCATTAGGCCTGCCTCATTTCTCTGCCACTTTCAGTGACTGGTTGTATGTAGCCCATAAGAAGTATGGCCTTTGTGTCAGCATGACAATGGATTTCTGAGTTCACCAGCTGGGGTGATGGGTATTAAGGAGGGCACGTATTGCATGGTGCACAGGGTGTTATACACAAGTAATGAATCATGGAACTTTACATCAAAAACTAGGGATGTACTGTATGGTGACTAACATAATAAAAAAATATTATTAAAAAAAAAAAAAAAAAAGCTCCCTGCCATCAGAGACCAAGGAGGCACATTTTCATGGTGGTCACAAATATCTAAATTATTTTTTTTCAGCATAGAAACAATAATGGATGAACATGTACTGATGGTATCATTGTTTACATTTGTCCTGGAAAGGGGGTAGGGGAAAGAGGTAAATAATAAGGTAAAATAAATAAGGCAAAATAAAAATTACCTACAAAACTATGATTTTATAAAAGTACATAAGATGAAAAACTATGTTTTATGTATTCTTTTTTTAAAATTTATTTATGTTTGAGAGAGAGAGAGCATGAGCAGGGGAAAGGGCAGAGGGAGAAGCGGGCTCCCCTCTGAGCAGGGAGCCTGATGCGAGACTTGATTCCAGGACCCCAAGATCATGACCTGAGCAGAAGGCAGATGCTTAACTGACTAAGCCATCCAGATGCCCAAAGATTCTATTTATATAAAATATATGTATTTAAATAAATGTGGCTATTTTAAAATAGCCATGAATATATTTTATGATATGCTAAGATTGTCAATACTCCTTAACCAATCTTTTAAAACAAAGTAATCCATATCAAAACTGCAGCATCCCTTTTTTATGGAAATTTATATGCTTATTTTAAAATTCACACAAAAATGCAAAGGACTTAGAATCCCAGCACAACTTTGAAAAAGAAGAGAGTTGGAGACCCACCTGATTTCAAAATTATAAAAATATAATAAGACAGGATGGTTTTGGCAACAGGATAGCCAAATAGATAATAGAAAAGAATAGAGAGTCCATTAATAATCCAATAAGACCAATACATATATGGCCAATTGACTTTTAACAAAGATGCAAAGGTAATTCAGTGGGGAAAAAAAAAGATGTATACATGTTGTCATTTCAATAAGTGATGTTGGAACAACTGAATGTCCACATACCAAAAAAATGCACTTTGATTCATAGTTTTCACCACATGAAAAACAATAACTCAAATGGATCACAGAGTTAAATATAAAACCTAAAACTATAAAACTTCTAGAAGAAAACAAGAAAATCTTTGTGGCCTTCAGTACAGCAAATATTTCATATGCATAATACCAAAAGAATGATTCCTAGAATAAAAACTTGATAAATTGGAACCCATGCAAATTAAGAAATCTTGTTCTTTGAGGGGAAAAAAAACAACACTTTTTTTTTCTAATTTTTTTTTAAAGTAATCTCTATGCCCAACATGGAGTTCAAACTCATAACCTCGAGATCAAGAGTCATATGCTATACGACTGAGCCAGCCAGGCGCCCCACAAAACTCCTAAAACAAATGAAACTAAGTCAGAAATTGTGAGAAAATTTTTGTAATCCACAGATCTGGTAAAGGACTTGTATCCAGAATATATAAAGACTTCTCAAAATTGATAAGAAAACAACCCGATAACAAAAACTAGGCCTCTTGCCTAATATAACAAATTTAGTACATTTTGGACCTAGGATTTAAACATACATCTGATTGATTCTGACCAAAGATTTGAAAAGACAGCACTGAAGAAGATTTATGGATAGCAAATAAGCACTTAAAAAGATGTTCAACATCATTAGTCAATAGGGAAATACAAACTGAAAGCACAATGAGATAGCACATATCCATTAGAACATCTTGAAACCAAAAGCTGATCATAACAAGCATTTGTGAGGCTGTGGAAAAACTGGACCATGACTCTCATACACTGTTGATAGTAATGTGCAATAGTATAACCGTTTTGGAAAAACATTTGGAAATTTTAAAAATTAAGTACATACCCACCATAAGACCCAGTCGTTCTACTCCTAGGTATTTGAGTAGGAGGAATGAAAGCATATGTCTACACAGGCTTATATTCAAATTCCCATAGCAACTTATTTGTAATAGTCAAAAACTCAGTATAACCCAAATGCCCATCACAGACTACTGGATAAACAAATTGTGATATATTATACTACTGTATACTATTCAGCAATAAGTGAACTATTGATATATGAAACAATATAAATAAATCTCAAAATAGTTATGCTAAGTGAAAGAAGTCAGACAAAAAAGAGTATATGTTATGTGATTCTATTCATATAACATCCTAGAAGATACAAACTAATCCAGAGAGACAGAAACCAGGGTAGGCAGGAACGAGGGATCATAAGAATGGTATAAAGAAACTTTCTGGGTTACGGATATAGTCATTATCTGGATTGTGGTGACGGTTTCATGGTGTATACACATGCAAAATTTTTTGAATTATATACTTTAAATATGTGCAATGTGCTGTATGTCAATTATACTGCAATAAAAATATTAAAAAGTAAATATAAGAGGTGTGATGTGAACACAGTATAAAATATTATGTAAGTATGACTATATGGCATAACATGCATAAAAAATCATGAATGGAAAGTCTATGAAGAATAGTGATTGTCTTAGGCAGATAAAATTTCAGATAATTTTTACTATCTTCCTTATATTTTTATACATAATTCATTACTTTAAAAATATATGCTATTTGTATAATCTCAAAAATAAAGCTATTTTCATTGTGAAGAATTTTGGATAGTGAAATTAAGTTGATTTTTTTAAAAAAATATTTTATTTATTTATTTGAAAGGCAGAGAGAGAGCATGAGCAGGGGAAGGGCAGAGGGAGAAGCCGACTCCCCGCTGAGCAGGCAGCCCAACACAAGGCTCCAATCCCAGGTCCCTGAGATCATGATCTGAGCCAAAGTCAGATGCTTAATAACTGAAACACTCAGGCACCCTCTAAGTTGATTTTTAAAAACTACACTTTATTACATATCTGTTTGGGACAGGAATTGATCATATATTACGTAATGTAATTGATTCTAACCATTACAATCACTAGACAAAGAATTACTAATCCCACTTTTCTGGTGAAAAGTGAGATATTTTGCCTAACATAACAAAATTGGTATATTTTGGACTCAGAATTTAAATATATATATCTGACTGATTTTGAAAACTTGTGTTCTTTTCATTACTCATTATTTCATTCCTTTAGGAAAGTTACTACCATATAACAGTAATTAACAATAACTTATTATTATCATCAATAACAAACATTAGGTGCCAAATTTTTTTCCAAATGTTTAAATGAGCTAACTCATCTAATCCTCCCAACACGCCTATAATAAGTGCTAAAATTATCCACATTCTGTAAAGGAGGAAGCCAAGGCAGAGAGGTTAAATGTCTTGGCCACAAATCTTCAACTAATAAATGATGGAGCAAACTGTGGAAGGCAAGATAATCTAGTTTGTTAGATATTAGGGAGGTTGTGAAGCTCTTACAGCAGAGACAATCTTTTTGATTCAGACTACACCCTAGGAGTGTTAATCTGATTTCGATACTGGATGGTACAGAGGGAAGAAAGACAAAAGGCGAGGCACTGTCATCAAGAAAACCTCAGGTCCTTCTCTCAGGCTCACAACTTACGAGGAATTCTAGTGTCTTTCCTACTGTTTGAGGCAAATTTTGTGAGGCACTGTTGATATTACTCTAACAGGAGAAGCCATTTATTGGGTGGTGCTCTCCCACCCAATTTGGGGATCCCCTTGGAGAAAATAGGATGGCAAGGCCTATTGTCTTCTCAGGGGAAGCCTTGAGGCGCAGATCTCAAGGTTGCAGTCTCTAGGAAGAGCCTGGTAGAGACTCAGTCAGTCTGTGGGGTGAGCAGAAAAGACCCAGCACTCCACCTGCCTGGCTTGGCTGGGTGAGGCCCTCATTCCCCTTGCTCCATGTAGTAATCTATCAATGGGAAAGAAGGAAGGGGGATGAGCTTCTCACCTGGGTCAACTGCAGTGGAGCAGACATGTGACATCTGCAGAGTCATATAACTCATTTCATCTCTAAAATTTTGTAAAGTGAGTGCTACTGTTTCCATTTTGGAAATGAACAAACACTCGAAAATGGCACTTCCATGGTCACATTAGCTATGTCTCCAAATCAGGATCTGAAGCCAGTTGTTCTGACTTATGGTCCAAAAATCATTTCTTCAAAACAGACATACAAGAAAAAAGACTAACAAATCCATGTTATGAAGTAAAGGATCTAACTATAATTTTTGGTCCCATTTCTTTAGAAGTCTCCTTTCAGTTAGAGAAAAGTCCCTACCTACTTCCTATCTACTCCAATTGGACATAAATTTACTCCAGGACTAATATTCATCTGTCTGAATGCAAGGAAATGGATTAAAAAGAAAAGCTTTAAGGGCATATAAGGGAGCAGCAGGCAACAATGTGGGCTATCTCTCTTCATGAGGGTGGAGGGGCCCCTTCAGACCATACTGCGATTTGTACCGAAAATACTGGACAGTTCTAATGTGCAGGGCATTTTTCTGGGCATAGAGGTTAGAGCAGCAAGTGAGACAGATGTAGTCACCATCAAAGAGTTTATGTTCTAATGAGGGCTTCGGAAAATAACTAAATAAACAAGATAACTTCAGAGCACGATAAATTCAGTGAAATAAAGGGCATAACAGGATAGAGAAAAACTGACGTGGCTCCTTCAAAGTGTGCAGTCACTTGGTACCACTAGAGCAATGCCATGGGGCAGCTAGACAGTGATGGAGCCAAGAACCTCCCACGGACCAGGCATCAACCCTGCTCAGCGGGGAGTTGGCTAATCCTGTGCTTGCACCAAACAATTTTATTGTGATTCACTTGCAGAGTCAAAAGTCTACGAGTACAAGCCCAGGGTGTGACAGTGTGATGTTCCAAACCTTATCGACACCAGGACCCACTCGCCTGGGACACCGATCTACTATCTTCCTGCACCTCACAGCTGTCCAAATCCTGATGTCTTAAACAGTGACCTATTACACAGTCTCATCCATTCTTCTGGCTTTAAATGTCACCTATATGGTGATAATTACACATTTTATCTCTAACTTGACAGCTCCAATCAGATTACTAATGAACATCTCAAATTTATTCATCCAAAACCGAGGTGCTGATATTCATCTGTCCCCCTACACCTGTTCTTCTTATAGTTCTTCCCTCTCAGTAAATGGAAACTCCATTATTTTTGTTATTCAAGCAAAACAAACAAACAAACAAACAAACAAACACCAGGTCTTATCTTAACCTCTTTCTTTCCCTTACATTCAACCAATATTTTTTACTCAACTATCAAAATAAAAATAAGGATCTGACAGCTTCACCTTCTCAATCAGTTCCACGGCTATCACTTTGCCTGTGTCTTACACAGAACACTGCCATAGCCCTAGCTGGTCTCCAAGCATCACTTCGTGACCCCACTACAGTCCTTCCTAACAGCAACTAGAAAGTCTCCATTGACACGTGGGCCAAGGCTTACCACTCGCCCAACTTTCAGAACCCTCTCTGTTGAGCTCACCCTGAGTAAAAGCCAAGCTCCTTACAATGCTCCCACCTACAAAAGCCTAAGGAAGCCTTCCTCCTCTTTTGCCCCCATTTCCTTCTGAGCTGCATCTCCTACTACTCTATCCTATTCAACTGGGCATATCCAGAATGTTCCTTCAATTCACCAGGTATGTTCTGCCTGAAGGCCTGTCACTCAGGATTTCCTAGGCTGTGCTTTCCCTGGACACCCTTGCAGCTTATTCTGTTATTTCCTTTGAGTCTTCACTCAGTAATCAGTTTCCCAGGAAGGCCTTCCTTGCACAATGATCTAAAATTGCAGTCTCCCCTAATGTTTCACAACTCTCTTGCCTGTCTCATTTCTTCTCACATCATTTGAAATAATCCAATATGGTTTATATTTTATTTATTTTGCTCTTAATCCAGCCCTTTCAACAGAATGAAAGCTCCATGAAAACAGAAATTGTCTCTTTTGTTCACTGTTGTTTGCAAAGTTCTTAAAATGATGTCAGATATATAATAGTTGTGTGGTAAATACTTGTTAAGTAAATGAATGACTAAATGAACATATGGTTATAAATAAGGAAAATTTAATTGAAAGAAATACAGCCCAGTAAGTCTGATAATTTGCTAAGTTTCTATTTGCTGTTATCCCTAGAGATGTAATCTTTAATGAAAAATAAAACTGCTTCATCTTGCATTCCTAGAATTTCATCCACTTGGACTGGAGGGCCAGTCTCCACACAGGTCTCATACCTACCAAGCACCTTATCATGTGTTTCCATTAATGGAAAGAATATAGCTAGGATTTTATTTTACACAAAGGTGAGAAAATTCAAAGTGATAGTTGCCATACCAACTACAACTTGGCCCCTGAGCTCATATGAATTTTTGCTATTACTTATATCTGCTCTTAACTTTTATGCCTTAAAATATATAAAGGCAATTTGTCTGCCTTACTACTGCTGTGGGATTTGTCTACAATTTACGCTTCAGGGCTCACCACAGGACTGTGACATACAGAACACACAAAATTCTTCTCTTTCTTTGGCATTGACAATAGGATGCATTTGCTTTACTACTGAAGTCCACCCATAAAAGAGACCATTCACTTTTTAAACTTGCTCCTCCACATTCAAGAGGGAAAAAAACCTAGAATACTTTTACACTCCACATCAGCCTCAGTTCTCTCCAAACCTAGGCCTTATTAAGGTGCCTTCTCCTGACACATGTGATGCTCATTTTTATCTATCTCATAGGCTCCAGGCACAAAGCCTCCTCCTTAATCTTGCAATTCATGTGGAAATTAGAGCCATATAGATTCATCTGTCTCAACGAGATTACTTCTTGTCTAAAGTTGTCTTTGAGAATAATGGATTAAAGTAGCTGTGATGTCACTCTTTAGACCTCTGCAGAATGAATATTTGATGCCAGTAATATTTCATAACATTAATTTGTTTCTTCCATCACTATAGAAAATTTGTAAGTTCCTAAATACAGCTTCTGAGCTTTTGGTGCATTGCTATTGTATCAAATTTGTGTACATTGTATCTATAAGATTATATCCTAATTAGACAATTTTAAAAGACAGTCTAGATCAAATTCACCAAAGTCTATGGCAGCCAGACAAGAAAGACACTCTGCCCTTTGGCACACCACAAACACTGGCCTCAGCCAATGGGGTCAGCAGATCCACTCAGATGAGAAATAACCTAGAAGGTATCATTTTCTTTCTTTTTAAATTAATTTTAAATTTGTTTGAAAAGATATGCATTTACATGGTTCCCAAACAAGAAAATATGAACACGTATACATGACAAGTTTTCTCTCCATCCTGATTTCCTCATCTGGCCAGTTCTGACTCCAGTCCGCAACCAAAATTCTAGAATAGGGACCCACTCTTCTGAATTTGTCATATACCCTTCCAGAGTTACTTTATGCATGTATAAGCAAGTATCAAAAGGACATCTTATTTTTCCCTTATAAAATCAGAACTAAATAAATAAAGCTGCACCCAGATTTTAAGCACAGCTAAAATTTGCTTACATTTTCCTCAGGATAATTGATCATTCCCACCAACCCCTTTCCTCCCTTCTTCTCTTTCCAAATGGATTAGGATATATTGACTTTTTCTTAAAGTATGTCAATTAGGTATTATTAAGTACATCTTTATTCTGAAGTGTAAAAGATCTTTAAGACAATTTTAAAGTAACAGAAAATACATTTACTAATATCTTTTTTAGGAAAACTAAGAATTGCAAAGTCTTTAGGTGCTGTGGTACAGAGTAATTAAGATATTAAATATATAAATAGATTTCTTAATTTTAATGGCTTATTACATTGTGGTTTAGCTGGTTAGTAAGAAATTAACATAATTATCTTCAATTTATAGCTTATATATAATACTTATAATTTATAAATTTATACAAAACATATATAATTATATGTTTAATGATATAATAGCAAGCTCATAGCTAATTCCAAGTTATTTTTTATATTACATAATTATTAGAATTATATAATTCTAAGTTACATATTTTTTAATGCAGAATTCAAATTCAAGGGCAATAATAATATGTTCTCTTTAGCCTGCCCATTTTAAGGGGCATGTGCACTTTGAGATATTCGTTTCTTAGCGATAAAAATTTTAAAATATATATCAACTTCGTAAAGTAGATTGTTTTAGTGGAAGAATGACTGAATTTGAAGGGAGGAAAAATTTTATATCTAGTTCTGCCACTTCCTAATAGAGTGTGATTTTGAGCAACTTACCTGATCTATTACTTTAAAAGTGTTTGGTTTGCTCCAAAACTATTTAATTCCTCTATGGGGAATTAGATATGAAAGAGAAGTGACAGACAAAAAAAGGAAATTATAGCAAAGTGACTAAAACTAAAAACAAAAATAATGAAATGAGACAGGTAAGTAAAAGTAAAGAAAATGTAACTTATAAGAATAAATATTTATGGTGAATCTTTCAGACTTACTGTTTATCTGTTCCTTCCGTCCCTCCTACAAAATAAACCGCAAGAAAAATCTCTAAGTTTTCTTTTCCAAAGGACTGATGTAACAGTTGGTCGTGCTACAGGAATAAGGTGAAAGAAAGAATATTAATATTTATTGTGTATCTATTACCTGAAGGACACCATGCTGGGTCCTTTATACATGTTAGCTCATTCCTGCAGGAAGAGCTTGTGCCAACTATGAAATTACTATACTCAGGAAAATCCTGCTTGGCAGTTCTCTATTCCCTAGTTCATTTATTACTGTGACAATTATTTTATGTGTCCACTCGACTGGCAGACAGATATTTGGCCCAGATAGTTGATTAAGCATTATTAGAGGTGTTTCTGTTAAGGTGTTTTTCAATGAGATTAACATTTAAATAGGTAGATGAGTAAAGCAGATTGCTCTCCCTAGTGTGGGTGGGCCTCATCCAATCAGTTGAAGATGTGAATAGAAGAAAAAAGGCTGAACCTCTTCCAAGTAAGAAAGACTTCTTCCTGCCTGACTGCCTTCAAATTGGAACACTTTTTTCCTACCTTCAGGCTCTAACTGAAAGATTGGCTCTTCCTGGGTCTCAAGGCTACTGTCCTTTAGACTGGAATCCCACTATCAGCTCTCCTGATTCTCCAGTTTGTCAATGCACCATGAAGATCTTGAACTTGCTAACCTCCATAATCATGTAAGCCTACTTCTTATAATCTTTCTCTCTCTCTGTCTCTATTTCTTATAATTTATCTTTCTCTTTCTATATATATACTCAAACACACACACACACACACACACACACATGCACATATATACACAGCTGACCCTTGAACAATGTGGGGGTTAGGGGTGCTGATCCTCTGTGTGTCGAAAATCAGTGTATAACTTTTCAATCCTCCAAAAGTTAACTATTAATAGCAAGAACCAGGAAAAATCACTTTTTACTGTGATAGAGAGAAAGAAGAAGAGAAACAAGCTGCTCACAGGAAGCAGATTATTGTTATACCGTGTTTTAAGAGAATACGCACAAGACTTGAGCTCACTGCAATAGCAACAGGAAGTGGCTACAAAATAATTATAATAGTACAGTATGTACTCTGGTTAATTTTATGCACTTATGATTTAATACTACATCTTTACATTTGTTTACATTTCTCTCAACTGCAAATGGTACCCTGTATGAACGATGTTTGTGTGCATAAATTTTAATAAATTTTAACTTTTTATAATAGATTTGCATTTTATGGTAATAAATTATAGACAAGTATCTACGCATACATCATGCATTCATGATGTATCTAATTATTTCTCTTTTTTTTTTTTGATAATTCTACACTGTGTGGTTTGTCTGCAAGTGTTTTCAAATTGTCACAAATCTCCAAGAAATTTTTAATATGTTTACTGAAAAAAATCCACATGTAAGTGTGCTTGTGCAGTTCAAACCTCTGTTGTTTGAGGGCTAACACAGTATGTGTGTGTATATATATATGTGTGTGTGTATTTATATATGTACCATTATATGTAGTGTGTATATAATATACTATAGTTCTGTTTCCTTGAGAACCCTAATAAAATAAGCATTATTAGGCTGCTGAAAAAAATAACTTGATGTTATGAACTGAATGTTTGTGTGCCCCCAAATTTATATGTTGAAGTTCTAATGCCCAGTGTTATGGTATTTGGAGATGGGTACTTTGGAAGATAATCACGGTTAGATGAGATCATGTAGGTGGGGCCCTCATCACAGGATTAATGCCTTTATAAGGAGACACGCCAGAAAGTTTGCTTGCTGGGCACTCACTCATGTGAGAGTGCACACTCTCTTTCTCTATGCTTGCACAAAGAAGAGATCATGTGAGTACAGAGTGGGAAAGCGACCTGCTACAACTCAGGAGGAGAACTTACAACAGAAACTAACCACGTGGCACCTTGCTCTTGGACTTCCAGTCCCAGAACCGTAATACAATAAATTTCTGTTGTCTAGCTCACCTAATCTGGTATTTTGTTATGGTAGCCTAAGCTAATACACTTGATTGATATTGTACTCTATATTTTTAAATATATTCATCATCCCATTAAAGTCTCATGAAAATCTGTGAAATAGATATTTTACCCATTCCTAGGCATGAAGAAACTGCAACACACCACATCTGGCCACACAGAAACTGACCTAATATCAAGACAACTTAATACCACAGAAATGTTTAAAATGTAGTTCACGCAAACACTATTTTGAAGAATTACCTTAGTATTCGGGGTTACACTTTCCTCAGATCCACATAATCTTAGTGTCAATCAAAGTAAGCCAAAATTCCATTTATCTTTAGCACAAGCATAATCTCCCCCACCATCCTGTCTGTGGACATCTGTTGTCATTAATGATAAACAACACTCCTACATTCTCTTATCTATTACATTAAAAGTCATATAGGTCACATTCTGGTCTTTGTAGAACATCTGAGATTCTGATCACATAATGACTTCTCAGATTATTTACTATATACAGGATCAACTCATGAACCATAGGAGAATAAAGCACAGTCCAAGTTTCTCCAAGTTTCTAGTAAAAGCAAAAGGGCAAGACTGTGAAATACTGTTTTTCATTCAAACTTTGAGTCATTGTTAATGAAGGGATGAGTTTGCAGCCTTAAAGATATAATTTCCCAATCTTGTCAATCATTTTATATTTTAATGTAAGAGTCTATAGAAATAGAACACACAGTGCCATGGCTTTTAATGGATAGAACTGACTTGTAGATTAGCTTTATATCAGACCCCAAAAAAATAATTTTGTCTAAATTAACTTAGACATACAAACTGACAAAGATCAGAAAAGCACAAGACAGGAATTAATGTCTCCCGTAATTTCAACCTAGAGATAAATATTAAGAACATTTTATGTGTAATGATCCCATTTTCTTTATATATTTTTGTGTCTATACATCCATGCATATACACACAAAAACAATTTCATACAAGCCATCATCCAGCTACCTCCATCCCTCCTCCAGCTTGTATAAGATGACACAAGGAGAAAGGAAGAGAGGAGGAGTCAAGGGAGTCATCAAGAGTACAGCATTCCTGTGGAAGTTGTTCAGGATCACCCCAGAAGGGGACACTATCATTCTTCTTGTCAGTGAGACTTATGATCTACCTGAGAACTTATCCTTCTGCCCTTTGGCATTTCTTAACAATGAAAAAGAGAATTCAGACAGGCCAAACAAAGTAGCCTGCACTTCCAGGATTTGGCCTAACAAGAATATGCAAACTTCTCCTGAGCAAGTGGCACTGTGGAAAGTTACCGGGTTGAGCAATCTTGCTAGAATGCCCTCTAAGAGAGCTCCCTGTCAGCTGAGGGAACTCTGGCAGCAAGTGGATGTGGAGAATAGAACTGATAAGTGAATCTGGGAGCAGGTTGTAGAATAGGAGGCCAAGCCAGATCTCCTGAAAGGGGGAGTGAAGAGAGAGCGGCTGACTCAGGACCTTCTGAGAAACCCACAGGTGTGTCCTTCAGAAGGGCCAGCAACCTATCCCAAGTGTTACTTGGGATCAAATCACTGTTAACCAGTAAAGCAACAACAACTGTCTAGGAGGAAATCAGATCATGGCCAGCTAATAAACATTTTCCTGTTCCTCTATTCTGTTTACCTGTTTCCAACCCTAGACCCAAAAAAATGTCAAGAAGGAGACGTCCCAAGGCTAGGGCTAGTCCAAACTGCTTCTTCTGCTCCAGGGTTATGCAATAGGAACAGGAGTGAAAAAGGAGTCGTGCCTTGTGTTAAATTTTGGTCTGAAGACATGCTCTATAAAATTTGATTTTTTTAAACCCATTGAAACGTATTTTATGGTCCAGTATATGGTCTAATCTCCCGCATGGTCTTGAAAGTATATTCTGCAGTTATCAGGTATAGTGTTCTAAATGTCAGTAATGTGATGATGTTTTAAAATTTTCTATATCCTTACATTTGTCAAAGGAATATCTCTTATGATGTAGATTTTTTTCCCTGTAATGATTTCAGACTTTGAATCATGCATTTTGAACCTCTGCTATTAGGAAGGAAAATGTCTATTAGCTGGCATTTAAGATTGTTAAGGCTTGCTGATTGATGCTTTTATTATTTAAAAAACCCTCTTTATATTTGGTAATATTACTTTTAAGTTGTCTGATATTACTATTTGTGTTATATATCTCTTTCCATCATTTTACTCTCTACCTGCTTGTGTCTTTATTTTCAAAGTGTATAGTATGTAATTAGGTCTTGATTTTTTTACCTACTCATGAATTGTTCAGTCCACTTACATTTAATTTTTCATGTGTCTGGCTTTAAATGTACAATCTTGTTATTTGTTTACTATTTGTTTCATCATTATTTTACCCACATTTTTTAAGAATATTTTTTCTGGGTATATAGTCCAGTGCTGTAACCTGCCCTCCCTGCCTCAGCAATTTAAAGATATTTTCATTGTCTTCTGAATTCAGTTGTTTCTTATAGTGAGTTTATTGTTCTTCATATGGTACTTTCTCTGTGTATAATATGACTTTAGTTCCAGCTGCTTATAAGGTTTTCTCTTAACCTTCCTTGTTACCTTTGACTATGAAGTGCTTAGGTGTGGTTTTCTTTGAAGTTACCCTACTTGAGATGCCTGAACCTACAGGATATATTGGATGATTTTTTTTTTTACTTCAAATTTTGGAATTTTTGAGCAATTAAATCTTTGAATATATATATCTTTATGTCCACTATCATCCTCCTATTCTTCTGAAACTCTTATTTTGAGAGTCCAATTACAACTATGTTATTTGGCTGATATTATTCCGCAGATCACTGATTATATATTCATTTATTTTTAGTAATTTCTTTTTCTCTGTGATCCTCAGATTGGATAATTTCTATTGATTGGTTTTCCAGTTCCCACTATTCCTTCTGCAGTCTCCAATCTGCAAAGCCCACTGAATGAATTTACTATCTCAGATACTATACTTTTTCATTACAGAATTTTCCTTTGATTCTGAGTTTCCATTTCTCTATTGATATTGCCCATCATCTCCTGATAATCATATTTTAAGGAATTGAACATATTTTTTAATAGTCATTTAAAATCCTTGTCTTCCAATGTCAATAATTGTGTCCCTTTAGAATTGATTTATACCAAGTATTTTTTCATCATAAGTCATATTTTTCTGCTTTTGTGTATATCTAGCAATTGTTGATTATATGTTAAACATTGTGATTGATATGTTTTTGGTAGTCAGGATTATGTTCTCTTTTGGTAGGCAATTACATTGCAGGCATATCCTGCCGGCTCCTCTCCCCTTTGCTTTATTTGTAAATGCTGATTTAATTTTGCTCTTCCCTTACTCCTGGGATACAACCCTTACATTACAGCAGAGTCATGGCCTTTCTTGGGACTTTGACTGAATGCCCAAGTTGGTCCACAAGGTATGCCCTCTCTGACTAGGCTGGACCTTCATTATCTCTCAGTTTTGAATGACTTTGTGTTATCTCCATTCAGCTCTCAGCTTAACCACAAGTGCTCTCTCTTAGGCTTAACAGAGTCTTTCTCTGAATCCAGCATTTAGCCAGGAATCTATGGAGAGGTCCTGATTAAACGGACTTAGCAGGGTTCTAGCTAAAACTAGATTTTAGGAGGAAGTGCACAAACAGGCCTAGAAGAAGAGTTAGGACCTGGACTTCCAGAAAGTTCTTTAATTCCTGAAGTCCTGGGGTTGAAAAGCTACAGGATGCAGAGTAAAAATTTGTTGAATGTCTTCATTAAGGTTAAGTTAAACAGAAGAAAGTGTTGGTTGAATGTAAAGAAAATCTAAATGAGCTAAGTCCATGAGACTGTGAAATGGACTCCCTAGGGGCAGCCTCTCAAAGGAGTCTTTCAAAATTACCCAAGCAAAATTCTTTCTGGCAAGGACTGTAGAATTTTTTTTTCTCTAACATTTTTGAAAAAGCAGAGTATGTGAATCAGAAACGAATTATTCAAACCTATAAGGCATTATGATCCTCAATTTCTACTCTCACCTGAGTATATATGTGCTCTCTAATCCTTGATGTAAAAATACCTTTGTAACCTTGGCTATGCTGCCACCCCAAGACTAGCTCTTGCCATGCTCAGCATGCAGATGTGGAAACAGGCCTGGCTAGAAAATGCTCCCAAGGCAAATGGTCAGTGCTTAAAATTAGGCCACATTCAGAATTCTAGACAAATTGCATTACTTCTGCTTGGAAGGTGAAGTTGTTTGCTGTCTGTTATATACCTATGAACTTCCTGATCCTTTTAGCAGCAGTTTTTGGAATCCATATCCTTGGATTTTCCTTTGACCACTGTTTCTCAAAATTGTCTGAATACTTAGAATCTCTTCTAGACTCTGGATACAAATGTCTACTGACTTATTTTCTGACTGTTTTGACTTTAAGCTCATATGTTTCTCTGCCACTGGGTAATTGAATACACTTTACTCACTTATCTGGCCTTGACCACAAAACATCTGACACTTTTGTTAATTTCTTGCCTCATTTATTCACATTTCCTGTAATACCCCACTCCCCTGATCCCTGGGTCTACCTCCATGATCTCTTCCTTGTTTTCATTCTTTGTTTCAGAATTACATTAACAGATGTAGATTATATAATGGGCTGACTGGAAAAATGGAAACCTAAACACTACGTTAGATGAAGAAATAATTCCTATTGATTGATAATTTATTTATCTCCACATTTTACCAAGTAACTGGTATGTATTTCAGATCGCACAACATGAAGAAATTATAGAAGGCCCTGGGGCTAAGAATGCTACAATACATTTGATTTGTTTGTGTGAAGGAAATAAGATGTTAGCAGAAAGCTGGTGACCACAGAAAATAACCAACAATTTCCCTGGGTAGTTTCTGATGAATTTTCTTGAAAGAAAGTACAAATAGATGACCAAATTATATCACCCATAAATACTTTAGGCTGTGGCCACAGGAAATTTAACAGACTTATATTTAAGCTAGGCTAAAGGGGAAATCCTAGTATGAAGTAGAAAATGAAATTATTTCCAAATTTTGCCTGGGAGGTTACTTTAATTTTACCCTTCTAGACACCAAAGAACAGAGAGATTCTTTGAAAGAAATTCTTTACATAGTTTTTAATTCTAGGAGGCAAACTGACATCACCTACCTAAGCTAAACTCTAAAACATAAGAAACAAATAAAACAAACAATATGAATATAGTTACAATTATCTAACTACATAAAACTGCCTTTTTGTCTGCTCTTATAACGCCAAAAATCAGGGTTTGCATATGATCAACTATTTCTCCTGCCAGCAAACTGTTGTGCCACTGTAATGAGTACAATGATCTGAGCTAGGAAGCAGAAGAAAACGGGTGTTAGCATTTTATTTTTTTAATTTTTTAAAATAATACTTTGTGCTTTTTAAAAAGATTTTATTTATTTGTGGGGCGCCTGGGTGGCACAGCGGTTAAGCGTCTGCCTTTGGCTCAGGGCGTGATCTCAGCGTTATGGGATCGAGCCCCACATCAGGCTCCTCCGCTGTGAGCCTGCTTCTTCCTCTCCCACTCCCCCTGCTTGTGTTCCCTCTCTCGCTGGCTGTCTCTATCTCTGTCAAATAAATAAATAAAATCTTTAAAAAAAAAAAAGATTTTATTTATTTGTCAGAGAGAGAGAGAGAGCACAAGCAGGGGGAGCGGCAGGCAGAGGGAGAAACAGGGGACTCTATCCTAGGACCCTAGGGTCATGTGCTGAGCCAGCCGAAGGCAGACGCTTAACCCACTGAGCCACCCAGGCATCCCAGGTATTAGCATTTTAACATGCATCTTCCTTAATAAATCTTAGATAAGGTATAGGCAAGCTCCTCTTTGTTTCATATAATAAAGAGAACATTTGTAAGAAGGATGTTACTTTGCTTCTGCTCCAATAGAAGAACTTTATCTTTCTGAAGCATATTTTATCTCAGGTGTCTCCCAAATTGCATTTTTTTTAAAGATTTATTTGAAAGAGAGAGAGTGAATGCCTGAGCCAGTATGAATGGGGGGAGGGGCAGAGGAAGAGAAGCTTCAAGCCGACTCCCAGCTGAGCTAGGAGCCTGACAGGGCTCAATCTCAGGACCCATGAGATCATGACCTGAACCAAAACCAAGAGTTGGACACTTAAATGACTGAGCCACCCAGCCACCCCTCTAAAATTGTATTTTAAAGAGTATGGTCTATACTTGTTGCTTCTTATTGAGTAAGAATTTAAGTAAGTATTTCTGGAATTTAAGTAAGTAAACAATTAATGGTATATTTTATGAAAGTTTTAAGTTCCCAAATAGGAAATAATGATGAAATGGCTTGATAATTTCATACCATCCTCCAAATAGCCCAAAGCATGATAAGGTTGAGATTGTAAATCTGACTCTGGCTTCAGGGTTGACTAAGAATCCTGCTACATGACAAAGCCTGCCAATGGTGGGCCCAAAATGAACATGATGGAGTAGTAGGGAAGGATAAAGTTTGGGGAAAATAAGCAGAAACTGCTAGATGAATATGAACTTCAGAATGAGAGCCTCATCATCTATCTGCTGGGCCACCCTCCTAGATCTGGGATTAATGGAATGGATCATCCATAAATGTTGAATTTCTTGAGTCACTTATCAATATCACCAGAATGTATAGAAGCCTGAAGCAGGGAATATTTGTTTTTTTCTAAGACACAGCTCTCTCCTTTTCTATCTCATCCCAATCATAAAGGCTGGGATTCCACCTTATTTCTTAATCTACCTGCTGGTTAGTCTGCCTAATGTCCAGGTTTCCTTTGGGCCCATCTACTAGGCTATGTGGGGCCCTTTCCTATGTGTCATTGTCTCCTTGAAATTGGTTCTTTGCATCAAACTGTATACATTTACTTGAGTTATCCTACAATAAGAATCCCATTTTTAGAATCCCTTATTTCCAAGTACAACAGTTATCATGACTCTCAGCTACCATGACCCGTGCAGCTAATTAAACCCTCTGAATCACACCTGAGCTTTCTTTTTTTTTTTTTAAGATTTTTTATTTATTTATTTGACAGAGATAGAGACAGCCAGCGAGAGAGGGAACACAAGCAGGGGAAGTGGAAGAGGAAGAAGCAGGCTCATAGCAGAGGAGCCTGATGTGGGGCTTGATCCCATAATGCCGGGATCACGCCCTGAGCCGAAGGCAGACGCTTAACTGCTGTGCCACCCAGGTGCCCCTAGGGTGTTTCAGTTTTATGTTGTAAATATCATGGTGATTAACATTTGGTAATTAAACATCCATATGCATCTTTTTTTTCCCTTAGGATAATTCCTAGAAATTAGTCAAAAGATATAAATATTTCAGTGATTTTAATTGTTAAATTTCCCTCCAGAGAAAACTATATTGATATATTCTCCCAGCAGCTATGTCAAGGACTGCCATTTTCCCATTTCAACACACCATCAATGATACCAGTTATTACAATTTCTTAAATGCTTTTTTTTTTAAACGGGATATTTTATTGTGTGAAATGGTATTGTTTTGGGTGCTAGAGCTTTCTGGAAGTTGGCCAGCAAAATTAAAACACATAGTAATAAAGTAATGCAACTGATTTCAACCTGTTACCTAATGATACATCTCATAAGGTTGTGTCATACTACTTTGTCATGTGTACCTATTAAAACCTGGTCTTAATTATAATGTATTTATGTTCATATCCTGCATATGGAATTATAATAATGAAATATATTATTATTAAAAGCAATCTTATTAAACTCTTAAAGTACATATTCATGGTATTTAGAAATATAAAAGGGATTATATTTTATATTTCTGGAAAGAGTTTTTCTAAGCAAGGAAAATTTATTTTGAATGTAAAGATCTTAAATTGTACCTAAAACTCTACAAATGTGTAACATTTTAAAACAGTATTGGTATATACTGAGAGTAATATAATGTCCATTAAAATATACTGCATACAGAACTATGGAGTAGGTTCTGATGTAACATAATTAGTTCATAAAACTTATTACGTCTTCCTCCCTACATTGAGCATTACAGAAGAGCTTCATTGGTTTTGGCAGTGGCTTGAATTATCATTAATAATATACTCTGACACAACCCAAAACATGGATCATTGGGCATGATTTTATAGAAAGCATCTAAATAGACTATGCAATGATATTGGAAAGAAAAACAAAACCATGATTCTGCTCAACCATGGTACTGCACCGTTATAGAGCAATTTCTCCTTGGATTGCACACCTGCTTTCTGGCCCATTAAGTCCTGCTGTCTTTACAAGGAACTGAGGTTGTAATGTCTTTCCCAAATGCATATTTTTATGGGACCATGCATAACAAGTACACATGAATGTACACGTGGCCAACTCATTTTTAATATGTTCAATCTGACTGGAACAGGAAAACAGTCACCTTGGAAGATAAATCTCTTAATTACTTAAAGCTCTGCAGCAGTCATTCCTGACAAGCATTTCAAGAGTCCCCTGTAGCTGTAGGGAATTATTATTCTGTTCACTTATACATTCCTAGAAACATGATCTGATATCATTTTTCATAAAGAAGTGGTATTTAGGAATAATAGTGTGCACATCAGATCGGATTTTATTTTTATGCACATCAAAATTCCACTGCGCCAAACCCCTGCAGTCACCTATGATTATAGTAATTCTAGTTGGCTATTTCTTCCCTTTCACTGATGGGCACAGACCACTTCTCAATGATATTTTCATGGTTTGCAGAACATATCAAGAGTTAGCTAAGAAATCATTTCAACAGTATACTTCCATTGGGAATGTCAATGAGCTAAAGGCATTCTGGACACACTATCTGAATTTCTGAGCTTAATTTTATTTGCAGGATTAAAAACATTTGAGATAAAAAAGCAGTGATCTGTACCTGACGGAACAATAGTCTTTCATCAGAGATCTATGTGTGTTGAAAAGGCAAGATAGCTGCCTTGAGGAGATTATAAAATTGGGTTCTAGGGCTCTTTGAAATACAATCTGGAACCCAAATGTGCACATTTCTTTACCTTCACATTTTTTGATACAAAAGTTTAGAAGTTATCATTACTGAACTTCCTTTATACACTCCATACACAACTTTTTTTTTTTTTTTTTTTTACCATCTTGACATATTAAGTCAGCTAAAATTAAATGTTAAATAAAATTGTCTTGGTGGATTAATTAGGGTCCAAATGGTCAACTCATTTTTCCTCCATGTAAATATAGTGATCTTAATGAGCAATTATTAAATGACAATATTTCTTAAAATAGCATATGCAAGGCTATTTAGTTTCTCTCAATCTTTAGGAAATAATGAAAAAAGATAAAATGTACATTAGAAGCCTTTTCTTCAAATTCCTAGTAGAGGATGATATTTAAAGAAAAGGAGTAAGTGGCAACTCCAACTTCTGATTTAACTTGAAAGAGAACAACTTCTAAAAATATCAGGACTTTTCTTTAAAAAAAAAAAGGGGGGGTGCCTGGGTGGCTCAGTCGTTAAGCGTCTGCCTTTGGCTCAGGGTGTGATCCCAGCATTCTGGGATCGAGCCCCACATCAGGCTCCTCCGCTGTGAGCCTGCTTCTTCCTCTCCCACTCCCCCTGCTTGTGTTCCCTCTCTCGCTGGCTGTCTCTATCTCTGTCAAATAAATAAATAAAATCTTTAAAAAAATAATAAAAATAAATAAATAAAATAAAAATATCAGGATTTTGAATTTTTGTTTAATGATGCTAATTTTAAAGAAATAACCTTAAAGACATCTCAGGAAATACAGATGTCACAATCATCAGAAAATAATCTGAACATCATTTTTTAGTATTGCTATGTATTTTGCTCAGTTTATTCCATTTCTTTTGTTCTCTAACAATATATTCTCTCCATACTTTGTAAACTTGAGGTTGTTACTGTGAAGAGGTAAGAAAAAAAGCATGCAAGCTCTTCTCAAGGACAGAGTCAATGTACCAAAGGGAAAATCAACCAGAGAAAGAACCAACATCTGTCTGTCCCATACGAAAATGTAAAAATGTAAAATGCAAAAATGTAAAAGTCTTTCAGCAAAGGAAACATTAAAAAGTTAGATATAAATCAGATATAAAATTAGGTTCTTAGAAAACCTAAGGTCTAACTTCAATAGTTACAATAATATTTTATTTACATTTTCACATTGTTATTTCAGTGTAGTAGTTGACTTAAATATACTAAGTTCTTCACATCTCTTCATTATAACTGACATGTATAAAAGATATTTGGGGGAAGTTCTGAATAATCTGAATAGGAATTACCTACCTGGCTCAACAAAACTAAAACGAGTAACAAGGACAACCAATGTCTAAAGCTTGTATCATATAATCCCCTTGAGTTTTTAAATAATACAGTTCTTTGGCCAGTACACTCATTCATAGAAAAAAATTTCAAATTGTATCAAAATGCTTTGTGATTTAACTTTGGGGGAATATCTCACTGTGCATGCTATCTTGGTTATGCCCCTGTGTTACAAAATCAGGTTTGCTGAAAATTGCTTGATTATATGTTGTTTCTAACTACTTGAAAAGTGAAAACTCTAACCATTTAATTTCCCGATCCAGTGGACGCCAAAACACTCATTAGTCTCTTTAACTAAATCAATCATATATACTATGCTTTTGCAAACCGATCATTCCTAACCCTCATTTTGTAATGTTCACAGATACCTATCTGAAGTTCTCAAAAAGCTGATTTCACTGTAATGTATTTAAAATAAAATGTATACCACTTTTGCAGGAAATAGGAGTCTAAAGTTATTTAAATGTTATTCAGGAGGTACAGGGGGGTGTAATAATAAATAGCTGCAAAAGTATTGCATATTTATCTTATTTAATCTTTTTGACAATCCTGTGAAAAAATAATAATAGTAATAATAACAATAATATCTTGTGCATTTCCTTAGATGAGGTACTTAAGATTCAGAGAAGTTAAACAATTCACCCAATATTCCATAGCTCTGATTTGAAGGGTTAGCATTTTGATTTGCACATCTGTGCTGCTGGTGAGGAATAATAGGTATAGGCAAGTCCATGTAGTGAAGAAACAAAAATAACTCTAGACTGGATGACATAAAAACACTTCATCACTTCAGGAATAATTCTGCTATCCATGTATTTTTTACCTCGTGCCAAATACATTGACTGAAGAACTAAACAAGAAGCTGCCCATCACCAGGCTGATACATGTTCACATTCTCCTTTTACTCAGAGGAGTCCTCAAGTTCTCTGGTCCAGGAAACAGAGTAATGATGAAGGATATGGAAGTCAGTGGGAACCAATCCTGGACCTAAGGCTTACCAGTTCAGTCAGACTGGCTTGCTTTTAACTTCTCTCAGTGAGAATTCCTTCATCTAAAAGTGAGAATAATCATCAGATGGAAAGAGGGATGTGAGAATTGGAAGAAATAGATGAATCATATTTCCAGTTAAGAATAAATTTAATTCTGCATCTCTAAACAGATTTGCAAAAATTTAAGCTCACATGGAAGAGATCTCCATATAGTTTCATCTAGTTTTTACTGTATATATTAGTTTCTGTTACCATTTGAAAGAAGCAAAACAAAACAAAAACACACTAGGCAAAAAAATGAAGGTGTTTTCCAATGTGATATCCACAATGGATGGTTATATACTGTAAACTTGTAAAAATAAAAAGAATCACTATTAATTGGGGAGAGACTAGAAAAATAATAGAAATCTCCAGAAAATTCCTGATTTTTCTTTTGATTCAAAGAGTATCCCAGCTTCTTGACTGTTCATCGTACCGTGGACAACAATCTTTTGAGTTAAAATTGTGTTGTGGTGAAGGCAATTTGTCCGGAAAATTGAATATGGCTCTTCAATAGTATGGCCGGGGGAAAACCAGTTCATGATTGTCATGAACTTACGATGTACATGGTCAACCACAACTTTAACCAATTCTGCCCCAGTTGCTGTTGTAAAAATGTATTGCATATTTGCACATTATGTGAACTCTATCCTTAAAATTTCTCAAAAAAAGTGAATGTTTCATTTCCATCATTAAATATTCTGGAAAAGGCAAAACTGTGGAGACAGTAAAAAGATCAGTGGTTATCAGGGCTAAGGGGGAAAGGATGAATAGATGAAATCCTATAAGGCACTAAAGAAGTAAAAAAAAAAAAAGTAAAAAAAGATTTTTAACGCAATAAAACTACTCTGTATGATACTATAATGACAGTTACATGTCATTATACATTTGTCCAAATCCATAGAATATACAACACCAGGAATTAACTCTAATGTAAGCAATGGACTTGGGTGGTAATGATGTGTCAATGTAGGTTCATCAGTTGTGACAAACATTCACTCTGATGGGGGATGTTGATAATAGGGAAGGTTGTGCATGTCTAGGGGCAAGGGGGACATGGGAACTCTTTGTATTTTTTGCTTAATTTTGCTGTGAATATAAAACTGCTCTAAAAATAAAGTCTATTTAAAAGAAAACAATTAGGATAATCAGAGAAATGTTATTGTATTATTTAATGTGGGAATCCTAGCTCTGTGTATTAGGTTTATTTATACCAAATAATTTGTATTTGTATTAAATGTGCTGGAAATTTTAATTAAAAATATAAGTGGCCAGGGGGTCTGGGTGGCACAGTTGGTTGAGCAACTGACTCTTGGTTTCAGCTCAGGTCACGATCTCACGGTCTTGGGGTCAAGCCCCGTGTTGGGCTCTGAGCTCAGCATGGAGTCTGCTTGAGATTCTCTCCCCCTCTCCCTCTGCACCTCCCACTCATTCTTGCCCTCTCTCTAAAATAAATAAATAAATCTTAAAAAAATACATAAATGGCCAATGAACATCTAAATATACTCATTCATTAGTCATCGTGGAATGAAAGTTAATTTATAATGAGATATGTCTAAATATTAAGATGAAAAATAAATGGGTAATAAACTTTGGCATAAATGAGAAACAAAAGAAATCATCATATACTATAAATGGTACAACCACTGTGGAAAACCATTTGGTAGAATCTATTAACACCCAATATACACATGACCCTTAATCCAAAAATATAAATTATTGTGGTCATATCATTATTTTAATAGCCAAAATATTGAGACACCCCAATGTTCATCAAAGGTAGAATAAATAAGTAAATGCTGATATACTCACATAATAGAAATTACATAGCAATGAGAGTAAACAAACTTCAACTATGCAAGAGTATGAATATCATATATATAACTTAAACAAAAGAGGCTGGATTCCAAAAAGAGATCAGACTTCATTATTCCGTATTTACTATGCACAAAAACAAATAAAAAGAACCTAAAATACAAAGTTAAAAGTCAAGCTAGACATTTCCTTTGGCAGGAATAGTGAGTGGAAGGAGGCTAAAGGGAAGCTTGGGCTTCAGGCAATGTTGTTTTTTGATTTCTGTGATGCTACATGATGGCGTACAGTATATGAAAATTCCTTGAGGTGAATATTAATGGCACACCTATTCTCCCACATTAGCTGAATATGACGAAGAAGTAGGAGCACAGAAGCCAAAATAAAGTCCATTCCAAACTGGAAATGATGGTATTTTGCAATAATTATTCTTGTGTTTCTACGGGTTGCAGTATTAAACATGACATAACAGTTGTTACATGAACACATTCCATTGAGAATAATTCCAAAGTTCCTAATTTGTCCAAAAATTATGAGAAACTCGTGATGATCATAATGGAGACTTTCTTTTGCTGAGATACCAAAATACGTAAGTGCAAGATAGTTCTCTGAATATTATTTTTATCTACCAAATGTTTTCACACATATAAGAATGTATTTATAATAAAGTGCTTTAAGAATTTTTAAGGGGTGCTAAAAAGAAAAAAGATAGCCCTTGAGAAAATTTGACATTTCGACTAAAGGGCTATATAACAATGAGGATTATAAACTAAGTGGTTTTCTCTACACTAAGTTAACAGTTTTAACTGGTCATGTAAACTTTTGGAGGTATGTCAATCTTCTATGGTCATTAGTTTATTATCCTACAGGTTATTAATTTCATACATAACATATATGCCCCTCAAACTATTAATAGGTGTCTTACACTGGTTCCCCAGAAGCAGATGCTGAGGGGAAGATTTACAAAAATATGATTTATTAGGAAATGTTCCCAGAAAAAAAAATCAGTAGAATAGTAAGGAAGTGGGACCAAGGAGAAATGGAGCCAGACAAGCCTAAGGTATCAAGCCAAGTCCCACAGTGTCTAACTGTGGCTCAATCTGGCAGGAAGCTCTGGAGCCACTACAGGAAACACCTCATAGTAGCCTGGATCACAGGCAGAGAGCTGGAGTATTTAGATGCCCAGGTCTAAAACCCTTGGCTAAGAGCTGGCTTCAAAGGACATATCTTTTTTAAACATTTCTGGCTCCCAGTGTGCACAGGCAAAGCAATGGCAGCCTGAGGCAATTCTCTGACAAAGAGTCACAGATGCTGGCTTGGGAGCGAAATCCCAACAAGAGCAGGTGTGCACTGTAAAGAGATCTGAGGGGATTCGGACGGAGCACCAATGGCATCTGATACAGTGGGTTTTCTCTCTTTTAAAATCAGAAGACAAAACAGAATGACTGTTCACTTAATAAAATGTCCCTTCAAAAAACTTTTTTTTTTTTTTCCTGAAGAATCCTTTTAAATAATGGGGATGAATTCATATACTCATTCAGGAAGTGTTTTAGGCATGTCATCAAATATCATGGCAAAAAGATAGAAAAAGGAATAAGAAGAGTTAATAGAGCATTGCTTCCTTTCCTTCAGATTAAAATATAGCAGGCAAGAAAAGAATAAATTGCAGAAATACAGGAAAAGTACACTATGAGGTGCCATGGAAGGAGCAGAAAGCACCTACATAAACTCAGTGGTTGGCTTCACAGAGGAAGCAACTTCTGATGGTACTGATCCAGTGTTGGGGATTTCCATGTGAATATAGGAGAAAGATAACTCATTAAGATCCCTGGTGGGACAGTAGTGGTAGTGATGGTACGTATATTTCAGATTGGCCGAATATAGCTCATAGACTAAGAGGCAGGGCTAACATATTAGAAATTTCTGGAATTAAAAAAAAGAAATTTCTCTAAGCAATTTTAAAAGATTACCATAAGAACAAAGGCATAAGAGAGAGTAGTTAGAATATCAAAGCACTGAACATAGGAATTTAAGAATTAAGAGGTTGTTCTCATCTGTCCAGGCTGCTGTAATAGAATACCATAGACTAGGTAGTTTATAACACCAGCAATTAGTTTCTTGTGATTCTGGAGACTGAAAAGTCCAAGGTCAAGACACTGGAAGACTTGGTGACTGGTGAGAGCCTACTCCCTGGCTCATAAACAACTGCTTCTCACTGTCCTCACATGGCAAAAGAGCTCCATGGGGTCTCCTTTATAAGGGATCCACCCTCATGACCTAATCAACTCCCAAAGTTCACACCTCCAAAAACCATTACATTGAGGATTAGGTTTAAACATATACATTTGGGGGGGGGGGGAACCACAAACATTTAGTCTATAGCAAAAGTAGAAAAATTTAAAAAATAGGGAAAATATCTGATTCTAGGTTGTAAATTGAGTTTGGATGTGAAGGTAATCCAAATGAAATCAAGGAACTAAAGAGTTAAAATTCTGAATGATTTGAGCCAGAGTTAAAGATTTGAATGAATTGTCATAGTACTTAATGATGTGAAGAATACCTAGAAGTTAGTAGAGAA
Source organism: Ursus americanus (assembly GCF_024610735.1). NCBI lineage: Eukaryota > Metazoa > Chordata > Mammalia > Carnivora > Ursidae > Ursus > Ursus americanus. Next base: position 21,948,625 of record NC_142137.1, read on the forward strand.
AGAAAAAGAAGGCTAGAGTGGTATAACTATCAAAAGATAAATTTAAAAAATACCCTGATAAAAATGAAAATGGAGGAGCACCTGGGTGGTGCAGTAGGTTAAGCGTCAGACTCTTGGGTTTGGCTCAGGTCATGATCTCAGGGTCATGAGACTGAGCCTACCAATGGGCTCCATGCTCAGCGTGGAGTCTACTTGGAATCTCTCTCCCTCTACCCCTCCCCACCACGTTGTCTCTCTCTCTCGCCCGTTCACTCTCTCTCTAAAATAAATAAATAAATCTTTTAAAAAAGTGAAAATGGAAAAACACATGCCAAAATTTATGGGATGCAGCAAAAACACTTCATAACAATAAACGCCTACATCAAAAAACATAAAAACAGGGGTGCCTGGGTGGCTCAGTGGGTTAAGCATCAGACTCTTGATTTCAGCCCAGGTTATGATCTCAGGGTTGTGAGATCGAGTCCCACAGCAGGCTCTGCACTGGTTGTGGAGGCTGCTTAAAATCCTCTCTCTCACTCTCTCTTCCCCTCCCCCTCCGCCTCTACCCCCTCCCATGTGTGCTCTTTCACTGTCTAACAAACAAACAAAACAAAACCAAAACCAAAAAAATTTCAAACAACCTGACTTTACACTTTATGGAAGTAGAAAAAGAAGAACAAAGCCCAAAATTAGCAAAGGAAGAAAATAACAACAAAGAGTGGAAATAAATGAAATAGAAACTAAAAAGACAATAGAAAAGATCAATGAAACTAGGAGCAGAGAATACACAATGAGGGAAAGACCTTCAATAAATGTCCCTTCAATAAATGTCACTGGGAAAACTGGACAGCCATATGCCAAAGAAGGAAGGGGACCACTAACTTATACCATACACAAAAATTAACTCAAAATGGATGGAAGACTTGAATGTAACACCTGAAATCAAAAAATTCCTAATTAAAAATAAAAAGGTGGTAAGCTCATCTTGGTGGTGAACTTTTTGGATTTGACACCAAAAGCAAAGGCTACAAAAGCAAAAATAAAGCAAGTGAGGCTACATCAAACTAAAAAGCTTCTGAACAGCCAAGGAAACCATTAACAAAATGAAAAGTCAACTTGTCAAATGGTAGAAAATATTTGCAAATTATGTATCTGATGTGGTGTTAATATTAAATATTAAATATTAAAGAACTCATACAACTTAATAGAAAAAAATTTAAAAATGGGCAGATTTAAATAAACATTTTTACAAAGAAGACATAAAGATGGCTAAGAGATGCATCAAAAGATGCTCTATCAGTCTCACTAATTATCAGGGAAAGGCACAAACCACAATAAGATATCATCTATACCTCTTAGTATGACTATTATAAAAAAGACAAGAATTACCTAGCTTTGATTGGTATGTGGAAAAAAGGGAACCCTTATGTAGTGGATATGTAAATGTACAGCTACTATGGAAAACAATGTGGAAGTTCCTCAAAAAAATTAAAAATAGAACTATCTTACGATCCAGCAATTTCACTTCTGGGTATTTATCCAAAGAAAATGAAAACATGAACTTGAAAAGATATATGCACCCCTTTGTTCATTGCAGCATTATCTACAATAGTGAAAATATGGAAACAACCTAAATGTTCACAAATGAATGAATAAAGGGAATCTATACACACACACATTCATACACATACAATGGAGTATTAGGCACAACAAGAAGGGAATCCAGCCATTTGTAACAACATGGATGGACCTCGAGGGCATTATGCTAAGTGAAAAAACTAAGACAGAGAAAGACAAATACAGTATGATCTCACAGATATGTGGAATCTAAAATCAATAAAACCATAAAAGATCACCCAAACTTATACATTTAGAAAGCAGATTGGTGGTTGCCAGAAGCAGAAGGTAAGGAGGTGGGTTAAACAACTGAAGAGGGTCAAAAGGTCTAAACTTTCTGTTATAAAATAAGTCATGGGGAAATCATGTACAGCATAGTGATTATAGTTAGCAATAGTCAATTGCATACTTAACAGCTGCTAAGAGAGTAAATCTTAAAAAGTTCTCATCACAAGAAAAAATAGTAACTATGTATGGTAATGCATGTTAATGAGACTTATTGTGGTGATCATTTTGCAGTATACACAAATATTGAATCATTACATTGTACATCTGAATTTAATATAATGCTATATGCCAATTATACCTCAATATTTTTAAAAAAAGAGTGGTAAAACCAGATGCCATATCTTTCAGAAACAAGGGGCTTTGCACTAGGGAGGAAGAGCAGTAACTTTAAAGTAGCTGTGATGATCCTGTTAATGATGTTAATGTCGTGTCTCAGACCTTTGATCCGCCTCCACCTGAGCAATCAAAGAGGAAGAGGATTGTAACTGAGAAGTACCATGCTTCAGTTAGGGTATAAAGGTGTAGTGAATGATGCATGGGAGCTTGCTGAAAAAGAAAGAGGATTCCTGGGGCACCATGAAAAAATTATGGAGGGAGTAGGGCTAGGTAAGAATGAGTCTTGGGGAGAATACGTAGAGTAACAAGGAACAAGAATTGGAGAGAGACTGGGTAACAAAAGGCTTACATTCGGGATAAAGCCCAGGGATAAATGCTATGACTGGACCTTACCGCTTTGGGATTTTAAGTGAAATCTTTATGTACTAGCATAGTGTGTATGTGAGGGGGCTGGTGGCCAGGCAGTGAGAGGAGATTGGGGTAGAGCAGAGAAAAAGGAACATTGAAAAGGAAGTAGTCAGATCATAGCATTACCCTTACCCTCAGATCATTGCGAAGGAATCAAGATTAAAAGGGCTTTAACTGAAGTGATGATGGTGGATACCCTGAGTATTCGTTTCAATATATTAAAATAGTAAAATATCTTCAACTTTTGTTTCAGAGTTTATAAAAACTGATCTCATCTAAAACAATATTTCAGGTTTTGTCATATGTGACGAGGTACCAGATTATCGTGCTGGGTGACAGTGGGACAATTTGGTGGCTGGAAATTCTAGAATGGAAAGGGACCTTGTGAGACGGGGGAGGGGGTAGGCCACACTTGACTATGATGTGAGGGCTTGGGGCAAGAGCTGCTTTGATGTAAGATAGACTTTTGGTAAAAGGTGGTTCATATTTCTCCTCAGGCTGCAATTTTTGTGTTGTTTGGAAAAGCCTTCCCTTTCTTCTAGATCAGTCTGAAGTGGCCTTGACTGGCAGACATTTAAGGCATGTTTTAAGATTTAAAGAAATAAATGAATAAAATTAAAGAAAAAACACCACCACCAAGTTGGTTAGCAGAATCAGTTGAAATGCCAAACAGATTTTAGTATAAGCAGTCTGAAGTTTATGTTCGTTTTTTTTTAAGCTTTTATTTATGTACTTGTCAGAGAGAGAGAGCACAAGCAGGGGGAGTGACCAGCAGAGGGAGAAGCAGGCTCCCCAGCACAGGGCTTGATCCCAGGACCCAGGGATCATGACCTGAGCCAATGGCAGATGCTTAACTGACTGAGCCACCCAGACACCCATGAAGTTTATCCTAATGGTCTTTTTACTAATACGCAATTATAAATGGCAGCTTCAGTTTATTTACAACAACTGATTTTCATAAAGTAAATATTTCCTCAAAATTTACTATTTTTTCCCATTCATCCATTCACTAATACAAAAAAAAATAGTTCCTGAGTCTTTGACATGCACCAAGATCAGATGAGGCAATAGATCTACAAAGGTAAACCAGAAACACACAGTCCCTACATTCCCATTCTATACAGTTCAACTAGATCACCTTCAGAGACATAGGCCCCAACTAGGGAAAAATCACACTATTAGGTAAACAGGTGAAAGAGGTTTCAAAGATGATTAAAATCTTTTAAAAATCCAAAAATCTTTAATTTTCAAGATAGTATTTTCATCTGGATAGATATAATATTATACACATACAAACTTTTAAAATTTTAAATACATATTTAAAATTTAATAGTTACCATATTCATCCTAGTCAAATCTCTAATAACTTTAATGTTAAACCCAAACCGAAGATATTTTCTCTTCATTTCAATGCTAACATAAATTTTCTCTTTATCTCTAGGCGGTGCTCACACTTTATGTAACCATGTTTTATTCCCTTATTTTTTATTTCCATGGCTTCCTCACAGTCATGAATCAATAAATGACTGCATAAAAATTCCATATTTCCTGACAGATGTGATTTTTATACTGGATAGAGGAAAGATAAACAGCATATACCGGGGGTGTAATTGCCAAAGTCAATTTAAAGGGGATGGGAGCTTTGGTCTCTGCTCTATCTGTTACTATCACATTCAAAATATGGTAGCTAACAAGATGTATACTGATGTCGAACAAGGAAATCACTCCCAGGGCATTCCATTCCTTTTTATTTGCAATTGCTATCATTGGATCCTATATGAAATGGGCCCTGCTTACATAAGTGGATTTTTGTAATTTTCAAATATGAGTTCTGGCTTTATGACAATTACCATAAAATAGCTAATGTGAAACATACTAAAAAATATTTTTAGTAGCGACAGGGTGTATATAAACCTTTTCCCATATTTGCAGACTTTTTAAACTAAGATCAAAAGACTCAAAGGACACAGTACTAATAAAGTCAATAGTCTATGTGTTCATATGTCACACTAACTCATTATGAACTGAGAAGAACGCAGACAACACAAAATAAACCTTGCTTGAACCCATGAGCCTGTGTGTAGTCAAAGTGTTTTGTAGCTTCGCTTTATTGTTATTGAACTTCATTTCACATTTTTAGCTCTTCAAAAGACAGTTGATTAAATAAGCTACTTATTGAATTTATGTATAGTAAATAAGCATTTCAGTATATCATTTGAAAATAGCATACCTCTACATATTTAGACTATTTCCCAAAGGTTACTCTGACATTATTCTCCATTTGCAGTGCTACCAGGACTTGTGATATAAACTCCTCATTTACCCGAAGACTGAATTTTCTGATTGAGAAATTTTTATTGATAAGTAACTGTTAGGAACATTCATTTCTCTTAAGTCTGCTGTCAACTATAATCTGCAAAAGCATATTATACTTAAATTACAATGTTCAACAAAGTGAATTAAAAAAAAAAGGCAGCCACCAATGAACTAAGCACAACGTGTTTTCTATTTTCTTGCTGATCAGTTAAACAAACAAACACTTCTATTATTTAACTGATTCATAGCTTAAGCTGTCTCTGATTTTAAAAGTAATTGTCAATCTAGTGTCTAACCAGTTACAGTAATTGGAAAAAAATGGGCTCCCTTTTCCTCTGTTCCATTTAAAATACCTTTCTGAGGCAGAGAGCACTCATGGTGCAACATTTCCAGTTTTATGATGGCAAGGAACCATTAATTCAATTTTTCATTTTTGAGATGTTTATATTGGTGCATGTCTTACATAGATTTACACTCACATGGTGATTGGATATGCATATTCTCATATTTATGAAATTATTACATAGGAGACTGAATGGATTCAGAGTCCTCATTTCAAACTCAACATGTTTTTGAGTCACCAATAGTATGCACATATTTTAACCTCCCAGCTGGATTTTTCCATTAAACAACAATAGACCTTCTCACTACAAAACATGATCATGATGAGATCAAATACCACTGGCAAATGCCAATTATGTGTATATTCACTTTCTAGACCCATCTACATATAATTAAATCATAAGTATGGAATTTTTTTCAATACTCCCATATTTTTATATTGGCTCTGAGCAATAGTATAGTGAATTGGTTGTTTCAGATACACTTAACATATCAATGATGTTAAGTGTTTCAACTGAATGCCTCCTAAAAACAAACAGAACTAGAAATAGAATGAGATTTCTTTAATGCAGAAACAGCATTTTAATTAAGATCACCCTTCCTTTTTGAATGGATGGAATTCTGTCAATACATGCCACTCCTTTTGTTCAAAATACTCCCTAATCTGTAAAGACTAAAGCAATTGTTAGGTCAAAATTATGTATTTATCCACAGCTGTGAAGATTTTCTGCAAAGAATACTGGCAGCCAGCCACAGGCTTGCTCTATTAAAGTATGTATAGCTTCCGTTTTAAGATCAAGCTCATGTACTGTCAGTGACTACCACATGCACACCAGTTTTCATCAGTGAAGTGCACTCACTCCCCAATTTTAAAGACTACATCAAAATATAGTTTATAAACATAAAAAAAATTCACCCATGGGCAATAAAAAGGCACACACAGTCTTTGCGATATGAGTTTGGCAAATATACTCTATCTTATTTTATATTCAAAATCATCTTATGAGATGCTTTGGTATCATTACACCAATAAATAAAGCAACCAACTTTCTAAGAGTTAGAGTAATTTTGAGATACACTTCACATTGGAATACAGAATCCCTTTTATGTGACTGGTTTTTTCATTGAGGAAAGCTTCCTACTTTTACATATTTGTTGTAAAGTAATATAGTAGACGCTATTTTGTGGTTTTCAAAATGTTATCTTGATGTATTTGGGTGCCAAGTGATGAGGAGGAAGAAAGATGAGTTAGGCTGAAAGAGATTATGTTTTTCTTTTTTTTAAATTTAAATTCAATTAACCAACATATAGTACATAATTAGTTTCAGATGTAGTGTTCAATAATTTATCAGTTGCTTATAACACCCAGTGCTCCTCACATCATGTGTCCTCCTTAATGCCCATCACCCAATTACCCCATCCTGCCCCTCCACTACCCCTCAATTTGTTTCCTATGGTTTAAAGTCTCTCATGGTTTTTCTCCCTCTTTGATGACTTCCCATTCAGTTTTCCCTCCCTTCCCCTATGATCTTCTGCACTGTTTCTTATATTCCACATATGAGTGAAACCATATGATAATTGTCTTTCTCTGATTGACTTATCTCATTCAGCATAATACCCTCCAGTCCATCTACATCGATGTAAATGGTAAGCATTCATTCTTTCTGATGGCTGAATAATATTCCATTGTATATGTATATATGTGTGTGTGTATGTATATGTATATATATATATCACATCTTCTTTATCCATTCATCTGTTGAAGGACATCTCAACTGTTTCCATAGTTTGGATATTGTAGATATTGCTGCTATGAACATTGGGGTGCAGGTGACCCTTTGGATCAATACATTTGTATCTTTGGGGTAAATACCTAGTAATGCAATTGCTGGGTCATATAGTAGCTCTATTTTTAACTTCCTGAGGAACCTCCATATGGTTTTCCAAAATGGCTGTACCAGCTTGCATTCCCACCAACAGTGTAAGAGTGTTCCCCTTTCTCCACATGCTTACCAATAATTGCTATTTCCTATCTTGTTGATTTTAGCCATTCTGACTGGTGTGAGGTGGTATCTCATTGTAGTTTTGATTTGTACTTCCCTGATGCCAAGTGATGTGGAGCATTTTTTTCATGTGTCTATTGGCCATTTGGATGTCTTCTTTAGAGAAATGTCTGTTCATGTCTTCTGCCCATTTCTTGACTGGATTATTTGTTCTTTGTGTGTTGAGTTTGATAAGTTCTTTACAGATCTTGGATACTAGCCCTTTATCTGATACGCCATTTGCAAATATCTTCTCCCATTCCATAGATTGCCTATAAGTTTTGTTGACTGTTCCCTTTGCTGTGCAGAAGCTTTCTATCTTGATGAAGTCCCAATAGTTCATTTTTGCTTTTGTTTCCCTTGCCTTTGGAGACATGTCTAGCAAGAAGTTGCTGCAACTGAGGTCCAAGAGGTTGCTGCCTGGGTTCTCCTCTAAGATTTCATGGATTCCTATCTCACATTTAGGTCTTTCATCCATTTTGAGTTTATCTTTGTGTGTGGTGCAAGAAAACGGTCCAGTTTCATTCTTCTACATGTGCCTGTCCAATTTTCCCAGCACCATTTACTGAAGAGACTATCCTTTTTCCACTGGATATTCTTTCCTGTTTTGTTGAAGATTAGTTGACCACAGAGTTGAGGTTTCATTTCTGGGTTCTCTACTCTGTTCCATTAATTTATGTGTCTGTTTTTGTGCCAGTACCATACTGTCTTGATGATTATAGCTTTGTAGTACGGCTTGAAGTCTGGCATTGTGATGCCACCAACTTTAGTTTTCTTTTTCAACATTCTTTTGGCTACTCTGGATCTTTTCTGCTTCCATACAAATTTCAGGATTATTTGTTCCAGTTCTGTGGAAAAAGTTGATGGTATTTTGATAGGGATTGCATTGAATGTGTAGATTGCTCTGGGGAGCATAGATATTTTAACAATATCTGTTCTTCCAATCCATGAGCATGGATCATTTCTCCATTTCTTCGTGTCTTCCTCAACTTCTTTCATGAGTGTTCTATAGCTTTCTGAGTACAGATCCTTTGCCTCTTTGGTTAGGTTAATTTCTAGGTATCATACGTTTTGGGTGTAATTATAAATGGAATCGATTCTTAATTTCTTTCTTTTGTCTCACTGTTAGTGTATAGAAATGCAACTGATTTCTGTGCATTGACTTTTTTATCCTGCCATGTTGCTGAATTCTTGTATGGGTTCTAGCAATTTTGGGTAGTCTTTTGGATTTTCCATGTCATCTGCAAAGAGTGAGAGTTTCACTTTTTCTTTGCCAATTGGAATGCCTTTTAATACTTTTTGTTATCTGACTGCTGAGGCTAGGACTTCTAGTACTACGTTGAACAAAAAGGTGAGAGTGGACATCCCTGTCATGCTCCTGACCTTAGGGGAAAAGCTCTCAGTTTTTCCCCATTGAGAATTATATTCACTGTGGGCTTTTTGTAGATGGTTTTTATGATACTAGGTATGTTTCCTCTATCCATTCACTGTGGAGAGTTTTAATCAAGAAAGGAAGATGTATTTTATCAAATGCTTTTTCTGCATCAAATGCAAAGATCATATGGTTCTTGTCCTTTCTTTTATTAATGTGATATGTCACCTTGATTGATCTGCAAATGTTGAACCACCCTTGCGGCCTAGGAATAAATCCTATTTGGTAGTGGTGAATAATCCTTTTAATGTACTGTTAGATCCTATTTATTGGCTAATATCTTGGTGAGAATTTTGGCATCCATGTTCATCAGGAATATGGTCTGTAATTCTCCTTTTATTTATTTTTTTTTTTTAGATTTTATTTATTTATTTATTTTTTTAATAATGATTTTTTATTATATTATGTTAGTCACCATACAGTACATCCCCGGTTTTCGATGTAAGGCTCGATGATTCATTAGTTGTGTATAACACCCAGTGCACCATGCAATATGTGCCCTCCTTACTACCCATCACCGGTCTATCCCATTCCCCCACCCCCCTCCCCTCTGTATGTAATTCTCCTTTTAGATGGGGTCTTTGTCTGGTTTTGGGATCAAGATAATGCTGGCCTCATAGAACAAGTTTGGAAGTTTTCCTTCCATTTCTATTCTTTGAAACAGCTTCAGAAGAATAGTATTAGTTCTTTAAATGTTTGATAGAATTCCCCCTGGGAATCCATCTGACTCTGGACTCTTGTTTTTTAGGAGATTTTTGATCACTGCTTCAATTTCCTTGCTGGTTATGAGTCTGTTCAGGTTTTCTATTTCTTCCTGTTTTAGTTTTGGTAGTTTATAAGTTTCCAGGAATGCATCCATTTCTTCCAGATTGCCTAATTTGTTGGCATATAGTTGCTCATAATATGTTCTTTAAATTGTTTGTATTTCTGTGGTGTTGGTTGTGATCTCACCTCTTTCATTCATGATTTTACTTATTTGGGTCCTTTCTCTTCTCTTTTTTTTTTTTTTTTAAGATTTTATTTATTTATTTAACAGAGATAGAGACAGCCAGTGAGAGAGGGAACACAAGCAGGGGGAGTGGGAGAGGAAGAAGCAGGCTCACAGTGGAGGAGCCTGATGTGGGGCTCGATCCCATAACGCCGGGATCATGCCCTGAGCCGAAGGCAGACGCTTAACCGCTGTGCCACCCAGGCGCCCCTTTCTCTTCTCTTCTTAATAAGTCTGGCTAGAGGTTTATCAATCTTGTTAATTATTTCAAAGAACCAGCTTCTAGTTTCACTGATCTGTTCTACTGTTCTTCTGGTTTCTATTTTATTGATTTCTGCTCTAATATTTATTATTTTTCTTTTCCTCCTTGGTTTAGGTTTTATTTGCTGTTCTTTCTCCAGGTCCTTTATGTATAAGGCTAGCTCGTGTATTTGAGACTTTTCTAATTTTTGGAGAAAGTCTTGTATTGCAATGTACTTCCCTCTTAGGACAGCCTTTGCTACACCCCAAAGGTTTTGAACAGTTTTCATTTTCATTTGTTTCCCTGAATTCTTTTAAATTCTTCTTTAATTTCCTCGTTGATCTACTAATTCTTTACTAGGATGCTCTTTAACGTCCAAGTGTTTGAGTTTCTTCCAAATTTCCTCTTGTGATTGAGTTCAAGTTTCAAAGCATTGCAGTCCTAAAATATGCAGGGAATAATCCCAATCTTTTAGTATTGGTTGAGACCTGACTTGTGACCCAGTATGTGATCTATTCTGGAGAATGTTCCATGTGCACTCGAGAAGAATGTGTATTCTGTTGCTTTAGGATGGAATGTTCTGTATATACCTGTGAAGTCCATCTGGTCCAGTGTGTCATTCAAAACCCTTGTTTCCTTGTTGATTTTCTGCTTAGATGATCTGTCCACTGCTGTGAGTGGGGTGTTGAAGTCCCCTACTATTATTATATTATTATTAATGTGTTTCTTTAATTTGGTTATTAATTGGTTTATATAACTGGCTGCTCCCAAGTTAGGAGCATACATATTTATAATTGTTAGATCTTCTTTTTGAACAGACCCTTTAAGTATGATATAGCGCCTCTCTTCATCCCCTTCTATAGTCTTTGGTTTAAAATCTAATTTGTCTGATATGAGGATTGCTACCCCAGCTTTTTTTTGATGTCCTTTAGCATGATAAATGGTTCTCCACCCTCTCACTTTCAATCTGGAGGTGTCGTTAGGTCTGAAATAAGTCTCTTATAGACAGCATATTAATGGGTCTTGCTTTTTTAATTCAGTCCGATACCCTAAATTTTTTTATTGGAGCATTTAGCCCATTTACATTGAGAGTAACTTTTGAAAGATATGAATTTAGTACACTGTATTACCCATAAAGTCCCTGTTTCTGTAGATTGTCTCTGTTTCATTCTGGTCTGTTATTTTGGGCTCTCTCTTCACTTACAGGATCCGTTTTAATATTTCTTGCAAGGCTGGTTGAGTGGTCACAAGTTCTATTAGTTTCTGTTTGACTTTATCTCTCTCCTTCCATTCTGAATGACAGCCTTGCTGAATAAAGTATTCTTGGCTGCATGCTTTTCTCATTTAGTATCCTGACTATATCATGCCAGCCCTTTCTGGCCTGCCAGGTCTCTGTGAATAGGTCTGCTGCCAGCCTAATGTTTCTAACCCAGTATGTTAAGAACCTCTTGTCTCAAGCTGCTTTTAGGATTTTTCTCATTATCTCTGAAATTTGCAAGCTTCACTACTACATGTCAGAGTGTTCATCTAATTCTATTGATGTTGAGGGGGGTTCTCTCTACCTCTTGGACTTGAATGCCTATTTCCTTCCCCAGATTAAGGAAGTTCTCAGCTATGAATTGCTCAAATATATTTTCTGTCCCTCTCTCTTTCTTCTTCCTCAGGGACCCCAATAGTTCTAATATTGTTTTACTTTATGGTATCACTGATTTCTCGAAGCCTCCCTTCATGGTCCATTAGTTGTTTTTCTCTCTTTTTCTCAGCTTCCTTCCTTTCCATCAACTTGTCTTATATGTCACTGACTCTCTCTTCTGCCTCATTTACCCTAGCTGTTAGAACATTCAATTTAGACTGCATCTCAGTTAAAGTATTTTTAATTTCAGCCTACTTTAGATTTCATTTCTGCACTAAGAGATTCTCTAATATCTTTTATGTTTTTTCCAAGCCCAGCTATTCACTTCATAATTGTTATCTGGAATTCCAGCTCTGACATTTTACTTATATCCGTATCGATTAGATCAGTGGCAGAGAGTTTTACTTCTGGTTCTTCCTTTTGCTGTGAATTCCTCCTTCCAGTCATTTTGCCAAGAGAAGAAAGGATGAACAAGAGAACAAAATAAAAAATATCAACCACGATCCAAGCAAAATACATACTAGACAAATCTGAAGAGGTCAGAAACCAAAAAAAAAAAAAAAAAGGGGGGGGGATATAATCTCCCTGGTGGGCAAAACAGGGTGATCCTCTTGGTCCTGCGTGTTTTTTGGTCTGTTTGTTAGAAGACACTAAATCCCAAATTAGTAAAGAAAGCAAGACTTATATAATATATATATAATATATTACATATATTATATAAAAATAAAATTCAATACAGTGAAAGGAAGCCAAAAATGAACAATATATCTATAAAATGTAAATGTAAAAAATGAAAGTTAAAAAAGACTTAAAAAGAAAGAGTTGATAAAATAAGAAACTAGTTGAAAAGGAAAAAAAGAAAAAAGAAAAAGAAAATTTTAAACTGAAAGATAAACGAATCTTCAGAAAAAAAACCTTGAATTCTTTATACTGTTTTCCTATAGCACTGGAGTTTTGCAGTCATATGTGCTCCGTAAACTTGGTGTTCACCTGTTGTTTCAGCTGGTCTTCTGTGGGAGGGGCCTGCTGCACTGATTCTGAGGTGTCTATGCCTGGACAGAGTTGCACCATCCCTTGCCAAGAGGCCTGGCTCAGTGTAAGCTGCTTCTGGCTGCTCTATGGGGCTTTAGTTCCCTGAAGCTTTCCCCACCTCTTTAGAGGATGAAAATAAAAATGGCCAGCCCCATCTCCAGCCCTAGAGCTAAAAGATCACAGTCCCCTCTCTTCAGTAAACCCTCAGGGATAATCAGTCTTCACTTTTGTGTGTGCCAATCTCTGCAGACTCCTGCAGTACATGCCTGTACCAATCCTCCCAGTGGAAGGTGGAGAGTCAGTGTTTTTGCCCTTTGTAGGACCCCCCATGGAGAATGGTCACCTTGTTGTGCATGCAGCCCCTCCCAAAGGAAGCGAGATTATATTTTTCTTCTTGGTCACTCAACTTGACCAAAATACATAACAGTCATCTAGGATATTTCTAGTGTTTGGGACAACATGATTTGCATGCCTTGAGAAGGGAAGGGAAATACAAATGATATAGTTGGGTTAATGAGCATCCTTGGAAATCTTTCCTAGGTTCTAACGAGGTGACAACAAATTCTTCGTGATATGATATTTGCCATCTGATCATATATTCGTCAATGGTAAATTGTTTAAGAGGAATATAATATCTGCACTGGAACATAAAACTTCAATTGGTTGCTGGTAAAATGAGAAGCTGAGGTTTTGGAGGTTTAGATACAAAGCTAGTGGAACATACATAGAATATAAAGAGCTGGCCTGCAGTTCACAGAGGAGTAAAGAATTTGGCAGAAAGCTGGTTCTAAGGATCACAGAGGCAGCAGTCCTTCAGTTAAGTGGCCAGGATCAAGGAGATTTTTAAGAGCTGAAGACGCAAGGTCATAGCAAGCAACACTGAAGTCAAAGAGCCTTAGTACCAAGCAAATCCTTGATCTCAACCAGGAAGTTTTGTACATTTCCTCTTCAGGGCAAGAAGACATGTCCCAGGTTTCTTAGAACTCACCAGGCAAAGTATGTATAACAAGATCAACAGAAGATGACTGAACTATCAGCATAAAGAATCATGCTTGTTTTCTTATACAACCAACCTAGGTATATTTACATAAAATAAGAAATGATATTCTGGCACACTTATGGATATTTCCATGTCCCCCTTATAAAGGAATATTCAAATCAATAGCCCATATAAACTCTCTTTTTTGTTCTATATTTTTGTTTGTTTTGCTTTCCTTTATGGACTATTATCTTCTTGGTGTATAAGCTGTTCTTCCTAGACAGTTTTTTTTTAAGTCTTTCTTAGAGATTTTATTTATTTATTTATTTATTTATTTATTTGAGAGAGAGTGCAAGGAGAAGAGTAGAGGGAAATGAGCAAGCAGACTCTGTAATGAGCACAGAGACAGAGGCAGGGCTCAATACCACAATCCCAGGATCATGACTGGAGCCAATATCAAGAGTTGCATGCTCAACCTACTGAGCCACCAAGGTGCCCCTCTTCCTAGACAGTTTTTAACAAATTATTTTTTCATTCTTATTAGTGTCTCTTTCTGAGCTTAGCCTTTAAGTTTAGTCAGGATCAACTGACCCCTACAGAGATTAGTTTTCCCAAAACATTTACAGAATATCTGAATGTCTACTTAGCTCTACTTTCAGTGTGCTCTTTTTGCTTCTTAACTAGCAAAAGTAGGTATATTATACTCAGTTTATTTTTGTGGGGTGAGTAGTTTTTTGATGTCTCTGAACTCAACAGTGATGCCCCATTTGGAAGAACCTAAGAAAGCAATAATGCTTCTCAACCCAGTTGTGGCAACCTGTTTTATTCATCACACACCTAACATCACATAGACTATACAAGCCTGAGTAAACTGTTACTTGTCAGTATTCTTCAAAGTCTGAACCACAAACAACCTGAATTCACATCACTTGTAAGTCTTGTTAAAAATGTACCTTTTGGAGGGCCCAGTTTTTTGAGTCAGAATATCTCAGGACTGCCCAGAGACCGTGCACATTCAGTACAAATCCACAAGTGATTTTAACACAAACTAAGATTGATAAGAATTGTGAGGTGATGCTCTCTACTAATTCCAGGTAAGTAAGATCCCCTTTTCAAGAGAGATACTTCTCACTACTCCTCTAACAGTGTTTAGGATCTCAACAACAAAAGTTAGAACACCTAGAACACTTTGGTCCAAGCCAAGTCCTAACTCAATGTTGAACAAGGACAAGTATCTCAACTTTTCTAGTCTTTCTTAATTTAAACTGTACCATCATAAGAGTGTACTTACACATATTTAAGGCAGTTCTTAGCACATATACAGAAACTATGATCAGGTTAACAAAAAGCACTTACTGAGAAATCAGTGTATGCATTTAAAATGGAAACACAGTATCATTGATTTAGGTAATTAAACCCAGAAAATATAGGAAACCCATGATTCTATAAGTCACTATTACTAACTATGAAAGTAAAAAAATCACTTTATAATTATAATTTTTCAAAGCAGATCAGCCATTGCAAATTTGACAAATGAATAAATGAGATGTTAAATTTTTGAAAATTTTGACAGTAGGGAAATATATAGGGATAGCAATCTATTTTATTTTATTTTTTTTATTTTTAAAATATTTTATTTATTCGATAGACATAGAGACAGCCAGCGAGAGAGGGAACACAAGCAGGGTGAGTGGGAAAGGAAGAAGCAGGCTCATAGCAGAAGAGCCTGATGTGGGGCTCGATCCCATAACGCCAGGATCACGCCCTGAGCCGAAGGCAGACGCCCAACCACTGTGCCACCCAGGTGCCCCAGCAATCTATTTTAAAACAAGTTTCATCATAAATTATTTCTAGTATATGATTATTTTTAAAATGTTATCATTTTATGATTTTATGATACACATACATAACATATACATTCATATATGATTATATTAAAAAGCGTAAAATATCCCTACCCTAAAACAAAGGTTATGCTTTAGTTGTGGAGAAAAGAGTAAAATATGTGAAACAGAGAGGTGTCAAGAGCTGGAATATAAAGACCTAACAGATTATTTTCAAGAGTGACGATCTTCTAACTTTGGCAATAGGTGATGAAAAGAATCAGTGCTAGTAAGACTTGCTTGGCTATGAAGAGAAATACGGATTTGAAAGGGCAAAAAGAAAAGGATAGAGGGGTCCTGGAGATGGGAAAAGCATGAGCAAGGAGAGGTAGAGACTATGTACAATGCAAAGATAGAAGTAGGTTTGACTAAAGTTAGTTAAATGTAGGTGAATGGTGGGCAGAAAAGCAACTTAGTCAAGTCACACTTGGGAAGGCAAGACAGAGATGAATTTGATATGGTAGGAAATAAGGCCATTATTGAATTTTGAACATGCAAGTGATAAGACCAAACTATTATTTTGTTAATTTTAAAATACAGTAGTGTATAGATAGACAAACAGGGAAAACAAATAGGCCTTCTTTGAAATAATCTAGATACATGAAGCACTGAAGGAATACAAGTAAATCAGACAAGTTCAAGGAAGAAATAAGAGATAATTTTTGTGTTTTTAACATAGCACACAAAGGAGAAAGAATTTAGCGTAGGGAAGTTGTTGTCAACTTGAAGAAGGCATTACTAAGTGTATTAGTGTTCTACTGCTGCTGTAACAAGTATCACAAACTCAGTGGCATAAAACAAATGTATTCTCCCTTTTATAATTATCCTTGTAATCATATTAGACAAACCCAAATAATCCAGCATAATTTTTCATATCAAAAATCTAAACTTAAGCACATCTAAAAAGCCCCCTTTGCCCTGAAAGGCAATATATTCGCAGATACCAAGGATTTGGATATGGGCATATTTTGATGGCCATTATTCTGGTTACTATGGCAAGGAATGAATAGGAGAACAATTCATGTTATTGAGCCAGATATATAGTCTCACACACCTAATCTCATTTCTCTCCAAAAAATTTACAAGAACAGGGAAGAAAAACTTCCCCTGTAATGTTATAGCTAATAAGATGTAGAACTGAGTTTGAACCCAGTTCTATTTGACTCCAGAGACCATCTTCTTAATGGAAAAGTTGGGGGTAATTTGAGGGGAGTGGGCTGGGAATTCTATTTTAAACATGTTGTTTTGACATTACTATTACAGACAGTTGGAAATAGACAGAAGTGAAGTATCAAGGATGCAGATGAAAATTTAGAAATAATCAACATAACTAATAATTGAAATTATTAGAACAGATGGATAATTAAAGATAATTTAAAAAGAATAATCAGTGCTCTTCAGCAAGTTGAAAGATGGGAAAGGAAGAGCTTAGGGGTAGAAGGAGAACAAGTTGAGTAAATTATTACAGAAGGCAAAAAGGAAAACATGTTAATGAGACAGAGATCAGGAGTGTGAAAGGCTGCCAAGAGGGACAGGGAGAGAAGAACTGAAGGAAGGCCTTGGCTTTTGGTAAGGAGAAAATAATATTTGGATCATTAGTGTCTTGAATCAAATTATTTGGGTAATAAATTACTTGAAGAAAAGAGATACCTACATTTCAGTGAAGTTTATATTGCTGCCCAATAAACTTTTTATGATTGAAATTTTGTAAAGAAAAAAAAAAGATTGTTTAGATACTGTTTGTCTTGAAAAGAGAACATAATATTCTATTACATAATGTTCTGTTTTTCAAGAAAAAAGCAAACAATATGAAATCCTTTTATGTACTTTTTAAAAAATAATTATCCACTTGTACTCTAAATTCCCTAAGACCCTTCAGAATGGTGTGACTGGGCTCTCGCCTCTCGCCTATTCCCTATTCCCTTTGCACTCACTGCCCCACCATGTTCTTCTCATTTTTCAACATCACTGATAGAGTAATTCTAATCTGAACAAAATCTCTCACTGGGACTCCAGCTCTCCAGGGCTAAATTATCTTTATATTTCCCTCTGCAGAAACAATTTTATCTTCTATAACACTCTCTTCTGCTATCACCTCAATGTATTTGTATTTTCTTCTAGCAGGAGAAATGTTCATGAATCAAAGTGATTCTTTTCTCATTTTGATGGAATTATTAATACTTGGTCCCTGGGTTTCATCTGTGAAATGCTAAGAATCCTTCCAAGATTTAGCCACAAATAATTATATTCTGTGATAAAACCTGAGATATTGTTCTTAAATTACAAAATTTAAATTAAAATGATTTAGAATATTAAAGAACAGAATATATGAGCATGAACACTGGTGTATGAGTGTTCAAGGATAGGCACTGACAAAGGGGTATTTTTAAAATAAGTTTTGCATGGTGTTCCCACACATATACACACATGTAGCATGTGTGTGTTATATATATATAACTGTATCTTTAATTTAATTTTATATATAACAATACTATATGCACATATATTAATATGTAGACATACCTCATTTTATTAAGATTAACTTCATTGTGATTCACAGACATCATATTTCTTACAAATTGAAGGTTTGTGGAAACCCTGCTTCAAGCAAGTCTACTGATGCTGTTTTTCCAACAGCATGATTAAACTGCTTATCTCTGTGCCACATTTTGGTAATTCTCACAGTATTTCAAACTTTTTCATTATTATTATATTTGCTATGGTGATGTGTAATCAGATCTTTGTGGTTATTGTTATAATAATTTTGGGATGCCACAAAACTTGCCCATATAAGACCACAAACTTACCGGATAAATGTGTATGTTCTGACTGCTTGACTTACTGGCTGCTTCCCTATCCCTCTCTCTCTCCTTGGGCCTCTGACACAGCAATATTGAAATTAAGCCAGGTAATACCCCTACTATGGCCTCTAAGTGTTCAAGTGAAAGGAAGAGTTGCATGTCTCTCACATAAAATTGAAAGCTAGAAATAATTAAGCTCAGTGATGAAAGCTTGTTGAGAGGCGAGACAGGCCCAAAGCCAGGTCTTTTGCACCAGTTAGCCAAATTGTAAATGCAAAGTAGAAGTTCTTGAAGGAAATTAGAAGTGTTACTTTAGAGAACACAAAAATCATAAAGTGAAACAGCCTTACTGCTGATATGGAAAACGTTTTAGTGGTCGGGACAGAAGATCAAACCAGCCACAACATTCCCTTAAGCCAAAGCCTAATGCAGAGCAAAATCCTAAAGGTCTTCAAATCTATTAAGGCTGAGAGGTGATAAGGCTATAGGAGAAAAGTCTGAAGCTACCATAAACTGGTTCATGTGGTTTAAGAAGCTGTCTCCAGAACAGGGAAGTGCAAGGTGAAGCAGCAAGTGCTGATGTCGAAGCTGCAGCAAGTTCTCCCGAAGATCGAGCTCGGATCATTCATGAAGGTGGTTCCACTAAACAACAGATTTTCAATGTAGACATAAAAGCCTTCTATTGGAAGCTTCTACTGGAAGAAGATGCCATCTATCACTAGAAAGAAGTCATACCCACCTTCAAACCTTCAAAGGACAGGCTGACTCTCTTGTTTAGGAGCCAGTACAGCTGGTGGCCTTAAGTTGAGGCCAATGCTAATTTACCATTCTGAAAATCCTAGGGCCCTTAAGAATGATATTAAATCTACTCTGTCTGTGCTCTATAAATGCATCAACAAAGCCTTGATGACAGCACATGGTTTACTAAATATTTTAAGCTCACAGAAAAAAAGATGCCTTTTAAAATATTACTGCTCATTGACCTGATCATCCAAGAGCTCTAATGGAGATGTACAACAAGATTAATGTTGTTTTCATGCCTGCTAACACAACATCCATTCTGCCACCCATGGATCAAGGAGTAATTTCAACTATCAAAATGTATTATTTAAGAAATACATTTAGTAAAGTTATACCTGCCATAGATAGTGATTCCTCTGATGGATCTGGGCAAAGTGAATTGAAACCTTCTTGTAAGAATTTACCATTCTAGATGCCATTAGGAAAATCCATGGGAAGAGTCAAAATATTTACAAGAGTTTGGAAGAAGTTGATCCCAACCTTTACAGATGACTTTGAGGGGTTCAAGACTTCAGTGGAGTAACTAACTGAAGACGGAGTGGAAATAGCAAGAGAACCAGAAGTGGAGCCATTAGAAGACGTAACCGAATTGCTGCAATCTCATGATAAAACTTTAACAGCTGAGGAATGACTTCTATGAATGAGCAAAGAAAGTGATTTCTTGAGATGGAATCTACTCCCGGTGAAGATGCTGTGAAGATTGTTGACATGACAAGGGATTTAGAATATATATAAATTCAGTTGATGAAGTGGCAGGGTTTGAGAGAATTGACTCCAGTTTTGAAAGAAGTTCTACATGTAAAATGCTATCAAACAGTATCACTGTGGGGTGCCGGGGTGGCTCAGGGGGTTAAGCATCTGCCTTCGGCTCAGGTCATGATCACAGGGTCCCTGGATCCAGCCCCACGTCGGGCTTCTTGCACAGGAAGGAGTCTGCTTCTCCCTCTCCCTCTGCCTCTCTCCCTGGCTCATGCTCCCTCCGAACCTCTCTGTCAAATAAATAAAGTTAAAAACTAAACAAACAAACAAACAAACAGTGTCACTGCTACAGAGAAATTTTTCATGAAAAGAGGAGTCAATCAATGCAGCCAACTTCGTTATCTTAACAATTTGCCGCAGCCACCCCAGCCTTCAGCAACCACCCCCTGATCATTCAGCTGCCATCAAAACAGAGGCAAGATCCTCTACCAGAAAAATACGATGACTTTAAAAGCCCCAGATAATGGTTAGCATTTTTTAGTAGTATTTTAAGGTATGTACTTCTTTTTGGTGCTATGCTATTGTACATTTAGTAAACTACAGTATAGTGTAAACATAACTCATAAGCACTGAGAAGTAAAAAAAAAAAAAAAGTTCATTTGACTCACTTTATTGTGGCATTCACTTTTTTGCACTGAACCAAACCCATAATATCTCCAAGGAGTGCCTGTATTTCAATTCTTTCTATACTAATTCATAGAATTAATAATCTCCAGTCCCAAATCTCTTTTGAAATTTGACAAGATCATTCTAAATTTCGTTTAGAAGAAATCAAGACTGATGTCAGAAAAGAAAATGTGGGGAAGGATAAAAAAACAAGAAAGTACTTGACATTCCAAATACAAAAATATATTATAAATAAAAAATAAAAATATTTTCCTTGGCCTGGAATTAAACTAGAACTCCTCTTCTCCTTCCTTCCCCAAAAAAGATATTTCCTACAGATTTAACAGAATAAAGGAGAATAATATCTGAGCAAAAAGATTATTTACTACATGGTGATGGTGATACAAGTTAATTATTTGGGAAAAAATGTTTATGTCATCCTTCAAATTATATCCCAGATCAAGTATCATAAAATTTAAGCTTCATAAATACTAAGAATATAGTATAAGAAAATACCTAACTTAAAGGCAGAAATAGTCTTCCTAAGCATAAAGGCATTGAAAGAAAGCAAAACAGAAAATTCAGCAGATTTTTTAAAAAGATTTTATTTATTTGACACAGAGAGAGAGCAGCAGGAGAGGGAGAAGCAGACTCCCTGCTGAGCAGGGAGTCCAATGCAGGACTTGATCCCAGGCCCCTGGGAACATGACCTGAGCTGAAGGCAGATACTTAACCAACTGAGCCACACAGGCACCCATTTGGCAGATTTTTTAAAAAAGATTTATTTGCAGGCACGAGTGGCAGGAGGGGCAAACGGAGAGAATCTTAAGTAGGCTCCATGCCCAGGGTGGAGCTCATGAGGGGCTCCATCTCAGGATCCATGAGATAATGACCTGAGCTGAAACCTAGGACAATTATCTGACTGAGCCACACAGGTGCCCCTCAGCAGATTTGACTAGATATTATTTTTAACTGTTTGCACCTCTTCAAGCAACAAACTTTAAAATATCATTTGCCCCAAATGTAAAAGATAAAGTTTACTGTTCTCATTATATGAAGATCTCATACAAATCAAACCTAAGCACTAAAACCCCAACAGAATAATTGGCAAGGGACATGAAAGATGATTCATGGAATTTACATATGTGATAAAATATTAAAAATTTCAGTCTCAATAATAATGAGAGGCAAATTGAGATAATAAATACAATTGTTCATTTATCAATTTAAAAAGTTTTATTCAACTACTATTACCTAAATTTGGAAAACCTAAAGTAGCATTTGCCCTCTTATACACTGGCAGAAGGACTTTATTGTCAGATATTTTGGGGAGAATAACTTGAATACTGAGCCTTTATTTATATTAAGTAAGCTATAAATTTGGACATGATTATACACTAAGGTATTTTTAGTAGCTCTATTGCTATCATTTGTGCTGAGTAACAAATTACCGCAAATTTAGCAGCTTTGTAACACTGCTTATAGCTCACAGCTCGAAAGGTTAGAGGCATGGCGTGTCTCAGGCAGAGAATCCAGCCACATGCCAAAGGCTAAAACCAAGGTGTCCTTAAGGCTGTGCTCCTTTCTGGAGGCTCTGGGCAAGATCCACTTCTAAACTGAGCAATGGTTTTGATAAGATTCAGTTCCTTGTAGTTACAGGACTGAGGACCCTTTTTCTTATTGGCTGCCTCTGAATCTAAACAGCTTCCAGAGGCTACTTGCGTTCTGTAGCACATGGCCCCCTCCATCTTCAGAGCTGACAATAGTGCACAGACTCCTCCTTGTGCTTTTAAACCCTGATTTCCTCCTCTGCTATGAGTCAAAAACAAAACAAAACAAAACCTCCACTCTTAAAGGGACTCAGGTGCCAGAATTAGGTCCACCTGGATAATCTCCCTGCTTGAAGGTCAACTGTGAGATACCCTAGGAATGACATCTCATCATTTGGACAGGTTCTAGCAGCGAGGGCATGACAACGTGGGGGCCATGTTTAGAATTCTTCTTGCCACAACAGCAGTGTTTTTAGTTGTGAAAAATTAGGAAACAAGTTGGTGAATAACAGCGGAACGGTTAAATAAATGACCGTGTGTCTGTATTTTACATTATGAGGCAGCCATCAAACTGATGCCTTCACATAATAATTATTGCCTGGAGAACTTAAGGCATAATGTTAGAAGAAAAAAGAAGAAAAAAAAAAAAACTTCCTAGAAACATAGGAAGCTAAGATGCTACAATTAAATATCCGTATATTTTTTTTGACTTAGGGGCTGTTTTTAAAATCTAGTAAGAGTTATAAATCTTTTCTCTGAAAGAACATCTATGTATATACACAGGTTAGTTATAATATAGATTGTCCCTAGAGTCCCTAGAGATCCCAGATTGTCAGAGGGTGGAGGACGGTCAATAAAGTATCCTCTAAACTGAGGGCGCTTTGAGACCAGAAAATGACACAAGCCACCCCATACCGTTTACACAGTTTTATCCAGGGTAACACTCTGACAGGGGGAGCCCAGTGGACGGACAACCAGGCACGATGCAGCTTTTCTATGCCCAGTCCAGACCTCCACCCACAGCTTTTATAGACCAAGAGGCACTATCGTGAGGTCAAAGATAGTTACCTGAAGTGGGCCCACCCGTGTACCAGTCATCTCTACTAGTTATCTAAGGTGGCCCCTTGTGTGTGTGCTACTTTAGGGAAGAGCAGAACAAGCCCTCTGCATTCCGGTCAGAGCGCATAGTAACCTCCACAGGGCCTGGAACATATAACCCCCTGAGTCAGTATTGTCAGCACTCCCACACAGATTAAGAACCCTTCATTAATCGTATGTAATTCTAAAGGTAACACTAAAGGCAATACATTCTCCTACCTTCACTTTAATAATTTACTATATAAAGCACCCCATCCTGTGTTCCTGTAGTCTTTTATCATGTTCTTATCACTCACTATTTCTGAGAATCCCTAGGGAAGGCTTACATACTCCACTAATCAATTCTCACCATCCCTTTCTACCTTTTGTTCTAGGCCACTGCTCCCTGCTACTTGGTGCCTGGTAACCAATTCTTTGTGCAGTTGCAGCTAGATCTTCAAAACTAATGAGCCCAAATGTGAACACAGTCTCCCTCCTGAGTTCCCTCAAAGCTCAGTTAACATAGGCCATAAAGTTTAGCCAAACTTTATAAAACGTTACCTTACATAAATATGTTACAGGGCAGAAAATAAAAGCCCAAGGCTAGATGTCAGAGGCTTCTCTTCTACAAGCTACTGGCCATACACCTGTTCAGGGCATCCTCGACCTGGCATCTCACAGGCCGTCTTACTCCTGAAACTCACCTGCAAGTATGCTGGAAGTGCCCTCTTATTTCTCTGAAAGGACTCTCCTTAGGCATGTCCTCTTTCTTCTAGGATCCAGTATGCTACTTGGCCCTCCCTAAAGGAGCTCCTCTCCTCTTCCAATTCAAGATTCATCTTTATCTTGTCTCGTTTCTTGATGAATGTGACACAATATTCAAAGACTATGGCTAGGATGAGATAAACATAGTAGTCAACAATAAATATTCCACATTCTTGATTAATCAGTTGGTCAGATGTCCCACTTGGGGACATCGTCAGTCTAATTGTTGTAGCTCTATATCCAACCTGGTTGAGTTCCACTGGGTATACTGTCTAATCCTGTCAAGGTAAAGGAAGGAAGTCTGCTCTGCCCCACTAGACAGGTCAGGCTTGCAATACACGGAGGCAGGCACATCCTTCCTATGAACAGTATTTCTCAGAGACAGTCCACTATTAATCACAGTCAGAAAAAAATTTATAGCCTAAGAACTTACTAAAATATATTCATCCCACAAACTGGACGAAATATAATCAGTGGAACAGTCTCAAACCTCCTATTTGGATTACTTAACTTCCTCTAGATATCCTCTGGAAATGTGGAGGCCTATCCAAGGAAAACCTGCCTACGATGGTCCTGCTATCCCGAAAAGTTCCTGTCACACCAAAGGCAGGTCCTAAGCCCAGCTTGAGTTTGCATCCTATATAGAATGCAATACTTTAAAAAAAACTGGCATTTTTCTAAAGACAATACTCAAGAAATCCAAATTTCATCTCCAGGAAAAATAAAAGCAGAATGACAACTTCAAAGCAGTTTATCTTTGGTCCAAACACAAACTCACCCATTTATAAAAATATACTAAAAGAAAAAACAAAAAATATAGATGTTATTTTATGACTTTTAGTTTGTATGTGTTTCTCTTATTTTATACACTTTATATATTATAGTCCCTTAAGAATATATTGTCAAAAATAAAATACAGACATGCTGGATCCAACTTGATCCTTATGTAGATACTTTGTAAGATTCTCAATGATAATTATTCTTGCTAGGCTAGATTACATTTTCGCTATGTTTAAACTGAAAAACACTGATTTTATTCCAATGTTAACAAGAATGATTGCAGGGAAAAAATGAGCACTCTGAGACCTAAGATAGTTTATTTTAAAATGAAAATATCTAATTGTTACTCAACTACCTATAATGAGAAATGAGTGGACACACAGTTTACCCAGACCTAGTGGAGATAATTTATTAACTACATATTGGCATGCTGAATGTAACTGCTCTGTGTTCCCTGTGACAACAGGAAGATGAGACTCTACTTACTTCAGAAACTTGTTTTGAAGAAGAGATTATTTAAATATAGGCTGTAAATAAACCATTAAAATAACAAGAATATGAATAGGTTCAGCCACCTGAGCTACAGAAAACGCAATCAGGAATGAGTGACTTACTGTTTACATGCCTACTCTTAATGATGGGCATTTAACACCCAAAGTTAAATTTAACATATAAGGTGGTTTCTTAGTATGCTAAAGGGAAGATGGACTTTATTTTAAGCCACCTAACTAACTCACAGGGGAAACCGCTGTAGAATCCATCTAAAATACTCTCACTCTTTAAAATCATGAAGATATTTTGAGATAGGAGACAAGAAAGAGGATTCAATGTGGCTGTATCTCTCAGGAAGGTTTATATTCTAAGAAAAATATAAGGGTACAATTATAGGCTCTTTTATAGTTATCATCTTACATTTTTATTTCCATCCCAAGGGACCAGTTACTAAATAAAGTCTGGAGGTTGTTCAGGAGTTGGCCCCGAAATAGGTAAGGTGGTGAGCAGGAGACTGCTACTAGAGCAAGCCCCATTTCCAGCACGCGATAGAAGCAGGTAGAGCTAAACATGGATTGGTTGTATGGAAGGGAGCAGGGGAACAATCTGTCAGAGAACCATTCAACACCAAC
Source organism: Ursus americanus (assembly GCF_024610735.1). Classification (NCBI taxonomy): domain Eukaryota; kingdom Metazoa; phylum Chordata; class Mammalia; order Carnivora; family Ursidae; genus Ursus; species Ursus americanus. The sequence goes on from NC_142137.1 coordinate 21,974,404, forward strand.
TTCCAAGAATAAGGAGAGTTGAGAAATAAGCTCTTGGTTTAAGTGATGCCAACTTCCCAGTTCCAATGAACCTGTTCATTTCCATAGCTTTCATCACACAATGCTGCTATTGCATATAATGGATTTGTTCATGGAAAAGTAATATGGCTTGTTTAGCCATGAACATTGTACTCACACGTTGCTATTCTTCTGGTTTGGGCCCAGTCTCTTATTTCAAGGAAAGCTTTCAGTGAAAGATCATTTCCACATCTTGTGAGGCAACATCTCTAAATAGGCTTCTAAGCTGGCATGTGGTCTCAGAATTCTCTTAAAATATTAGGTCATCCTAATATATTTAGACTTAAATATTATTTGGGGCTTTACATATAAAACTACAGAGTCAATAGTTTCTAAACACACAGCCTGTCGACTTCATAGCAATAAAGAACACTAGATAAGGTTGAGTATTGGCCCTTCTTACATTTAGATACAATGTTCATCATCAAGTACAGGGCTGAACTTGTGGCATAATTTATACAATATCAGAATTGAAATTATGAAAATAAACTGTTACTAAAATAGAAGACTTAGAATGTAGGCATACTCTAGTTGGGATTCATTTTCATGCACTAGAAAAAAAATGTATGGAATACCTGCACTTTCTATTCTAACATTTAGGACAACTTAAACTAAAATAAGTTTTAATGTAAATCTTCATTCACTGTGTGCCTTTTATGACAGAAGCAGCCAATTTTGTCCTACTCCTTTTATAACTCCATTGCCTGGCATGTTGTAGGTGAATTATTAATGAATGAAGGAAGGAAGTATATGTGAGTGCACATACAAAAGAATTCTCTGGTGTTTATTTGCTGATCTAGAGAAAACTTTGTTGTTAGCCAAATTTGCCTTGTTTCCTCAGCTGTGCGTGTCCTGATCCGTGTAAATTATCTTATTTCCTTTACAAAATCCTAGTGTTCTGTTTCTTTCAGGAAAGGAAGTGGTATCAAATATTTACATTTTAATATGAAAGGAAAATCTGTCTTGGTTTTCAGTACTACTACTAAAATGTGGAAGTAAAGAAGTTTCGCAGATAGGACTTTTTTTTTTTTTTTTTTTTTTTTACTTTATAGCATAGTCAGTGAGGGATAAAGGGAACACAGTAACTGATAATTCCAGGAAAGAATCAAGACATTTCTCCCTCTTGTTTCCACAGAATGATAAAATATTTAGAACAACAAATACCACTTTTACTTTCGAGATACAAACAGATGCCCTTAGGTATCCAATCTCAAAACAGTAAATTGTCAGTGTGTCCCTTCCTCTCTGTCCTCTTTGAAATCGGACAGAACTCCTATTACAAATTCTCTCCTACAAAACCAACAGCCCCACAAACGGGGTCAATGGTGTAACCAAAAATACACCTCCAGTTTCTACTCTTAGAGGTAAAATGCCAGCTGTGATATGCATGATGGTTCAAATTGAATCCTTCAATTCAACTTTGTCTCAATTTCCCCCGCCCAAATCCTAGTCATCTCTCTTTACCTTTGTATGTTAGCACCATGCCTAGGAATGAAGGTTTCTCCACCTACCACCCTCCACTGTAACCAGCAGCGGAGTCTCAACTAGCTGTATCTCCCTCTGGCCTTCTAAGAGCTGGTGTCCCCATAATGCGGACAACTGCCATTGGAAGGTATCCACATTAGCGAGCTAACACAGCAACAGGAAGTCTTTAATGAAATCAAACCTTTTCCACTTAGTATCACTTAAAATGAACTAATACCATGAAGAAATGAACTAAAAGAAAACTTTGTGGGCTAGGGGACTAGAAGTTAGTAGAAGACAATAGGAAAACAATGACGATTCAGTAATCTCCCAACATCCTTTTTTAAATAGTTTCTGAAAATGCTTAAAAGTATCATTTCTTTGAATAAATACATTTTTGAAAGATATTCATTAAGCAAATATTTATAATATATATACACACACATATATCAATAAACTGTAAGATAGACATTAACACAGATTTATAAATTTAAAGGGTAAAAACCCAAAGATTGTTCTAATGAGGGGGTTTCTGAGCCACAGTGAGTCCAGATGCTATCTGACAGTGGGATTTGGAAAATAATAAACTTGGAATTGAAATCTCAGAAGAGTCACTAAAAGTAGTAAGTTTTTAATTTATCCTATTTTTTTTCCATGTTCACATTTTTGTAACCAGAAAAGTATAAAAGGCCTTAAATATTTTCATGTAATTTCAGACTATTACTTTTCACAAGAGCTCTATTCTTTATGGTTTCACTCCCTGTCAACCTGTGGCTTGGAAGGTATCAGGAAGATTAGGAAATGATCTGATGATATTGATGCCATAAGCAAGAGTCTAGTGTTTGCCAGTCAGCTAGTAAATTGCCTTAGCAGGACAAACCGTGCATAGGTGAGTGCTTGCTTGTTGTTTTTAAAAACGGAAGATACATTAGAGTGTTTAAATGTTGATGGCTGGAATTCCTTTGAGAGAAAAACAGTTAAATAAAATAAGGGAGATAATTCATAAGTCATAGGTTCTAGAAAGGAAAAAGAACTAAAGTCCATAGAGGAGGTAGAAGAACCAGCCTCAGACAGGAGGCAAAAAAGCTCTGTTCTAACAGGATGAAAAGTAGGCAAGATGTAATAATACTGCAGGGGAAGTTGTGCAATCGTATCAGGCTGCTTCTGTGTTCTGTGCAAAAGAAGATGAGGTCCCAGAGGAGTCTGGCTGCTAGTTAAAAACCTATATGTGATTTTTCAGATGTGGCCATAGGCAAAAAGAAAGGCTTTGCCTTTCAGGCCTCACAGGGGAAGGTGCCCTCCCCACAGCTGACTCTATGCATAGCCAAGGCAGTGCAGTCCCCGAGAGGAGCTGCAGTCATGGACTCAGGCACCTCTCCTCGCTCAGCTCATATTCCTCGCATTTTTATATTCCTAGCTCTGGTGCCTTCATCCCTAGGTCTCTTTATTGGAGGCCTTGGGCAGAGGTCTTGAAATCACTTTTTCCTACTGACTCAGTATTTTCCACACTATCTCATGCTCCCCTCAACCCAGGGTCCATAAAACTACAGAGGCTTTTGTTCTCTGCTCCCTCAACAATTAGACAACGCCCAGATCTGTACTGATCCACCCGATTTTCCACCAGGGTGCCTTTCCACAGGGCAAAAGGAACAGGGAGTGTTGACATTTTTTCCAATTTTAGCCTCTTGCTTATACCATCACAGTAAGGGATTAAAGATTTAACTCCTTCACTTCAGGCTTGTTGCTTTAATTGGCTACTCTGCCACCTGACAGCCCAGCTCTCACCCCCAGCTCTGCTGAGCTCCTGACAGTCTCTTCTGAGAGGCTTGTCAAGAGTCCTGACTTCAGAGTCTTAGTTTTTCATTCCCAGCTGTGTGCTCTTGAGCAAGGTGCTTCATATATCTAAACCTCAATTTTCCCACCTATAAAATAGGGATTAACTAGAGGGATTAACTGAGGATTAACTAATATGAGGCATATAAAATACTTAACTCTGAAAAATTTGGGATGCCAAGTTGAGTTATTTGTACACTACTAAGCAAATGTCATAAATGTTTCTTTTTTTGAATAGGTAATATATGAGCATGGTAAAAAAATTTGCAAAGGAAAAATATATATGTAAGCTAAGGATAAGTCTTAACTCCTGGTCCCAACTGCCCATTAATAATACATATATGGTGTAATCCTGCAAATTTTAGTGTTACTCATAGGTAGGCAGAACTCGATCTCCCCAGAATGTAAATAAAATATCTAATCATATAAATTTAATATGCTATATATAGCAAATGTGTGTCCTTAATTAGTTCAAGTTTTTTTCTTCCCCAATTTCATATCATAAAATGAAAATATCCACTATAATTCTAGAGTCTAAGCATGTTTTTCTGTGTATCATACCTTGCTGGTAAGTTATATTAACTGCTTGAGAAACAAATACCAGCCTTTCCCCTGAAATCTGTGAAACTTTTCTAATTACCCAGAGCAGTCCTTTATGTTCTTAAACAGTTAAAGACTTAAGCAAAAGGAATAGTGAAATTTATCAATTATGTTTTCAGAAAAGGCTTTAGTTTTAATTCTGAAGGTGACATGGATTCTTAACTAGCCATTATTATTAGGAATTATCTGTTTGGTGTATGTGAATGCCTTTTATTTTTGCGTATCCAGTAATACTGTTGGAAATAAAAAACAGAAAATAGATTCATAATGAAAATGAAAGAAAGTTACTCATTTTTGAATAGTGTATCTTCCATTCCTAAGTGGAATTACTAGAACAAACGACGTTTACATTTAACATTTCTGCCTCTGTCTTGAGAGATCAGTGAGCCGCTCATGCTATAAAAGTAAGTCAGCCCCAACTCTGGCCTCCCTTGCTGGAGCCATATGGAAGTTCTAGACTTTGCATGTTGGCAGGCTATCAAGCCATTTCTCCTCCTCAGTACTCATTAGACTTATTTCATTATATCTTTTTCCTCCATTTATGTCAATCTCTATAAGAAACTCAAGTTGCCTTCCAGATCTCACTCTACACTGTTCTGTGCATTCCCACTTCAATCTAATATCCCTTCCCAACTCCCTAAATCTTCCCGAATTCATAACTAATCATCAGCAAAATCCCTAAAATCCTTACCGCATCTCCAGTGTTTCTTTCCTCTCTTTTGTCTAACTGAAATCTAACTTTCCACTAAGGAAACTGCTTCCCCTGAGGACTGGACATGTTCTCCTCCATAGCCCACCTAACACCAGAAATAACAATGATTAAAGGATATGGAAACTAAATGTAATACACGATCCCAGATTATATCCTGGGCCAGGAAAACACAGACAGTAGATAAGAAAATAGTATTCTATCAATATTTACCTGGACAATTATATTATCCAATATCCCTATCACATATATGTCACATAATTATACTGTGGTAACATAAGACATTGGCCTATCCTTAGAAAATACACACTGACATTTTTTGAAACAAAGGAATATTATATTTCAATTTACTATAAAGTGTTTCAAAAGTTATGTGTATATTGAGAGAAAGAAAATGAGAGAGAGAGAGAGAAGAATAAAAAGAAATGAGGCAAAGCATAAACAACTCCTAAATCTGATAACTGGCATACAGGTGGTACTCGTGCAAAATTTTTGTAAGAATTTGAAATTTTATCCAAAGAACAAGTTACAAGCAATCAATCATGGCTGACCCCAAAGTTTTGAGTTTGAATGACTAGAAGATGAGCAGCTCTACTAGGAATGCCAGACGAAAGTAAGAAAGGGTGGAAGGGGAGATAGAACTGAATTGTGACCATTTGATTCTGAGGTGTAACACATTTGGTAGGGCATTATTCCCAAGGAACAGCTGGAACTTTATATCTGGAAAAGAGATGGTGGCAGAAAGACAGATTCCCTATTACTACTATGAAGGAGCTAATAAATACATCCGAAACCTTCCAGGAAAAAAAAAAAAAGAAAAAAGAAAAAAGACATTAAAAATGGTGATGTGGAGGTTATTTTAAAAAGCCAATAATCAGAAATCTCAGTAAGAAAACCCAATGAAATATACTATTCATGGTTCAGCAAACCGCAGAAGCATGTCTTAAAGTAAATGCTGATTTAATTCAGGCTGATCCCTGTCCTTTGTTTCTCTATATTGTGTTGACTCACAAATCTTGAAGGCTGGACTGATGTTAATTGTTACTTTAATTGTGGTGCGGGGAATGAAAGGGACATTTCATACTTTAGCATTATTTCTTTTTATTTCTGAAAGCACCAGAGAATTATGTGGCCTTTAAATTATACTTCAGAAGCAGCTCATGACTGCAGACAGTGCTGCATTTTAATAGACAAGCTTAATTGACTTCCGTTCTTGAATGACTGATGTGTGGTCTCTCTGGTAATGCTGAATGCCACCTGTTCTGTAATCATTTTAATCATCGAATTACCACATGGCACCATGGACGCCTCCAGTCTGCAACATGATAGACATTTTAAGGGCCATTTGTTTTTCTATTTATATTGTACTGATGAACCGAATTGGGGAGATATTGATGGTCCAAAGGGGACTCATTGAGGCTATGGATGGACCCCTCCTGTCTCTAAAATAGTGCTTCCCTAACACCCAAGAACCACTGAGCCCCTCCATCAAATCAGAGAAAACATGTTTGCTCTGCATAGATAAATATAAAATTGGTCTGAAACTGTTTTTTTTTCTTTTCTCCTAAAAAATGTCTTATAAAACTGAAATGTTACTCAAACAACTATTTTAAGAAGTGGTTGCTAGAAGGATGCTGCATACCAAAGGGGATCTTTTTAAAAAACTTCAGTCTCCAATGCAAATTCATTTCTTGGATCACACCACGCAGCTGTGTAGTAAATGTATGTGCTTTTGGCTATAGTTATGATACATTCTTTGAAGAAAACCTTCTCCATAAAAACATCAGTCAAGAGGTCCAGAAAACAGAGTATGCATTCCACTCCATTACTTTCGTGCTTACTGCTTTCACACACGATAGTTCCATGCTTGTCTGAGCACTTATATAATCATATTTATTTTAAAGAATTGGTTTCATTGTATATCTTAAAGCAATACCCAAGCACATACAAGTACCTGTGGGAATAGGAAATGCTACTCTTACCATTAAAGCATGGTGATGAAATATGCCCCTATTTTAAGACAAAAATGTTTATGGAAAACTATCTTTCCTTTGCGGTGGTTGTTTTAGCACTAGTCTTGACCCCAAAGTACAGTTCAGTTTATTTACTCCTCCAACAATACTACTGCTAGCTGTAGAGGATTTAAGTAACACAGGAGAAAAACTTAATCAAAATCATGCTCCCATTGCTTCAGAGTACGTTTTACAATGGTATTTCTAGTTTTTATGGAGCTACCCGGGCTGCAACTAAATTAATTCTTTTAATCATTTTATACAATATTTACTAAAGTAAAACTGCTATATAACACATATTTTCTGCTTTGTGAATATAAAACTACAGCAATTATCTGGTGCATTTACTACACAAAAAGTGTGTTTGTTTAATTAAAAGGAACATATCTATTATTCCTTTCAATGGCATTCTACATTTTTAATGCTACTGATGATAAAATTTTATTTCCAACTCATTATACGAGATCCTATATGGTATTTCTGAATGGGAAATGACTGACAACCATTCAGACTGTGGTGACATTATTTGACTAAAATTAAGTGCTGTTTAAATAAGCAAGATGAAGTGTAGACAAACAAAAAATAGAAGAATAGCAAACCTGTTAATGGCAACCACAGTTGGATGAACTAAAAAAATAAATAACTAGCAAGATGAGTAGATTTCATTGGTCATCTGAGAACAGTGGATCCATTCTGCGGGGAGCTTCACAGAGGGGACACAGCTGGAAGGAAGAGTAGAGATCTGGGAGTGCGGGAGGGAGGTGTAGGGGAGCTCAGAGCTTATCCTTAGCTTCCTGTCTATGCTCCAGTCAGAACAGGTCCACAGGCATTCTCTTTCTTTCTCTCTCTCTCTTTTAAAAATATTTACAAGTTTACTCATGTGACTCTAATTAAATTTACAATGGAATCTCCCTATTAAATTTTAAAACAGGAGATTTCATTTTCTCCAGATGTCTCAAAGAGGGGTGAGAAGGGAAGTGGGAGGGAAAGGGAGAGAAAGAAACTGTGTCTGTTAGGAAATAAGTTAATAATAAACTGATTTTTTTTTTTACAAATATAAGCGATAGAAAGTTAAAAAAAAATTGAGCAGCTACTTCACCACAATAAAACAAGGGCAATTTTAAATTGCATTTACATCTTAATAAATTGCCAACTAATTGTTTAGATATTGTTTAAAAAGGGTTATCTCTATAAAGACTAAGGATTGTCTTGTCAATTGAAATTATCAGAAACAATTAAGACACAGTATAGAGTCAGCTTCTATAAGGTATAGAAAAAGCAGCTTTACTATAGAGCAATCCTCATTTATCTTCAATAAGACTTATTGAAGGTACACATAACCATTGCCTTAGGAAGAAATTTTGACACAGTATTTGTCTTAAGGGGGCTTAAAATGTAGTTGAAACCAGCCATTAGAGTATGTATAAAGGTACATATGTGTCTATAAAGCACTCGCACACACTGTAAGGGATTAGAGTAATAGGAACAGAAATAACAGAATAAATATTGCAGATATTGAACCAAAGGTGTCAGAGGGAAAGAAACAGAAGAAATAAGATTTGATGTGTGCAGGGGAGACAAATAGCCATAGAAGCAATGCGATAATGATGGCAATAAAAACAACCACAATTAATGCATTGTATACTAGACTATAAGCTTAAGACAGATTTTTATATTTTGTTTTTTACTGCTATGCCTTCAGTTCCTACAACTCTGCCTGACACACACCAGGTGCTCAATAAATGTTTTTTTGGATAATTAAATAAACTGCCAGATGGCTTATGTACACCATGTTTAATCCTTTGGTCTCCTGCAACATTATTTTTATTCCTATTTTTATATTTTTAAAAATTTATTAGTAAAAAATTAGTGAGTTTAAATTTTTTATTATGGAAATATAGTTGACATGCCATGTTAACATTAGGTCCAGATACACAGCTTAGTGATTTTGATTCCCATTTTTAAAACTAAAAACTAAGGCTCAGAATGGCTAAGAGCCAAGCTAGAGTCACACAGATAAACTTCCTTCTGCAGCATAAGGCAACCTTACCAGGAAAGACACACTGAATTAAAAGGAAGACCTCTAGACTTTGATCTTTTTTAAAACAAATATAGCAGTTGGTAGTAATAATATTTGTTGGCCACATAGTGTTGATGGCAAAGATCAGATTGGTCCATATAAAAGTGCTTTAAAAACTTGTTATGTTGTATAAATAAAACATATTAATAGGAAGGGCCCAAATAGTTTAAATCGTGTCATTGAAATAAATAAGAATATATGAAAAAAATATGGAAGGGATGTTGCTTCTTTTTGGGGGGTTGCTTTCTTTGAGAGAGTGATTTGTTTTGTGGCTGTTGCATTGAGGTATCCATGGAACGCCCAGGAAACAGAAATGGCCTCTTACACAATTAAAGATAAAGGCATAAAGCTGGTTGTCAAGGGCATATATTTGAAGTCATCTGGAGAGTAGTTAAACTCATGAGAAGAATCCATTTTAAAAAGAAACAACACAGAGTTAAGGAAGGTAAAGGGTGAGAGAATGCCCAGGATGAGTGAAGAAAGGACTAGGAATAGATACGAAGAGAGGAGTAGAAAGAGAAGTGATGTAGCACAAGATCAAAATGGTAGAAAGGAAGCAGTCCTATTACGGAAGCCCTGCTTGGTAACATCTACTGTGAAGGACAGATGACATGGAAACACCATTGCATTTGGCATGTGACTTTAGTTGCGTATGGAGAATAATTTTAGTATCTGATTGGGCAGAAGCCAGTTTAAAAGAGAAATATGATGCATCCTCATTTTATGTTTAATCTTTGGGAAACCTTAAGTATTTTTAAAACAGAGTGCAAGAGGCAGTGGAGAAATGAGATTGAAAATGTGAAAAAGAGCACTGAGGTTGCAAAGGCAGGAAAGATCGAAATGCAGGATAGGAGGAATAGGCTTAGAATTCTCTCTGCCAAAGTGAAAGAAATTTATACAGAAACAGGATACAGAAATATTTTGGTGCAAATAGGAAGGAAGTTTACTGGCTCAGCTTCCATTTTAAGGCATGTGGTATTTAGAAGCACGTGTTGGGATGAGCACTGGGTGTTATAAGCAACTAATGAATCGTGGAACACTACAACAAAACCTTATGATGTACTATATATTGGCTAACTGAACACAATGAAAAATAAAAATTAAAAAAAATACAAAATAAAAAAGAAGATATCAAGGAAAGAAAACAACTGTTTGGAAAATAAACTATGCACTTGTTAATAAAAAAATAAATAAAATTTTAAAAAAATTAATAAAAGCACTAGAGCTACAGCAACAAACAAAGCCAGCACAGTGGCCGCTGTCCCAAACTTGCCCGATACGGGGGACAGCAGCCACTGAACAGGAGCAAGGTTGAGGCAGTGTGCATGAAAAGTAGGAACGATGTGTGAACTCATGTGAGAAATGTGATAACCAGTTAAAAAAAAAAAAAGAAAGAATTGCCAAATGACAGTTCTTGCTCAAATGATGAAGCTCAGAATGGATTTGTGTTGGATGAAATCTGGGGGGCTACATTATTTAAATTATTTATATATTTATTTAGAGTGCAGGGGGAGAGGAAAGGGACAGGGAGAGAAAGAATCTCCAGCAGACGCTGCACTGAGTGCAGAGCCCTACATGGGGTTTAGTTCCAGGACCCTGAGATCATAACCTGAGCCAAAATCAAGAGTCAGACACTTAACCAACTGAGCCACCCAGGGGTCTCTCCAACACTTAACTTTTGATAATCTACACACAGGAATAGATAAAGATGGCAAACATTGATGAATGGCATTTCTATGTGGATTTTTAAAAAATCTTTTATAGTACATATTTTTCAATGTTAAGTAGCATGAGACTTTTATGAAGTTTGACTGAACCCAGGTACTGAAACAATTGCTTTCTGTAGAATAAATATTTGATTTTAAAAAGTAATCAATGAATCAAAATATTTATATCAGCTGTAGAGCTCCAAGATGAGGAGTTATGGTGTTAGAAGCTTTTGAGAAAGATGAGACTGACTTATGAGGGATGGTGGAGATTTATTAAAGGTCAAATCTTGCTATACCTAAGCTGGCACAGAAACTTAGTTTCTCCCACACAAGAAATAACACTAATATTGATCAATCTCAAAGCATGAAGGTGAGATGTGGAAAAACTTAAATACCACATCTAATTTTATTGTTAGGAAAGAGCTGAATTAAACACAGGTTCCACAGATCAGTTAATCGTTCTCAAGGAAGTTAGCATGAAGCAAAATATCTAGCATGCTGGTGATCACATATTAGAATAAAACAGAGTTTTTAATGACAAGTCTGAAGCCCAAGAGAAGCACGTAGCTGAAGTAGAATTAAACCTAAGAGTTGTAATCACTTGGTTACCTTAACAGTATTAGTAGAAGTTAAAATTTCATAAGGCCAGACCAATGAATGGTTTCCATGTTGGTGTTTTTCTTTTTTTTAAATGGGCTAATGTTCACATCTTCTTAAAAGTTCAAGTCTAGGGTCATCTCGGTGACTCAATCGGTTAAGCATCTGCCTTTGGCTCAGGTCATGATCTCAGGGTTCCGGTATCAAGCCCGGCATTGGGCTCCCTGCTCAGCAAGAAGTCTGCTTGTTCCTCTCCCTCCACCCCTCCACCCAGCTCAGCTCTCTCTCTCCTCTCAAATAAATATAATCTTAAAAAAAAAGAAAATAAAGCTCAAGTCTATATTAGTAAAGGTTAACAATTATATACATGGTAAGATTTTTAGTGCAACAGTGAATCACACTTCTACTTTTTCTACCTAAGACCTGAACCAACTGAGACAAAGGAGTCAGTCAGATGGTCATCAATAATGTCAGCCTTGTCACTGATGGCTTGTAGAAGAAGGCTTAGTTAGGGAACATACAGGCTTCCTAATAATGAACCTTTGAATTAGGCATATTTATAAAACTAGTCACCACAAACATGGATGTGGCAGGATCCCCTTGAAAGGTCCAGAATGTGGCTGCCACATTTGCCAAATGGCTGGGAGAAAGGGCTTATACTCCTTGCAGGCAGCCAGATGCCAAAGGGTAGAAGGTGAGGGGGGAGAGCCACAGAGACCGACCCATCTCCTTCTCCCTACACAGCAAGGGAAGTAGGGCAAACAGAGGCCAAGAGCAAATAATAATGGAGGCCCCTGGAGGGGGGAAAAGGGTAAAGGGGTTGTCCTGTAACAACCCAGAATTGTATTTCAAAGAAAAAAATACTTTATAAGGCTGGGTATTCTCATGGGAAAGTTACAAATTCAACCTCAATAAGACCTTACAAAGCCAGACATTAAGTGACAGAAATATCCTAGCTGTAAATGGTGTGGATAATTGCCACTCCTCCTTGCTTCATTTTGACACTAAAAGACAATTGAATGGGACATTCCTAGTTAGGTTCCCTTACATTATGGAAACAAACAAACAAACAAAAAAAAAAAAACCAACCCAACACACTCATGGCTAGGATCTGCAAAGATGATTTCATCACATTCATAGCATCAAAATGAGCCCGAGAGAAGGTTTTATAACCCAATGTTTAATTCTTTATGTAATAGTATCCTTCTCTCTGTAAACACAGCCAAGCCCAATCCCCAGAAATGCAGTTTTTAACAAAGGTAATCAAGAATGTCATATAAAATGAATGCCAGTATTCACAGCATGTGAATCCAAGTTCAAAATCTTATCTTTCAACGAGTCTGGAAAAACTCTGAAAGGTTGCTAGACTATTTTTTTAATCTCATCCAGAATCTTTTCCAACTTGAGTTCCAAGTATAAAAAAACACCCAATCAAGTTCCAAAACATTCTGAGACTTTGAAAAATCATCACTTTAATGGACATATTTTCATTCTATTCCTGTCAGTGATGAACAGTATGATTATGGTAGGTCCTTTGATCTTATTATTGAGTTTCCTATAAGCACAGAGACTGACAGGAGATACCTCATTAAATCTTGTCTCATTGCCTCCTGTTTTCCTTTTTCCCCTCACTTTGTTTTCTCAAAATAATATTGTGTAGCTCACATGTTTTTGAGAAGGTGCTTTATCATTCTGTTTTTATTCAATGCACTAGTATTATGAATATATCAACTATTCTTCCCCTGCCATGCGCAAAGAACTGTAAACTGAGGGTGGATAAATTCCTACAATATGACCACTGCCCTCAGGGTGTCTATACCATAACTGGAGAAAACAACAGCAAAATGTAATATGTGGGGTCTTATCCTACTCCATGATATCAAAATCCATGCATACATGCAGAGCTAGACGCTAATAGACACTGTGTACCTCCAGATAGTTTAACTAGCCTCAACCTGCCATTTCTTGATCTTCAAGCTATAAAATTCTTGTTAAATGTTTTGAAATCTTGTGAGACAACCAAAGATTTTTAATTATTATGCCTGTCCTCATAAGACTTTTACAACTAAGTCATTATTTTTATTAAATACAATTTAGTAATTCTGCTTTTCTATTAGAATTAGAATTTTCCTTTATGACCTGATGAATGAAAGATAAACTATTTTTTTTAAATTGAAGGCTTTCTAGTATTTCCATTGTGAATGTATTTCCTCTTTGATTTCAGAATACAAACAATACAAAGAAACTCTGAAAATAAGCACCTTTCATATATTATGGATAAGTAATTCCTGATGATTGTATTACAGAATACAAAAGTAATCTTTGGAACTCAAATTACAGATTTTTCACAAAGTAGTTGAGTAAGAAAATGCACTATGCTCTCTTCTTGTAAAGAAATTACTTTCCTGTCTAAGAACTGAGATGCCTGATACAGAGAGCCATATTTTCAACTAAAAGGGTTAACAAATTAGCAAAAACAGATTGACACTTTGTGGAGTACAACATAATTCATAACCATGATATAAATAAAAGTAATTTAACTTAAAGAATTGCATTATATATAGAATTAGACTGAGTGTTGTCATTTAATGTCGGAGAATGAGGCAAGAAAAAACTGAAAGGTAAAAACAAAACATTAATCTTGATATATATTTTTCACTACAAACTTGTTGAGGAAATTAAGGGTTTCACTAACTTAGAAATATCTTTAAAAGATCATATCATTTGTAGGGAAAGACAAAACACTACTTGCAAATTGTCAGGCTCAGAGAAGATGGAAAACATCAGTGCTAAGCACTCAGTGAGGGCGGTGATGATGAGCCTGGGCACTTGAAAATGTATGGACCCAAACAGACAATAAGGGAGAATGAATTATCAGACTTCGTCTTTTTGAAGCCAGCCAGTGAAATTTTCCAAGAGCTTCTATAAACTTACTTATTATCTGATTTAATCCTATAATAATGGAGAGAAAAATTTGTATTACCAATAAGCTTATTCTTTTTATCTAATATCATGTAGAAAAGTATATATTAGAGAACAAAATACAAAATTGCTGAGATTGACTGATGTAGTTAATATTCTTCTTGATGTAGTTAATGTTTTGATAACTTGGTTTCTAAAATATTGTACCTGGAAGGTCATACACTAACAGTTTCAGTAAACCAAGATCTTAAAAAAATGTAAAGAGACAGAGAGAGACAGAGACAAAGGCAGAGACACCTTGCAATTTAAATGGCTTTTTTTTTTCTAATGGAAGTTTCTACCTACTCTTCCAATAATAAAGTTAAGAAGCTCTGAAGAGAGAGCAATGATATAAATAGAAAACATCCATAATGATTTTTGCTATAATTACAGTTTTTAAAAAATTATGATTAGCCAATTGCAGAGAACCACCTAACAAAAGAAAGTATGAAAATTAAACTAATCAATTATTAGCATAAATTGCTGATAATCAAAAATATTTATCACAAGGTAAAGTGAAAAGTTCCAAATATATAAAGGCATATTTTTGGAAAATAATTCTACATTGTTATTCTAAAGCAAATTTTATTTTTATATTTCAGTGGACAAAATTCTACAGTACCCCCAGGCAAGTTCACTATTTTACCTGTAAAAAGATCTCTAAAAAATGTCAAGTAGTGTTTCTACTAGACAATTCCTGCTTCTGTATGTCACAAGAGAACTATTAAAGAACATTACATAAACCTTTTGTTGTTTGTACCCTTTCTTGAAGTAGGAAAGGCCACAATTTCTCACTGATTTGACTTAAGCAATATAATCTATATTATTTGAACATTTCTTCAAAAGTTTGTTCTTCTAGAGACATAATTATTCCTGTTATCTCCTTCCAGTTGGTCAAAACATTCCCTTCAGTTGACCAAAACTTTCTCAGTACAGGTGACCCAAATTCAAACCAAACCCCTACAATCAGACAGGAATGAGATACACCTGTGGGTGTTTTCCATTCAGTCTACAAATAAGCATCCCAAAAGATGTCATTTACTACTACCAAAGATTAAAAGCTTATTTTTGTTATACAACACCACCCATTACTCATCTAGAAGACTACCAGTCATTACTACATTCTAAATGTTTTTCAATTTATTTTTTGAGGTATAATTGATAAATAACACTATATTAGTTATAGGTGTATGACACAATTCAAGATTTATGTATAGTGAAATGATCACCACAGTCAATAAATCTAATTAACATGTCACCATACATAGTTACGTAAGTTTTTTCTTTACAATTTACTCTTTTAACCACTTTCAAATATGCAATAAAGTATTATTACCTACAATCGCTATGCTTAACATTATATCCCCAAGACTCATTTGTTTCATAACCAGAAGTTTTACTATTTGATCACATCCACCCATTTCACCTACCCCCTACCTCCTGCTTCTGGTAACCACCAATTCGTTCTCTATGAAGGGTTTTGGTTTTGGTTTTGGGTTTGTTTAGTTTTTTTTCATTCCACATATAAGTGAAATCATATAGTATTTATCTTTCTCTCACTTATTTCACTTAACATAAGATTCTCAAGGTGCATACATGTTGTAATTGGTGAGATCGCTTTTTTTTTTTTTTACAGCCAAGTAATACTTCATTGTATATACCACATTTTCTTTACCCATTCATCCATTAATGAATATTTAAGTTGTTTCCATATCTTGGCTAATGTAAATAATATTGCAATGACCATGGGGGTGTATGTATCTTTTCAAGTTAGTGTTTCCATTTTTTTTTTTTCAGATAAATACTCAGAGGTAGAATTGCTGGATCATATGGTAGTTCTATTTTTTGAGGAAACTCCATACTGTTTTCCAGAGTGGCTGCTCCAGTTTTCATTCCTAACAACATTGCACAAGGGTTTCCTTTTCTCCACATTCTCACCAATATTTGTTATTTCTTGTCTTTTTGATAACAGCCATTCTAACAGGTGTGAGGTGATAGCTCTCTGTGGTTTTGATTTGCATTTCCCTGATAATTAGTGAGAGTAATTGAGCATCTTTTCATGTACCTGTTGACCATCTGTACATCTTCTTTGGAAAAATGTGTATTCAGATCCTCTGCCCATTTTTAATCAGATTGTTTTTACCTACTGAATTACACGAGTTCTTTATGTATTTTGGATATTAACCCCTTATCAGATATATGACTTGCAAATATTTTCTCCTAGCAGATTGCCTTTTCATTTTGTTGGTGGTTTTCTTTGCGATGAAGCAACTTTTTAGTTTGATGTAGTCCCATTCGTCTACTTTTGCTTTGGTTGCTTTTGGTGTCAAGTCCAAAAATCATTGCCAAGACTAACACCAGTAAAATTACAGTAAGATTTCCTTTTCTTCTAGGAATTTATGGTTTAAGGTGTTACATTCAAGTCTTTAATCCATTTTGGGTTAATTTTGGGGTATGGTGTCCAACAGTAGTCCACTTTCACTCTTTTCCACGTGGCTGTCCAGTTCCTCCAACATCATTTATTGAAGAGATTGTCCTTTATCCATTGTATATTCTTAGCTCCTTTATTGTGAATTAATTGACCATGTATGTGTGGGTTTATTTCTGGGCTATTTCCATTCTGTTTCATTGATCTATGTGTCTGCCTTTATGCCAATACCATTTGTTTGAATTACTATAGCTTTATAATATAGTTTCAAATCATGGAAGTATCCAGCACTGTTCTCATTTCTCAAGATTGCTTCAGATATTTGGTGTCTTTTCTGGTTCTATACAAAGTTTAGAATTGTTTACTCTAGTTCTGTGAAAAATGCCATTGGGATTTTGATAGTAACTGCACTGAATCTGCAGATTGTTTTGGGTAATACAGACATTTTAACAATATCAATTCTTTCAATCCCTGAGCATGAAATATCTTTCCATTTACTCATGGCTTCACTTTCTTTCATCAACGTTTTATAGTTTTCAGTGTACAGATCTTTCATCTCTTGGTTAAATTTAGTCTTAGATATTTTATTCTTTTTGATGCAGTTGTAAATGAGGTTGTTTTCTTTGTTCAGAAATGTAACAGATTTCTCTAGGTTGATTTTATATTCTGAAACTCTACTGAATTCACTTATTAGTTCTAATAGTTCTTTTGGTGAAGGACTTTAGAAAAGTTTTCTATATAGGTTTTTGTATCATGTCATCTACAAATAATAGCAGTTTTTTACTTCTCCTTTTCCAATTTGACTGTCTTTTCTTTTTTAAAAGTTTTTATTTAAATTCTAGTCAGCATACAGTATAATATTAGTTTTAGGTGTACAATATTCAACATTTCCATACAACACCCAGTGCTTATCACATCAAGTGCACTCCTTAATTCCCATCACCTAATTAACCCATACCCCCACCCACCTCCCCTCTTGTAAACATCATTTTGTTCTCAATAGTTAAGAATCTGTTTCTTTGTTTGCCTCTCTTCTTTTCCCTTTGCTTGTTTTGTTTCTTAAATTGCACATTAGTGAAATGATGTGGTATTTGTCCTTTTCTGACTAATTTCACTTAGCATAATACTCTACAGCTCCATCCACGTTGTTGCAAATAGCAAGATTTCATTCCTTTTTATGGCTAATATTCCAGTGTATGTGTGTGTGTGTGTGTGTGTGTGTGTGTGTGTGTGTGTGTGCGCGCGCGCGCATGCGCGCGTGTGTGCGTGAATACATCTCTCTCTTCAAATATATATATACATATATATATATATATATATATATATATATATATATGTATATATATATCACATCTTTTTCCCCCATTAGATCTAGGGGTTAGGGTTAAGGCCAGGGTGAGGGTATGTGCCTGATATCCTGCAGTTCAGAGACTCCTCTAGATGGTTGGGGTTAGGGGCTAGTGTTAGTGTACGTGCCTTGCATCCTGCAGTTCAGAGACCTGTCCAGAGAATAAAACCCCAGACTTCTGCTGGAGTGAGAATAGACAAGGCAGCCATCTATGAAGTTGAGGCAAAGAGGGGATTTGGGACAATTTATTTTTCTTGATAACAAAGATTAGTATCAGCTGTCTCAAGATAATATTAATACTAGCCTCATCCCCCAGAAAGTAGCAGAGAATTTCCTCATATTTTTTATAATTTTATATTACTGTTTTCTTCTTCTTCTTTCTCCTCTTTGTAGAGTTTTATGCTTTTTGGATCAAGATATCAGGCTACTGTTATCAGTATTTAGAGCATTCTCATTTTGTATTATGGCCTGCCGACAAAACAATTTGTTTTTAGTTGGTTTATTCATCATTTATTGAGCAGCAACTAAAGCTATATATGGCATGAACAAGAAAATTGATCAGTGGCCTCAACCAACTCATTTTCCAAGGAAGGCTGATATTTAAACTAGTATATTTCAATACAAAAGAAATACCTACAGGAAATATAGGAGAACTTAATTCCACCTGAAATCAGTTCTAAACTCCAAATTGAATTGTTGATTTACAAATGAATTTTTGGAAACACAGTAGCTTCATGAGTCAGGTACTGTGTCTCTATAAATATCCCATAATGTCATTCATGAATGTTGATTTTGCAACCTAATTTGAAGGCGACAGAAACCGCCAAATCCTTAAAGATTGGTAAACATTAAGTCCACTTTTGATTCTTCTAGGAAAATTTGAGTATAAACATAAAAAATAAAAATTTTAAATAATTATTCAGTTCTTTTTGCTCACAAATTACAAAAAGGATCCATTAGGAGAAATAGTTTTTTTCAGAAAGTAAACAGTTAAAGATCAATATTTTATCTCTGCAATTGGCTACTCTTGACTCCTGTTTCTCAGTTACTCATTCTCCACTATTCTTATGGTTGTTTCTCATCATTCTTACCCGATATGCATTCGGAGTCCTGACTAAGGAGGTGAACTGTCATTATTTTTAAGCACTTTAGTGCAGTCAAAGATTTTAGTTTCCCTGAGGCATCATGCTGTATCAACAGTTCAATAAACCTGCCAAATGTTTTACTTATTCTGAAGGAAAAACAAGTTTAGGAAATATTAAGCCCTTAATATTTTGTGGACTTATATGAAGTGACTCTCCAGTAGGAATAAATGTCAAAAATAGAATCTTCCCTCACAATGTCAAGCTCAGCCAGATACAGTGCTTGTTGCAGGTCAATTGAATGGAGGGAAGTATATCATTTTCCTTAGATTATATTTTATCATGACTGGCTTTGTTCTAATTTGTTGGTAAAACACAGTGGGACTGAAATCAGTCTCAAATGTAAATATAGAAATAGAAGAAGCAATACATGGCAGGTATGTCTCTATAAATCCTACCCCAACTAAGGCAGAGTTACAAAGCCTTCTACTGATAAATTTAAAAATATTAATTTATTTTGCAACAAAAATAATATAAACCAAGGTTACTCATTACTACTGAATGTCAATTACATTTAAGGAGTGAACTTCTGTAGATACACAAAAGTAATAAATTTAGCAAAAAAATGCTTTTTCAAGAATGCTTTCCACTACTTACTTTTAATATCCTAAGTTTGATTTAACTGGGAGATTTGAGTGAAATTCCAAAGAAAGAGTGGATGTCATTTCTCTAATCGACTTGGAGAAAACATACTTATACTGAAAGATTGTCCCTGAGGTCCACTAAAAACTCTATGACATGTGTAAGGTTACTTAGAAATAATGCAGAAACAAATGCAGAAGGAGAAAATCGTTAGTGTCCAAGGATTTTTTTTTTGCCTCAGTCACAATATATTTATACATTTAAAGCTACAACTTAAAACAAAGACATTATATGTTGTATCATGCATCTGTGAAAATTTTAAAGGGAAATAGCTTATGATTTATTTATGTTTCACTCGCCAGAAGAGCAAATAAAATTCATTTCAAAATGCCATACTGCATTTTTAATAGACTATATTGATTATAGTTCTTATTCCTTTCAGGGGAAAACAAGGTAGTAAAGAACTACAAGGGAAGTTATGGGAGAAAAAGGCAACTCAGTGAGGTGAACTTGGACATTGCTTTTGCCCTAGATGTACCTGATCATTCCAGGAGAGACAGGTGAGAAAGAGGCTGAGAAATTGAACAAAATTTTCAATCGACTTTGAGTAGAGATTCCAACAGACTTATAAAGCTAGAGAGGTAAAACACTGAACTTCAAACTACAGATTTCAAAATGCGCTTTGAACATCAAGAAACACAGATCCAACAAGTAACTCACACCTGGGCACATGATGGTAAAATGACTGAAAAGCAAAAACAAAACAAAACAAAAAGAAGAATTCCTTAAAGCAGCCAGAGGAAGAAAGACTCATTACCTTCAAAGGAGAGTCAATCAGACTTACAGCTGACTTCTCAACAGAAACAGCTGGAAGCTGGAAGACGATGAAATATTATGAAATGATAACTTTAAGGTGCTAAAAGGAAACAAATAAAGACCTTCATCCTATACCAAGAAAAAAAAGCTTTCAAAAATGAAAATTTTTTAAAAAGACATTTATAAAGAAAGAAATTCCGACAGAATTATCAGTAGGCTACACTAAAGATGATCCAGGAAAAGGAAACTATGTGAAAAACAGACAGTTCCTAACTTACAAGGATCAATGATGATTTTTTTGACTTTATGATGGTGCTAAAGAAATACATACTCAGTAGAAACCACACTTCAAATTTTAAAATTTGATTTTTTTTCTGGGTTAGGGATGCGCAGGATACTCTCTCATGATGCTGGCCAGGGGCAGTGAGCAGCTGCTCTCAGTTGGCCATGTGATCACAAAGGTAAACAACCCAATACACTTGGAACCATTCCGTATCCATGCAACCATATGTTTTTTACTTTCAGTACAGTATTTAATAAATTACACGAGCTATTCAACACTCATTATAAAATAGGCTTTGTGTATTAAGATTTTGCCCAGCTGTAGGATAATGTAAGGGTCTGAGCATGTTTAAGGTAAGCTGGGCTGAGCTATGATGTTCAGTAGGTTAGGAACACTAAAGGCATTTTTACTTATAATATTTTCAACTTTGGATGGGTTCATCAGGACATAACCCCATTGGAGGTCAAGGAAGATTTGTAAAGAGATGCAAGTGGAAATGAAAAATATTGGTGAATGAAGAAAGGGTGAATAGAATATGTAGTTGAATCTCGTATTGATGAAATTAAATAGTAATTATAATTTGTGGTGTTTTAAATGTACAGAGAATTACAATACTTGACACTTATAACATATAAATTAAACAAGCAGTAAACGGTGTTAAATATTTTTGGACCTTTGCACACTCAAGGAAGGAGTAAAGATACTATTTATATCAGACATTGAGATATTATAGGGTGGCAACCACAATAATAGTTGTAAAACGGCATAAAAATACCAAGCTACTTGAGGAGAGGAAGGAGAGGAAGGGAAATAGAGTAACAAAAGACTGTTTACAAGAGACATACATAGAACAAAAACATTTTTTAAGATTTTATTTATTTATTTGTCAGAGAGAGAGAGCATGCACACAAGTGGGGGAGCTGCAGGCAGAGGGAGAAGCAGGCTCCCTGCTGAGCAGGGAGATCCATGCGGGACTTGATCCCAGGATTCTGGGATCACAACCTGAGTCAAAGGCAGATGCTTCACTGACTGAGCCAACCAGGCATTCCCTAGAACAAAGTTTTTAAAAGTAGAAAATAAAAGGCTGGACCAACAGTAGACAAAGATTTGTTAAACAACACACAATGAATACTAGCAATAATGGAAAATATTGATAAAATGTATTACATTAAAATTAAGAACTTCAGTTCACCAAAGATACCATAAGAAAGAAAGGGCAAAATACAGAGTAGGGAAAACTATTTACAAAACCTGTATACTGATGAAAAGCTCTTATCTGGAATATTTAAATATTTTATTTACAAATAAAGGTTTACAAATAGAAAATGGGCACGATAATTCAACAGACACAACATAAATACAATATCCACATAACCATTAGAACATGAAAAGATGCTCACATTGTACTGTCTTTTATTAGCTTGGTATCACTCCTAGCCATAGTTAACTTCTCTGCCTCACAAAGAAGCAGCCAACAATGATATTATCTAGAATCCCCTCCACCCTATGAGTCTGGTTTAGAGTTTGCTAATAAAAGGCATTTATACTACAGTTTGAAAATTGGAAGAGAAAGCAAGGCCTGGGGACCGGAAGAGTGGGATGAGATTTATAGGAGCTGCATGATGAACACGTCCAGGTATATTTCCAACCAAATTCTCCACGTATATGCACAAAACATGTACAAGAATCTTCATAAAGCATAATATCAAAACAGTGCATGACCCAAATGTCTATTCACTCTATATTTTGATTTACCCATAAAATGAAATTGTAATAGTAAAAAATGAATGAACTACATACAGATGTATGCATCAAATACTGCGTCCCAAGATAAATAGGTTTAAAACCAAGCCCATTTATTATTTTTTTTTCTCTTTCCAATTTAAAGATGTTTCTCCTTGGTTGTGAGGAAACAAAAACCAAAAGGACCAAATGAGAAATTGAGGCTGTAATGTTTACTTCTTCTGTATCTTTACACTCCAGTCTCCAAATACTGTCTGGTCTAAAGATAATGGGTGAAACATATAATTTTTTTAATATGCCAGTCCCTATATTAATACAGTCTAACGTATTAATGTGCCAGTCATTGTATGTATACAATCCAATTTGATCCTGGCAATGATCCTGTACGGTAAGTGTGTTTATCCCCTTTTTTGATAAGGAAACTGAGGCACAGCAAGTTTGAATAACTTGCCAAGCCCCACAGCTAGGAAATGCTAAAGCCAGGATTTAAACCCAACCCCGATCTGAGAAACTGTATTCTGAACAACTCCCCCCTGCAACTAATTTGGCTCTGAAACAGCCTCAAAATCTATTCCCACCCATCTTTCAATGTATTGTATTTATAAGAGCCTCTTATTTATTTGTATCCATTCTTTTTTTTTTTTCCTTGATAAGTCTAGCTAGAGGTTTATCAATTTTATTGATTATTTTCAAAGGATTATCTCCTGGTTTCATTGATCTGTTCTATTTTTTTTTTTAATTTCAATATCATGTATTTCTTCTCTAATCTTTATTATTTCCTTTTTTCCTGCTGGTTTTAGAATTTGTTTTTTGTTCTTTTTCTAGCTCCTTTAAGTGTAAGGTTAGGTTGTTTGAGATTTTTCTTGCATCTTGATATAGGCCTGCATTGCTATAAGTATCTCTCTTAGAACAACTTTTGTGGCATCCCAAAGGTTTCAAACCATTGTGTTTTCATTTTCATTTGTTTCCATGTACTTGTTTATTTCTCCTTTTATTTCCTGGTTGGCCCATTCATTGTTTAGTAACCTCCATGTATTTGTGGTCTTCCCAGATTTTTTCTTGTGGTTGACTTCGAGTTTCATAGTGTTGTGGTCAGAAAAATGCATAGGGGGGCGCCTGGGTGGCACAGCGGTTAATCGTCTGCCTTCAGCTCAGGGCGTGATCCCGGCGTTCCGGGATCGAGTCCCACATCGGGCTCTTCCGCTATGAGCCTGCTTCTTCCTCTCCCACTCCCCCTGCTTGTGTTCCCTCTCTCGCTGGCTGTCTCTCTCTGTCGAATAAATAAATAAAATCTTTAAAAAAAAAAAAAAAAAAAAAAAAAAAGAAAAATGCATAGGATAGGGGTGCCTGGGTGGCTCAGCCATTAAGCGTCTGCCTTTGGCTCAGGTCAAGATCCCAGGGTCCAGGGATCAAGCCCTGCATCGGGCTCCCTGCTCAGCAGGAAGCCTGCTTCTCCCTCTCACACTCCCCTTGCTTGTGTTCCCTCTCTCACTGTCTCTCTCTGTCAAATAAATAAATAAAATCTTAAAAAAAAAAAAAAAGAAAAAAGAAAAATGCATAGGATGACTTTGATCTTTTTAAATTTGTTGAGGCTTGTTTTGTGGCCTAATATGTGATCTATTCTGGAGAATGTTCCATGTGCACTTGAAAAGACTGTGTATCTGCTGTTTTAGGATGGAATGTTCTGAATATATCTGTTAGACCCATCTGGCCCAATGTGTCATTCAAAGTCATTGTTTCCTTGTTGATTTTCTGTTTATGTGATCTGTCCAATGATGCAAATGGGGTGTTAAAGTCCCCTACTATTAATGTATTATTATCGATTAGTTTCTTTATTTTTGTTATTCACTGTTTTATGTACTTAGGTGCTTCTGTGTTGGCTCTATAAATATTATAACAATTGTTACAGCTTCTCACTGCATTGTCCCCCTAAGTAGCTGTTTTAATGTAACAAGCCTCTCAAATCTTCTCAGAAGTAAATGGGCTAAAAAAAAAACAAAGAGAACATAATTATAATTAAAATGCCGCTATAAACATCAGGGTGCAAGTGCCCCTTCAAATCAGTATTTCTGTATCCTTTGGGTAAATACCTAGAAGTGCAATTGCTGGGTCATAGGGTAGATCTAGTTTTAACTTTTTGAGGAACCTCCATACTGTTTTCCAAAGTGGGTGCACCAGTTTGCATTCTTACCAACAGTGCAAGAGTGTTTTCCTTTCTCCACATCCTTGCCAGCATCTGTCGTTTCCTGTGTTAATTTTAGCCATTCTGACAGGTGTGATGTCCTACCCATAGAAATTGGCAGGCCTGAAGAGAATGGCATGATATATTCAACATGCTGAATAGAAAAAGTATGCAGCCAAGAATAGTTTATCCAGCAAGCCTGTCATTCAGAATAGAAAGAGAGATAAAGAGTTTCCCAGATAAACAAAAGAAGGCGTTTGTGACCACTAAACCAGCCCTGCAAGAGATATTAAAAGGGATTGGGAAAGAAAGACCAAAAGTGATAAAGACTAGAAAGGAACAGAGGAAATCTCCAGAAACAATGACTCTACAGGTAATACAATAGCATTAAATTCATATCTATCAATAATCACTCTGAATGTAAATGGACTAAATGCTCCAACCAAAAGACAAAGGGTATCAGAAGGGATAAAAAAAACAAGACCCATCTATATGCTGCCTTCAAGAGACTCATTTTAGACCTAAAGACACCTGCAGGTTGAAAGTGAGGGGATGGAGAACGATTTATCATGCTAATGGATGTCAAAAGAAAGCCGGAGCAGCCATTCTTAGATCAAACTAGTTTTTAAACCATAGCAACTTCTTTCTAGATATATCTCCTGAGGCAAGGGAAACAAAAGCAGAAATAAACTATTGGGATTCATCAAAATAAAAAACTGCACAGCAAAGGAAATGATCAATGAAAGTAAAAGACAACCTATGGAATAGGAGAAGATATTTACAAATGACTTATCTGTAAAGGGTTATATCCACAATATATAAAGTACTGATACAATTCAATACCCAAAAAGCAAATAATCCAATTAAAAAATGGGCAGAAGGCATGAATAGACATTTCTCCAAAGAAGACATCCAGATGGCCACAGGCACATGAAGAGAGGCTCATCACCACTTATCATCAGGGAAATACAAATCAAAACTACAATTTGATATCACCTCATACCTGTCAGAATGGCTAAAATAAAAACTTAAGAAACAACAGGTTTCTATGAAGCAGCATTTATAATAGCCAAAATATGGAAGCATCCCAAGTGTCCATGGATTGATAAATGGATAAAGATGTGATATATATTTACACACACAAAGGAATATTATTCAGCCATAAAAAGAATGAAATCTTGCTGTTTGCAATGGCACAGATGGACCTAGAGAGTATAATGCTAAGTGAAACAGGTCAGTCAGAAAAAGATATAGGGTTTCACTCATATGTGGAATTTAAGAAATAAAACATATGAGAAATAAGAAAAGAGAGAGAGAGAGAGAAATCAAGAAACATATTCTTTTTTTTTTTTTGAGATTTTATTTATTTATTTGACAGAGAGAGAGACAGCCAGCGAGAGAGGGAACACAGGCAGGGGGAGTGGGAGAGGAAGAAGCAGGCTCCTAGCTGAGGAGCCTGATGTGGGGCTCGATCCCAGAACGCTGGGATCACCCCCTGAGCTGAAGGCAGACGCTTAACGACTGCGCCACCCAGGCGCCCCAAGAAACAGATTCTTAACCATAGAGAACAAACCGATGGTTATTAGAGGGGAGGTGGGTGAGAGAATGAGTGAAATAGGTGATGCGGGTTAAGGAGTGCACTTGTGATGATCACTGGGTGATTAAAATAAAAACTTCAAAACAAAACAAAACAGCTAGGCAGGGGGACAAAGGCCAGGAGAAAAGATATTACTGTGCATTTGCTGCAGCTGACATTGAGTACACACTGATCATTGTAGCAGCTGAGACAAATAGGGTATCACATCAGTTTTCTTCTGGTCAGAGGAAGCACACATGCACAGTAGTTAATATTACAGTCTCCACATCCCCAGGTGGGACTTCTCAGCTTACAGAGATGAATGCTGTGTGAAAATTCTCTGGTAAAAAGCCAGCAGTGTTTAATTTATTGTTCTCTTGGGCCAGTTGACGCCCCATTGCCTGTAGAGGTAGACTATAAAGTAAACTCTATTTGGCAGTATTATTACAAAGGCTCTTTCCCTTCTGGCCCCAAACCTGTTCCTGGGCCTTATCACTACCCCACTGCTACCTCTTCTGTAGCATGGACTATTCATCGGAATCCTAATTGGTCTCCCTGCTTCTACCTTTATCCTTCCTACAGTCAGCTCTCCTGGAAGTAGACAAAGTTATCTCTTAAAGTGTAAACCTCATGTGGGTACAGCCTTGCTCAAAGTCTTTCAGTATTTCCCAGCACACTGAAGATAGAATGCAGCACTCTTCCATGGCCTAAAACCCCTGCAGTATTGTCTCTGGCATCATCTTCTACTATCCATGCTGTACTATTGCTGGAAATACCAAACACATTCCTACCTCAGGATCTTTGCACTTGCCACTCCCTTTGATTAAATTGCTCTTGCATCAAATACGCTTAAGGTTTTCTCCCTCATTTCTCTCCAGATAGACTTCCTTTGCCCTCCTACCTAATAAAATATCTCTCATTATTCCCCATGCTCTTGCTCCACTTTATTTCACAATCTAGAATTTATCACATCAACCAGCATTATCTATTCGATGATGTCATTATAGTCTTCTTTCCTCTTTGGAATGTTAGCAAGAACTTTGTTTCTGTCATTTACATTGATCCGAGCCCCTAGAATAGTGCATGGCAGAGATTAGGTACTCTATAAAATTTTTTTGGTAGTCAATATATTTTGAATGAATGAATGAATGAATGAATGAATGAATAATGAACATGTGAATGAAGCATATGACTCATCTACTTAAAAATGCTTCAGTCTTCAGACAAAGGCACTCATTCTAAGTCTCTCACAAAGAAGTTCCATCTGCCTCTAGTGTCTACGCAGCCTTCTTACAACCTACAGGACTAACCCGGATCACGTGTCATTTCCTAAACAGCTTCAAGATGTATCTTCTTCCTTGAAACCTCTGCATTGTCTTCTCTACTTAGTGAAATTCTATTCATCCATCAAGACACATCTCAACTACTACCTCTTTTGTGAAAGCCCCACTGGAAAATGTTTATCTTTAATTAATAAAAAGTATGGTTTTGGGGCGCCTGGGTGGCACAGTGGTTAAGCGTCTGCCTTCGGCTCAGGGCGTGATCCCGGTGTTATGGGATCGAGCCCCACATCAGGCTCCTCCGCTATGAGCCTGCTTCTTCCTCTCCCACTCCCCCTGCTTGTGTTCCCTCTCTCGCTGACTGTCTCTATCTCTGTGAAATAAATAAATAAAATCTTTTAAAAAAATAAATAAATAAATAAATAAAAAGTATGGTTTTACTCACATAATACTGGATGCAAACAAAATTCATTTTTTTTTGAATGATAATAAATTTGCTTCAAGTCCATCTTTGGCCAGGCTAGTGGGACATTCATTCTCCATCATTACTAGGATTTTCTCAGGGCTGTAAATGAGGGTCTTGGAATCTTATAAAGGCTAGGTAATTTGTGAAAATGTTCTGTAGCCTTCACACCATGCCTATCTCTGCCAATATGCCCATTATCTAACCTGGATTTTTCCTGCGGGAGGGAGGCTCCAGGGCTTCCAGGTTAAGCTCAGTCACAGACTCATAATTCTGGGATGGTTAGTGTTTGATTTCTCCAACTTGGGGAGAAATACCTCATCTAGTAACCTGCCAGTAAATGGGCCAGGTGTCTACTCTGGGTAGATTCACAGCCCCAGAATCCATCATTTCTGCATTTTCATCCTTTCTTTTAATCTTAGAGATTCTTCAGGTATCCCACTTCCATTCAAGTCTGACCTTAAAACCAAATATTAAACTCCATCTTTTCCTCTTTTCTAGGACATTCTAATATATACTCATTAGTTAGCTAAATCAAAGCCAATAGGGAAGAACAGCCACAAAAAAGCCAGGATACCTTCTTGAGATGTGTGCAGAAAAAGCAGTGAGAACAAAATAGAAATTATCATCTCTAGAAATTATCCTTGCTACCTGGACAAATGTGATATTTAAAAAAAAACACGTCAATTTCTATATTCACAAGAAAGACAGAAAAGTCACTTAAAAGTAAATTTTATTGTTGTAGGGCTATTCTATTTCAGTGCAAATATAAATAAAGTAGGATACACCTATTATATGAGTGAAGAGAGTAATATACGTATTATTTCCCTGTGGCTTTGGTGTGCTTCCATAATCATGATTATTCGCGAGGGAGGGGGTAAGAAAATCTTTAAAAGGAACAAAGAGGCCTATTTTGAGGGAAGTGCTTGAGATTTCAATCACTTCTCCAGGAGATTCTCAATTAAGAACATTTGTTAGAAAAGGTGGTTCTGACTAATTAGTGCTGCTAGGAAAGGACTCCAAAATCCCCACAGTGAAATAACCATGAGGGAAGGAGTCTGTGCTTATGACCAAGGCTCAGCACAACAAAAAATTCAGGGGAAAAGGTCAGTTCCAAGAGCACGTGGTATTAGCCCAGTCAACTGGGAAACAGGCTGAGCTTGAGGATGAACAAAGTGTACTCTTTTAAGAAAGGCATCACCAGGGAATAGATCTATCAGACTCTGAAGGAATGATGTTTAACAATGATATTGTGCTTTAACAACGACATTGTGCTTTAACAACCAAAGAAAGGTAATCAGGTTTCATAGTTTAGACATCTTTCCTTGACCTACATGAACTCCAGGATGCTTCCAAAATCAGAAAAAACATGTGGGGACATGCATAATTAATTAGAAAAAATTATAAACGTGTAGCCATATTTTTCCCCAAATGGTGAAAATGATGCAGTTTAGATGTGTCTGTATCTCCAAAAAGACTGAATTCTTTGAGGTCTAGACTGAATTTTCTTTTTTTTTATAATCTCAGTATGAAAAAGAAAGTTCAATAACATTACTAAAAGAACAGTTGATTATTCTCCACTTTAACACTCTATATGAGATAGAAAATGTGTATCACCTTATCTTATTTGGCCAATGTCCCAGCATTCAATGTTGAGAGTTTTCAAAAACGTATTCATTCCAGGAACCAGATCCTAGGAGCACTATTGATTTTTCCTTTCTCCTATCTGGCTTCTTCTAATTCTAAAAATCCCAGTTTGGCTGAGTCAAAATACTGTAGTATATTCAGTTTGGCTTTTTTCTCCCCATGTTATCAGAATATCACCTTTAAATTGTGGAAGGAGCTGAGTTGCCCTTCAACAGATGACTGGATTAAGAAGATGTGGTCCATACAGACAATGGAATATTACTCAGCCATCAGAAAGAACGATTACCCAATATTTGCAGCAACATGGACGGGACTGGAAGAGATTATGCTAAGTGAAATAAGTCAAGCAGAGAAAGACAATTATCATATGGTTTCACTCATGTATGGAACATAAGAAATAGCAGCAAGATCAGTAGGAGAAGGAAGGGAAGAATGAAGTGGAGGTAAACAGAAGGGGGAATGAACCATGAGAGACTATGGACTCCGGGAAACAAACTGAGGGCTTCAGAGGGGAGGGGGGTGGAAGATTGGGATAGGCTGGTGATGGGTAGTAAGGAGGGCACAGATTGCATGGAGCACTGGGCGTTACATGCAAATAATGAATCATGGAACATTACATCAAAAACTAAGAATGTACTGCATGGTGACTAACATAACATAATAAAAAATTATTATTAAAAAAAAGAATATCACCCTTAAAATTCCGATAATGTGGGTTTTATTAAAATATTCATATGTACAACTAATGAGGTTTTCTGTTAAATATTTAACAAGAAAAAGAGGAAATCTGTGTTTTGCCTAAATTGTGTCAGTACCTAAAGAGGGAAAGGATGTTTCATTGTAGAAGAGTTCTCTGTATTAGTTCCCAGTTCAGTTCTCCTCTGTCATGCGTTAA
Source organism: Ursus americanus (assembly GCF_024610735.1). NCBI lineage: Eukaryota > Metazoa > Chordata > Mammalia > Carnivora > Ursidae > Ursus > Ursus americanus. The sequence goes on from NC_142137.1 coordinate 22,004,811, forward strand.
AGCAGATTTTGAGGATTCTGGTCCCCACAGACGTTGCTCATCCACAGGCTCCTGGAAGCATTCATTTGTGTTCTACTTTGACTGAAGGATCATTTATGAGCAGCCGACTCAAAGCAAAGCATCAGTTCTCTCATTGCCTGAGACACATTGATCTTTGGGGAGAGAGTGACACAATAGTGAACACAAGGTAAGCAGACTCTAAAGCAGAAATATATCACCCCCATGAAACACACAGAAAAACACAGGCACCACGTGGGATATCTATAAATCAGAAAGGAAATTCATTATAATCCTCTTCCTGCCTGTCAGTATCTATCACCCAAAGAACCAGGAAAGCCTTAGGCAAGCAACATTTACTTTAGACTCAGCAGGATGGCAGGTTCACTGATACCACTGGAACTGATCCCATCTGAATATTATGTATGTCTTCCTTCCAAGCTACCTGATATAAGTGCCTGTCTCTCACCACCACTCTGTTCAGATATAGAATAAAAAATGGTCAAGGTTTTAAATTACTCTTTGATAAGACTAATTCTTTTTAAGTTCCTTTCGAAAGAAGATTGGCCAAAGGTCCAATGATTTAGCCTGACTTACAGTTTTACAAATAATAAGAGACTCTGGGTTCACCAAATCAAAAAACACACTTGCCATATCCTGATGTAAAATGTGCCAGCCAACACTTCTCCTTCAGGACTTAGAATTTCTCAGTTCTCAGTTAATCTACTGACTATCAACAAACCCATGCCAACCCTATGATATGGGAGATATTTGGGATGTCATCTATTATATTTTGGCTTTCAGAGAAATAGAGCATAATTCAATCAGTTAATGTCACCTAATTAAAAATAAATATAGTTGTTACTGTTATCTTTTTCAGAACTATCTCCTACAATTTCTTACCTTATACACGAATTTCCCTTGCTGAAGCACCATTTCAGTTACAGTTGACTTCAGAGCAGGACTGCCCATTTTGATACAGCACAAAAACCATATTGAAATTTTAGTGGGAGGGAATAATCAACCGCCTCTTCCTCATAATTATTACTTTCACACCATTAATTTTTCATTTCCAGAAAAAACTCTATTTGATGCTTCTATCTGGAGATACCACCCTTTTACCCTTGTCGCCATTATCTACCTGACACCTTTTATCAAGGACTTCAACACTGAATCAGAGTCATCTTCTCCTTGACATAATTCTAGATGGTAGTAATATTCTGTGCACATCATTTATTCAATATCTTAACAGTTCTTTGATCTCTTAAACCCCAGGGAGATTCTTCACACTCTACTTAATCATCTACTCACAGACCTCAAGAGGTGGGCATTTTTCCTTATCCAACCCATTCTCTTAAATTTTAAACTGAAATGTTTACCTTGCAACCATAAATTGGCAGGGGTTAAAGCAAACAGGAAAGAGGAACACTTACTCTGGCTGAGGACACAGTGACAGGGAGTCTGGAGGAAATTATGTCTAAATTTATCTTTAAAGGAAAAGCAAGTAAAGCCTGGCCTGGTAGATGATGAGGGATGTATGATGGGACAAGAAACGATAATAAATAAAGAAGAAAGAATTCTACTCAACTCAGATTCATACATAATGGGAAAGGGATAAAAAATATTTTAAAAAATTATCTGGTTGGGGATTAACTATATGATGTTTAGTGAGGCTGGGATGATAATAAAGGTCAAAGGAGACAGTAGGGATTTGATCATATCTTGCTAAGGAATTTTAATTTTATTTATGGGCAATGCAGAGCTGTTGAGCAGAAAACTGATATTCTGGTGGTGATATACACCTATTTGAGTAATATTCATGTCTTTCTTGAATTCTGAAAAATTATAAGCCTTCACAGCTTTGAATATTTTCCCATCTCTTTATTTTCTATTTCTTGGGGGTCTATCAGACATATTTTGGAATTTTTTTTCTTCTGTGTCTCTTATAATTTCTTTTGTATTTTCCACCTCCATATTTCTCTGTGCTGAGTGATTTCTTCATACACCTTGAAATTCACTAATTTTTTTGACTATTACTAGGCTGTTGTTTAATTCATCTATTCAATTTTAAATTTCACTGAGTATATTTTTTATGTTTAGAAATACTGTTTGGGTACTTTCATTTCTGCTGGATTATTTTCATAATGTTTTATTCTTGTTATATCAATTCTATTACTTTTACTTAACAATTTAAACATACTCGTTCTGATTTCTTCTCATTTTTTATTCCTAGAGTATAATTTACTTATCTTATTTTGGCACATTCTTCCTCATAGTATCAATCTTTTCTATACTGCTTGTAATTTTTTGTCTTTGAGCTCATTTTCAAAATAACTATCTTCTGCATAAGCTGAGTATGGGTGTAGTCCTGCTATGATATAAGTAGTTTATTTTTCACTATTGGATCATTTGCTTGTAACTTTCACTAGAGTCTTTTAGAGTTCCATTTTTACTTTATTATCTTTGTGTTTCTTAAATTCCAAGATTTGTAGAACAATTTAAGGTTTAGACTCACAAGTGGGACTGTTTAGAGGTCCAATGTACCACAATATTATCTCTTACAACCCCTGTTGAGAATAGTCAGCCTACTTTGATGTGTTGACCTTTGAGAGCCATATTTTTTTGGCTCCTAGAGACCAATCCTGACAGCTTTATCTCCTGTGTGGCCTCATTCTTCTATATCTATCACTTTTCTACCATAAATTCCATTTGTGCATCAGTGGAATCCCCAGATTATTAAAAAAAAAAAAGAATCTGGATTTATAGATTAAAAAATTTAGGCTCAATGTATCCAATATTTGTTTTATGTATCAAATTAAGGGATACATATGTATTATATTTCTAGTTATAATTCCACTTGAAATATCATTCCTGGGGTGCCTGGGTATCTCAGTCAGTTAAGCATCTCCTTTGGCTTGAGTCATGACCCTAGGGTCTTGGGATCAATCCCTGCATCCATGGGAAGCCTGCTTCTCCCTCTGCCTGCTGCTCACCCTTCTTGTTCATGTGCTCTCTCTGTCAAATAAATAAATAAAATCTTTAAAAAATATATCACCCCTATTATTGTTATTGTTGTTTTAAAAAGCCCTCCTCAGGTTGAATTTTGGAAAGTAAAGAAACAGCCCTAAAATTTTCTATAGGACTCATAAATATGTATTGATTCTTAAGTATTTCATAAACAGTTATAATGAAGACAACATATTTCATAGATTAATATTAATAAAATAACTATTTTATTAGGATATTTTTCAAATTAACCTGCCTCAAGGTTTAAAATATAAGAAGAAAAATCGCATTAACTTGTTTAAGATTCCATCAAGTCAAAATTTGAAAGACATCCTCAACTGTGCTCTTTTGTCCAATGTCCTTCCATCAGAAAGGCCAAGTGATATTAAATGGAGTTAGACTGGTATCCAGCATAGATTTTATGATAAAGCTGATAGTGTTTATGACAGTCATATTGATGTATTTCTCCTGATAAAGGGGCCTCACTCAAACTCAGAAGCCCTAAAATAAATATTCTATAATCATTTTGCATGTGCTAAGTTCTGTCTATTTTAAAAGGTGTCTTTAGATATCTGGAAATCAATGAGGAAAGAACATAATAGCCCTATAGTATGTCTTTCTAGGGCTGTTATGACAGATAGACTTAAAATATTCAAAGAAAACCATAGTTCAGACTCTTATTGGAATTTTATACAATATTTTTATCATCCCAAACTGTCCAATAAATCATTCTTTAAGGCTTAGTCTTCATGTCAGCACTTAAGTACCTGGGCATAACTTTAAAAATATATCCTTAAACTTGTATGGAACCAGAAAAGGCCCCGAATCTCCAAGGAACTGTTGAAAAGGAAAAACAAAGCTGGGGGCATCACAATGCCGGATTTCGAGCTGTACTACAAAGCTGTGATCACAAAGACAGCATGGTACTGGCACAAAAACAGACACATGAACCAATGGAACAGAATAGAGAACCCAGAAATGGACCCTCAGCTCTTTGGGCAAATAATCTTTGATAAACCAGGAAAAAACATCCGGTGGAAAAAAGACAGTCTCTTCAATAAATGGTGCTGGGAAAATTGGACAGCTACATGCAAAAGAATGAAACTTGACCACTCTCTCACACCATACACAAAGATAAACTCCAAATGGACGAAAGACCTTGATGTGAGACAGGAATCCATCAAAATCCTAGAGGAGAACATAGGCAGCAACCTCTAGGACATCGGCCAAAGCAACCTTTTTCATGACACATCTCCAAAGGCAAGAGAAAAAAAAGATAAAATGAACTTGTGGGACTTCCTCAAGATAAAAAGCTTCTGCACAGCCAAGGAAATAGTCAAAAAAACTAAGAGGCAGCCCACGGAATGGGAGAATATATTTGCAAATGATGCTACAGATAAAAGACTGGTATACAAGATCTACAAAGAACTTCTCAAACTCAATACGCGAGAAACAAATAAACAAATCATAAAATGGGCAGACGATATGAACAGACACTTTTCCAATGAGGACATACAAATGGCTAACAGACACATGAAAAATGTTGAAAATCATTAGCCATCAGGGAAATTCAAATCAAAACCACACTAAGATACCACCTTACGCCAGTTAGAATGGCAAAAATCAACAAGACAGGAAACAGCAATTGCTGGAGAGGATGTGGAGAAAGGGGATCCCTCCTACATTGTTGGTGGGAATGCAGGTTGGTGCAGCCACTCTGGAAAACAGTGTGGAGGTCCCTTAAAAAGTTAAAAATTGAGCTACCCTATGACCCAGCCATTGCACTACTGGGTATTTACCCCAAAGATACAGACGTAGTGAAGAGAAGGGCCATATGCACCCCCATGTTCATAGCAGCATTGCCCACAATAGCTAAATCGTGGAAAGAACCAAGATGCCCTTCAACAGATGAATGGATTAAGAAGTTGTGGTCCATATATACAATGGAATATTACTCAGCTATCAGAAAGAACGAATTCTCAACATTTGCTGCAACATGGACGGCACTGGAGGAGATAATGCTAAGTGAAATAAGTCAAGCAGAGAAAGATAATTATCATATGATTTCTCTCATCTATGGAACATAAGAACTAGGAAGATTGGTAGGGGAGGAAGGGGATAATGAAAGGGGGGTAATCAGAGGGGAGAATGAAGCATGAAAGACTATGGACTCTGAGAAACAGACTGAGGGCTTCAGAGGGAAGGAGGGTGGGGGAATGGGATGGACTGGTGATGGGTAGTAAGGAGGGCACGTATTGCATGGTGCACTGGGTGTTATATGCAACTAATGAAGCATCGAGCTTTGCATCGGAAACCAGGGATGTACTGTATGGTGACTAACATAATATAATAAAAAAACATTTAAAAAAATCAAATAAAATATCCTCTTTTATAAAAAAATATATTCTTGCTTTCTTCATAAATTTCACACCTGGTCCACCCAATATTGTACAGAAGACATAAGCTAATTAAAGACACAATTTTTAAACAACTGATCACTGTTATTTGCTGTTAGGCAAATTTCTAACAATAACAGAAGGTATTTGTATAGTAGTCATAAATCTCTTAATAAGGGAAAGCCTTTTTTTTTAACAGATTGCAAACTAATACATATTGGAGGACTGATAAAATTAGAAAATCACTACTTTGCAGCACCCAGTGAAGTAATTGAACAAGGCAAGGATCATCAACTGATGCAAAAACTATCAGGTAAAATGTATAGGATATTCACAGGGTACAAAAGCATCACACCACAGATAACTTGCTAACTACAAAGAGGAAAAATTTACTCCAGAAAAGAGTGGTCTGGTGATTACTACCTTCCAGCTGTTAAATATAGCATCACTAATAATTAGGGATCACCTGACATTAGGCGTTTTCTGATGTAATACAAAAGAAAATTATGGCTTTGCCTTTGAAATATTCTTGCATATAATGTTTAACCTAAATTGAATCAAGTCACAGACCTAATTTTCAATATGTAAGAAATACAGGGAATAGAACTCCATAAGGAAATAATAGGCAAATTCAGAATGTGGAATGCTATTGACATTTTTTCTTCAAAAAGAAAGTGCCACTGGAGAAATAAACACTTAGAGACTATTCTAGATTAAAAGAGATTAAGGGAGGTATAACCAAAAGCAAATGTGATCCTTGATGGGAAATTTGATTGGTTAGAGAAAGCAAATATAAAAGATATACTGGGGATACCAAGGAAATCAGTACATAGTCTGGAGACTAGATGATTTGAGGGATTTGTAATTATTTTGTAAGTGTGACAATGGTATTGTGACTGCACAGTTAATGCTATTTATAGAAAATGCATGCTAAATATCTAGGCACAAAATGTCACTTTTTTGTTTTTTTTACAAAGTGCCATGATTACTTTCAAATGGTCCAGCCTCCTTCTCCCCCCAAAAAGATAGCTGGGTAAAATAGTAGTAATTATTAAACCCAGATGGTAAGAATATAAATGTTTATGTTCTGTCCATCCGGGTTCAGTCAAAGGTGCAGAACCATCATGAATGAAACAGAAGGGAAAGAGACCTTTGCACTCATGGGATTGAAGGGAGCAGTCTATGTGCACCGTTTGCCCTGTGTCTAGGGTTGAGCCTAAAATTCTACGGGTCATCCAGGTGGGCAGCTGGGAAGGAAAGCTGGGTGTGGACAAGAACCAGAACAAACTGAAAGATACAAGGATGAAACTAGAACCCCATCTGCCCCACAGCATCTCCAGCCTCATTGTCTTGGGTAACCTGCAGGAAAATCTGGCAGCATTTACAGAAGAGCTGCACACGGACCTGCCCAGAGATGGAAAAGCTGAAGGAGGAGATCTAGCAGGAGCCAGGGAAAAGGCCAGGCGAGGCTCTGCCCCACTCCCACAAAGTGAGCTGCCAATGCAGCAACAGCATGCCTGCCCCCCCCCCCATAAACTTAGAGCATAATAAAGCTCGTGCTTCACATCTGCTTTTCAAAAGTCAGGAATTCTGGGAAATTAAGATGATACAATACAAAGCCACCACAATTCACTTACCTTCTGTACATATAAAAACTTCTACAACACAAGTTTAAAAAATGCCTTATTATTCTTATAATGCAGCAGAAATCTTTATAAGCTAATATTTACAATCTAAATATGAAAACTAGACTTTTCAAAATTATCTATTTTGTAATCCTGATAAATTAGGAAGGGTAGGAACAGTCCTTTGGCAAATGAAACTCCAGTTTAATTGTTGTAAGCTACGGCTTTCTCTTTTGTACCATAAGTAAAAGCTTGAATATAAATAAACCGACACATAAATAAGTTGAAATAGATTCATGCCTATCTGCCAAAGCAAACAGTTAAATGAGAATCTTTCTTCTTCCAGATTATATAAACCAAAAAGTGCTAATAATGTACATGGATTTATCATTTTTAGAAAGCAAGTCTTAAATATCACCTACCCAAAACAGTGGATTTGACCATCTTTCCAAAACGGTCAGTCCTAAGTCATTTCATGCAAATGAATTAAATGATTAAAGCATTCAAACAAATGACTAAAGTAACAGGGGCAGTTTGCTAGAAAATGAGAAGTTCTGTCAGGGGTGTTCAGTCTTACATACGTGTTAGAATCCCCTGGAGAAAGTCTGAGCCCTACTTCACGTGACTACCTAAACTACTACGGTCTCCGGTCTCCAAGAGGCTGAGCTCTGGCATCCGGCATCAGGTTTTAAAAATCTCGCTGGTTGAGGGGGGAGGCACCTGGGTGGCTCAGTCAGCTGAGTGTCCAACTCTTGATTTTAGCTCAGGTCATGATCTCAAGGTCATGAGATTGATCAATCAAGCCCCTCCTTGGAGTCTGCACTCAGCAGGGAGTCTGCTTGAGATCCCCTCCCTCTACCTCTGCCCCTTGTCCGGCTCATGCTTGTGCAAGCTCTCTCTCTCTCGAAAAATAAATAAATCTTTAAAAAAAAGCGGGGGGGGGGGGGACACCTGAGTGGCATAGTTGGTTGTGCCTCCAGCTCTTGATTTTGGCTCAGGTCATGATCTCAGGGTCTTGAGATGGAGCCCCATGTCAGGTTCTGCACTCGGCAGGGAGTCTGCTTGAGATCCTCTCTCTCCCTCTTCCCCTCCCCACCTGTTCTCTTTCTCTAAAATATATAAATAAATCTTAAAAAAATTTTTTTAATTAAAAAAAAAAAAGCTCTCTAACTGTAGTAATGCCCAAAAGGTAAAAAACCACTGGAAATCAGGGTGGAGAACTGATTTGATAAGAACTGAGAAGGTAAGTACTATAATTCGAGGTAAAAACAAAGAGAATTAGAGATGGAAAAAATTAATTCTAAATAGGTAACTCGGAAGAATTTATGGAAGAGACAGAATTTAACTTAGACCTTGAAAATATGTATAAATTTATTAAATGGATTTTGAAAAGGAAGGATATTCCTGGGAATGATAGCTAAGCTAAACACTGTGGTTAAGAAAGCATAGGAGAGATTGGACAAAAGGCAAGAAATCCTCTTTCTGGGTGAATAGGGAGCAAGAAGACGACATAAAGAATCTAGGAGTAGTGAATTTGAATGGACACTGTTTACCTTTCCCAGAGATAACCTTTAAAGTCAAGAGAGATCTTTTAGATTTATTGAAGTATAAGCAGAGCCTCTCCATTCTAAGGTTGTGGGGTGGGAAGGTGCTATTTCTGGACTCCCCAAACTTAGGCGGACATGGCTGGGCCCACAGGGTGGTTGTCTTATCTGCAAGTAGCCCCCTGTGTATACCTCAGCACCTGTAGAGACAGTATCATTCTGTACGTGTGCCAGGACACAAGAAAGTTTGGAAAGCACCCATCTACCCTACACAACCACCTTGCTTGATATATGGGGCTGACTGCCTGTCCTTAGAATTCTCATTTCCTATGAAAGCCTAAAATTTAAATAGAAAAGGGAAATTTTAAATGTTAATGAAAATAACCAAATATTTTAAGAAAAATAAAGTAAAATTTAGATAAGGAGGAAAACTTTCATTTTAAAATAGAATATCTCAGTGAATATTTTTAATCTTTGTTTTCAAAGAAGTACGTGGTGACAAACTAAAAAGGATAGAAAAGTGCATATATCGAAGACAGCATCTTTCATTAAATGTCTTCCTGTCCTTCAGCCATTTGCTTACTTTTTTCCTAAAGAAACCACCATCACTGACTAATTTTTATAGTTCCCGAGATATTCGACATAGAAGCTGTGCAGAAAAGAGTTGAGGTAGCAGGCTTGAGATTGCTATCCTCGGGCCGACTCCTTACAAGGCTGGCCATGACTGGTGTTTGGAAATTTGGATTTGTTCCCACTACACCCTAGCTAAAAAGGTAGCTTACGGGGCCGTCTGGCTGGCTAGGCGGTTAAGCGTCTTAACTCTTAGTTTCAGCTCAGGTCATGACCTCATGGCTCTGAGATAGAGCCCCCGCATCAGGCTCAGCGCTCAGCATGGTTTGCTTTTCCCTCTCCCTCTGCTCCTCCTACCTCATTCTCTCTTTCTCTCTCATAAATAAATAAAATCTTTAAAATAATTTTTAAAAGAGCAGCTTACTGTGCCTAGGCTGTCTGTGCTAACATTATGGTTTATGCTGAACATATTCCTTCTGGAAATCTGGACTTCTGGTACATGCTCTTCAGGGGATGCCTATGCGACCAGCTCCCAATGAAAACCCTGGCCACTGAGTCTCTGCTGGGCTTCCCTTGTAGATTACACTTCACCCAGATGATCACAGTTTGTAGCTAAAGGAAGTAGTGTGTCCTGCATGATTCCACGGGGAGAGGACTCATGGAAGTTTGCACTAACTTTCCTCCAGACTTTGTATCGTGTGCCTTTTCCTGTGCTGGCTTTGCTTTGTATCTTTTGCTGTAATAAATCCTAGTCATGAATATGACTGTATCCTGAGTCTTAGGAGTCTTCCTATCAATCACTGAAGCTGGGATGGCCTTTCTCCCCATACACAAGCACATGCATGACATATTTTTACACAATGGTAGCACCCTATATATACATTGTTGGGTCTTTTATATATAGTATCTCTTGGACATTTTTCTTATTCCTATAGGCCCAGTTTATCATTCTAACAGCTCAACAGTAGTTCACTATGTGAATATTATCATAATTTGATTAGTCCTTTATGAGGAATATTTGGGCATATCCAGTCCTTTACTATTAAAAAAAAACTCTGCAATGAGAATCCTTGTAAATGGTTCACTTCTCTTTTGTGTGAGTAGATCCATCTGCTTGAAGAAAATCAACAGGGAGCACTACCAGGTCAAAAGTGATGCACATTTTTTAATTGTAATTGCTTTACAATTATGTTTCTTACAAATCAGTTCAATTTTACCTATACTTTTGTATGAAATTGTTTCCCTTAGAATTTGCCAGCACTGTGGTTTATTTTAAAAAGTTGATCTTCGCTAATCTGAAAAGTGGGAAAGGATATTGTAGTTTCAACAAACATTTCTCTTATTAATGGGGCTGAGCATCTTTTTACAGGAACCATTTGCATTTTTTTCTGTTAACTATCTTATGCTTGATTTATTTTTCTATTATATATTTAGCATTTTTCTCCCTGATTCGTAGTAGTTCTTTATGCTTTAAGGAAATTAGCACATTTTGTGTGATATGAATTGCAAATATTTTCCCCCAGGTTGTTGTTTATCTATTGCCCTTGTTTATGTCAAGTTTTAAAGCAGAAATATTTTATGACTATATAAATTTTTGTTACTTTTTAGGTTTGTGTCAAAATGGGATTTTCCTCAATGTAAATAAAACATTTACGTTCCAGACTTTCTACCTGAAATATGAAAACATGAATGAAAAAAAAAGGAAGTGTACAAAAGTATATTTAAAAGAGAAAACTAAAACTTCTTAAATTCTATTTCAAGCAAAGATGAATTGGCAGGTTTACATCACACCTGTTTCATCCCTTCCTGATCTACCATTAAGAACATTAACATCCCAAGTGACACTTTCTAAGGACACCATATTTCAATTTCTTTGGCACTAGCATATAAATAAATCTCAATTTTGGGCTCTGGTTGACATTTCAACTGGCTGTTATAAATTACTTGAATTATTTTTCTAGGGAATTTGATTTAAAAGCCTTTAAAAGAAGCTGATAGACAGGATGTGACAATAACCAACCTCTATATTCACTACAAATTTTAGACATGCATATCTGAAATCTCTCAATATTTATCCGACTATTGCCTTGCAGGAATTGCATTTAAGACAAAGAAAACCTGGTGCATATCTTTCTATGAAGTATATAACTTACCTACAAATTTCACATTAAAACCCAAAATAACTTTGTTCTAATAAACTATTGTTCTCCCCTCCCTCTGCGCTTCCTTTCTTTTCTCCACCCACCCACCGACCCACCCACCCATCCTTTCCTTCCCAGTATTTACTTAATCTTAGTAAGAGCTAATCTAAATACCGAATTTATGTCGAGATCTGTGCTGATTGCTTTACGTGAAGACCATGTGAAGTGGGATGCACTTAAAGTCTCATTTTACAGGTGAAGAAACTGAGGCTTGGGGGCACCTGGGTGGCACAGCGGTTAAGCGTCTGCCTTCGGCTCAGGGCGTGATCCCGGCGTTCCGGGATCGAGTCCCACATCAGGCTCCTCCGCTATGAGCCTGCTTCTTCCTCTCCCACTCCCCCTGCTTGTGTTCCCTCTCTCGCTGGCTGTCTCTGTCTCTGTCTAATAAATAAATAAAATCTTTAAAAAAAAAAAAAAAAAAAAGAAACTGAGGCTTGAAACTGTTCAATAATTTGATCAGATCACAAAAATAGGATAGGAATGGAACGCCAGCTGTGTGTAACTCTATCCCATACCTTTAACTTACGCTTCCTGGTATATTTAAGTGTAAGTCATCTGACTGTATTTTGGCTTTTTATTTTGTTCGCATATATAAATCTTGCCCCTTTCATTTACCAGCAGAAACAAAATAACCTACAAATTTACTTAAAAAACTAAAAGGGAATATTACCAATATTACCCCCAAATACTATTCCTCATGGGAAATGAGCCCTCAATTCAGTCTACACTCCTCACAAAACAGTCATAAGTTAGTGAAATAATTTGTTCACAGACAAATAGTTTTCTATCTCCCTTACCATTAAAATATAATGTCCTGTCTAGTTCAGACAGGATTAGAGCCTCATTAAAGACTAACAAAATTGGGCTGGCTGGCCTGAATTTCCAAGTGCGAGCACTTTAGCTTAGAGTGCTATCCTGACTATTTTAAAAATTTTCCTCTGTCCTTTTTAACTTTTTATGTTCCCTTCCTTCACTTACCAAAAACACCTCTTTCTAATCCTATCTTTTCTTCCCTCCAACCCTTATTACTCTAAATTGCTTTTCCTTGGTTCTCTAACCTTGATAAGTCAGCCAATGCCTTAGCTTTCACCACAGTCCTTGGTTGCTTTCCCTCCACTCTCCCAATTTCATTTATTTTATCTAACTTTCCTGTGACAATATCCAGCTTTCTTAAATTTGTATTTACCTAAGAGTGTGAATCCCAAGTTCCTACACAGTAGTATGCCAAGTCGTTCCCCTCACAACCAGAGTTTAGAAAGGAAAAAAACATATATTGACACCTATTACACATTAGGCATTTTATATGAATTCCTGACCTAAGAACTTAAGACCTAAAGGTGAAGCTCAGACACTGTAAGTAGTGCATCCATTATCACACAGATAAAATAGGACCTTCCCAGGATATGAAGCTTATATTGCTTGAATTTCTTTTCTTTTTATTCAACTACCCAGACACACTGCTTCTTTTGTGGAATTCCAAGTACTGAAATTTTTGTTTTACTCATAACTATACAAGTCCTCTGGCCATTTATTTGCATTAATTCTTATATACTGGAAAAATCCAAAATATTTTTATTGCTTTTTTCCTTGTTCATATTTGAACACAGGATATGGTAGGCAATTTTATAGATTTGTTGAATATCATCTTTCTAATTGATACAGTTTTCTTAAGTGTCTGAGACTGTATTATAGCAATTCTTCAGCTCCTCACAATTATATGTATAGACACTCATATTAGACTCTCCACTTCCTAACTATGTGTATCTTAAGTATCAGCATGTACCCTTCATACATTCAAGGTTCACACTGAGGTTTACTCTTAAAGTGCCTATTTCATTTCCCAGTGTTATGTGAGATTTCACAAGCTACAATTGATCCAAATAGCTTCAACAAGCATGAAGCAATGCCATACTTAAGCTAATTTTTGAATATGTAATTATACAAAAAGAAAAATTGAATTTTGTGACTATCATTATCTTAACATTATAAATGCAAATATATATATATATAAATTTTTAAAAATTGATCAAAAGATTAGAATCTTGGTATTCCTAAAATAAAAAATCTATTTAACATGCAGGTAGAATGATTCATTAGCCATACCTCAAAATTTCTTAAAGATTATCATATAAATCCTAGTTAATAAAATTCAGATTTTTTATTCTATTAACTACACTATAACACAATTTAAGTTGTCAGAAATCACTATGACTAATGCTTTAAGCTGAATAGAAGCCATTTTATTTTGAAAAGTTGCTCCAACCTCCTCCCTAATAGTTGGCAAGAGTCTATGTCATTACAATAGCCTTGACCATGGATAACATGGTTTTTATTTAAATGAATGCAGCCTTTATTATGTTTTCCCTTTTTAAATCGAAATACTATCACTTCATATTGAGTGTTTTCTTTTTGGCTTGGTCTTACCCTCTAATAGCTATAGTAATGTGAAACAACAAATTGAATCTTCAAACAAGTGCCCTAGATTCATCTTTACACTTTTATAATTTTTATTTTAACTCACTCATCTATAAAATGAATTCCTGGACTAGATGATTTCTAAAATCCTCCCAGCCTGAACACTCTACGTGCCTCAAGTTGATGGAAAACAGTGTACTGCCCAAGCATAGAAAACAATTTTCAGGCTCAAATACATATTTCAAAATTTCAAGCCCAACAGTTACTGCCATAAAATTTTGCACAGGGTTTTACATCTTACTACTTGAGTAAAGGCACTTCCATTTCAAAATGCAACAAACTATAATTGTAAATGCCTTTTTTTATAAGTATGCACTTATGCACAGAAAAGTAGGATATACTCTAATCAAGAGTTAAAATTTAAGAGAGCTTAAAAGAGCTGCTGAAGTTGCCTTGTATCAATCACACATCTGCCTTTCAATCTTCCCTGACAGCTTCCTTTCCTTCTCCTTCCCTCACATCTTCCATTGAAGTAATGTGTCATTCATCGCAAGGGAAAACTCCTGCGGGTGTTTCAGAATTTCAGTTGGGGTTTACAGCTCACTCCTTTTGTTTACTACATTCTTTAATGTATTCCTTGGCAGATGGTAAAAGCAAAGTAATTAAGGAATACAGCTTTATTACTGATTATGGATTTGATATTTATGACCAGAAGGTAATTTATAATCTTTGATTCTAAATACCATTATCCAAAACAAATGTTTTATTTACACATTCAAAGGCACGGTAACAAGATATTAAGGTGCACTGAATGAAAACAAAACAGACTTGTAAATTTTTGACAATGGTCCTTAAATACTCATATTTCTAAGTTCTTAAATAAAACATGTAAAGTCATGAGACTTTTCATTTCCTCTTTGTTTCAAGGAACTTTCAAGACAATTGAAAGAGAAGGAAGAGCAGATGAGTAATGGAGCTACCCCACGACAACAGAGTAGGAGGAAAAGACCTAGGAAAGAAGTAAGAGTGAAATACAAAATTTGGTTCAGAAAGCCCCCATGGAACATAATGCATTTCAAGACCAGTGATGGGGGTGGGTGGGTAGGTGCAGCCTGGGGAGAGGGGCAGGAAAAGAGAATTTACAGAAATCTTGGCTAGTATGTGAATTTTGTAAGGAAGAATCAGCCAAACTAAACTCAAGATAATGAGGACATGGTTGGCTCTGTTCATAAGGAAGGCTGTAGGGGAGCTATGGGGCTATGATAAGGCAAATGCATGATACTTGTATGGTTAGTGGGAAGGTCCCAGTAAAAGTTTGACTACTGAAGCCATACCAAAGTTGAAAGAAACGTTTAGTGGGGTCTTACATTATGTGGGTGTGAGTCTTTTCCTTGCAATGTGCCATGTTGTTTTTAAGATTTGAATTTTTAGAGCAGGTTTAGGTTCACAGCAAAACTGAGATGAAGACACAGATTTCCCATAGACCCCCTAGCCCACACATACCTAGCCTCCCTATCAACATTCCTCACCAGAGTGGTACATTTGTTACAAATGATGAACCTACATTGACACATTATCACCAAGAGCCACAGTTTATGTTAGGGTTCGTTCATTCCTTGTGTTGTGCGTTCTATGGGTTTAGACAAAAGTACCATGACATGTACCCACCATTATAGTATTATACAGAGTAGTTTCACTGCCCTGTCAATCTTCTCTGCTCCATCTATTCACCCCTCCCTTCCCCCAACCCCTGGCAACCACTTATCTTTTTATTATCTCCACAGTTTTACCTTTTTCAGAATGTCAGGGAGTTGGAATCATATTATAGTCTTTTCAGATTGGTTTCTTTCACTTAGTAATATACATCTAAGTTTCCTTCACGTCTTTTCACAGAGGATCATTTTTTACATGTTTTTATAAACACAAGAATATCATTCAGAGGATCACAACGACAGCACAATGAGAAGCATTTGGGCAACTGAAGCTGCCTCAAGGAACGGTGGCTTCATCACCCACTTCAGGGTAAGTACTAATGAGCAGAACAGCAGACAGAATCACTCACATTCTTAAATTGTTATATTTTTCTCGTTAGAATTTTTGTTTGTTTTACTTTTAAATATTTTATTTTATTGTTTTATTTTTGCCAAACTCTTACATTCAAAATTTTGTAAGCTTAATGCAAAGTATTATGAGCACACTCAATGATTATGGTTTTTATCATCTCAATAGAATTGTATTACATGGCATTACGAACAAAAAAAATAGGAGAGATTTGTGCAGGAAGATTCTCCCTTCTGTATATTGTACAGAAAATAATGAGCTGAGGGTGAAGTAACCTTGAAAGGTATTGCCATCTGCTCCCTCCACTGGGGCAGACATTTATTTTTACAGCACCTCACAAAGTTATAGTGAATGCAGAAGATGGGTTTCCACAGGCACTCTGGCATTCTAGTAATCCACAGCACCAGGATTTTCATTCATCATCGTATAAGAGATATTCTGCTTCCTTCCAGTATGATGATAAATAGCAAATGGCAATGGTATTAAGGTCACAAAGACACTAGGGAATGTTTGGGTGTGTGGGATTGCCTGCCCCATCTAAGGAGGGCAGCTACCCAACACTTAAAGATTTTTGCTATAAAGATGAGCCCAGTGTTCCCAGATCTTTTGATGGTGCAAAAAAATTTGGAAATTCAGATTTTTTGGTAACATTTCTAAATTTCAGAAATCAATTCTGTGATGGCCAGTAGTGTTCCAACCAAACAGAGCACAGTTTTAGGCTGAAGGATGCCTAAACCAATGTGGAAGGTTCAAGGTTGTAGCTGATCTGAGTGAAATAACTGAAGGAGAAACCCCAATCCTGAGGCCAATTATGATCAAAAAGTGTTTCTCTGAAGATGCACTACCCGACACAGAGTTTTCCTGGAAAACGCCATGCCCATAATCCCCTGCAAAGCTGAAAACCCTCCCTAATCATGCCAAATACAGAGGGTCAATAGTACATGCTGATCAATATCTTCCATTCCCCAACAGTATGTCTTACTAATATATATCCCAGGGCCAGAGAGCACAAAAGGAGGAAAAACTCAGTTAGGAGGTAGAAGCACCCTAACAATTGACTGGAAAGGTCAAAGCTTGCGATATGATAAACAAGTGCAAAACAAGTTGAGAGTGTTCAGCAGTTTTTAAAAGTAAGATGTGAATACTTTTTTAAAAAAATTAGAAATTTTTATTAGAAAAGCTCTTTATTAGAAAAGCCATGTAAGCTGAGGGTGGTGGAAGGGGAGGTGGGGGGGGGCAGGATGGGGCAACTGGGTAATGGGCATTAAGGAGGGCACGTGATGTGATGAGCACTGGGTGTTATACGCAACTGATGAATTACTGAATACTACATCTGAAACTAATGTACTATATGGTGGCTAATTGAATTTAAATTAGAAAAATAAAAAATAAATAAATTTAAAAAAATAAAGAAAAGCTATCTTTGGCTATAGCTAATTTCAAGTATGTTATCCATTCCTTTTTCATCTGCTTGCCCCATATTGCTTCATATTTTTACTAATGTTTACTATGATATACTGCATATGGTAGATACTATGCTAAGTTGATGAGTTGATTTGTCATTGCAAGGACAGAAAAAGAATGTGTACTAAATATATTTTTTCTTCTATCTCAGTGTAAAAATTTCTACACGAAGGTGTTTATAAGTCCCACAGAAATCTTTAAATATTTAACAAAAAAATTAAACAAAAAGAAATATATGAAGAGGAAATAGTGAACAAAAATGATCATTCTTTTCTAGACTTCTTTTTTTTAAGATGTTATTTATTTATTTGAGAGAGAGCAAGCATGAGGTGGGGGAAGGGGCAGAGGGAAAGGGAGAAGGAGAGTTCCTGCTGAGCGGGAAGCCCAACAGAACCCTGGGATTTCAAAACACTTTGTTTCAAAACAGTAGGGAAGAGCAATGAGAAAGAGACGTGAGTGGGCAGATCCTAAGTCTTTAAACATGTATGTATTTTCTCATAAATATGGAAGTTACAAAACCAGTACCAAGATTTCTCTACACCCTTCATCTAACTTCCTCTAATATCAACAGATTGCATAACCATTGTACAACTAAGAAAACTAAGAAATTCCGTTAATAACGCTATATAGACTACACTCAAATTTCACCTATGTTTCCAACTTTTTTGCATTCCAGGATCCAGCCCAGTGTCTCACACCTCGTTTCGTTGTCATCTCTCCCTAGTACCCTGTAACCGTTACACTTCCTTAACCTTCCCTTGTCCATCACAACAGTGACACTTCGTACAATGTCGTTTGATTTGTGTCTGCCTGATGTTTTTTATGCTTAGATTGAGTTTATTCACCTGTAACAAGAATAACACAAAAATGACATTGTGTCCTTCTCAAAGCTTTACATCAGAGGGTGGC
Source organism: Ursus americanus (assembly GCF_024610735.1). NCBI lineage: Eukaryota > Metazoa > Chordata > Mammalia > Carnivora > Ursidae > Ursus > Ursus americanus. Next base: position 22,022,999 of record NC_142137.1, read on the forward strand.
TCATTCTTTTTAACAACTGCAGTATTGCTTTATATGATGGTCCACAGATGAGCATCTTTAACTTTTTTTCTTTTTATAAGTACTAAGAACAATGCTACAATACATAGCTTCAAAAAATATATAGTGTATCTCTTGTGTGAATATCCCTCCAAGACAAATTCCAAAATGTAGGATTTCTGGGACTTTGGGGGAAGATGGCAAAAAAGGAGGATCCTAAGCTCATCTCAACCCATGGATACACCTAGATAACACCCACAACAGTATAAATAACCCAGAAATTGACCCCAAAACTGGCACAACAGACTCTCCACAGTTACACATAGAGAAGAGGCCACATGGAAAAATGGTAAGGAAGGGTGGAAATGTGGTCAAGAACCAAACCGACCCACAAGACTATGTGAAGGGAGGGAGAGACACCGCAAGCATGGAGAAGGGAAAGGAACAGACCCTACACAAAGCCCCATGAAAGGAGGATCCATACTGGGAAGACAAATCTCTATGATATTTGGCTTTAAAAAAACAGAGGGGCTTAACTTCCTTCATTTTTAAAATCAATGGGGCTTAACACCCGGAACTTCAAAAATCAACAGCCTAGCTTCTAGGAGAGGTGGATGGCAACAGGAAACTGAGTCCCCACCCTTAAAGAGACAGCACAACAAATAGCCCCACTAAAATTCAGCATAGAAGCAGCAGTTTGAAAAATGCCTGGAGCATATGGGAAGATTTATTTGCTAATCTCAGAACTTGTGCTGGAGGGGAAGAGATCTTCAGAAGACTTCTCCAAGAACAAAGCAGCTGGCAGTTACCATTTACCTCCCTCTTCCCCAACCTAGTTACAGGGACACTTGCTGGAATCAGCTCAAACAGTCCGCTTAGCTTGTTAGCACCACCGCCCGCCCCTGGCCACCTCCTGTGGACCAGACCCATCCAACTCACTCTTGGCAGGAGTTCTCCAGAGCAGCTCCAAGTCTCCTTTCACAGCAGACAAGTACAGACATTGCTAACACCACTTCCCCATCCCTATATTCTCTTGCAAACCCACCCCCCTCCCAACTCCCTTCAACAGGACTCCACTGAAAGAGGCACCACAGCATGGCCTTGTTGTAACTACCCCCAACAGTGACCAGTACTACTCCAAAGTGACTCCTATCCTGGGGAGAGAAGATAACCACACATACTAGCCCAAATGCAGCCCCAGCAGTGGGCTGGTGGCAAACATCTAGTTTGACTGCAGGCTCCACCCACCAATGAAAGCTTATCAGGGGATGACGCAGGGAGAGTACCAGGTGGTTCAGTGTGACCATAGCTCTGGCAAACACCCAGTCTGACCTAACTCAAGCTCAGGGTGGCCTCTGACTAGCCCCTTTACAACACAGGGACCAAACCCTGCCCCCAACAGGCAAAGAAAGCCATTGCACATGATTGGACTGAGGCAAAAGCGGCTGAGCCACATCGGTAGGGCACACACAACAAAGGAGACACCCCTGAAGTGGCAAGTTCTGGTGAACAAGGGACATTGTACTGCAGGGCACCACAAGGCCCCTTCTTCATAAGGCCACTACTTTCAATAGCAGGAGATGTAGCTGACTTTCTTAACACACAGAAATAGACAGAATCAGAAAAAAATGAGGAGACAGAAGAATATGTCCCGAAGGAAAGAAGAGGACAAAATCACAGCAAGAGAGCTAAATGAAACAGAGATAAGTAATATGCCTGATAGGGAATTTAAGGTAATGGTCATAAAGATACTGGACTTGAGAAAAGAGGGGAGAATCCCAGTGACAACTTCAATACACTAAAAAAATTGAAAAATACACTAGAGGAAATACTAAATAAATAAACAAATAAATAAATAAATAAATAACAGTTTAGAGGAAAAAGAAGAATGGATCAGCAACTTGGAAGATAGAGCAATGGAAAGCAATCAATGAATAGCAGAGAGAAAAAAGAATAAAAATGAAAATAGATTTAGGGAATCCAGTGATACCACCAAGCATAATAACATTCACATTATAGGGATCTTGTAAGGAGGAGAGAGATAAAAGGGGCAGAAAATTTAATTGAATAATAGCTGAGAACTTCTCGAATTGGGGGAGGGAAGACAGATATCCAAGTTCAGGAGACATAGAATTTCATTGGAAACATTGTAGGCAGGCCAGAAGAAAATGGCATGATATATTCAATGTACTGAAAGGAAAAAACCTGAAACCAAGAATATGCTATCCAGCAAGGCTATTATTCAGGATAAGAGAGAGAAACAGTTTCCCAGACAAACAAAAAGTAAAGGAATTAATTGCCACTAAACCAGCCTTACAAGAAATGTTAAAGGGGATTCTCTGAGTGGAAAGGAAAGACCATAAATGGGAATAAGAAAAGTAGGAAGCTCAAAAGCAATAAAATTAAGTATAGCTATAAAGATCAGTCAAGAGATCCAAAAAATAAAGGATGTAAATAAAGTATGACACCAAATACCTAAAATGTGAGGGGGAGGTTAGTAAAAATGTAATGCTTTTAGAATGCATTAAAAGTTAAGTGACCATTAACTTAATATAGACTGCTATACGCCTAAGATATTATATATATACCTAATGGTAACCACAAATCAAAAACCAGTAATAGATACACAAAAAATAAAGAAAAAGGAATCCAAGTATATCACTAAAGAAAACCATTAAACCATGAGAAAGCAAGAGAAGAAAGGAAGAGAGAAGAACTATAAAAACAACTATAAAGCAAGTAATATAATGGCAATAAATACATACCTATCAATAATTACTTTGAATGTCAGTGGACTAAATGCCCCCAATCAAAAGACATGGGGTAACTGAATGGATAACAGAGCAAGACCCATCCATATGCTGCCTAGAAGAGACTTATTTCAGACCTAAACACACATGCAGATGGAAAGGAAAGGTTGGAAAAGCGTTTATCATGCAAAAGGAAGTAAAGAGAAGCTGGTAGCAACACTTACATTGGACAAACTAGATATTTATTTATTTTTTTAAAGAAATTTTATTTATTTGACAGAGAGAGAGAGCACAAGTAGGCAGAGTAGCAGGTAGAAGGAGAGGCAGAAACAGGCTCTCTGCTGAGGAAGGAGCCCGATGTGGGGCTCAATCCCAGGACCCCGGGATCACGACCCAAGCTGAAGGCAGTTGCTTAACCAACTGAACCATCCAGGCACCCAGGGCAAACTAGATATTTAAAAAAGACTGTAACAGGGATGCCTGGGTGGCTCAGTCGGTTAAGCATCTGCCTTCGGCTCAGGTCATGATCCCAGGGTACCAGGATCCAGTCCCATGTCTGGCTCCTTCCTCAGTGGGGAGCCTGTTTCACCCTCTGCCTGCTGTTTCCCCTGCTTGTATGAGCACACACATGTGCACTGTCTCTCTCACAAATGAATAGATAAAATCTTATAAATAAATAAATAAATAAATAAATAAATAAATAAATAAATAAATAAATATTTTTTTAAAAGACCATAACAAGAGACAAGGTGGGACACTACATAATCATAAAGGCAACAATCAAACAAGAAGATATAACAATTTTAAGTATTTATGCACCCAACATGGGATACCCCAATACATAAAGCAGGTATTAACAAACATAAAGAAAGTAATTGATAGTAATACAATAATAGTAGGGGAGCTTAACACACACCCCAATTACATCAATGGATAGATCATTCAATCAGAAAATCAATAAGGACACAGTGGTTATGAATGACACATTGGACCAGATGGGTCTAACGGATATATTCAGAAAATTCCACCCTAAAACATCAGAATCCACATTCTTTTCAAGTGCACATGGAATATTCTCCAGAATAGGTCACAAATTAGGCCACAAAACAAGCCTCAACAAATTCAAAAAGATCAAAGTCACACCATGCATCTTTTCTGACCACAAGGTTATGAAACTAGAAGTCAACCGCAAGAATAAATCTGGAAAGATCACAAATACATGGAGGTTAAATACCATGTTACTAAACAATGAATGGGCCAACCAGGAAATAAAAGAAGAAATAAACAAGTACATGGAAATAAATGAAAACGAAAACACAATGGTTCAAAACATTTGGGATATAGCAAAAATTATTCTAAGAGGGATATTTATAGCAATGCAGGCCTACATCAAGAAGCAAGAAAAACCTCAAATAAAGAGCCTAACCTTACACCTAAAGGGGTTAGAAAAAGAACAACAAACAAAACCTAAAACTAGCAGGGAAAAGAAAATAAAGTTTAGAACAGAAATACATGATACTGAAACTAAAAAAGCAATAGAACAGATCAACGAAACCAGGAGATAATCCTTTGAAAATAATCAATAAAACTGATAAACTTCTAGCAAGACTTATCAAGAAGAAAAGAGAATGGATCCAAATTTTTTTAAAAAATCACAAATGAGAAGAGAGATCACAAACAACACCAAGGAAATACAAACAATTATAAGAGAATATTATGAAAAATTAGATGCCAACAAATTAGACAACCTAGAAAAAATGGATAAATTCCTAAAACATATAACCTACCAAAACTGAAACAGGAAGAAATAGAAAACTTGAACTGACCAATAACCAGCAAAGAAATTAAACAGTAATCAAAAAACTCCCAACAAGCAAAAGTCCAGGACCAGACAGCTTTATAGGAAAATTCTATCAAACATTTAAAGAAGAGTTAATACCTATTCTTACCAAACTGTTCCAAAAAATAGAAAAGGAAAATTTTCAAATTCATTCTATGAGCCCAGTATTACCCTGATACCGAAACCAGAAAAAACACCACATACACACACACACACACACACACACACACACACACACACGAGAGAGAGAGAGAGAGAGAGAGAGAGAGAGAACTACAGGCCAATACTGCTTATGAACATAGATGCAAAAATCCTCAACATAACACTAGCAAACCAAATCCAACAATATAAAAAAAAATCATTTACCACAGTCAAGTGGAATTAATTCCTGGGTTGCAAGGGTGATTAGATATTCACAAATCAATGTGATACATTACGTCAATAAGAGAAAGGATAAGAACCATAGGGTCATTTCAATAGATGTAGAAAAAGCATTTGACAAAATACAACATCCACTCATAATAAAAAACCCTCAATGAAGGGATAGAGAGAATATACCTCAACATAATAAAGACCATATATGAAAAACCTCTGGTTAACATCATCGAAAAACTGAGATCTTTTCCCCTACAGTCAGAAACAAGATAAGGATGTTCACTCTCACTACTTTTATTCAACACAGTTCTGTAAATCTTAGCCACAGCAATTAGACAACGAAAAGAAATAAAAGTCATCCAAATTGGCAAGGAAGAAGTAAAATGCTCACAATTTGTAGGTGACATGATACTCTATATAGAAAACCCAAAAGACTCTACCAAAAAACTACTAGAACTGATAAATTCAGTAAAGTCACAGTATATAAAATCATCGTGCAGAAATCTGTTCCATTTCTATACAACAGTAATGAAGCAGCAGAAAGAGAAATCAAGAAAACAATCCCATTTACAATTGCACCAAAAATAGTAAGTTACCTAGGAATAAACCTAATCAAAGAGGTGAAAGACTTGTACTCTGAAAACTATAAAACACTGAAGAAAGAAACTGAGGATGACACAAATAAATGGAAAGACATTCCATGCTCATGGATTAGAAGAACAAATATTGTTAAAATATCTATACTACCCCAAGCAATCTACACATGTAATGGAATCCCTATCAAAATACCAACAGCATTTTTCACAGAAGTAGAACAAATGATCCTAAAATTTGTATGGAACCAGAAAAGACCCCAAATAGCCAAAGCAATCTTGAAAAAGAAAAGCAAAGCTGGAGGCATCACAATTCCAGAGTTCAAGTTATATAACAAACCTGTAGTGATTAAAACAGTGTCATATTGACACAAAAATGGACACATAGATCAATGGAAAGAGTAGAAAACCCACAACTGAACCCATAATTATATGGTCAATTATTCTTCAACAAAGCAGGGAAGAATATACAAAGGGAAAAAGGCAGTCTTCAACAAATGGTGTTAGGAAAACTGGACAAGCTACATGCAAAAGAGTGAAAGTGGACCACTTTCTTACACCACACACAAAAATAAATTCAAAATGGATTAAAGACCTAAATGGGAGACCTGAAACCACAAAAATCCCAGAAGAGAAGAGAGGCAGTAATTTCTTTGATATCGACCATAGCAACTTCTTTCTAGATATATCTCTTGAGGCAAGGAAAACAAAAGCAAAAATAAACTACGGGGACTTCATCAAGATAAAAAGCTTCTGCAAAGCAAAGGAAACAATCAACAAAACTGAAAGACAAATTATGGAATGGGAGAAGATAATCCTGAGAAAGGGTTAGTATCTAAAATATACAAAGAACTTACTCAAAACCCCAAAAACATAATCCAATTAAAAAATGGGCAGAAGACATGAACAGACATTTCTCCAAAAAAGACATACAGATGGCCAACAGACAGATGAAAAGATGCTCAATATCACTCATCAACAAGGAAATGCAAATCAAAATTACAATGAGATATCACCTCACACCTATCAGAATGGCTAAATCAAAAACTCAAGAAACAACAGGTGTGGCAAGGATGTGGAGAAAAAGCAACCCTCTTGCACTGTTAGTGGGAATGCAAACTGATGCAGCCACTGTGGAAGACAAAACGGAGCTTCCTCAAAAAGTTAAAAATAGAACTACTCCTGATCCAGCCATCCCACTACTGGGTATTTACCCAAAGAATACAAAAACACTAATAAAACAGATATATGCACCCCTATATTTATAGGAGCATTATTTACTGTAGCCAAGATATGAAAGCAGCCCAAGTATCCATGGATGAATGAATGGACAAAGAAGAAGTGATGTGATTTCACTCATACGTGGACTTTAAGAAACAACTGAGCCAAGGGGAGAAAAAGAGAGAAATCAAGAAACAGACTTTTAACTATAGAGAACTGATGGTTAAAGAAGGGAGGTGAGTGGGGGGATGGGTGAAATAGATGAAGGAGGATGAACAGTACACTAACTTGGTGAGCACTGAGCATAGAAATTTTTTTTTTTTAATTTAAAAAAAGAACTGTGGGGGGAAGAAAACATAGGATTTCTGGATCAAGCAGAATTTCTGGGCTGTTTGACAGGTATTGCTCAATTGTTCCCCATAAATTTGGTACTAGTTCACAGTTCCATCAGCAGTGCTCTCCCCACCAATGTGAAATAATCCATCCTCTCCCCCCAGTTTGAAATGTGGCTGTTTTTTATCCTACTTTATTTTGCACACAGTTGTTTTTTGTGTTTTTTTTAAAGATTTTATGTATTTATTTGACAGAGAGAGAGAGTGAGAGAGCACAAGACGGGGAACAGCAGAGGAAGAGGGAGAAGTAGGCTCCCTGCTCATGGGGCTCTATCCCAGGACCCCGGAATCATGACCGGAGCCAAAAGCAGACGCTCAACCATCTGAGCCACCCAGGCACCCCTTGCACGTAGTTTTTAATTTCCTTTATATATTGTCAAGCAATTGAGGACTGAATATGTCTTTTTCAGTGTTTCTGAAATGATATATCCCACATCAGAACACAGTTAATATTCATTAGATGGCTGAGTAAACAGGGTCAACATTAGACTTTAATCCAGTTACTTTGCTCTAGGCACTGGATTACAACAGGTGAACCGCTGTTTCTGAATAAACAATGGACCAGATAAGCAATGAGGAAGAGTGTATCAGGCAGTCATCATTAAACAGATCATTGTTGTTTGCAAATAATTTTGAGCACTAGGGTCTCTTTGGGCTATAGGAATTAAACGCAGCTCTTGTTAGATCCTTATATATTCAAGCCCTTTATTTGGTGGAAGGGGTGGTTAGGGAGCGTCTAACTGCTCCCAGCTGCTAGAAATGCATTTTATAAAGCTTCTCAATGTAATAAGGTGTTACATGTAGAAAGAAAATTTAATAAACCTCGGCAAAGTTTCCTTATTAAAAAAGAAAACACTCAACTGGTGATATTTTTAAATGACTTTGTTTTTACCAGTAGTTCATTGGCTTGTTCAAGCAGGTAAGTATAGTCTGAGAATTTCATCTTGAGTGACCTGCCCTTAATAAAAATGGTTGAATAAGATTTAATGTTCAGTACCACCTGTTAAAGCAGGACTCTCATTCAACACAACCTGCCCAGGGCAAAGCTCTCACACTGTATAGATTGCTTGAGGGAGCCACAGTTCTCTTGGGTGTCTTCTCAGTCTTTCACATCAACTCAACAGGCCTTGAGGGCAATGGGCTGAGCTTTTCCCTTAGGGCACAGATCAGAATGGTTATGAATGACTAAGCCCCTACAAGACTTAGAAAAGGGGACTGGAAGAAACCCAATTAAACCTACTGTAATTAATAGAGTACAGAATTACATATCAGCATTTTTTTTTTAAATGAAAAAGACTGAGATTCATTCCAGAACAACAACGAGAGTAAGTCAGGGTAAGAACACCTAGAAATAGCTGTGTCCAGGAGTGTCATCTCAGAAGACAATGTTGATTATTAATTTTTTTTCCATATATGCTAGAAGCTTGTCTTGGAATCTCCAAAGTTATAACTTTAAATATCTTCAAATGAGTATCTACTTTGTAATTAATGTTATTTATTTTATTTCAGAAAAAAAAAAACTTGTTGAAGTACACTCTCCTAATTATTATTTTAAACAGGGAAGGGTTCTCAGCAGTTTTGGCTTGATACGGGGCTTTTACTACATTTTGATATATCTCCTGAAGGTTTTAATTAAATTCAGTTATAACAAATTTTTGGAAGTCTATCACTCCCATTTATCTCGTCTTCTTTAAATCTGAGGTTACCTGAGCTAAGAGAGAAATTAATAAATGATTATGATTGTGACTGATACATGTCTCCTTGTAATATTGGATACAGATATCTGAAAAAGAAAGCAGCCTAGATATTTTGTCTTGATAGTTCCAGATTCCTGTCACTACACAGTCACAACCAGAGGTGACCCTTCGTGGTAAACCCAAATTCACCCTTTATTTTCCTGAAAAGCAGTTTTAGCCTGAATGGTCCAGATTACAGCTTCAACATTTTAACTTCCTATTGCCTCTCTATCCACTGACACTCTAATTTAGGAAATGTCTTCTCTTCATTCCAGGCTTGAAATTCACTCCATTGATGGAAAGTTACACATGAAAAACATTTTGCTCCTGTCTAAACAAAATCATGAACTCGAAATAAACGGTCAATTTAGTCATTTAGGTTTTAAATATTTGAGAGCTTATAACCACCTTTCAAAGTAGGAAAGCTATTTAAACCTCTAAATATAATAATGAGCAATAAACACACGCAGTTTGATACTTAATAACCCATATCTACTCGCGATTAAAGTGATTGCATCATAATGAGTTTTGCCTCATAGCAGGGGAACCTTATCTAAATACATGTCACTGGTATTTCAGAATAAAGTCAGACTTTTGCATTAGAATGCCATTGGAAATTGGAAACTCTACAGGTAGAGTTTATTGTAGAAAATGTGGTCATTATTAAATGACCTTCACCATCCGAGCCAAGAGAGCAGGTCAAGGAGATATACCACCTATGTCCATTTCTTGCCTGTTTGAAGGCTGACCAGCCAATCTTCCCAGAGCCCAGGACCTGAGCTAATTTTGAAAGGCTGTAGACTCTCAATCTATGTAAGTCCAGAAGAGTACAGATTTCAGTAGACAAGTCCCTTGCCTTGATTTTACACAATTTTATACACTCATAGAAATAAGCTCTTTTTCCAGGCTAAGATAGGTACCTTTTGAGGGACAAATATTCATTTTGTCCGAAGTATACAAAATACATGGATTGAAGGGAAGAGAGGAGGTTATTCCTTGACACCTGTTAAAACATGAACTCAGGGTAAAGGGTACCAACCCACCTACTTTGAAAGAAGCTCAGCTTTTCTCCCCCAGAGTATAAAAGAAGTAGCTTCTTGCTTAAAGCAGGCCAATCACATGTGTTCCCCCTTTCTGCCTCTGAGCCTCTGTGATGCACAAAAACACTATCGTGTCTCTGCTCATGTGTGCTAGAGTATGGTCTTCCCTGCTCTACTCTCCGCAGGAAAGCCTAAGGTAGTGCTGCCTACGTAATAGTGGTTCTGATGCAACTAAATGGAAAATTGAGCTATTTCAGTCAAGGAAGATATTTAATGATTTTACATAAGACAGAACAAAGCCTGCATTCCTCTCCACAGAGCAACTATTGTCCATTCAAGATCTTCTAGAAAGTTCTTTTAAAAAAGGAACATTCAATGATTCTTACTGAGCATCCCTTTTGTTACAGACTTCCTACAAACACCTATAGAAGATGCAAAGAAAAATAGCACATGGTTTCAGTGTTTAAGATCATAACCAAATAACACATTTCACAAATAGTGATAAGAAGATGGTCAGAGGAGAAGTTAAGACAGCCTTTCACTGATGTTGATAGCCTATTTGAACTTCACCCAAAAGAGTCTTTTATTTTCTGATCCTATAACTCTCCAGCAGGAATATTAAAATAGGATTCCAAATTAAGATAAAATGAAGTAATATTCCAAATAAGTTCCACATGTTTAGGACAAATTTGAAGCTGCCTTCTATTCATCTACATGGCCTTGTTAGAGACCTCATTTTTCATAAAAGACTGTTGGTGGTCTCCCCAACTTAGCAGGTTGTTAAAGCAGACTTCTTGGCACTGATTCACTGATGCAGAATTGCTGTGCTCCAGAAACTTGTGAGGGAGTGTAACCCTGGACCACTGCAGCAAAACCAAGCAAAACTTGGTAAAGAGAAATAAAAAGAGTAACTGCCTAAGAGAATTTGCATTAGTTCCAACTCATTTGATTTTAAGTTATAGAACCCTTCTTCCTTCCATTTCTTAAAGGAAACAGGTATTTCATGGAAATTGAAGAACAGGGATGCAATCAGACCTCACGAGTGGATTTAGATGTGTGTCTTATGTGTGCTTTTCTCTGCATACGTGATTCATCACTTGCTGTACCTACTGATCAACTTCTGCTACTTGGTTTCATAAGGCTGGTTAAAGATACCTAATCTTGACAATGTATAAGCTTATTTTATAGATTCTGCTTCCAGAAAAGAGGCTATCACCCCTCTCTCTTTCCATTACAATTCCAAATACCAGGGGAAAGGACTATACTTGCTTAAGATGCAGCCTGATTCATGACCAACTGATACATTATAGGCAAGGAATAGGATCTAGAGTAAAGAACAGCGTGGTCCCTTTTTTTTTAAAAGATTTTATTTATTTATTTGACAGAGAGAGACACAATGAGAGAGGGAACACAAGCAGGGGGAGTGGGAGAGGGAGAAGCAGGTCTCCTGCTGAGCAGGGAGCCTGATGTGGGGCTCCATCCCAGGACCCTGGGAACATCACCTGAACCGAAGGCAGATGCTTAAGGACTGAGCCACCCAGGCGCCCCCAGTTTGGTCCATTTTAAGTCAAATTCCTACCCATGATCCAGCCAACAGCTCAGGACTAAGATTTGCCAAATCACTGCTATGGGCTTACTATTATGTGAATCATGGAGAAGAGAGAACAACCAAAACATATGTGGAGGAGTGTGAAATGGTAAGGAAACACATTATGGTCCACAATAGATATTCTTCCATTTCTAAAGAAACTCTAAAATGCAGTGTTTAAGCAAAGGGCAGCTTACCTGCAAAAATTAGCAGTGACAACCCTGAGAAATGAGTCATGGGTAACACTTTTAACCTACCAGGAAAGTCTTCATGAAGAACACTTTTAAGGCACTCACTGTGAGGTTGTTGTTGAGGACCTTGTTACTATCTCATGTGGACAGGCAAGAACCGTCAACAGCAACTCAGAATCAGGGCATACATACATGTTTTTGTTTTATAAGCCATGAGGTATGTGTAACAAATCGTGCTGCTCTCTTCACATTTGCTACTGGAAATCCAGAAGTGCTAAGCATGTTTTTAGATGTCTGTTGTACCCGATCCTCCTACCTTGATTCATCCTACTTTTTCTTTTTACGCACGTTATTTTTGTTTATGATCTCTCACTTATCTTAATCTTTTCTTCCTTGTGATTTCATGTGCATTTTTATATGTTATTTAATTGGTTGTGGCAAAAAAAATTAAGTTAAAAAATTCTTCATGCTCATGTCTACACCTTAAATAAAATATTTTTTTAAATGGCAAAACTGTATGCTTTAGTTAATATAAAAATGCAGAAATTTTCCCAGGGCTTCCTCACCAAGTTTGAAGTCATTTTTCTGGTGTGGTTGTCCTAGGTAGAAATTCTTCCCTTCTGCCATATTTTCTTATGCTCTGTTGTAATTACTGCTCCCTGGTCCTATATGTCTTCAAGTTTCCTTCCAAAAGTAAAGATAATTTATTTTTAATTCTCACAATGTTAGAAATTTCAAAACATACCAAGAAGGTACAAAATGAAAAGTGATGCTGTTTTAAGCAGCTTTCAAGTGTCAAGTAAAGAATACTTGCCCATGTTTTACTCCACAGAGAGGCATATATTTGCCCTCCTCTGCAATATTGACTCCATTTAAACTCCTTCACCCCAACCCTATGCCAACTTACTGTTGAAACACAAGCCATACAGTAAGTTTTCGACATGGCCTGGGTAGCAGAATAGAAGCTCATGTACCTTGAAGTGCTGCCTTTTATTAGAAGATTTGCAGTTAACTTGTATTCCTTAGCTCTTGAAAGAGACAAAGTTTTGCTCACACAAGGTGATCCCTGTGACATCTCTAATTGAACCGTGGCCTCACAGCTTGGCATTCTGGCTTGTCAGGGTCAAGGGCCACTTCACTAAAAAACATCCTGGCACAACTGGACAAAACATTTGCTTTCTCATCAACATATCTTTGACCTATTCAAATCTATAAAAAATGTTAAAATAGTGATATACTAACAGTTTAATAGATAAGCAGGTTCTCTGGGAACTCTATTTCAATTTCTCTCTTTTCAGAAATTTATGGAGATGATGCTCCAGATTGCTAGCAGAGCAATACCAGGAGTTACTTACGGGAAGTAAATAAGAGTACTTTGCTACTGCTTTTGGGTTTTCTTCCCTCATCCATATTAAGTCATAACTTAATTCTTTACATTTCTGTCTCCTATACCGGGCTCTAAGCTGCCAGGACAAGAAAATTGTGTCTTGTTAACCTTTGCAACTCCAGTGTTTGCTGCATAGTATGTGCTTAATATATGTTTACAGGGAGAATGGAAAGAAAAATAGATGATTAATCAAAATACCAACAGTGAGTACCTGTCAAAGTTCAATTACCTTTAACTCCCATTTCCCAGGTATAATAACCAAAAAAAAATTACTCCAGACATTGCTAAATATTCCCTGGGTGAAAGATGAAATTTCCCCTGGTTGAGAACAACTGACCTACAAGAGCTGATTAAAGCATCGAAACGGACAGGGACAGGCTGATGGTGACTAACAGAGATTGGGGCCAAACTGTGGAAGGGTCTTATGTACTACGCTAAAGTGATATTGAATGATTTTGGATATTTTACAGGTAGTCCTAGATTTTTATTCATATAAATTTGTAATATTTCTCCAAATAAACACCTGCTTAATGTAGACATTATGAGCAGTTTAATAGCATGTATATCAGAGACATTAATTTCCAGGAGTGGCCTAAAGATTGCTTGTAGTTTCCAATATACACCTGGCTGTACCATTTCTCCCCAAATCCTGTATAATCCTATTTCTAGAAATTTCTTGGGTACCACCATGGACACCACTCCATTCTGATGCTTTCAGCAAAAAAAAAAAAAAAAAAAGGCACAAAATTAGGTTGAGCCAAGCAAAAATGGCACTCATTTTTAAAAAATAAGTCATTGAATGGATGAGTGCATGAGCCAATTAAATAATTAAACAAAGGGAGGAGAGAAATTAAGAAAGAGAAGAAAAAGTGGTTAAGGAAGAAGTTGGGACACCTGGGTGGCTCAGGTCATGATCCCAGAGTTCTGGGATGAGCCCTGCTCAGCAGGGACTGTGCTTCTCCCTCTGCCCCTCCCACTGCACACGCTCTCTCAAATATATATATATATATATATATATATATATATATATATATATATATATATATATATATATAAAAGGGAAGAAGTCCTCTATCAATAAAGTAATAAAAGAGATTTTCTAATGTAGATAGGACGTTGGTTCTGAAAAACACTAAGCAATGGCATCCTTTTTGGAAAACATAAATATTTTTCCAAGGGGACTACTGAAGGTATTAACACTCAGTAGGGCAAAAAAGTTCTGATATATTGCTGAAAAGTCAGTCTTACTATAGTGTAACCTTGTATTCAATCCTTAAAAATGACTAACAAAAGAAAAAAAAGGCAGTGCTAAATTGGAAACTGCTAATAGTAAATTTAAGGCAAAGGGCAACTTGTATCTGAGTTAGAAAGAACTGATATTATGCCCTGGGGATCAGACTAAATAACGGTGTGTTTTCAGTTTGGCCATCATTCAAGCCAGAGCTTTGCAGTTTGACACTGTGAAGCAACTTCCAGGTAAGGATCAAAGGTAGAAAATACAGTGCAAACAAGTGTCCTGAATTTTAAAGGTAGAATTGCCATGCACATCATTGTCCTGGTGCTATGAAGACACAGCTCAAGGGAGACTTTCTTTTTGAAGGTAGTGGTTGGAACAATTTGATGTCGAATGCTTCTGTTCACCTCAGGAAATTTTGCAAGGGGAAAGAGGGCAACAAAAATAGTCATCCCTGGATACATTTTCTTGAAAAGTTATCTGGTGGTCTTAAGGAACCCAAGGTATCTTCCTGAAAAAAAAAAAGCCTTTTGAATCCTTTGACTCTAGTGAAAGGGTGCTAGTGTTTCCTTTTCTCAACGAGAAAGACGAAAAAATTTTGAAGAACTACATGTAGTACAATGTGTTATATTAAATACAATTTCACACTGGTTTTCTCGTTATTTTTGCTACGAGAGTAATCTTTTCCCCCACTTTTTTATTGTGGTAGAATACACAAAACATAAATATTTGCCATCCTAACCATTATTAAATGTATGGTTCAGTGGTAGTAAATATATTCATATTGGTGTATAACCATCACCATTATTCATTTCCAGGACTCTACCTTGTAAACTGAAATGCTACACCCATTAAACAACCTCCCATTTCCCCAATCCCCAGCAACAAGCATTTTACTTTGTTTCTATGAATTTGACTACTCTAAGCATCTCATAGAAATGGAATCATACAGTATTTTTTTTTTGTATGACTGGGCT
Source organism: Ursus americanus (assembly GCF_024610735.1). Classification (NCBI taxonomy): domain Eukaryota; kingdom Metazoa; phylum Chordata; class Mammalia; order Carnivora; family Ursidae; genus Ursus; species Ursus americanus. The sequence continues at coordinate 22,038,320 of NC_142137.1, forward strand.
ATTTCACATAATGTCCTCAAGGTCATTCATATACAGCATGAGTGAGAATTTCCTTCCTTTTTATGGCAGAATAATATTTTACTGTATGCATATACTGCATTTTCCCTAGCACCATTTGCTGAAAAGACTGTCCCTAACCCACTGCGTGGTCTTGGCACCCTTGTCAAAAATCATTTGCCCATATATGTAAGGATTTATTTCTCACCCTGAAATTCTAGTCTTTATGCCAGTACTACACTGTTTTAATTATTGTGGGGCTTTTTCCAAAGATTTTATTTATTTATTTATTTATTTATTTATTTATTTATTTATTTAAGAAAGAGAGAGAGTGAGCACAAGCAGGGTTAGGGGCAGAAGGAGGGAGAAGCAGACTCCCTGCTGAGCAGGGAGCCTGAAGTAGGGCTCCATCCCAGGACCCTGAGATCATGACCTGAGCCGAAGGCAGATGCTTAACCAACTGAGCCACCCAGGTGCCCCTAATTATTGTGGTTTTGTAGCAAGTTTTGAAATCAGAAACTGAGACCTCCAGCACTGTTCTTCTTTTTCAAGATTGTTTTGGCTCTCTGGGGCCCCTTGATATTCCACATAAATTTTAGAAAGGATTTCTCTATTTTTATAAGAAATGTCATTGGAATTTTGATAGGAATTGCATTGAATCTGTAAATCCTCTGGGGGGTGGTATTGACATCCTAATAATAAGTCTTCCATTCCATCAACATTCGATGTATACCCATTTGTTTCTTCTTTAATTTCTTTCAACAATGCTTTGTAATTTTCACTGTACAGATCTTAAATCTCATTGATTTAGTTAAAGCCTAAGTATTTTAATTTTATGCTAGTGTATGTAGATGAGATTATTTTTATAATTTTCTTTTCATATTCTTCATTGTTAGTATATGGAAAGTCAACTGATTTTTCTATGTTGGTTATGTTACATCTTTTGTGTGTCTAAAACCATGAATTCTTTAAACATATCAGTATCTTAAATCATGAAGCAAACAAAAAATACAGTACAAACCATTGTTACAATACTAGCTTTTTAAATAATTACCCACATATCTACCTTTTTTAGATCTTTATTTCTTCATTTGGCTTCCATTCACTGTCTAGTGTCATTTTGTTTCACTCTGGCATGACTCCCTTGAGCATTTTTTTGCAGGGCAGGTCTAGTGGTAATGAACACTTTTAGCTTCTCTTTATCTGAGAATGTCCTAATTTTGCCCTCACTTTTAAAGGACAACTTTGCCAGATCTAGGATTTTGTGTTTTCCTTTGCACTCTGAAAATACTGATCCATTGCCTTCTGGCCTCCAAAGTTTCTGATGAGAAATCTGATAATCTCACTGAGGATCCCTTGCATGTGATGAGTCACTTCACTCTTGCTACTTTCAAAATCTTCTCATCTTTGCCTTTCAGAAGTTTGATTATAATGTGTCTTATGTAGATCTCTTTGAGTTCATCTTGGGGTTTGTTGAATTTCTTGGGTGTTTATATTCACGTCTTTCATCAAATATGGGAAATTACCAGCCATTGTTTCCTCAAATATGCTCTGTCCCCTTCTCTCTTTTCCTTCTGGTACTCCCATAATGTGTGTTATTAATCCACTTGATCATGCCTCACAGCTCCCTTGGGTTCTGTTCAATTTTCTTCAATCTTTCTTTCTGTTTCTTGATTTCCACTGTCCTCTACGCTAGTTTACTGATTCTTTCTTCTGCCTGCTCAAATCTGTCTTTGAATCCCTGAATCCTTTGAACTGAAATGAAATTTTTTCATTTCAATTATTATACTTTCTAGCTCTGGAATTTTTTTTTTTTGCTTTCTTTTTTAGGTTTTCATCCCTTTATCGATATTTCCATTTTGTTCACACATTGTTTTCTTGACTTTCTCCACATCTTCCTTTAGTTCTCTGAGCATCTTTAAAGCAGTTGTTTTAAAGTCTTTGTCTAGTACATCTGTGATCAAGTCTTTTTCAGTGCGAGTTTCTATCGATTTTTTTTTCATTTGAATAAGCCCTACTTTCCCATTTCTTTGCATGCCTTGTGATTTACTTTTATTGAAAACTAGACATTTGAATTCTTATAATGTGATAAGTCTGAAGATCAGTTTCTCCTCATCAGCAGGATTTGCTGTTTTTTGTTATTGGTTTTATTGTTTGGGGTTTTTGTGACTGTTATAGGTTGTCCCTCTGTGCCAAGGTTAAGCCTAAAGTGTAAACTTAAGGTCTTCTCAGGTCTCTTCTGAACCTGCACCTTTTCCTGGGCATGTGCAGTAACTTTCTAATCTTCCCTGTATGCGCAGTTGTTTTTAAATGTCCTAATCTTTATGTTTGGCTCCTAAAAGAGTGAAAAGGAGGAAAATGAGGTTTAAATCTTTCTTTATATCCTTTGGAAGTCACTTGAGCCAGAGCGGGGAGGGGCTTGCAATCACGTGGGGAGGTACAACAATGGCTGCTTGCTTCTTCGTCTGCATCTCTGTGATCAGAAACAATAATCGCACAAATCTCTGGTGTTGGAGAACAATGTGTTTTCCCACCCTGGATACTTCAAACTGTACACAGGTTGCTCCCAGAACACATACACAGTTGCCTCCCATGGAGTCGGGGTGGGAGAATGGGTAGCTGCTACTATACTAAGAACTGAAATTGATGAAAATTAACTGCAATTTACTGCTTAAGCCCACCCCTGGAAGTTGTAAACTTTCAATAGATCCCCAGAGTTCCAAAATAGTTACATCAGACAGATTCAGGCAGTGCAACTGTTATCTAGGTGGGGAGAGAGATTCCTGGTATTTCTTACTCCACCTACTTAAAATCATTCTCGAGTTATCTTTTTATACATATTAAAAAACTTTATTCTTCTTTTATATAAGTATATATATTATACGTGATTAAACACTGTGTCGATGACCCCGCAATAAAGTATTTGTAAATTATTTGTCAAAAGCATGAGTTTGCATATTTTTACAGTCATTTCCTTCTATTTCAATGACCTGTCTACCAGAATTTCTTTTCAAGTGGTTTACTGCTACTTAACCCACATAAAAACAGCTTCTTTTTACACTTCTTTCTCTGTGGCTCCAATTAAACTTTATTTGTAAAATGTGGTTAGTTCTTTTCCTTTTGTCTTCTGACATATTTATCCCAAACAAAAATTCTTATTCAAAGTGGCTGGAAGAGGGCAAATTTCCAGTGCATTCATTTTTATGACACTGTTTCATACTAAGCCTGGGCTCTTTGAGTTTCTCTTTCCAGTTATTATAAGATAATAATTATAGGATAACAATTCACTTCAAAATTCAATTCCTTATTAATGATCTATAATTGGTCTGAAAATATTTTATCATGATAAATATAAATATATAGGAAAAAAGATAGCTCTTCTCAGTAAGCAAAGAGAAATGTAGATGGAGCTTTGGAAGGATAAAAAGAAAATATATGTCCATTACACAAATATTGTGAACTTTGCACATTTGAGCAGATACAACACAGATTAGATAAACTCTGCGGTCCTTTCTGACTAACAGTCTACTATCCTATGATCAATATGCTTGTCTTTCAATGATTTTAAAACACACATCCTGGGATATGCTTGTCTAGTTATGTTAGGGATGGTCAGATCCTGATATATTTATCTATATGTAGGCATTAATGCTTCATTTATCAGGAACGACAGGAAATAAATTTTGTAGACTAAATCATTAAGCAACATTTTCAGGTCAGTACTTTTAATCCCTTTATGTACAAGTATGTTGAGTTTTGTTACAAATTTGCTGTTGAAAATTTTCTATTGTGTATTACCATATATTGATAAAAAGCATAATCTCATCAGGCACACTTACTGAACTATAGCAAAGCATGGCAACTTTAGTAGTTGTGGGGGTGTGGAGCTATTTACCTCTGCACTATCTGACTCCAAACTAATAAGACCTATTAGCTAAATTATATGTATGTTAAATCTATTTAGAAGAACTTGTCTGATTTCCCAAAATTTGTGCTGTCTAGTTCTCTGTTGATTTCTGTCACTCTTTCTTGTCACTGTGTTTGCTGGTAAAGCTGCTTCTTCAGTTTACATAAAATAACTTGGGTAACGACACTAAGGTTCTCTGAGTTAAAATACTTGAGCTAACTGATATTTATTTACAAATCAGGTATTTCTTTCACTTATCCTTTGCTTTACTCTATATTCTAAATTCTGATGTTACTGGTCAAAGAAAGTGAGACTTTAGCATGTTCTTCGATTTCCTCTGACAAATGTGTATTATAGTATGTCTAACATTCACCATTATTAATCATTTTATAATGGCATTTTGAAAGCAAAGCTATGTTGGAGTTTTCAGGAACTTCACTGCATACAATGACGGATGTAGGAGAGAAAGGAGACAATTACTAGATCCCTGGCCATCTTACCAACAAAGAACATACTCCATCAAGTTTCCCTTCTCTCTCTTCCTGCATCAATTTCTTCCTTCTTCTTGATCATGTCCTTGCAATACAAGCATCCTGTTATTCTCCCATCCTAAAAATATCTAATCCCACTATCCCCATCACCAATCTCCCATTTCTTAGTCTCTTTGGAGCAAAATGCCTCTAAAATTGTGTATACTCAATGTTGGCAATTCTTCTATCCCATTCTCCCATTCTTCAATCTGGTTTTTGTCTTCTACCTCTCCACTAAAACTACTCTGTGTAAAGTTGATCAAGGATTTCCATATTGCTAACTCCCATAGTTAATTTAATCTCAGTCCTCATCTTACTCAGCATAGCCTCAGCATTTGACAAATTTAATCTCTCCCTCCTTCTTTACATACTTTCTTAACTTGGATGCAAAAACGTTTTCCTCATTGTTCAGTTATAAGATGAGTAAGTCGAGGGTTCTAATGCACAGCTTGGTGACTATAGTTAACAACACTATATTATATACTTAAAAGTTGCTAAGAGTAGATATTAGAAGTTCTCACCGCATACACAATAAATGGTAACCACGTGAGGTGATGCATATGTTAATTAAGCTTATTGTGGTAATCAGATCACAATATATATGTATACCACATCATTATGTTGTATGCCTTCAAATTATACAATGTTATATATCCATTTATCTTAATAAAGCTGGAGAAAAAAAAGAATCTAGCACAGATCCTGGCATTCAACAAGTACTTGATTAACAAAAAATATTGAGAACTTCTCTTAAAAATCACAGCTATAAAACTAGTGATAAATCAAGCCATAGACTAGAAGATATTTGCAATAAATATATACCACAATAGACTACATTAATTTTCTGTGGCTACCATCATTAATTACCAAAAACCTAGCAGCTTAAACAACACGAAATCATTTCTTAAAGTTCTATAGGTCAGGATTTGGACATGGCTCCCACTGAGCTAAAATCAAGTTATCAGTGAGGATGTGATTCATTCTGGAGGATATAAGGATCCAATTTCTTGTTCATTTGGGTTGTAGACAAAATTCAGTTGCTTGTGGTTGTAGGATCAACATTCACAATTCCTTGTTGATTGTCAGCTGAGAGCCATGTGTAGCTTTTTAAGACTGACACATTCCTTGGCTCATGGACCTCTTATTCTCTTTAAAGACAGCAATGGTGGGTTCAAATCTTTTTTATGTTACCTCTCTGATCCCTTCTTCTGCCTTCCTGTTACACTTTGAAAAACGCATGATTATATTGGACCCACCTTGATAATCCAGCATCTCTCCATCTCAAGCTCCTTTACCTTAATCATATCTACAAAGTCCCTTCTGTCACAAGAACTAACATGTGCCAGGGATTCAAACGTGGACATTTTTGGAGGTCATTAACCTACCTACCACAGATCCATCCATATCTAGAGTACTAAAACTACTTCTATAAATTAATATGAGAAAAAACAATAAAAGATGGACAAAAAGACTTGAACAGGTACATCACAAATAGGACATCTAAATGGCCGTTAACCTTATAAAATGTTCTCAAATTTCTAGCCAATAAAAAAATGAAATTAAAACCACGATGCAATTATACTCCACATTCACCAGAATGACTAAAATGTAAAATAAAGACAGTTCCAAGTACTGGCCAGGACATCGAATAATTAGAATTCAAATCTTGCTGATAGACATGTAAATTGGTATAATCACTTTGGCAAATGCTTTAGCAGTATCCACTAAATTTGAACATAAGCATACTCTGTGACCCAGTAATTCCACTCAAGTATATATGAAATAAAAATCTCCTATATAGATACATTGGAAGATGTACAGAAATGTTCATAAGAAGAGCTATTTATTATATCAAGAAATTGCAACAAATCAAATGTTTATCAATAGGAGAATGGTTAAAGTGTGTCATCATCATACAACGGAATATTAGCCAGTAATAGAATATAGGATCTAGGGGCGCTTGGGTGCCTCAGTCAGTTATGTGTCTGCCTTTGGCTCAGGTCATGATCCTAGGGTCCTGGGATCAAGCCCCACATTGGGCTCCCTGCTCAGCAGGGAGCCTATTCCTCCCTCACCCTCTGTTGCTCCTCCCTCCCCTTGCTTGTGCTTGCTCTCTTAAATAAATAAAATCTTAAAAAAGAAAAAAGAAAAAAGAAAGTAGGATCTACAAATATAATTCACAGATATAATATTAAAATATGCCAGATATGGATACAAGGGTACATAATTAGCGGTGTGGGGTTTTTTTGTGTTTTTGTTTGTTTTGTTTTTTTTACCATAAAACTAGTCTTTGGTGTTAGAAGTCAAAAGAGAGATTTTCTTTGGTGGGAAGCAGTGACTGGGAGGTGGCAGAAGGGAATGATTATAGGTACTAGCAAGAGCTTTTTTCTTGATCTGAATGCTGATTACACCATGAGTTTATTTTGTGAAAATTCAGTGACTTTCTATATGTCCACAACATCAAAAAATAACTATATCACTTCTTTGTTTAAAATCCTGCAATGGTCCCCCATTTTTTAAATAGTAAAACCTAAATGGATTCATGTTCTACATACTCTGGGCCTCTGTTATCTTTCTGCTCTCATCTCTAGCCTTTCCCCTTGCTCACTCTGCTCCAACCATACTCACCTCCTAGTTGTTTCTGATGTCAGTTCATCTCCCACCTGAAAGCTCTCGTGGTTATCTTTTTGGTCTTCCTGAAATGCTCTGCCCATATGTTAATCTTCCTATCCAACTAACCTCATTTAAATCCTTGCTCAAAAATCACCCTTTTGGCAAGCCCCACCCTGACTAATTCCGACACAAGCAAGAACGCTGGTTGTCCTGATGTTCCCTACACTGTTTCCCCCCCCCCCCATAGCATTATCTTCTAACCTATTATATATTTTACTTAAGGTCTTTTATCTAATGTCTCTTTACTCACTACAAACTATCAATTCCATGAAAACAGAGATTTTATATCCCAAGGATGTTGTGCCTAATATGAGTTGAATGAAGTGAATGAATTAATCAAACAGTTCAGTCTGAGATGTATTTCTTTGTTTATTGATTAGTAGAGCTCTCAGAGATAAATGATAGGGTCTACCTCAAAACACTTTCCATAGCTAGCTGTTTACCAAAGGAAACAGACCAGAATTATCATCTGGGTAGTTTCTATCATTGAACAACAAACAGCCTGACCAATTATTAGGTATATGTGTATAAGAAAAGAATAACAGTATTTGTCATTGCACAAAAGAGTTAAATAGCAGGCCTGACAGCCATCCTTAGAAAGGCCTGTTTACAAGGTTGGCTCTTGGCTGATATCTGGGAACATCAATTTCAGGAGTGTCCTCAGTGTTCCCTAACCAATAATGGTGGTTTTTCTTGCAGATTATATAAATAATGTGGTTTATTCTAAATGCTTACCTACCTCCTGGGAGTCTGAAATTTTGGTATATGCTAGACAGAGGGTACCTACAACCAATCCCCAGTAAAAATCCTGGGCCCAAAGTCTCTACTTTCCTCACAGACAACATTTTACAAATGCTGTCACAATGTGATGAAAATGCTGGAGAAATTAAGCATGTCTTATGTGACATTATGGGGACAGAACTCCTCAAAGTTTGTAGCTCAAAGTTTGTCCCACATGCCTTTGCCTTTGCTAATTTTTCCTTGTATCCTTTCGTTGAATAAATCTTACCATGAGCAAAACTATATGCTGAGTCCTATGAGTCTTCCTTGTATGTTGCCAAATCTGAGGGCATTTATGGGAACCCTTGACACACTCATCATACACAAATAAGGTAGTAGAAAATTTTCTCTTTTCTACATTCTCATTTTATACAGCGGCTCAGAAAACAAAATGTCTAGGTTGTAAAGGAATGCGGATATTGTGACACACAGACTTATTCATTAGGGAGATGCTATAGTTACTACTAGGTCAGAACTTGGCCATTGAGAATACAAAGAATGTAAACTTGGTTTGAATGTCCTTGGTCCCACATACCTCTAAAAATTAAAAAAAATATGAAAAAAAATATATATTCATGCAGACAAATAGATACTATCTGAGCTGCTTCTGATCATCTGTACTAGGTGCCCACACAGACCAGGAATGTGCCATGCATAGTCACGTCTGGAAGGATCCGAGGCAACGTGGAGAACGCTGTCCAGACCACAGGAGACAGCAGCTGTCCAGAGATGGCTAACTATGACCATGTAGGGAATGGAGCCCAACGTGGTCAGTGCTTTGAATTTCTAAGTCAGAAAAGCACTTTTAAGTAAAGTTTCTAATATTTAAACCTTGGCAACAGACTAAAACAGTTTTTAAAGTAGCCAAACAAAACACATTCTATGTGGTCCACTAGTTCTGAATCTCTCATGTCTGACATGAAAATTTATGAATGTATGTATTTAATTCATATCCTAAGCCTCCAACAAAAAAATATAAGCCAAACTCCAACATAGAAATACTACAAAAATCTGCAATCATTAGACAAAATAACTATAGCTCTTGCTTAGCAGTGATTTGCTTTCAGATAATGCAATTAGAAAAGTTTCATGAAAAACAGCAAAAAAAAGTTTCGAAGCTGATATCACTGGAGTAATTTGAGTGAATTAACAGGACCAGAGTATTTATTATTTTATCTCCTAGAATGGCAACATTCACTTTCACACAGATGCCAAATACTAATGTCTGTATTTCTTTAGCCCAGGACACAAATATACAAGTAGTTAGGTCCTCAGCAGAAGAGCTGACCTGTCATCATTAATCCAACCCACCCTCATCTCCAGGATGAGCAGCATTAAAGTTACCACACAGCTAAAGATCTGGTCTCACCAGGATTGTGATAACGCACTCAACCATTCTAAGGCTGTCAGGTGTTTTAACTATAGATTTAAGACAACCATTTTGCCCCCTTCTCTTACCATTTGCCTTTTGTCCAGGTTATTGATTTGCTCTCCAAATCAATCCAAGAAAAAATACACCTTTGTAGAATGTTTATTATCTTTTCAGTAGGCGCCTAGTGGAAGTCTGAATTCCCTAAACTGGACTGGTCCAAGTGTGATCCTACAATCTTGTCCATTTTTAATGTGATGTGATTCTAAATGGACCATTTATCTGCTTGTCCAGAAAAAGCTGAGGAGGTAGAAAAGCAACATAATCAGAAGTAAAAATGCTCATGTCATTATCCCAAATACACATGTTGATGATAACTATTCTGGGAAGCTTATTTTGTTCTCCCTCCTTGTTTTCAAGGTTGTAACTCAATGACAGACTCTCCTTACTAAAAATAAGCCATTTGTCTTCCAGAAATTCACTGAAGATGTCCCAGATTTGTGTGAGGCCATATATCTCGCAGTACAAAAATCTCTGAGTTGACTTCTTCAGAAGTTCTAGGGGAAGCTAAAATGCTCAAACAACTCCATCTTGTGCACAGGTCTGTATATACACATTCAATATACTACTCATAATATGGATCCTAATTCAAGAATAGAGGATATTTTCTATATTACAAGTTGTGGTACTAATTTTAAAACTATCATTTAATTTCTATTAATTTTCTTTTAAAATATATACTTTTTTCCATAATATTGATAGGGTTAAGAATGAATTTTTAGAAAATAAAAATCAAAGATACATTTGACCATCCTTTCTTCAGAAAAATAGTTCAGCATCCTCTTTTTGTTTTGTTTTATGGGTTTGGTTTTTTGTTTTTGTTTTTTGGTTTTTGTGTGTGGGTTTTTTTTTTTTTTTTTTTTTTTTTTTTTTTTTGGTTTTTGTTGTTTTGTTTTTTGAGTAGGAGATCTATTCATTTGGACCTAAGAATGAGGCCTTGAGCTGGGTCAAGTTGACTGAGCCTTAGGAGGCCACAGTTTTATTTCAGGATATTCAAGGCATTGTCATTCATTACAGAAGTAACCGGAATAGGTAATGGTCTAGGTTAGGGGCACCAGGAAAACTCTGTCCAGAGATTCATTCTATGACATATTGCCTCTGATTGCTTTTGCGAGAAATTCTACAAGTCAGTGATCCTTGGCGTTATTGGGCATTTCCCTCCATTTTGTGTCCTACTGAAAAACACAAATACCCCTGCAAGAGTAACAGATCAAGTGCCTCACACCATCATCTAAACAGTGCTATCCCATCAGATTGCTGTTCTCCTCAAAAGAGACTCCTCAAAAGCATTCCCTGTCCTGGTGTCAGTGGCTCCTGAGAAGGTGAAGAGGGTGCAGAGAGGAGGGGGTTTGGAGATGACTGCAAACAAACTACTTATTTCACATTTTCCCCATCCTTGCAACAGTGCAAATCCTTCCCTAAACATTTATTATTACCTCTCAAGTTTTCATTTGAATTACCTTAATGAAAATGAAGTTTTGCTAATAATACATTTTTATTACTACAACATGGTACTATTAGTAAAAGAGGTACATGTTTTGTTCTATAAATGACTTTTTACACCTTTTAGTATAGTAGTAGTGAAAGTCTCTTTCTGGGTTTCCAACACGGGTCTGTCTGACACCCCCAGTTTTATGCTTATAAGGAAAGAGTACTTATTCTAAAGGAGTAGAGGTTAGTGGGGAAAATATGGATATTAAATACAGCTGGCCACATTGTAGTTCCCACTCAGTTTCCAGCTCTAGAATTTTCTTTCTTTTCTTCCCTGGGAGAATTTAGCCCTAACGGTATTAAACATATATCCAAATGTCTCTTCCCTGATACTTTCCCAGAGTAAGTATCAGTATAGGACAGAGTTAATTTACAGTTGAACTGGGAAAGGCCTATCCTTATCTCTGGGGATTCTGGATGCCAGTTTTGATCTCTGGCCAAAATAGATGCAATGGGATTTATGATGTGCACTTCAAAGTTCAAAACTCCCCTGAAAAGTTCTCCACTTTGTTTACTGATGGTTTTTCCAGTGTAACTTGTTAGCCAGCCTGGTTTGAATACATGACTATGTGACTGGAGGTGTATAAATATCACACAGACCTTGGTGGTTTAATTCAGAGCCAAGTGTATCCTTGGGTGAATAAAAGCCCTGCAAAACTTGCACCGGATGTCTATGAGGTTCCCCTCCCACCCTGCCAATACTTGCCTGTTTCTCTTTCTTTTGCTGCATGGTATTATTTACTTGTAAATAAAAATCATACGTATGCTCTGGTGGGTTTGGTGAGTCCTTTTCAACTGAACTTCTGGAATCACTACAGTGTCTACTACATAAACTAGTAATCTTTCAACATCCTTAACACACAGAGTCCATTGAAATCAACCTACACAATTCCTCTTCCTGATTTAGGGGTGACTATATGCAAATTATACTCTGCCCTTCTTTGGTTCACAAATGATTCTTATTTTGCAAACATTTTCCCCCAAATTAAAAATGTATAGTTATTTTGGTTTTTGTACTCTTTGACACGTCCGCATTATATATAATCCCAATAATATTGATATACTTACATAGCACAGCTAAAATAACCTTGGCAGGTAAATTACATCTCCAAAATTCTGACAGATTTAATATTTCGCTGATTAAAAATGTTACAAACATGTGGGAAATGACTTTGCCACTGAGGAGAACATGACTTTGCCACAGAATGGAATAGAGTCATGAAAGTAAAGTTCCTGACAAGCTAAACATTGGAAGAATTTGAGGGCTTAACTAAAGCAATCAGCAAAGAATGTATTTGCTGCACGTGAAGAACAGGTAAGAAAAAAACAGGCTGCACCTAGAATACCAAAGGAACTAAAAAGGGAAAAAAAAAAAAAAAAAGAAAGAGAGAGAGAAGAAAGCAAGAAAAAGATGTACCAACCAAGCTGGATCAATTAAGAGGGCCTATTTGGAATTTCCCCTTCATTCAGCATGTCTTCTGGTATGCTGAGATCTGTCCACCCTCCAGACTAACAGCTCCTACCAGATCCTCACAGACAAGAGAATGCTTGGTGAATGATTGCATCAGTGGCCAAACTGTGCTCTAGCTATAAATTACATACGATGGGAATAAGTTCACTCTTCCAGAAAATGAGAGTCTACATCCTCTCTTAAGTGAACAATGCAGAGACTGACACATCTGAGGCAACTTCCAAAAGTATCTGTTGAACTTCAAAGTTAGCTCGAGAGGATCCAGAAAAATGAACAATCAACCACGGAGAAAAAGGAAAGGTCTGCCTAAATCATTTTGTAGAGAGACACATTTTCCTTGTACTGGCATTTCAGTTCCCATCACTGACCCTCTTCCCTACTCTTCAGAATACCTCAACAGGGAATTCTGTTTTCCTCTGATATGAAGGACAGCTCCATTCACAAACATGTGAAAATCTGAGGAAGATTAATTCCCTTGCTGCTTTTCTCCAGTTTTACCTATTTAAATATTTACATATACCATGAGAACTAGAATTCAGAGAGGTTTGTTTATCCATAGTAATTAAGAAATTTAAAGGCTGTTAAAAATTATAAAAACACTGTGTCATTTTTTTTGATGTTTCCCCATAATAATAATTTTACCACCTATCAGTCCTAGCATCCCAGATGAAATAAGGATTGTGGTGCTGCTGATCTGAATACTTGCCTAGCCATAGCAAAGTCTTGGACAGCAGTGGTTGAATCAAACAAAGATGAAACCCAACTGTTCTGCTTAATGACGAATTATCACATTGTACTAGATCTTCTCATTATCTACTTTAATTTTGTATTTTTATGATTTAATGCTAGCACCATACTAAGGTTATGGAAGGAAACCAGCAGAATCCACTCTAAAATTTTCAACTTGAAAATTGTTACTGAGTTATTCTTACCTACTCACTTATAAACTATAACTTTGCCTGGGTAGAATATAGTCTTTCAATTCAAGCCACACTCATCCCAATTACTTGGCCTAGAAAATTAGACATCTGCACACTCTTCACCCTACCCTGGAACTAATGAGCAATACTGCTCTTGGGCTATTTCTTGGAAAGTTCTGGCAGGTCCAGACATTAGACATGAACTGCCAAGTGCTTCAGAGACACTAAGAGACAGTAGAACCCTCACCACCCATTTAAAAAGGCTATAAGACTTACCACTCACCCCTTAACCACTTAGCCACAAAGAAATTACTCAAGTTACTAATGACTTGCCCTGAATTCCAGTCTACTGATTAGGACCCATTTCCCCATTACTCTCATTAACCTTGTTTCAGAAAGACTAGACATTTTTTTCACTTTTCTCTGCCTCGTTTTTCTCAGGATGCCTCACTGGGCTTGAGGCTCCCACTATTTCTTTCCTGCACCACTATCACTTTACCCAGCACCCCTCCAGTCAGATATGACCTGCAGCCTTGGATATCTACCTCAATCTGGGACCGGCTTGAAGGCGCCATGTTCCCAGCAGAACCTGATGTGTAAATTTTACTCCATTCTTTGATTTGAGATTCTAGTTCCCATCACTGCCCTCTTTCCTATTCAAACCCCCTTACCCTCAAACTCAGCCCCTTCCCTCCTAGCATGCTACCCAGTGCATGTATTTCAAATCCTCCTATCAATACACCCACCCTATCACCCTTCCACTTAAAAATTCCTGACTTCGACTGCTGATTTCTTGCCTTCACCTGCTTCTGCAATAACATAAGCAGAAGTATTTCAAAGGGCTTTTCAGGCTAGCCCATGGTCTGTCATTTCTACCACTGAACTGCTCTTCCCTTTTTATTCATTGAACTCTATCAGGCCTGTTGAAAGGTTTTGTAAAGCTTACACTTGGAAAGCATGGTTTTCTGCCAGAACTGATCATCATTTTTAGACTAACTGGTTTTTAGGATTTATGAAGCCAGCTAACATGGTCTGTACATTTCAGATCCATGCCTCCCTGCCTCCTCTCTATATTTCAATTCTGTTTAATCACCCCTCACCCACCTCCAGCCCTTCTTCCCCTTGGTCATCTCCATTTATAGCTATACCTGTAACCTGCCCAATCTGCTCTTTCATCTTCTGTCAACATGCCCACAGTCACAGGAGATTTGGAGCAGGCAACACAGGAGCAAGGATGGGGAATGGATCAGATACCAATGAAGCAGGCAGCTGAAGAGACAGAGATGCTGATGGTAAATCACCAACTTGTTGTTCATGAGCATGTCTGAAGGTGCCATGCAGATTATGGAAATAAAGGCGTCCTGCTACATAAATTAGAGTTCTGTTGTAAATTATCTATAGATTTATAACCTGAAAGAACTTCTGAGGAAATAGAACAGGTTCATTTAGATACACCATATATGCTTAAAAATAAGAGTTAATAGGAAAACTTCAAACAAAATAAATCTGAAAAAATACTGTACGATTTGGGGATTTGTATGCACAAACATATACAGGGGAAGGGAGACTCAAGCACAATCCTATCATCACAAACAGATACTGATATCTCACTCTAGGTAAGGGCAAGTAAGTTTTACAGCTTTAGTAGAATGTTTTCTCCAATGTCTATGACAAAAGAAAATATTTTTCACAAGTTAATCATCACTAAAAGTATGGTCCAGTTTTCTTATTCCCTCTTATTGCAAATTTTCTATTCTTCCATATAAAAACACTAGAGTAAATTTCGGGGAGGAGAGTCTAACTACATTAATCATTTCTAAGAATAGAGTAAAAAGTCTCAGTAACTGTTTCAAAGAGAAACTTTGATCTGGATGTGAAGTTCAAGTTAGAGATAGGACTTCAGTTTGAAGATTGTTATAAGGAAAATAAAAAGCTTACTCTTACAAAGTTTATCATTTCACCTAGAATGAAATGTTTACGATGCCATACAAAGAATCAAGTTTCAATCACTTCAGTTCTTAAAAACTTCTGCAAATGTAAGCTTTTTCTATGCTTTTCCAAACAGATAGTTGCAGGTAAAATGCAAAGCTTTTTTCCTGATCTGGTTGAATAAATGTGGAAAAACTACTCATTGTAATGAAATCATTTCTCTTTACAAAATATGCTTTGAATGCCTTCTTCCCTTGTTACTTAATGAAGGAGTTCAGTTAATAACAGGCAAAAGCTTGGCTTACACTCTTAAAATCATTCTTCTGACAAGAATTCATTGAACTGGAACTGTGTTTATTTTTATGCATGCATATATTATCCCAAAATGGATATGTAAAATGTAGTAATTATTATTCTTGATAAACATGAATTAGAGAACGTTCATCCACTTGTCTTTTTGATTCATGAATACTTATCATGTATCTTCCAGAAAGATGCTCCAGAAGACTGAACTACTATCATTACTACTAAGTTACCTGATCTCTAGAGACAAGACAAAAAAACTCAAATAGTCTCACATTTGAAATGGATTCATATTTATATCACAGAATTCTCAAGACTACCAAAATTCAAAAAATGTCTTTAGCTTACAAATATGGTGACACGTTTTACTCTTTGACAGTTTATGTCAGAAATGAGTTGTATTTGATAAAAGATATGTAGTCACAAGCCTGCTGCTCATGCCTGCCTGGGCATAAACATAGTTCTGAGAACCTAAGTCTTCACGGGGAAGAAAATATTTTTCTCAGTCTTTCTTAACCTACTTTACACTATATGTGTGATTACACCATACCATACAACTAACACCCTCTCCTTCACCTTGCAAAACATCATTTCCACAAATCACATCTATTTATTGCTAAATAAAACAAGTCTAACTCCAAATTAACTCAGAGAGAAAAATACTCTGAAAACAAAGGAGAAAACTATTCTAATAACATGTATTTATGTCTACTGAGCTATAAGGATCTTACACTAGCATCTGACATCTTTAAAATTCTTGGCCCAAAGGATATTTTTATATTGTTTTTATTTCAACTGAATTCTAGGATGCAAACTTGTTTTCAATGAGTGAGAACTCCTGGGTCTACAAGACAAGTCTTTGACTGTAATTCAAACCAAATCCTTATAATAATATTTAAAATAGCCATTAAAAGTTATATTTAAAAAGTTGTATTTTCAAATATGGTGGAAGGGAAATACCTGGAGACACAGAGGCCAGGTAGAGAGGGCCACCCGACAGAAGCTGATTCCTTCAGTGGGGAGACACAGCCAACCCATGATAGCCCTGTAGGGAAGGAGCTGGAGAAATCTGAATCCTGATGTCTCCCTCTTCCCTCTCATCTGCTGTGCTCTCAAAGTTAGGGAGGGAGAGCTTGTGGTGGAGTTCCTATTGGTCAGTGTAGGAGCGCACAGCAGAGTGGGAAGGTAGAAGAGTGGATCTAGAGAAGCAATGGAGACTTAGCTTAATCACCATGCAAAAATCAGAACTGTTGGAGTAAGGGGGCCTAGGTGTTAGGGTGGCAAATAACAGCAGCCATTACAGGGGGACAGAGGCATCTGAAAGCTTTGAATTCATTAGAGGTATAAGTAAATCAAGGTTTCACATAGCCATTTTCTATCCCACTGATACCTTAATAGAGTTTACTGTGGAAATGTTCTTTGACTAAGAAGCTCTTTGACAATTTTGGCAGGCCATCTGCATATCTTCACTGAACTCCACCTATAGCCTATCAAATTTATTCTTTATGGACCCTATGTCCATATGGACCAAGAAATGTGAAGAATTTCCTGGAAAGTTCTGACAAGAATAAAACGATTTTCAATTTTAAAAAGTCGTATTTTCAAAATAGCAAAGGAGATAAGTTTAGCCCATGTTTACAAAAAACACAATTCAACAACTTCCATGACTGCTAGCTTGAGCACATGAGCAAACCAAGCCCATATCAAAAATGAAAGCATCCATTTTAAAAACACAAGAGCTAATTTATTTGTAGTTATTTATAATAGATACACATCTGCCATTAAATTTAAATGTTTTAGAATGTTCCAACGGTCTGAACTTCTAACCTGACATCACGTTGCTTATTGCTTCTCTGTAATTGATGGGGCAGGTTGAATTAAAGACTATGAATTCTGTTACTAAAAATGATTCCACAAGCAAATGGCAATGAAGAAACAGGAAAAAGGCATCGGAACTGAAGCAGCAAACCATCTTGCCAGAGAATTATCTTGGGACCCAGGATAATTAGCACACCAGATATATTAGGATCACTCTCTACACATCTGCCATGTCTGACACTCTACAAATATCTTGAGTAGCTTTAGCATCCACTCAAAATGTGGTCACACCTGGGAGCTTGTTAGAACTGCAGAACCTCAGATCACATTTCAGGCCCACTGAATCATAATCTGCATTTCAACAAGAGCCCTAGGTGATTTGAACACATGATAAAGTTTGAAAAGCACTATTTCAGATGATAACTGAAAATTCTGAGACAACCTTTTTTTTCTTAATTCAGGGCAATGATGCATCACAATGATTATCTCAGACAAACCACCTCTTCAAGAAAGGGAATAGAGAAATCCTGGGGTGGTACAGAGATTCTTCTTTTTTTCTCCAATGGATGGGGTAAAAAATTATTGTCCTTTTATCTGCTCAGTGATGACTCCAGGATTTCTGAACAGGAAGAGGGAGTAAAGAGTTTATCTGGAAGCATGCATGTTTTGTAAGATTGAGAAAACATCTAATATCCTTACAAAGAATGGGGAAGTGGACTGATAAAAACACCTGGAATAGTCTTCTGCCTTGTAAATATCAGCAAGTTATTTTTACCACTTCTGGGAATTTACTTTTATTTTTCTCACTGTGTTGTGTACAAGTATCCTCAGGAGAGGGAAACTAATATCAATACTTTTAATCAGATGCTACATTCATGAAAACTTCCAACCGCAAACTGAACCTCAGTTGAGGAGATCCCTAATTGTTCTTGATCTAGTCTAGGCATTTTCTATTGTTCTGAATTCACTTTTCCAACTTTGGCAAAGGTAGTTAAATAAAAGGACTTGAAATGCATTTCAGCTATCTACCTATTCAATCAACAAACATTTATGGAATAGCTACCATACTCCAGGTTGTGTACAGGTGCTAAGTGCTGGAAATACAATAATGATTAAGATACAGCTGCTGTCCTTTCAAAACATGGCCAACAGAGACAGCATACAAACCTATAATGACACTGAGATGTTGTAAGTGCACACGAGAGAACATAAGAGACTAAATATAACAAACAACCTTCATAAAATAGAGGGAAAAAACATGACCTTTGACTTTGATTTCACTACTATATGTATTTCATTAACTTCTATTAGCCTTTGTATGTCATAATTATTTAAATCTGGCTTACAACTGTCTCAGTGCATGCTTTTGAAAGCGTCCCATTATCTGGGGCTGTAAAAAGCAGCCACATGATAATTAATTGTTACTAGGAACACCTACAGCTGAATATTTTGTAAACAGACTAAAACATAGAACTTCAAATAAATGCTGTCTTTGCAAAATATCACCTTGAGTGGTTTACATTTGTTCAATCTGTGAATTCCAAAGTACTTATTGGAATTTTAAGTTTATGATATATTTAACAGTGATTGGCTGTTAAGGCCACTTACAAATGAAAGTCTTATAATATTTAATTGAAAAGCACAACATTTGATAATAATGACCATGTAGACAAAGGTAATTAAATCAATTATAATGAATCATGTAAGTAATGAAAGAAATAAATGATGTATAACGTTTTGAAAAGCTGGTTTTACATAAAACAGAAGGAGTGAACATTACCATCACTAGACTAGTACAGCTCTCAGCCCCAAACTTATCTGAGATCAAAGATACTTTTACATCAGCTGATAAGATGCATCAAAATCTTCCCACTGGAAACACGTTCTGGAAGGGTCACGTGTTGGTTTTATATAACAAATTCTATTAGGTAGAGAAGTAGGTAGAGACTTCAGCATGCTTCTTAGTCTTCCTAAAACAATTAAGTTGAAACTTCCAATGATATCCCTTTGAAAGTACTCCTGAAGGCACCTCTAGCTTGAGGATGTTAACATTTGGCCACTCTGTTGGGATTCAAATGATGGTGGACTATTATTGCAGAAGATGTGAGTGCACACGCGTGCACATGGGTATATGGATATCTGGAGGCTTTTAACTTAGATTGCATTTTTAGAAATAGTGCTGAGATTTTTATTTGTCACAGTGCTTAAAATATTTTGGAAGATTCTTTTCTAAGTTAACCTCTTAATCATCTTAAATGAAGCAAATCATTTTCCTCTCTCTGGGTAAATTTGATTTTTAAAATAGCCAAGAGCCATTCAGATCCAAATCTGGTGAGTTACATATATAATCATGAGAGAGATTTTTTTTTTTTAACAAAATCGAGCCATGGAAAAAACCATGATTACATGATACTGATATTCTTATAATGCTTACAAAACAATTTCAAGGCCATCCTCAATTAAAAAAAAATGGTAGTAATATCGGAATAAACATAGGCTCCAAAGGGCACCACTAATAATTTTGTTCTAAAGAAGTGTTAATATGAGTTATTATGCATATCAAGATAATGTTTATCCCTTCTACTTTATATTATGTAAATAGTCTGACAGCAAACACAGCAATTGGTTTATATGATGGCATTCTCCTCTAAATCGAGTTAATTGTGAGAATTATAACTTAAATTCATATTTGTAGTTCTTATGTTCCTGGCACAGAGCTGGCATTCAATAAATGTGAAAGGAGTATATGAGTAAAATGAGTAATTTGGTAGAATCCATATATAACTGAACTACATCATGCATGAATGAACCGAACTTTTATACTAGTCTGACCAAAAAAATCCTCTATCTGTCCGAAAAATATAACTGAAAGGCAATGAGTGACAAAAACTTCTTGTCTGGAAATCATTCTAGCAAAATATTCTAAAAAAAGATTAAAAAATGCATTCGAATATTGATTATATCCCTCACACAGAAAAATTATAACATCAAACTAAGAATAGATACCTTGGCCAGAGTCCTCAATCTTTTCATATGGTTGTGAGGACAGATACACTTCACTCCCACCATCCACCCCCATGCCAAACCCACACCCCTCCACACACATTCTGGGTTCTGCACAATGTTACCATTTTTCACAGGGTATATGTGAATCTTCAAGGATTGCAGCTAATAAGTTTGAAAAACTATCCATTAATTAAAGTTTTCTGTATCTTTTTAGCTTTATAGAGGACGTATCACTTATATGCAGAAATATGTATTGAACAATAGGTATATAATTTATATGTTTAGAGGAGATATGTGTATGGTATAAATAAGCAAACTATACAAAGACAGTTAAGAGGAAAATAAAGATAAGTGGGGAGAGAAGATTCCCCAGAACAAACTAAAATTTAAATTCATAAGAACATGTTACCCCCCAAAATCAGATTTTGCTCCTGCTGGAAATGTTCTACATTGAGGGGGAAAAAAAAAAAACACATCAGAGGTCTCATAAAAAATCTGTAAATACATAGGGCCCAAAAATCTCTTGTCAAGCTTCATGTTTCATCCCAGGCTTTATTTGCACATAGCCAGGAATGGACTGGCAGTCACAACCAAGTAGTTTTTGGGTTTTTTTTTTTTAAGATTTTATTTATTTATTTGACAGAGACAGCCAGCGAGAGAGGGAACACAAGCAGGGGGAGTGGGAGAGGAAGAAGTAGGCTCCTAGGGGAGGAACCCGATGTGGGGCTTGATCCCAGAACGCCGGGATCACGCCCTGAGCCAAAGGCAGACGCTTAATGACTGCGCCAATCAGGTGCCCGCACATCCAAGTAGTTTTAACCGTATACATACCTAATGTCAATAAAATTCTCATCACAAAAGAAAAAAATATCAAATTTTATTCATTGCACCCAGACAAACTGGTTCGAACAAACAAACAAAAAAGGTGTGTGAAATCTTCTGTTTTACATATAGTCTAACAGACTTTATAAGAAATGATTCAAGGAATATATTTGAGGAATACTATTTGATCTATATTTCAAAAGAAAGATGCTAATAGCAGCATAAGAAATTTACTCCAAGAGTTTGTTCATTCAAAGCAAAAGGTCTGCCCTGGTAGAAATATGAATTTTAAAGGAAAATTAGCAGTGGCTATAATTCATGATTACGAAAAGCCCAAAAACTTCCTATAATACAATATAAGACTTGTTAGAATCCTAAAGCGAGAGAATAGAATCCTGGACACACTGAAATTTGATACTCCTTCAAAGGAAGTGTCATGTAAGGGCAGTGGGAAAAAAAAATCTAAGAGTTAAGTTACACCAAGATAAATAAGATTTCCATCACCTCGAGATATCTTTCGTCCAAGACTACAAATTCCAGAGGGAGATACAGAAATCATGAAAAAGGAATTGCTCTAATCTTTCCTCAGAGGCTTCAGTGAGAAGGAGCTCAGACTTAGAAGCACTCAACCTGAAAAAATTGGATGGCAACCCAATTTCAAATCATTTATACTGTCATCTATCCATAGAAAGCCAAAACCAAATTGGATAGAGAACTATCTGATATGTGTCATCTCCAGTTTACTGTGGTAGGGACTGAGTGTTTAAAAATATATACCATACAGGCTGAACACCAAACTGTAATTTAGAAAGAGATCCAAATATAATGGAGACAATCCTAAAGATGTTGAGAAAATGCTCACAATTACAGGTTGAAGTCCCGCCAAAACATCAGACAACTTGCTATTGCTCCTCGAACACAGTTAGAGGTCCCAATGGCACTGCGATAGAACAATTTTGGGAAGTCTACCAAGGGTAATGTAGCATAGCACAAGGTTTTTGGTTTGGTTTGTTTTTTTTATATCTGTATAATGGTTTGTAGGCTCCCAACATTATACATTCCTAACGAGAACCCAAAGAATCACTTCACCAGCATATTTAAAGGTTGAAAAGCAACCATTTCCATATTTTTGTCTTAAAAAATTTGGGTAGTGACCCACACCTTAAAAGTATATCCAGAATTCTACTGCATTCTAAAACCAGTCGCAAGTTACCTTCATCTCCTACCAGCATTATTGAAATATCCTAGTAGTGTTCAAACATATTTGCTCATATACACCCCTAAACATTAAGTCAACAACTAAAGATTTCTTATGCTTTTAAATTGTTGCAAAGGATGAATTTTTTATTTTACACAGATCTCATGGAATCTAAAGATCATACTGATTTAATACCACCATCTTTCAATTAAAAATATATATGAATAAGCACTTTAACAGGTGGAAATGTGGAATTTTTTCTTCTAATTAAACATGTTTCCATCCTGTTCCTGACATAGAAGTTCATATAACATACACATACATAAATATATGTTTAAAACTTACAGCTGTGCTGTACAACGTGCTATCCAATGGCCATTAGCCATGTGCAGTTACTGAGCACTTGATACCGGGCAAGTCCAAATTGAGATGTGCTGTGAAGTAAAACAGACACTAGATGTCAAAAAAGCAATATGAAAATTGAGTATAAACTATCTCAATAATTTTCTATTGATTACATGATGTTGAAGTGGTATTTTTATATAATGGATGAAAATTATTATATTTATTAAAATTTTACCTGTTTATTTTTAATATAAATTCAAAATTACCTATGTGGTTCAAATGTGTGATTGTATTGGAATTACATTTTTACTGAAAAGTGCTGGTTTCAAATCTATTGATCACCTAAAAAACTTTTCTGTAGCAATGTATTTATCAACTTGAATTTTTTTCATGTCTATAGCATTCTAAAATTCTTTTAAAAGATATTTTGAATTAAGTTATCTTTCCAATTGTTAGTGGAATACAATTGATGAAAACAACTTTAAAATACTTCGTAATTATTAAGGAAATTGTGAAAATATAAAATTTTATTGGAACTGCATATTCTAATGAGACAAATGGGGACTTTCCCCCCAATGAGTTGGCATACTCATAGATGAAAAATTGCTTATTGTATAATAAAGTTGAACAGCAATTCATTATAAATTGTTTACTTTCATACTTTCAAGTACTGAGACACCTTAATCACATAAGTAGGTTGAAAGAGAAATTTTAATGTTACAAAATTATTTAAACTCCAAGTTTCATGACAAAAATCCATAGAGGTCTAACAATAAAAAATTTTTTAATCATCAACTAATAACTTAAATACTTTATTGAAAACAAGAGACTCAACCTCCAACTTTTTCTTTGTCTAGTCATTGAAGCCATTAAATTTCTAATTTATGGCAAGTATATTGCCAAAAAAGCATTACTAATATCCACCAAATAGATACTCAGTGTACCTATTACTTTTTCATTTAGAGGCGCCTTATTCTACCAGACACGATTAGAAAGGGCCAGAGAAAAAAATCAAAATATAATTAATTTTTAAATGACACTGGCAAAACAGATTTTTAGATAAAATACTTCTTATCATAGTCTCTAAATATATATTTATGAGATTCATAGAGCTGCAGATTTAGTAAACTCATTTTAAGGAAAATATGGAGTTAGGAAAATCAGTTCTCAATATCAAACCAGTTGCCCACAATTAAACTTCCTTTCTGCCAGAAAAGTCTGAGTTGATTTTTCAATTTAAATAAATGTTTTAATAACAATCCTAGTAAAAACAATCTTTTCTGAATCCAAATTCTAAGATAGAGACAAATAGATGACTAGACAAATGGATAAAGCAGAGACTTGCCATAAATTTATAACATGATGGGGGAAAAAAGAAAAGTGCTTTACTCAATCTCACTGCTTTTTGTTCTCAGAAGTATCTCCTATAGGAATGGTGGTTTTTCTAGCAGTGGTGGGAGAGGGGTTATGGAAGAGGTGAGGATGTCAAATCAAACTATTTGAAATTGTCCCATTTTTTACTCTACAAGTTTTTATACCCTGGAGAAATGCCCCACAGTAAACTCTGGAAAGGATGAGAAGCAAGTGTTTCTTCTGAAGGGAAAGGAGATGTCAAATGGGAGATGGGAATGGTGAGCAAGCAAAATGCCTGATCTCATATTCATTAGCAGGTAGCTAAATTCTAGGCAGTTAGTTGATCTGGAAATTTGGTCTTTTAAAGACTTGTGTCTCTGTAAGGTTTTCAGGTAGCCTTGGGGGTCATACATTCTAGTTTGAACACCATTTCACTAACCCACTGATTGTGGCCCTGCTTCTTTCCATCCCCGGCTCCTACAGCTGGATCTCAACACAGCACAAAGAATGATTCCTTCAATTCCAAATCAGAAAATCACCCCTCTGCTCAAACCTTCCAGGTGTCTCCCATTCTCACACACAGTAAAAGCCAACTATCTTGACAGTAGCCTACAAGTCCCTTAGCATGCCCTTCAACTCCATTACCCCTCTGACATTCTGCGCTACTCCACTGCCTTGGCTCAGTTTGCCAACTACTCTGGCTTCTTCACGGGCCCTCAAAATTTCTCTCAGGTGATCGTCTCAGGAAGATGTTCCCTCTGCTAAAATGCTCTTCTCTTGACCCCCATGGCACACTACTTCACTTTCTTTAGGCTGTTACTCAGATACCTCCTCAGAGATGCTTTCCCTGGCCACCCTACCACCTACCCTCCCTATCCCCCTTTCCTGCTTTATGTTTTTCTGAAGTGCTTAATGCAACTTAACTATATATTTTTTCACCCTCCCCATAGAAAGCAAGCTCATAAAACAGGATTTTTGTCCTGTTCCATATTCTACAGTATCCCTAAAACAATATAAGGTAAATATGAAGCATCCAATAAACATTTGTCAAGTGTAAAAATTGTGTTGTCTCTCTTATAAATGAGGAAAATTTCTATGCACATTGAAGTACAGGGTTGTTTTATTTGTTTAGGTCTTTTTGTGTGTAATAAAATTGAGTAGCTAATGCACAAAATTACGTTCTAATGCACAGCATCACGTGGTTCTCCGCAATGGACATCAACATTTATGTTGAATTCATCTAATTCTATACATAAGGCTCACGTGTGCAGGTATGACTTGGAAAGCAGATAGCATTTGTGTATTTTTAGTCAGTACTAAGCCAGGAGCGTGCACATTCTTTTCAAACGGTTTCTTCCATTTTTGCTAAAACTGATCAGTTTTTCTTTGACTGAAAAGCAGCTTCCTTAGTTTATACAATTAATGAAAACATTAACTTTACCAATAGCAACATATTAATTGATTCCTTTTTCATATTATTTTATCACAGTCCTTGGGGGAAAAAAAAACTATGTAGGTACTGCCCCTAAAATAATAACCTTTCCACATCAAAATGTCTGAAAAGAATGTAGCTAGAGTGTTAATCAATAGTAAATATATACGGTTGACAGCACACTGGAATTGGGTACCCTGAACTGTAGCCAATCGTGGATGTTATCAATTTTGTCCTTAAAAGCATTTAAGGCAAGTTTGCCAGCTGTCACTACCAGACTATAACTTTCCCTCTTGCCTTTGAGTCATTTAAAAATCCTGTTGGATTTCATTTTATTAACAGGTTAACTGATCTATTACATCCCACTAGAGTACTATTGACTAACTTTGAAAAACTATCCCGTTTGCCTCATGGCACTTGTGTAGCATTTTTTTCCAGATATCAAAGTATCAAAGAGTCAGAAATGCTAAGAGTCTTGAAACATGTTTACTATAGTTTGATTGACACTGAATACACCTCACAAAAACCATGAACCATATATATCATATATATAGAACCATATATACATGTTCGGTCAAAATATTTATATGGAGTTTACTCCATGCTAGTTGCTCTGAAAGGATATAAAGCAAAAATACGTATTATGATCAAAGATCTAAGCTAAAACAATATGAACACCAGAGCAATCTATGAAATTATGAGTCAACTAATAAACTAAAATGGGATTCACAGATGAAATTCATTTAAAGAAGTCAAAGATAAAAAGATCTTTAACAATCTGAAGAATATTTATTCCATAAGCAAACAGTGATATAACCTTACTTAATGATCATCCCAAGCAATATCTCTGGCAGATTATTCACTGTATTCATGCTCTAGAGATGATGTCTGGAGAGCCACAGAGAAAAACCTAGACAAAGTTAAGGCTAATGGCCCTTAACATTCCTATTTCTTCAAAGAGTGTTCACATAACACAAGATTTATAGGTTTAAAAGAAATGTAAGCCTAGGGGCGCCTGGGTGGCTCAGTCGATTAAGCATCTACCTTCAGCTCAGGTCCTGATCTCAGGGTCCTGAATCCAGCCCCATGTAGGACTCCCATGTAGGGAGTCTGCTTCTTCCTTTGCCCCTCCCCTCACTCTCTCTCTCTCTCTCATAAATAAATAAAATCTTTAAGAAAAAAAAAGAAATGTAAGCCTGATAAGTGATTCCAAAAAATATCTATTACATTTAAAAAGTGGTCTTTGTGTTACCAAAAGGAATGGTAGTCCCATTTCAAGAACAATAATGACAATGGCGTCTTTCACTTCAGAAGTTAAGGTCTTTTCTCAAATTTTCCCATAAGGGGACAATTAACCCTTAATTAATATAAAGTTCACAATGGATGTATAAATGAATCACAATTTAGGATTAAAGTTCTAATGAGATCTTCATGAAATAGTGAAGTAGTGACAGAATTATCCTCTGGCCTTTGGCCAGATTTAAATTATGAAAGTGTTTCAATAAAAGTTGTTGAGGTTTTTATTCCTCACAAAAGGTAACATATAGAGAATAAATATGCTTTCTAAATACTATCAGCTCCCTAAATGCACTTTTCAAAAAATACATAGTTAAATGCCAAAAAAAAGAATCATTCTTTCTAATCTGAAAAGTCTAAAAAGCTTTTCCAAATAAGAATTTTGACACTTATATTTTTAAAATGAAGCCTTAGCTTTTCTCGAAGCAATGTTTTAGAGAAAATCACATCACATATCAATTTGCACTTAAATATTTATTTTGAAGCATTAGTACTCCATAGAATTTAATAGTCAGTCACAGTAGAATAAAATACGTTTTATATAAACAAGAGAATTTTTCTGAAATATTGTTTTAAGATAATTATGAACTGTTTTAAAGCAAAAGTAATACATTTTAAAAGATACATTATCACAAGTATTTACCTCTAATTACAATATTTGAGGAAGAAGAACCAATTTACACTTACGATAGATATAATACTTGGATAATGCATGTAAAATATTAAATAAATTATATTTTAATAATGTAAAATATAATATAAAGTATTACTGGAGCATTGTAAAGTTTGAAACAAAATACTAAATACTATAATTATATCAATTTGCAGGATAAACAGTACTTAATTTTTAGATAATGTCTTTAAAATAATTATAACTTTGAGTGAAATATATAAGAAAGTTTACACTAGTCAAGTACCAGTGTTTGCAGAAGGCAAATTTCAACAAAAGTAGAAAAAACTGAGGGAAATATAAAGTAGCAGAGCTTTATTCACACTTATTTCTGCTTAAAAGTCTTAGGCAAGAAATAAGATTAGACATTGGATAATAATCAAATTGCTCTGTTTTTGCCATTGCAAAGACTGCTGACCTTGGCTTATGATTATGTGTCCATGATGTCTAATACATTGATAAACTAGACATTTTAATTACCATTCTATTTGCAGGACAGCAAACGTCCAATTATTTGTAAACTTAACGACAAACTGAATTATATATAAATGATTAGCAGTGTTAAGTGGCTTTAGCATATGGAGATGGCTGTAATCGAAAATGGCCAACTTTTCTTGGCAGGCAACTCAGGGAGATAAAGGTGGAACTAACTTGATCAATGCTTCTTTATTCACCAATCACTCCTAGTGCCTCTGCAACAGGCAACTGCAACCAGTGTTCATCAGGTCCCAAAATATGACTGATCTACAAAGCATTCTGACAAATACGAGCCAACTTCACTTTGAGCAATTCTACTGCAATTCTCCCCTCTTTTAGAAATTTGGGAAGTAGACACACAAAAGCAAACTTGCTTGGTGGATGTCCCACATCAAACATCTTAAAATTCAAAGAAATCTTGCAGATCCTTCCACATTATATTACCTTTTGTAGATGGCTGATTAAGAATATATTTTTTAAGGAGGGCACGTATTACATGGAGCTCTGGATGTTATATGCAAACAATGAATCATGGAACACTACATCAAAAACTAATGATGTACTGTATGGTGACTAACATAACATAATAAAAAAATAAAAAATAAAAATAAATTTAAAAATTAAAATTTTTTAAAAAAAGAAATCTATTTTCTGAAGCTACAAATACATCCAGAATGTAAAAGCTTATCAAATAATCCAAGTATAAGATAAAATAGTTTGTATTAAATAAAAACAAAATTCAGACAAGAGTCAGAAAAGGAAAGGATCTGTTTTTCCTTCTCTTGAAACCTGCTTTCCATGAAATCCCTTCTCTACTCTGCAGAGTAAAGGGAATAGGATCAGCCATGCAGCACAGTTGGATTATTAGCCAAGGATACCCTCTAACCTTTATATTTATAGGAATCAGTGGGTTATGACTTTCTTGGCAAGTTTTAGGAAGGAGGTATATTCTACAGTATAAAATGTTATTTTGGGGGCACCTAGGTGGCTCAGTCAGTTTGTTTCAGGTTGTGATCCCAGGGTCCTGGGATGGAGCCCCGTTTTGGGCTCCCTGCTAAGCGGGAAGTCTGCTTCTCCCTCTCCCCTGCCCATGCTCTCTCACACACACACTCTCCCTCAAATAAATAAAAATCTTTTTAAAAAATAAAATCTTATTTTGTTGAAGTTCTTCAAATGCTCTATGTAATGATTCTTTATTCCCTGTGGTCATTTTTTGCTTATAAAACTAGTTCCCCTATGGGGAAACTCTTTTCATGGATAAGGGATAACATCCTAACACATGGTCTTTATAAAGCTGTAGAGCAAAGAAATTTTTCTTCTAACATTAAATGATACCTTACTGCTGATCCTGGCATCCTAAAGGCACAAATGAGCAGCATGACATAATTGAGAAAAGGAAGGAGGAGGTATTGTTGGTCACAGACCAAGAAACAACCTCAAATCAGAGTTTCTTTAACCGAGTCTGATGGCCAAATACCATACATACATTTATAATCTCTGAGTTCAAATTAAATTGCCTGACTTCAAGCTATTATTTTTTTTTCCTCTAAGGAATCTGAGATTCAGAAAAGCACCTTGCAACTTGGAAAACTACTGAATTCTGAAGGTAGGCTCATCCTCCTTCCTTTTCTGTTGCAATTCCTTGTTAATGTTCTTTATTTTGCAGATGTCCTAGATAATGGGTTTATCCCTTATTGGAAAGAAAGTGTTCATTTTAGTCTTGCACTAGACATATTCACAAGAATATAGCATTTGAGAGTGTGTATATATAATATTGCAAAATGAGAAATATCATTAACTCCTTTATTCTCTCCATTTTCAACAGATAACCTTGACTGGTTTATCATAAAAACAATCACCTCACCTAAATACCTACAACTTCCTTTTTCTTTATCTCAGTGTCTCTGTGTTTTTACTCTTTGTTGTTATAGCTGGACAATATTTTGAAGTATTAGGTGATGTGTTCCCCCATCCCCTGTCATGTTCAACTTCTTTACTTGTACTCAGAGGACCTAGATTCAAGTTCACACTCCCCTTCAGTTAGAAATTCACTTACCCATGGTTTTCAGGGTTGGGCCAATATAGGGGCAAAAAACACACTCAACACAAGAATTAGAATCAAGTGCATTTTTATGGAGCTCCAAGTGAAGATAAAAGGCTTTACTGTTTGGGGAGAATAGGATCCCAGAGACAACAGCAACAAAGCAAGTTAGATAGAAGGTTATGAGTATCACAGAAACAAACCAGACTCCTCCCTCCCCATCCACTCAGTAAAGACCTTTAAACAACCAAACCAGATAGTCATCCACTGATTATCCAAGAGAAATCCTGCACTTTTACATTCCTAGACTTTGCTCAACATCCCCCAACCTACTACCAGCCACCTAAGCACACTGTGTGGACAACCCCAATTTAGTTGGTCAGAACTCATAGAAGACTCTAGAATCATGGGTACATTGGATCTTAGACACCTAAAGATAGTGAATGAATGAAGAAGGCATAGCCCTGTACCTGTCAGAGAGACCAGACAGAATCATGTGAGATCTCCCACTGAACTGAAGATTTCTCCTAGCCTCTTCATTCTGTCCAGGGCATAAAGAAGGTAAGTCTCGAGAATCCCTCCATGAGGCGCCTGGGTGGCTCAGTAGGTTAAGGGTCTGACTCTTGATTTCAGCTCAGGTCATGATCTCAGGATCATGAGATCAAGCCCCACATGAGACTCCACATAGAGCCTGCTTAAGACTCTCTCCCTCTCCCTTTGCCCATCCCCTGCACATACTCTCTCTCTCTCTCTCTAAAAATAAAACAACACCAAAACAAACAAAACATTTAAATGGTGAATCCCTCCAACTGTGCTCTTACACCTAGCTGCCCCCTCCTCTTCAAGATCTGTTTCCCTTAATTTCCTGTGTGACCATTTCTCCCTTTCTCTTTTGCTCCAAGGGCCATTTTCCCTCCCCTAGCCCACACTAAAGCTCAAAAATGATTCAAAGGAATCGCTGACCTAATTAGAAAGCATTAATTCCCTTCTCTGAGGCTTACTTGCCAGACTGGCATTTCCCTGTGAAAATTAGGTTCCTCTGGGCTGAGATAAGGAAACAGAAAAGGCAGGACAGTAACTCAAAACCGTAGAAGGAATCCAAAGCGTAAGGCAGAAGGAAAATCTTTTGTGAAGAGGACTAAGGTGCACAGTGGAAGGGACTTTGAAAATGAAATATCTATGTGAGTAAACCCCCTCCTCCCACCTCATCTGTGGATAATCCATTATTCAACACTCTTGGAGACCTATAGGGCCTCCTGAACCACTAGCTGCATCCCATAAACTTTGATATGTTGTATGTTATCATTTTATTCAAACAGCTTCTAGTTTCTCTTGTTATTTCTTAGATCTAATGACTATGTGGAAGTTTTATTTCCACATGTTTGGGGTTTCTGGTTATGTTACTGTTATAGATATCTCACTGAATTCCATTGTTGTCAGTGAACAATATGATTTCAATATTTCTAAATTTATTGAGACCTGTTTTATTACCATAATATGGTCTATTCTGTTAAAATACATGTACACTTCAAAAGAATGTGTCTTTTTGTTATTTTTGCCTACACTGTCCTATGAATATCAAGTCAAAGTGATTGGTAGTGCTGTTCAGTTCAACTCCAGGTTCATTTTGTTTTATTTTGCTTTGTGGGTTTTTTTGACCTAATTGTAGATTTTATTTCAGGAACTGATAGAACAACTATGATTGTGTGCTTGACTATTTCTCCCTTTAATTCCATAATTCTTGCCTCATGTTTCTTGAAACTTTGCTATTGGGCCCAGGCACATTTGTGAATGCTATGACTTCCTGAAGAATTATGTTTGTATCATTATGAACTATCCCTCTTGATCTCTGGTAAGACATTCTGTTTGCAGATCTATTTTATCTGGCTAATACATGGCAAACTCAGCTTTCTTATGCTAGTTTGCCCAGTATATGTTTCTATATCCATTTACTTTAGCCTATGTATTTATATTTATCACTTTTATATGGCATAGAGTTGGGTATTGTTTTTACTTTTTATTTGAATTGATTCTAACGATATCAGCCTTTATTTGTAGTGTTTAGGGGTTTTTTTATTTGAATATTTTTAGAATTCCTTTTCAGTTGTTTCTGTTGCTATTTTAGTTAATGTTCTTTGCATTCTTTTTAACAAGTTGGCCTAAGGACTACAATATATGCCCTTGATTCTTCACACCCACAGAGTTAATATTACTACCTCATATAAAGTATAGAAATCTTGCACACTTATAGGTTCATGCCTCCCCTCCTTTATGTTATGATGGTTGTATCATTCATTTTAAACCTCTAGATAAAATGTAAAGCTTTGTGCTTTAAATGCTTACACAATTTATAAAGATGTGGGGGGAAAACAAAACAAAAATTTCCATTTATATTTATCCAGATATTTACCATTCATTTCTGATGCACTTCATACTTTCCTGAGAATTGAATTTCTATCATTTTTTTCATTCTAAAGAACATCCAAAGAAAATTACTAATCAATAGGCATAAAGTTTTAGCTAAGCAAGAAGACTAAGTTCTGCTGTAGAATGTCGAACTAACTTTGCAGATACTTTCCTAGCTCTTCACCATCTAGAATTCTCCACACTCTTCAAGAGTGAAGCTGTAGGGGCGCCTGGGTGGCACAGCAGTTAAGCGTCTGCCTTCGGCTCAGGGCGTGATCCCGGCATTATGGGATCAAGCCCCACATCAGGCTCTTCCGCTATGAGCCTGCTTCTTCCTCTCCCACCCCCCCTGCTTGTGTTCCCTCTCTCGCTGGCTGTCTCTATCTCTGTCGAATAAATAAATAAAATTTAAAAAAAAAAAAAAGAGTGAAGCTGTAAAACAATGCTGTAGTTCCCCAGGCAACAATGATGTATTATATATTTAAAATTTTGTTAAGTGTTCCCTGGTTAGCTTTCTATAAAAGACCAACCC
Source organism: Ursus americanus (assembly GCF_024610735.1). Taxonomy (NCBI): domain Eukaryota; kingdom Metazoa; phylum Chordata; class Mammalia; order Carnivora; family Ursidae; genus Ursus; species Ursus americanus. The sequence goes on from NC_142137.1 coordinate 22,071,146, forward strand.
TAAAGGCCCTCATTGGCAACCCTGTCAGGACCCTTCCCACTCTTGACAGCTTTTTCTGTATCTTCATTTAATAAACTTCTATCACCGTAGTCACAAAAAAATTAAATAATTAAATTAAATTAAAATTAAAAATATATTTAAAGAAGAGGGCAAACAAATCTCATGTTATGTATTGTCACCACATAAAATATGAAGGAAAATAAATTTTAAATAAGTAAATAAATGTTCTTTAGCATATCTTGTAATGCTGGTCAGCTGATGACAAATTTTCTTAGTATGTCTTGAAAATGTATTTTACCTTCATTCTTTTTTTTCTTTTTAAAGATTTTATTTATTTATTCTACAGAGGTAGAGACAGCCAGCGAGAGAGGGAACACAAGCAGGGGGAGTGGGAGAGGAAGAAGCAGGCTCATAGCGGAAGAGCCTGATGTGGGGCTCGATCCCACAATGCCGGGATCACGCCCTGAGCTGAAGGCAGACGCCTAACCGCTGTGCCACCCAGGCGCCCCTTTACCTTCATTCTTAAAGGTGTTTCCAGTGAAACAGGCCCTGGATTGACACGTTTTTTATTGTCTTTGTTTTTTCTTTTCAGTTCTTTAAAAATGTTTTATTCTCTCCCAGCCTCCATGGTTTCTTATGAGAAGGCAGTTGTTAATTAGATTGTTGTTCTCCTGTATGCAATAGGTCATTTTTCTCTTTCAAGATTTGCTCTTTATGACTTTCAACAGTTTGACTATAGTATGCCTTGACATAGGCATATTAAGCTTCATTAGTTTGGTGTTTAATATCTTGTATCTACAAATTTTCTATCTTTTACAAAACTTGGGAAAATATTTGGTATATCTCTAAAAAATTTTTTGGCTCCACTATCTTTCCTGTTTCTGATTTTCTAGTTTCCTATATGTTGGACTGTTTGATATTATATGACAGTTCACTAAGGTTTTGTTCATTCTTTTTTTCAATCTGTTTTCTCTTTGTTCCTCACCTTGAATAATTTCTATTGATCTTCAAGTTCACTTACTTTCCTGTCATGTTCATTCAGCAATAAGTCCATCCAGTTAATATTTTTATTTTAAAATTTATATTAAGTTCTAAAATTTACATTATTTTTTTCTTGTGTCTATTTCTCTGAAATTTTATCCATTGAAAACATGTTTTATTTTACTTCACAGAGAACAGATATCTTAGTCCCTCTATGATCCTTGCCTGTTAAGCTCTAACACCTGGTTGATCTTGGAGTCAGCCTCAGTTGATTTTGCTTTCTTTTGAGAAGGTGTCCCATTTTCTTGGTACTGTGCATGTTGAATACTTTGGCATTGTGTCTTCAACATTATGTTAACTTGTGGAGAATTTGAGTGCAGTTTTTCTCCAGTGAACGTGATTTCCTTTGTTTTAGCAGATAATTTTTTGAGCTGGACTTCAACTTCCAACGCTGTTGGGCAAAAATTCCAGTCATTTTAGGTTACATTACATTGGGGGGTGGCGGGAGAGGAAGAGAGAGAGAATCCTAAGCAGGCTCCATGCCCATCATGGAGCCCAAGGCAGGGCTTGATCTCACGACCCTGAGATCATGACCTGAGCCAAAATCAAGATTCAGATGCCTAACTGACTGAGCCACCCAGGCACCCCTCAATTTTTTTCTTTAAATCTGAACTGCTCTGAGTCTGTGCTGCACATATATCATTCAAGGGAAATTGAGAGATGTAGGTAGATAAGTTTGTAGATATCTCTCTAGCTCTTCACCTTCTGGAATTCTCCACACTCTTCAGCATTCAGTTTCCCAGCCTCATTTTTGTAGTCCCCCGGGTCAGAAAGATGAGATTATTCCATCGGAGCCCCAGCTGCCACTGTACATGGTACACTTTGTCATTATAAGTGCTCACTGTGTCACTCAGAGGACACCTAGCCCTAGACTATAAGCCTCAGAAAGAAAACAGTGGTATAGTTAGTTGGTCATCTCCCCTCTAAAAAAACATGCACTCCTCAGTAGAGTCTATTTCTGTTCACTCTTCAGTAGCTCCAGAGTTGCTTTTTGCATGATTTCCAGCTTTTATAGTTTGGGGGGGGGGTTTGGGGGGGGAGGGTGTTGTTTGGTTTTTGTTTGTTTGTTTTGTTTTTTTTTGGCAGTCAGATCATTTAACAGTGTCTTACCCTAACATACATGGAAGCAGATGAACTTGGATCATTTGTAACACCCTCTTTCCCTCAAATCTCACATTTAATCCTTTCATAAATACTGCTGCTTTTACCTTAAAACTATATCCACCATCTGGACAGCTCCATGACCACACTGTTTGAAGTCACCAACCCCTCTCCCCCGCCCCGGATTCTTGTCATAACTTCCTAATTGGTCTTCCTCCTAGTTTTGTTCCCCTACAGTGTGGAGACACTGCAGCCAGAACCATCTTTATAAAACATCAGTCAAATCATGCCACCCCATTATTCAAAATCCCCCAATGGTTCCCCATTTCACTCAGTAAAAATCCAAGTTCCTTACAATCTGCTACAGAAGTTATGGGATCTGGGCCTCTACAACCCCTTGATACCCTAATATCCTCCACCTGCACTCACTCTTCTCCAGAGGACCATCCTTCCCTTATTGTTTTTCAAACACACTCCTTTGTGTTTTGCTATAACTCTTCTGGAACACTCTTCCCCAGAAATATCCATTGCTCATTCTTTCACTTTACCCGTTCTCTAATCAAACATCATTTAACAGTGGAGACTTCTCTGACCACCTCCTATAAAACAGCCCTCACCCTTCTCTTTTGCTCTCCATTCTTAAAGTTGGCTTTTGCCTTCAACAGGCTGGCCTGACCTATTATATCCTCAGTAATGTATTTGTTTCTTTTTTACTTCCACTCACTAGAAGTTAAGTTCCTTTAAAATAATAGCTTGTTCTGTTCTTTTTTGTATATCCAGATCTTAGAAGACTGCCCAATTCATAGTAAATATTGATTAAATAATTTGCTGAGAAGATGAATCAATGGTTTAAATTCCATTTTGACAATGAGAGCTTTCATAAATTTGAGTAAATGTCTCCATATCTTTAAATATCATTAATATGCACTTAAATTTTTCCTATTTTTAAATACCTCAAAATACTTTGTACCTAATTTAATACACAAATAGCTTAGTTCTTTTACACATCTCTTAAAAGTTTCAAATAAATATAAAGTGGAAACCCAGAGGGTTTGAAAGGCTCTTAACTAAGGAAAGTATAGTTATCATTCCAGGTGAACTGATGTTACCTTCTTTCTCAAGCCATTTGAAGATACTGGATGAAAAATTTATGACCACAATACACAGTGTTATTGGCCAGATTTATGACCACGAAGGTGTACTTTGAGGCTGCATATGTCCAGTGCAATTCTATTTAGTTGCAGATAAACATGGTGAGCCCTTTAGAGTAATATAACAACATCAACTCAGATACCATGCCATTCAGACAGGGTTGATATGTAAGTCTTCTGGTTCAGTTTAAACCCTAAAGAATAATAGCCTTTTCTAGCTCATTGACTGATTTTGGTAGTTGTATTCTGTGACCCCACCTTGATTTCTTCACAAGGTGAATATACTCAACCCATCTGTTAACCAAATGAATCTGACCATTAGTCAGAGCTTTAAGGTCTTTTTAAAGTCAGAATTCATTTTCCTTATAGATTTCTCCTTCTCTGATACCACTCTTCCTTTCATAAAAATGAAAACCTTATTTCACTTCATTGAGGCATCCTTATTTGAGAGGTTCTTAAATAAATTCAAGTAACAGAAACTCCAGTTGAATCAGCAGTCCCTGATTCTCCTCTCTTCTGCCTTCGCCATTCATACTACTTCCCCAGCTCTTCTCAGGGCTGTGATGTAAATTTCTGACCACCATAACCATACAAAGCCTCTAAGGGAAGGTTGCTTGCCTTATTATTCTAACAAAGGTGGAAAAAACCTGTATCTTCTTGGTTCCATTAAGGAGACCATTCTAATTTTACTAACCATAATTAACACTTATTTAGTGCCTATTATTATGTGTTAGTCACTTTACATATGATATCCCATTAATGTTCATAGTGAAGCAGGAACCTACCCTATTTTGCAGATGAGAAAACCGATGATTGGAAAATTCAAGTAAATTTCTCAAGTTCACACTGGCAGAGCCAGAACACAAACTTCAGTATGTCTCTTTCTCCTCTACACAGCGTAGGGTGAGGCCACAAACATAAAAACTTAGAGATGGTCAAGAGGTCAGGTTTACAGAGTGTATTATTTATCACCATAAATTAAAATTAATTATTTAAAACCAGAAACTGACTTGGCTGACGCAGCCTAAGGTACAAGCTGCCTGATTCCTTTTCAACAGTTAATTTCATCTGTGTGGATACTAGTAAATGGAGACTGGTCAAAATTACTCAAACTTCTGGTCTCATGAAGATTTTGACTGGCCCATAGCCAAGTCTGGAAGGATCTCAATCTTTCAGTCCTTTCACTGACTGCAGACCTCACATGACCTTCCTTTCTGCATCTATACCTGCTGCTGAGGATTGGCATGGGGAGTTGGACTCACTCATAGCCCACACGGCCTTGAAAAGGTCAACAAGGGCCATCTTTCCCAAAAGGCTCACCGCATGTTACCAGCTATAATGGCCAAAAATCATCAGAAGTAAGTCTTGGATATCTATGTTAAAGAACTATATTCACAGCACTAGGGATAGTCATCTGACAAAGTCCCTGCAGTGAAGATAGAAAAAAGTCAGGAAGTTAAAGACAAAGGAAATTGGCCAATCGTCCAAAACTCAAGAAGGAAAGCAGGCTATATTAGGGCAGTCTGACAGCAGGTGGCATGGAGCCAATCACCAGAATGAGGACATAGGAGATGTATTAAAGTTTTAAGAAGGGCTAATAAGAGTAAGACAGATCCACAGATTGGGGGGGGGGGCAGTAATGGGGATGATAGCAAGGTCCCATGACAAAGTCTTAAGTCTATAGCAATAAAACCAGAATCCCAGGTACTTAAACTGCCATAAAGGTGGAGATTTTTTCACAAAAACCAAGGCAGGTAGATGCCCTTTTACTATAATCATGGTAGAAGATTTGTAATACTAATAGCAAGGTTGATTTCTTGCTGAGTTACAGATCCTTAAATTCTTCCTGACAAAGAATAGAACCAATCCCAGTGCCTGGGGAATTCTAAATGGGAAGAAGGTTCAGGAAAAGCAAAGCCCTAACCTCCTAGGCTTTATTTCAAAGGCTGTGTATTCCTTTAACTAGGCATTAGCAAACTCTGTACATGAAGTACCAAAAGGTAAATATTTTGGGTTTGAGAACCATACACTCCATTCCTTATGACAATTACTCAACTCTGCCATCGTATTGTGAAAGCAACCACAAGTAACATGTCAACAAATATGTAAACAAATGAGCATCGCTGTGCTCCAATAAAACGACTTATAGATGTTGAAATTTGACTTTCATATAATTTTAATGTGTCATGGAATCACTTAGTGAGCTGACAAGGTCCAGCGATGAAAGCCAATGGAGACAAAGGAACAAACTCTTAACAACTGAACTTTGGAAATTGCCCACGTTTCTCCATAAATGAAAAGGTTTTTTTTTTTTAAGTTTTCATAGTTTTTCTTTTTGCATTTTTTTTTAAAGATTTTATTTATTTATTTGACAGAGAGAGACAGCCAGCGAGAGAGGGAACACAAGCAGGGGGAGTGGGAGAGGAAGAAGCAGGCTCCCAGCAGAGGAGCCTGATGTGGGGCTCGATCCCTTAACACCGGGATCAAGCCCTGAGCCGAAGGCAGACGCTTAACCGCTGTGCCACCCAGGCGCCCCTCTTTTTGCATTTTTAAAAACTTTCCTCCTGTGTATTATAGTAACACATGCTTATTGGTATTTATCATTTTAAATCTCTCCCCTCCATCCTCATATCTTTTGGAAACTTCCAAGATAATGCTTTAAAGAAGCTCTGGGATTTTGCTTCATATAATTATTCTTTCTACTGTCACACCTCCCACTATGATATGATATAGTATGAAAAGGTTAAAGCACACATATCAGCCCTACCTGGAAATATCCTTTTTCCAAGTTAAGAGAATTAAAATCTAGATTTGGAAAGTGAGAGGTAGAAAAGGAAAAAAAAAGTAACTCTCTGCAAAAAGGTTGCCAAGTAAAATAAGACTGAAACAAGAAGTATTCCAAGATAAAAGAACTTCCTTGTTTGAAAATTCTGTATGGTTCATGCTTAATTATTCATACTAATGAAGAACAGGAAACATACAAAACTGAATAAACCAAAACCATTTATAATTCTATTGAAGGTCCTATACAAGTTTCCAAAGTGTGAGGATTAATTGTCCTCTTTAAAATAATTTAATGATCTCCCCACAACAAAATGCATGTTTATACGTTCAATTTGTACGTTCAATTTGTACACAATTGGCAGAAATCTTCTCTAAAACTATTTATGATACTACCACACAACTGCATTCTAAACAACAGTAACTAAAACAAAACTGGAAATCAAGTGAACAGATGCATCATTATGCACAGATTAAACATAATGAAAATAATAACAATAATAGTTACCACTTATTGGGCACTAACGATATGTCATCCACTGTGCTATGTGATTTAAATGCAATTTTCATTTAATTCACTCAAAAACCCTATCAAGGAAGTAATATCTTGCTTTCTATTTTACAGATGGTAACATGTTTAACTTGCAATGGAACTTAAAGGTTTTAAAGTCCTACTCTGTTCTTATACAGAGGGAGAAACTGGATTCCAGAAGGTTGTCAGTTACCATGGGTCATAGCTCATCAACAAAGCTGTGGTCAATAGAGCAAGCCTTTAGGGCCCACTTCCTCCCTGGTACAATGTAGTCTCCCAAGGTTTTGCAGAGTTGACCCTGTAAAGATCCACAGCTGGGGTCTGCATCATGGCCATCTGTTTTAGAGACCAGAGCCTAGTAGACACTAAATTTTCCTGCTTCACCCATCAAATACTTGTTGTACACTTAACTGTGTGCCAAGCATGGTTCCAAACATTTATTTTTCTAAAACTCAAATTCATGTTTTTAACAAAACATTGTGCATGAATAGTCTCAAGTTACACTGTGAAAACAATTGTAAAACATCATAATCACATGTCAATATTTTGCAAATCATAGTATGAACACAGGGATAGGTGTCTGGGGTAACGCTGGCTCTAAGAAGTGACACGCTCCTGCATATAAGGCAATTGTTTGTTAACAACTAGCTTATCTGGATCACAAAAAAGAGCATTTTACATTCTTACATGATAGTAAAACATTTATATATAAGTAAAAAAATATATTTTAGTTACATGTTGGGAAAGGTGGTTTTGAGTTGACATATAATGTGTCACACTTTCTCCCCACTTATGATAGAAGGAAACAGGTTTCCAATTAACATTTCCACACAGAACTTGCAATTTTCTGGAATGGATTATCAACATTAAGGGGGAAATGACTGGTAGACAGAAATCCCTGCTCTGGTGAAGCTTACATTCTAGACGGACTAAAGACAGTATGAATAAATGTGAGTATATTGCATAGTTTGTCAGATTGTGATAAGTACTAAGAAGAACAATTAAGCCAGCAGCAAGGTAGGGAGTATGCATATGCATGGCAGGGGCAAATGTAACTTGGGAGGCCTCCCGGAGAAAGTGAAAACAGACTAAAACCTAAAAGAGGTGAGAGCCAACTATAGATATATGTTAGTGAGGGACATTCCACATAGAGAAACAGTGCAAAGAATATTCCTGGTGAAATTCAAGGGCATCAATTTGGAATGTGGCTGGAGGAATGTGAGGAAGAAAGGGGAAGGTAATGACTTAGGAGAAACAATGGAGGAAGGGGCATACAGAAATAACAATGGTGGTAACAACAGAAAACAGTTATTTTTCTGATATTGAACTCTGTCAGCACCCCAAGGTATTTTCATTGTCTTTCTACTTTACCTAACAGAGCAGCCTTGCACATAAATCTTCCCCCATCCACTTTCTTGAGAACTGTGTGATAATAGTAAGACAGTTAATTATGGGGGAAGGTCTGTTTCACAGTCACGGTTATTATAGCAACCACTCAAATCTCATGGTACAAAGCTTCATTTGTATGCCTTTTTATTCCTCACTTCTACAACTCATGTATAGTACAAAAGGGCACACAAAATGTGCCCTCCTTTGCTGAGGGCCAATGTGCCATGATGCACTGAAACAGGTTGACAGGCCATGATTGTGTCTCCCTTCCCCAGAATTGTTTAAGAATGGAATTCCTTTCAGAGGACAGGAGTCCCACCCAAAAAAAACAGGAATAGATGGACTTTGATGAGCCCTCTCAACAGAGAGAGGCTATATTATCTCTGTGAGTGTCTTGTAGGGGTAAATTATCTAATGATTTTAAAGAGATTTTATTTTCTTCCCAGGGAAAGAACATGATGCATAAGTCATACGGATTGCTGTCAAGTTGAAATGTTGTTCAAAACTATATACTTCTAACCAGGTGGGTGTTTTTTTTTCTTTTCTTTCAATACCAGAGGGGTGCTGTCATGAAATTAATTTGCTCCCCAAATGCTTAAGACCAGGACATGAGGGAAGCAGAGGTCAGACCCAGACACACGGGCTGGGAAAAAGAATGACAATACAGATTCTGATGACAGCTCTGTGCTGACACAGAGGCAGATGAGGAGAAAGACACAGAAGCTTTGAAGGTGAACAGGAGGATAAATGGAAGAGGGTAGTCTGAAGAAGAGAGACATTTTAAAATGGCATTTCCAGGAAAGTGGTAGGTTGAATTATTGTCTGTGATGATACTAGTACGTTCTTAAGAGAAGCCTGGGGTTAAAGAAGGGAGACCATCATTCAAAGACTTTATGTAAGGAGGGGGAGGAAACACAGAAAGCTAACTGGAAACATAGCCTAGAACATAAACATCATTGAATGTCTGATGACTTGTTAACAACAGTAAAAGAAAACAGAAGTGATAATGTCATCGGGAAAATATGTTCCATTGTATCCTCTCATCATTGTATGTATTTTATTCTTGCAGAATATTTTTTGAAAAAAGTTAAACATAACTTATGCAACCTAGTCTTTTTAAGAGGAAAAATGGAAAGCCAACATATGACACAGATGAAGTGTTAATTTTTAAAGCAAAAATGTTAAGAAAAAACAAACTGAGGGTTGCTGGAGGGAAGGTCGTGGGGGGATGGGGTCACTTGGTGATGGACACTGCGGAGAGCACATAATATAATGAGCACTGGGTGTTATATAAAACTGGTGATTCACTGAACTCTACCCCTGAAACTAATAATACACTATATGTTAATTAAATGAATTTAGATAAGAAAATAATTTAAAAAGAAGAAACATTTTCTAACTGTGAATGGCATAAAATGGAAAACAAATTCTTTTGGGGGCAAAAGGCAGTTCCAATTTGCAACTGTGCCAACAGCATGGATTACGTCCCATTGCTTGGCTGTGATTCTAATGTTTGAGCAGTTCTTGAGGGTTCTGATGCTAAGAAGTCATGGTTGGGTATGGAATGCACTTTCCTAGTTAAAATAACCTTTCTCCTGTGATTGAGACTGAGAAGAGGAAAACTCTATCATACTACTCTAGATCAGTAGCTATCTGTAATGATTACTCAGGAATATTGTTCATGTGTTTGAGAACTCCATAGAGCTAGGAACTGTGGTATAAGATACTGTATACGCAGAGTCTTTAATCATAAGAATGAGGCCACATACTGCAGGTATACATGCAATCATACTTTCTTCAGAGATGCAAATTCTTCTCTTACTGACAAAATATTTGAATAAGATAAACCACACATTACTAACTAGACAAAGAAAAATAGGATAAAGAGTGGAGTAGACAGACCAACAGGCACTTCACTTCAGTGCTCTGGTGAAGGGGTCTAGGAAATGGAGAAGAAATGAAAGACACAGAACTTGCAAAGTCGAAGGTGCTTACCCTGGCCAGATGGCACTTGCACCTTTCACTGTAGCAAATGAAATCATAAGGGTTGGTGGAGGAGATGGACAATTTTGAAACAACAGAAACACAGCTTGCACAGTCCTCTGATTACACCCTGTCCCAGTGTCCTTTTTCCTGAGCTATGAAGGCTTTAATCACTGAGCCCTACAAATGCCCTCATGTCTTAGCATTGAGACTAGCTTTAAGTTCAAGAGCCTGGGATGAGAGGCAATTCTGTGGATCCAACCATATAAAAGAGGTGGCATTTTAATAAAATATATAAAGAAGGGATTAGAAGAAAGCACATATAGGCAAAAGTGTGAACTAGATATTCATAGACTCAAGAACTCTTACCTCTGACAGATACTTTAGAGGTAAGGAAGCTTAATCCTCTTATTCTCTTCTAAACAAATGAGGTCTGAAAAAATTAAAGTACCTCATATAATAAACAATAAATGTGTGATAAAAAAATTACTTGCCTGCCCTTTAGTTTATGGCAGAGTTAGAAATAAAACCCAGATCCCTTCTTTTCAATACTCTTTCTATCACACAGCACAGCTATGCCCTCTTCCACCAAATCCAAAGTGTCATGGGCATAATTCCATTCTCAAGTGTGCCATTAATTAAATGTAGGACTCAGGCAAAAGTAATTACCCTCGGCCTCAGGAGTGTGTTAGTTACATATCTCTTAAAAATTAAGAAATGTCTCCACCAGTTTAAAGTGTCCATCCTTGCTGTTACTACAGTTAACTGACAGCCAGTACTAAACCATGAGCAAGTAATACATATTAGTGTTAGATCAATTAGTAATTATTTTCTCCTGGGAATGCAAAAGTTGCCAAAGGATAGCTCAGAACCCTTATTTGAAGCTTCTGAAAAACTAAGTTACTATTGTCCTTGTTTTTCATTTTCTGAAATAGATGCAAGAAAATGTGGCCTTAGGGTAATGTGTATTTGGTCCATCCACAGGGCAAATTGCAATCACTCCTCACAAGGCCTAGCAGAGGAGCTAGGAAATAGTCCCACAGGTTGTTTGACAACTAAAACTCTCCTAGGCCAACTAATATGAAAATTTATCTTTGGGTATGCCCCTAGGGTTTTCCTTCATCTCAAAGGAAAGCCAACTGACCAAGAAACAAAAGAACTTCTCTATCAGGGACTTCATGTCATTACCCCAATCTTAGCAATAAGCCATCAAAATGAATTTGCTAAAAGTTACACTCACATATGTGTTCCCAACATCACACAGGTAAGCATATCAGGAGAATCCTATACTTAACGTTTTTTGCCAACATCCAGCATATGGATATTTTTTAAATTGAAGACTACTTAATTTTAAATAAACAGCATTCTGCTTTTCTTGACCAAAAACCATCATCTCCTTTTCATTGTGTGTTCTTTGCTCTATTATCCTTAGGTGAACTACCCTTTAAACTATACTTTTTATAACTGTTTTTGTGTTATATTTTCAGTAGACATGGAAAATCAGCTTATGCCCTCTGTTTAGTTTAAATGAACCATGACATATTTATGTTGTTTCTCTCTAAATTCCTAACAAAGCAGACAAAACTATTGCCATATATAACTATGTACCATACACACACACACACACACACACACACACAAATATAAAAGTTGAAGTAAGCTATGTCACTTTAAAGAAAGTTTTGGTAGTCAGGTTTGGGTGTATATAACGTGCTCGCTCATTTTCCTCTAATTAGAAACACTCTGAGAAAATCCTTCGAGGGCAATTGCTATGGATGACAAGAAGGAATTTTGCTTTGGTTACCCAGGCCTCGTCTTCTCAATTAATTATAATCGAGCTGGGGAAAGTATGACTCCTGAAGCAATTAGCATATGCTTTGGACAAGAAGAGTGAAGAAATCAAAACGATAGTGACTAGATGATCTAACACAGACAGGAACTAACTTATTATTAGACATTGTTCTGAAAACGAAATGTAATAAGGTGAGAGGAAATAGTTCTGATTTATAGACAGTTACAGAACAAACTGATATACCATCACAAGAGAGGGTTTTAAACATTCTAACAGGAAAAAAAGTCTTTTAAATAACAGAAAGCTACTGAGGAAGGGAAAATAAGCGGCTTACAGTTTGTGTCTATACCCAAAGGCTATTTCCTACATGTCAGCCCACTTCCAATGCAGGTGAGGTCAAAAGAGCAAGCATTCTAGGTTCTAATCCTGACTCCATCACTTACTAGCTATTATCTTTAAAAAAGTTATTTAACTTTCTTTACTCAGTTTTCTCATCTGTAAAATGAGAAGAACATTTATACCTAAACCTTTAAAAGTTGCTGGAGAGTTAAACAAGATAACATCTGTAAAGCATTTATAATAGTGTGTATAATACATGTATAGAAAAGTATCAGCTACATTTAGTGATATTATACTTTCTGGGAATCTCTTACATAATCCATCTCATGTTTTGTTCTTTCTTCTACATCATCCACTCTATTTTGTTCAACTAGGTCTTCTCTCTGCCCCCAGTTGCACCTTACATTTTTGGGGGGAGGGGGGTCTCTAATGGATTCATTTCTTAGGGTTTTCATGACAAACTACCATAAATTGGGTGGTTTCAAACAACAAATTTGTTGTCTCAGATTCTAGGAGACTAGAAGTCTGAAATCAGTATAAACAGGGTTGGTTCTTCTAGAGGACTTGCCTCTCTCTCCTAGCTCCTAACAGTGCTGTAATCCTTGGTGTTCCTTGGCTTGTGGATGCATCACCCCAATCTCTGCCTCCATCATCACATGGCATTCTCCCCGCATGTCTGTGTCCAAACTTCCCTCTTCTTACAAGGACACCAATCACCGGATCAATCACCCACCCTAATCCAGTATGACCTCATCTTAGCTTGATAACCTCTGCAAAGACCTTATTTAGAAATAAGTACACATTCAAAGTTATCAGTGAGTAGGACTTAAACATATCTTTTTGGGGGATGCAATTCAACATACAACACTAAGTTTTTGTTGAAATAGGCTCTCATTCTTGAGATTCTCTTTCTCTCATCTAGTCTGTACCTCGGTTCTTCCCATCTTTCATAACTGACTTAGTATTTAAAGCATCCTCAACAAAACTGCAATCCTCCTTCTTCATGTTGCCATGCAGTTGAGAACTTAATGTTTCTGGTATCAGTCTGTCTGCCACACTAGACTCAGCTATTAAGGAGCAAGTGAATCTTAGGACACTTCCAATTCCCCTGGTACCAGTACTCCTCTGGGCAGAGAGAGGACCCTTTATAAATGTTATTGATGGGTTTAGTACTTTGTTAGTTTAATAAATGTAACTATGTGTGTTGTTTTCCTCTGTTTATGAGATACTTTGGGGGGGGATGAAGGAACAACAGATATTCAAGTTGTGTTTTATTTATTATGTTTATTAGACCGAGGAAATTGGCTTGAGAGCACTTAAGCAAGCCATTTTAATAAAAAGCATAGTGTTTGATCCTTGATCAAAAGCAACTTAAACTCTAGTTGGGAAGAAAGAATAGATAACAATTAGAGGGGGAAAAAAGCTTTATATGTTCTGACATTATGTAATTATAGACTAAATTTATGAATTCTGGCACTGAAATAACTAGAAAATAAAGCAACACATGATAAGGAGCTAATTATGTGGGACAAACTACAAAGGCAAAATAAAACTTTGATTTCTTCTTTTCTAAACAAGAAACCGTATTAGATATCTTGTGGATAGGGGGAGGGTTAATTTCCTTTTGTTTCAGTTAATTCACAAAAAAAAAGATGTTGATGTCATTTGATGACTGACAATTATAATGTCTTAGCATTTAATGGGTTTGCAGTCTGGGGATAATTCACTCATGGAAGGAGCAACAGAAAGCCATTTAGCTTACACAAATGTCACATAACATCCCAGACCCTGCAAAGACCTTGATAAAAAGTAGTTCCTCTTCTCTTTAGCTACAGCAGAACTTGAAATCTTAGGATCCTAAGAAACGCCCTAACTGTTGACTCAGGATTGCCTTGACTAAAACATTTCAACCTTCTATTATAGCTGAGAGCTGTCTTCTGGACGTTGTAACTCACTGGGCCACACAAGACCAAGTTTAATCTCTCTCCCACATGACAACCCTTCAAAAGGCTGAAAGCTGCGATCTGTCTCACTGCATTTTCCTTCTCTCTAGCTTAAGCCATATGACACATTACCAGGCCTCTTTCCCTCCTTGTCATGCCGCCTGTGTGTGCCCCACCTTGCCTATCACCCTGTTAAAGGGTAATGCCAAAACTGAATAAAACTTTCAGGTGCCCACTGACAGCCACAGCATATTTATAGCACCAACACCCTAGGAACATCTCACGTCTCTCATCTCTTCTCTACCCACAGCTGCTTCTACTGGAGAGAAATTACTTTGACAGCCTCCTTATTGGACCACTTACCACTCCAACCCTCATATTTTCCTACTTCTTTAATAATAACTTTGTGATATAGGATAATAGCATTTCCATTATTTAAGCATTTCAGTAGGACCTCTATTTTCAGCATAAACATCAAAAAATTTCAATTTCTTAGGAGGACATGAGAGTCAAACAGTATGTGTCAATATTTTTAGCTCATTTTTGTCAACTTCCTCCCCACTTGTTATGGGTTGTATTGTGTCCCTCCCAAAATTCATATGCTTAAGTCCTAACCTCCAGTACCTCAGAATTCGACCTTATTTAGAAATAAGGTCATTACACCTATAGTTAGTTAAATGAGGTCATTACAATAGACTGTAACCCAATATGACTGGTCTCCTAGAAGGGAAATTTAGACAGAGACACATATAGGGAGAAATGCTATGTGACAATGAAGATGGTCAATTACAAGATGAAGAGAGAGGCCTGGAACAGATCCTTCCCTGTCAGCTCCCAGGAGAAACCAACTTTGCCAACAACTTGATTTCAGACTTCTAAACCTCAGGAATTGTGAGACAAATTTCTTTAGTTTAAGCCACCTAGTGTGTGGCACTTCATTTTGGCAAACTAATACATCACTTCCTACTCTCCACAAAAAAGTTCTGAGAGCCAATGAATGAAGATATGATGAAGTATTAATTAATTAGCTTTTGATGTCTAAGAAACCACCCCCCAAATTAGTGGTTTAAAACAACCACCATTTCTTTAGCTCATGATTCCACAAATTGGCAAAGTGAGCTAGGTAGTTCTGGTCTAGGCCAGGTTCAGTGGATTTCAGTGGGGCCCACTCACATAGCAAGGGTCACCTCATGCTGGCTAGGCTATAATGACCTTGAATGGGGCATTTGAGAATGATGGACCCCTCTCCACATGGTATCTCATCCTCCAGTAGGCTGGCCTCAGGAGTTTCAAGAAGCAAAAGAGTAAGTCCCAATGTGAGGAAACATCTCAAGTCTCTTCTTACATCCCATTTGCTACAATCCCATTAGTCAAAGCAAGCCGTGAGACCAAGCCAGATTCAAGGGGTGAGGAAATAAACCACCTCTTCATGGGAGGAATGCAAAGTGGTAGTATTACAAGGGTATAGATACAGGGAGGAAAAGAACATACAAACAGGTTTACAACCACCACATTCTTTTCGTGACCACAAATTCTTATTGTAAACCCTACAGAGGGCGCCTGAGTGGCTGTCAGTTAAGCATCTGCCTTCAGCTCAGGCCGTGATCCCAGGGTCCTGGGACTGAGCCCTACATTGAGCTCCCTGCTCAACAGGGAGCCTGCTTCTCCCTCTGCCTGCCACTCCACCTACTTGTATGCTCTCTCTTTCTGTCAATTAAATAAATAAAATCTTTTAAAAATAAATAAATAAACAAACCCTACAGAAGGTATGAGGTACTGTGAATATACTACTTAAAATCACAAATTTATTTTAAAGCAGACATGCTCCCTGCTTTTATGTCCTGTATCATCTGAGGTAATAGTTAACATGAGAAATCTTAATATTTAAGATAAAGGTATAACATGAAAGTATCCTACAGCAAGCAAATACCAATATGCAGACAGTGAGAGGCAGAGCCTGGAAAAAAAATATATCCTCCAGTTGGAGTGCCTGTCCAGTACAGATGATTCTGTCCAAGGGATATCTGGCAACATCTGGTGACTTTTTTGTCACAATGAGGAGGCAGGAAGTTTCCACTGGCATCTAATGGGTAGAGGCCATGGATACTGCTTAACATCCTACAACGCACAGGACAGCCTCTCACAGCAAAGAATTCTTGACCCCAAAATGTTAGTTCTGCTATTAAGAAACCCTGTTTTAGCCTGAAGATTCTTACCAATTCCAGCAAACTTGGGATGCCAGCTACTGTCATTATTGCTGCCCCTTTCCAGTAGTCCCATTTACTGGAAACTGTCAGGAGAAATCAAAGCATTTCTTCAGCCCTTGCAGCAGGCAACCCCTCTTTGTCCGGATGTGCCCTCCAAGGCACTAGGGCTATAATGATAAACAGGACTCTGTCCTGCCTTCCAGAAGCCCAGAGTCCAGGAGGAACAGGCTTCCTGCCATCCTGGCAGCACCTCCAGTACCTCTAGTCCCTATCTGTACCTCTGTTGTAGGTCACCGCTCCTCAGTGATGTGTGTGCCTCCCGTGCGGGAGACCTCCTCTCATTCACCTCTGGATCCTCAGGGTCCATAAATGTTGCTGAATGAAGCACGTGAGGGGCACATTAAGGAGTGCTTCTCTCTAACCACCGTGTTGTAAAGTCAGTGAGGTGTGTTGTGTTTAAACCCTGAAAGACACATGAAGGTGCATAGAAAAAGATCTGCCAGTATCTATCCTCACACATCTCAGAGTCCGGCACCACCATGTATCCCTAACAAAAAGACAAAAACAGCATTGTGATTCTTTTCATGTAGAATTAACACTAAATGAAGTGTCCGTATGAATGACCAACTCTCCCTCTCCAGGAAAGCCTGGTCTTTTTATTTGATTGCCCAGTGTCATTTCAGGTGATCACTACTTTTAGATCACTGAATGTTTATCTAATACTTGATTTGCGAGTTTTTCATTTGAAGTCTTTTCTCTGTTTTCACTGGTACCTAAAATTTTTTCACTATTTATTTGAATAAATAGCCTCCTAACATTTTACTCCCACATAGTTTAATAGTCATCGAAAAACTGTCATTTAAAAATACTTCCTCCTGTGTGCAAACATCTGGCCTACCCACTTAGCGTTTGAAATAAGTAGTAATTATCTAGACTCTGTTTTGGCATGATATTGGATGACAACTTAAAATCCCAGCCTCTCTTCCCAAACCTGGCTGTTTGTTACTGAGCAGAATTCACTCGATTGGAACTCAAGAGCTTAATTTAGTATAGCATTCTCTTGCCTCCCAAAATTTATAATTAAGTGCTTGGCACTGCTTAGCCACATATTAAGTAAAATCAAAAAATCTAAAAATGGTTCTGGGTAATGGACCTATGTCCAAGGCAAGAAAATTCCGCAGTTTGGATTCTAAGACTGTAACACTGTGGAATTAAAACTGTTTAAAAACATGCCTAAAATGGGGAGAGAAAGAAAGGAGAATCTACTAAAGCACTGTTGAAGACCCCTCCACAAGCAGCTTGTTCATTCAGGAGTGAGGCTGGCCTCTTGACATCACTTACACTGATTTCTTTAGAGCAGAATCTTGGAGTAACACTGAGTCACACAGGTCTTACTTAATCTGCAAAACCCCATAAATGGCACGTGCCCATTTGTGGCAGAGATTGGCTAACTGCCGAATCTATTTCCTCTTTTTCTGGGGGCTACAGGTCTACATTTCTCAGCCTCCATGTGTAGGACTGTTACCAGGTTTGGCCAATGAAATGTGAGCTAAGGCAAAGGAAGCCAAGTGCCATGACTCATGGTCTTTCCCCCTCTGCTGTCCCGACCTGGAGAAGCACAATAACCACAGAAGCCTAAGTTAAGGAGGGAAGAGCCAAATGGCATAAGGGGCCTGGATTTCCAAATCATGGCTTAGAGGAGAGCTGCCAGATGGCCATGAACACTAACTTCTTAAAGAAATCTTGCAGAATTATTGTGTATCTATTGCTACCTACCGCTCTCTCCCACAGGGTTTACCTCTTCATTTTTTTAATATATATTTCATTACACACTTCCTGAGATAGATATTTAATTACACATTTCTGTGTCTATCCTTCCTCTCTCCATTAGAATGGAAGTTCCATGCAGGTGGATATATTATCTGTTTGTTCACTACTTTATTTCTAGTTCCTAAAACAATAACAAACACACTTAGCATTTCTAATAGAACCACGCCTAGTGTGGAGTCCAAGCGACACACAGGGCTACTGCACTACACAAGGAAAAGGCGTAATGGGGGTAATCCTGACGGCGTAGGTCAGGGGTGGTTGTGACATGGGAGTGCCATGGATGGAACAGAGGATCAGGGGCCTTACAAGACCACCCAGAGATTTCAATATTCCTCTTTCCATTTGGCTCATTGCAGAATATAATGTTCTATAAGGATATGTATACCAATAGTAAGGGGGGAAATAGGTTCTTATATGGAAGACAGATTTGCAAGCAGGAAAAGTGAAGAGTAGCTGAGAGCACTAAATCTTCTATCTGAAATGTTTACCTTCTGCTTTTGCTCATCCACATGAAAGAAAGCTAAAAACTATATAGAACTGCAGGGTAAAAATTTTCAAAGGAAAATATAATTAGAATTCAGAACTACATTAAAAATAATAGTGCAGTGATGGCAACACATTAGTCACGGAATTTCCACCCATCCTAAGAAAAGAATTAGGGTCAGAAGCAAAAGAAAGAATACTTAATATTCCTGTACACTTTGCTTTAAGAAAACTGAATACATGAAAACTTAATCCAACAAATCAGGTAACTTAGGGAGTGATTTTTTTTTTTATGTTGAAAATAAAAGAATTTATTGCTCTACAAGAGTAACTTTATGATTAGTTTAAGTACAGAACTTTCAGTGGGTGTCTAACCCAAATGTATAAAAACTTGCCAAGCCAAGAACTTTTCTCAACTAAAAAGGAATCCTTCTTAGTATGAGATATTTAATATGATTTGAAAAAGCAATGAACAGGAAAACATTCTAGAATAATTCACACACATTTGTCTCATGTAAGGACACTATACACAGAAACATATTCTCTCAATTTTTACAGGATGTAGAAATTGTAGAGATTCACAGAATATAGTGAAGTGAATGTTCTCAAACACTTATTTTAATAAATATATACCATGTAAAATGTGCACAACATTTTTCCATTGTGAGAGCAGTTACAGGAAACTACAGTCTTGGGAACAGTCATTATTATCTGATATTCCAACCAATAGGAACAAAGCAAAGTCAACGAAACAGAATGAAGTGATGCAATGATTATACATCAACTTCACACATGTACAGAATGGAGATTTGTTACAGCTCTGAAGCCCACAGCCATGAACTGTAGGCGATGCAAGAGCAGTTTAGAAACAATAGAAATGAACTAAAAATTAAATTGTCTGTAGCTAATGATTAAATATAAAATATTAAAGTATCATATGGTTTCACTCATTTATGGAACATAAGAAATAGCAGCAAGATCGGTAGGAGAAGGAAGGGAAGAATGAAGGGGGGGTAAACAGAAGGGGGAATGAAGCATGAGAGACTATGGACTCTGGGAAACAAACTGAGGGCTTCAGAGGGGAGGGGGGTGGGGGATTGGGATAGGCCAGTGATGGGTATTAAGGAGGGCACATATTGCATGGTGCACTGGGTGTTATATGCAAATAATGAATCATGGAACACTACATCAAAAACTAAGGATATACTGTATGGTGACTAACATAACATAAAAAATTATTTTAAAAAAATAATATGCATTGAAAATGTTCATAAAATAAAGGAAAAAAGCCCAACTCCTAGGGTTTTGGTTCAGGGCTGCCATGATGTAAATAGGGAGCAGGGAAGTGGGAGACTAGGCAGGCCCTGGCTTGTGGCCAAACTCTTTCAACTAGAGAATCTCTAGCATGTTAGTAAAACCGGAGTTCAGTGTAAGTTTGAAAAATAACTTTTCTGCTAACATTTTTTATAAAGGTTTTTATAATTTTATAATGAGTGTGATTTCACCGCACTTGTTTTACAGAAGAATATTTAATCTCAGAGATAAAGTGATTTTCTCAAGGTCTCTCAATTATTGTTAAAAGTCTCCAGATTGCCAAATCTTCTACACTTCTAGTTGATGGTGTTGTTATCAATAATCAATGTACTAGAATCCATAGCATGTATTGGAGAAAGAGATTACAGAGAAATACTATAACAGAAATATTTGAAGATAAAAAATATATAGGTCTCTTCTTGGTATTTGCCCAAAAGAGATGAAAACCTATGTCTACACCAAAACCTGCAAATGGTATTTATAGCAGCTTTATTCATAATTGCCAAAACTTGGAAGGAACCCAAATGTCCTTCAGTAGGTGAATGGATCAATAAACTGTGGTACATCCAGACAATGAGATATTCAGCACTAAAAAACTAAGCTATCAAGCCATGAAAAGATATGGAGGAGGCTTAGATGCATAACACTAAATGAAAGAAACCAATCTGAGAAAGCTGCATACTATATGATTCCAACTATATGATGTTTGGGGAAGGCCATACTATGGAGACAATAAAAAGATCAGTTGTTGCCGGGGTTGGTGAAGGGGAGTGGAGGAGATGACTAGGTGGAGCACAGAAAATTTACAGGACAGAAAAAATACTTGGTACAATGCTCTAATGATGGATACATCATTATACATTTGTCCAAACCCATAGGATGTACAACACCAAGAGTGAACCATAACTATCAACTTAGGGTGATTATAATATGTCAGTGCAGGTTCACTGACACCAAATATACCACTCTGGTGGGGGATGTTGATAATGGGCAGGTTGTGCATGTGTGGGGGCAGAGGGTATATGAGAAATCTCTATATCTTCCCCTTGATTTTTTTGTGAACTTAAAATTGCTCTAAAAAATAAAGTCTTAGTAATAAATATATGGGCAGCATATATTTTCTTCTTACTATATCCAGGCACAATTCATGTATTCTACAATCATTATCTCATTTAACACTGGAAACAGGCACTATTAGTAGTAGCCTGTTCCACAGATTAGCAAAGAACACTCAGAAATATTAATTTGTCTTCCCAAGGTCACACAGGAGAGTAGACAACCCAGAGACCTTCTATTTTAATAGGGGGAGATGTGCAGTAAACAAGAAATGCATACACAAAGAAGAAATGTATCAGAGAGTAATAAATAGTATAAAAATTAAAGTCTGGTGATATAATGGAGTGTGACAAGGTGGCTAATTTAGATTAATGAGAGACTGGACTGAGCTCTCTGAAGCTATGACATTTGAACTAGTATTGGAAGGACAAGCAGTAGCCAGCCATGGGAGGTTCAGTGGGAAGAGTACTCCAACTAGAGCAAACCACGTCAAGTCCAGAGACAGAAGAAGAGTTTCTAAAATCATTGTGAGCAACTCACTGGAAAATGGTTTGAGAGGAGGTTGGAAGGAGAAGCAGAGAGCAATGTCCTGAGTTGGAAATTTCCAGGTGCAGTGAGAAAACGCTGGAAGGTTTATGCAGGAGAGTAACATGGCTCAATCTACAGGATGTTAAGAGCATAACATAAGCAGGCAGTTTGTGTGGAGAAGGGTTTGTGGGCAGAAGGGTGAAAAACAGAAAGAGGACTAAGGAGACTATTGCAAGAAGCCAAACCAGTTGAAAGATGATAGTGGTTTGGACAAAGGTGGTAGAGACAGAGGCAGGGAGCAGTGGATTTGGGGGAGATGTCTGGGTGGTAGACACAGCAGAGGTTGCTGATGTGAAGAATGAGGAAAAAAGAAATTTGGAATAAGCCCTTGACATTGTACAGAGTTCAGACAGAATGAGAACTGAGAAAACACCATGCTTTTTTTGGGGGGGGGGGATAACAACCACCACCACCTCATCTCTGAAGCATTTCCAAATTATACAGAAAAAGAAATAATCACAGGAAAGACATATGTGGCTGCAGTTCAAAGACAACATAATAACAGTCTTTAAAAAGCCATTATATGACTGCTACATTTGTCGCTCAAGTGATGACTGGAGCCTGACCAGGGAATTCAGATGAAAGAGTAACAGGCAACATGAGATATACTTCATAAAAGTTAGAAATGCAGAAGTTAAATAAAGGCAGATTCACTTCACTCAAGCCAGACTTAAGCCTGGGTGATTGATATATTTATTTCATTTTTATGAGTGCATTTGAATAGGATTGTGGAGGGTGCTCTTTCGGCAAATAGATCAGAAACTATCCCCTTTAAATGAGAGTTGGCCCCTTCAAAATAACCACTCTGGGAGAAAATAGACTTATTCTAATGATACTGCAGTTGCTCAAGAATTTTTTGAAATTCCTCTAGCGTGTTTACTTTCAGAGCCAGCAGCTCCTTCTCAGAGCACGCCTATGTCCCTTGAGGGTGGGCCTAGTCAGGGTCCATGTGATGCTGAACAGCAGACGACACTACGTCCTTGTTCTCAGAAAGGGCGTGGCCGCGAGCCTGAGCTCCATGGTGCGTATAGTCCATCACACGCACAGAAGCACTCGGGTGCCACAGAACTTCCCTATGCAAAGTCTGATGGACAGGGTAATCTCGTGCGTTGAATTTTTCACGAGCAACGCCATGGATATGAAACAAATCCACACTGTATTCAGAGAATTTTTTGGTGTAAGTTTTTTTTCTCAGATCAGGCTGTCCTCCACTCCAATTTTGATAGTTTCTCTCCACATCATCCTAGTTATGACACATTTTACCATTGATTTCTATGTTTTCATTTATTATGTTCCCACATTTTGACTGGTGCAGGATAGGGGAATGAACCCAAATGCCTAATGTGAAGGTTTCTTTGTGCCTGTTCTTTAGTACTTTGCTGAAGAACAACTTTTCAGAACTTGATTTGAGTTTTTAAGAATATTCGTACATCTTCGTCTAAAGTACGATCTTAAGCTGCCATTCTCATAGTTAATTGTTTATTTGAAGGCACTCAAAATGTCTGACCTTTTCAAAGATTCCGTAGATTACAGTATAAAGGAATGGGTGGTCCCAACATTTTCAGGCATGCTTTTTCCCCCTCCAAAATGGAAAACAATTGACATTGTTTTTTCTCATAAACTTCTTTTGACATGTTTAGTGTTTCACTTGCATATCTGTTAAACCACACATGGGGAGAAAAAAAGACCTGAATTACTTGCTCTCAAAAATTGCCACTATTTTATGTGTTGTCACAAAGCAACATGTAATTCTACTCACTTCTTTTGCTGCCACAAAAATGATGAGGCCCGACATGAAAGCATTGCTGCTGCAGGTAGAATAGGAATTTTTATTACTCTTCCAACACTTTGGATTTAATTGCACTTGTACTCAAATTTACTATACAGGATAAAGTATTTACTGTATCCTTTCTTTCTAATTGATTTCATGATTTTACTTCCTATGAAGAACAAATGGATGTATTTCACCTTTTTAAGCAATTCAAAAAGCAATTTTTTTCCAGACCTAGGCATCCCCCATCTTTTCCTTTCACCCCCAAACACATACCACCTGATAAAGAGAATTCCCCCCAAAGAGTTAGAATCATGGAAATCTGTTACTTGAAGGCAACATTTCCTTCTGAGTATAATAGAGATCTGGGCTCTAGTCCCAAAGAGGGAGTAAGGAGAAAGTGGAAATAATGAGACAAGAAGATCTTGGGAACACACTTCCAGCTGGTCTCAATGTTTTTTATCTGTGACTTTAGTAGAGTTGACTCTGTAATAGAGTTGCAAGATATTCTAGATGTGAATTCTACCTGGACTCTTCTACCACAAATAAATACCCAGAGGGAAAAAAGATGCTTTGACCATCTTTTGTGGCTAACAGGTAAAAGAGCAGTCCAAATACTTTTTTATATTATCATTAATACAACTGTTTTTGTTCAATCCAACTTGAGATCAATTAAAAAGTTCATTATCAGGACTTGTTTTTTATTTAAAAGCAAACAACGGTTAATTTAAAATGTATTATCTTTTTTTTTCAATAGTATTCTTAATGCAAATTAAGGCAAGTCCAAATTTAAAAGCAGGGCTAGCGATAGGCACATCAACAATTAAGTTATTCAATAAATGTTTGAGTAAGCTTATAATACAAAAAAAAAATAAAGATGGACCTTGGATGGGCAGATACCTTTCATTAATATTGATAGAGAATAATATGTGATGAAAAGACTTTTCTAATACATTATAAAAAGTTAACAGCATGTAAAATATGCCACTATTTATAGCCAGAGACTGTTTTATTTGAAATCTTGTTTAATTAATGCCTAATAAGCCATCAAAACCAAAACCATTAGTGTATCAACAAATCTTTCAAAGCTATACAAAACCTACAGAAAATTTAGAGTACATGGCTTGAAGAATTCTCTCTTCTAAAGCTCACCTCCTATTGTGACTGTAAGAATGTTAATTTTTTCAAATCAACAAATAATACCATAAATAGATTCATCACGTACTTGGGACTTTAATAGCATTCAGGACACTTCTGCTGCTGTGAACCTGCAACCAGTACATGTCTTACATTGTTGATTATTCTAATGTGTGAAATTCTAGGAATATGTAAGTGAACGTCTTAAAGAGTTGCACCATAAGCAATGCACGTCTGCTGTAGGTGCAGGCAGCCTTTCTCCATATTCTGAAGTAGCTCAGAAAAATAAAACCGCTTCATTATTCAATAGATTTCATAACAAACCAGTTATCCACATGCACGGTGTAAACAGTATTAACTTCAGATGTTTTATAACCACGTGCAGCTCAGATGTGTATGCTTCCAGGTTTGAGATCAACCAATCCAGCACTGGTAAACCACACAAAGGACTAAATTGATGCAGGTATACAATTCCACTTCTGTAGCGGAATCACCACTCACTCAGACCCATGTCCTCTTCTACTCCATCACTACTTCCCTGCTCTACAGAAGAGGACTTTGTTTTAGGAGGCCAGCTTCTGTAGACTTCTGTTTTATTTTGTTTTTGTTTCTCTCCATTGATATCCCATTTACTTGTTTAACATCTTTCTAACTCTGTTTGGAGGTCATGATTATTTTCTTTTCATCTCTCTTTAAACTATTCCTCTCTGTCTTTGACTTTCTCCTTTTGCTGTCTACTAGAGAATGTCAAGTCAAACAATTTTGTCCAGTTTACCTAGGTTTTCTTAATAAGATCTTGTTCTCTCTCAATTGCCTCTCTTTTCTTACTCTTTCTGTATAGTAGTCCAGGTCCTCCAAGAAGCAGATGCTATGACAGGATAAATGCACAAAGACTATACTAAGGGAAAAGACAGAGCAAAAGCCAGATAAGATAGGGAAAACCATCAGATGCTATGCAAGTCTGACCCAGCAAAGGAGAAAAGACTGGGAGAAGCACCCTGGGCTTCTCTACTGGGTAAGAAAGGATCAGGATTGGTAACATCTACCAGGTCAGCAGAAGTGCTAGCCCTTAGCAGGAAGGGTGGGCCACCTCTGAATGCTCAGAGAATCTTAAAGATGCTGTAGCATAAACATCCTCAGAGGCGTCCACGTAAATGTCTCCTCCCATCATTTGGGTTCCCAGATTTTCTCCCACCACAGCCCTGGCATTCCATGAGACCTGCCTCCTCTGAGCATATGAGGGTCTCTGAGGTCTGGGACTCCTACAGGTAATAAAGGGGTCTTGATATGCTACCTTGGAAGTTCCCTGTTTCTTACACTTAGCCTGCTTGTTAACAGTTTTCAGTCTCTCCTTATTCTTATCTCTCATTATTAGTATACAGAGTTTCAATACAACTTGCAGCAACCAGCCAATTCCAACGACTTGTAGGCATTGAATGGTCTCAAGGAACCAGCATAATTGAGCCTTTTGCCTATAGGAGAGTCTTCGATAACACAGCATATTACTATTTCCTAGCTCTTTTTTTTTTTTCACTCAATTACTCCTGTCTCCTGGAGTGAATTCTCCCAAAGTAACTACTTCACACAAGTCCTTGTTCCAGGCTGTACTTTCTGGGGAACTCAAACCAAGGCAGTTGGTTCCTGCAATGTCCACGGAAAACAGACCATTAGGATGGGATCCTGGACCTACATCATCACCAGAAAAATGGGAAGACCTATTAAGTGCTAGTGGGTGGGAGGCACCTGGGAGGCTGAGTAGGTTAGGCATCGGACTCATGATGTCGGCTCAGGTCATGATCTCGTGGGTCATGTGATCAAGCACGACATAGGGCTCCACACTCAGCAGAGAGTCTGCTTGAAGATTCTCTCCCTCTGCCCCTTCCCCCATTCTCACTCAAATAACTAAATCCAAAAAGAAAAAAAATGCTAGTGTGCAGAAGCATCTCAGAACTAAGACTCTGATCACAGTATAGTTGGAAGCATTTGGTTCTAGCACTTGAACAGTATAGGGCAATAGTATGTTCATAAGGATTATAGAGTTGGGTGGCTTTTGTTGCCTTGGAAGTCTTAAAAAGAGACCTACAAGGATACAAAGACTTAAGAGACCCTCTTCACTGAATGACCCTGAACATAAATAAGAACAGACAGATCAGGTGAATGTAAAAACTAGTAGAAGATATCATTAGAGGTTTTGGCACTTAGAATATGGCCACTGGTCTGCTGAATGGAATCCCTTGTGAATGGACTGGAGAGGCTGCACCAACCAAAATAGTGGGCAGAAAACAAACCATTCCAAAGTGACCGAGGGCAGCCTGGAAAGGCAGAAGATTCTATGGGGAGTGGGAGTATTTCATCCAATGGGGATGGCAGCTGCAGGTAAATACTCAGACTTCCATTTTTCACACATATATTTCTTAGAGGTATCCTCTCTTTTGCAGAGGTTTTTGTGAAATAGAATTCATCTTTGCCTACAGCAGTGATATCACTTATGTACCCTCTGTCATGTTCTTCCCATTCCCTCATTTCTCCAAACAATGAAGAGGCTGGCCTATTATAGAGTTAGAGATTCAGGCAAATGGGGAACATTACAGGACTCCAGTTATCAGAACAGAGACTAAGTAAGATGTGGACAAGGGAATGACAGGAAACCTCACTATGAGAATTAAACTTCAATCTAAGAACCATACTTCTGATAATATTACCTTGAGGCCTCATTCCTGACAGTATTCAACCCAGACCCTGGAAAGTGGTTGAGCCCAGCCATGATCAGTCACTGGGAACAGGGTGTGGAATTTACATGGTCTCATCAGCACTTGAACTGACTTCACAACTTCAAAATTATTATGACATTCCTTTGAAGATCCTACCCTCATAAAAGTGGGAATGAAGCCAGAATACCAATCCTGCACTATACCTACAGATAAGTAAAACATTGTTTTATAAATTAAGTCTCAGAAATGTCTCCCTCCTCTTATTTGTAGATTAAAGAATCAGACCCCTATCTTGAACTATTTTTTTTACTTTATTCTACAAGTTAGTTATTAATAGATTTTTAAGAATGTATTTTATAGACATTTATAACAGTATCTATGCCGATTCCTGTCTAAATGTCCTCTTACCTTTTCTTGATCAGGGTCAGTATTAGCCTAATTTTTTTTCAGAATAAGAAAAACATTGTCTATGAAATCATCACTTTCAACCTTCTATTTTCTCTGTATTTCAGAATAAGAAAAACATTGTCTATGAAATCATCACTTTCAACCTTCTATTTTCTCTTCTATTTCTCTGTAATACACCCAAAATTTCATTCATGAACTTCCCCTAAACATCAGCATGCTGAATATTGTTTCCCTGTTTATAATTATGTTAGTAGCACCATGTTAGGACCTAGTCTTACATGTCTTTATATATGTGAACTCACACAATTCACTTACATTCTTAAAAAAACTTATTTTAGTGCTGCCTCACCCACATCTGTCTTCCTTGCTTCAGGTTATGTCTCAACCCTTCTTCATTTAGTCTCAACTTTATGTCCCAGGTCATACCATCACTTATATTCTAATGATAGGTCAAATAAAGAAATGCCATCAATGCCATGACCCCTTGACAGATAAATTTGTGGGCTCAACAACCTTTGAAATATAACCATAAAACATTTAACATTTAAACATTTAAAAAATGTATATTCACAAACTCACATAAATTCTTTTTTAGTGATGCTGAGACCTGTAAGCAATAATTTCAAGTTGTGTTGTTCATCTATGGAAAGCAGTCACTAATATTTAGGCACCAACCCGGTTGTAATAATAATGCTAATGCTGACATTTTCCTTACAGAACAATGTAAACTCTACATTTACGGAGACAGAGCTTCACAGCAACCATGATCATCTTTATCCAACAGTTATAATGCTGCTGATGCTGTGCTGGGAACCAGAGGAAACAAGTTTTAGATGTGGACATAATAATAGATGTGGCATGGGCCATTCAAGGAAGAGCTAATAATGCTTGAGAGCCAGGGACTAATAGCTGAAGTTGAGAAAAGGATAGAAGCAGGGCTACAGGATACTTACTCTAGGAACTGACAGGTAGGGATTAAAATCTGAAATTGCGTATTAAAGCCAAATGTGAGTTAATAAGAGTCGAGAATCACTGAAATAATCAGAGGGAAGGCCCTACGGAAGAGCCTATATCATTAATGAAATGACAAATGCAGACACTCAGAAAGATGGCATGTTGATTGCTAAGAGGACAGCAAATATATTTAGGGACCCAGTTTTAGAGAAAACAGGAGTTAGGGGCTGAAAGCAGAATTAATAGAGGAACAAGAAGAAAATCTATACAAGAAAACAAGACTGATCCCCAGCCACTTAGCGACTGAGGTAGCAGAAAGGGAACACATTCATATGTAGTCAACTGGATCTTAAGATTAATTGGAAGAGCATTCTCCAACTTCTCTCAGCTTAGAAGTTTATTGATTAACTTTATATTTGAATGACCATTTAGCTTATTAAAATTCCTGGATCACACATATTCCCTTTTTCTAGCACTTTGTAGACATTGCTAATCTGTAATCGGAAAATGGAACATTGAAAATGAGAAGTCTGAAGCCAGCCTGATACATTTCCCTTATTAGGAAACTTGATCTTTTTGCCTGGATACCCCTCAAATTATTTGAAACCCACTAACTTTACAAAAATATTTATAGTTTATTGATGTTCTGTGCTGATTTTTTCCTAAACAGGCTAAGGAATTTCAATTTATAGATTAAACTTTTTAAATTTTCTGTAGCTGTGTGTGTGTGTGTGTGTGTGTGTGTATGTGTGTGTGTTTACTTTTTACTTTATGTTAAAATACACATATTTTGTTAAAATACACATCTTGTCCATTTTTAATGTAGAGTTCAATGCCATTAAGTACATTCACGTCCATCACCACCTTTGGCAACCACCATTCTATTTTCTATCTCTATGAATTTGTCCACTCTAGGTATCTCATAAGTGGAATCATATAGTATTTGTCCTTTTGAAACTGCTTTATTTCACTTAGTGTAATGTTCTCACAATTCACCCATGTTACAACATGCATGATTTTGTGATTCTTTAATTATAGATATATTCTATATTTGTACTCTAATATGATAGGCACTACTCACATGTGGTTATTGAACACACAAAATGTGGCTAATGTAACTTAAAATCTAAAATTAAAATTTACGTGTATTTTAATTTTAAATGGTCACATAGTAGCACAGTTCTATATGATCAGCATCAACTATTTTCCTGGTTTCTCAATTTTATTTTTTTAAGATTCTATTTATTTGAGAGAGAGAGATAGCAACCATGAGCAGCGGGGAGGGGTAGAGGGAGAGGGAGAAGCAGACTCCCCGCTGAGCAGGCAGCCGGACCACGACCTGAGTGAAGGCAGACACTTAACAGACTGAGCCACCCAGGCGCCCCTGGTTTATCAACTTTGGGATTTTTACTGCTGAGATATGTTGCACCTTAGCAATATACATCTTTCCTCCATTCAGTCTTTATCACTTTTTAAAATATATTTCTCTGTTATCTTTGTAATTTAAATATATTGTACAGGGATGTACTGTATGGTGATTAACATAATAAAACACTAAAATAAATAAATAAATAAATAACCTTATTAAAAGATCAGATAATAATAAAAAAATAAAATAAAAAAATTATATTGTACTGATCAATCCTTTATGTTTAATTTAATCTCTGGAAGATGTTCTGCAGTTATATGTGGAAACATGAGTTTGCTCCATTATTTCAGTTCTCTTATTGAAGACATCATGTGTTATGTCTACTCTGCCTAAAATCCACATCCGAAATTCTCTCCAGTGTTTATTCTTTCCACTGTTGTTCTCCATGCCCACCAATGTTTTTAGCAGTGATTTTTCTTTATTGTACTTCTAATTTTCACTTCATTTTGATAATTCAGTTTTTCTTTTTTTTCGAAAGAGCTCCATATTTTATCTTCTATTCTACCACATCTTCCCTGAGCTCTTGTTTGTTCTTTGTATTCTTATTCTATGTTGATAATTGTTTCAAAATTATTTAAAATTTGTCACGATATGTTCACTCACAATTAACAATTATCATTTAATGGCAATAGTTTGGTTACGATGATGCTTTATTTGCTATTTGTTTGCTATTCCTCTGCTCCTTTGTTTTGTATTATTGATTGGATATGGCGTCAACTGTTCTTTGGTTATTATTCATATTTTAAAGCAGTTTTTTTTTTCTAGACCACATTTTTTCATGAGGTTTATAAAGAAAGGAACTACTAGTCTCTCTAGACTCTTTTCATCAACAAGAGATGGTGGTTTTGCCGTCAAGGCATGCTACTTAGGGCTCCGAGGTCTATAGGACAGTGCTCCCCTCTCAGTCTCCACTCTGCCCCATTTGACATCCCAACTTCAAGCAACGTGGGAGTCCGGAGTCTCAGCCACCCCTTGTTTCACAGGAGATAGAGATTACATTTCTATTTCTGGTTTTCTATTATGCTTTCGGGCAATTTCAAAAAAATAAAACAAAACAAAAAAAACCCCAAAAACCCATCTTCACACTCCCAATTTCAAATCAGAAGTACCTATTTTGTCTATTCTTTTTGAGCACGTCAAAGGATCTTTCTCCACTGGTATCACAACCGGCTCTCAGAATAGTCCTGCTCTATTTTCTGTTTACATGACCCCTTATGCTTTATTTTATACCATCTTCCTTCAATAAGTTTGAGAGGTTCACTATCCATTAAAACAAAGAACAATCTGAGTGATATTATGAGGTCTTGAAAGATTCCTTTTCATCAAACAGGTTTTATCTTCCCAGACCTGAGTGACAGACTCTCTCATCCCTCTGGCATGTCAACTCGGCAGGTTTTCTGTGACAGGTTGAGGGCAGCTTCAACGCCTCATGGGAAGGAGTTCACCTGCTGATGTTCTGAAACTCGAATGCTTGGTCCAGTTTTTCCTTTATACTTCTCTTAAATAGCACTTGGAGGAATCTTTTTTTCTATATTCTGTTTAATTGGTATAAAAATGATATTCCAACAGAACATGACAAAATCTCCTTCCAAGAAGCCTAGGTAGAAAAAAGCTATTTCGTGTTTCTTGAAGATAACATTTCATGGGAACCCTGCCATCTGGTATCAATGGTTACTATTTATCAATATCATGTGCTGTGTCTGTCAAGTGCTGCTGACATTAATTGTCTTCTATCCTTGTTTACTGCCTTAGCAGCCAGCTGCAGTTGAAAAAGCCTAGCAGGAGCAGGTCCTGACATCCTCTGCAACTCCTCCCTCCATGAGGTGTCATCTTTTCACCATTTTCAGGTCAAATTAAAGGCAAGCAGACACATATGAAATTTAAGATACTTAGATCTTAAAATGTGCTATCCAAGGCCTTGGACAAGTTATCTTTGCAACAATATCCTGCCTCAACATTTTCTCATGTATCAGCAATCTAGTAAAGCTTTGTCACTTACTAAATTATACCCACGTTCCAGAGCTTTCCATATCCACATCCTTTTCATGCAGTTCCTTCCATCTATAATGTCTTCTCCCTCCCAATTTTTGGTTTTATTTTTTGTCCCCCTCAAGCTGTCTTTCATGGTATAGATCAAATAGCACCACATCCATGAAGGCTTTCTGGATTGATACCAAATAGATGTCATTTTTTCCTCTGCTAAACTCTTATAACATATCCATCATCCCTAAGGTTCTTAACATTGTATCTACTGTTCATAGCTATTTGTGAATTTGTTTCAGACCATTCCTTGGAGGAAGCATCTATAGCTCCATCTTTTAGACCCAGAGAGCTTGCAAGATTACTCTGCATGTCATACATACTTAATAGGCTAAATTGAAAGCCACAGAAAGAATATTATAACTATTGGTTTCCTTCTATTCTTTTAAGTTGCATTCATTAATGCAAAGTCAGGGAAATCATTGGAAATCAAAGGATTTCAGTAATCATTTCTATGTGCTAGTCATTATTCTAAGTGCAGTAATGGTAGAAATAGTTTGAGGCATACACTCACATCAAAACAAACCCCCTTCTGCAAAATTGCCACCCTCACACAGAGTGGATCTGCGACAATTGCTTTAATATTACTTCATCCTCCATCCTAGCTATGGTTACAGAAGTGAACACAGACCTGAGTTAGATCAAATGAATTGTGTCATGGAACAATAGCCTGGGGCACTGATATTCCATCATTCTGTACACGGAGAATCACAAAAGACCTGTCTGTAGTAAGACAGAACACAGATATTTAAACTTCGCTGGGCATCCTGCCATCTCCCACCTGCCCCCACCCAGGTCCAATTCACCATGTTTCAGTTCTACCTGTTCTTCCTAGTGACAGATGCTTATTAACTTGTTATGATTAACAGTTTATCCATCTCTTTATTTCACTGTCTCCTTCCAAATTATTGCCCTTGATTTTCCCTGTGTGGCAGATAGGAAAATAGGATTATATAATACCTTCTTTGATTTCTATGAACAACAAAAAAAGTTATCTTAAACAAAGTTTCTTACCTCTAAATCAAGCTCTGACAACAAAATGAATAAGCTGGTAATATTCAATTACAAGATTCGGAGAGTTGCAGCTCCCCTGGCCTTTCATCTGTACTTATTAGTGGCACAGTGGATCTTAAAGAACATGTCCAAGTCTCTGGGAGTCAAAGCAGTATGTTTCCTTTGAGCAAAGCTAGGAACAACAGTGCATAGGCTAAGGCCCTACGTCTTAAAATGCCTAAGTCAACTTTGTCTTATGAGAGCTGTTGTATCGGTTGGAATTGATGTGGAAACAGGAAGTCTGTTTCATTGTTTTATTACAGCTACTATGTTTTCTTGAAGTGTATCTAGGTACATTATCTTGAGTCTATCCTAGATGTATTCATCTATTATTCTAATCCCTGTACATAAGTGATCTCATCTCATACTTAAAACAATTGTGAAATAGATACTTGTTCTTCCCAGGAGCATCTGAAAAGAGGAGGAAACAGATACAACATAGACCCTGCTTTCTGCTAGCTATCCCATGGACTGAATGTTAACTTTAATGGGCTATCCCATGGACTGAATGTTAACTTTAATGGGCAGGAATGTCCCACACAGAAATAGATCACAAGTATAATATGAATTTTACTAGTGATTTCAGTAATATATGGATTGAAAAACCAAAGTTACATGAGCTAAGTAGGAAGGGATGTCATGAGTTACAGGAGGCAATGAAGTTCCATGATAACATTTTGTTCTTTGGGATTACTTTATTTGCATGTTTAGGCTATTTAGGAATAAGGAGATAAGAAAGGATTCCATCTTCAATCCAGATATATTTTGGAGAAATAAGTGTTATTTGGTGGCATGCCTTCATTTTACTATCTCTTTATGTTATTGCTATCTGATACAGCTATATCTTAGATATAATTATTGTTACTATTAAACTGCAAATACCAATAATAGTGCATCATTTCACAGTCTGCATAACTTATGGAGGAGAGCTAATAGTCTTCACAAGGGGGTGGTTTCACACTGGAAAAGTGTTAATAGATAAAAACTGCAATTTGCTGAAATTGGTATGATATCTTTATTATACCTTCTCAGCTCAATTGGGCCAAATTTGACATTCTAAATTGCTATAATTTGGAGCTCTCCAGTTTTATTATTAAATAAGAGCCTAAAATTTTATATATTTGCAAAGAAAAGATAACTTTCCTAATTTTTTTTAGTAATTAGTTATAATTACATGTGGCACTGTGTTATCATTACCTTCTTTGGAGACTAAGAGATACAGGTAGATTTTTCAAAGTTAGATCAAGCAGAAGGAAGAGAACGATCAGCTTGCTAACTGTCTGGAGGTGCAAAGGTCAGGATATGCTCAGGGGTAGCAAAAAACCACTTTATGGAAAGAACTTAAGATACAGGGGAAAGCTAAAGATAAAACTGGGAAGACAGGCTGGGTTCAAGTTGCCGAAGTCTCTGAATGACAGACCGAAGAAATTGTATTTTATTCGGTAAGCAATGAAGAGATAGTAAAGGTTAAAGTAGGGTAGTGATATAATAGGAACAATTCTCAAACTCTGGAAACAAAAGAGACATCAGGAAGAGAGAGAGACTAAAGGTAGGAAAATCATTTTGGAAGTTACTGCATATTAATGAATGTGCTATAAATAAGATGCTCTAAAATAAATGCCTTATAACTTTCATATTGTTCTAATGACCCAGGTCACTCACACTTCAGGATGTAGCATGATCATTGCCAAATCTCCACTCAAAATACTTGGGGAGAGCTATAACATATCAGTCAGGCATTGTCAGGCATTGTCCTCTCTACCCACACCACCTTAGAAATATTCTTAAATTTATAGAAATGTTTCACAAACAACCACATAAGCCCGAAATCTGCTAATTTGTCAAAGATACAACCGTTTCACTTACATATTTTCTATAGCTGTTTTCGTGCAACAACAATAAAGTTGAATAGTTGCAACAGACACTGGCCATAAAGCCCCTTTTCTTTCTTTCTTTCTTTCTTTTTTTCTTTCTTTCTTTCTTTCTTTCTTTCTTTCTTTCTTTCTTTCTTTCTTTCTTTCTTTTTTTTTCTTTACAATTTGGCTGCTACAGAAATAGTTTGCTAACCCCTGTGCTAGACTACTGTCTGCACCTGGTGGGGGCCACCTTCTTTGTCAATCTCTGAACAATCAATCCAGAAATGCAGTTTCATGCTAGTTTCCTCCTCCCTCTCCAGATTAGCACTGCCTTTTGTCATTTCTCTATTTCCAGAGCAGCAGCTGGAAACACACTGTTCCAGAGGACACCTGCCATCACGTTGGCTAGGATTGGCCAGTGACCACTGCAGCTTCAACATTTACTGTGGTTACATGTGAACATAAATCAAAATGTGCAAGGTAGGTCTAGATGAAACATCCAGGACAATTCAATGGAATTAGAAAATTGATAGTCTATGCCCCCTCTCCACATAGCTTCCTTCCACTGCCCACTTCCCACTGCTCCAGAAGAACTTTACTGCATAAAAATTTAATAGCAAAGTCTTTGATGAAATTCCTAAAGATGAATAGGAGTGGAAAATGGTAATAATTATGTTTCTACCCTTCTCATCTTATTACAAAAAAGACAAAAGAGAAAGAAATATGTAGCCAAGAGACTTGCAATTTTGTCATTGGTAGTTAATAAATGTCCAAATGAAATCAATGTTTTATTATGGAGCCCTGGAAGCTATAGCTGTTTTCCTCCCTGCGAAATGACAAAGTAAGCAGAGTCTCTCATCAAGCCCAAGCTGACAATTAGGCTGCTCTTCAGTGCCATAAAATAGACAGGTGGTTTCTGACAGTGCACAGTCATTGATAAACTCTTAATATTTTTCATAATTTTGTGCTAAATTATCTTTATTCATTTCTCAACACATTCAAGAAAGATAGATGGCATGAGAATTTTTCAACAATGTCAGGAAGCTGGTGAAGAAAAATATCCCTTCTTTAAAGTCTACATACTAACAGTGTGGTATACTTCAGGTTGAAACTATAATCTGAATGAACAGCAATAAACATAACACGGAGCAAGCAGAATGACAGTCAAAATGCAACATAACACATTTCCAGAACACTCAAAATGCAGTAACAATACAGAAAAAGATTTGAATGAATGTTTTAGTATGTCTTTGAAAGTTCATAGTGTCCTTTTTGTGATACAACAAAAGCAAAACTTAAGCCAATGCATTTCATTGAACTCTTAAAGCAAACAGCCGACAGCTAGATTACCTTGATTTGCAGAGAACTGTCACCTAACAGTTTATTGCATGCTTTGCTCTTTGTTCACAGCACTGTGGATCAGTGTGCAGGCTCAAGAGATCAAATGGACTTCTGCACCCACTAGGGTCTATAGCTAAAGATCCAAGAAAAAAGGCTGTATAGCCAAAGACAGTGATGTGAAAATAGATTATTAAAGAATAAAATGCTTTCACTCAGGAAATAGTTCCGATGGTTAAGTATGTCAGCTGTTTAGAGAGAACAATTAATCTGTTGGTTATTTTCTCTGGTATGTGACAGCCTTAATTCAAAGAAGGATGATAACATCTACTGCCATGCTCCAGAATTTGTGTAGTACAAAACACATCTTTTTTTCCTAAAATACTTTGATGAATCATCTTTTCACATTCCAGAGGCATCCAGGTCGAGTAGAAAGAACATAAGCATTGAAGGCAGGAAAATAGGGTTGAAATTCCAGATATTCCGCTTCTATTTATTCCATATATGACCTCGGAGAAGTCACTTGGCCTTTCTCAGCTTGAGCTCTGTCACCTGGAATTACAACTACCTCACAGAATCACTGTAAGAATTTCATAGTGTACTGAAGTCAAGTGGCTGAATATTAATATTATTATACTATTCATCTATGTTTTGGCCTTCTGAACAATTCAGTAAGATGGGAGGGCAAGTATTAGGATTTTATTTTTTCCTGTGCATGTCCTATATCATTTCAGAGATAGAGCAACTCAAGTTGCTCCACACCTTACTCTGGGTTCTTTCTGCTCTAACCTTGTAATAGTTCATTAGAATGGCTGCAAAATGGATTGTAATATAAGAAGACCCAGTAGGCAGGTTTTTATGGAGTGACTTGTGAGATCACAAAGTGGTACTTTGTTTATATTGTGTCAAAACTTGTGACCAGTGGAGAGGCAGGAAAGCTTTCAGCCAAATATTAATATAATCACTGAGAATACCAAAGGTGAAAGACAACTATGGTCAGAGACCAGCAAGGGAGGGGATGGAGTACCAAATTTCCAGCCAGCTGAAATAAATATGGGGCCAGTGTCAGCAGAGAATGCAATCAGGAAGTAATATTTCAGAAAAGGTAAGCAAAGGCAGCATAGTCTAAGTACATTTTGAGGACAAGGCAGCAGGAATTGATGAAGATGCAGTAGGAAAAAATCAGGAAGGCTGTTCTGAAGACGCGGAAATAAAACTGCTGAAAATGTTCTGCCAAAGGCAGAGCCTCTTTAGAAGGTTCATTCTTTCAGACCTAGAATATTGTCTGTACTCGTCAGAAAGGCACCGTGCTTTGAACATAGCATTTGATACTCTATTAGTCACTACTCTAGGCATTTCAACAGAGGAAACTTAATATAGGTAATTGGTTACCCAGTAATAAAAGTTAAGAGGTCAAATGGGAGAAGAAGCAACCCAAAGAATAGCACCTGCAGAAAGACTATTAACCCTACAGCTACAGACACAGCAGGAGAGCTGGTCACGGAATGTAGAAGCAAAAGCCCTCCAGCAAGGGCTGGAGCCGTAATGCAGTCCACCCAGAAGCTGAGACTGTGGAAGAAGGGGTAGACTTGGAAGAACTGCAGCCACAGAAGAGGTGTAGCTGCTGCCAGAGACACTGTCTGAGGTAGAGCTGGGGAAAAAAGAAATATCCTGAGTTCTCCCTCAACTCTCCTCCCCCCAGTTCCTCTCCAGTGTCTCCCATTGGCCAAAGCCAGCTAGGAACCAGAAGACCCAGGAGACAAGAAACAGCCTGCCTAATCCTCCCCACTGTAACACAGCCCACGAGATGAAATTGACGGATAGTTTGAGCACTGACCGGCATGGATACCAAACTGAAATTTTCTGTACTGGATGTTTTCTCCTCTCTCTTTCATTTACTTCACTAATATGACCAAAAAATGCTTGTATTTCTGGGTTAATATCTGTCACCAAAAAAAGTGTACTATTAAGTCCATTATTCCATTATGCTATTTGACCTGTTTTTCTCAGTCAACTCCGCTTAAAGGAATTGGCAAAAATCATCTTTGTCTTTCTCACCTTTGTACACTGAGGGTCTAGCACAGCACCGGCCATGGGCAAGTCTGATGAATGAGTGAACTTAAAGAGGTTAGCTACTGTAACTTCTCATAAAGTCACTATGAGTAAATTCAAGTTTGCTCATAGTACTTCTAAGGACATTTAGTGTAGAAATTATGAATAAGGTAAGATCACACAAAGATGAGATCCAGGAAAATCCCAACATCTGAATTAAAACTTAAAGCGTATTTTATAATAAAAAGAGAAAAATGATGGGAAACAAAATTGAATTCATCTTTGGTCACATGAGGCTTCTTATAATTTCCAATCCTGGCTTTGTTCTCCACTGTTCTTTACTCCCATTTCTGCTTCTTCAAATGTATCATGGTTGAGGCAGGGTGGCAGTGGAGAGTGAGAATAAAAAATTAGCTCTGTTGGAAGGAGTAGGAATATACCTTGACACACAGGTCAACACTGGAAAGAGAAGCACTCTTTCTACAAATCCCTATTCTCTCCTGGGCAGCATGGCCACCAGCCACCCTTAATTGAACAAGCCAATCAGGAGTCAAGCAAAATACGGACCAGTCCTTGGTACATATTCATTTCTATCCATATTAGCTAGCTTAGTCTCTCAAAATTCTCATCACAGGGGACAATTTAATAATTGTCCTCTCCTACTAGAATGTAAGCTCCATAAGGACAAGGACATGATCTGCTTTTTTCACCTTGCAAAGACGTGCTTAGTAACTACTGTCAAATAAATAAAAGCATTAAAGAATACTGTTCTGTGCCATCTAAGATGAACTTCCAGTTCTTCCTTTTTAGAAATTGGCAAAATATTTTTTCATTTTGATCCATTAGCTATCTGCTTAGCTAGTCTAGATTTCTCTTATTTAAAATCCAAAATCCCACAATATTTTTAACGCCCTACTCTTCTCTACTGAAGTATTGCTTTGTCCATTTAGGGTCCTTTTCGCACTAAGTTACAAAAAAAAATAATGAATTTTTGTACCTATGACTATTTATTTGAAATACAGAAGTAACTTGAGTTCTACAGACACATCGATATGTTTTGAAATATTCTGGCTGCCTGCTGTGTTGGCTACCCCTGAGTAGCTTCTACCTTTGGCTTAATCCTACTGCACCCTCACTGTTGAGAGTACTCCTGTGCTAGCGTGTGTTTCCTACTGAAGACACCATTTTC
Organism: Ursus americanus; assembly: GCF_024610735.1. Taxonomy (NCBI): domain Eukaryota; kingdom Metazoa; phylum Chordata; class Mammalia; order Carnivora; family Ursidae; genus Ursus; species Ursus americanus. The sequence continues at coordinate 22,110,614 of NC_142137.1, forward strand.
TGCCAGGTACTTTCTGTGCTTCTTGGAAGAAGATTAACGTAGAGTTTTTCAACAACCTCTTCTCTCCAGCCATGGCAAAACATGGGAGTCATAACATTTCCTTGAAATCGATCACCCTCCAAATTCATGGACAAAGACAGGGGATCTAATTTGAACATTTCACGCTGAATGTCACCAAATCATATATAGTTATGAAAGTATGCCTTAACAAATTAGTTTTAATATACAGAATGACATTTTGATATAAACATAAACCTACAGAACTTATGCCGATTTAATTCCACAATTAGCGACTACAAAACAGATCTTCATTGTATTCAAAATTATCCATAGTTACATTAAACATTTACAAAGTGGAGCATGTTTAAACCACTTAAACTTGTTTTTAATAACCACTTGTTTTTTATAACACATAAAAAGACTTTCAAAAAAGTATACATACGCACGTGAAACTGAATTTTCTCATATTATGTGGAAGGACTGTTACACACTATTGAATACTAAAGGGTTCAACAACAAAAAGGGAAAGAAAAACTTAAATCTGTTTAAAGAAAGAATTAGCACATTTTGGCAGTGTTAAACAGATATTCCAATGATAATATCCACATATAGAAGCTAATTGATTTGGGTCCTTTAATTGGATCTCATTCCCACTTAATACATGAATAAGCTACCAACTAAACAAGTAACATGAGCATTTCCCTCACTTTGGTCTACCAGCAGCAAAAGAACAGAAGTCATCCCAGAAAGTTTTCCACACACATCTAGAAAATGCATCATTCCTGCTAAAGTGCTCACCGCTGAAGGGTACCTATGACTTTGGCTATTTGAGTCCTATCTTCTCTCATGCTGCTAGTCTTGAAGAAATGCCTATCACACTGGCAAAGGCCCATGGCTGTATTTGTGTTGCCAGATCATTTGAAAAATAGACTGTGCAGTTGCAGGCAAGGTCAAAGAAGGCATGTGCATGTGCTGTCACCCCCCAGGTTTCTGTTAGGCATGGGCCTTCTGTTGCCTCCAAGTTAACTACCAGGCTCACTTCAATTTGTAAGACAGCGGACAGGAAGCAGGAACCCTGCATGTTTCATTTTTGTTTAGGATGACAGAAGACGCATCTGGCTTTCAGGGGCATCAGAGATAGTAATTCAGTGTGTGGGCCCAGGCCCCACAGCAGGCAGCAAGGGAAGGAGGGGGCTTCACTATAGAAGCTCCTCAAGGTGGTTGGAAGGTCATTCCTTGCAGAGACAGTCTCCAAGCCTGATTCTGGGAAGTCCTTAATGCCCACTAAGAAAGTCCTTTTCTGCCTGCTCCAGCAGGACTGGGCTCTACTGATCACAGGCACTTGTATGACATACTCATCTTCTCAACTTTTTGTTTCTTTGTATCCCCGCTCTCCCCCTCCTTCTTAAAAAACCACCTCTCCGGTCATTCCCAAAAGCACATACATTTGCTATAATACCTTCTGTACTACAAAAAGAATAAAGAGAAACTTTCTCTTGACTTAACACTTCTCACAGCTAACATCTCTTCTCTGTTCCCCTTAAGTATAATTCTTTAAAGAATTACCCTTACTTCTGCATATATTTTCAACCCACTCCAACCTGACTGACATCTCCCCACATCACTGAAGCTGCTCCGTGCGAGGTTGCTTACAGCCTCCACGTTGTCGAGTGAAGTGGAAACCTGTCATTTGACGTCTCACACTTGGATTCCATTAGACATTTCTTTCTTGGAACTCTGTGCTTCTGTGAACACATTCTCCTGATGCCACTCATCTTCTCCTTATCCTCTGACCCTGAGTGACTGCATCCATTCCCATGGCATTAAATTCCCTCTTTAAGTAGACAATGCCCAGATTCCCACATCCAGGTCACAAACACAATTGCCTAGGCAATGTGAAATTGTAGTATCTAAACTACAGCCTTAACTTCACGCCCCTACCCCCCAGATTATAAGAGTTACCTATCAAATCACATTTAAACCAAATGGTTCTTCTGCTCAAAACCACCCACTGAACATGGAATAAAATCCAAACCTCCTGTAGGACCCAGTATCTGCCTCCTGCTCCAATTCATCTTTTATTCCTCCATATCACCATTCCCCAACCACAGTGAGCGGCTTTCATCTCTGTGGGCATACTGAGTTTTCATACTTTCAACCTTTGCATGGGCTATTGTCTCTGCCTGAGATGTGCTTTTACTCCTACTCTTTGAATGACTTCTTCTTTCTCTTCCTTCTGGGCCAAATGGAAATGTCATTTCTCCAGAGAGGTCATCCCTGATAATATATAATACTGTTTCATTGGAAACTGAGCTCCAGACAACTCACTTCCACTGCTTTGGTACACAGCCTCTTTGGAAGTTGGAGACTGTCACATACGGCCCCAGAAGTTAACCAATATGCTCTTTGCACCTCAGGATTTCTTCTCTTCCTTGGTCCTCCATTCCCCCTGACTACATGAATCTTCTTTACCATCAAAATCTGCTCTCAGAGCAAACATACTCAGTGTTAGGCTTACTTCTTTCCTTAAAAAAAAGAGAGAGAGAGAAGAAAGAAAGCTTTGTCTCTAAGTGTCTTATCAAATGTGCCTTCCCAAGTAAGAGGAAAATGTCTGTGAAAAGGAGGAAGAGTACTATTTGATTCCCAGGCCCTTCCCAACACCCAGAAAAGCACATTTTTTGGGGAGGAGGGGATTCCATTTACTTCACTTCCCATTGTGCCACCAAATGTCAAGAGAAGATTCTTTGTATGACTTTAAGTCATATCATTTCCAACATGTTACCATAGATTTCCTGAGTTGCTCAATGGAAATATTATAATTCTCAGACATACTTACTAAATCCATCTGTAAGGCTTGAAGGAGGCTAGTGAATATACCGAACACACAAAACTTGCAAGCATGAGAACCAACATACCCTTCCCTGCTCACACCCAAGGCCAGAGTATGGTCTCACAATTGAGTGGCATTTCACATTAGCAGCAGATAAGCAGTCTGCATAGACCCAAATAGGCACCAGGGCAAGAGCAATATGTCAGTGGTCACCCATGAAGAGATTACAACTGGTCTGACATTTAGATTTGTCAAAAAGACCATCAAAAAGATAATCAAACTTCAGGGGTGCCTGGGTGGCACAGTGGTTAAGCGTCTGCCTTCAGCTCAGGGCGTGATCCCGGTGTTCTGGGATCGAGCCCCACATCAGGCTCCTCCGCTATGAGCCTGCTTCTTCCTCTCCCACTCCCCCTGCTTGTGTTCCCTCTCTCGCTGGCTGTCTTTATCTCTGTCAAATAAATAAATAAAATCTTGAAAAAAAAAAAGATAATCAAACTTCAAACTATATTGTTGCCTATATTTTTATTGTATATTTTATTAAATTCTGAATAATATTACTTTAAGACAGAGTACCCAAGCAATAACCCAAGATCATAAAACAAATCAATGTGGAAATGATTTAATTTATATGAATCAAAGCAACAGCCAACTTTCAGACACATAAATACCTGATGCCTGTCTTTAGCTGGAGTAATATTGAAATGATTCCTATCGCCCTTAAAATGTGGGCTTTATATATAGTCCCCCCCCAAAGAAAACCAAAACAAACCCAATACTTGCATCCAAATCAATAGAAAGCAACTGTTACAGGAACTCTTTCATATTGCATTTATGCCTCCTCCCTCAACAAGTTATTTGCATTGCCAGTTAGAACAAAGCAACAGTTCTACTGAGATTGACAATGCACTACAACTGCATATTGCATTAGGTTAATTTCTTTTTAAAGATGTATTTGAGAGACAGAGAGAGCACAAGCAGGGGGAGCAGCAGGCAGAGGGAGAGGGAGAAGCAGACTCCCCACTCAGTGGGGAGCCCGATGCAGGGCTCGATCCCAGGACTCTGAGATCAGAATCTGGGCCGAAGGCAGACGCTTAACCGACTGAGCCACCTAGGTGCCCTTATTGCATTAGTTTTAATGAAGCCATCAGGACTACTTATATGCCATTTCTTAACCAGCTTTGTGGAGGAAAAAAAAAGTCGCATTTACTAGTAAAATTATTCTTTTGCCAAAAGAATGAAAAATCTTGTTTCAGAAGAGACACACCGGACAATCAGAGTCATATAATGAGCTTAGCCACTTGTCCACTCAACTGTTGTGAAGACATTCCCCACTCTCCTCCTGCCTCTTGGAGGAGCCCACGTCAAGGCACACTTACTGCCAGAGTGCGGCCACATACCACAATGGCAGCAGCCCGCCACAGGGGACTGCACACAGTAGGCACTAAGTCATATGGTTTCTGCCACCAAATTATAGTAAACACTAGGAGTCACACAGTAGCAGAGACACAATTTCAGAGATGTCATTCCAACCAGAGCCATGTTAAGCTGTTGGATTCCAGGATGCTTGCAGTGAAATTGGTTGTCCTCTAAATGGTTTCCTCTAAAAATGTAATTGCTTTGTTCTGGGTTCAGAACGGCATGTGGGGGGCGGGGTGGGGAAGAGCATGATTTCCGTGCCCTACTGCTGCCACAGATTCCAACTGCAAGTACAAGGGCTGGTAAAACAATAAAGTCATCGTCTTTTATCTCAATGCCAGAGAGATTCTTTCCTTTGGCTTCCAGACAAAATTCACTTATTATAATTATCTTCAGAGCTGGCAGTGGCCGCTCTCTAAAACTGTGTAAATGTTCCAGGGAAGCCCTGTGGAGCTGGCGTTTGTGTCAAGCTGGGCAGGTGACTGTCCCCCTCACCACCGCGGTGTCATTTCACTCACACAGAGGCAAGTACGCAGGCGATGCAGAAGCACGGTGGGGAAGTAACCGCAGTGGAAACTCACATATTACAAAACACATGTGCAATCCCTCTCTGGCACACTTCATGAAACCAAAGTTGGCATTTTACAGCTGAAGAAAGTTCTTATACTGAACACAGTGTTAAAGGAGCACTGGGTTGTTATGCACAGACATGCTGTTTGCAATATATAATTTTAACTATTCTAATGTATTATTAGCCATGTGAAATTCATGTGAGCTTAAATATTTATATTGAGAACCCTCACAACATCTATAGTGCCATCTGTAACAATTTTATTTAGGGTTTCCGATAACATTTTTCCCTTGTTCTGCCTGAATCGATCCCTGTGTCCTCCTTCTTTATTCTTTTTAAAAATCTTAGTAAAGAAGTAGAATTTAATCATATGCCCAGATGTATTGAAAAGAACATTGTTTAACATAATTTTATGACAATTTCAGATGGAGAGAGAATATAGGAAAAGTTTGAATTAATTTATACACACAGTTTTTGTGTTTAGGCCATTAAAAATGAGCAAATTTTACATACCTCCTTCAAACTGTGGAGTTTCTCTGTGTATAAACTACCTTAAGGAACTATGGAAAGCCAGGTTTTAAATATTTGCCTCATGGTTTAGGTTTTACCTACACATAATTGTTTTGTTTTGTTTTTTTAACAATTATTATTATTGTTTTGCTTTGTTTTTTTAAAGATTTTATTTATTTATTTGACAGAGACAGATGGCCAGCGAGAGAAGGAACACAAACAGGGGGCATGGGAGAGGAAGAACCAGGCTCCCAGCAGAGCAGGGAGCCCGATGCAGGGCTCGATCCCAGGACCCTGGGATCATGCCCCGGGGCCAAAGGCAGAAGGCAGACGCCTAATGACTGAGCCACTCAGGCGCTCCCACATAATTGTTTTAAAGTAAGTAGGTAAAAGAGTTTATGTCATACATTTATGCTTCACAAATTGATAACAAGTATAACTTTTAGTTGTCCACGGTCACACAACTAGTAACTGAAGGACCCTGGACTTGTCACAGTGTCTCTTAGCTACAGTCAGTAACATTCCCCTGCCACCACAAGTGTCCTGCATTAGCAGTGATTCACCATTTTTCAGATACATTAAGAAAGGCAGGGGGTGCCTGGGTGGCTCAGTCGGTTCAGCGTCTGCCCCAGGTCATGACCCCGGGGTCCTGGAATGGAGCCCCACATCAGGCTCCAGGCTCAGCAGGGAGCCTGCTTCTCCCTCTCCCTCTGCGGCTCCCCCTGCTTGTGTGCTGGCTCTCTGTCAAGTAAATAACTAAAAATCTTTTTTAAAAAATGGAGAAATCTCAAAAAAAAAGTTAAAAAAAAAAAGGCAAACCAATTTGAACACCTTCCCCCTCACACACACATTTCCCAGATTTCTTTAATTGATGAGCTAGTAGCTGCAATGGAGTTGTCTCTGTCCTGCAGGGAAGGACACAGGTAAAGAGATGCAGGACAACGAGAAAGCGTCACAGAGACTGGCGTTCCTGAAGTCGGAACTCTCCAGTACTCAAGCGGACGTTATAAAGGCAGGACCCAAATCCCTGTCACCTGCAACACACCGAACACCCCCCACCCCCGTCTCCAACTGTACTGACTGGAAAGAGCAGTGCCAGAACAGCCCCTGCAATAGGCAGAACACACCTGAGCCATCCCGCGCCCCTCAAGGGCATGGAAGAGAATTCAGATTTTCTGTGCCGATGAAAGATCACAGAAGTGAGCAGAGGAAGAGAGGCTTATAAACAAGCTGGCAGACCCAATAAGTCTTGTGGTGGTAGTGAGGGGATGCCACAGTAGGAGACAGATAATGGTCTGGGTGATTAGAGAAATAGCAGGGAACATGACTTTTCCTTGGACGCCAGCATGGAGGGCTGGCCATACCCCAGGCCCAAATACATCAACGTCCATGTCAGAGAAACAGCGTGCACGAGTTCCAGGAACCAGATATCCTCCCTGATGCGGTTTTTACACCCCAGAACTAATTCCAGGAAGGAGGAGAGAGAAAATTCTGAACTGACAAAATACACCAGTAACTGACATTTTGCTTTGTTTTCTGCCATCAGGCAAAATAGAGATACAAAATAGAGGATAAAGTTGTTATAGACGAATAAGGTTGTAAGAACCCCTAAATACTTAAAGTTGTGTAAGAAAGCCCTATACAAGGGGAAAGGTATTAAGTAATTAAAAAAAAAAGGCATTTTCTCCTCGGAATTTTACATCAGAGCCATTCCATCTCAAATGTGGAGAATTAAAATCCTTAATTCTTAAAGGGACAATGACGCTTTGAGAGCATTTTGTAAAACATATTATACCCACATTCTTTGGCCTCAATCCTAATTTCTTGCTATTTAAGGAAACATCCAGGTTTCTCAACTGACTTTCTTCGATGTACCAAGTTTTAGGCAGAACTTCAGTGAAGACTTTTAAGGCATGTGAAACTCATTTGTTCTTCAAGCTTTCCGTGAAAAAAGATCAATGTTCTAGTGTCGGAATGTGAAAGCAGGGAGGGACACTTAACACCCTAATATCACAACATGCCTCCCTTGGCCTTACAAGAGAATAGGTTTAAAAAAAAAGCCCTAAGTAGAGATGGAGGTTTGGGGAAATATAACTCATCCATAGATAATACAATACAAAATGTGACAGTGAAACATAAGTCACGGTTCTTTATTTTTTCCTGCCAAAGTGTAAACTTTATAGATATTTTTATCAAGAGAAAACAAAAATTGGAGTCAACCCATGATTGCCATCTTGTGGAGAGATCCAGCACCATCTTGCCAGAATTTTTGTCCCTCAGGTGTTAGAATAAAAATGCCTCCGGAGATTCCTCGGGCACTCCTTCCATTATTTAATAATCCTTGCTGCAAATAAGCTCTTCTTCATAGCTGACCCAAATCCCCTGGGTTATCTCCCGTAGATACGGTGAGGAACTGCCACCACTTATTTAGCCGTGATGCTTTGCATCCTCGGCCAAGTTATTAAATCATGCCTGTGACTTTACTCTTCCAGGTTAAAAAGTTCCACACTATCTGACATTTCCACCAAATTCCTATGTTCCAACACTTGAAATTGCCAAACTTCTTAAAACTTGGTCTGTGTTTTGTGGTTTGGGTCATTTCTATGCTTGTTTACTGACTTCATGCAGTTTTTAAGGCATTTGAATGGCCTGTCTCTGTCCTCCTTTGGGAACTCCCCTGAGAATTTCTGCAGGGATCAGTACTGGGCCTGAAGGTTCTACAGCGTCCATCTCTCCTGACGGAACGCTCAGAGTCCGGGAAAAGCCCTTATACTCCAGCACCTCTGGCCGGTTGCCAAGGGAACCAAATCATACTTGGATGTTCCAAATTCTCTCTCAAGCACACAGTTAAATATGCCAAATTAGTCTACCATAAATGTATTCAAAAAATAATTTTAAGACTTCCAAACACTGGACAATTTCCCCTTTGCTTGATCACCACCGTCTACAATCTGACTTTATTCTATCACAAGCATTGTGAAAAATGCTCTTCTTCCCATACACGCATCCTCCACAAATGGAGAGCCAGCAAATCCTGACAGCTCTACTTTCAAAATAAATCAAACATGACTATTTCTCCTTTACTCCTACTACCCAGAACGAAGTCCAAGCCAACATCATGCCTTGCTTAAATTTTTGCAGTAGCCTTCTAGCCAATATTCCTTGTTCTACTCAAGTCTACCTGCGGTCTACTCAGCACAGAAGCCAGAATGACCCAGCGAAGGCACAACTTAGACCGTGGCACTCCCTGCCTTGCTCAAAACTCTCTCGTGACTCTTAGAACAAACTCAGAATATCAAAATCTTTGCTAGGACCTACATGGCCCTCACAAAATGGCCCCCACTCTCTCTACCTCATCCCCTACACTCTTTCCTGAGTTCACAATTCCCCAGCCACATTGGCCTTCCTGTTACTTCTCACGCAATCAAATCTGCTCCTGCCTTAGGGCCTTTGCTCTTACTGTGCCCTCTCTATATGTTCATGACTCACTCTCTTATGACCTTCAGGTCTTTTCTCAAAGTCACCTTCTCAGCAAGGCCCTCCCTGGAAATTCTAGATAAAATGCCATCCCTTCTTCCATTTAATATCTTCCTTTGTTTTATTTTTACTCCTTAGCATTCATAACCTACTAGCAAATATTCTTCTTGTTTATCATCTGTACTAGGTTTCTATTGCTATCATAATAAATTACCACAAATTTAGCAGCTTAAAACAACATAAATTTATCATCTCACGGTTCTGTAGATCACAAGTCCAGTGGGCTTCTTTGCTCCAGGTCTCAGGGGGCTGAAATCAAAGTGTTGGCAGGCTGAGCTCTTAGCAGGAGACTCTAGGGAGAATATGCTTCCAAATTTATTCAAGCTTTTGGCAGAATTCAGTTCCATGGGTTGGTTATTAAACTGAAACCCCATTTCTTTTTCAGTTGTCAGCCTCAAAGTCTTCCTCATCCTCTAAAGGCTGCTTGAACTCCTTGGCTCATGCCCCTTTTACTTCACATCCAAAACTGAGTGGAAGGTCTAGCTCTTCTCAGGCATCTAATCTCTTTACCAACCCTTTCAAACCTCACCACTCCTGCTTTCCTCTTCTGCCACATTGCTGAATCCAGTTGAAGAAAGTTCTCTGCTTCTCAAGGTTCACGTGATTAGTTTGGGCCCACCAACATAATCCAGGCTACTCTCCCTATTTTAAAACCCTTAATCTTAATTACATCAGCAAAGTCCCTTCACAGCAGGATCTAGATTCAGGTTTGATTAAATAACCAGTGATGGGCATCTTGGAAGACGGCCTTTAGGAGTCTGCCTACCATATTGTCAGACTATCCCAATAGAATATAAATCTCAGGAAGGCAGGATTTTTTTTTTTTTTTAGTTTAACGCAGCACAGTATCTCCAGCATCTAAAAACAGGGCCTGAGGGGCGCCTGGGTGGCACAGCGGTTAAGCGTCTGCCTTCGGCTCAGGGCGTGATCCCGGCGTTATGGGATCCAGCCCCACATCAGGCTCCTCCGCTGTGAGCCTGCTTCTTCCTCTCCCACTCCCCCTGCTTGTGTTCCCTCTCTCGCTGACTATCTCTATCTCTGTCGAATAAATAAATAAAATCTTTAAAAAAATAAATAAATAAAAACAGGGCCTGAGACAAAGTAGACAAACGACAAATAAATCTTGGATGAATGGTTTAAGAGTCCTTTATCTTAATTCCAGTATAGTAAACATACATGTTAAATTAATTTCAGGTGTACAACACAGTGATTCAAGAATTCTATATATTACTCAGCATCCAAGAGTTCTTAATGTGAAGATGTGAACTCTGCAAAATGATATGTAAAAAATATGTAGCATGCATGCATGTGCATTTGTTTTCAGAGAGGTGGATCCATAATTTTCATTAAATTCTTAAAATGGCGATTCCTCCTAATATGCCTGGAATGAACCTCATTTCTGCCTCTTCACTCACAGTAATTAATTATTCATTGGACTCCACTTACCCTCTGAAAGTGTCCAGGTTTGTATGATAAATTTCATGATTATGTTGGGTTCTCAAAAATGTCTATGGCCCAACAAAGTTTAAACTCTTCTGATCTCTTCAAGCCTTTATGTGGGGCTGTATTTAAACCTACAAATAGAAGTCTATTTTTTTCTCATAAAATATACATCCGCTCCCTTGAAAACACAGGTGAAGGACTTTTATAATTAAAGACCAACAAGTAGATCCTGACAAAACCCACCAATTAACTATCTCATCAAAATACCATATCGCCTCCTCAGGTTATAAATATGAGAAATGACACTGAGAATTTGGCCACACTGCCTTAGATGTGATACTGTGTCCCACCTGTTCAGTGAGATAACAGGGCACTATGTGTACCCTAACATTTCTTAGAAATAGTTGCACTACAGAATTCTTGGTCTAGAAGAGATTTATAAGACCTCAACCATTTCAAGTGTGCTCATGCCTTGTATATAATACGACATAAGAAATACGGAATATTCAATAATTACACTTTAAAGCTGGATAAGTGGAAAATACTTCAGATGTCCCAAAGCCTTTCCTTTATTTCTAGAACAGTGTATTGGGGAATATTAGCTTGGTTAAGGAATCTAATGCTTTGGGGTGTTTTTTTTGTTTTGTTTTTTTTACTTGTTTTTCTTGTCTTCATTTGCTCCTTTCAAAAAAATTTTGGGTTTATTCACTTTCTCTTAGAGAAATTTGATTGTGGCCTTACCGCCTGATCACCAATTCCATCTGCAAATTTAAGGGCAAACGATGGCCTCTGTTGAGAAAATTGGCTATCTGTCTAAATGATTAAGGAGTTAAAGGACTTTGTACAGCTTTGTAAATCTGCCTTCCTTCCACTACCCCACCCAAAACGCTTCATTTAGAGACTTTTTTTTCAAACTTATGTTAAATGCAAATTGTTTCTAATCAGCCCTCAACGCAAAGAATCTGTGTGTGTTATGTTTTAGCTGCAAAAAAACACATCTGCTGAGATTATAAATTCTATTTCAAGTTACATGAACAGAGCAAGTTACCTCAGGAAGAATTCTGAATGAAATAAACATGTCCCTACTTCAAGCACATGATTCCTGTAACACCCTCTTTTCTTCTTGATCCTCTTGCCCCTCTGATATGGTTGTAGTTTACCTATCTGTGCCTCCAGACACCCTGTTCCCCCTCTTGGTCAGAATCAATCCACATTCCATATTAGAAACCCCACATGAGCATTTGCCCATTTTCAGTGTCCTACGGGTGCAGCCCTAAATTCCTCTACATAAAACTAACCAATCCATGGGATTGAGAAGACACACCATTTTTTAGGAGAAAAAAAACAACACAAATTCACAGTGTGAATCCCAAGATGTAGAATTCTGAGTGGGTTAAGCCCACACATGGCCAAGACAGCTCTGCAATCCTCTGTTATGTGTTGGTTCGTACCAGGTCTAGAGGTCTCCAAAGGTGACCTGAAGTAGCTTTAAAACACAAAGAAACTGAAAGAGGATAACTGAGGTTTTCATCTGTGCCTCAACACATTTTCCTCAAAAGCATCCGCTGAAGGAATAATAACATCACAGGGAGGGGCAAAACACTGTCAAACTTGTAAACTGTGGGTGGTGTCTCTGCTCCATACAATCTGCCACCAATAAGCTCACGAGGAATGCATCACCCATGATGGGCATTAACAGAGCATGTGATGTGATGAGCACTGGCTGTTATACACAACTGATAAATTAGTGAACACTACATCTGAAATTAATGATGCACTATACGTTAGCTAACTGAATTTAAATTAAAAAAAAAAAAAAAAGGAATGCTTCATCCAAACTTGGCCCAACCCATTCTCTCCTTTTCTCCACATTGACCTTTTCTTTTCTAATTGTAGTAAAATATATAACATAAAATTTACCATTTTCACCATTTTCAAGTGTACAATTCTGTGACACTAAGAACTTTCACATTGTTTTGCTACCATCACCACCATCCATCCACAGAACTTTTTTTCATCTTGCAAAACCAAAGCTCTGCACCCATTAAACAATCGTTCCCCTACCTGCTCACACTAACCTTCTTAAATTAACTTTATTTAAAACTCCTGTTTCTAAAATTGGTGGAGGAAGGTTGGTGGATAAGAATATATTCCTAGTATGTATATCTTTTCCTACTGAAAATGGCCTTTTAAAATAAGCTTAATCTACCGCACTCTATTACCATTTCAGTCAAGACTATTTTATTTGCCAAAGACAGAATCTGAACTCAAATGTTTAGGGAGTAAGAACAGATAAAAAAGACAGAGAGAACTATGCCAACTGCTTCGTGTACCTGTGGAAAGGTAGATTACATGTGAGGCTTAAAAGCACAAAAAAGAATTCACATATCTTTAAGACCCTGTAAGACACTCTCTGCCATTTCCAGTTTTGCCTTTGTTTCCCTCCACTCTAATGGATGTCAACAGAGGCGTGGGGTCCCCCAGGGGACACCTGGCATGCCTGGAGACAATTTGGGTTGTCAAAACTCAGGAGTGCTACTGTAATCTAAGGGGCAGATGCCAAGGAAGCTGTCAAACATCCTACAATACACAGGACAGTCCCCACAACAAAAATTTTCTGACACCAAGTATCAATAGCATCTAAGTTGAGAACCCCCTGATGTACTCCGTATCTACGCCTTCCATATGTTCAGCAACATAAAATCTTCAATTTCTAAACTCATCTGGTGGTCTCACCATGAAAGGATTGAAATTTCTCTCTGTTTTCAATCTTTAAAACTATCCAGGAAGGACTCTAATTAGACTTATTTGAGTCAACTGTCAATCAACTATAGTCAGGATGGGAGGGGTCACAGACAGGTAGGGCCCAGGATGGCCTCTCAAAGCCCCCTTCCTTGTATAGATGCCATTCTCAGAAAAGGAAAATTGCAATGAGCTGGGTAAATATCCCAAAGAGTGTGTACCACAACGCAGAACTTTCTTGTTGTAACTGTAATTTGTTTTTAAAGAAGCTCTGTGTTTGCTCTTTCTGTGGCAAATTTTCTAAGATGGAAAAATCTGTAACTGGAGTAGTCACCATACTTAGGTGGGGGTTTTTTTGTAACCAGCTAAAGTGTTTAATCATCTAATTTTAAGCAGAAATCATTTGCCCAAAATATAAATTAATTCAAGTAATGAGATATGCAAAATGGAGGGGGAAAAGCATAGATATTTATAAGGTTCACTTTTGAAACTGGCAAAAATAATGAATCTCTATGTCTGTAGTGATAAAGTTGGACTCCTCTCCTCTTAGTATCTCCATCTTCTGTTAGATTGCTTGCAGATCCACTGAAATTAGATGTCAGTGTAAATTATGGTACAGGCGGACTTACTAGCCAAGGCTATGAAGGGTAGACACATAAAAACAAGGTGCTATTGAATGTAATTGCTTCTGATCTTAAAATTCTTAAGTGACGAAATTGATGCTGATGTGGTATTTGCATCAGGTAGTCCCTTTAATTGACACTGACTCAGTTGGGGACATTTTTTTTTTCTGAGTGGTTTTATTTTTTTTCTTCCTAATTCTTAAGTTCCAGAATAGGAAAGTCAGCAACTTATAAGTTGGATAGATCTGAGAGGTGAATAACAGCAGGTAGACAAAGTGGAGATCTCCGAATTTCTTCCACAGCCCGTGGCCCTATAAAGTCTGAGGTGAGAAAATGAATCCATGTGAAGAGCATTTGGAGATAATACTTGGAAGGAAGTTAGCACTTTCTTGAACCTTGCTAAATTAGGAAGAAGGCCCCATTTGCAAACATTTCCATTCTTGTCTATTTCAATAAGGAGAAAGATGAAAAAGCATGACCCACAGGGCTCCTGGAGGAAGGAGATGCAATGGTTTCGTCTGCTCATTTAAATACTTAACAAGCCACAGGGAAAAAAGAAGACATCCCACTCCACTGCCCATAACATATGTCAGTAAGTCATAAAAATAAATCATACCGTGGACGGCTTGTGAACAGTGCTCAGCCTCCTGCGAGACATTAGCGCTTGTTCTTGAGCCAAAAAAGTAAACAGTCCAACTGTCTATCTAATATTTGTTCTTCCCCTGCCATGAAAAACAGTTTCCCGAAAACAGAGAGGATAATTAGTTAATTCTTACCCTGACTCCATGGCGGAGTTATTATGTTCTCTCATAATTTTATCCTATAGAACCTCCTTGAACTAAAGGAGGATATTTCAGTAATATTTTTAGGTTTAGCAAAACTATAACATCTGAAGGAAATGATAAGAAGCTGTCCTTATACTTTATATGAATCAAATTAATAAATATGGCCTGAAGATGAAGGTCTCTGGGAATCTAACATTGAGTATTAGGCTATTCGTTGGATGAAAAAATAGTGAATGAGATTTTTTTTTTCCTGCTCTATTATGCTTAAATTTGACTAAAACTACAGTACAACGTGTTTTCAAATATTTTCAAAAATCTATCTAACTGGCTATTTGGGGAAATATTTGTTAAGACTGAAATATAGTATCAAAGGCAAGAAATGAGTCCTATGTAAGAAACTGGAAACTTCAAATCAGCTGTTTTTTGCCCAAGTCTTCGTGATAGTATAGATCAACTGCAGGAATTTTGTGTCTGTTCCCACTCAAAAGATGATCAATGTTACACACGATCCCTTTCACTGAGCCTTTCTAGGCTGATGAGGAATCGAGGTAAGAGGGGCAAAAATGAGGTAGGCAGAGATGAAATCAAGTTACACTAAAAAAACACAACTGTTTGGCTGGAGAGCTCTCTCATTACTGCCTGACATGTAGCCCCCTGACCACCACTCCACCCCACCCTCACCCCAGTTATTCCTGGCAGTCTGCAGAAAAGGTCCCACATTATGTTCTGATCATCAAGGGGCATCTGATTTTTCCTCCTCCCCTGTTCCCACTCTCTTGAGAATATGCTTAAGGTCTTTGCAGCCTAGTCTGGTTCCTGGCATTTCTGCCACAGAAAACACTCCACAGCACCCAAGCCCCACAAAGTATTAAGCCAACAACTGGGTGGAATCTCCAAGGCAATGCTTTACCCCAAGCCTTGTCTCAACTGCTGATGTAACCGCTGTTGACAATGAGGGCTCTGACTTCTGTGCAAACGTGATACTGTGTACAACTTCCAAAAGTATCAGCAGCGTCTCTCACAGATGCTTGTTCTGCTGGGCCTAGAAACTGGCTGCTACTATGGCCTGGTCTTGCCAACATGAGGACTGCATCATTTCTGGGAGGACAGACCAACGCTACACTGCAGCTTTGCTATGTTCTCTGGAGCGCTTGAACTATGCTGGGTTTTGCCCACAGGTGCAATGATGTCCTCTCCCCCATGTGTGGTACTGTTACGTCTGTACCAAAATGCAGTTGTTTCGTATTTCAAGAAGTGGTAGGGAAGGCACATAGCTGACTGACATCTTACTATGCCTCACCACCAAGCCCTGAGCACTATTATTAGAGCAAACTTTGAGACACGGACCCTCCATTGAGAAATCAATTTTTCACATGAAGTTCCCTTATCTGCAATGGGATAAATGCAAGTTGACTCCCAGTGGTTTCTGTGCCAGAACACCATGTCTGAGACCCTGTGGGAAACATAGCTTAGGCTTTATCCACAAGACCTGAAGCAAATGCTCCCTGCTCCACCTTAAATTCACTGTTTTAAATTTTTAAAAATATATCCTTTTTGCTGTACATGTGCAGAAAACCACTAACAAAAACTGAAGGACTCATAAGAAATGAAGAAGGAGAAGGTGGGGAAGAAGAAACCCCACTAAACAAAAGGAAAAGTGAAGAACAAAGTCTCAATGCAGGAACAATGGAATCCTGGGCTCCTTGGAACCAAGTGGGTTTAAACCAACAATATCCTCATAATCTTCCCTCCATCTCTCTCTCTCTCTCTCTCTCTCTCTCTCTCTCTCTCTCTCACACACACACACACACACACACACACACACACACACACACACACACATTTGGCTACATTCATCCAACATCATTTTTAAGCATTCCTGGTATCTATTTTCTTATTTTTCTCTTTTTCATTCTGGCTATTTTTGGTACCTTCAATGATAACCAGCTTTGGCTTTTTTCTTATTTTCCATCCTCTCTCTTTTCCCATTCAAATAACACCTTTCACTTCATTAGTCTTCTTGTAAGGTACAGACACCCTACTAAACTACTAGGAAATAAGATATAAAATGCTTTAAAGTAACTTCAAAGCCATAAAATAATCACAACAAAGAAATTAAAATTTTATACATCAAAGAATTCCACATACTTAATCACTAAAACTGAGAAAAGGGGCTGACATCTTTTTTCGGAGGCGAGAGGCTTTCTCAATGTGAAAATTCTCCTTCCAGAATAATGGAAGATAAAGCAATTACGTTTTAAAGGACACAGACGTAAAGAGGAAATAGGATGTGTTGTTCGTATTTGTTTCTTCGGGCTCGCTATTCCCCCCCCCCAATATAGATGCTGAATTAAAGTCTTAAGAGCTTGTGCACATCTCCACCTTCCTTCCCTAAAAATACCTGCCTCCGCTATAGCCACTTCAATCGGGCATGCATTTCACTACACAGAACGGCTCAAGCACAACTAAAAGACTGAGCGTTCAGTGACCTGAGATGGGTGTCCTCTTCCCGCAAAGGTATAATACAGTTTCTTCAAACTGATAATTGTCACCAGAAGGAATTCATATTAGAACCTTCACCTTGCTCCAAAATTCTCCTGGTAAAAGCCTATAATTTGTGCAACCTGATGTATCGGACTGTCAGGAACAGATATAGTAGCCTCACCTCCTCCTGACACAGAGGACACTCGCTTATTCCACTGTTTTTGTCTCCTGCTTTAATGATTAGTACTCTTTCCATCATCTCTTTTCACTCTGCTTCAAACATCCTACTGCTGTCATTTATCTAAAAGCTGAATACTAACAAGAAAATGTGGTTCATGCTGCACTTGAGCTTCTTTTGGGATTCTCACCACCCAAACTGAATCTTTCTCTTTTCTCTTTCTCTCCTTCTTTTTTTTAATCTTACCACCTCAGTTATATTAAATTTTCCAGCAGAGCTTAGTGATCACAGTTAAGAAACTGATACCAAAAGATAATTAGGCAAACAAAGCAGTCCCAGGAGGCCTAATGTCGGAGGACCCCTAAGCTCAATACCAATTTAACTCCAATTGGAACAGTGGCCCCCTAATGCAAAACTGAAAACAAGTCCATGGGGTCAAATCCATTCCCAATTACCAACCAGTGAGTAAACTAACATTTTTCGTAGAGCAATTTACTGTCTGTCATGGACCTTTGCCAAAGGCCAGACTGGAAAAGACCAAAAAAACTGACAAAATTCCCAATGTTTAAATTCAGGTCTGTTTAGCCATCGGTAATGGATGTACTAATGCAGAGGAACCTAGCAATAAGGCTTCAAGAAGGGCAAGAGGGAAGAAAGGAAAATGGCAGGTAAAGGAAGAAAAATTGCCCTTTTAACGAGCTGCCTGAAGAAAGAAATCAGTGAGCTCTACTAAAAAAAAGAAAAAAAAAAGATTCCCTGAGACAAGACTGAAAATAAAACTAACCCATAAAAAAATCAATATTTAAAGAGAATCAACCTGAATTATTTGATTCTTTAAAAAAACTTGAATTCAATGGAAAAGGTACAATTCCAATTTTATAAATATATTCTAGTATATTTTTCTTTTGTTTACACCGGCAAAAATTTTAGGTCACTTTTTCACTTGCTATCACATTCAATCCTTTCATAATCCTAGGAAGCAAATAAGATTAACTTCCAACAAAATGGACAATCAAGACATTTTAAAAAAATTGTTAATTATCTGCCACAAAATAGGACACAAAGGTGGTTCAATAAACAGTGTTACATTGGACCTTAATAAAAACTGATATATATTTAAGATCTAAAACACTACTGAAGGCCGTGCTCTTTCAGGCAGCAAATGTAACAGGAGATAGTCAGTGAGGGAACCAACAGTGGGGAGAAGGACTGAGTGCCCTCCTTGAAGAGATTAATTCTCCTCACATGGAAATAACTACAGTATCTAAATGTCACTCAGTGGTATATAAGCTTCGCTGGCCCATAAAAATATCACTTTCCTATGAATGAAAAACAGGATTAAGATCAAAGAATAAAGGCCATATTTTTAGAAGTTGGAGATAAATTATTTAAAAATATGTGAGTTGAATAAGCTGAATCAAAAAAAGAGAGATAAAGGCACTTACTTATTCTTTGCTTGAAATACACGTGTTTTATTGTGCACCATACATTTTTAAATATTAATTTAATTCCCACACTTTCAGCTATTTAGAATTAGGGAAAATTAAATACTTCTTTAATATATTCTAAATTTTTGCTGATTCTCTGGCCTAGTGATCACATTTCAAGTAAATAAGGTTAGGATTTTAATAAATAATCTTGGGACTTCTGGTAAATCAATGAAATAAAAAGAAGTTTCAATTATGTAAGACATTCTTTGATAACGTGATTAAAGATCATAAAGAAGGGCAGCATTGCCTGATGAAAGGCAAAGCTTTTGAAGTCAGACCTGGTTTGAGTTCTCTGTGCACCACTACCTGTGTGGCATGACCAAGTCAGAGCTCTTTTCTGAGACTGTTTTTCCTACAAAACTGAAAAAAAAATTCCTATGTTGCAGGATATCTTAAGGATTAGGGATAACATGCCAGGTGGCCAACAAAATGCCTGGCACTGAGGAGACTCCTACAGGATAATGAAGAATAGTTCTGATCATCATCTTCTTCTTTTAAGATCGTGTTCTACAAAAGTTAAAGCCAAATTCCGATTGCTTGACTTACTTGATTAAATGCAAAATTAGACATAAGGATGTTGCTTTTATTAACTCTTAGAACAAAGTGATGTTGTTTGGAACGTTGTCATCACCACATCATCAGTTCAGAGCCATTAAAAACCAGCATTTATCAGCACTTCAAACACACAGGTGCCACCCCTCCAAATCTGTTTAATTGACAAAGACTCAAATAAATTTTAAGACTTAATAAGCTTCAAGATTCACTGGTTAAAATGGCATATACTGGGCAATGTTGAGTTCACTAAATCAAGGGTTTGTCAACTGTTTAGCTATATTCTCATGGTTTTGTACACCTTCTGTCACATAATAGGTCAATAACTGTTTATTGTTGAATTAACTAGGAGCACGAATTGAAATCTATGAGTATTAGAAACATGTTCATCACATTTCATTCCTTCATATTAACTAATTGTTTCATTCTTAGTATTTCATGGATTCAACAATCAACAAATATTTACGAATGCCTGCTGTGTGTAAGGCACTGAGCCAGACATTAGAGATATGGAAGTGAACAAGATAGACAGTCTTAAATGAGATAATGGAGACAAACAGAACAGTACCTAGCACATAATAAGCTTTCAGTAAGTGACAGAGTAGTAGAGAGGTCCATGCCAGCCTCCTTCTCTCTCATGCTCTCCCCCCTCCCATATATATATATATGGCACACACTTGCCTAAAAATGTTTAATATCTCACTCCTTCACCCAGAAATTTATAAGAAAAAAATGAACATTTGTTGAAGTATCTTTGCTTTTATTTTTTTCCTCAAACTGTGGGTTATCTATAAAATAGCGTTCCAGACTAATGAAAAAGCAGTTGCTGTCATCAAAGAATCTGTAAGAATCTTCAAACTTTCTGTAAATTGGCAGCATTCTGCTCAAGCTGTTTAGTTTCCACAGAAGTGAGTCTTTGAAGTTACAAGGTGTTCAGGGAGAAAGCAGTAGTTTGCTAAAAAAAACCGTTACTTTTGTTTTACTTGAGACCTAGTTAAGCCTGATTTGGAAAGAACAAAGCCTGAGTTTCCAAAACCACTGTTAGGCCACTGCAAGACAGACTCCTTCCTACTGAGTGACGGCCAAAGGCTCCCCAGGAAGCTGCTGAAGGATATCGATGCATTCTATAGATCTCTGCCCATCGTCTATCCTGCCCTATGCAGTTGAGTAAAGACAAAGCTACTTTGCGGAAAGATCAGCAGCCAATACAATGAAAACACAATCCCTTCTCATGAGCATCCTCTGGGAAGCAGTACAGGGTTAAGTGTGTGAGCTCAGGAGGCAGAAAAACCTGACTCTAAAACTGGGCATCAGCTCTCTATTGATAATAATATTAATAGCTACCATTTATTGTGTGCTTCCAAGTTCCAGACATTGTACTAAGTGCTTTATATTCATTATCTTACTGACATACTAGAAACACTGCCAGTGTATACCAATGAGTAGAGCTGCTTCACCACTTAACAGCTTGTTGGGGGAAAACATTTGTCTGCACTCTTGCTGTTTCCTTCCACCTGGAAGGATTTCATTAGCTTTGTCCTCCAGGCCTCTCTCCATTGCCTCATTTAACCCTGGGGATGGATGGCATATCTGGTTGGTGAATTTAGTTGGGAAAAATGAGAATTCAAAGCCAAATGCCTCCCTTATTTGCTCTCAGGAATGAACTCACCAACAGAGAGCCCATCTTCTTCTCTGCTCTGTCATGCCCTAACTCTTACAAAACACGACCTCCATTTGGAGAGGCATACCTGGGCCAGCAGGACTATGCCTGAGGTTTCTTCTTAGCAAGTTCAATTGCCCACAGAAAGAAGCCACATTCTAATATGTCAGCTGTAAACGTGGTATTTTGATTTTCCACTAGCTGACATCTTGGCTTCCTTCCCAACTGGTTCAGAATTTGAAAAAGAAATAGTGATAATTTAGAGGACATTCTCTATTGTTATACAATCTTTCAGTGTCTTAATTTTCTTATCTCTAAAATGAGAATAACAGTACTTATTTCATAGAGTCATTATAACCATAAATGAGATAATACCCATAGAGTAAGTAAAAGGCATATAGTAGGCACATATTTAATATTAGCAATTATAATTAATATTGTTGTCATTATTGTTTTTATTATTTCACCAAACAGTCTATCAGATCTATTCCTCTACTGATAGTCTACAGATTTCTGTTAATGTTAAAGTTACTTCAGGGGACACATGGGTGGCTCAGTCAGTTAAGCATCTGACTCTTGATTTTGGGTCAGGTCATGATCTCAGGGTCCTAAGATTGAACCCCATGTCAGGTTCTGCACTCATCAGTGAGTCTGCTTGAGATTCTCTCTCTCTCCCTGTCCCCTTTCCCCCACTCACACGTGCATGTGTGTTTGCTCTCTCTCTCTCTGTAAAATAAAGAAATAAATCTTTAAAATAAATGCATGAATACATAAATAAAGTTACTTTATCCTTGAGCAAGTCACATTCTGAGACTCAAAAATGGCAATAACAATAGTATCTGGATCAAAGCGTTTACCTGAGAATTACATATGAGAAAACATATTTAGTGCCTAGCACAATGTCTGGCATATAAGTGTTCAATAAATTAATAGTATTATCACTATTAATGTTGTTTTATTTTTACTATGAGTCACCTCATTCTTCTCACTCTTATCCCTGCTGTGCCTATTGTGTAACAGTATTTAATTTAATCTGGTTTCTCATAAGTGACATATGTATTTTTTTCTTACCCCTGTATAGTTGTTTTCTTCATTTAAATCCCCCAAATCCACTCCCCATCTGTCTAACTTTAATAAAGTATAGCATTGCCCTTTTCTTCCAGTAAGAAATGAAGAATGCTTGCTTCAAAGAAAAGACAATAACAAATCATATATCCTATAGTGTTAGACTTTGGCAGTGCAGCTCACATGCCAACCAGATGCTTTCTATTACATTATGACCACCAACACCCAAAAAATATTGAATAAAGAAAGAAAAATACACAAAATATATACAGACATCAAGTATAAAAAAGGCAAATAATTCAGAAAGCCAAGTTTCCTCTCATTTCATCAGTGCAACTTCTCTAAGGTCTTGACATTTAAAGCATTTTCTAGACTGAGTGCTAGAGGCAGCACAGCTTTGCATTTCCTCCTGATAAGTAGAAAGGATGACGAATATTTTCAAGTCTCAATATGGTCAGTATGAGCTATAGCAAACATACAGAAAAGGAAAGCATGTTTTCTCTGAATTGAATTGAACTAAAGGACATGTATATTTAGCAGTTCTGTAGAAAGTACACTAAATCTTCAAAACACACACAGGGAAATAAATATCTTATCAATCCTGACTCCGAAAAAGATTTGAATTCAAGCTGAAGGTTTTATTAGGATTTCAACACTATAAACTCATGTTGGTCTTCAATGATACACATTCAATTGGAGATCATATCATCCAAGTTGATTTTTCTACTTAAAAGTATAAAAATTTTAAGTAAATTGGAAAAATTAATGTTCTCAGTGAAAGAACAGTTCCACGGCATCCATCACAGTTTCCATTACTATGAATACTTTGTGAGGGTTTGCTTCAAAGAGTTATTTTAAATATATACATATTACCACCTTTAATAAACTCAAACTCTGCGACAATATATATTTGAGGAATTGCTTCATCACTGCCTCATAAATTGTGCTGGATTGTAATCACAGGAAGTTCATTCTATTCTAATTATAAGAAAGTCTTTAGAAACCAAGTAAAAAATAACATGATATAAAACTTAATACCTCCATGTTCAGACATTTTGAAAACAGATTGGTTAGTTACATCGCCTTTATTTGTTCATTCTTTCCCTGTCATTGCTGTCTCCTCAAAGAAAACAGTAGACATATCTCTAACAGTCTACAGAAATAATGGTTAAAAAGACTCTCTTTGTAGGCCAGAGGAAAACTATCTGGAAGTAAGCCAACAGTTTTTTTCTTTTCCCTCAAATTGATTCTGTCCATGAAATGACCTAAAAACAATTTTTCCTGTATTAAGACTGAACAATATTCTCTAAATATCTGGGTGGGATTTTTCTTTAATGTTAAAAGATAATTCTAAAGTTCATTTGGGAGGATAAATAGGTTATAAATATAACTAATTTAAATATAAATTTTAAAATTTAAGTAATGGTACACTTTGCTTAACAGATATTAAATCTCTTATAAAGCTACAGTAATTAAAACCAGTAGATATCAGACCAAAATGAAGATAATGCAACATATTATATATCCTCAAAACATATTATAATATATAAAAAGTTAAACACACAGGAAGTAAACAGCAATATCAGTAAAAATATTGATTCTTTCACTTTGATAAATTAAGGAAAAAGATGTTTACATATTTATCTCATCACAGACACCAAAAAAATTTCACATGACTTAAAGTTTAAACATATAAAAATCAAGCCAGCAAAAAAATAAAAAAGAAGATGTATGTGAAGCTTTCTATGCCAACCGCACTCCTGGCTATGACAGCATAATTAGTCCTAGACATGCTCTCCTACCATAAATAGCTTAAAACTTGGCAAAACATATGAGGTAATTGTCCAAAATGATTAGATCTGCAAAGAAGCAGGAAAATGTGATCCCTAATCAAGGAAAACAAAAACAGTCAATAGAAATGGAAATAGGCAAGATTACCCACATTTGAGATTACCCAGATGTTAGAATTAGCAACAAAGATATTAAAACAACTATTATTATGTTCAAAAACATAAAAAGTGAATAAATAGTCTCAAGAAAGAAATTTTAAAAAGAACTAAATGAAAATTCTAGAGCTACAGGGGCGCCTGGGTGGTGCAGTCATTAAGCATCTGCCTTCGGCTCAGGGCGTGATCCCAGTGCTCTGGGATAGAGCCCGCATCAGGCTCCTCCACTGGAAGCCTGCTTCTTCCTCTCCCACTCCCCCTGCTTGTGTTCCCTCTCTCGCTGGCTGTCTCTCTCTGTCAAATAAATAAATAAATAAATAAATAAATAAATAAATAAATAAAAAGAAAATTCTAGAGCTACAAGATACAATGTGTGAAATGAAAAATGCAATGGATGGGCCAAAAATCAGATTGTAGACTACACAATAAAGGCTTAATGAACACAAAGAAAGATCAACAGAAATTATTCAATCTAAAAATGAAGAAAAATAGCAAAAGAAATAAAGAGCATAACTGACTTGTTGATTATGCATCCTAATTTATATACCCAATTTTGACAGGAATGTGATGACATTCATATTTCTAATTTGCATTTCTCTAATGGCTGATGATGTTGAAATCTTTTCATGTGCTTGTGATCTGTATGTCATCTTTCAACAGATGTCTCTTCATGTCATTCACCTATTTTCTATTTAGATTGTTTGGTGTTTTACTGTTGACTATTGACAGTTCTTGATATATTACATATAGATGCTAGTGCTTTGTCAGATATGTGATTTGCAAACACTTTCTCCTATTATGCACCTTGTCTTTTTATCCCTTTACTAGGATCTTTTGCAAAGCAAAATATTTGATTGTGATTAAGCCCCACTTATCATTTTTTCCTTTCATAAGCCGTGCTTTTAGTGTCTAGTTTAAGAACTCTGCTTACCCCTAAATATTGAAGATGTTCTGGAAAAGTTTTATAACTTAACATTGTACATTTAAGTTCATGATCCATTTGAGTTAATACTTGTGTAAGGTGTGAGACTTAAGTGAAGGTTCACTTTTTGGTCTACAGGTGTCCAATCACCCTAGCACCAACTGTTTAAAAAGCTATCTTTCCTTCATTGTATTGGTTATACACATTTGCCAAATATTAATGGGTATTTCTTGTGGGTCAATTTCTGAGTCCTCTCTTGACCTATCCCTCACCAATATCACACAGTCCTGATTACTACAGCAATATAATGAGTGTTAAAGTCAGGAGTGTTGATTTCTTCCACTTAATTCTTTTCCAAAATTGTTTTAGTTATTCTAGTCCCTTTGACTTTCCATATTAATTTTAGAATAATCTTGCCTGTATCTACCAAAACAAATTGCTGGGATTTTGGTAAGCAATGCATTGAATCCGTATACCAATTTGGGAAGAGGTGACATCTTAACTATGCTGAGTCTTCCAGTCAATCCTGAACACAGTTTTCTCTCATTTAGGTCTTTGATTTCTTCTATCAGCATTTATAGCTTTTCAGCATCTATGTCCTTTACATATTTTGTTAGATATATCCCTATTTCATTTTCTTTGAGCAATTGTAAGTGGTATTGTATTTTTAATTATGCTGTACACATGTTCATTGCTAGTGTATAGAAATACAATTAATTTGCATGTTTATTTTGTATCCTTTGCCTTTACTAATTCATTTTTAATTCCTTGGGATTCTCTGTGTGGGATTATGTGTACATAATATCTACAAACAAGGACAGTTTTATATCTTCCTTTTCGATACATATGCCTTATATTTCCTTTTCTTGTCTTATTGAACTGGCTGGAACTTCTACTACATAGTAAATAAAATTGGTGATAGTGGAAGTACTGGTCTTGTTCTAGACCTTAGGGAGGAAGCATTCAATATTTCATCAAAAAGTATAATGTTAGCTATAGGTCCTACATAAATGTTTTTTATTAAGTTGAGGAAAACTCCCTCTAGTTCTTTTTTTTTTTTGAGAGCTTTTAGTCATGAATGAGTGTTTAATTTTGTCAATTGCTTTTCCTGAATCAATGATATGACCGCGTGATTTTCTTTACCAGCCTGTTCATGTAATATATTACATCATTTGATTTTCAAACTGATCCAGTCTTATAACCCTAGAATAACTCCATTTGGTCTTGGTATATAATTCCTTCATATATTGGTGAATTCTATTTGCTAATATTTTCTTAAGCATTTTCATATTTATATGCATGAGGTATGTTGGTCGGTAGTTTTTTCTTTTTAAAATCTTTTGTATTTCTTTTTTACCTGGTTTGGTATCAAAATAATACTACCTACATAAAATTAGTTGGGTAGTGTCCCCTATTCTTCTGTTTTCTGGAATAGATTATGTAGAATTGGTGTTAATTCTCCTTTAAATATTTGATAGAATTGTCCAGTGAAACCATCTGGGCCTTAAAAAATCCTTTTTCAGTTTGTTTGGTTTTTTTAATTTCCAATTCAATTTCCCTTATATTTATAGAAATATCCACATTAGCTATTTGATACTGGATGAGTTATGAAAGTTTGTATTTCTCAAGAAGTTGATTGATTTCATCTGTCTTGTCAAATTTATGTTTGTAAAGTTGTTCATAGTATTTATTACCTTAGAATTGTTTTTGATATTTATAGGGTCTGCAGCAATAACTCCTGTTTTATTTCTGATATTGGTGGGTTTTTTTTTTCCTTTTTCTTTGACAACCTTGACAGAGCTTCATCAATTTTATTGATTTTGTCAGAGGATGAACTCTTCCTTTGACTGACATTTTCTATTATTTCTCTTTTTTAATAAAATTTTTATTAATTTCTGCTCTTATATATATATTATTTCCTTCCCTCTGCTAGCTTTCAGTTTATTTTCCTCTTTCTTTTCTAGGATGTTTAGGTATGAAGTATAGATTACTAATATGAGACAATTCTCCTTTCTAATATATACATTTAGTACCATAGATTTCCTTCTCAGCACAACTTTAGGTTGTGCCTCTCAAATTTCGATATGTTGCATTTTTAATGTGTTGTATTTTCATTTTCATTCAGTCCAATGTACTTTTATTTTCCTTAAGACTTTCTTCTTAAAGTCCTTAAGTCTCTCTCCTTGAACCAAGGATTATTTATGTATATATATTATGTTTTAAGTATGTTTTTTAGTTTCCAAGTATTTGGAGACTTCCCTACTATCTTTCTGTTATTGAATTCTAGTTTGAGTCTATTGTGGATGGAGAAAACCTACTATGATTTCAATTCCTTCACATTTGTTAAGGTTTATTCAATGTCCTAAGATATTGTCTATCTTGTATATCTTCCATGGGCACTTGAAAAAAAGTGTATTTTGTTGTTGATGGATAATCAGGTCTCGTTGGTTGATGTTTCTGTTAAATTTTTCTATATATTTGCTAAATTTTTGTCTAGCTCTATCATTTTAAGAGAGGGATACCTAAGTCTCCAACTATAATTGTGGATTTGTCTATTCACTTTTTCAGTTCTATCTTTTTTGCTTCATATATCATGTGGCTCTATTATTTGGTGTATAAACATTGGGATTGCTATGTGCTCTTGATGGATTGGTCCTTTTATCATTGTGTAATATCCCCCATCTCTAGCAATTTTACTTTTTGTTCTGAAGCATACTTTATCTGATTATATTGTCAATCCTGCTTTCCTTGGTTAATGTTTGCATGATATATCTTTCTCTATCCTATTACTTTTAGCCTCCCTATATGTTATACTTGAAGTGATTTTCTTTGAAACAGCATATACCTGGATCAGGGTTTTTAATTCAACATGCCCATATGTGTCTTTTAAATGATGTACTTACACTATTTACACCTAATCTAATAATTGATATGTTAGAGCTTACATCTGCTATTTTATTTTTAGCCTTCTGATGCTCTGCTTTTTATCCTCTTATTTTCTTTCTCCTGCCTCCCTGTCGGTTACTTAATCATTTTCAAATTTTATTTTCTGTTATCTATAGTGTTTGTAAGTGCATCTCTTGGTATAGCTTTTTTAGTGGTTGCTTTGGTGTTCCATTTTATATATATACATATGTATATGTATACACACACACACACACACACACACATAACTTATCAGGTGCCATTATTATACCACTTTGAGTAAAGTACAGAAATCTTATCCCCTCCAATTATAATAAAACTGCTTTAAATATTTTATCTAGTTACTCTTAAAATCACATCAGTGTTATAATTTGTGCTTCAGCCATTTAACATAATTAAGGAAACTCAAGAGTAAGGAGAAAATCTGATATATTTATCCATATGTTTGCTTACCATGTTTATTCTTCCTTTCTGATGTTCCAAGATTCTCTTTTATTGTTTCCTTTCTTTTTAGAGAACCTCCTTTAGTCATTCTTTTAGAGTATGTCCACTGGCATCAAATTCTTTAAGTTTTCCATCACCCAAGAATATCTTGATTTTTTCCCCTTCATTTCTGAAGGATATTCTCATTGAGTGTAGAACTGTGCATTGATAGCTCTTTTTTTTTTCCAGCAATTGAGATATGCCATGCCACTTCTTTATGGCTTCTATATTTTCTGATGAGATGTCCAACTCCAATTATTTACCCCAATAGGAAAGGTGTCAGTTTTCTCTTTCTGGTTCCAAGATTTTTTCTCTTTCATTAGTTTTCAGAAGTTTGCTCATAATGTGTTTTTGTGTTTATTGTTTAATATTTACTCAGCTTCTTGAACGTGCAGGTCTATGTCTTCTGTCACATTTGCAAAATCATCAGCTATTATTTCTTAGAATACTTAGAAAACTTTTTCAACCCTATTCACATTTCCTTCCAGGATTCTAGTAACATGAGTATTAAATCTTTTGTAATAATTCCACAAGTGCCTGTGCTTCAGATTATGTAATTTCTATTGTTCCTATTTTCCAGCTCTCTAATTCTTTCCTCTGTTTCTTCAGTTCTGCTCTTTAGCCACAGATTGAGGTTTTTTAAATTTATCTTATTGCATTTGTAAGCTATAAAAATTCTATTTGGCTCTTTTTCATCTCCTTGTTGAGGATCTCTATTTGTTCATTTGTTTCAAGCTTGTGCATTGAAGCATTTTTATGATATCTACTTAAACTCTTTGTCAGCTAGCTCTAACATATCTACCATCAGTGTTGGCATCTATTGGATATCATTTCTCATTCTGTTTGAGATATGATTTTTGGTATAATGAGTGGTTTTCTATTCAAATCTTGACATTATGGGTATTATGTTATGAGACTCTGGATTCTATTTAAATCCTTCATCTTAGATAGCTTCCTCTGTTACCATGCAAGCTGGCAAAGAAGTTTGCCTCCTCATTACTGCCAGATGAGGTAAGAAGTCCAGGTTCCCAGACTGGCATCTCTTGACATCCAAAAATCATCCTTATTCCTGCTGGGCAGGGGTGGGATTCATGGCTCCCCATATGGCTTCCCTGACAACACAGGGAGGGAGCCTCATTAATGCTGAGAACTGATGTAAGTCTTGACTCTCTGTTTGGATTCTTCAGACAACCTACCCAGTAATTAAGGGAAGGGGGTACCTTATTACTACTAGATGGGGCTCTCTAAGTGGTCTCCATTGACATAACAAAGGAAGGGGGAAGAGGATAACTACTTTCCACCAGTAGGGAGTGAAAATTCTGGCCCCTTACTAGTCCTTTATGACAACACCCCAGCAGAGATGGAGAAGGTAGATTAGAATGCCACACTGTGCCCTCTGATGAAGTTGGAATCAAGGCCTTTGTTGGAATGGGTGGGAATAAGGGCCAGAGATTTTTCTGTGGTGTTTTCCTGTATTAGAGCTGTTATTGTTTAAAATTTTTCTATCTTGATAAGCTAGCCTTTTCCTAGTCCCCTAGCTGGACAGTGGGCTTTTGTTAGGGCTTCCATTGCCGTGCCCATACACCTGTCTGGGTAGTAGTCTTCTTCAGCTCCAAGTATTGGAAATATGAGGAAGGAATAAAACCCCAAGGGATCTCACCACAATGTGATTGCCTGGATTTGAGGTTCCTGGTCAGTCTACCATCTACTCTCCTCCTTCAGAGTCTTCTTGTATTTGTTTCTTTGTTTTTTATAAAATGCCCAGGGTTGTTAGTTGTATTTAATGGGAGAATTATGGCAAACTATATTCCATTTTCTCAGAACAGACACACACATACACCAGAAATTGACTTTTGGCAAAGACACCATGAGAATTCAATGGAGGGAAAAGAGCTTTCAACAAATGGTGGTGGGCCACCTGAATAAACACATGAATGATAATAAAACAATCTCTGCTTCATATCTTCCACAAAATTAATTCAAGATGGATCATAGATCTAAGTGTCAAAGGTAAAGCTAAAAAATCTTGTAGAAGAAAATAAAAGAGAAATTCTTAGTCACCTTGTGGAAGACAAAGATAGAGACAGAAAAAATATATGTCCTTAAGGAAAAAATAATAATTAAACTTTACAAAAATTAAAAACTACTCTTCAAAAGTCACAATTAGGAAAATGAAAAGGCAAACCAGAGACCAAGAGAAAATATTCATAAAACATATATCTGACAAATGACTTGAGTTCAGAATATTTTAAGGATTACTACAATTAATAATAAAAATAAACAACCTAAATAAAAGTGTGCAGGATATTTAAACATACACTTGATTTATAAAAAAGATAAATGGTGAATAACACATGAAAAGGTATTTAATGCTATTTTGCATTATGGAAATGCAAATTAAAACTACATTGGAAAGCCATTTTCCTACACTGGAATGGCTAAATGAGAAAAAAAAAATGACAACAGATGTATGTGAAGATAAAGAACAACTGGAATTCTCACACATTGTTGATGAGATATACATAAAATGGTTTAACCACATTGGAAAATGACTTGGAAGTTTCTTATTACATTATGTATACACTATGACCCAACAATTTCACTATCAGTTATTTATCCAATAGAAAATAAAATACACACACACACATACACACAGATTTGTACAAGATTGTTTATATCAATGTTACTCACAATAATAAAAAGCTGGAAGCAACTCAAATGCTCATCAGCAGAAGGTTATGTTAAAAAAAGGTATGATGTATTTTTATAGTGGAAGACTATTTGTCAATAAAAATAATTAACTTTTAATACATTCAACAATGTAACAAATGTAGCATAAACACTATGTTAAGCAAAAAAAGAAAAAAAACAGAAGTTTGTCATTTTACTGTATGTAAATTTTACCACTGTAAAATGATGTGGTTAAGTCTTTTACAGTCTGTATAAAACCAATAGAATAAAGTCATAAAGGAAAAGACTGACATAGTACATAAATATTTAAAAAATGTGGTTCTTTAAAATAATTACATAAATATAATTGAGAGAAAAATATTTACAGCAAACATGACAAATGGTTAAAATAATTAATATTTATAGACAACATAAAAGTAAGAAAAACATTTTTTTTAAAGATTTTATTTATTTGACAGAGAGAGACAGAGAGAGAGGGAACACAAGCAAGGGGAGTGTGAGAGGAAGAAGCAGGCTTCCCACCCAGCAGGGAGCCCGATGCGGGGCTCAATCCCAGGACCCTGGGATCATGACCTGAGCCGAAGGCAGACGGCTGAGACACCCAGGCGCCCCAAGAAAAACATTTAAACTCCAATAGACAAACAGCTAAAACTCATAAATAATTTACAAAGGAGAAAATGCACTTAAGCAAATATGGCTAACCTATACTCTTTTCCAACTCATCCGTCTTTTGCTTTCAAATCCTAGGACACTATTTTCAGCCATCTTGCAGGTGGCCACGGGACACAACTTTCACAAGAAAAATACTTGTCTCGGGGCGCCTGGGTGGCACAGCGGTTGGGCGTCTGCCTTCGGCTCAGGGCATGATCCCAGCGTGATGGGATCGAGCCCCACATCGGGCTCCTCCGCTATGAGCCTGCTTCTTCCTCTCCTACTCCCCCTGCTTGTGTTCCCTCTCTCGCTGGCTGTCTCTTTCTCTGTCGAATAAATAAATAAAATCTTTAAAAAAAAAAAAAAAGAAAAATACTTGTCTCTTTTCTTCTTTTTCCTACCTTTCTGGCATCTTTCTACCAGGAACAATAAAAACTGAGTTGGTAGCACAGCTGCCACCTTGTGATCATGAAGCAACAAGAATGAGAGCAAAAGCCAGGAAGCTTGGAATGGCAGAGTGAAACATAAAAATATCTTGGGTTTCTAAGGTTATTTCCATGCAGTTGAATCATTTTGTTATGTGAAAATGTTATATGAGAAAAATAATATTCACATTTGTTTAAACCCACAATTACTGAGTTTTCTGTTATTTTGACCAAAGACATTCTTTACCAATACACTAATCAACATTTGAAAAGCCTTCAATATAAAGAATAGTAAAGCAATGCAACAAGAATATTTTAAAATATTTCATTTCCTGACATATCAAAACTGCAAATATTTTTAAGAACCGAAACAACTGAACAGGATGAATTAAAATAAGAAAAATTTTAAAATTTACTTCCACAGGGAATGCAAATTTAGACCTCTAATTTTGGAGATCACCATGATAATATGTAGAGACCCACAAATGTTGGTGCTTATAATCTAGTTTATTTTTTTTATTTATTTATATCTTGACATTTTATAACACAGAATTCTATCTGGTTATAGTTGCCATTCAAGAACAATGGTTTATGGGGGTGCCTGGGTGGCTCAGTTAGTTGAGCCTCCAACTCTTGATCTCAGCTCAGGTCTAAATCTCTGGATCATGAGTTCAAGCCCCACATTTGGCTCCACACTGGGCATGGAGCCTACTTAAAACAGAAAAAAGAAAAAAGAATAATGACTTATGTTTTTCTCCTCTCTCTTTCATTTCTCCAAAAGATTTATTTTATATTGGGAAGGAACGGATTTTCGAGGAGAAAAAACGTGGAGCAGAGAAGTATGGAATAGCAAGTAAGTACAAATGTAAGTGGTTTTGCTAATAGTTTTATAGTCACAACAAATTAGTACAGAGAATGCCCTGTACAAAACAACAAAATGAAGATAGAATATCATCTACATCCCTGCAAATCAAGGATTCTGGGAAACATAGTTCCTAAAAAAAGATTCTAGGAATTGCAGTTCCCAGAGTGCAGAATAAAGCACTTAATGAGAAAAGCCAATCCAATCCCATACAGAAACAGTTAAATGAACTGTGGATACAACTGCAATTCAGAAGAGCATGTTTCAACCCCTAATATCCTGAGATACCCTTCAAAATGTGGCATTCCATCATTGAGGCAAATAGAGTATTATATAATCTCTTGGAAAGTCATAAGTTATGAAAGATTCTGCCACAACAGAAACCCATTTAATGTTGCCTATCCCACCTTTGCCCAAAGTCAACTGACATGAAGAATATACACTAGGAAGTAGTAATGCATTACATAAATATTAAGTTATTTACAGAATTTTTAACAATATGGGAAATATGTTATAAAATATATACAAAATAGGAATTTAAAAGGCATAAGATAAAAATGTAAATAGAACATTTCTCTCCTAAGCCCCGGATTATTGATTTCCACATCTCCTGGAATTTACCCACTCCTCCATGGAAAAAAATGGCTTTTCTAAAAAGTGATCATTTAAAGTATGCAATTCCTCCCACCACCATCTGTATAATGTAAACTTCATAAGAAAGAGACATTGTCTATCTTATTCACAGGTATATTTCTAGTGCCTAGAAAAGTTCTTAATATTAAAAAAAAATTTTTGAACAAATGAGTGAATTTATGCATGCAACTGGAATAAATGAATGAATAAATGAGTTGTTATTATGATAGAGCTTCTGTCATCTCATAGGAAAGATATCCAATGAGACAGTGAAATCTGCTTTAGAGAGATGTTTCTGGGTTCATAGAAATGGTGAATAACCATTAACTAGACAATGGAGAGAACAGGGAACGTTGAGGAAGAGAGAACCACCTGGGGAGAGATTTGGGATGATTGTGGGTTGCAGAGAAATCAATGTGAATAAAGAACGGTCTTTGTAGTGAAGTTAGCCATAGTACAATTGAAAGGACAAAGTTTAAATAACAAAAGATCTTATGTGTCATGACAAGGAGTTGAGATTTTTACAATTTCTGCAATTTAGACAGGAGTGTCTAAAATGAGAGACAAAGTTGGAGGCAGAACAGCCAATAATTGCATTGAACCAGATGAGAAATAAACAGGGAAGGACTTAAGATACTGGCAATATGAATAGAAAAAAAGAGGAGGGGTCTTGACACAGAACATGGCAAAAATGACAGCATTTCATCACAAGTTGAATACAAAGAATTAGGAAATAAAAGAAAATATTATGACTAAAAGCCTCAGTAGACAGCAGTGTTACACAATAAGAAGGGAATAATAACCATCATAACTGAAGATATGAATATTGGCTTCTGTTCCTTGAGTTCGTATTACAGAAGCAAGTACGAAGCCTGAGGACTTCCTCTTTGTCTTCTCATGCCCAGGTTAGCTATCAATGACCAATCACAAATCCCCTTCCTGATGAGCTTGGACATTGCTTAATAATCCTTCCTGGGAGAACACTCCAATAATCACGATCAATCAGACTCAACATGCCTTAGTCCCACCGTATGTCCAACACTCAAATAAAACCTTTGGGTATATAACCTTTATTAATCCTTGCAACATAGTTCATGAGTACTATTGTGTTCATTTTACAAATGAGGAAACTGATGATTAGTGTAGTATAGAAGCAAGATAATCACCCCAAGTGTCTCAGTCTCTATAGTTTGCACACACACAATCCTCCCCTTAAAACCCACTTTGCACAGTTCCACATCTACTCTTGGAGTGAAACAGATAACAGTCTATACAACAAAGCCTTCCCAATATCTAGGTATTTCTGGGATATTTGGTAAAGATTTCTAGTAGGCATTTTGACACATAGGTCTGTGGTTCAGGAACACTACATGAGCTCCAAAGCTAGATGTGGGAGTCATGAGCATGCAAGTGGTGGTTTAAGCTACAGGTGTAGATGCAATCACCAAAGGACAACTATAGAGTGAGAGGAGAGGAGAGGAGAGGAGAGGAGAGGAGAGGAGAGGAGAGGAGAGGAGAGGAGAGGAGAGGAGAGGAGAGGAGAGAGGACAGGAGAACAGAGTGAAGAGCAGGATGTGCACATGGACCCATTTAATGAGAGAATTCCAGGCTTGTCAGAGCTGCTGGGAAGAGATGCTCTTTTCCACTGTTTGGATGAGAGATCACCATGTGGAATCTGGGCCTGAGAATAATGCCCTGGAAAGCAGACCAAGGATACGAAGAGATTCAGTGTTGCACCCAGACCTAACCCTTCAAGTATGTAAACCAATAATTCTAGTTTTTTATCTAAGCAAATTGTACTGGGATTTCTGATACAACTGAAGATCCTGACCCCTTCTCACCAAGATGTTGAAAGTGTCAAATGATAAAACCAATGAAAAAAGAAATGATAAGAATTTCTGTCATATAAATTTCCATCATCATTAGTAAGCACTTCTTCAGTGACCTCTCAGGTTGTGAATTCCAGGCTTTCTGTCTGTAAGGCCATCTTAAACTGGCCATGCAAGAACTACTTGGGTACCATTTTTCTTCCCTACATGGATCATGTCCCGTCTAGCTGGAGGATGTTGAAGATGTTATCAGACCATGAACAGTCCAAGGAAAGGGTCCACGGTTTAAGAATTTTATTCATGTTACTACTGACTGAGTCTATTATTGACAGTATCCAGCACATTGAAGAAGCACCACACATGCTTATACAATGAAGATGATGTTAGAAGTTCTTCCTGATGTGCAGTACACATCATCCATTTAAGATAAAATTTCCAGGCTCCAAAGAAAATCCCTGATACTTTTGCAGACAGACCTCCTAATGCTTCACATAGATGTGACTGATACCAACGTTTTCATACATTACACTTATATTGTTTGTCATAACTGCATAAATAAGTCATTATAGAAGCTAGAATTAAGGATTTGAACATCCCTCATATCCCAATGTCTAAGTTGAAACTGTGATGCATCTTGCTTGGAAAGAAGGGACTTTTTTATGAAAAATTGTTTTACTATGCATGATGAATGTCATGGAGTTACAATTTTCCAACCTTGCCAGGCCCGGTGATTTCCTTTTGCTCTATTACATTGCTGCTAACGTGTGCGCTAAAGTCTTGTATAATACACAGCTTGCCAGGTGTAGCTGAGTTAATTTTGTTAAAATCTCAGATTCACTCTTTTCTCTCATTGGTATTCATTATAATGAAGACCTACACTCTGTGTTAATTTTCAATTCCCAAGGTAGAGTTTTTCAGTGTTATGAGGTGAACCTAATTCCTTGGTTGGCCATTAAACACCTGTGCTTAAATCATGGGCTTCTTGCCTCTTCTCTGTGAAATAATTTCTGGATTAGCACTGCATTCTGAATATCCTGAATTTTATGTGTTATCTAACCTCATGATCTCAATCTTTACTGACCAAACAGGCAAACTTTGGCACTAAGAATGAATGAGGCTGAGTGAGAAGTAACAATTTCAACAGATTTTATTCTTTTTGGTGACACAAAACTAAATGCATCCATGCTCTCTAAGACACACTGTTTGATCAGGAAGAAGGCAAAAGCATTCTAATCTTTCCTCACAATGCCCTTCAGAAACATTAGCGTGTGTGCATGCATATGCTGTTATCTTTTGAAACTAATAAAAATCAGTCACTGAGGAAATGTAGTAACATCCATTAAAGGCAGAGCTGTTCACAGTCTGTGATGCTCACCATGTGCAAAGATGTACAGTGAGGAAAATCTCACCAGGTGGAACCCATGGACTATAGAATCTTCCTCACAAAAGCTGGGAAAAAACGTTTTTGTACAACGTGACATTTCATAGAACACATTCAAGTTAGTACCCTCATGAGGCGAAAAGCCCATAAACCAAAAGTTTCAAGCAGAACATGATTTTGGAAAGGACAGAGAATAGTAACTACACTCCACTGAATGAAGTGATGTTTCTTCTGATATGAAATTATAGGCTATATTATTGAACAATAATCCAAGGAAGAAATAAATTTTATTAAAGAAAGAAAATAGAAATGACTTTATACTTTCCCAATAAAATATGAATTATTAAAAATTCCATGAAGTTATTAGTGTCTTTATCTGAATATCAGATACTAAGAAAATCAGAGGCAATTTTATTTCAAAAATAAATTTCACTTTTCTGGAAAATCCACTTGGTGCAAATGAAGTCTGGGGTTTTATCTTCTTGTCTGTTTCCTACAGGGACTACCACATGATGTGCTGCATGTAATAAATGTTCCATGCAGATGTAATGATGATTGATTAAAAAACCCAGGTCAGAGGTCAATTTGGCCATGAAGTCCTGCTTCATTCCACCTTCCTCACTTTAAAGATTCCATAACACAGCCCTTGCTTCTCCCATTGGTTATGTTCTAGAACTCTGTCTTAGGCAAAGATTCAACCTTCTTCATCTTTGCATTACGGCAATATTTTACACACCACAGGTGCAGACTCAGTTTATACAGACAGAATGAAATCATTGAACAAATAACCATAGACCTCACCCATTTATATTTGTGTCAATTTTCATTTTCTCAAGATTAATACTCCCAATCCTTCTGAAAGAGGTCTCTGGAAGAGGGAAATAACTTCAAAGAGAAAGAGGAACAGACTAAAGAAAACACTAGAGCAAGGAGCTGCTACAGGCATCATCACTACCTGCTATTCAGCAATATTACTTTACAGATAAATCAACGGAAGGTCAGATTAATTAAGTAGCTGGTCCCAAGCCACTTGACAGCAGCATCAGAACTGAAACTGAGTGCTCTGATGGTTATGTTGGAGCACTTTTCACTCTATTCTGCTGATGCTGAAAATGTAAATCGTACCAGGACTTGGAGTGTGTATTTTCTTTCCTTTATTTTGTATCATTTACTTGCCACCCACATTTGATTCTATATGCCCTTTTCCCAAACTCCCTACATAGAAAATATATACACTAAAAATAAAAGAAAAGAAAAAAGAAGAAAAGAATAAACAAATGAATGAGATGGAAATGAATGCTATCCTATAAGTTCTTCTTGCTATTCCTTTAAAATGTTCTTTTATTTTTAAGCTTTCCCTAAGAATGTGTATGCCTTATCTCCGGAGTTAGTTGAAAACAGGAGCAATGTCATATACTTGTTTCTATCACCGTATCAGCTGGCACTGAAGTATGTCTCTAGGACTGTTTTAGGCACTGAGGGTCATAAACGAAATGTCACAGCAGGCAAATTAAGGATATATTGAACACATTAGTTAAGTCAGGAATTAAAAATGAGTAAAGCTCAACAACTGTAAGGAAATTACCTAAAATTTGGCCATCAGAAAAAATCTAAAAATCTTAAAAATGGAAACATTTAATTTCAAAAGTATTTATGGAGGTTTTTGTGCCTTTGAGTTTGTTTTATTTTTTCTTTTAAAAAAAATGAATTACATGTAACATAGAGCAGGAGATAAGATAAAGTAATCTTTCTCAGTGCTGAGATTCTCTAAGGCATTTAACCCTGCTATGTTGAGGGAGAAAAAAGCAATGATCAAGAAAACCAAATAAGATGTTACATGAATGTGCTATGAACAACATCTGGCCCAAAGTAACCTCTCAATAAATATTAGTCATAATTATAAGAAACCAGTTGGGAACAAGACAGGCACAGTCTTAGGCCTCAAAGACCTCAAATGTTTGTGCTATTTAATTTTAACTTGGAAATTCAAGGTTAAACCAAAAGTAGTATTGCTATTTACTTTATGTTTAAACCTAAAAGGAATACAAAGGAAATAAGAAGACCAGAGCAGGTGGCTTAAAATTTAATTACAAAGAAAAGAAAAACGTTCAGTATCATTTTCTGACCTCTAAATTAATTCCCAATTTTAAAAAAATGATCCAAACCTTTAACAACCTCTAAATTTCATCCAAGGGAGAAAAAGTCAATCTTGTCGCCAATGCAAAGAATAATGTCGCTAGCCTTACAAATCCTGTAAAAGGTTTTTAAAGATTTTATTTATTTATTTGACAGAGAGAGAGACAGCCAGCGAGAGACGGCACACAAGCAGGGGGAGTGGGAGAGGAAGAAGCAGGCTCATAGCGGAGGAGCCTGATGTGGGGCTCAATCCCAAAACGCCGGGATCATGCCCTGAGCCGACGGCAGACACTTAACGACTGAGCCACCCAAGCGCCCCTAAAAAGTTTTTAAATATGAAATTCCTGCAATGATATAAACCTAAAACTTTACCCACATAAACACACACAAACACACGCACACGTGTGCACACACACACACAAGGGAATATATAGAGGACTCTGACTACGGTTGTTTCTATAAGATGTTGAAGTGATTAGCAATTCTGGTATATTCATTGGCAAAATATATCCTTAAAAAGACTTATTTAAAATAAAAGACTTTAATTATAGAAACTTTTAAATTATAGAAAATACATAAATTTCTTGCAAATATTTGCCATTATAATTGGTTCTTTTCAAAATTGTATTCAATTTTTTAAAAACTTGATGTAGGCTAAGGCAGCAAAGGAATGTGAAAATTGTACATAGTTGGTGGTGGTCCATGTGGTTTTTTTTCTTCTTTAATTTCCTTTATAAGGCAGCTTGGCAATAAATAAAATGAGCAAATAAAAATGCCTCATATGTTTTAATTTCAATTTGCAAATTCACTTTTTGAAAAAACAGAATTTATAGCCAACTTTTCCAAATCAGATCACTCATCTTTCAAAGCAAACCACGTCTCCAGACAATCTAAAACCTAGCAATTTTGCCACTTTCACTGTCAACCAATGCTTCTACAGAAATGCTGTCAATGTTTATCAAGTCTATTTTTTTTTCTTAAGTTTATGAAGTTGTTCAAATGACACAGTATTTTAATTTATGGGTAAGAGATCTATAGGGTTTAGTGTATATAAACTACAGCAGAGAGATCACTATTTCATATTCTAAACTCCTAACTTCCTCTTTCAGCATAAGTGGACACATTTCTCTTCTACGTTAATGAATTTTTAAAGTACCAATATGGCAACTCCAGGTGGTGTGGTTAGCTGTAGATAATCGCCCCTCAGAGCACACCTTTATCTCTCAGAGGGGATGACTGCCAGATGCATCATGCCTTCCTGCTTACATACATGCTAATGGCCACAACCACAAACATTTGTAAGGCACGAGCAGCATACAGAATATATATGTTTTGCCCATTTGTTAATTATAAAAGCCACTAACACTATTGGCAAGGGTGTGTACACTTTTACACTGTCACCATAATTACGAAGTTTTAGTATGTGGTTTTGTGTTGCGACACCATCGATCAAAGTCCATTCTTGACATGTGTAGCAGAG
This sequence comes from Ursus americanus, assembly GCF_024610735.1. Classification (NCBI taxonomy): domain Eukaryota; kingdom Metazoa; phylum Chordata; class Mammalia; order Carnivora; family Ursidae; genus Ursus; species Ursus americanus. The sequence continues at coordinate 22,150,864 of NC_142137.1, forward strand.
GCAATATGTTCCACATAAGTTACTTCTGGAATTGTATTACTTACTGTACTGGAGTCCCATCACGTAGCTCTATTGCACCAACTTTCCCTGCCCTGCTGCTGCCTGAGCTGTGTCCACTTTTACATCCTCTCAAGCATGCACAAGGTGGGGCAATGTGGTAGGAAAGACCATTTTTTCAGGAATTATATTTTATTGGTTAATATGCAAAACTGTAAATTTGGTTTTCTAGGTTTCGTTTAAATACTACAATCTTCTAAGCACCTTAGTTTATTTGGAACATATACATCATATAACTGGCTTTTAAAAGACCAAGAAAGTTTGTGTAGTTCCTTTCATGATTTACTTAAAAACAACTGGTGAGCAATATCAAATATTTATCTTCTTTAAGGGAGATGCAATGCCTATTTCCTGTCATTCACTGCTCTATAAAACAGGCTTTTGGCAGGTGACAGTCCTTGTGAAAGGAGAAAAAACTTCCTTAAACAAAGAAAGGACAGAAAGTTGAGACAATTTCTTTCCTGTGCTTAATTCCACATTGAATTTGCACAAGTATTTCAAGGGCAGAATGAGGGTTGAAAATGGAAACTGACAAAATGATAAAATAAGTTGGTTGAAATTTGACGGAAAAATTAGAGTACCCTTCAGTGATGCTAAAGAAAGCAATGTGTATATCGCACATGAAGCACAGCAAGAAGAAAAGCCTTCTCTAATTGCGAGGAGAAAAAAAATCTAACTATTGCCAAATTTAATTTCCTTCCCAGAATTTAACTAACTGCCTAAGATTTGACATGCTACATCAGTGCATTATGAAGATCTGTCACAATTACTGTCAAATGCACAATGTTCTCCTCCAAAAAGCTTTTGAATTAGATCTATTTCAAAATAAAGCAAGGAAACTGACCTAGCACATGTTTATATCAAGGGATATATTGTTTGAAATAAATCTTTTACCATCATATCCTTCAAGTTGGGGAACTGGATGAGTAAATTCATTCATTTCTAATCTGCTTCAACACAAATGGAAATCCCAGAATTATAAGAAAAACCAGGGCAAGAGGAATAACTAATATATGCACTTTCACCTTCTGTAAGATTGTAAAAGTTATAATAATTTTTCTAACAGAAACCAATTGAATATTGTCCAAGTCCTTTTAATATTATTTTAATATAATAAAATGGTACATATGCATGTATATATATCAAAATTATCTATAATATGTAGGCTAGACAGATGAGATAGATGAGAGAGAGAGAGAGAGGGAGAAATACAGAGAGACAGACAAACTTGGTTTCTCAAGGCAAAAAGGCCTGCAACTTAATTGCAAATGACGGATTGAGATCAAGTGAGCAGGCCAAGTATCTATGCAGATGCATAAGTAAATTTACACATTTTCTTCTAAAATAAAATCAAATTCATCACTGACTTGTGTGCTTTTTCTGAAGTCTAACTGAAACTAAGTGATTTTATTACATGTGTTCCTACTCTATGATCCCAAATTTTCTATCTGTAATTAAAAGTTTCTAAAGATACTTGTTACTTCCTTGGGGAATGAGCCAGAGGTCCATTCCCTAACTAGAATATTTCTTCTGCCAGGAGGAGTGTGAAAAGATACAATCGCTAAAACATTATAATGAAAAATTAGAACACCCATTATTCATATTAATAGAATCACCAGCTCATAGATGACTTTCAAGTCCATTATCATAGCATCTGAAGAGTTCATGATTCCAGGGAGGAAGCCAAATCTTAAAAATATACATCCTGGAGAGTGCTTGACAGTACAACCTTTGTGAAATGATAGAAGAAAGAATTACAATCACTTTTTCAGAATGTCATGGTTCAAAAGAAAGGTGACAGTGGAATAGATTACCCCAGAGAGTTGGAAGGTGACATTAACTCTCTCACACGCATATCAGTTCATCAGAGAGCAAAAGGTATTTCTTTCCAAAAACAGCCGCAGAGACCTTTGTGTAATGAATCAATGGGTTAGCCCATTTCCAGTGGTCTCCAACACATTATAAAGATTTGCATTAATTAGGACCTTTATTTGTATCTGATCCAAGAACCTATGGAATAAACACACACACACACACACACACACACACACACACACACACACACACACAATCTGCTCTTTATAGACACAACTCCCTGAGCAAAGTGCTACTGCCATAAACATGTCTGCCCTTGTGTTGTCTTACATCTTATTTTAAGTCAGTATGTTTATGCTAATTTATGAAGTCTTAGAGGACTGGAATCTCTTCTATATATGGCTGTTTACAAAGCATCAACACAACACCACAAATTTTAGGTATTTAGCAAATGACTTTTGATGGTGATGGTGATGCTGACTTTTTAAAGAAAAACTTTCTTAACTAACTCAGCTTGGTTGAGATGTTCCTTCTCTGTGCTCCCGCAATGCCCAGTGAACATATTAGTCACTGCTCCTATAAAAGTCTTATTTACTGATGTGTCTGCCTCTCTTTCTGGATTTTGAACTACCTTGAAGACACAAATTATGTCTTACTTATTTCAGGATCTCCAACACCTAGTGTGTAGCCCATCATTTGTACTTAATGTATGTTGGTTTAATTGGTTGTTGACTCCATCGGCCCCTCCCAAGATGCTGCCTCGCATAATAGTTATATACATAGATGCTTGAGTTTTGTGAATCATCCTCTGTGTTAGAATTATAACTTGAAATATGGTTCTCTTGCAAAGTCAGGAGCAGTTAAAAGCAGCAATGGAAGGAGAAAAGTCCTTGGATCACCATCAAGGTATTTACTGTGTGACTATAACCAGGAAGCTAGCGCATGATTTTTAAAAAAGCCACCCTTCAGATGTAAGCTCTACAGCCCGCCACCAATGACACCTACAGAGATACACAGGGTCAGGCGCATTATTCTTCTACCTTCTATTTTCCTTATCTTCAACTTTGGTCCATCATTTGATCCCCAAACATTGATGGAACAGTGGAGCTGATGATTACATCCATACCTCAAAATCACTACAGCTTTTTTCTAGAGAACACAGGTGACAAATACTGGTAAAGGGGGAAGGAACATCCACATATAATTTTGATATAGTCATTGACAAGGTTAGTGGCCTTGTTGCCTCTTTTCATAAAGGATCCTAGAAGAAAGGACTGTGGACTGGATAGGAGTTTTATTTATAATTAAGTATACAAATGTGCCCTATATACATGGCTAACGTTCTTCATTCTCTACCTGATTAGAATATAAAAGTTATAGCTTCATAGAAAGAGTAATTTGGGGAGGTTTTTATAATTTCCCATATCCCTAATACAGTACCTTAGCTGCTATATATCCTGAGCCCTGAATACCTGTGCCAATAAACACTCCCAGATATATTCATCAATTATTACCTCATACTCCACTGATGCAGACACAGAACTGTTGTTTATAGTTTGGAAACGTTGGCATGGAGATGTGAAAGAACCCTCCCAGCTTGGGTGACTCCACTGTTACACTGCCTAATTGCAGACCATAAAATACATGGATGGATGGGATTTAAAATTTCTTAACATGGATTGGTTTCAGCATATCCAGGAATGCACTGAAGTTTATACAAAATCTTGTCCCTGTGTGTAATCTTTTTTCTAGCTAAAAAATTCTGTTTTATCAGATCTGAAAAAAAACTATGCAAAAAAGACCCAAACAAACAAACAAACAATTAAAAACCAAGAGAAGTACATCATAAAGGAGATCCTTCATTCATTCCTACAGCCAAATGTTTACTAAGGATTCCTCCCATTAAAATATCCTTTTTATGCCATGGGGAATACATGGCGAATATGACAGCTACAACTTCCCCAGAGGTTTGCATTCTAGTAGGAAGAAAAAGAACACACAAAAATGATCACAAACAAGACAAATAGGTTTGATATGAGTGGTGAAATGCCCCATGAAATTTCAGAAAAGGGACATCCTTTTGTTTGGGTACTTCAAGTGCAAAGTGGCATTCAAGCTTGGCCTCAAAGTAGTATAAGATTCCTATAGACAGAGAGACAGGAATGAGGAAGACAGATGAGTGGCATTCACACTCTAAGAATGAATAATCAAAGCAGGGAGGCTGGAAAGAAATAACTTTGAGAATTAGAAGGATGTTGGAAGAAATTAGTTTGACTACAGCTTTTGTGGCATGGCGGTAGAAGATAAGTTTGGAAATACGGATGGGAGCTTTGAATATGAGGGGGAAATTTTCGACTGTAATATGTGAAACAAAAGAAGTCATGAGGGATCTCAGGGCCAGAAAGTGGCATTATCAAGGCAATATTTTAGAAAAAATAACCCTCAGCAAGTAAGCAGAATGCATTATTCAAAGGAAGAAATCTAGAGGGAAAAAGACCAGTTCAGGACTGGGGCAATACTGATATAAACTATTGCTGTTAATATCACTAATAGAAGGGGAGGATAAGGGAAGCTTTGTGACCAAAAAATCAACTGGACTGTATGACTGACTGATTGGGTCTCTGTCTATAAAGCGGAAATAGCAATGAGTAGCTACTTAATAGTTTAAGTATTTAAATGAGATAGTAAATGTAAAAACTTAGAATACTGTCTAGTATGTAACAATGGTACAATAAGCATTAATTATTGTTGTCATTCAATATAAGAAAGATAGGGAAATCAAATCCCACTAAAATTAGAGCCCAGTTACCTGACATATTCATAAGAGCATTAAAAAAGTTGGAGAAGTCAAAAGGAAGAGGAGGTTTAGGGCAAAGGGGAGGGATACAGATGTGCAGACTGTAAGACTGGCTGCAGAAATAGGGGGTTGAGGTGGAAATAATCAGTGGACAAATAGAAGCAAGGTACTTAGTGCATTTCAGAATAGTCCACCTACAACTATAGCAAGCTGCGGGAGTGGCTGCGATTGGCCCACATTTCAGAATAGCCCACCTACAACTATAGCAAGCTGCGGGAGTGGCTGCGATTGGCCCACATTTCAGAATAGTCCACCTACAACTATAGCAAGCTGCGGGAGTGGCTGAGATTGGCCCACATTTCAGAATAGCCCACCTACAACTATAGCAAGCTGCGGGAGTGGCTGCGGTTTCTAGAGAATGGAAAGCAAAGAGATAAAATGAAAAGTCAGGACCTTTCAGAGTGCCCAAGTTTAGGGGACAAAAAATGGAAGAGCCTGCAGATAGGTAAAGAGAACACTTCGAAAAGAAGGAGAACCAGAATAATTTTGTTTTCAGAAAGCCATAGAAGGGGAATTCATTTAATCGAAAGTTAAGGAGATACTTCCAAGACTTCTGGTCCAGTGAAAGAAAAAGTTGGTGAATGTAACAAGGGTGAGACGGCTAAATATATTGCTTCTTCAGGATTCTGGCAGCGAGGGAAGCAGAGGTCAGACTGGATTTGGAGCGAGTGGGGTGGTTTAAGGGTGAGAAAATGTGAAGCCAAGTTTCATGTGAGACGGGGCTCAGGTGCAAAAACAAAAAGGATTACAGACAGACCAGCTAAGGCAGCAAGCCCAAGAGGTTAGTCTCACACAGAATCGAAAGTTGTATTTTATCGAAAAACTGAAGCAAAGTGGAAGCAATGCAGTTTAATGGTTTAATCACTCAGCTCTGGAGTCAGACAGGGTGCCTTACAGTTGAGCTCTGCAACCTCAGGGAAGTTCCGTACATCTGCGGGTCCTAACTCATCATAGGTAAAATTATACGACCTATTGCACAGTGTTGTTGCAGTGAGAGATAAATGAGATAAAAGAGATAAAGGAAATAGTACATGTAAAGCACTCAGTGCAATAGCTAGGACATAATAAATGCTAAAAAATTTTAGCAATTATGGTTAATAGTGGGTAAGAAGTTCTCCAAGAGGCTAGACACGATAACCAGATGCTTTTTGGTAGAAACCCAAAGCTAAGACAAAGAGAGTCTACCTAGAAAATTAGATTCACCAGCTTATTTGAGAAAAACCTTGAATATCAATGTGACACGTGGCCATTGTCCTTTAGGAAATGGAAGGCCATTTATGTTGTCTTATCAGTATAATGACATGATTAAATAATATTTAAGAGTTACTCTTGAAGTGGTATTCAGGATGGTCTGGACATAAGAATGCTTGTTAAATTCATTTCCCGTTGGTAATTTAAAAAGAGAGCAATGTGGTTGTTTCAGCTGGACATTTAATCCCGAGTATTCACTCCCCATGGACTCTTCCTGTATTGCTATGTGTCACTGTGACCCCTTCCACTGGGTATATATTAAAGGTTCTTTTATTCTAATGATTTCCAGCCTGAATATGGAACAGGAGAGTAGAATCTTCAATTCTGTTTATGGTAAGAATTTAAAATGGCTAAATTGTTGAATCGTACAAAATAAGAGAATGACTGTAGATCTTGTAATTATCACATACTTGTCCACTTTACTTAACTCCATCACATTTAAAGCCAGCTTACTATGCATAAAGGGTTGGAACAAAACACATATAAAACATTATTGGTTTCCAGAAATGACAAGTATACCCTACAAATGAAAACCGAGCCTGCGAACCCCTGCTTTCCTTTCTCTGCATGTCTAGAGACTCACCACATGCTAGAAATACTGCAAGCTAGTCTCACATTTGCTAAAAATAATTGCTATTCTTCTATGTCTGTTCAGGCATGATGCTCTGAAACAAAGTACAAAGCATAGCAGCTTCAATTAACAGATATAACCACAATATCCTTCAATTCTGTATAGATTCATTTTATCCCAAGGATATTAGAATACATCACAAAGTTGAATATTTTTCCTATAACATCTGTCATCAAAACCAAAATCATATAGCTAGATCCACATAAATCACAGCAAACCTGCCATCCCGCAGCAAGAGTCAAGCATCCGCCCTATGCTACAGCCTTCAAAATACTGAGATAATTGATGGCTAGTCTTCTTTCCTCATCTCATCACCAAGGTTTCGCTTCAGAACAATACCACATGATGAGACCACGTTTTTTGATGCTACATGTGAATATTGTTTTCATAATTTAGTATGCAGTGTGCTGGTCTGAATCGGCGTGTTTGTAAGGAATTCCATCGTGTCAAACAGAGGAGAAGGGAAAATCTGACAGCAGGCACTTGTCGGATATGGCCCATTCTCTCCTGGATCCTGCTTTCACTGCACAGTCCCTGAAGCATATAAAGCTCATCCCACTTTTATAAAGCCATGCATGCATGAAACTGAGGGTAGAATTTCAAGCAGGAATTGATGACTTAGTAAAAACGTGTATAATTTCCTCATATAAAAGAGAAATGGAAGGCACACCAAGAAAACACTGTTCCTGAGTGAGGTGATTAAAAATTCAAGAGCCCCTTTTGAAGTCAAAACCTCACAAAGCTCATCAAATCTGTGTAAAGGTAGACATTTTGAATAAAGAAAGTTGCACAGAAGAATTAAGCAGCATTTGGAGGTGCTGGGGTTCTTCTATTTTTCTATATTTAAAGCAGAAAAACCACCACAGCAGAGTGGAAACAGGTAGACCGACATGCCAGATTAGCAAATACAAGCGCTTTTCAAAGGGGGGCAATAGTTCCAACCATTTAACGGAAAAATGCTCCCTTTAAAGTAAAATTCTTGCTTTTTTATACCCAAAATTCAATGGTCGGATAACAGGGCCTTCTGTGTTTTTGGAGTCACATTTCTTAATAAGCTATTATTGGACCCTAGGAAAATACTGACATGTTTATAACTGAAGCTAGTGCAGAAAATTTTCAAACAAAGAAAATAAGACCAATTTATAATGGAATGAATACACTGCATAGATTTTAGTAAAGAAAGTGGTTCACTTTAAATATGATTTTAGCTATTTCAAGAATGGAATTATTTGTCAGATCATACAATTTCATTGCCCCACGACTGTCCTCTGTGGTTAAGAGCAAGGACTGTGGGGCCAGTCTATCTGTACTCAAACCTCAGCTTTACTACTTAGTAACGGTGCACATCACTTATGAAATGGAGTCTTGATTTCTTCATTTGTAAAATGCAGTTAATAACAGTGTCTACATCATAGGGCTGTAATGAGGACTAAGTGAGTTAATGTATATAAGGGAGTTGGCACCTGGGCAGCACTAAGTAACTTCAAGTATAACATACCTTTAGTAAAACCCATATACCTGAAGGCTCTAGTCACCATCTCTGTTCTCTCCTCTATCCATCTGTTTTTTTCTGCTGTGCCACATTCATTCTTACTCTTTTCCTTGGATCTTATCTCCCTTACTGTAACCAGGTCTATATTTTTAGAAAACCACCCTTGATGGTGGCTCATCTTGGAGCAAAGGAGAGAAATAATTATTTTTATCCTAAAATACCCTATAGCAATGTCTTATAATCATGTATTTTAGTTTGTTTAAGGTTAATAGGTGGGGAAATATTTCATGAAACTGACAAGGTATGCCATGATGATAAAGAACACCACTCTAAAGTAGACCATTGAAGATAGAGAGATGAATAGCAGCACTATTCTCAAAATATTCACAGTATAATGGGAAAGGAAGACTAGTAAACTATTTCTATCCAGGCTGATGTATGCCTATGATGTGGGAGAGTACTGAGTGGTAGTACCCATCAAAGACTGAGGCAGGGTTGAGGGGAAGGAAAAGCTTCTTAGAGGAAAAGAAAAAAACAGAATGATGACTTTCAAAGAAGGATGAACTTGGAAGTGAGGGGGATGGAGACTTTCTAAGAGATGGAAGGGCACTGGAGAGCTGTGAGTTTTCTGGAATGACTGAAACTCGGGGATGTGGGAGTGTTAAAAATCAAAACAACGCTAAAGAGAAAAAGCCATAATAAAAGAAACATGATAAACATAGGAGAGAAAATATTATAGAAGGAAAAAGGTTCTTTCACAAGAAAGAAAAGATATTAAAAGGAACAAGTTTCTCAAATAAAGGAACTGAACTCAAAAATGAAATTCCTTTTTCTCCGAGGCCAGGGGAAGGAAGAGTATTGGGGATGAGTCTGGATATAGCAACACTGGGTGCATGTTTCAGTGTGAGCTAATATACAGACAGTTCCTGCCTGATGGTCTTCGCCTCTGTGACGAAGGAGATCACAGGTTGGGGTTGAGAAGAAAAGTAAGGGATAAACACAGCTGTGGAGGAGAATGATGGAGGGACCTTCATTGGTACATAAGAAGGATAAATTGGCAGTATTAGAGCTCGGTGATAGTTGGAGACTCTTTTCTGTGATGGGCATGTGGAGAAGTGGTGTTTTTGTGGGTAATATTCTATAGACATAATATTTGAACCAGATGACGTGGATATTTGGCTTTCTCCAGGTTTTGTGTTTCTCTAGGTACAAGCAAGAGAAAGTTAAAAGGCCAATAAAGTATGTATAAGACAAGAGCAGTTTATGTCATAAGTAATGTGATTATAATAAGTAATCTGGGTGATCAGAAATATAAGTAAAGCCAAAAAGAGATGATTGAAAGAAAATGGTGTAGGTGGCAGGAGAAGCACTCAGGGGAAGAAAATTTTTTAAATACTTCTGAATGCCTGTTTATCTCCTTTTCTTTTTCTTTCTTTCCTCTTCTTTTTTTTTTTTAATTGTGGTAAGAACACTTACCAAGAGATCTATCCACTCAACAAATTCTTAAGTGCACAATACAGTATTGTTAACTCTAGATAAAACAGATTTCTACAACTTATTCATCTTCTATAACTGAAACTTTATTCCTATTGACAGTAATACTGTTCTTCTTTTTTTTTAATTGAGGTACAATTGATATATATTAGTTTTAGATGTAAAACACAATGATTCAACATTTGTTTAGATTGTGAAACGGCTACCATAGTAAGTCTAGTTAACATATGTCACCATACATAGTTACCAAACTTGTTTTCCTTGTGATGAGAACTTTTAAGATCTACTTTCTTAGAGACTTCCAAAATACAATATAGTATTATTAAATATAGTTGTCATTGTTGTATATTATATCCCCAAGATCTATTTATTTTGTAATTGGAAGTTTGTACCTTTTGACTCTTCATCCATTTCATATCCCCAAAACACACACTGCCTCTGGCAACCACCAATCTGTCTTCTGCATCTACAAGCTTGCTGGTGTTTTTGTTTTTTGGTTTTTTTTTTTTAGATTTCTCATGTAAGTGAGATCATAAGGTATTTGTCTTTCTCTAAGTTATTTCACTCAGCATAATGTCCTCAAGGTCCAGTCATGTCACAAAAATGGCAAGATTTCATTCTTTTTTTAGGGCTTCAATACACTTCAATACACACACACGTTTTTTATCCATTCATCTGATAATGGACACTTAGGTTATTTCCACATCTTGGCTATTGGAAATTATGCTGCAATGAACATGAAAATGCATATATCTTTTTGAGTTAGTGTTTTTATTTTCTTTGGATAAATACAAAGAATGTATTGCTATATCATATGATAGTTCTATTTTTAATTTTTTGAGAAACGCTGATAACTGTTTTCCAGAGTGGCTGCACCAAATTACATTCCTGCTAACAGTGCACAAGAGTTCCCTTTTCTCCACATAGTCACCAGCGTTTGTTATCTCTTGTCTTTTTGATATTGGTCATTCTGACAAGTGTGAGGTGATATCTCAATGTAGTTTTGATTTGCCTTTCCCTAATGGTTAGTGATATTAAGCATTTTTCATATACCTGTTGGCCATCTGTATGTCTTCTTCAGAAAAATTTCTATTCAGATCCTCTGCCCATTTTTTAATCAGATTTGGTTTTGCTATTGAGTTTTATGGGTTTTTTATATCCATTCTCTTTTAACAATAAAAAAATGAGAGAAATTCAGTAACTTGTTGATCACTTCATCATGTCAACTGTTCTTCATGGTAGAAACTTCTATCAAGGCTACTAAAAATGTTTAAGTAAGGTGGCTGTAAATTGAGAGACTTTTGAAAGTGAAGGGAGGTGTTATTAGTAATTACACCAGTCTAATAGACATAAACTCAAAATGCTAGGCAATTAGAGGTGTACGTTCACTCTATACTTAATGGCTTAAAAAATAAAAACTTTTTGAGGAACATGAACAGGAGAAGGGTGATAATAAAAAGTCTGGAAAGACAAGATAGAAAACTCCAGGATAAATATAGCCTACTTCACAAGTTTGTTTACAACCAATTCTATGAATAATTGTTCATTATAGCAATAATTTTAGCAAGTTTACATCTCTTGTAAATTACAATATCTCATAATTATGTGAAAATTAAGTTTATTAGTTAGCCTTTACTCTATACCTTAATTAGTGTACAGAATGTGTTGAACCAGTATGGATTCTTCCTTTTTAGGCAAAAGAAACAGACTCCAGTTATCTTAAGAAAATTCTAAAAGGGAAAGAGACTCTCTTGCTTCAAGAAAGGTAAGTATCAGTGCAGTTTCAGGGACTTCTGTGGCAGGAATTCATGAAAATGTTACCATCAGGTGACGAGGTTCCCACCACCTTCCATCCTTCCCTTTCTCACAGTTCCTGTGTGGAGGAAATTCTGGTCGTCTCAATTTGAGTCAACCATCTCCTGCTACAGTCAAGGGAGTGGGAATATGAATTGAAAGCCGATGACAGCAAATACTGAGCAAAACCCCTGAGATCTACCACATATGACTTAAATACTCCTTATTAAATGAGCATATCCCATTGATGGAATACTAATTTGAACACGCATCCTACAACTACTAGACAATATTATGTCTCCAATTCAATTTTTGGTGCTCCAAACCTCAAAATGGTTGTACTTCTGTCAGGACTTCTAATAAATAAGAATAGCATCAAAATATAACTAATACATTTAGAGATTTCTGACGTAAGCAACCACAGAAGCCAGAATCAGAAATTCTTCATGTATAACACAGGTGTTCTGGAAAGCATATTTCCAAATGATCTTTCAGATTGACATGATCCTCTTTGGAAAAAAGATCTCTAGCCAGACTTACCGAAAAGAAAAGCAAAAGGACCCAAGTGAATAAAATCACAAATGAGAGACGAGAAATCACAACCAACACCACAGAAATACAATTATAAGAGAATATTATGAAAAACCGTATGCCACAAATCAGACAATCTGAAAGAAATGGATAAATTCTGAGAAACATATAAAATACCAAAACAAAGACAGAAAGAAATAGAAAACTTGAATAGACCAATAACCAGCAAAGAAATTAAATAAGTAATAAAAAATCTCCCAACAAATAAAATCCAAGGTCAGATGGCTTCACAGAAGAATTCTACCAAACATTTAAAGAACGGTATTTAATACCTATTCTTTTCAAACTATTCCAAAAATGGAAATGGAAGGAAAACTTCTAAACTCATTCTATGAGGCCAGCATTACTCTGATTCCAAAACCAGACAAAGATCCCACTAAAAAAGAAAACTATAGGCTAATATCCCTGGTGAACATGGATGGAAAAATTCTCAACAAAATACTAGCAAATCGAATCCAACAGTACATTAAAAGAACCATTCACCACAATCAAGGGGATTTATTCCTGGGTTGCAAGGGTGGTTCAATATTCTCAAATTAATCAACATGATGCACCACACTAATAAAAGAAGGAAAAGAACCACATGATCCTCTCAATAGATGCAGACAAAGCAGCTGACAAAGTACAACCTTCATTCATGATAAAAACCCTCCACAAAGTAGGGATAGAAAGAACATACCTCAACATCATAAAGGTCATATATGAAAAGCCCATAGCTAATATCCTCAATGGGGGAAAACTAAGAGCCTTTCTTCTATGGTCAGGAACAAGACAGGGATAACCACTCTCACCACTGTTATTTAACATAGTACTAGAAGACCTAGTTTCAGCAATCAGGCAACAAAAGGAAATAAAAGGCATCTGAATCAGAAGGGAGAAGTCAAACGTTCATTCTTCACAGATGACATGGTATTCTATATAGAACACCTAAAAGACTCCACCAAAAATTTGCTAGAAGTAGAGGTGCCTGGGGGGCTCAGTCGTTAAGCATCTGCCTTCGGCTCAGGGCATGATCCTGGGATCCTGGGATCGAGCCCCACATCAGGCTTCTCTGCTGGGAGCCTGCTTCTTCCTCTCCCACTCCCCCTGCTTGTGTTCCCTCTCTCACTGTCTCTCTCTCTGTCAAATAAATAAATAAAATCTTTTTAAAAAATTTTGCTAGAACTGTCACAGGAATTCAGGAAAGTCAAAGGATACAAAATCAATGTACAAAAATCTGTTACATTTCTATACACCAATAATGAAGCAGAAGAAAGAGAAATCAAGGAATTGATCCCATTTACAATAGCACCCAAAACAACAAGGTACCTAGGAAGAAACCTAACCAAAGAGGTAAAAGATCTATATTCTGGAAATTATAAAACACTGATGAAAGAAATTGAAGATGACACAAAGAAATGGAAAAACATCCCATGCTCATGGATTGGGAGAAAAAATATTATTAAAATGTCTACACTATCCCAAGCAATCTACACATTTAATGCAATCCCTATCAAAATACCAACAGCATTTTTCACAGAAGTAGAACAAACAATCCTAAACAGCCAAAGCAATCTTGAAAAAGAAAAGCAAACCTGGAGGCATCACAATTCTAGAGTTCAAGTTATATTACAAACCTGTAGTGATCAAGATAGTATGGCACTGGCACAAAAACAGACACATAGATCAATGGAACAGAATAGAAAACCCACAAATCAACCCACAAGTATATGGTCAATTGATTTTCAACAAAGCAGGAAAGAATATCCAATGGAAAAAAGACAGTCTGTTCAACAAATGGTGATAGGAAAACTGGGCAGCAACATGCAAAAGAATGAAACTAGGCCACTTTCCTACACCATACACAAAAATAAATTCAAAATGGTTGAAAGATCTAAACATGAGACAGGAAACCATCAAAATCCTAGAGGAGAACACAGGCAGTAACCTCTTTGACATCAGCCATAGCAGCTTCTTACTAGATATGTCTCCTGAGGCAAGGGAAACAAAAACAAAAATGAACTATTGAGACTTCATCAAGATAAAAAGCTTCTACACAGTGAAGGAAATAATCAAGAAAACTAAAACACAACCTTTGGAATGAAAGAAGATATTTGCAAATGACACATATGAGAAAGGGACAGTATCCAAAATACATAAAAAATTTCTAAAACTCAACACCCAAAAAACAAATAATCCATTTAATAAATGAGCAGAAAACATGAATAGACATTTTCCCAAAGAAGACATCCAGATGGCCAACAGATACATGAAAAGATGCTCAATATCACTCATCATCAGGGAAATACAAATCAAAACCATGACGAGACACTTCCTCATACCTGTCAGAATGGCTAACGTTAACAATACAGGAAAGAACAGGTATTGGCGAGGATGTGGAGAAAGGGGAACTCTCTTGTACTGTTGGTGGGAATGCAAACTGGTGCAGCCACTGTGGGAAACAGTACGGAGGTTCTTCAAAAAGTCAAAACTAGAACTACCCTAGGACCTAGCAATTGCACTACTAGGTGTTTACCCAAAGGATACAAAAATACTGATTGGAAGGGGCACATGCACTCTGGCCAAATTATGGAAAGGGCCTACCAACTGATGAATGGATAAAGAAGAAGTGGTATATATATATATACAATGGAATATTACACGTACAAAAAAATGACATCTTGCTATTCACGATGACATGGATGGAGCGAGAGAGTATTATGCTAAGCAAAATAAGTCAGGCAGAGACAAATACCATATGATTTCACTCATATGTGGATTTTTTTAATTTTATTAATTAATTAATTTATTTATTTATTTTAAGAGACTAAGTGTGCACGGGTGTGCACCTGAAACTAATATTACACTGTATGTTAACCAACTGGAATTTAAATAAAAGCTTGAAAAAGAAAAGAAAAAAAAAGAAAAAAGATCCAACTCCTTGTTAACTGAATGAATTATAACTACTAAATAAATACAAGAAGTGCTGGTAGCAGTAACCAATGGGAAGACTTGATTCACCATTAATAAGAGTTAAAATCATCAGTTATTCATTGTAAAAGTTAATATAAAAATACCTACTCTATCCTGCAGCTAGTTGGAGATGACAGTCAAACATGCCTTTTTCAATGTGAGAGAGAGCCACTTAAGCTGTCCCTATATTATCAAGTTTTCCATAAGTCCATTTTTTTTAAAGATTGTATTTATTTATTTGACAGAGATAGAGACAGCCAGCGAGAGAGGGAACACAGGCAGGGGGAGTGGGAGAGGAAGAAGCAGGCTCCTAGCGGAGGAGCCTGATGTGGGGCTCGATCCCATAACACCGGGATCACTCCCTGAGCCGAAGGCAGACGCTTAACCCCTGTGCCACTCAGGCGCCCCTTCCATAAGTCCATTTTTAACTGTAAAATGATGACTTGCTAGCAATTAAAAGCAAAAACTTCAAAATATAAAATTGCACCTCCACTTAGTTGTTAAACACATTTGAAATTCAATTATCCATATCCAAATATCCATTAATTTCAAATCAGCCATCTGCATCTTAAAAAATTAAGGTAAGGTCTCTGCACTATTTATTTCAATGTATGTGTATACACCTGATTCTTATTGACTTATTGCTCACTTCTTGTAATATACTTTCTTTTACATGGGGAAAAAAAAAAAAGAACTTTATACTCACAGCATAAGTCACTTGGAGACCTGTTCAGAAAAGTGAAATAGTTTTAAAATGTACAATGCCCAGAAGCAGGGTTAAATAAGATTGGGCTGTGTGCTGGGAGATGTTAGTGTTATGACCTGAGGATTTCAGACTCCAGAGAAATACCCAGGTCCAATTTCTAGCTGGCTAAAGAGCAACATTAGCATTGATTGAAGAACTGGCCGCAAGCCTTCTACCCTGCCTTGTGGGCTGGAAATGGGGTCCTTGGTGGCAACACCAACCGTAAAGAAAAAAAATGCAGAAATAATACAGAATGTTGATTTAACCTTTTGAACAGCTAAAAACACATCAAAGGTTTGAACATTTGTTTAGATGTGAAGCTTGAATAATTTTTAGAGCCTGTAAATCTGTCCTTAAAAAAGTCTCATAAGAACAGGATTTCTTATGTGATTTCTGGTGCTCAATTCATTGTTGTTCTAAAATATCACTAGAGTAGCTATCTTCACGTAACAGGTTTTTTTGTTCTGTCTAATACAATACAAAAGTTGAGAAAAGCAAATTGGAAAAAAAAAAGACAGGGTGAGGAAATTTTAGAACTGATAATTTTCAGTGAAGGACAATTTTGTGCTTGCAATTTAAACTTGAATAAATGCAACCCTTAATATCCAAAATAATTCCTTTGTATACACTGTCCTTTCTTTCATCTTTTCCTTTCTTCTCTTCCTCCTTCTCCTATAAACCTTTACATGAAAACATTATTGTATAAAAGTATTATCAGTTTCCTTTCTGCTCCTATACTCTGAGGAAGTACAGAATTTTCTCTGGAATGTTTTTCTCTAGGCAACTGAGGAGTGTATAAAACAAACAAGCAGACTTTTAAAACAGTGTAAATAAAGTACATAGGGTGTATAGAGCCAAACAGAGATGTTCACAAAACACTTAACAAAGACCCAAAGGAACTGGGTTCGAATTCCGGGTTTGTGAATTCCCGTGTGTGTGACCTTGGACAAGTTCATCTTCCCCTCTATTTCTCATTTGTAGAAATGTGATCACAATAATTTCACAAGTTTTTTTGTTTCTTTGTTTGAGGGGGGCTGAGTTTAAAAATGTATCCCTAAGTATGATATCGAATTTGAGTGCTATAAAAATGGCAACTATAATTTGATTATAATAATTATAATCAAAACCAGGGAGGCACTATGAATAGGGCTAGGCCAAAGTTAAGGCAAGTCAGAGGTGAAGTGAAAAGCTTTAATGCTCATCATCATCAAATATGCTCAATGGCAGTACACATACAAGAAGATGCTATTCTGTAGACCTCTCATTCAGTCCTTCGTGCAATCAACACTCCTGTGCCAGATAGCCTTCTAAATGCTAAATAAAAAAGAGATACGGACACAACCTATCCCTCAATAATCTTACAGTCTAATGGAGTTCAACAGGTAACTTGACAACTGCTGGGAAGTTCAGCGATACTATTATGGATGCACGGACAGGCACAATAAGAACACTAGAGACACGATGACTACAGTTAACAGTATCATATTGTATACTTGAAAGTTGCTAAGAAAGTAGATATTAAAAGTTCTTACCACACACAAAGGTAATCATGCGAGCTGATGGATGTGTTCTCTAACCTGATTGTAACCATTTCCCAATATATATCTGTATCAGATTATCACGCTAAACACCTTAAACTTGTACAATATTATATGTCAACTCTATCTCAGTAAAGTGGGGGGGAGGGGTTAAGAGAGAAATGTGGACAGAGAGACACACAGAGGATGCCATGAGACAATGGAGACATAAACTGGATATATCTGCAAGCTAACAAACACTAAGAATTGCCCTCAACCACCAAAAGCCAGGACAGGGGGCATAGAAAAATTCTCTCTCGGTGTCTCCAGAAGAAACCAATCCTGCTGATACCTTGGTTGTGAGTTACTGACCTAAACTATAAGAATAAATTTCTTTTGTTTTAAACAAAACAAACAAAAAAACAAAACAAAACAAACAAACAAAAAAAAAACAAAGCAGAACAAAACAAAACAAACACCAAAGAACGACCTCAAATTCAGTCCGGGGGGGAAGAGGCAGACCACAGAGGTTTTTTGAAAGAGATAGCTCCTAGCTTGGAAGAAGCAGGAGTAGCAGACAGAGAACTTGAGCAAAATCTATAAGGGAGTAAGAGTGCAAGGCACAACCACACACCGGCAAGTTCTAACACTGCTGGAAAGGAGAAAGGCTTGGAAAAGCAAGGAGGCAGGCCTTGAAAGGTTTGCAGGGGTCAAATCAAAAAGGGCATTTTGTGTCATATTAAGACTTTGAAATTTTATTCTTGGAAGCAATAGGGAGTTGTTAAAGAATTCAGGGGAGAGGCAGAACAAGATTTGCTTTTTAAAAAGATGTGGCAACACTGTAGAACACCAAGGAAAGTTATGCTAGATAGATACTTTTTGCAGCAATAAGGGGAAGAGACATGAGGATCTGATTCAGGGACCATGATGTTGGGATAGGGGGGAAAAAAGAGAAACTGGAGAGATCCAATTGCAAGGAGCATCCAGATTTGGCAACGGATTCGACACGGGAGAAAGGCAAGAGGAAAGATTAAGGGGTGATTCCCACATAGCTGCTTTACTGCTTTAACCGGTGGTGGCACCATCCACAGGCCACTAAATACCAGAGGAAGAATGGGATTGCCAGAGGGAGGTGTTGGGGTGGGCACCCTGGCGAAGAGGCAGGAGATGAAGAGGTTCACTTTGGAATGTCCTCGGTTTGTGGTGGACATCTGAACACAAATGCCTGTAAGGTAAGGTAAGTCCAGAGCTCAACAGGAAGATCTGGATTCAAGACGCAGCTTCAGAAGTCATCTCAATAAAAGCAGTAGAAGAAATTACGGTAATAGGTATGGTAGCATGGTAGAGTGAAATGAGGAAAGGGCTGGGGACATTAGATATAGTAAATCAGAGAGAAGTGGGGGGGGATGGGCATCCTTGGTAAGACAAAGACCTAAAGATCATATATTTACTGTATATTATGTTCTTATCCGCTTCTTGAAAATTTACACTAATGGATTTTAACTGAATTATAGAGGCTTCAATAAAATTATACTATCAGCAGCCAAAAGAATAACAAGCCCAGCATATATACAAATATATATATATATTAGAATGAGGGTCTCAGCATCTACAAATTAAAACTACCTCTGCCTCTAGTTATTTAATCTTGAATTGGTTTCTTAAACTTCCTGAGTTTTAAGTTCTTAATATTAAAAATAAGGAAATTCAACTGAACCACTTAAGTTGCCTTTCAACAATATGTGACTTTACTATGCTACACTCTACCTTCTCAGTAATTCACCATTACATGCTCATCAATTGTACAGTCATTCAATACTTCGTTCATTCATTCATCCTTTAAACAAATAATTATAGAGCATGTGATATGCACTAGGCCCCCTTCAATATGCATAGGACAGAGCTATGAACAAAACAGCCAAAGTTCTTTTTTCAAAAACCAGTGGAGAAAAGAGATAAAAAAGAAAAATAATACATGCAAGGTAAGGAAAAGTACTTTAAAGAAAAATAAAGCATGGGGGGTAAAAGGGACCAGATTTGATATGGTATTGGCAGGAAAAGCTCCCTGGTAAGAGAATATTTGAACAAAGATCTAAAGTAAATGAAAAAGTAAACCATACTTTTGTAGGAAAAGACAATTCCAGGCAGGCAGAAGATAGTCTTTGGGGCAGAGGCATGCCTGGCATCCTCAAAGAGTTGCAAGAAATCTGATGCGGCTTGGGCATGTGGAGAACATGGGATATTAGAGAGGCTGGGTAAATAGCAGTAGGCCAGGAGCCTCCTGGAAGATGTCAAATAGGCAGTTAAATAAATGACTTGGAGCTGGAAATATACATGTGTCATGGGCTGAATGTTTGTATACCCTCAAAATTCACATGTTGAAGCCCTAACCTCCAATGTGAAGGAATTAGGAGATGGGGCCCTTGGGAGGTAATTAGATTTAGATGGGGTCATGAGGGAGGGACTGCCAGGATGATACTAGTGTCCTTATGAGAAAAGGAAGACAGATCAGAGCTCAAGCTCTCTCTCAGCCATGTAAGGACACAGCAAGAAGGCAGCCATCTACAAACCAGGAAGAGGATTCTTACTAGGAACCAAATCTGCTGGCACCTTGATCTTGAATTTCCCAGCCTGCGTTATTGTGAGAAATAAATACCTATTGTTTAAGCCACACAGACTATGATATTTCCTGATAGCAGCCCAAGCAGACTAAGACAGATGCCATGAATCTGAATAAGGCATCTAGAGAGTGAGTGTTGCTAGAAAAGGCAAAGGTCCAAGCATACAGCTTGAAGTGCTCTCACCACTAAGGTTGGGGAGAGATGACCCACTCAGGAGACTGAGTAGGAGCAGCCAGTCAAGACAGAGGAAAAGAAGAAAGAACTGAAACCCAGAAAGTGCTGAGAGTGTTTTAAGGAGGAAAGATGATCAATTATAGAAAGTGCAGCTGGTAGATTGCATATAATGAGGATGCTATTTAGCAGTTAGGAGTAACCTTGACAAGAACTCCTTGAGCGGCATGGTATGAACAGAAACCTGATCTAAATGCAATTGAAATGAAATGGAGGCAGCAAGAGAGACAACACTTTCTAAAAGTAAAGGTTGTGCTATTAATGGGGACAGAGAAATGATGCAGTGGCTTGAAGAGAAGGTGGAGAAAAAAGGTTTTCCTAATGGAAGATATTATATTTGTATGCTATTGATAAAGTTTCAGTAACAAGAGTAATATTGCTGATATACATTTGGATTGAAACTCTTAACAGGAGGGGATGAGGTCTATTGCCTCAGTCCATCAGTTGTAAAAGAGGGGAAAGCACAGTATATGGATACAGGTAATTTGATCTATCTTGTAAGGGTGCATGTGTAAGTTCTTTCTCTTCAATGACTTCTATTTCCTCAGTGAAACAGGAAGCAAGGTCATCAGCCAAGAGTGAAAGACAGTGGCGGTATTAGAGTTTTAAGAAAGGATTAAGTATAATATCCTCTACTGGGTGAATTTCTAGGGAAAGGTAGTAAGACTTTTGCAAGACTCTAGAAGCCGCCCCCTCCCCCCCCACCCCGAGGTCTGTGGTCATGAAGTGAGGCCAATCATCATGGTTGTGTGTTTTTCTCCAGCTCCATTCTGCTACTTGAATGCACCCATAGAGTATGGGTACATTAGGCCACATGTTGAGCACCCACTATATTAAAGGCTTGAGACTCAGGATAGAAAATGAATAGGATTTCATGGCATTCATGATCTTTTGGAAATTGGGGGAAATATATATATACAAAAAAAGGCAATCTGAAATACAGAATAATAATTAGAGAACATTCAGAGGGAGAAGGTGACTGCATTCATGGCAGGGCAGGGTCAAAGCAGGCTACCTGGAGAAGGTTGCCCAAAACCTCCTTTCTTCCTCTAAATCCTGCATGATTCACACCTTCTTGGGATTCATAAGTAATTAGATAATGATTTGGTCCCAGTAGTGACCTGTTGCAGTGGCTATGATCCCAATTCAATCTACAAAGGTTGCCAACTGAATTCTTTCTCTCTCCTAGTCCAAGACTAAGTGCTTACAGATATCCTAAGATGAGAGAAAAGGAAGTGAAGTAATATGAATCTGCTTATGTTTCTTCATTCACAGACTGTCAGCCAGATTAGAGGGAGAAATATCAGGTCTGCCAGTTCCCAAAGATGGTATATTCTGTGTGTGTGTGTGTGTGTGTGTGTGTGTGTGTGTGTGTGTGTGTGTGTGTAAATACATACATACATACATACATACATACATACATACATACATACATACCATTTTCTTTGTTTTCTCTTTCCAATTCTACTCAGGTTCCCACTATGAACCTCCACTGAGGTGGTCAGTAACAACTCTTGGCATCCCGGATTGCTGCCTACTCTACTCAGAGTGGGCCTACACATCCACCATTGTGGATTGCCATGCCATCACAGTATGAGGAGTGCTTGCTGTCCTGTACCACCTCATTTTCAGTCTGTAAATTCCCTTGTTCAAAACCTTAATGCTTTTGTTTCCTTCTAAGTGAGTACAAATATGTGTTAGTGACCCAGATGTTTCAGGGAACCAGAATATTTGCTTCCCATTATATCTTATTGACACCAGTTGACATTCAATGACTATTTTTTTATTATTCTCATATGCTGATTTGTTTTTATTGCAAGCATGTTTTTCTTCAGAATTTAAAGACTATTTCTAAAATGTTATTTAAACTTGAATGTATCGACTTATGTGATTTTATTCCTCATCATGATGATCCTTTCCAAAGTAACATCCAAAATGTGTACTAAAAGATAAACAAAAATTTTCCTGGCAGAAAACTGAGAATGGAATTTCCAGGTGGAAGATGAATATCTACAGATACAGTAAAGAGATGAGGCAAATCCTACATGAAGACACCATTCTTCTCAAGATAAAGCAGGAAGAAAGAAGGGCTCTAATCCCAACTCCGGAGGAGTGGGATGTTTTTCTAACTGGCCCAATTCATTCATGATGATTCCATTTTCCTTGCCAATGATTAATTAGGCATAAACTTGTGAAGCAATTCTGGCCAATGATACATAAGGAGAAGTTTGGAAGGGGAGGCAGTGGTATTAATTTTCTGACAGATACAAAGAGACATACTGAGAAAGCTACCTCTCTTCTGCTAGACGTTGTTGTGTTTCATATTTCCATGAAACAGAGGGATACTAGTCAAAACTAAGTCAATGTGCTGAGGAAAGGGAGTGAAAATTTGATAAGAATGTGATTTCCAAATGTTGTCATCATTGAGTGGCTGAATTAACTACCCAGAAGCTGCTCTCTCTTGGGATTTCTTTTTCTGTGATTTATTAAATCTATTTTTTAGAAAGGAAGAAGGAAGGGAAAGAGGGAGGCAAGGGAGGAGATAGAGAAAAAAGGAGAGTAAATAATAAAATAACTACAGAATTTTAAAACTTTAAAAGCATTTTTAAGTGACAATTTAGGACCAACTGGCAAAATTTATCATTAGGGAAGACTTCTTCCTCAGATTATAAACACAAGAGTGCTATGAAAAATACAGTTTTAAACCTCTTATTTGATAGGTAAGCATGCTGAAGTCCAGACACAATAAGTGTTCCAACAAGCTCACAAATGCTCCATGTAGCAGAGTCAAGACTCCGAATTAAGGCTCTCAATTTCAAGTTCAATGCTTAAAAGTGCCATAGTAACTATTTTAACATCTGTGAATAAAGGTGATGACATGTCCCAACTATCTCAAATGCTCAAATGATATCACATTTGTTCCTCGTTTTAAATTCTTTTTTTAAAGATTTTTTTAAACTTATTTATGAGAGAGAGAGAGCACACGTGCGCACAAACGTAAGTAGGAGGGGGAGGGGCAGACTCCCGCTGAGCAGTGAGTCCAATGCGGGGCTCTACCCCAGGACCCTGAGATCATGACCTGAGCTAAAGGCGGACACTGAACTACTGAGCCACCCAAGCGCCTCTATTCATTCTAAGTTCTAAGCAGTGTTTTTCACTATAGATAAAAGGTATTAATGTTAAAAACCATCGCAATTCTTCAGATTCAAAAAAGGTAGTATCATGCAGGAATAACTGACAATTTCTAATTCATTATTTAAAACTATATAGCCACATAAAAGTTCATTTTCTTTTTTCTTCATGCTATCCTTTAATAGAAGCAAGTCATACTGGGTCATGGGTAATAACTGAGTTTCTTGAGATATATAATCTGTATTTAACCAATTCTTATAAAGATAATAACAAGGTTAACATCTACTTGATTTTCTCCATCCTCTAAGGTCATGTCAATCATCCTTTTGAAAAGCAACGCCAAGCCTATTTTTAAAGACTTTCAATGTAGTATTGCTCAATATCTGTCTGTTGAAAGAATAAATTAATATATGGCTTCACATTTTAGAATCATTTTAATTACCTACTACATTTTGTCACAAATGAGAATATATGATTTGCAGACTTCCTGCTTCATCCTATTTCATCTTAGCCTGTTCTCAGATAAAAAGTTAGATAATATTCAGTGCATGACATATAGTAAGTACATAATCTAGGTGCACCCAGAGGTGCACATGCACATATGTGTATGTGCACAGTCATGTGTGGGCACATGGGTGTGCAGGTGAGCATGTGCACGAGCGCGCACACACACACACACAGTGATCAGTCTCCCAATCAATGACTCTTTCCCTCTTCCACCTATAGGGACATAAGCCACCTGATGTACTGTATGGTGACTAACATAATAAAAAATCATTAAATATATATATATATATATATATATCCTGAGCAAAAGGGAGAAAGGGGGCTAAGATTTTCACACTCAATCCTGTTTTCACAATCGTCCCCAATCTCTCAGCCAGGCCTTACGCCTATGAATGGAGAGTACCTCCAGTTCAACCACTCCATGAGCATACTTCCTGCCTGCTGCTGTTGTCATGGAAGACAGTTGTATAACTGAGCGCGGCCGAGGAGGTGACTTATAGTTTTACTACTTCTTCTTCTTCTTTTTTTAATTTATTCATGAAAGCGAGCGAGTGAGTGGGGGAAAGAGAAGCAGGCTCCCCACCGAGCAGGGAGCCTGATGTGGGGCTCTATCCCAGGACCATGGGATTATGACCTGAGCTGAGGGCAGATGCTTAACCATCTAAGCCACCCAGGTGCTTCTTAAGTAGACTTTGAACCAATTTTCCTGACTTCACAGGTATCTGGTACTTCCACCTTGTCAGCCATTTTAAGCTTTGTCTTCTAGAATTGGCTTACTTTTTTTTTCAAGATTTTATTTATTCATTTGAGAGCGAGAGCACAAATGGTAGGTGGGGGGAGAGGCAGAGGGAAAAGCAGAGGGAGAAGCAGACCCCCTACTGAGCAGGGAGCCTGATGCAGAGGCTCAATCCCAGGACTCTAGGATCATGACCTGAGCAGAAGGCAGACATTTAACTGAGCCACCCAGGCGCCCCTTGAATTGGCTCATTTCTTGGATTTTTTTCCTTGCAGGCTTATATTTCTGCTTTTTCAAAACTGTTAAGTCAGTAACCACTCATTCATTTGATTTTCTGCTACCAAAATTTAATTAGTGTCTCTCATCTGGTGTTGTCTTCTCTCTCATTAACTGTTCCCACATGGGTTTATATATTTTTCTTTTAATGGCATTTTTGTGGGATTTTTTTTAGGGGAACAGAGATAAATGTTTGTGTCCAGTTCACCATTTATAACTGTATTTTCTTTAATGTATTTTCAAATGTTAAACCATCTTTGCATTCCAGAATAAAGCCTATTTGATCATGAAATATTATTTTTAGTATATTATTGGATTCTTTATTAACATTTGATTTGCCTTGTTTATATCTAGTTTCATAAGTGAAATATGCTTATTTTTTTAATTCTCTCTTTCAATTTCAGTGCCAGGGTAAAACTAGCATCATAAAACGAGTTTGCTGACTTTCCTCTTATAATCTCACGAGTTTATATAAGATACTCCTAGACTTATATAGTAATAATAATACAAATAAACTTCCAGCCTCCAAACATCTCCTATCTGGGCCTGGTGTTTTGGGTAGGCAACTGAGAGCTGTTAACAATAATCTTTAATATTTTTTTCTCATTCAGGTTATTCTTTCCTCCTTGAATCACAATTAGTTTGTTTATATTTTTCCTAAAGGTTTTTACATTTCTTCTGAGCTTTGAAATATACAGGCATAAAGTTTCTTAATGGACACTCTTATGATTATTAAATCTCTACTTATATCCTATATTTGGATTTATACCTCATTTTCTATAGATAATATTCTGTATTTGGGCCTGTACTATTTATGGTTTTTTAATCAATTTTTTTAAGACTTTATTTATTTATTTGGGAGAGAGAGAGACAGCGAGCATGTGAACAGGAGGAAGGGCAGAGGGAGAGAGAATCTCAAGCAGGTTCCGTGAGCATGGAGCCCAGTACAGGGCTCGATTTCACAACCCTGAGATCATGATCTGAGCCAAAATCAAGAGTTGGACACTTTATCAACTGAGCCACCTAGGCGCCCCTGTTTTTGTGTCAGATTTGACAGAAGTTTATTTCATCTTTCTTTTCAGGAAACTCTTTAATTTTATTAATGATTTTGGTTTTGTGGTCTTTTTTTCTATTTTATTAACTTCTGCTTCCTTCTCTTTAATTTCCTTTTTTTTAAATTATGTGTTTTTCTGTTGTTCCTTTTATATTAATTTTGACAATCACTGTATATATTCAAATATGTAGAGTGTACTAATATAGACTATAAATTGCTCCCTATACTATAAATTGCTCTTAACATAGACTATAAATTGGCTTTATATAGAATATAAACTGCTTCTTAAGATCTACTTTAACTTCATCTTCTGAGTTTTGATACATAGTGCTTTAATATTTATTCGGTTCTAAATATTTTCTGACTTCTAGTTAATTTCCTCTTTAACCCACAAATTGTTAGTAACTGTACTCTCCCACAAAATCACCATGCAGGATAGGCAGGAAGAGGGAATTTAATAATTTTTCTGATTTCTAAAATATTATTACATTGTGTTTGAGAATGATGTTTGTATGATGACATTTTTTAAATTTCTTGAGATTTCCATTGTAGCCTTACACAGGTAAGTCTTTAAAAATAATCTGTATGTTGGGGTGCCTGGGTGGCTCAGTTGGTTAAGTGTCTGTCTTTGGCTCAGGTCATGATCTCGGGGTCCTGGGATTGAGTCCCGCATTGGGTTCCCTGCTCAGCCGGGAGTCTGCTTCTCCCTCTCTGTGCTTTCTCTCCCTCTCTTACTCTCTTTCAAATAAATAAATAAAATCTTCTAAAAAAATTAAAAAATGAATGTGTGTACTTTGAAATAATGTTCACTTTGTTGGATACAAGCTATTATACATATATGGAAATATATATTTAAGCTTTCAGGGAGTTATTTAAATCTCCAATTCTTTCCTTCTTCAACTTTCCTGGCTGTGTTTCTGAAATATACTAAACCTTCTTCTATGTGGGTAGGTTTGTCAGTTTCTCTTTATTGATCTTTACGTCTTTCAATCCTCTGTGGT
Source organism: Ursus americanus (assembly GCF_024610735.1). NCBI lineage: Eukaryota > Metazoa > Chordata > Mammalia > Carnivora > Ursidae > Ursus > Ursus americanus. The sequence goes on from NC_142137.1 coordinate 22,177,618, forward strand.
TAGGAGCCTTGAATTGGGAGATGAAGAAATGAATTAGGAGTTTATAGACCAGTGGGAGAGACTGATGGGTACACTTAGAATAATAAAATCCAAGGCCTAATACAAGTGACATAAGAGAAAGAAACAAAATGCTAAGTGGTGTAAGTGTGACAAAAAATGGACCATTTCTTTTTTTTTGAATCATCTCTAATTTTTAAATAGCTCTGAGGGATGTGAACCCTCTTCTTTTAAATCTGTGAAATCTCTCTAGGGTAGGTTGTGGAGAGAGAATCTTTGTCTCCCTTGCTTTGTGTTTCCTCCCCTCCCTTCCCTGACTAGCTCTGCCTCCTCCTGCTCAAAAGCTTCCTGTATTGTATCCCTCCTACTTCCTTCAGATCAACTTCTCTCTTTCTCTATTAACCATTCTCTTGTCTTTTAAATTTATTTCCATTTTTCTTTTCCTCGTTTCTGTCTCCCTCCATTGATCATAAAGTGAAACTTCAGGATTCTTATTCATTTATTGTATAATGCTTATGTTCATATTCTTAAAAATAACATTCATTCAATTCAAACACATATAAATTGAGGAAAAATGTGTCAGACTTTTCTCCTTACCTTTTAAGACAATCATTACAATTTGTTTTACATTTACATGTCTACAACTGTCCCCCCTCCCTTGGTAAAGAAATTAATGCATTTTTTTAATACCTTTAACAACCCCACATTCCTATTCCACCCATTTTTAATGTAATCTCCTTTTACTAAAAGATCCCATGAAATAAGTATGGTTTTTGAGCTTTGACCTTTTGTTATAAGTGCAGAATAGTTAAAGGAGAGCACGCGGGGCTAATTTTTTTCCAAGTATTGAAAAAAAAAGTTCTTTCCAATGACAATGGAAGATTGCCTCTGGTAAAGCAACTGGTCTGACTGGGCAAGACCAGGCTGCTAAAATGCAACGCTTAAATATCACAGAGCCATGATACAAAAGAAGGTTATCAGTAAAATGTAAAATAGCATATTAAATTCAAATAGTATGGGCATCTCCAAGGTTGCCTTGTCTTTGTAGTAGCATGGCTATGATGGATGCTTTGTTAAAGCTGTAAATAACTTTGGCATTTATAGCTTTATCAAAGAGTAATTATGATATAAAGAAAAATGAATATATCTGCCTCTAGAATTTCTGTACTGTTCTTATAATTTTCAAGTTATATTGGGCATACATGCACATTCATACACATACACACTGTCATTTCTCCCCATTATCAAGAGATTACATGAAAAGACTATAGTCGGACATCACAGTAACCCTGCAAGGCTGCTTGAGGGATAGTTTGTGTTGCATTATGTGCAGTTTTCTGTCAAGGTGATTTCTATGGTAACCCCTATTTGCATTCTTTCAAATGGTGGTAAAATCTGACATATCCCATTAAATACTGATAGCAGTGTTTCATCCACTCTTAAGACCATTTGGGAATTCTTCATTTTATCTACTGACTGAGACCATTCTCCTGCAGTATCGAGGCATTAAGTTTTTTACTGTTAAAATGTTAATTAGATTTTTATAACCATTTTTATAGTTCTGCTCTTCATCTCAATTGCTACAAATATATTTATTTACAGTTCCAAAATGTTCTCATTAATATGCTATGGAAATCTGCCATAGTCCATGGAAGTTAGCTTAATAACAAGCTGCAGAAATACATCCTTAAAGACATCTGTGAAACATCTGTAGAATTGTAATGACGCAAAATAACTTTTCAGCAAATGAGATAATAAGCAGATGATACTTAAGGTCAACATTTTTTATGACTATAGCCTGTCCGCTAGTATGGCTATTTCATGCTTTTAATACCACCAATACCACTACCTACCAATGGTTATTTGCTAAATAGATTGCTTATTAAAAGAGATACACATACAGCCCAGAATATCTTGATGTCTAAACTAATAGACACAATCATACCATTTATTTATAAACATTTTCTTCCAAGACATGCCAAGGAACTCTAGCCATAACTCCACTCAACCTTGAGCTATAGGCGTAAACATATATTTCTTATTTCACAGAAAACATAGATGTTAAAAGCCTAAATGGCTGCTTATATTCATAGAACAGATAGGAAATGACAATGTAATTTCAAGTTACATCAGAACGAATATCCAACTAAATGTAATCTGCTGTTCTTCTATGAGTTTCTAGTGGCAAAAGCCCAGAGTTCGTAGTAAGAAGGTTATTGTGTTACCTGGGCAAGTCACCTAATTAGTCAGAATCTCACTACTTTTTTATTTGGAAAGGGGGATAAAAGTAACCATCTCAAAGTGTTCAGTAATGAATAAATATTATTTACCTAATTTCCCCAAAGCCTAGAAAAAAATCATAGTAGGCAAGAATAAACATCACCTAGCTGAATGAATGTTAAGTGGATGGATACATATGGTGCTTTGCAAACTGTAAAGCAATATGTACTGAGATTACTACTTTATAAGAGTCTGCCTATTTGCAGAAAAACTCCCAGTATAAACATAATGTATTAGTTTTCTATTGCTAATGTCACAAACTATCCCAAACTTGGTGGCTTAAAGAACACAAATTTATTATCATACAGTTCTGTAGGTTAGAAGTTCAACATCGGCCTCACTAGGCTGAAATAAAGGTTTTAGCCCAGGGCTGTATTCCTTTTTGGAGACACTAGAATGGCTTCTAGAGGCCACTCACATTCCTTGGCTCATTGCCTCCTTCCTTCACATTCAAAACCAGGATTATTGCACCCTTTCATGATAAAAACACTCAAGAAACTAGGAATAGAAGAAAATTTCCCTACTATTATAAAGGCCATATATAAAAAGCCCACAGCAAATATCATATTCAATGGTGAAAAACTGAAAGCTTTTCCTCTAAGATCAGAAAAAAAGGCAAGGATACCGATTTGCACCATTTTATTTAACTTAGGACTGAAAGTTTGGCCAGGCAAGAAAAAATAAAAGGCGTCCAAATTGGAAAGGAAGAAATAAAATTCTCTTGGTTCGATGTTATGCTAAAAATCCTACACAAAATAAACCGTAAGAAGTAATAAACAAGTTCAGCAAAGTTACAGGATACAAAAATCAGATGCACTTCTATACACTAATAGCAAACACTCCAAAAGAAAGTTAAGAAAACAATACCATTTACAAGAACATCAAAAGGATAAAATAATCAGAAATAAACAACGAAAGAGGTGAAAAACTCGTACATTGAAAAAAGCAGGTTGTCTGGGTGACTCAGTCAGTTAAGTGTCCAACTCTTGATTTCAGCTCAGATCATGATCTCAGGGTCCTGAGATCAAGTCCCATGTCAGGCCGCACTCAGAGGTGAGTGTGCTTGGGATTCTCTCTCTCCTCTCCCTCTGCCCCCCGCCCCCACTGCTCTTGCTCACCTGCTGTCTCTCTCAAATAAATAAATATTTTTTTAAAAAAATAAAAGAAAAATGCAAAACATTGCTGAAAAATTAAAGAAGACAAACAAATGGAAAAACATCCCTATTCAAGGATTGGAAAACTTAATATTAAACTGTCCATACTATCCAAAGTAATCTACAGATGCAATACAAGCTCTACCAAAATCCCAGTGGGATTTTTTTTTTTTTTTGCAGGAATAAAAGAAAAACCATTCTAAAATTCATCTGGAATCTCAAAGGACCCTGAATGACCAAAACAATTTTGAGGGAAAAAAAAAAACTGGATGCCTCACACTCCCTGATTTCAAGTATATTACAAAGCTACTATCTCAAACTGTTCAGGGTGCTATGACAAAATACAGACTGGGTAGTTTAAATAATAGAAATTTATATCTCATAGTTTGGGATGTTGTAAAGCCCTGGAATCCAGTCTACAATCCAATTCCTGCAAGAGCGCCCTTTGTGGTTTGCAGATGGTAGCCATCTCCCTTCATGTTCATATGATCTTTTCTTTGTACACATGTGGAGAGTAAAAGCTCTGGAGTCTCTTCTCCTTATAAGAGTACCACTGCTGGTTGGAAGCCTCAGGAGATTCTCAGGTGAAATCTGAAACTGGTTCCCACACACAGAGAGCAAGAAGCCAAAGAAAAAGGCAGAGCACTCCAGGTTGGTAGGTGGCAGGTTTACCAAACAAGGGAACGTACCCATGAGACTTGTCTTGGGTGGTAAAATAATAAATAGATCTCCACACCTACCCACCAGAATCTCAAAAGTTTATACAGAAGCCTTAACTGGGTATCACCACCTACCATCCAGATGATCTCAACTATGCTTTACTCTCACAGTTGTGTCCTTCCATAGTGGAAATGGTAAGGAGAGCTTACACTCCAAGGACAGGGGAGGGGGTATGGACCTTTTGATTGCCTAGGTCCAGCTCAGAGGTCAGCTAGATAACACATCCTCTCAATGACCTCATCCAATACTCTACCCCCACCTCATCACGGGCTCTTACAATCTTACATGCCCTAAGCAGTGTGCCGTAAGCAGTCTGCAAGGGATTTCCTGAGCTTAGAGGTGGCTCATTTGGCAGCTAACTGGCTTACACTGGAGGCAGATAACACAGCAACAATATAGGCACATGCAAAAGAAAACAGAGATTAAGATCATGATTCCCAATAGAAGTAACAATTTTTTTTTCCACCAAGAGCTCCATAATCCAAACCATCGATTTACTAGATCCCCCAGGTTGGGCGTCAGATCACTCCAGCCACTCATTTATGTCCTCGTATGATTTAATAAAGATGACAGATTAGCAGATTCATCAAGTTTGAACACACAACCTTCTGTTTGGATAATGGCACAGGTCCCTCCTTGCAAGGTAGTAATAATGTCCAAGGCCACCCCATTGGAAGACAAGTTTTTCTCATTAGAGATATTTGTGTTCAGTAAAGACAGCTTTGCTGCTACCGGTAAAAGCTTGCTGGGTGAAATTAATAATGGCTTTTATGTGTGCTCTAGGTCTGGTTTTATAAGAATTACACTTTTATAAGAATTACACTTGTAGCCTCACCCCTAGTTGTTTATGAGGCTGCAGCTTTAGAAGTTTCACCTGGTTGTGCATACCACACGTGTTGGTAAGGGAGAGGCAGTACTCTCAGGCATGAGGAAATGGGCTGGGTGAGGGAAGCATATGCCAAACCAGGACTCCCCTTTGCTCCCCTCTTTCAATGTGTGTTCCATTCCCTGTATAGTCCATTTCCACAGATCTGGTTTGCAGCAAGACAAGAGGATCTCACTGGAGATTGAGTGGTTCTCCCCTCACCCACCCCAATGGGACATCCCATTGCAAATTCCAGTACATAATGCCTTTTCCAGGAATGGTGGAAGTGGTGTTCTTAGCAGCATAGCATATTGATCCACAGTGATAGTAAGAGCAATCGCTGTTTCCCATGACTTTCATATCTTTAGGTATTGGGTGGCTCAGCAGGGGTCCCCAGTCTGACATATGGAGCAACAGGCTCTACCAGTTAATCATTCAAGCGTATTAAAACCTGGGACAGTTTTTTAGTCCACCTAGTCAAGGTAGTTTTATTTGTTAATAATTTAATCTGCTGCTTTAATATTCCATTCTTCCTTTCTACCAACCCTACTGCTTACAGATTGTGGGGAAGATAGAACTTCCATTCAATGTTATGTTCTTTTGCTCATTCTTGCACATCATGACCTCTGAAGTGTGACCCCTGATCATGGTCTATTTGACAAGGATATCCACACGTGGTACTAAGCCTCTCTAATCCCCTAGTGGTGGCAACCTGGTTTGTGTGGTTATAGGGGAGAGCTTGGGTTAGGCCAGATGCAGTGTCCACACATATCAAGGCATATTTGGAACCCTCACTGGGAAGGAGGGAGCCAATATAATCTATGTCAATCACTCACTGTTGGGAATTCTGATGGATGGTCTAGACTGCTTTGGCAGTTGCCTTGGATATTGTTTAGAACACAAAAGACACAAAGGTTAATGCATTAACCAAGTCATTGTATTTCAAGGGCAATCCAGCATCTTTGGCAATACACTATTCCACGGGGGTGCAACAGTGGCCACCCTTTTCTTTCCTTTCTCTTTCTCTTTCTTTCTTTCTCCCTTTCTCCCTTTCGCTTTCTTCCTTTCTCCCTCTCGCTTACTTTCTTTCTTTCTTTCTTTCTTTCTTTCTTTCTTTCTTTCTTTCTTTCTTTCTTTCTTTCTTTCTTTTTTAGAGAGGGAGGGGGAGAGAGAGAAAAAGGGAGAATGAAAATCTTAAGCAGATTCCACACCCAGCGCAGAACCCAACACAGGACTCAATCTCACAACCCTGAGATCATGACCTGAGCTGAAATCAAGAGTTGGACGCTTAACCAATGAGCCACCCAGGCACCACATGGCCACCCTTTCAAGGCACCCGATCTGCTGTATTTACTGAAGGGTCAGTTGCTAGGGTTCCTACACCTGAGCTAGGGTATCAGCTTCCTGATTGCCAGAGGATATCAACACCTTTTGAACAAGGAAATAGAAAACAGTGAGGACTGCCTCACTGTCTTTACACATACACTGACCCCACAAGGGCTTACTTCCCATTGTCCAAGCCACAGGGTTAATCTCTAGAAAAGCATTAACTATCAGTCCAAAGGGTTAATAGCCAGGATTCATGAGTGATCACCAGCCAAACTGTTCAGAGTTCAGCCCACTGATCATTCCTGTTTCCAGCTAGATAATGTCAATTTTGGGCTGAATAGAGACTATAGTCCATGGGGATAGGCTGTCTCAACTAGACCCATCTGTATACCAAGGCTCAGAGGGAATTTCTCCCACTCCCTTTCTATAAGCAACTGGAGCCAACACAGGAGTAGGGGTGGGGGCATTTGGAGGATCTACAACTGTTACAGGGACTAGTAACACCCACATTCCTAGAGAGTGGACTGGCAGACTGGGTGCTCCTCCGTTGCAAATAGGCATGCAAATTAGTCAAAGTGGCAGTTCGAGTCATGGCAAAAGTGGGTCAACAGAACATATTCTCAACCCCTTTCCCCAAGGCAGAGAAGTTCTTAGGATGATATGCTGTTGCTTCATAAGAGGCTCTATGTGGAGGAGCACTGTATGCACTGCTAGAAGCTATTGCTCTGTAGGGGTATATCAGGTTTCTGTCTGTCCCCTTCCAGAGCTGGAACCAAATCCTAAGGGTATTCTATATTTTTCTTTTTTGCCTCTTCCCAGAGCCCAACCCATGCCTTCCAAAATCACAGACACATCTAACTCAAATGGGAGCCCTGCTTGAGAGCTGCCCAGAGCTTTAATCTGCTTCACTACTATTTATTTTTTCTTTTTCCCCCCCACTGGAATGTTTACTTTTGCTCTGATTCCCCAGTCCCATGTGTGCCCTTTCTTTATCAGGTAGTGTAAGGGATGGGTGCACTGTACCAGGTGGGGAATAAAAGTCCTCCAAAACCTCAAAATCCATACAAAGGCTTGTACCCTTTTTGGATTCTTAGGGGTTGGATAGGCTTGCACCTTATCAATCATAGCTTCTGGAACAGTGTGCATCAAACCCAACTATAATGACTCCCAAAAACTTTATGGTGGTGCCTGGACCTTGAATTTTCCATGGGTTCACTGCCTATCCTCTCTTTTGTGTATGTTCTAGCAAAGTCTGAAGAGTGTCCTGCAGCAGAGGCAAGTCTTCACATGTTAACAGTATATCATCAATGTAATAGGCCCATTTTACTAGTATGGGGAAGGAGAACAGGGGCAGATCTTGGGCTACCGTCCTGTGGCATACTGTGGGGCTGTGCAGGTAGCCCTGGAGAAGCATTTGAAACGTCTACTGTTGTCCTTCCCATGTGACAGCAAATTGATCTTCTGGCTAAGCAGTCGGGGGAAAACGAAAAGAAGCTTTTGTTAAGTCCAATACAGCATGCTACACTTCTAGGACCATGGCCAAGGTATTTTAAGATGATGGCAATATTGGAAACAGCCACATGGATGGGGGCACTACCTTGCTCAATTCTTGTAGTCCACAGTCAACTGCCATGAGCCATATGACTTTTTTATTAGCCATACCAGGCTGTTGAAATCACCATGGGCAGAACGTACGACAGTCACTCAGTGCAGTTCTTAGATAGTTTCTTCTATTTCACTGTGCTCCCCCTCCTAAGAAAATTATATTAACACTTACCGTTCATAGACTTACTGGCTCCCAGTTGGCATTTCCCTTCAGCACTGGTTTGATTACTCTAACCTGAACATGGAAATCACCAATAGATGTTTGCAGATTTTTGACCCCGTAGGACATCAGTGCTCGATATACTTTCTGGTATAAGAAAGATAAAAACCTCGAAGTTTTAAGGCTTTCCATATACCAACCAACATAGCGCTGGGTTGCTGGTCTATCTTTTCAGGTGGGAACCTGGCAGCGATGAGGTCAAATCACATTTGCTTCCAGGTTACTTTTATCAGATCCTTTACAGCTGATTGTAGTAGCTTTTTGGCTTTTTGAGGTCCCTCTCTGTCTTAGTTCTTTCCCACTGCTTGTACTCATTCCTAGGATTCTGTTTTCCCCAGATCTGCAATGAATTGCCTAATATTACTATATCTTGTTGCACAACTGGGCTCACCATGGATATCAGAGTCCCATACTAGGTGATAGGAGTGGACTGGAGTATCTTGGTTTTCATTCCTGCAGTGAATATGGTCCCTTCACGGCCTTCAAAGACAAGGGCGTAAGTGATCTACTTCATTTCCAACTCCTTAAGAATGTGTTGTAGTTCTTTCCTAGATTTCCAGGATCCCATTTGTCCAGGGATATTCTGATAATTGAGCCAAACCTCCCTCCAGGTTGGAATAATTCAATCTATAAAGAGGTGAGTACCTTAAACCATCCCTACCCCCTCCCACCCTGAATACCACGCAGGCACTGCCAAAGGGCAGGGTGTGTGGTGATGCTGCTCATTTTCTCTGCCTCCTGCCCTATAAGAGAAATGCCACTGGTTTCCTCCCCACCACCCATCCCCATCCCAAATCCCACATCCCACAGCAACACTAACAATGTTTGGGTACTTTCCCTAGTCTTTTACTGGAACTTGGCAGCTGTATCAGTAAGTTCAGTAGGAGTGTATTCTCTCATCATGAATGTTTCCTGAATTGGGGGCTGCCCTGCTGGCTGGGATTGTTGTCGCTATGCTTTTGCTTTCCTTTGTATTAGGGGTCAGACAGCATAGGGTCTTTCTTCTGTTTCCTCACTGATTACCATAGTATCCTCCTCTTCATTCTCGTTTTCCCATAGATTCCACCTTTTAGTGTCCCAATCAGGCATTATCACAGCACTCAGACCTTAATCCATGCCAGTTTGTGCCTTCTAGCTTGGCAAAATAGTATGCTAAAGTCTTCAACTTATTGTCCTACTCTTCAACCGTATCTGACAACCCAGAATCTGGCAGAGTAGTGGACAGTCACAGATCCTTCTCTAACCTCAGCTCTTCTTCCAACTTTGTAACTTGAGCTTCAGCCTCCAGCTGGGCATCAGTGGCCAGCCATGACCTTCTCCAATACCAGCCCTATCAGATTAGGGCCCCACTCTTATCTTTATCACCTCCTCACAGACATTTATCACCTCCTCACAAGCCCTATCTACAAACGCAGTTACACTGAAGGTTAAGGCTTCAATATGTGATTTGGGGAAGATACAAATATTCAGTCTATAACATCTAAAGTAATGAAAACAGTATGGTGCTGATAGAAAGATAGACATATGGACCAAATGAACAGAATAAAGAACCCAAAAATAAAGCCTTGTGCATACAGTCAAGTGATCTTCAACAAGAGTGCCAAGTCTACACAATTGGGAAAGGATAGGTTCTTTAATAACTGTCAGGAAAACTAGATATCCACTTACAAAAGAATGAAGTTGCACCTTTACCTTGCACCATATGCAAAAATTAACTCAAGATGGATTAAACGCATAAATGTAAGACCTGAAACTATAAAATCCCTAGAAGAAAACACAGGAAAAGAGCTTTGTGACACAGGATTGGCAATATTTTCTTGGATGTGACCTCAAAAGCACAGGTAACAAAAGCAAAAATTGACAAATGGGACTTTATAAAACTTAAAAAACTTATGTGCAGCAAAAGAAATAATCAACAGAGTGAAAGGCAACTATTTAATGGGAGAAAAGATTTGTAAATCATACATCTGAAAATAAGTTAATATTTAGGATATATAAAGAGCAATTACAGTTCAACAACAAAAAAAAAACCCAAATCATCCAATTAAAAAAGGTACAAAGGACTTAAATAGACAATTCTTCAAAGACGATATACAGATGGCCGACAAGCAGATGAAAAGATCATTAATCATTAGGGAAATGCAAATTAAAATCATAATAAGATAGCCCCTCACATCCGTTAGGATTGTCACTATAAAAAAAATGAATAAATAACAAATGTTGACAAGGATGTGGAGAAATTGGAACCCTCATGAACTGTTGCTAGGAATGTAAAATGGTGCCACAGCTATAGAAAACAGTGTGGAAGTTCCTCAAACAATTAAAAATACAATTACCATATGATCGAACAATCCCACTTTGGGGAATAAAAGAATTGAAAACAGTATCTCAAAGAGATATTAGTACTCCCATGTCCCCTGCAGCATTATTCACAATAGTCAAGAGATGTAAGCAATCTAAATGTCCATCTGTGGATGAATGAATAAAGAAAATGTGGTATATACATGCAATGGAATATTATTTAGCCTTTGAAAATAAAGAAATCCTGTCATATGCTGCAATATGATTGAAACTTGAGGACACTATGCTAAATGAAATAAACTAGTCACAAAAAAATAAACACTGCATGATTCCATTTATATGCGGTATCTAAAGTAGCAAAACTCAGAAATAGAAAATAGAATGGTAGTAGCCAAGGAAAGGGGGAAAGGGAGGATGTTCAATGGGTATAAAGTTTTAGTTTTGCAAGATGAAAAATTCTAGAGATCTGTTACACAACATTATATATAATTAACACTGCTGTACTGTACACTTAAAAATGGTTAAGATGGTAAATTTTATGTCATTATGTCTTTCACCTTTTTTTTAAAGCTACATTGTATCTCTCTGACTATTCTGTAGTCTCATCTGATTGTGACCTTCTTCTGCTCTCTATTCTACTTTCAAGGATTCTTGTGATTACATGGGTCCCACCCAGATAATCCAGGATAATCTCCTTGTTTTAAGGTCAGCTAATTAGCAACTTGAATTCCACTGACACCCATAATTTCCCCTTGCTATACAACCAAAAACATTCACAGTTTCTGGGGATTAGGACTTGGACATCTTTGGAGGACCACTGTTTTGCCTACCATAGATACCTTCCTGGAAATACCAGATCAGCCTTACCTGAATTCTAACTCAAAGACAATCTCCCATTTGATGATATAACTCCACTTATTTATTTCTTCTGAATAAGAAAACATTCAAAAAATTTAAGATGGAGTACCTGTTACCTTTTCTCAAGTACTACTTTAAAATAAAAATGATGAAATATTTTTAAGATGTTCCATTGCTTAACAAAATGTGTATTTGTTACTCATGAATATGAGTATGTATTAGTATATCCCTGTGTGTTTCATTTTTAATCTATTTCACCCAAATACAGATATAATAAAATTACTGACAGAGAAAAAAACAATAGTTTTTCTTTTCTACACTTTCAATCCCTTGTTCTTTTCTCAATAAACAAATCCAAGCATAGGGAAGATTGCCAGGTAAACCCACCTATCCAAAAGTGGGTCTTATTCCCACCATCATCTCTTCCTCCCTACTCAGTTCATACCATTCTAAGCTTGCATTATCTAACACTAGCCACATATGACTATTTAAATTTAAATTTATCAAAATTTAATACAATTACAGATCAAGTTTCTCGGCCACACTAGCAACGTTTCAAAAATTCAATAGCCACACACGACTAGTGGGCTACTCTGTTGGACAGCTCAGATATAGAATATTTTCATCATCTCAGGAAATTTTGTTGGTGTAAAGTAGAAAGCATATGGTACATATTATACAGAAAACACATATGTAAACACTATGCAAATTCATACTAATTACTTTATATAATTAGCTTTAGTTCTTTGGTTCTCCTGTTTCTTATTTGCCATAATTCTCATGTTTAAGTAGCATATGATATATATTTGTTCAACTCATTTCAGGACTGTTTAATTTATCTACGACTATGAACAGAAACAGGGATTAAGTCAAACTGTTGAGATAGGGCAAGTCAGTTTGCAGCATGTATTTCTTTTGTTCCTTTGAAAGCTGAAAGGTAAAATTATCTAGGCATGATGATAATAGGACATGAGGATAACTCAGGGAGTTTTCAACACTTTCTTCCTTCACAAGAATTTTAAGGTATTCAACATAACTACATCACCCACTAGGCTTTGAGAGACAGTATGACCTATTAAAGGGCAGGGAAATCTTGACCATCCAGAACACAGCCAAAAGAACAAGATAGAGACTAGAGATCTCGGAACCCTGCAGTCTGAACTGAAGTTGCTAAAAGAAGGTTGGGAAGTCACACATCTTCTTAGCAGCTCCACATAGTACCAGAAATAAGACAATATTCCCTTCCTTCTGGTCTGGACCCAACATCACATATTGCTGTCTCAACTCAAGGGGATCATACTTATATGTCAAGGACTCAGTGATGGAGCTATGGGGTAATGCTTCCTATTTTCACGTTATGTTTTTAATTTCTTCATTCTTCCATCTTAATGGAAAATTGAATTTCCAGCTATATGTATTTGATTTTCCTAGTTGTTTTATTAGAATATTTAAGGATAGATAAATTCCATACTCTCCCCATGAAGCTTAGTCAGGATTTCTTTTATCAAGAGATATTGGTTCATTTCAGTTCCCTTCTACTACAAAGCCTTCTGAATATTCTCCCTGGGGCCTGGCTGTCATCATTGGAAAGAAGTGAAATAATGGTGATTATGTCAAGAGGAGTAAAATAGCATTATTTAAACAATTCACCTTTATGTCATGTAACCACGCTAGCACAAAAGAAGACACAGAGAACAAAGACTCCGATGACACTTTCACTAGTGGTGAGAATTTAATCTCAGATTTCCATAAGAGCCTTTTATCTACTCCCACCCCCTCCTTTTTCCCCCCAACTGACCCAGTTCATTGCTACACAATCAGGTTAACTCAGCAAGAGATACAGAAGGCAGAAAAACAGATTACTATTCCTTCAAATGGAGAAAGCAAGCCAGGAATCTAAAAGCTAAGGTTGAAAATTTGGAAGAAATTATTTTAAAGTTAGGGGGAAAATAAGGAATATTAGAAATAAATAAAGGTCAGAACACCCATTTTTCTTTTTGGATCAAGGAAGAAAACAATTCTGTTATATTTTTGTGGTGTCTACACACACAACACCTGAATTAATTTTGAGCTACCCATGCTGTACTAACAATAGCTAACATAAATTGAGAGTTTACTATTTGCTAGCACTATACTTAGCATTTTAAATGGATTAAGAGACCAAATCCTCACAAAATCCCTTATCCCCACCCTCCCTTGTATAAGTTAGAAAACTGAGTTTAAGCAATATGTCCACAGCTAGAAGAGTTAGGATACAATACCAGGGTATTCAATTTCTGAGTCTTTACCCTCAACAGCTTTTCTAGATACTTTTTCATACTATCACAAACCACTGTTTTCAAAGAATGATCCATGGACCATACCTATCAGAATTACTTAGAACTGTTGTTAAGAATAGCTTCCTGATACCCAAGTGAATCAGAATCCAGGGAATGGGACCCAGAAATCAGCATTTTTACAAACTCTCCAGGTGTTTCTAAAACACTCATGAATATACATATTTAAAAGTTTACTATACTTAAGAGACAGTATATAGTAGACCTCAGGCACTGAAGCCAGGATACCTGGGTTCAAATCGCGACTCTGCCACTCACTAGTGACTCGAACAAGCTACTTAGTCTCTTTTGGCTTAGTTTCCACAGATGCATTATTCAATTTAATGGGCATCTGCCTGTATATGATTATAGTGCTGTTCAGTGAATTCATTTTTCACATAAGGAAGGCCAAAAAACGAATGATGTAAAGGAGAGATAATACTAAAATAATTAATGTTACATTTTGGATATTTTGCATTTGAATGTAACTTTGATATTCTATTTAATCAGTCAAAACAAACAATAACCAAGACATCTTGGTGCCACATCTTGAAAAACTTGATTTGGAAAATACAAGGAAATGCTCTGGTTTCCTCATGTTGATTCTCTCTGAAATACATTTCTTCCCCTGTCTTAACACCCAATTATTTCTTATAAACCACAATAGGCTGGTATATTCTCCCCATTCTTACACTGACATGCTTTTACTCTATCTCATTTCTGCCACAAAATTCTGGGGAGATTGAGATGAAAGGTGGAGGTACGGGATGGAAGAGAGAGACAGATAAGAATTCAAAAGAAATATTTGGGTAGCAAATTATTTCAATGTATACAAAGAATATCGAGTTTAAAGAGTCTATTAAACCAACACTTATCTCAAATAGCTTCTAGCTATAATAAAATAGAAGCTAAGATTTGCCACAAAATACAGATAATCAGCCTGGAGATAGGGTGGAGTTTTGACTATCAAATAACTCTGAATCAGATCCTTTTTAGTACTAGAAAACTCAGTCTGTTTGATGCCCTGAATCTGAAAGGTTGGGGAGGGGGGGTGAGGAGTAATGAAGATATTCAGGGCTTGAAAAATATTTACTATATAATGCCAGATGAGTGTTTTCCTCAAATAACTTTTATCTTTGAAAAGAAAGTTAAGCATGAACCCAAATTTGGTAAATTCACAAAGGAGACATCTGGACACTTTAAAGAAGCTTCAGATTATCCAACAATACTGCATAAGTCTTCAACTGAGCTGCTCATTTCATAATAATTAAATGAAAATGGCAAAGTTTGGGGATAATAGGAGCCTAAGCAATGAGCCCTACTTCTGCATCTGCTAAATGAGTCACCTCACAGCATAACTTTGCAGAGAGCTTAACTCAAATTCCTGCCTCATCAGAATGATGTGTCATTACTAAAATGTTAAGCTTCATAGAAACAGGAATCTCTTCTATTTTATTTACTCCTATACTTCTTGTTTCCAGACCAGTGGTTGGTGCAGACCAGTGGCTGCCTGATAATTGTTAAATTGCTTATTAAATTGCTGAATTGATACTATAGGTTATTGCCTTTTGCACTTGTTCTTAGTCAAAGTTGTTAAACCTTTAGGTGTCAGTATAGATAAACAATATCTTCTCCCTTAACCATCTTCCCACCTGCAAAGTTATAAGGGAAATTAGAAATGATTAAGATTTGGGGTGCCTGGGTGACTTAGTCAGTTAAGCGTCCAACTTCTGATTTCAGCTCAGCTCATGATCTCAGGTTTGTGAGACTGAACCCTGCTTTGGGCTCCATGCTGGGCATGGAGCCTGCTTAAGATTCTCTCTCTCCCTCTGACCCTCCCCAAGCCGTCTCTCAAAAAAAAAAAAAAAAGAAAAAGAAAAAAAAAGAAAAGAAAAGAAAGAAAAAGAGAAAGAAAGAAAAGATAAGGTTTACTTCACTTTCACATATAAATAGCCAACAGGTGTATGAAAAGGTTATCAATATCAGTCATCATCAGGGAAATGAAAAGCAAACCACAACGAGATATCACCTCATACCTACTAAAATAGTCACTATCAAACAACCAGCAAACAAACAAAAAATAACAAGTGTTGGTGAGGGTATGGAGAAAAGGGAACCTTGGCACACACGGATGCAAATGTAAGTTGGTGCAGCCATTACACCAAAACAGAATAGAGCTTCCTCAATACTTAAAAAGTAGAACTATCATACGATCAATCCAGCAATCACACTTCTAGGTATTTATTCAAAGGAACTGCAGTCAGGATCTCCAAGAGGTATTTTCATTTCCACATCCCCTGCATCATTATTCACAACAGCCAAGATATGGAAACAACCTCAATATCCATTGAGAGATGAATGAATAAAGAACACTCAGTATATACATATATACAATGGAATACTATTCAGCCTTAAAAAAGAAGAAAATCCTGCCATCTGTGACAACATGGATGGACCTGAAGGACATTATAGCAGACACAGAAAGAAAAACACCATATGGTTTCACTTGCATGTGGAATCTAAAGTAGTCAAAGTCATAGAAGCAGAGTAGAATGATAGTTGCCAGAGGCTACAGGGGGAAGGAGGAAATGAAGAGGTGAGAGCCAAAGGGTACAAAGCTTCAGTTAAACATGATAAATAAGTTATACAGATCTACTATACAGTATAGTGCCTATAGCTAACAAAACTGTACTGTACTGTATTCTTAAATTTTTCCAGGAGGGAAGGTCTTATGTTAAGTGTTCTTATCACACACATTATCATCATCATCATATTAAATGGGGCAGGAGGAAACTTTGGGAGCTGATGGATTTGTCTATGGACTTGAGGGTGGTGATGGTTTCATGGATATATGCGTATCCCCAAACTCATCAAACTGTATAATTAAGTATATACAGCTTTTGATATGTCAGTCATACTTCAATAATATGGCTTTAAAAAAATTTTTTAAGTTAGTTCAGTCACAAGTGAACATCCAAATCTGTAGTTCAATGTGCTAAATAAATAACTTGAAAATTTTTCAAAAAAGAAAAAGAAAGAGCATCTATATGTCTTCTTTGGAAAAAATATCTATTTAGGTCATCTGTCTGACTTTTTATCAGATTACTTTGTTTTGTTTTGTTTTAATATTGAGTTATATAAGTTCTTTATATTTTTTGGATGTCATCCCCACATTGGATATATCATTTGCAAAAATATTCTCCCATTCAGTAGGCTGCCTTCTCATTTTGTCGATGGTTTCCTGTGCTATGCAAAAGCTTTTTATCTTGGTGTGCCCCCGATAGTTTGTTTTTGCTTTTGTGTCTCTTGCCTGAGGAGATATATCCATAAATAAGGGTGATGTCCAAGAGATTACTGCTTATGTTTCCTTTTAGGCATTTTATGGTTCCATGTCTCACATTTAGGTCCATCTTGAGTTTATTTTCGTGTAATGAAGTGATCTGGTTTCATTTTTTTGCATGTAGCTGTACAGTTTTACCAACACCATTTATTGAAGAGACTTTCTTTTTCACATTGTATATTCTTGCTTCCTTCCTCATATTTTTTTTAAAGTCTCCTTGAGGACTGACCACTTTTCTTTACATCCATACAAAACACAGTCTTACAGAGGTCAGCATTCAAAAATTACATGGGCAAGTAAATGAAATCAAAGAAACCTGGAAAGTTCTAAGGCCCAATAATTATATTTCAGGTAAATGGAACCAGGCAGAAAAGAAATCAGCACATGTTTATCCAGCACACGTTCATCCAGCACAAGAATCTTCCAGCAAACTTGCCTGGATCCTCCAAACTGGGGGCACTATGAATACTCTCAGCAAGAGGAGGAAATAACCAACCGTTGCCTGCCTGCATCTAATAGTCAGGGCCATGGGGTTAGTTCTAGACTCTCTCTCCTCTTCCACTGATCTGTGTCTATTTTTGTGCCAATACCATACTGTCTTGGTTACAGGAAAAGATGCTCAATACATTACTAACTATCAGGGAAATGCAAATAAAAAACACAATGAGATATCACCTCACACCTGTCAGATGGCTAGCATCAAAAGACAAGCAATAACAAGTACTGGTGACGATGTAGAGAACAGAGAACCCTTGTGCACTGTTGGTGGGAATGCAAATTGGTGTAACCATTTTGGAAAACAATATGAAGTTTCCTCAAAATTTAAAAATAGAAATACCATAAGATCCAGTAATTCTACCACTGTGTGTTCAAGAAATGCAAACACTAATTCAAAAAAATATCTGCATCCCTGTTTACTACAGCATCATTCACAATAGCCAAGATATGGAAGCCACCCAATCATCCATCAAGAGATGAATGGATAAAGAAGATAGATATAGGAATATAACTCAGCTGCAAAGAAGAATGAGATCTTGCCATTTGGAAGAATATGGATGGACCTATAGAGTAAAATGCAAAGAGAAATACAGTCAGACAGAGAAAGATAAATACCATATAATTTCACTTACATGTGGAATCTTAAAAAAAAAACAAAGCCAACAAATAAACAAAAATAGAAACACTCATAAGTAGAGAACACACTGGTAGGGAACAAACTTGAAGGGTGGGGAGTAGTGGATAGATGAAATAAATCAAGGGCATTAAGAGATACAAACTTCCAGTTATAAAATAAGTCACAGAGATGAAAAATACCACACAGGAAATACAGTCAGTAAGACTGTAATGACATTGTATGGTGACAATCAGTGACTGTATTTGTGGTGACCATTGAGTAATGAATAGAAATGTCAAATCACTATGTTGTACACCTGAAACAAATATAACATTGCACGTCAATTATATTTTAATAATTATTTTAAGTTGTAGTTTTGAAGTCATGGGGGAGGAGAAATAGTTTGGGACCCTGTTTTCTTTGGGGATGATTAATTGCTCTCACTGATGGTCTTCTTCGCCATCAGTAAGCACTCTAAATATGTGACTGAAACAAAAAAGGCATGAGTGGAGTAATTAAGGATGGAATGCTACTTCTTTCATTTTATTTTTTTATAATTTTTATTTTGTTATATTAGTCACCATACAGTACATCCCCAGTTTTTGATGCAATGTTCCATGATTCATTATTTGCGTATAACACCCAGTGCACCATGCAATACATGCCCTCCTTAATACCCGTCACTGGCCTATCCCAGTCCCCCACCCCCTCCCCTCTGAGGCCCTCAGTTTGTTTCCCAGAGTCCACAGTCTCTCATGGTTCATTCCCCCTTCTGTTTACCTCCCCTTCATTCTTCCCTTCCTTCTCCTACCGATCTTCCTATTTCGAATGCTACTTCTTTTAACCCATTTTTGCCCACCCTAATTTCTTCCCAGCCCTTAGCTCATTTTTTATTCATTCTGAAGAGGAAGGTAATCAAACAAGTGAGCAAAGAAGCCTTTGTAATGACACCCCTTCCCCCCTCACCAGAGGTCCCCAAGATGAGATCAGTGAGAGTCCTGCAATTAAGCAACCTGAAATTAGAGATGCATCTCTGGACAAGTGCCTCCTAGGACAGGACTTCACAGAGCACTCCTGTTTTACCATGCAGAAGCCACCTTCCCCTCCATTTCCTCAGCGCTCCATCTAAATGTAATCATAAAACCACACTACATTGAACTATCAGGAAGTGCTACATTTTTCCAGCAGAACATTATCTAAATCAGGGAGTGAATCTTTAACAAAGCACTGTTGTTATTTGCCTAAAGTGCATGCTGATAATAAAGTGCTCTGCATCTGTGCTGAAAGATTTCATTTAAGATTTGTTTACTCCTGGATGGACAGAACCTCTTTGTAGCGTCCTTACTTAGAAGGGCTCTGGAATATAAATGAGAGCTAGAGGAGAAAGGGGAGCCAGCCTGAGTAGTGTTGCACTGGCCAGTGGGACTGCTGATTCACCTCCCAGGCCGAACAAGAGAGCGATCTACACTAATCAAGGAAGGGCCAAGAGGTGTGGTTTGAGCTCACCCTTATATTCTGATTTGATCCGAACACTGTCATTCCACAGCAAAGCTGAAATCTGTGGAATTATGGGAGCATGCAGTACAGATGAGACTAAAGTGCAGGGTTAGTTCTTTGAAAATTCCATCCTGAAAGAGAACAAAGGAGATGAAAAGCGGCTGGTGTTTAGAACTGCAGCAGGTGCCTGGACTTGCCACACCAAACCCCTCCTCCTCTTGGGGTCCGTTTATAAGTGATACCGCAGCTAAACGATCACTCCTGAGCTTGCAATCGATGGGCCTGATGGATATGTGAGGAAGATTCAATGTTTGTAGTTTTTTAAAGAATAAAAACCCACAACAATGTAGGTTTTGTCAAAAACCGCAAGCTGTTCTGTTTGGCCATCAGAGCACCTCCTGCTCGAGGTTTATCGTGGCTGCCGAGCAAGTGCACAGACTGCAGCTGAATGAAGAGGAGTCTGAAGCTCGCCTGTTAACGACTGGGTTAGAAAGCTTTGAAATAGGACCCCGGCCAGAAGCTGTTATCTTTATTGTGCAGAATGACTGAGTTCGACTTCCGGATCACTGGGTTGGGGCAATACTTCTGCAAAGAAGCAAATGGTGCTTTCAGTGGAGGAAAAGAAGTCCCAGCAGCTTAGGTGTTAGCTAGGAGGCAATGGAGGGGAGGGGAAGGAGATGCTTGTCAAGTGATGCAGATAATGGAGAAAGATAAGCCTCAGATCATAAATCAGCAAACCGCCACCACCTATGGCTTTGAAAGGGCACCGTTGTTTCTTACTGTATCACCAGCTCATTAATACGGTCGGCAGTCATTCCAGGTGGTACAAGAGAGAACATAATTTACATATTAAGTAGTTAATCCCGGATTCCTCAGCATTCTGATTCTCAAATGCATGCCTTTCTAAAACACTTCAAGGGCACAGTTCAGGTTCATGTCAATACATTAAAGTTTTCTTCTGTCTATAAAAAGGATGCCTGTTAAAAGTTATGATTTCAGTGCAATTGCACAGGCTGTTTCACAGGGTGAACCTGTGACCCCTTGTCTGAAATGGAGGTGGGAACTTTTCCAACATGAATGATTACTCCCATTGACATTTTGATGAAGTTAATGGACACAATTTACATGAAGGGCCACATTTGAGAGCTCTCAGTACAGGTGGATATGAATAATATTAACTTTTGTAATGCAAAACCATAAAAAATCTATTAATTTTATTATCATCATAAATAAAATTGTATTAACAAAATTCTCTTATTTTGAAAATTTTTATGGCTACTGGGGTAATCGGATGACTCTTCCACATCTTTCTAACTATTGCTTGTCACCAATGGCCAGCCAGGAGGAAAGAGGTCAGGCTTGAGGGAAGAGTTTATTGATAAACCCAAATAGGGCCTGTGGTTGTATAGTCAAAGTACAGTTACTTAGGTCTGGTCTAAATCAATGCTTTCCTAAAAAAGCAAATTCCACTAATAAACATCTTGGCACCTGGCACTGAAGAATGATGAGGAATAGCTAGTGGTTCTCTGTGGGAGGAACCAGTTCAGCAGGGTCTTCCCCTCTTTCAAAAGCAGATTTCTCTCACCATCTGCAAGACACTCAGTGCACTTCCCCATGGGTCAGATTGTATAGCTGCAATAAATATGCCATGAGAATGACATTCAGGACACCTGATTAGGACCATCTTGGAGGATTTTTAAATGCATTTATTTTTTTCATTATTAAAATAACATGTTAAAGTAATACATTATTCAGGATTGAGAAGAGAGAGAGGGAAAATGCCTAGGATTCTAACACACAACCACTATAGCCGTTTGGTGCTTGCTTTCAAGTATTTTTTCCCATTTATCTTAGAATTAACTCTCACTGTTGTTTACTCTTCCAGGAACACTGAGGAAATGATACATACTATTGTAGTCTATTTCCAGTGCAAAGTGTGGGGGATATAACAATAGATTTGTTTTAATCAACAAGACCAAAGAACTTCTGGGGTGTTTCAGAAATTTTCCACATGTATAACCATGATGTGTCAATCACCATGATCATGAGATTAGTGAATGCTACAGGATTATTTAGAGTTTCATTAACTGTAAGCCATACATGGGGCAGAATTCTGCAAATATTTTCAATTGTTATCTGGAATCTTATCAAAGTCTACTTTTTTCTACAACCCTGAACACACATGCTTGCTTACTAGCACAACACCCCAGGAACTCCCTTTACTACACGTGTTTCTGAGGAAGGAAAACTTCCTATTCCTTTCTCGCTCTATCCCTGTGTTCTGATGTTTGTATGTTCCAACCCACCCTGTGTCAGCTCTGTCTCCACATCCATTCATTCAAATCACAGTGTACTGAAATCTCGGTCAAGCCCTGTACTAGCCACCAACACTCTCAACCTAAATAAGAATCAACATCTTGCTTTTTCCTGCTTTTCTGAAGGGCTTTCAATTTTGATACCAGTGAGATACGGGATCTTAGGCTGGTCTAAGGATTGGTGAATTTCTTCATTTGATTTTAGGAATTTAACTATCTAAATATTAATTGACTTAGTACATTGCTGAGGAGATGTGAAAGCAAGTAAGTTCACAAATACAATATTGTGTTCTTAGGATCTGAAAGAGGAATCTGAACTCTGAAATACTATTGCAACCTGTGGACCCCAGAAAGGCACTTACTTGACTTTTTGAGACTTGGTTCTGGGATGGACACTACCTATCTACTCAGTCCTCTTAGAAATCAAAGCACATGAGATCCCATTTGGGTTCACCTGGCCCAAACATCTATGTCAGTACCTAGAAGAATTCTTCTACTTAGGACATTACAAGGAAAACAGAGGGATTGATTTAGATTGCTGAGATCCACGTGTAATAAACATTCTACCCAAGCAACTATAAAATTAACTTAGGCATTAAAATACATACTGTAAAATCCAGCACCTCTTCTATAGGGGGTCAAGGCTTTCCTGGCCACTTGGATGCTTCAGATGAGAAAAGTATTGGGTAATAATTTGTTATATTCTTAGCTCAATGTAAGACCTAGGGAGAAAATTAAGTCCATGCCTTGGGACTTCTCATAGCCCTATTCCCAAATATAATGGAATATACAGAGATATAAATAAAAACTCCTTGCCTGAATAGTTATTGTAACAAAATGTTCCAATTTTTTTTATTGGGAAATTGGCAACCCTCTTAAAAGTGATAGGAAATATATTAATATTTGGTGAGGAATCCTATGTAGGGATAGTTACTGTGACCCTTAAAAGGCTTAAAAAGAATTTTTCCGACATCACACAGGCAGTAATGGACACAACTGAATTTCAAAATCTCATCTACATGACACTGATATCCTTGCTCTTTCCAACCTATCAAATTGCCTCAGGAAAGGCAACCCCCTCTCCTTAATCCCACACCATTCCCATCCTATGAAGATCTTGTTTCTTTATTCATATCACAAATTTTTATTTAGCACCTGTCAACCAACTGTTGTGATAAGTATTGAAACCACTGTTTAACAATAATTGTAGGTAATTATCTTTATGTTTGCCATTATTCAAAATTAATATTTTAATATTTTTATTTGTGAAATATTCTGGTATAATGAATTATACATTAGTTAATATAATAAACAACCTTATCATCACTCAGATTTAACATAAGCAAATATTGTGCCACATTCAATTTTCTCTTATTCATTTAGAACTAGAATCTTGCAGCTCCCAATCTCCATCCTCAGAGTTAGCCACTACTTAGAAGTTGGTATCTATGATTTGCATGTGTGCTGTTTTTATACTTTTATTACATATTTATCTCTCAAGGTCCAGTTTTTTTCTGTTCTTCATGGAATGGACCTTAGGGAGATCTACTCTTTTGAACCCTGTAACACTGCAAAACACTGGTCACCAGTTCCATTTCTGTGAAGGAATAATGAGCATCTATTTGCCTAGTTCTACAAACACTATTGTCTCTCTATAGTGAGCTCTATGAAATTAGAGGTGGATATGAGATTGGATTTACAGAAATAGTGACCAGATATATGGAGAATGGGTAGGAGAGATTATAGAAAACTAACAGTTCCCTGGTTTGGCTTTTGTATTTGTAATGCTATTAACTAAGACGGGAGAATTGCTAATGAGGGCAGGTTTTGAGGGGGAGGAGGCAGGGTTTGCAGATACCTTAAATGTGAAGTGACAATGAGACTTCTAGCTAGAAACAATTGAATTATTGAGCATACTATAGATGGGACATGCCTCTGTGTGTGTGTGTGTGTGTGTGTGTGTGTGTAAGTGTGAGTGTGTGTGCAAGGTTAACAAATTTAACTCACATTCTAACTTGAATGAACATATAAAATGCAGTTTCCTTATTTGGTCTGTAGTTCAACTGGCTTTATTTACAAGTCCCATTTATTAAGGGGAGAGGTGGGTATAACTAAATGGCCCATCTGATTTTAAGTGTTTTCCAATCACTAATTTAATTAGCCCTTTAAGTTTAATTGTCTAGACTCTCATTTTTAGGTGCCCCCCCATAACCCCTTTAATATGACAACATGCATGTAGGAGTAGAGTGTTCATGTAACTTCATGGTAGGAGACTGAAGGGCATCCCCAGATCCATACGGCATTTCTCTGAATCTTCATGGTGTGGACAACAAAAGGCCAGACTGCTATCCTCTGAAGTATGGTTGGCCAAGTTCTGTACATTTATACCTTCTGTTGACATCTGTAATGTATGTAATCCATTTCCTGTCTGGCCCTTCTCTTGGTTAGTCACAGCCTAGTAGCCCCTCTCTGCCAATGTAGTGTCTCATTGTCACTTCATGGCTATAGATGCCTTTAAATCATGTCCCTGTTCTCCATCTGGCCCTTTATGACCAGAATGATCCACTCCCAGCCTCTGCTATGGACCCACAATAGTGGGCCCCAGGGCAGGCCCCAGCTCTCAACTCCGTTTGCACAAGGAAGTTTGGCAGGGCAAAAAAGACTCTTCTCCCTGCTTGATCACAGGGTTTGCCTGCCTCTGTTGAGGCTTGTACCCTGTTATTGGAGGTCTACCTTACAAAGCAGTCTTCTCCTAAAGCTCCAACAGGGAAGAGGTTAGCTTGTCTACCCTGGTTGATCTTCTCTTTTATTTGAAGCCTGGGGTGGGGAGACCAGAACACAGATCTGACAATTTTGCTTACTTCCCCCACTTCTGCCCTTTCTTGCTTAATAAGTGCCCAGGTACAGAAGGGGTACTTTAAAAAATAAACACAAAAGCTACCTCTAATTTTCTTCCTGGCTCACCCTCTTACTGAAGCCTCAAGAATGGATGGGGTGTATTTGCTATAACAGAGTGAGAACTCAATGATTTAGTCCTTTAAGATTTAACATTTTATGAGTTAAATGGGGAGTGGTGGGGGGTGGGAGGAGGCTAAAGAAATTTAGCAAATCCACTCTTTCTACATATAACTTGACTTTCAAACCCATTTTCATGCAAACACACAAAGTACCAACCTTTTTTTTCCCCCCTAATAGACTACACAGGAAAGTAGGCTGTCACTCCATTCATAATTGGAAATGTTTGGAGAAGTTTGGTATGTTAGAACGTTCTCCATCATTATCAAAGAAATGGCTTCAACATAATCAAAATGGCAGAGCGAAGTTCATGACTTAATGGTGAAAATCAAAATGCCTTAGTTTAGGGGTACCTGTGTGGCTCAGTTGGTTAAGTGTCTGCCTTCAGCTCAGGTCTTGATCACAGGGTCCTGGGATGGCCCAGAGGGCTTCTCCCTCCGCCTCTTCCTCTACTTGTGCTCTCTCTCTCACTCAAACAAATAAAATCTTTTTTAAAAAATACCTTAGTTTAATATTTCACAATAGTATCTCTATTGCATGTAGATTTGGAGTCCTGACTGAATAAGTAGTAATCAGTGGAACTTATATGAAAAGAGAGATGGCAGAGTACAGAGGGTGAAAAAACCAAACACTGAAGAATACCAACATTTGAGCAGCAAATTTTAAAAGAGGCCAAATAAAAAGCAAAAGGTTGAGGGACAAGAAGGAAGGAAGAGAATGAGAAGCGAATGATATCATGGAACATTTCTAAAGGCCATAGTGCTACATGCTACACAATGTCAAGTAGGGTAATAAAACCAGTCCACTGCACCTGAAAATTAAGAGGTCACTGGCAGGTTTAGCAAAAAATAATTCTGATGAATTCGTGGGCTCAGAAAAAAATTTACTGGGCTAAGAGAAGTGAAAAAGTTAATTAAGTTTCCTTTAAGAAAATTTGTTGTTAAGGGAAAAATAAATGTAGCATAAGAGAATGTAAGCAGAGGTTCAGGGAAGGTTATTTTTAAGAAAGAAAACTGTGGGTCAAAATAGGTTAAGTTGTTCTGTAGTAATTAAAAACCCAAAACTCTGAAGATGTATTTCTCCTGTAGATGACATGTCCCATGCGGGTTGTCTGATATGCTTATTATAGTCACTTAGGAGTCCAGGACAGGGGAGGCTCACTCACTTTGGCTCTTAGGAGCTTCCAGCCATCAGTGAAACTCATCACCTGTTATTAGCCAATGCAAGTCATATCGCCTTATTCAACTTCCAAAAGAACAGGGAAATGCAACCATACACTGTTAATGAATAGAAAATATCACTATTTGTAAACAGCCTTATTGACCAATGTGGGCTAGAGTAACTTGCCCATACCAAAGCAAGTGAATCAGAAGGGAGGGAGAAGGAGAAATTGAAGACTGACTAGAGACAGGAAGTAATTGAGAGAACCTGGTCTTAGAAGAAAGAGAGGTGAATGTAAAGCATGAGATGATGGGAGAGATTTTGTGGGAGGACTACTTGTCCTTAGAGATGGCCAGGAAGGAAGTGAGGATGGCCAGGAATGGAGATGGGTATGTGCGGGTCATATTTGATAGCATTTATTCTATGAAATAGGAGGCAAAATCAATGACTGGTATGAGACCATCAGGTTTAGACTAAGGGTACTGATAAATTTGATGACAATTTGGAACTATTATTCTGGCAAATGGAAGATGAAGCTGCTTAAGGATTGCATGAGTAATTCTGGTTCACAGCATGATTCCAGGTGTTTTCAGTAGGAATGTTTAAAATTGCACCAATTTTAGTGGTTGCCTAATTTTCTCCAGTAGTGAGAGGGAAGGAGGGGTGACCTGAGATGGTTGGATTGTTCAATGTCTAGAGTTTTGCAGGCCAGTCTGTCTCAACGGACAGTTGAGAGGATGACAGTGTTAGGAGCATTGGCAGAAAAGAGGCTGAGCGGATAAACAAGGAAAGTAGCTCATCAACTGGGAGGACAGAAAGTGTTGACCAAGTTCTTTTTCCTACTGGAAATTATGACTTTTTAGACTCCCCGATAAAGCAAATCCCACAGAAATATAATGACAGCTGTTTATAGGAGTCCAATTAAATCAAGTAAGATTTGCGTTCTCTCTTTGGTAAGCCTCCCAGAAGAGACTTCTAGCAGAACTACTCTGTCACGGGAAGTTACGACTATGCAGGTAGCTAATAAATCTACCCCTTTTGATGAACACATGAATGTGTCATGGGAGCCTAGTATATTTTATCCAGCAGGAAAAGATGGATTCTAGTAAACTTGGTTTGCAATTCTGAAGACATAAATCACTTTAAGAACAATCATTAGGACTAAAGACACCAACATAATAGAAAGCCTGGGAATCATTTAACAAAAACCTTTATTAGAATGAGGGAACAAATATAAATTCAGAATTTATTTATTTTTTTTGAATCCATATTTTTAAAATAAATTCTGGATTGGGGGCAATTACATTTAGGAATATTTACTTTCTGGTTGAAAATTTCCACATAGAGGTAGCAATTGAAAACCTATCAAATCTAGCATGCTGACATCCAACTGTTTTACATTTACATATCCAAGAATGTGAGGATTATCTCTGCAGAGAAGTTGGAAAGCTGAGATGTTTTTATGTTCTTATTCCCATTTTTCCCCCTGGGTCCAGGTTATTTCTTCTGCTGCTTCAATTCCAAACTCAACCTGAATTGGACACACTTTTTATTATCTTGTATCTCTTAAATTAAGAGAGGAGAAGTATTATATCTGGTAATAAAAATAGACCAGAAAAAGCACTGTAAAAAAGGCCAGCGTGGTCTGATCTTGAAAACTCCAACCAAAAATGTAACCTGAGCTTTAGTTATTGCCAGTAAGGACTGGATCAAGTCCAAAAGGAGGTAGTTTTAATCAATTGTTTTTAGGAGGAGTCTATAACCTACTGGCTTGAAAATCTTTGAACAGTAAGTCTTGTAGAGATACAGCAGACTTGCCAAAATTGCATTACCGCTTCAAACCATCACAAATTACACTGCACTTTAAGTTTTATTACCAAGTAAGACAGCACACAAATTCATTTCCATGTCTGTTGCCAATTTAAATGAATGGCTGGCTCCTGCCAGCTCAGGAAGACACCGGAGGAAATGTTGCACAGATCATTGGTGCATGGAATAAATGATAGCAGGCCCCTTGGTCATTTAATATCAGAGTAAAATTTATATTTTAAGTAGGCTTTAAAAATGTAATGTGAATTATGCTATGTGAGGGTAATAATTCAAAAAAGCAACCATATTAAATGCCTACTATGTACTCAGAACCATTCTAGATGCTATAGATGACACAGAATTAAAAGATATAAACTCTGTTCTCATAATTTCCTCTATGATTAGTCAAGTAAACTAACACACAGGAAAATATTTAAGACATTATGTAATTAGGGTTAAATTGTTTGGTGCATCCAATGCTATAGGAATTCAAAGAAAAGAAAGATCAGTAAAAAACTAGAATAGTCATATGAGGCAAGGTCTTAAAGATCTGAAAGACAGAAGAAAAATGAATATTCCAAGCAAAGAAACAGTATGAACAACAGCAAGGACTTGGAATTCGGGTTGCAAATTCATAGGAGTCATGGGATTCATTTGACTAAAAGAGATTTGATTAATAGAGGAAAATGGAGCTCTGAATATGGCCAAAGCATGGAAGAACCAAAAAACCTAGCAGAGGCACTGAATATTGAGTAGTGATGGGCTGTAGTTTATTATTGTTGTTTCTTCCCCCAAACCCCTAGCCAACCCTGAACAGCCCTATTAACAGGAAGGGGGCATACATTTATGTGTGATCTACATGGGCTAAGAGTACTTTTGTGCCAGGTTGAGTTGAGTTAGAAATAAAACCAGTCTGGATGCCAAAAAGCAGGTAAGAAGAGAACAAATGGGAAAAAAGCCAACCAGAACTGGAAAGTGAAGACACAAAGTCCCTTGGGAAAAGGGAGGGAGAAGACCAGGACGGAGGCTGAAATATGGAAGAGAGGAAAGGGAAGAAGATACTTATTTTTTTTTAAATAAGAAAAATTAAAGGTCACAGAATGAAAACTAGAAAGACTAGGAAGCTGAGAAATAAGATATGAAGTATAAAACCAGTTTTTAAAAAAATGAAAGTGCAAGAGAAAAGTAAAACAAACTTTAGGGAGGAGGCCATGGAATAGGTATTGAAATAGTAGGAGAAGGAAACACAGCAGTAACCTAAGGCAAATATATCCTGAAATGACAAGGAGAGATAGTAGGAGGTAAAAGGAGAGAAGGAGTAAAGACTAATAAATGAGCTGAGGAAATATTAAGATATCATAAGTATATTTGAGAGGAGGGGATGGGGGAAGACAATAAGTGAGCAACTTCTGAGAAGCAGAAGACATGCAACATTGCTTTTCCTGCCTCGTCCTTCCCTAGAACCAGCACTGCCAATCTCAAACCCAAGTAAGCCCCAGCAGAGTGACAGACTCACTCCTCCGGGCTCCCAGCCCCCAAGACTTCTCAGGGTGTTACATAATTTTAAGGTTTCACATTCAGACTCCAGAACCTGTTATTGATACTCTGCACGTTTCTATTCATTTCTATTTAGCTTTCTATTACCTTTCCCACAGTACAAGTTCCTCAACTTTCCCTCCCCCCAAGCCCTCAAAACCACACACTCTGCATCTTCAATGGATTTCTTCTCTTACACAGCAGCCTTCTTTTGAAGAAAAGAAAGACAGGGAGGAGGCAGGGGAGGGAGAGGGAGAGAGGAAGAGAAAAAGGAAAGAAAAGTTTCCCATTCCCTCTAATGTTACTCCTTCTACGTGCCCCCCCCCCCTTGGACTCCCAGACAGACCTTGTAGGATCTAACAGCCCTGCCTCCTTCAATGGTCAACTGTTCAACGTCCCTCTGCCACACACTTCGATCCTACGTGAAACCTCTTTTCTTCAAAACATTCTGCACTTCCAAACTTGGCCTGTCTGGTCTCTGCCTCCATAACAGTATTAACACTTTCATCCATTTTTAACAAAAACCAAAGGACCATACTTTCTTCCTGAGATCGCTCCCCATTTTCTTCTATATCAGGAATTCCTAGCTACAAGCCAGGGAATAACACAGAGAAGGCACTTATTAAAGGGTTATTGAATGGTTGACAGAATTTTTGGGAGGGCCAAAAAAACCAGGCTTGAGGGCAAACTTTTCAGAATCAGACCCCCAAATCTGCCTTTGAGAACAGCCTTAGACAACTGCTGTCCCACCACTGCTCCCTCTAAGCAGCTACCATCAGGATTCCTGCCAAGAATTTAACTCTACTACAAACACTACCACCAATACTGATGCCACTTTTGACCACAGATGAACTCTTGCAGCCACCGTGGCCTGCAAAACCCCGATGCCTTTTGCTTCCTCCCTTGCCAGAAAAATGGATGCACCCAAACTTCTTTCTCCACATTGCTCACTGCAGAACTGAAACCTCACACAAGTGTGACTGATTAACAGAGCCTGGTAGGTACTCAGTGCATACCAGCTGAATGAAAGAAGGAAAAATATAAATAATAGGAAGTATAAATTAGAATCATGGTCATTAACTCTGGACACCCAGAGTAATTTATTTTTTCTTTGCCTCGATTTGAATTACAGTCATACCCAGAGCCCAACATGTCTGTGGCTCCATTACTGTTGTATACTTCCAGGATGAGTAAAGAAAATTCTATTAGCTACCAACTGGCACACATAGATTGGAATTTGTTTTTTTAAACTGACGCCCAAGTCGGCTTCCTCCATGCTACACCCATATGCTACCCCAGATGTTGTGCCTGTTTCATTTTAGAGGCTATTATGCCTGCCTCATCTTTGCTTCCAGAACATCTACACAGTAATAATTCCTGCAGTCAGAGACATTTGAAAAGTTCTATAATAGTGAAATGATGCTTTTTAAAATTTGCATAAGTCATATCCATTCATGGCTCATGTTTTCCTTAATATACCTTCTATATTAGCATCAAACCAATGCAATAAAAACTCATTAATCCAGGCCCCACTCATTTTAAACTCAATCTCCACTCATGACTCCTTGTTTCTGCTTCTGTTTCTTTCCTCTCACCTAGAATGCCTTTTTCATTCAACTCAAATTTATGTCTATTGGCTCCTTCCAAACTGAACTCAAGATTACCTATTCCAAAAGCCTTCTTCAATTAAACCCACCTGATTCTGATCTCTCTAGGGTGCTGTACCCTATCAGAACCTATAAACGCTGTCTGTCCTTTGCTTTTGCAGTTGTGACTGTGATGTTTTTATTGGTTTTATGCCATTTTTCAATGTAAATATTTTCTCCCCAACTAGGGGATAGCTCTTAGGGAGAAGGGGCCATATCTTCTGTTTTCTACATATACCATCCTCGCCCCCAGCCTTCCTCTGAACTATGCCTGAAGGAGGTGTCCAGGACATTCCCCCAGAGGAAACGGATATACTCAGGATGAAGGCAGGAAATGCACAATTTCCTTAAAAATAATTCCAAACCTTAATCTTACCAACAGTAGAAGTATGCCACCAGGAACTAACAATATCTTACAATGTCATCTTTAAAGATGTCAAGAAATGATGGAGCCACATATGCAGCAGGCAACAGCTAAATTATTTAAACAGGATGAAACTATGTGGAGGGATTTTAGCACTGAATCTCTTGTTGTGATCTATGACAGGTAACTCACTACACATTTTGATGAACTGTCATAACCCAAGTTACTAAGAGAATAGGATGCAGAATAGTTCATTTCACAAGTATAAAGAAATAATGTGTTCACTTTGTGGACTGAAATTTTAAAAGAGCTAAGGTGTTTGTAAATTATCTGTTTGGCAAATTTTCACTACATATAGTTTGTAACTTTTTTGTTGAGCAAACAATGAAAATGACATCTTATGAAACAATATGAAATTTGAACTCTAAGAAGATACTTGATGATTTTAAAGATGTTTGGTTAATTTGGAGGACTGTGATAATGATATCATGCTTGTATTTGAGTAAAGTCATCTTTTAGGAATACATACAGAAATACTTACAAATGAAATGTAGCTGTGACTTACTTCAAGATAATAAAAAAGTGTTTTATATACATTAGCTTAATTATTATAACAACTTAAAATAGATGCTGTTCTACTCACTTTACTGACCAGGAAACAGGTTTAGAAAGGTTAAGTTTCCTTCCTAAGATCATACAGCTAATAATTGACAAGGTCAGAATCCAGACTGAGAACTATTTAATACCAAATTCAACATTCATAACCACAAAGACATACTGCCTGTTTTAACATGACCCTTAAGTAAGATATTCCTTTGTTGCAAAAGGAAATAGTTACTAAGCAGTCCATAATTATGACTTGATTTCATGGTCTATTAAAGGATACTCAAGGAAATGTATTTTATTTAAGAAGACAAAATATTCAGCAGATATATAAATCATCTATAACTGATAAGATATTAATAATAAGAAAAAATATATAATATGCATTATGTTCATATCATCTTATTGAAAGATTTCTGACTTGGGTTCATCATCTCCTGTTTCCCATATCTATTCAGCTAATGAACATATACTGCTCAGAAAATTAATAATTAAAGAGTCAATTCAATTAAACAAATATTTATTTAATAGCTTTTATATTTCAAGCCCTGTGTGTGAATCTAAAAGTCTAGAAATTAGTTAGATATTGCCTTTCTCTATCCCCATGCCTCCCAAAAGAGCTTAGAATCTAGTTACTGAGAAGGGCTATAAAAGTGACCTTAAAACAAAGTGTAATAAGTGCTGTGAGAAAAGAGCAAAGTTCTTTTGGAGTTCAAAGGATAGAGATTACTTTGAGTTGGAAAAATGACAAAGCTTCATGGATAAAATAATATTTGAGGTTAATAAGATTTCAGCATTGTATTACTGAGGATGCAGACTAAGCTTCCATAGCATAAAGACCTCAGAATACAGGGGCTTAAATAAAATAGCTTATTTCTCCCCCATCTAGGGGTCTATAAGTGAGCGTCCAGGCCTAACAAGGAAACCCATCATCTTAACCCAGGGGTTCCATGGTTGCTCTAGTCTTTGCCATTTTTCAGCCTGTGAAAAGGAGGAAAGAAGTCCACAGCAAACAATTCCCATTTTTTTAAATTTTATTATGTTCAGTTAGCCAACAATATTAGTTTTTGATGTAGTGTTCAATGATTCATTAGTGGCATACAATACCCAGTGCTCATCACAACATGTGCCCTCCTAAATACCCATCACCCAGTTACCCCATCCCCCACCCCACTCCCTTCTGTAACCTTCAGTTTGTTTCCCAGAGTCCAGAGTCTCTCATGGTTTGTCTCCCTCTCTGATTTCTTCCCATTCAGGTTTCCCTCCCTTCCCCTGTGGTCTTCTGCACTATTCCTTATGTTCCACATATAAGTGAAACCATATGATAATTGTTTTTCTCTGCTTGACTAATTTCACTTAGTATAATCCCCTCCAGTTCCATCCATGTTGATGCAAATGGTAGGTATTCATCTTTTCTGATGGCTGACTAATATTTCACCAAACAATTCCCACAATTCCCTTTGGGTAGTAACATTAAAGTTGTACTATCACTTCCACTCCCAACCCATAGTCTGTAACTTAGTCATATGGCTGTTTATACCTGCAAGGGAAGCTGGAAAAGGTAGTCTCTCTACCTGTGCGCCCATGTATCCAGCAAAAGCACAGAGTTGTTTGCAAAAGTAAAAAGTGGAGAACTGACACTGAATGCACTCAGTAGCCCCTGTGGTCAACCAAATATCCATGTTCACCCTTCTTCCTACATACAGAATGCATTCACCCC
The DNA here is from genome assembly GCF_024610735.1 of Ursus americanus. Lineage (NCBI taxonomy): Eukaryota > Metazoa > Chordata > Mammalia > Carnivora > Ursidae > Ursus > Ursus americanus. The sequence goes on from NC_142137.1 coordinate 22,211,382, forward strand.
TAGCCCAAGGGATACAAATCAACACCCATTCTGACATGAAAGCCAGTTCAAAGTCCAGGATCTTGGGTTGATGGGCTGTTCTTCTTGTAATGTCTAGATATAACTCCTCAAAGTCTAGTGACCTATGAAACAATTAACATGTTATCTGCTCCTCAACAAGTCACAAGCAAACAAAAAATAGTAATGTGATAACCGCTGTAGTCACTCCCATATGGAAAGGGGAAGAATGTGAGAAATCGCCAAAACAGTAACTATCAAATCTTCTTGAATAGGAATTGTGAATACTCTCTGAAATAGCAGTGAAGTGATTTCCTCAATTAGTCCATCAGACTCTTCTTGCTTTTGTTCTTTAGGATAACTCATTTGGCCACTGTTCAAGAACCTTGGCTTTACCCTCTAGGATACAGGTTATGCAACTTTTTTCTTACGGCGCCATAAAATAAACATTTTAGGCTTTGTGTCCTATATATGGTGTCACATATTTTTCTTTTCTGTTATTACTGCTGCTTTTTTAATTTTATAATTCTTGAAAATGTAAAACAGTGGGGATATAAATGGGTATAGCCATTAGGGAAAATAGATTTGAGGTTCCTCAAAAACTTAAAAGCACAGCTATCCTATGATCCAGCAATCCTATTTCTGGGTATTTATCCAGAGGAAACGAAATCACTATCTCAAACATCTGCACTCCCATGTTCACTGCAACATTATTCATAATAGCCAAGATATGGAAACAACGTAAGTTTTCATCAATGGACAAATGGATAAAGAAAACACAATGCGTGAGCGCACACACACACACACAGGAATACTATTCAGCCTTTAAAAAGAAGGAAAAAAATTAAAAAGAAGGAAACCCTGCCACGGCTGAAACTGGAGCATTATGCTAAGTGAAATAAGCCAGACACAGAAAAATACTGTATGATATCACTTACATGTAGAATCTTAAAATAAAAAAAAAATCACACTCATAAAAACAGAGGAGATTGGTAGTTGCTACGGGCTGGAGGGCTGGAAGAGGAGATGTTGGTTAAAGGGTAAAAACTTTCAGTTATAAGGTGAATACATCCTGAGAATCTAATATACAGCATGGTGACTATAGTTAACCATTCTATATTGTACACCTGCAGTCTACTAACAGAATAGATCTTAAGCATTCTAAAAAAAAAAAAAAAGTAACTATGTGAAGTGATAGACATGTTAATTGACTTGACTGTAGTAATTATTTCACAATGTATACGTTCACCAAATCATCATGTTGCACACTTTAAATATATTACAGATTTATTTATCAATTATATCTCAGTAAAGCTTGAGAAAGAAAAAAATAAAATTTAAAAAATGTAAAGAGTAATACCCTTTAAAACATAATTTAATTTTTTATTATTAATTAGTTAATAAAAGACTAAAATGTAAAACAATATTTAGGCTCATAAGCTACAGAAAACAGGTCACAGGTTGAATTTAGCCTGAGAGATGCAGTTGGCCAATCTATGCTCTAGAGATTTTTTGTGCATTTTTACCCAAGGTCCCATCTGAACTGGGTGCTGGAGCCTATGCTCTGCTTGGAAGCGACACAGCTCTAACTGCATTTGGCTGCTGGGGCAGTCTAGGAAAGCTGCAAGTCGTGTTAAGTACTGAAGTATCACAGAACGTCCAGGCCATCATTGTTTGCTTTGGCAATACAATTTTCTCCCAAACATAGTTTTTTGATCTATTCGCTTCCAGTCAGTACCATGTAAAAGTAACTACAGCCAGAGCTCTTTTCTGATCATAAGTTTTAAGCCTGCCACTCTCCTCCGTTAGTCACTGGTTTCCATGTTTATCTTCCTCAATTTCATGACAACTGCCTCGCGGTTATCTGAGACAATATGCAAGGCAGTACTCTCAACCCGATCTTCACAGCTAGAAATCCCTGAACAATCTGTATTCTTGCTGTTTGGTGGGGAAAAGCAGTTGGCTTGGTCCATCTCATGAGGCCCAGAATTTCTGAGGTCCCCCCTCATTTTAGATTGTGGGCCATAGGCAAAGAGTGCTTCCGTTAGCAAACTTCTTTTACCTGCCATCTCCATTTCCAAGCTAACCAATCCATGCCTGGACTTAGCTTTTCTCATGCAGTACTTGGTCCTAAAACGGCCAAGAAGCAGCCAAAACTCACCAACATTCTACTTTTTTTTTTCTTTTTAAAGATTTTATTTATTTGACAGAGAGAGACACAGCAAGAGAGGGAACACAAGCAGAGGGAGAAGGAGAAACAGGCTTCCTGCTGAGCAGGGGCTCAATCCTAGTACCCTGGGATCATGACCTGAGCCGAAGGCAGACACTTAATGACTGAGCCACCCAGGCGCCCCATTCTACTTTTTCTAATCACTTCTTCTACAGTCATGGGTTCTTAAGTCAGGTAGTCCACCTCCCAAGTTACCACCAGCGAGAATATTGCCTTTCAAAACAAAATAACGAAATGGTTCAAATAGAAGTTAAAGATACTAATCAGCTAACGTGCATTAGGGAGCACCTGAAGACCTCGTAACTACCGTGTCCAGATATACCTGGAGTTTCGCAGGGTGAAGAAAGGCTATGGGTCTTTGTGGTAGGGTTCACATAAAAGCATTTGTCTCTCAGGGCTGCAAAACTTGTGGCTGGAAGTTGTTCTTGTTTTCACGCCTCTTGCCTAGGATCATCAGTGCAGTCCCATCCCAATAATTGTCAGAATAGTACTTTTCTGCCTTTGTAAGCCTTGCAGTTTGTTGGTTAGTTGAGGTGCATGAGGTAGGGAAGACAACAGCTTAACGAGAGAAGTGGAAAAGGAAGCAAGGACCATCTAGCATGTCTGCTATAGTCTTTTCATTTACCCAATATGTTGCCACAGCCCAACAAGAGTTGTAGCCACACGTTATGAATGTAATGTGTCTGACATGAAGAAGTTACTCAGTCCCTGGTACTTATTATTAAGACTTATTCCAGGAGCAAAAGGAGAGGACTAGGATGTTCTTGTGCAGGGACAGAAAACTGTGAGATCTGTATCTTAGGAAAATAAACATGACCCCTGGGAAGAGAATAGTTAGAAGTGCAGACAGAGAAGTTTAAAAAAGGTCTGAAATCAAATAATGGCAGGAGGAATGGAAAAGAATAGGATGAATGTGAGAGGCTGAAAAACAGAACATACAGAGCTTAAAAATCAAGTCATTATAATGGGCAAAAAAACAAACTAAAAAAACAAAAACAAAAACAAAAAACATACTCTGCCTGGGTAACAATAAGGATAAGGAAGGTACCATTAACAGAAAAAGAGACATCAGACTGAAGTCTGTTTTGGAAATTTTAAGATTAAATTGTTACTAAGCAACCCAGAAACAGATATCAAGCACAGAGCTTTAAATGAAATTCAAAATCTACGATGTAGGCAAAGGCTATCAGTGGAGATTCAGAAGCCACACAAAAGGAGATGACATTTGCTACCATAAAAGTGTGTACAAGTTCTGAAAGAAAGGGAATTGAAAGAAGTCCCTGAAAAATACTTACACCTGGATTTAAAGAAAATATATTGTGCTGTATGCATAGAAAGAATTCACTCAACCATAAAAAGGAATGAAGTACTGATACACATAGTAATTTGGATGAATTGCAAAATAAGTATGCCAACTGAAAGAATCCAAACCAACAGAGTAAATATGTATAATTCCATTTATATAAAATTCCAGAAAAGGAAGCTAATGTGTATTGACAGAAGGCAGATCAGTGGTTGCTTGGGGTGGGGAAGAATGGACAGCAAAGGACCAAAAGAACTTTTTAGGGTAATATAAATGTTCTCTAACCTGATTGTGATGGTGGTGTTTATCTGGATATATGCATTGTCAAAACTCATAGAACTATACAATTAAAATGGGTATATTTTATTATATGTAACTTCTATCTCAATAAAATTAATTTTTTAAAGCTTACATTTAGAGGTTGGAAAGGAGAGACAGAGAGGAGTCAGAAAAGAAGTATGCAGAGGAGCAAGGGGAAAATCAACCAAAGAGGCTCACAGATGCCCAAGAGGAGTTCCAATAAGAAAAGTGTAGTCAGCATCACTGAATGTTAGCACACATAGGAAGAAGGGGTATAAGAACAGAGACTCAGGGCAATCATATGGTCATTTCTGACATCCAAATTTGTTTCAGGAGAGAAGATAGAGGTAGAAACTAGATTTCAATGGGTTAAAAGTTTTTAAGTGGTAAAAAAAAAAATTAGGGAAATGAGTCCACGCTTCTCCCATACTGAAACGCAATGTAGATATGGAATTATACCTTAAAAAGTAAAAGTGAAGATTTTTTCAGTATACAGAAGAAAGGTGCCCTTAGTAAAGACAGAACAACAGTCTTGAAGAAATGGATAAATATGAATTGTTCTGGAGAAATGGAAAATGTAACTAAAGGAAAAGGTAATTCATGGGTAAGTTTGTAATGAAGGAAAGAAGACATAAGATGGAGTTCAAAGAGAAACATTCGTCCATGCAAAAGAAAGAATGTGTTAAGAGAAGACCAACATGAAGACAGAGATAGAGCTCTTCAGCTAGACAGGAGGAAATATCATCAAATGGTCTCAACCATCTAGTCAGTTGAATAAGAAAGGTCCTCCATTAAAAGTAAGGAAAAGTGTCTGAGCAGGGACCTGAAAGGGGTGGAGAGGAACAAGGACACTTGGCATGGGGATTTCCATCAGAAAGTACACACAAACCACAATGGGTTCTTGTTAAAATGCAGATTCTGACTCAGTACTGGGCCTGACACTCTGCATTTCTATCAAACGCTCTGGGAAAGCTGATGACCCACCTTATTTTGGGTAGCAAGACCAGAGGGAACCTGCTGGCAATGAGCAAAAGGATTGTGGAGTGGGAGTAGGGGTCCAGAGTTGGAGTAGTCATCCAATTACATAGTAATCTCCCAACTAAATGCTAAACATCAAGGATGCAGAAACTATTTGCTGCTACGTTCTGACATCTGACACTGTGATTGGCATGTAGGAGGAATTATATAAATATGTACTGGATGAATGAAAGAATGAGTAATTCTTTCTCAGGGAAAGTGGGCAGTGGCAATTAACCAGTGTTGGAGAATCAAAGGAAGACATGGCAGAAAAAGAGAAAGAGAGGGGTGGGAGAGTGAATTCATGGAAAATTGCTGCTCATGGAAACCAGGTAGAGAGGACAGATAAGTGATGGCAACACAGGGAATCGACTGGGAGCCATGAAAGGCAACAAGAGTAGAGAGATCACAAAGTAATAAATAAAGTGCAGATTGGGGAGGGAAATGAAAGGAGAAATATTTATTTAGAAGAACAGAATTTATAATCCAAAAGAGCTATATTTCTGTGTATAAGACCTTGACAACAAAGATGTTTCAACAAAAGCAATATTATGGCCTGCCTGAAAGCTTATCATGAACTGATGAGATTGAGGAAATGTTTAATAGATTTACTTATTTCACAATGTCAAAAAGTACATTAAGGTTCAGCACAGCAGCCAGCATCTTTAGTAACTAAACTCTCAGCCACAAATAATAACCACTCCCCTTCAGCATAATTGCAATGCCAAAAGTAGAACAGAAAAATCTTGTACCACTTTTAAACATTGAGTCGACACAAGTTGGGTAATATGTTCCTAGGTTTCACCAAAAATAACTTACCTGCTTAGGTGATAAGGACAGATAGAAAAAGATCCAGTAGTATTTTATGTCATCTTGAGGTAAATTTATATAGCTCCATTAAAAATCTTCAAGGTTAAAAATCAGATTGCATAATGAAAATGTTCAAATGAAGAATGCTTTATTGGCAGGAGCATTATGACAATGTGTTCTATAAGAAAGACATATGTGAGGCAAATACTCAAGAATCTAGATTTTCAAATAATTATTGACGATCAAAAAGAGTCATTTTGTATCCCAAACTGAGCTAAAAATTGTTGATCTTTCCAAAAAGTTAAAGTTGAAATCTTCTTCTAAATGTTATTCAAAGGATCCAAGGTAGAAAGAGTCCCCATAACAAAGAGTCTATGGAAAAGTGCCTCTATATACCTATGTGTGTGTGCGTGTACCCACAGGCAAGCACATCAGACATGTACTTGTTCCTTATCCTTGCACAGACACACTCATACCAATGGAAAAAAATGGGACTTCAAGCCCTTCTGAAGTTGAGAAGGAAGACGGAAGGAAGGAGAAGTCAATGTCCACTGTGTGCCAGGAACTCCAGTGTTTCACATCTGTTCTCTTATTTAATTACTACATTTTATTTCCATAATTTAAACTGGGACAAATTATCAGCCCCATTTTGAACACATGGACACTGATGCTCAGAGAAGTGAAATGACTTCCCAGGTCAGACAACTACCAACAGATGCAGCCAGTCTATCTCATCATTTTCAAGGTTCTTTCCACTCTGCCACATTGCCTCCCTGTGTGGCTATAATTATTCTCACCCATTCTATAAATATGCATTAATTTATTCAGACTCCAGGCACTGGAAATAAGTGTCTGCATTTGAATAACACATAGTCCACTAATAACACATGGTTCATGCCCATGGTTCATGACAGCAGTGTGTGGAGAGGGCAGGTGGTGAGTGCTGTGGGAGCCTGTAGGAGGAGTGCTCAGCTCCAGGCAGAGAGCTTCTGGAAGCCTAGAGACAAATATCAGGTACCTAAGCAGACTCATAGAGGATTAATTCACTTCGTAGGCAATAGGGAAAAAGGACTGATAAGCAGAGGGAACACAGTGGGCCCATATTCTGGGAGGTGCTATACATAGTTGAGACTATTCAGGAAAGAAGGCCAGAGGACAATGCACATATGGTGAGAATGAGTTCATTGCCAGTATCTACTGTCCTGCGCCCTAAGTGTCCCAGGTACATCTATTTCCCCAGATATGCTCACCATGAAGTTATTCCTCTTCTGGAATATTTTACAAGCCAATGTATATCATTCCAATGCTTTATTTTGAGAATTCACAGAAGGATTCTGCGCTGAGAGCTCTTATTTCACAAGGTTTCTTGGTGGATGGCAAATTATGGTATCTTGTTAAACAGCATCTGAGCCCAGTAACTCAGGAAAATTGGCCATCTAACTCTCAACTTTAGAATTTCTGAAAAATTGTAGGAAGCTCACAACTGTAATGAAATATCAAATGATATTTATATTTTATAATAGAAGAATTTAAAACTCTTAGGTGTCTTAAACTAAGAAATACAATTGGACACACAATTTTTAAAAATGGTACCTGATCTTATAGTGCTTTGTTTCTGAAAAATGCATTTCTCTAAATTCTTTAAAATATGGGAAATATTAAAATATTGCCTTTTAATAATATTAAATAAAAATCTCAATTGTCTCTGCTAATTTTAAAAATAACATTATCTTGCTCTAGTGTGAAGTGCTTTAACTTCTAATGAGTTGAACACCTTTTTCATTGGTTTACTGATCCTCTTTCACGGAATTTCACTGCTTGCCCTTTTCCAATTTCAATTTGGGGGTATTAATACACTTCTTATTAGTTTTTATTACCTATTTGTATTGAGTTATATGAAGTCTTTCTCCTGTAATTGGGAAAAAATTTGTGCTATGTCTATTCAATTTGCTATTAAATTATTTTGTAGGGTTAGGGGATTTGGATGACAGGGAGAAACTAAGTAAGAAAAGAAAAAGTTGACATCTGCCTACTCAGACCAATTAATTCTTTTAACAATATTTTAAACATTATATCTTTAAAAGCATCTGTTCCTGCCTCTCCCTTTTTTTTTTCAGTTGAAGTATAACATAAAGTACATAACTAGTAAGTGAATTTTTAGATGTGGTGCATCATGTAGCCATCACCTGGATCAAGACACAGAACATCTCCAGCAACCAGAAGGTTCACTTGTGCTTCCTCCCAGTCCACACATTCTCCCAAAGGAAGCTACTATTCTGATGTCACCACCATAGTTTAGTTTTGCCATTCTAAGAAATACTTTATTAATATCTCATTTCAAAGATTAATTAAAAAATTTTAATGCACGTACCCCTTTTATCATTCTAAAATTAATTGGGGTACGTTAATAGGTATCATAACAAAATCTTTCAAAAGACCTAAAAACATATATCCTGCTAACAGGTGGAAATTATGGAATGCCGAAGTTTTTATATGATTCATCAAGATGAATGTTTCTATATCCAAATCTTATAAAACACTTACCTGTGAACAACATGCAATACCAGAATCATGTGTTATAATACAAATCTAACCTTAAGATAAGAATTGTTATCTGTCATTCCTATCACTCTTTTTAAAATTGAATTTAAATTCCCCTCTCTACATTACACTCTTCTGTTATGGATATGATTTTTCTTTTACAGACAGAAAAAATTATAAAGTAAGTAATTGACTAAGCCAAAGCTAAAACCAGTTTTTTCCCCAAATATAGGTACTATAACACGTTCAAAAACACACTGGTTTTCAAACACCACCACATTATTCCCAGGAGTCCATAAATAGGTTAAGAACTAAGGCTTTCCTACCAATTACTAGGAAGTCTGCATACATAGCTAAATTTCCATTTAGAATAAGTGTGTTGTTTGTTTGTTTCTTACCACTATGGGACCAATTTCCTTTGAAAATGTGTTTGGGGAAATAGAAGATACACATGTTGAGAGAGCACCAGGTTCTAACATTTCAGTTTGAAGTTCTCAGTATTTGAAAATAGGACTTTATATTACTTGCCTCTTTTTTTTTTTTTCCATTTAGAATATGCTAGCAAGCAAGTGGCCCAGAAGGCCAAGTTCAATGCAGGGAGAGAGAGCACACACACAAAACAAACAAATGAGCCAGTACTTTCACTAGAGGCCAAAATCTGGCAGAAAATGAGGGTTCTGGAAGGGCGCACACTTGCCTGATCCCAGGAAAAACCAAAATGTAGAATAAAAGGTAGTCAAGCATAAAAAGGACACCTGATCACAAGGAGTTTAGTTGTAAACAGTATCTATTGCTCTTTTATCTTGTTAGTTATTTCTGAAAATTATTTCCCTAAACTCTTCAAAATGTGTGGAATATAAATAACATTGTCTTTTGGACAACATGAAAACAGAAAAAATCCTTGCATCAAGAGAATTTCAATAAAAAGGTCAGCAATCAAAGGTTGCAGCTGTGGACCTGCTTCCTGGAAGCCCAGGCCAGCCTGGGGGTGGACCAGGCCTGGGGGCGGACAGGTCCAACCTGTGATGTCAGCAACCCAATGCAGCACCCTGAGCAGAGAGACAATCACGGTGAGACACACACAAACACTCAAAGCTCTCCTTAAAAACAACAACAACAACAACAACAACAACAACAACAACAACTATCTACCGGTTTTCACCAGATTTAAGCTAGGGTGTCAAGTAAGCAGAGTAAACACAATAAAAATAATCCACAGATCTGAATAACTTGTAAAAGTTAGAGCTGGGCAGAGAATCCCAGAAAAAGAGACCTGCTTGGGGCATAAAGAACCACACATCCTCAACAAGGTAATGATTTCCTATAGGATAGCTATGCGGTCTCTGCCTACTTTATTATCTTTGCCAATACTATTTTTACATAGTTTACCATTTTAGCCAATCCACAGAGGCTTCATATTTACCAAGGTTACCCTTTAGAAACTCTAGATATTGTGGAAAATATTCTATGAAGATCCTCAAGGACTCTGAAAGACATCTTTCCTCAACCCCAGCAAGGAGATGAATTCTTTCCAGCCCTGTGAGAGGCAGTCCAGAAGTGGGTGTCCCGAGGACATCAACACAGATGCAGGGAGGGAAGGATTTTGAGTTCTCCTACAGCAGACTTCGGAATTGAACCTAGCACCATCTAAGTTGTGAGAATTAGTTTTTGGAACAAGGATAATACATATACATATTATAATTTTTAATGGATAGTTTTATTGCTTTGTGGAATAAATGCATTCTAGTAAGTTTGGCTTAAAAGAGGCTACAGAGCACAGTGAGAAATGCTTGGAATTTAGAGTTCCTAGTTTCTCTATTTCAGAGGTAAATAAATTAACCTCTCTGAGGCTTAATTTCTTCATTTGTAGAATGGAGATTCATATTTCTATCACAAAGGAATGCTCTCAGGATAAAATGCAGCATTATACTTTGTGGTGATATATATACATTGAAAAGCATTAAGTGGTATTTCTTATCATTTCAAAATGCACACCCCCTTCTTCATGTCTTTCCTGCTGTTGTAATAGGCATCAGACCCATTCACTTTTCTAATGGAGCACCTGTCTGGCTTCTGGATCTCCTCTCAGTCATGGAAAACTTTTCCTTCCAAACTCAACCCACGGAGCTCAGGAATTTATTGTTTGGGGTTTTCCCCTGACTCCTGACAAACAGAGCATATAACTTTGCTCCTTCTGCTTCTCCTCAACTCTAAGATTTGTAATATCTACTAAAGCTAGGTTGCAGGTCCCATTTCCCTAAAACAGTCCTCTGTCTAAAATATTGTGTGCTGACCAGTGATCTCCTTTACTCTCAGCCTACAAATTATACCTCCTTTTGTCATCTCTATAAGTTCTTTCCTACTTTTAAATTTACTCAGAAGGAAGTCCAGTTGCAGCTTCTAAGAAGAAAAATTCCCTTACTAGAATTTGAGAGAAGTAGTTATCCACAAAGAAACAGAGGCAAAGTTGCAAAATCATCATCATCTAAAACCTGCGAAGACACCTAACCAATTGGAAGTTAATATATCACTTGAGAGCAAAAATCAAAACTCAGCTGTTAGATCTGGGGAGGAATTTAAAGATCATCAGCTCTATCCTCTGCAAATGGAAAATAAGGAAACAGGCCTCAGATTGGGCAGAATCCTACTGAGTGTCCTGAATTAGACATGTCTTAACTCTGTGCTGGGACCCACATGCAACAAACTCCATATTTGCATGAAGCTTTTCCTCCATGCAAGTATCAAATGAGACCAGGCCAGAAAGTGTTTTTAAGCTACGATGCCTATTCTTGACATGCAATGGACAGTACATGTTTGTGGGAGAGGAGGAGATAACCTCTGTGTGCTGTCTTGCAGTTCACAAAAACATTACATCATGATCTTGTTGGATCGTCACACCTTCAAAATGGCGAAAAGAGCTGAGCAGGTATTATCTCCACTTTCCAGTAGGGTAACTGGATCTGCAAGACTTTCTCAGGGTCAAACAGGTGGTAAATGGGAGACTCAGGCTTTAAAATCCATATCTGGCTGAAAAGTTCATGCTCTCCATCTTTTAATTTTGTTTAAATTTTTAAAAAATCACTATCCTATAGTGTTTTTTTTTTTTAGATTTATTTATTTATTTTAGAGAGAGAGCACGCACAGGAGGAGAGGCAGAGGGAGAATCTCAAGCAGACCCTGTGCTGAGCGTGGAGCCTGTCACAGGGCTCAATCTCACAACCCCGAGATCATGACCTAGGCTGAAACCAAGAGTTAGACACTTAACCAACCGTGCCACCCAGGCACCCCAAAATTACTATCCTATGGTTTATATCATAGAATAGTGATTAACAAGACAGCTTTTATAGGCAAGCAACCAAAATCTGAATTCAGCTTCTACCACTTGATTAGCTATGTGGCTTCATGGAGTATGTAACCATTGCTGTATGCCTTAGTTTACTTATTTTAAATGTAAAAGATCATTTAGCTCTCTCGTGGAGGCTGTGAGAACACAATAATGTAGTATGTATGAGGTCCTTAGGACAGAGCCTAGCATGGACTAAGTCATGAGTTGTAGCTGTCATTATTCGATTTGGTTTCCTTATATATAAATACTTATTAGTATAAAGACTTATAAGCCTTCCATCAAAAAAAATTAAACTAAATGTTTCTCTTTATATGGGTATAGTACATGCAAACTTAGGCTATGTTTTCCATGAAGAGTCCTTTAAAAAGATTATATTTTCAGGGATCAAAATTTATACAGCCTTGCTACTTGAAATGTGAACTTAGTTGGCATCACCTAGGAGCTTATGAGAAATGCATAATCTCAAGCCCCACCCCAGGCTTGATGATGAATCATATCTGCATTTTAACAAGACTCCCAGGTGATCTGAATGCACATAAAAATCTGAGAATCACTGGGCTACCACATGGTGCTGGAGAGCTCAGGGAAGGTGTTGTGCACAGGCACTAATGTCTACTGACTTCAAAGCAAGAGACATGCCTTTCATTCAGCAACAGCCTCTGAAATCATTCATTTCCAACATGGGAAGTCCTCCATAGCTGGATATTCTTTATAGTGTGTGGTTTCATTAACTTATCATTGATTTATTTTTCTCCCTTAACCCTACCGTTCTACTCTCAACCCAGGAGAATACATTATACACATTCTGGAACCTCATGCTGGAGGAAGTTTAAAAAGAAAAGACATGAATGATCTAAAAGCTTTCTTTTCATAAGTCCCTTTTCTCCTTCCCTATCCCAACTCAACTCAAAAGGGCAGCAGCTGCTGAGAGTAAATGTGGAGGTTTCTAAAATTAAATCAGCAAAAAAAAAAAAAAAATTATATTTATTACTGAGGTTGGAAGGGAAGGTGACATTTTTAAAGGTTAAATTAGGTAAATTAATTGAAAACAGAGCAAGTAAAAATCAATCCTCCTTGCTGAGAGTAAACACATGCTATTTTTCAGCTGTTTGATATAGTAGGTCCCTTTGCATCTCTCCCTAAGATTCCTTTGTGATGGATGGAGGCACGGACTTCATTATATTTTTTAGTTCCCTCAGTGCCAAGGCTATATGGCTCCGTGGCAGAGCTCTCATGGTTAGAACACATGGGAACAGTACAGAAGAGTTAACACAGGCCAACCACCACACTTCAGCCTTCACACTTCAGGACTTCAATACAAAGGACTTAGAACTAAGCAACAAGCTTTCTAAAGCAAAAAGGTCATTTCTCAGCAACAATGAGAATGTTGTTATCAAAAAGGGATTTAAAGATTTACAGGGTAGAGTCATTCCTGGATTTCACTCGTGGGCTTTGGAGGTGTAATTACTGTGTTTGATACCTGGCTGCTCTGTTTTCTAGGTGTGTGACTGTGAGCAAGCTCTTCACTCTCTGAACTTCACTTTCTTCCGCTATGGAAGTGGGATCCTAATACCTACCCACTAGGTAAATGTGAAGCTAAACTGGATTCAGATAAATGTAAAATACCAAATCCTCTGCTACCATTTATTAGAAGCTTAATAACTATTAGTTCCTTTTACTGCATGTCTAGGTACAAAGATTTGGTTATCACTGAACATGTTGGAAGAAAAGGGTTTGCTTGTAGATGTAAGCTTCAGGGAAATTGATAACATCTGATTTATGTACACTGTGGTAATAAGCCACAGGTGGAGTCTGGCAGTCTGTCAGCAGAGCTTCCTTATTCTAACACCCTCTTGGGTAAAAAATAGTTCTACACTTCTGATCACTTTACCTGATAGTCTCATCCGATCAAATTACACAAAATGTTGTCTTCCCCTAGACATTTTGCTGCAATCATTAGTTATCTTAAAAAATATACAATCTTATTGGGGGGTAACACAAAACAGAAAATTCTGCTTCCACGATATAAAATAATAATTTCCCTCTATTGGTTTTCCCAGCAGTAGCCAGATAGAGTGTCAGAGATGAGATACACAGTTACACTATTGTAACTGGAACACTGACGGCCAATGTGTTTGAACTGTTAAACTTCCACTGTGAGGTGACTAAAATATGCAGATTTTCTTTTTTTACTCCTGACCAAAAACAGTCAAATTCCATTTGGGATGGTAGAAATAGGCATGTTTATCTTCTTGTCTCAAATACACATGCACACACACACACACACACACACACAAATAGTCCTTAGAAAATCAGATAGATATTTATATGCAAAAGAACCTCTCAGTCCATACTTCACATCTTATATGAAATACTAATTCAAAATACATCAGGTCTATATATAAAATATAAAATATACAGCATTTAAAAAAACATAGGAGAAATTCTTTGGGACACCGAGTTAGGCAAAGTTAGACTTGACCCCAAAAGCATGAAACAAAAGAGAAAATATTAATAGCTTGGACTTTATAAGAATTTAAAGTGTTTTGCACTGCAAAAGACACTATTGAGAAAGAAAAGCCTTGAACTGGGAGAAAATAATTGCAAATTACATATCTGACAAAACACTTGTATCAAGAAAACGTTAAACTCTCAGAACTCAAGTATAAGGAAATTAATTTAAAAGCTGTTGGGGTGCCTGGGTGGCTCAGATGGTTCAGTCACTGACTCTTGATCTCAGCTGAGGTCTTGATCTCGGGGTTCTGAATTCAAGCCCTGCATTGGGGTCCATGCTGGGCATGGAGCCTACTTTAGATAGATGATAGATAGATGGATAGAAAGATAGATAGATAGATAGATAGATAGATAGATAGATAGATAGATAGATAGATGATAGATGATAGATAGATAGATAATTGATAGATGATAGATAGATAGATAGATAGATAGATAGATAGATAGATAGATAGATAGAAGATAGAGCAAGCAAGCTTAGAATACCAAGTGCTAATGAAGATGGAACATAACTGGAACACTGGTGAGAACGCAAATGGTGCAGACACTTTGGAAGATAGCCTGGCTGCTTCTTACAGAGTTAAACATACAGTCGTAGGTATTTTCCTAAGAGAAACATAACTTGTACTCACATGCAATAAGACTCCACTTGTGTAACGTTCTAGAAAAGGCAAAACTGAGGGATAAAGAACAGATCAGTGGTTTCCAGGGTTTGTGGGAAAGGGACGGAAAGGACTACAAAGTCCCTGGCATGGGGGTAGGGAGGCTGGGGGGGTGACGAAAACATTCTTTATTTTGATCACGGTGGTAAATTGATGACTTTCTGCATTTGCCAGAAGTCATAGACCTGTGTGCTGCAAGAAATAAATTTTATCATATACAAATTTCATGGATCTTAAGTAGTATATAATAAAAATTATAATGGGCACCACGTACCTGAAAAGGTGCTCAAAATAACTAATTATCAGGGAAATGCAAACCAAAACCACAATGAGATATCACCTCACACCTGTGAGAATGGCTATCATCAAAAAGACAAGAGAACAAGCGTTGATGAGGATATGGAGAAAAGAGAAACCAATGCACTATTGGTGAAAATGTGAACTGGTACAGTCACTATGGAAATCAGCTTGGAGGTTCCTCAAAAAATTAAAAGTAGAATTACCAGATGACCCAACACTTCCACTTTTGGGTATATATCCCAAAGAAATGAAAATAGAATATCAAAGAGATATCTACACACCCATGTCCACTGTAATACTATTCACAATAAGCAAGATATGGAAACTACCTAAGTGTCTGTCAATGGATGAATAAACAAAGAAAATATGAGATATACATATACACACACACACAATGGAATATTATTCAGTCATGAGAAAAAAAGGAAATCCTACCACTTGAGACAACATAGCTAGACCTTAAGGGCATTATGTTAAGTGAAATAAGTCAGACAGTGAAAGACAAATACCGTATGATATCACTTCCATGTGGAATCTAAAAACTGAACTTAAAAACATAATCAAATGGTAGTTACCAGGCTCTGGGGAGCGGGAGAAGGAAATGGGAAGATGTTGGTCAGAGTACAAACTTCCAGTTAAAAGATGAATAAGTTCTAAGGATGTAATGCACATCTTTGTAATTATAGCTAACAATACGATATTATATGCTAAAAGAGTAGGTCTTAAGTATTCTCAACACAAAGAAGAAATGGTAATTATGTGACAAGATGGTGTTAGCTAACACTATAGCAGTAATCATAGTGCAATATATAAGTGTATCAAATTACCATGTACATTTCAAAGGTATACAATTTTATATGTCAATTATATCTCAACAGAGCCGGAAAAATTATTATAAGTAGACAAATGAATTAGTAATTCACAAAGGAAAACTTTATAAATCATTAAAATACAACTTTATAGTGGATTCTAAATGCATCAAAAAAATTTAAGAAAAATTTCTTTTTATCCATTGCCAGAAAACTTTTGTCATTATTGTTTGCAACCTTCCCGTGGCAATGAAAAACAATTTATTCTCCCTAAAATGAACAGAACAGAAGTAATCTATGTGATTCCATATAACAAACTAAAATGTCAAACTGTAGTATGTTTGATCCTCCAGAATTCGGCGACCGATAATATGATCAAACAAGAAAAAAATTAAATTTAATATATTAATTCCCAAAATTGTGGGAATGAACAAAATATACTAACTGGGTATTTCCATAGGACCTTGTCACAGTTTTGGATAAAAATTACCCCCTGCAACTAATATTCCCAACACCTTCCTAACCCCCACGACCTACACCCAAAGGAACAAGAATAAGGATAGTCCTGCCAGATTGAAACTGAGCCTCCTTTTCCATGACTGTTTTCCTAGCACCTTGAACACTGATTTATTTGTAGTAAGTCCACAATAAATATTTTTTCTTAATAAACAAATAGAAGAACACATGAAAGAATGTCAGTATAACAGCTCTTCACAAATAAAAATGCTAAGTTTACTCAGGACAGCCACAATTTTAACCAAGAGCTGACATGAGGATAAATCTCTATTTTAATTTCCCTATTGCTCCTTACTGGACCTACATGGGTCTGGCAACATACTCAGCTTTAATTCCGTTACAGAACAGATCAAAGACCAAGCTTAAAGGAGGGGGGAGAGACAGTAAGTGCTGAGTTGGCACCATTAGCAGAGCCACTGTAACTACTGTCCACAGTTACAAAAGACCCAGCGCGTCTAGGCTTTGCCTCTGACCTCTAGATCTTCCAGAGCATCCTAATTTCACAGCTGCATTAAAAATCAGTTCTCCTCTTTGAACTCTATAAAATGCATTTTGTTAAACTCCTAATGTCTAAAATAGTTTTGAGATGTTCAAATTCATAAAATACATACTCCCTTTCCCCAACGGCACCCATACACTTTAGTTGGATTTGATGGATATCCACAAAAAATCCAAATACATAGTATATAATGATATCTTAAAGATACAATTTTAAGTTAAAATATTCCAACATCAGTCAAAAAAGATTAAAAATTGTCCTTGAGGATGCTGGTGATTATCCTTAGTTGATGAAGAGAACAAAGGTCACATAAGCAGCAGAACATTCATAGAGAAAGAATCCTCAGGGCTCCAACAGATAAAAATAATGTAAAATACAGGAAGCAAAGTGGATGAAAAAAAAATAAGAGGAAGAATACATGGGCATTGCAAAGAAGCATTATTATAGTGTGACCTTGAAAGAAAAATAATAACTAGAAAAACAAAACATTCTGAAAATGCATGTAATTCAGATACATGTAATGCCAACGAATCTAAATGTATTCAACATTTTAAATTTCAAAACCTTTCCCACGCATACTTATAGCTGACTCTCTCCTTTACTTTACAGAGAGAAAACGTGAGGTATTGGAAATTTAGCCAAGATCTCTCAGAAAACTAGAGAAAGTGTCAGAAACAGAACCCAAATATTCAGCCTGACATTTCTTCCACTCTAGACCATTCTGAACCTTTCTAAACCTAAAAACTGAATATAAATGATATAAAATCAATCAATTCAAAAAATAAAATGCTCAATCATTTAATCGGTAATTTATACATGACTCCATCTATTTAATGGCTTTTGTTTTTTACTGAATCAAATGATAGCTGTCATTGCACCCACAGAGAATACAAAGCAGCCAACTGATTTAGTCAATTGAAGTGAATAAAAGAAAAAATAGCAACCCTTTTAAATTGTTCAGGAGTAAAAGATTTCAAATTACTTAATCTCATTAAAAAGAAAACAGTATCTTGTGGACATTTAAAAATATGACTACTCTATTCTCTTAAAGTTTTAAAATATTTTAAAAATTATTCCTAAATCCATTCACTTTGTGATTATTTTTTCATAATGATGACCTTTCCTTTTCATCTCTTTTCATACTACATACTTAATGCCCTAGTTGGTCTGTAGTATCAATTAAGGATATGGTGTGTGCTAGGGGAAGAAGAGTTCTCTCCCCCAAGTATATAAAATTAAAGTTGTTCATTAGTCATTTTAAATAAGAGAAGGCAGAAGGCTATTTTATTCTCTCTTTTTAATTCAACCAAGGGGGAAAGAAACTGTACAAATGAAGAAGAAACAAGGAAGGTCATTCTGGTCATATAACAGATGGACAGGCTGAAGAGGGAATGCATCCTAGAATAATGTTTGACATTATTAACATAAATAGAAATTAAACCTGCTCAAAATCCTTAGACGGTCTTCCACTATATCTCTTAGCCTTATTTGAATTGTAAAACAAACAAACAAACAAACAAAAACCCATTAAATTTAGAAGTGCACACATTCATGTGACATTTAATTTTGCATTTTCCTTTGTACTTTCAAGATTTCTACACTGTCGTGAGAAAAATTCATTCTACGTTCCAGCTGCAGGTGGGTGTCCATGAGGCTACTGGACCAGAGGAGGTCACTAGGCATCTCATCCCTCTATACATTTATGAATGGTTTGGAACTCCTCTTTTATGAGTGTGGGTTGGGGGAGTCTATTGATTATTTTCTAAAACATTAATGGACAGACAAGCACTTTGCCAGCTGGCAAAAAAATAGCAGCTGCAGCAGCATGCAGAGCACCCTTGACACAATTATGGAATGCAGCCAGGAGCCCGGGCTGGGGGCCATGCAGGAAAGAACATACCTTCAGGGACTTTGTTAATCAGTAAGGTTAGAAGGCCATTGTGTATCAATAAAGAAAATCTAACACTCATTTTTCTTTGCTCTGATGACAGCCTTCAGACTGTTTGGCTAAGATCATCACTAACAACACAGGAAGTTTTCACCCCTGAGCCACCTCAATGGATCAAATGCATGAACAGCCATGATAAGCAATTGCTTGCAATTTCATCAGAAACTTTTTCCAAGGTCTGTAACCATGAAACCTCACTATTGTTCAAACATTATCAAACAAGTCCAAAAAACAAGATGAAAGTTGTCCTTTCATTTTATACAAGAAAGGCCAGCAGGATTTAGCAGAAGGAACACCAGCCTAGATTAGGAGATCTAGCTTTTTTAGTCCTTACGCTAGGACTAACAAGGTGGGTGACCATCATCAACTAACGTAATCTCTCTAAGACCAGTAGGTCAATGAGGAGTTGACTCATGGTATTTAAAGTCATTTCTAGTTCTGAACTACTGAACCCAGGAGTTGCTTCCTATAAATTTCAACATCACTAAACACTTACATTTGTTGACTGCAGGATGTGCCAATCTCCAAAGAAACAGATAGAAAATTTTCAGAATTAAGAATGATGTCTGTATCAGTTGGAACCAACCCCAAAGATGCATTCCTGCCATCTCTCTTTCTCCTTTGCCTTTCCTCATTTCTCTCTCCACCTCAATCTCTCACCAAAAGGTTCTCTTGTCACTCTGCCCTCTCCAAAACTTGCTTATTCTGCAAAAGCAAGCAATTTTTCATAGTCCCTATGAAACTCCCTCCAACAAACCACAATGATATCCCTTCTCTTCAATTCAATTGTTCTAATAATCAGTAACACACAGCTATAGTTAGCTATTTTTTTTTCAACTATTTAATTCCTGTTGTATTGATCTTCCATGACAATACTGCAAGCTCCTTACAACAGGGACTGCTAAGACTTTTCTGGATCTCATGCAATATTGGCAAAGTACCAGTATATTAGGCTTCCATAAGTGTGTTATGGCCTAGTGAGTAGTTCAGCTCATGAACGTTAGAAACAATTACCAGACATTTACCTCATCGCTTAACAATTCCAATTCACTTGACCCTCTTCCAACCTTAAACGACGAAATTCTTTTAAAAACTTACTCTTTCTTGTCTGGATAACTTTAAAAGCACAAGAAACAAGATACAGTATAATACCTTAGTATCTGTCTGACTAATGTTGAAAAAAGATCTTTTTCTAGCTCATCTATTTTTTACAACAATTCTTCACATAACTTAGGAATATGCTGGCATTTTTTTCTGATGACAGCACCACAATAATGACTATAATTTGTACTTATATTCATAAATCTATTTAATTATTTGACTTAATAATCGGGTCAGTCCACAAGGAGTCAAACATATTTATACATCTCAACATATTTTTTGTCAACTATAACACCAATACTTCTTCTGTGATGCTTATTCTTAGCCAGGCATTTTGCATTTTTATGATGCTTTTTTTTTCCTTAAGTCCCTTACCTTTTTTTTTTTTTTAGGCAAATGTCATTCAGTCTTTGTAGGGACATTTTTCCAGTATCAATGCCATTTGAAGTGCGATTTTTTTCATTCTTTCTTAACAAATCTTACCTTTACAAACAACTTACTAGCATGTTATCATTCACTTCTTAAATGATGACTAATACAGTGATTAGACACTCTGCAACTGGCTTGAAGGAAATTTCTGTATGAATGTACCCAAATCTCACCTCCACCAGAGGAGAAATTCCTTTCAAGTTAAATTACTTCTCCATGTCAGAATCTGATTCTCAACAATTTTGTATTTGGAACATTCTTCTCCAAAAAGAGGGAAAAGTTTAATGTCTTATATTTGTGATATCATTTATCATATAATACTTGCATAACAACTTGTCTATATTTCCTACTTAAATAGGATGTACTGTCTGAACAATGCAAAAACATCACTTTACTGAACTCACAACTATTCATCAAACTAGTAATTTATTTATCACAATCTAGACCAAGAAGTGAGTCTGTTTTGCGTTTGAGTTGACATCTTTGGCCAAAGCCTAAACTGTCTTTTTTCCCTTTCTTAATCTGTGCTTTCCATTTTTAATAATCACGTATGAAATTGAAGCTAATTTTCAGGAAGGGAATGGACTCAGTGAAGTTACTTTGTATTACTACAGTGACGGTTCTCCATTTAAGATTGTATCTATTTTACACTGTTTGTACACCCATTTTCCTCTTCTATTCTGTCATAATTGTCATGATTATCTTTTCAAGCAAATGAAAATGATACAAGTAGTACTCATAGTTTACATTCACAAGGTGGTCTCCAAATTCCACTTGCATGTCCTATAATGCATACCCATTTACTCTTTTCTTGTGAGAAAGCTAAAGTCATCTACATAAAATTTCTCTGCTTCCACAAGAGAGCATTTTTATACTTAATGACGAAGAAATTCGTTTTAATCTACTAGCTAAAAATTCATTGAAAGCAATGTCCTGACAACTATAAGGCTGGACACAAATATAATTATGGCAAAATAAATCATTTGCCAAAAACTGCTTATGAAGTTGCAGGGATATTTTCCATTCAATAGTTATTCATTTAACAGATGTGCTATGAAATATAAACTATCTAATTATTCCAAAGACTTTTCTTAACGTATTGAAGAATTTTAAAATATTGTGCACATTATTTAAATATGGATCTCCTCTATTTAGATTTTCCAGACAGAGGCACTCACTGACAAGGTCTTCAAGAGGGTAAATTCAGTCAGTCCAGAGAAACTTAGCATTCAGAAAAAGCTACAATGCAATTGGCAACTTTCCGACTGCCTAATGTTCTCATTACAGGCTTAGATGTTAACCAAATTCAGCATTTACTTAGAAGAGACTAGAAAACATATACTAAGTTACTGTATATCCATTGCTTGAGTGTCTGGTATTGGGCAGCCCTAATGTCTATTTCTTCAGAAGAATTGTTAGTTTAAATGCATTCTACCTACATTAAAAGTAGAGCAATGTCATATTTGACTAATGATACAAAATATACATTTTAAAAGGGAAGAAATGCATGTAAAATGGAAAAAATAAGCAGAAATTTCCTCCCCTTTGTGCCTTTTAAAGAACCTTGAACCAGACCATCTGTATGTACTTCACACTGAAACTCAACAGGCAGCCACTGAGCCTCTTCTCCGTAGGTATGAAATGAGAAACTCAGAGAGCTGTTGAACATTGAATTTTCTCAGTGGAACAGCACACACACATTTAGCACAAGGGGTTCTGCCACTGAGACACACTGGGGAAATTCAGTGTTCGATGGCTTCAACTTTGCACCCCACAGCACAGTGCCACAGAGGCTGCTGTGCTCGGCTTGGTGTGTTCCATAAAACAAGGACAACTACTTTTAAAAACCAGCACAATGATAGCGATTGGAGCTGAGTTGCTTCATTCTCAGATATGCAAAAAAGGACAAACACAAACCATCATTTTGAGATGCTTCCCTACATACTGTCTGTTCTTTGCTCTGAGTCTCCAAAACTAGAGAGGGAAACACAAAAAAAACTATCCACATAATGTGACTGTGTTTGTAAATATGTTTGCCTTCACATGGGTTGTTTTATTGCACTGAATATTTCTGTTGGCAGTTATATTAAACATTCCCTTTATTCCAAGTTACCATTTATTTATCTGTTTATTTTACCAAGAGCGAGTTCAGGTCTATACAACAGCATGCTCAGCACTCTGGCTGTACATTTTTCATGAACCAAAATGCAAACCTGGTGGCTTAAGCCTCGACATTCTGCATATATGCAACCGTGTCTCATGATAGCTATCAGACTTCTGACATGATCTTATATTTATACTGCTCTGAGACTCGAAACAGGAGGGAAAAACCTAAGAAGCAGAAAAGAGGAGCACAATGCAAGAAAGACAACTTGGAAGTCATCTTGCTCTATCGTCACCATGGGAGTTAATTGTAAAGAAACATTTTTCTAAAGGGTGCCATCAGTAGGTTTGTAACTACACAAACAAATTACACAGTAGAGTATTTTGCAAAGCATTGTTTAGAAATAACTGTTCAGCATAGGAGCCATAATCACCAGCATATCATCTGACACTTATAAGAATGTACTGTGGCAACACTGCTGTAGGTAGCAAATGTTCTCAAATTGTTTCACATGGAAACCTAGCTATTCCACTACTAAAAAAAGAAAACAATTCTAAATGAAAGAAAAAAGTCAAAGGCCACTGCAACCTGAAGTTCAATCAATATAATTAATGTATCTCTGCCTTGTTTGGCACAACTCTGTTTTCTGTGGTCCCTGGAATTTTTGCCCTGATATTTCCACTGTCCCTTATTATATAGAGTGTGTTTATGCTTGTAAACAATAAGTAGCAATAGCAAAATCTGAACTCGTATAGTCCATATGATTTCTAGAGTCCATTTTCTAGCACAATTTAAGTAACAGTCCAAATACGAAAGCTTCTGGGTATATGTTTGTGTTTATATATTTGAAGACTATGCAAAATTCCTATGGCCTAGCTGATTGGAGCATGTTCTTTATGGGTCTAGGTAACAGAATATCAAGATCACAAATCTGAACTCCAGGTAAGCCACACAGCTTAGAACTGTTCCATGGCCACATGTTTTAATCTTAAACCCAGGTAGCTGCATAACAAATACTAGTTACTGATTAGATTACATAAAACACAGACTGCAAACAAACTGATCTCAGTAGTAAAAGAAGTATATATGCTATCAATGGTGTGTTCACGGCACAAATGGCAAAAATTATGCTTGCTATAATATTTCATAATATCTGCAATTTTATGCCCCTAAACACTTTATCTTTGTAGTACCAAAAACCAACCATAAATTACTGCGATGTCCATCACAGGAAACATTCAAGCCCTAACCTAAATCACTGTTGTTAAGGCTATTTTTACCCTTAGTAGTGGATAGGACTAGGTTACCTGTACAATACTGTCACCTGCTTACAGTCTGAGGTTCCAGTGATTTCTTATTATATATATATATATATATATATATATATATATATATATATATATATATTGATCAAATATTCACTTAAACAGGCATCAATGTGATCAGGAAAAGCAGATTATGAATAACAAACTATTTACTGTACTTCAAGTACATTTTGGGGAACAAAAGAAAGAACATTTAAAAAGTATTAGAGAATAAATCATTTTTTGTAGCTTTATTTACTTTTAAAATCTGGCTCAATTACATTCTGCTATTTCTGAGTTGTTCATTCCAACCTGTTTGGTCTCCCTTTTCTCTCTGTATCTTGGGAGTCAGAACTACAAGCTTCAGAAGTCAGTTCAGATGGTTATCTGCAATTTCTCTTTGTAGTGCTCTGCGAGGTCAAATCTATTACAGCATATGTTCAGACTGACTTTGCACACTTAACTCTACTGGGCTTTCTGTGACATACTCAGCACTTCACCTAAGAACCTGTTATCCATGGATTCAGAAGATGTTAAAAATGATACATACAAAAAATAAAAGAAAGAGAGAGAGAGAAAATGGCTCATGCCTACATAGTACATTTGTGGCTGACTAATCTACAACTCCTAAAATGATCTAATAAAGATCATGCCACCTTTTTTAAAGATTAAAATCTTTTTTACCACTGACTGGTGCTACTCTGTTCCCAAGACACCTGGGCTCCAGACAGAGAAACATGAAATGTTGCCTCCATGGACTTCCTGAGAAGGATAGCAACATAATCATGTCACTGCAAAATCTGCCACTCACTAAGGGAATGTGGGGCAGTAGATAAAGTTCACCAAACATTGGCAACTGATTCAGAAATAAAAAACACTGAGCAATTTTATTTTCCCCAAAAGAATACAATACACTAAGCACTGCAACTGTGCTCTCAGGTTCTACCAACTTGGATTCTTCTTGGAGGTTTTCTTCTTATTTTAAAAAGACAACCTGATATGATGTTCTGAACTATTAGTGAAGACAGAGGGGTCAGGAGATAATAATATATAAATAGATGCAGTTTATTTGCCTTTCCCTTCATCTGTCTGTCATTGCTACTTAAAAAAATATATTATATACGTAACAAAGGAAGAAAATATTTAAATTTTTGCCACCATAAATGACACTGCAGGAGCAATAGATGACATTTTGAGCTTTTATTATTAAAAAATCCATCTAAGAAAAGAGTAAGAGGGCAAAGAGGTCACCTAGCATAACTGCAATGGTGTTTTGCAAAACAATAGTGCTTATTAGAAGCCAAGCTTTACTCTGAGAGACACAGCCTGCAGCCAGCCTCGGAATGCCTGAAATGGCCTCAGAAGTAACTGGGCCATTGCTCCAGCACTTGCTCCTCTTCCCCCCACACCCTCACTCACAGAGAAGAGGAGAGATCTAGTTGTTATGTTTTTTTGCATGCATCCTCTGCTAGATCCTATGCAGAGAATTTTTAAACATCTAGCTCTTAACTTCAGAGAAGTAAAACTCTAAAAGCAGAAAACACCCTGCCCCTATTCCTCTAATAATAAAGTTCCTCCTCACTTTATTAATTTTTGCTAACAAGTTAGTCTGCCACAGTTTCAGAGATGCTGGAAGAAGATATAAAATTCCTGGGTCAGAGATAAGAAAATCAAATAAATAATAAATATAATTAAAAACAAATAAGTTTAATTAAAAACAAACTACTCAGAGAAACAGCACTAGGTAGCCAAAAGTGTCACCACTCACTCCACCTCCTTGAGCCTCGGCTCCCACAGGGCAATGTGAAAGGATCAAGTGACTCTTACACATGGCATTCCAGGAAAGGACCCTGAGTTCAGGGTACCCAAATCTTTTATAATGGGCAAGCAAACTTGCTCAATCTTAGCCCCAGAGGAAGACATTGTTTTTATTACACCAGACAATAAATAAACCTGTTCCCTGCTCCAGAAGGAGATACTGTCTCTACCTTTCAAAGCTGTTAGCTATGCAAACATCCATGAAAAGTTAGTCCAGAACAGAGGCAGCTAGTGGCCCTGCTCTAAAGATGTACAGAGATGCAAAAGATCCATGGAGGACTGCCTCCTCTGACACCTTGGGAAGACTACTTAACCTCTCTCAATGTAAGTTGCTTCATCTGTAAAATGTGAATAATAATACCCACCTCACTGGACTGTTACAAAGCCTAAATTAAATAATATATGTTGAAAATGTTTTAGCTCATTTCCTGACTCAAAAGTGTGGAGTAAAAAAAAAAAAAAAAAAAAACTTCCCGAATTATTGCTATATTATTCAAGGTCTGTCCCTTGCTACCCTTACTTCTCATCTATTTCTCATCTATATAATACATGTGTGTTTGGTCAAAATAGTCTGTTCACTTACCATTAAAGAAGACAGTTTTTGCATTTCTATCTCTACAACTTCACGCATCTTCCCTGTCTGAAATCCCTCCCCATTTTTCACCATAATCCCAACCACCTTTCATGACCAGCTGAACCTCTGCCAATTCTTCAAAATTCCCTGAGTCATTGCAGGCCCCAGAGAATATCCCTTCTAGCAACTCACTGCATTTGCATATACCCCTCAATAAATGCCAGATTCCTTTCACCTTATTATATTTACACACTGATGGATTTAATTTCTCCTAGCTGGTCTCCCACTTGACTTCTTTTTAACATGTCCACATGGGCTTTCTTGCTTCTCAAGTAAAAGTCAATCGTGTGTACAAAATAAATTATGTGATAATATAGCACCATGATACAATTGTCAGCAAGAACCTGTTTTTCCCAAGGTGATTAAGGAAAGCTTTAACTAATTTTTTTTAATTTACTAAGTTTTATACATTCCATTCTCTCAATGGTCCCTCTAAATTTTTTTAATCCTGAAAATAACTGTTCCATGTGGGAAAAGGACCTGCACTTACAACTTTAGCTGACTCCCTGAGCAAAACCAAAGTTAAGTAGAAACTGGAAGTTAATACACTCTTTCTGGGCAAGTGGCTTAAGTTGAAATAAATTGGGAGTTCAGTGCAGGTGTCTACCTGTCACCAGAAATGGCCATCATCCCTGATGTTCTGGGCTACGAAACCTTAGTAAAGGGAACAGGATGAATTAAGCTGTTATTTGAAATGGCATGAGTCGCTCCTATAGGCAATTCCATAGAGAATGCTGTTTAGATCCTGAAGTAAGTCCCCAGGGAAACTTGTGCCTCAGCTCCAGAGCAATTTGCTTGTTACTGTGGCCATTTCTGAGAGAACTCAGTATAAATCCAAGGCTAGAAGCAGGGCGGGCAGAACAACTGCAAGAGAGATCTGGGGAGCAGGAGCTGCATGTCAGCACAGGCCTATGTGTGAGCTTCTGACTGACATCTCAGAGAGAAATCCAATCTTCATCTGAACACATTTCCAAGCTTTATTTTGAAGAAAAACTTTCTTAGAATACAACATCACATACTATCAACACATTAACCACATCAGTTAGAAGCCTGATGCTTCCAGAAAGGCAAGGAAAACCTCTATAGAGTAGCATTGCCCAACAGAATGCTCTGGAATGATGGAAATGTCCTATATCAGTGCTTTCCAATATGATAGCCACTAGCCACATATGGCATTGTACACTTGACACGTGGCTAGTGCATCTCAAAAATAGATCTTTTTATTTTACTTAATTTTAATTAAGTGAGTAGTTGGATAGCATAGCTCTAGAATCTATCATATGGCTGCCCTTAACTTTCATGAGGATTGTCTCATTTAGCCCTCAAACTAACCCTGCAAAGTAGGTATTATCATGTTTATTTTATTATCATGTTTATAGATGAAGAAATAGAGAATGGACCATTTACAATCATTAGTACAACATTATACAACTAATACGTGGCAGAGTCAGAATTTAATCAGATTTTTCTGATTACAAATGTTAAGTATATTTTTATCTTTTTTTCATTTGTACCACCTTGCCTTTTCAGGATCAAGTCCAAATTTCCTTGGCATGAAAATGCCTTACAATCTGATCCCATTCTATGCCTCCGGTCTCACCTCTACCACCATCCCCTCCACTCCCTCTACTTCAGGAATACATTTGCTCTCTAAACCCTAATGCATTTTCCTAACTCCTCACTTTTCATGGCACCCATAGCTCATAAGACCTTCCCTCTACCTCCTATCTTTCTCCATGCCTGAAGAGCTCCTATTAAGTTCTGATCTTCTGCTTCTATGTCCATTTCCTTCTCTAGAATGTGAGCTGAAGGAAGAGTACCATACCTATCCTATGCTCCCAGAATGCAGTACGGTACCTAGTAGATACACCAAGAGTATTTAGTGACACACACACAAAAAGGCAAAAATAAAGATATAAAAGAATTAAATTCATCACATATTCACAGAGCCTGATGATGCATGGCCTTACTCTGGCACTGAGAATAGTCTGAAAGACGACTAAATTAAGAAGGCAAGATCTTTTCCCAAGTATGTCAAAACATCAGCTTTAACATTTTGTGAAGAGTAAATGTATACATGACCATGGTGTGCAGCAGGCACCATCAGCACTCACACGGTCAGCTAAGGATCGGCTACCACTGAGTAGCTGGCATTTGACACCCAAGCCCAAGGTGACTAAATAAATGCATAGGTTGCCTAAATTGGGGGGCCATAGGTATGCTCTCACAATCTTTAGACTAGAATGTGCCAAGCCATGGTGGAATAGTACTCATCCTGTGGTGAGAACCAAGCTGGGGTACAAGGTTGTTTCATTTGTCCCTGAGGATATGTAGCCAACACAACTGCTTCCCAGAATGCAAGTTCACTTTGATATGTGTTCTTCTGAGCCCAGGAATTGGCTCCTAATTTAGCTTCTGTAAGTATCTCACGTGGGCTGATTTACAAATAAGCTGGTTATCCTAGAGAAAAGACAACCTTCAAAGCTCTGCCCTCTCACCACCACACCTGTACCTATACAAACATGCAGATGTAATAAGACACCCTTGAGCTGCCACCATGATGCAAAAGCCATGCCTCTACCAAGAACTGATGGGTTGGGGAAATGACCAAATTTTTATATTCCCTTTGTTGTAGCTCAAATGTTCATAAAGAACATGGGCCACCTCTGAAAGTCTTGGAACAGCTCCAGATCCATAGCTCTCTACTCTGGCTGGGTATCAGAATCACCGAGGAGCTTTTAAAATATACCCATGCCTGAGTCCCACCCTCAGAACGTCTAGTCCAATTGCTCTGTGATGAGGCACAATAGTTTATAAAGGCTCCTCAAGGATTCCAATGTGCATCTGAGGTTGATATTCAGAGTCCTAGCTCATGAGACCAGTAGCTTAACTACCAAAGTTTCCCTAGAGAGAAAGATACTGTCGGCTTCAGCATTGCAGCTGATTTTTTGGAAGCAGCCATTAGACGATGGTGAGAAAACTGCACACAAGGAAAAAAATTAGAGGACTTGAGCAGAAAAACACTAGCCTAGGGGCGCCTGGGTGGCACAGCGGTTGGGCGTCTGCCTTCGGCTCGGGGCGTGATCCCGGCGTTCTGGGATCGAGCCCCACATCGGGCTCCTCCGCTGTGAGCCTGCTTCTTCCTCTCCCACTCCCCCTGCTTGTGTTCCCTCTCTCACTGGCTGTCTCTATCTCTGTCAAATAAATAAATAAAATCTTAAAAAAAAAAAAAAAGAAAAAAGAAAAACACTAGCCTATAGCTGAGAAGTGTATGATGTATCCTTGCACCAACTCTTTTGCCCCAGAAACTATCTGCGATCTGCATTCCTTTACAATATTGTGCGATCCCTACTCCTGTGATTTGTTTGTTGTCATAATTCAATTCAACAAACAATAATGGAGCATTTATAATGTGCATTCATTCTTCTGGTCCAGATACAGAGAAGAATGAGTTTTAAAAATTGCATTTAGAACCCGAGAGTCTAGCAAGGGAAAAAGACACAAACAGTTTAACATGATGTGTTATTTGCTGAAATAGATATGAGTAGAAATGGGAAATGGGAGTTCCAAGTACAAAGGAGGGAGTGAATTAGATTAACCCTGTCACTCAGAGTAAAGGCCAAAGGCTTTACAATGGCGAGCCAAGCCCTTGATCGGGTATACTATTACCTCTCTGACCTCATCTCCTACTACATCCCTGTGGATTGTTCTAACCCACCTCCCTGTCCTCCACACAGAACTCTCCAGGCATTCTCCCAGCTTAGGGCCTTTGCTCAGGCGGTTCCTATACCTTGAATGCTCCTCTTCTAACAGCCACATAGTAACTCCTACACTAACCTCCCGTCTTTTCCAAAATGCTGTCATCCCAATGAGGCTTACCCTGCTGACCCTATTCGAAATTGAGACCCATCCATGCCTCAACCCACCCCTAGTACCTCAACCTAATTTCCCCTGCTCCACTATTTTCACTGTATATGTCACATTCCAGCTTAATACATGACTGACTTATTATGGTTATTATTAATTACCGGATTCTTGCATCAGAATATAAATTCAATAACTTCATGAATTGTTTGGCCCATCGATAAGTCTCAAGTGCCTAAAGCAGTGCCTGGCATAGGCTAGGCACTCAACACATTATGTTGAATTAATAAATAAGGATTTTAGCAAAATTTTCACCTAAGAGTAATTGGCTTCTTTCTTCTTTAAACAGAATCTAATTTGCTATTCTGTAGCCAGGGTCCTCCTAGGTTGGGACAGTTAATGATAGTCCACTGGACCTACAGTGCAGAGATGTTCTCCCCCAACTTCCGTGTGAGTACTGTCAGTCATTCATCTTTTAGTCTGTCTGCCAACAAATATTTATTCAGCAACTATTTTAAGCTACACGCTGGGGACTGTGAGCTTGTAAAACTCTGCCCTCAAAGGGCTCAATGCCTGATAAAAGAGAGGAAATCAACACACAAATTAGTGCAGTAAGAGGCAGGGTGTGCTGAGCTAGGGAAAGTGTACAGAGAGCATCGTGACTTTGGAGTCCTGAGAAGGTGCTTGAAGTATGACACCCAAGACCGAAACTCTAGCCATTCTAGCCGTGGGCAGCTCAGACGCAGGATGACACTAATCAGTTCATTTACCAAAGATGCGGTTTCTAATTTTGGCCTCTAATAACCTGTTCCCCTTCATGAAATGCCTGCCAAGGGAGTTGAGAGGTGTCATTAAGGTTTCTAAGCACACTGGAACTGACTTTTCGGATAACCTCTACCTACCAAATCAGGCATGAAAACCACTGAACAATGGTTAAGACACTTTCTACTTTCCTTTTTTCCCCGGGCTGTAAGGCATTTGATTATTTGTTCTCAGCCATATGCAGTTCAGGATATTTCAAGAGAGGCCTGTTAAACAGCAGTTTAGCAATTGGGCTACTTTTTTAAGGCTCACGCATGTCCTCACTGTAAATGTAAAACAGCTTGGATCAAGATGCATAATTGGTTCTACATGGAGGTGAGTGAATGATGCGTTCAAAGGAATAGAAGCCCTCAGACAAACAGTGTTAATCGGTCTCACCACTGAGCAGTTGGTGACAATAACAGAGTTAATTTTAAAGAAGGGGAAATTAAATAGTGGTTGCAATAGTGCTAGCCACTCTTAATTATTGTGATGGCAAATTATGAACAATTTCCTGTCACTTTCCCTTCTAAAGCAATTACTGATGTTTGCCTTATGGCTGAACTGTGCTGAAAACTCTCTAAGCAGGAGGCTGTCTGATTCAATGCTTTGTGGGCTCATATTCAGAAAACCATTTGGCCTGCAAAGTTGCTGGATTATCTGTAAACACAGTGAAAGGAGACAGTGATTGCATGAAGCAGAGGGAATGCTCCTGAATGTCAATAAGGCAAATGTCACGACAGGAACACAAAGCCAACATTCCATGTGACCTTTTAGATAGAAACCAATTTACTTTGGTACCATCTCAAACAGAAAATTATGGTGTAATTCCTCATGTCAATACATAATTTATTTTGTAATAAATAACTACCCGCATATTTATGGAGCGCCTTTCCCCTGGTTTTTATGATGCTCTCAGACACTCTCTCTCTCCACAGCACACACCGCTGTGGAATCACTGCAAAGCTTTCTGTTTTTAAGGCTGTTCTCTTCACTAAGCTTGGTGATGACTGAGGAAAACATTATAGGATTAAAAGCCACTTTCTAGCCCTGCAAAGAAATCTAAGTTATTTATTTTCTTATTTGCAAATTAGCTAACATCAAGTTGAAGGATTCGTGAGAACAAGTTTTTAAAAAAATCAGCGAGATGCAGCATTAAGCCTAGTCTAAAGCACATTTCCTAATAAAGGAAAGCCTCCGCATTTAAAGCCGCATAAAAATCAGGCAGTGAATCAACAAAGAAGGAGAATTCTGTCTCGCCCCGTGCCTCCACCCCTTTAATGCATCTGCTTCTTTGTGGGAGGTCTAAGGAATGAGGGCTGCCTCCCAAAGTCACCTCCTTCTCTGTCTTTATAATGCAAATGGAGTGAGTTCTCGAGAAGTTCTGCCCTTTCCCCTCCAGGTCAGCACTTTGAATCTCCCCCAGGCTGGTACTGACAGGAGACTCTCCCCAGCTGACAGCTGGTCACTGACCTAGCTGAAAGCAGTTGGTGGTCTTCCCTGAGCCTTGAGTCACAGGTCACCTCACCACTGGCCGAGCTATCACAGCACTCAGTTAGCGGTCTCCTTACACGACCTCTGTCAAGGACGAGAGAGGCGAAGGGAGCAGGGAGTGGCCTGTGGGCACTGCCAGCACACCCCCTCATTCATCAGGCTGAATCACATTGTTGGATAACCTAAGAGATTTCGGAACCTGAGTGGCTATGTTCTAGCATCTTCAACAATTTTCAGAAAAATGGGAAATAAGGGCAACCCACAAGACAGAAAATAAAGAAAGAGTGTATGTGCTGCTTACAGTCTGCTTTCATCTTTTTGGCTTCTAAATGTCTGTTTTTTTACCATTTTGGCATTAATGATTATAAACATTTGTTTACAATGTGGGTTCCATTCCTGGCTAACTTCCATAGCTTAATAACATAAAGTAGCAAATTTAATATGAGACACCACAATCATTCCTTTGTAGATTTATCCACCATGCCACACAATACACACGCGAATACACACACACCCCAAACCAAACCAAACAAACGCATTTCTTTGGCTTTGCAGGAGAGGCAGTGGCACGCAATGTGGACAAAATAAGGGCTCCGATTCAAAGACAACATATTGAGAAACAGAAATCAATACCCAGAGAAGGTTTTACATAGCACTCTTATTATTTTTAATGAGTTGCTGTATAGAATTACCACAAATGAATGGAGTCTAGGATTCTCTGAGGGCTAATTGGCCTCATTCCTCTAGCGTGCCAACAGAGTAGTTTCTGTTCCGTTGGGAAAACATATGCTAAAACCCAGATCAATGAATCAATAACAACATATTGGCCATCTAATAATAGGTGCCTAGCAGAAAGACTTCTGTGCATGTTTAGAAAAAATATTTTTGACTACGTAGTCATCCCCACATCCAAAATGCACTGTCCAAATAGATACTGAAAACACATTTCTGATACAATCTTCAGGGCTGTCAATTTACCCAGGGTAAATAGACTGAGTCTTTATGACTGTTTTGTTAAATAAGAACCAATCATGACATTTACTTCCTGGAAATTAAAGCTTTAAAAAGCCCCTGTCAAGTTATATAGGCAAAAAATGCATCTATGTGCCCTTTCTTCTAAGATTTTATAAAGAATAAGATTTAGGTGATATAGCATTTAACGGTGTAGTGTTATTTAAGGAAATAAATAAATTTAGCATCAGAGATTAATAAGATAAAACCAAATCCTTACACATCAAAGGTTTCATATTATTTTCACATGTTGGATTGGAAGGGAGGCTACAGGCTTTCCTATAGTCTTAATATTTGAAGGCTTACTTTTAGAAAATTATGGCTGACTCTTCTTCATCACTACTGAAGATACAATTAGATAGAACTGGCTTATGCTAACACGTGAGGAATTAGATGACTAACAGCCATCTGCACATAAATGACCTCAAAGACTATTTGGTTCAATTGTTGAACACGCACACGTGAAAAAACTGAGCCCCAGAAAGGCAAGGACTAACACAAAAGTATGCTACTAAAACAAACATGTATTATCTCATAGTTTCTGTGGGTCAGGAATAGGGTCTGTTTGTCTGGGTACCTCTGGATCAAGGTATCTCATGAGGTTGCAGGATAGCCAACATCACAATTTCACTTTCAATTGAACACGGGGCTGCTGAAGTGGAGGAGAGAAGAATGATCTACTTCCAAATCCACTCATGTGGTTGTTGGCAGACCTGGATTCGTTGTCACACAGGCTGCTATCTCACAAAATGGCAGGTTGCTTCCCCAGAGTGAGCTAAGAGACAGCAAAGAGAGTGCCCAATATGGAAGACACAGGTTTTTTCAATAACCTTTTTTATAAGATTGGAAGTGATATTTCTCCATTTTTGCTGTATACTCTTCATTAGAAGCAAGTCACTAATTTCAGCCCACGCTCAAGGGGAAGGAATTACACAAAGGCATGAATATGGCAAAGGAGAGATAGCTGCGGGACATTTTAGAGACAGCCTACCACAGCTACGACCACAAGTCATGTCTTATTTCAAAACCAGAGTTCTTTCCACTACCCTATGCTGAATTGTAATGGATAATTTCCTGTTATTAAAGGTTCCTAAACATTGTGCAGGGTATTTTAGAAGGCTGTAGCATCTCCATTTCTGAATGACTTTTATAATAGGACATTCTTCCACCTATTTGAGAAGGTTCAATTTTAATGTCTCTGGAAGATAAGAAGTACAGTGTATATAGTGTGGTATAGACAGGGGTTTGAGTAGCTATCTAACTGAGTAACTAGGTGAGAGAACTAATATTGCTTTCTAGGCCTACTTTCTTTACCTCCAAAAGTTAGAAATGGGACTAAATTTCTAGATTCGCTTCACACTACAGCAAGTAAGATGTCTCCAATTCTGCTACCGCTTTGAAAAAAAAAAAAAGACTCTCATATTAGTCATCTTTAGGCTTAACCCCAGATATAAGTAAATTAAATGACTATCCCCAGGATTTTACATAAAGGCAACCCCCCCCAAAAAAAAACAGTTCTGCACCACAATATTTTTCTCTCTAGCTTGAATTTCTATATTAGATACTCTTTTCTATTTGTTATTAAAAGCTTCTGCTAAAATGAAAATGTGTTATCTGGAACAACAAATTAAACTATCATCCTAAATTAATTTTAACTGAATTTGTTTTTCTTGTTAACTAACATATCAACTGGCAAGGATCCAGAGAATGGAGTTTTAATGATAATGGATTTTTTTTCCAAAAGGGTTTTAAGTTTTGGAAAGACAGACTTAGAGGAAGCCGTGTATTAGGGAGTGAGGAGTGGTGAATATCAAAGGTAAATATAAAGGCACATAAGATGATGAAGACAAATCTAGAGGTAGTAAAACTACCAATATAGGCAGACTTCTGAGAACACCACAGCACTTCCATCCCTCTAAGTGGAAGGTCCCCATATTCACAACTTCTCATTACCAAAATGCTCTTCTTCTAGGCCTCAGATACCCACTCTCACTGTCACCCCTTGGATGTTGTTTAACCTCTCTATCTATAGTCCATCAACTCATTTTCCCCACTCCTTACTCTCTAGGCATACAATCCCTCTTGCCTTACTTCCATTCGTCTTCATTTTAGATCCTAAGATTGATTTACAAAGTACTCTCTTGCACTTCTTTCAACTCTCCATCTCTCTCTATATCATCACACTCACCAAAACAAAACAAAACAAAACCCAACTCCAAATGAGCCCAACTGTCTAACTTGTCCACACCTACACCTGTAGAGTTGACTGACACTATAGGAGAAAAAAAAAAAAAACCTGGACATTTTAGCTTCACTATAAATTCACAATGACCATAATCAACAATCATTCCTACCAAGCCAGCCAATTTGCTGCACCTCTGGACCCTCCAAACCCCCTTCTAGTCTTAGGAACTTTGAATATGCAGGTCTCTCTCCCTAGAACTTGCCCAACTTTGGCAACAACTTTCACACTTCAAATTTCAGTTTGAACATCACTATCTGAGAAAGGGTTTCCCTGACTCTATGTATACACCATTTAGTTTAAATTTTTTATAGCATTGTTTATGCTCCTTATCATACTTATTCACAATTAGTAATTACATATTTGCTTGTTTGTTATCTACTTATCATTTGTGTTTCACTCTAGACTATAAACTTCATGGAAGCTTAGGACTATGATTTGTTGACCAGGTATACTCTGCACATTGGTTAGGACATAGTAGATGTTCAGTAAATACTTGTTGTGTGAATGAACAAATTAATGCACAGTCTTTATCTTTTTGGCCAGGAGTGGCCCTATCTCCCTGTCTTCAGAATTCTTGAAGCTTCTCTCCTTCCATTTGTTTCTTTATTCAATCAGTATTCTTTTAAACATAGAGATTACTAATGGAAATGCTGGCACAGACTTTGCTTCAGTAGCATAAATGGCATCGGTAGTTAACATGGATCCCACTGTTGCCAGTGGCAACAATTAAATTAAGTATATAAAACCTGACACAAGAGCTGCAGCATCCATTCAGTAAAATAACCAATCAGCCTTCAGCAAACATAATACTGACCTGTGACTGTGCTTTTAGTACATGAGCAAGCACTGAGCATTGATCTGCCCAAGACAAGGTATTAACAGAGCTCCTGACTCCTATTTCCATTGTTGCTTAAAAGGGCTGCCTAATTAATTGATTTATTGAATCTTTACCAATGCATTTGTTCCTTGGTAAGCTAATGAAAAAAGCAAAGGAACTACTTTTGTAAAAAACAAGAAAGGGGTTGTCGAGGTCCTGTTTTATGCTATGTATCAATGTAAATAAAAGTATAGTTGACATGGTTATTGACTGCATAATGCCAAGGGATAGACATGCACACACCTGGAGGTCTGTGTGTTAAGAGAATGGCATTTTATCTGAACCAGCTGACTATTCTCACCCCTTATATGCCATCACTCTCTCCTGACCTCACTGGCAGCATTCACTTAATAAAAGCAAAGACCCAGTACAATAAGTACACTTCTAGAAAGGTAGGTCAGTCTAGGAAATACAGCAGCTAGCATAGGTATAATCCTCCACAGCTAACACACACTGCCTGATACCTTACCTCATCTAATGGTCACCAAAAAATTTCCTATGTATACATTATTAATCCTATTTTGCAGATGAGGAACTTGAGTCTCAAGGAGTGGTACCCACTTAATTTTACACAGCTAGGAAGCCCAAGCCAACACTCTCTGAGTCCAAAATCTGTAATACAGTTGAGTAACTCAAGCATGAAAATAAACAGGCCTAAGCTAAAGCAATAGACATAGAAATAGAAACAAAGATAAAGGGACTAGACTTGAGAGAAATTCATAGAATTATAGGAATTGCGACTGATTTAAGGTAGAGTGAGGGGAAAGTGGTTTCTGACCCAGGTAAATAGATAGACAGCAATGTCATTCCCCAAAATAAAGAGGAAGGAAGAACATATTTAGGCAGGTGGGGAGTAGAGGAGAAGGGGAAAGATAAAGAGACACATTTAGGTTGGAAGATTTGAACAGGGGATGTTTCTGGTATGTGGTTGTGGAAGCAGGGTTACAAGCATGAGTCTAGCTAATAAGAAAGGTATCAATAAGGAGATCAACAATGTATACCGTTGCTGTCAGGGAATGAAGTAAGATTTGACTGAGTTTTCGTTGGAATTTGCAACTAGGAGTTTACTGATCACCTGGAAGAAAGGAATTTCACTAACTTAGAGATGCAGTCCGGTTATGGTAAAACAAAGAGGTTAGTACCAGGAAGGCAGACTAATTTTCCAACATTTTTGGCTATAAAGAGAAAATATACTGAATGTGTAACATCTAGAAAGAAACGTAAGGCTAAAAGAATCATGCCTTGTTTTTTTAACTCTTGACTCCAAAATAAATTGGGAGTTCCACAAAAGCTATAAAAATAGCACAAAGTATTCCCACATACTCTTCACCCAGATTCTCTCAGTATTAACTTCTTATATTTGCTTTATCATATGTGTGTGTATTTAAGATTTCAGCACAATATAAGAGTATATTGCAGACATGATTCCCCTTTAATCCCAATATCCTAAATATTTCAGTATATGTTTACTAAAAGACAATAACATTCTATTACATAATCACCATACAACTATCAAAATCAGGACATTAACACTAATACAGCTCTGATGAGAGTGACATCAGCAAAACAGTGGCATAGGAATTCTAGCATTTGTAGTTCCTAGAAGCATCAATTTGAGCAACTATCTGCATGCAAAAGTATCTCACAAGAGTGAAGGACTCCAGGTGAGTGATTACAGCACCTCGGTGAAGCACAGAAATAAGAAAAGATGCACTGACGAAGGTAAGGAAACATAGCTTCACATTACCTCAAAACCTTTCCCCAAGCACAGGCACCCAGTGCAGAGAGGGACACCCTCCTTGTGGGAGGAGAATGGAGTGAGCATTCAACTTCACCATGGACTTCAGAGCCAGCCCACCCCAGCATCACCCTGACTCCCATGGCCCCAGGTGGCTTCACGGCCCCAAGCACATAATCAGTCCCTGTGAACCCGGGCTCAAGGTAAACAGCCATGGACCCAGGCCCCAGAACTAAGCTGACTCCTGAAGACCAAGGCTTTTGATCCACTCCAGCACCAGGCTGGCTCCTGTGGCCCCAGATCCCCAACCCACCTCAGCACCATGCCAGTCCTGCAGCCCTAGGCTCAGGGGTAGCTGCCATAGATCTAGACAACTGGCCCACCCCACTGTCAGAATGGTTCCCACAGACCCTCTCTGTAGGCCAGTTCCTGAGGCCTCAGGTTGCAGGCCAACTCCCAAAGCCCAGGCTCCAGTATCACCCTAGCTCCAGGCCAGTTCCCATGGCCCCAGATTCTAGGCAGGCTACCACAATAACAGGCCCATCCCAGAATCTCTGGACTAGCTAACTGATGAAGGCTTTTGTCTGCCAAAGCCAGTCTTCAAAGACCAAACGAGGAGCCTACTTTCTCAACTACGCATACACCAATGCAAAATCACAACGATCATGAACAGTCAAGGAAACCTTGATGATGACATCATCAAAGGAAACTAATAAAACTCCAATAATTGACCATAAACAAATAGAAATCTATTTCTATTGTGTCCGACAAAAGTTTTAGGATAATCCCCTTAAAGAAATTTAGTGAACTACAAGAAAACACAAATAGATAAATAAATGACATTAGGAAAACAATTCAAGAACAAAAGGATAACTTCAACAAAGAAACAGAAACCATTAAAAACAAAACAAAACAAAAAACCAGAAATCCTAGAGTTGAACAATACAAGGACTGCATTGAAGAATGGGGAAAAAAAGAGCTTCAAGGACAAACTCAGCAAAGCAGAAGAAAGGATTAGTGAACTGTAAGACTGGTCATTTGCACTCATTAAATGACCCAAAAGAAAAAAAGAAAAGGGAGCAAAAAAGGAAAAAGAATTTTAAGAGTTTATAAAAGCTTGCATAAAGCATGGGATACCACCAAAAGAAACAATCTACACATTATTCAGAGTTCCAGAAAGAGAACAGAGGGAGGAAGGAGCAGAAATTTACTTAAAGGAATAATGGCTGAGAACTTCTAAAATACGGGGAGAGATCTGGATACCCAAGTCCATAAAGCTCATAGGTCGTTTAACAAAATCAACTTAAAGAGAACCTCTCTGAGACACATTCAAGTTCATGAAGCTAATAAGTTACCCCAAAATTTCAACCCAAAATGATCTTCCCCAAAACACATTATATTAGCACTGTCTAAAATCAAAACACTCAAAAATAGCAAATGAAAAACAAATTCTCTCATAGAAGAGAACCCATTTAAGGCTATCAGCAGATTTCTCAGTAGAAACCTTGAAGGCCAGGAAAGAGTCAGATGATATAGTCAAAGTGCTGACAGGAAAAACAAAACAAAACAAAACAAAAAAAACAATCTGCCAATCTGGCAAAGCTGTCATTCAGGAATAAAGAGAGATAAAGATATTCCTAAACAAACAAAATTGAGAGAACTCATCATTCCCAGGCATGCCTTACAAGAAATGCTAAAAGGAGTTCTTTAAGCTGAAATGAAAGGATGCTAATTAGTAACATGAAAAAAATAAAAATATAAAACATAACAGTAAAGGTAAGTATATAGTCAAATTCAGAATACTCTAATACTTATAAAATAGTGGTTTGTTAATCACTTAACTATAGTATAAAAGTTTAAAGGATAAAAGTATTAAAAATAACTATAGTTACAGTAATTCAATAATGGATACACAATATGAAATGTGTTAAACTGTGACAGCAAACATGAAATATGGGGAAAGGAGAGCAAAAAGGTAGAGGTTTGTATGCAATCAAAGTTAAGTTATTATCAGCTTAAAATATGTTATTACATCTGTAAAATGTTTTATGTAAGCCTCATGGTAACCAAAAAGCAAAACCCTATAGTAAGTACACAAAAGATAAACAGAAGGAAATCAAAGCATACCACTATGGAAAATAATCAATTCAGAAAGAAAGACAGCAAAAGAGGAAGAAAGGAACAAGGGAAATACAAGACAGAAAATACAACGGCATTAGTAGGGTTTTTTTCCTATCAACAACAATTTTAAATGTAAATGGTTTAAATTCTCCAGTCCAAAGGCCTAGAGATCCTGAATAGCCAAAGAAGTCCTGTGAAAGAAAAACAAAGCAAGAGGCACCATACTTCCTGATTCAAGCTATACTACAAAGCTACAGTCATCAAAACAGTATGGTACTGGCATAAAAACAGACACACAGACCAACAGAACAGAATTGAGGGTCAGAAATAAAGCCATGTGTATATGATCAGCTAACATGTGACAAGGGAGCAAAAAATATTAACTGAGGAAAGAATAGTCTCTTCAATAAATGGTGCAAAGAAAACTGTATATTCACATGCAAATGAATAAAATTGGACCCCTATCTTACACCACTCATAAAAATTAACTCAAAATTTAGAACTTAAATATAAACTCAAAACTGTAAAACCTTAGAAGAAAACATACAGGAAAAGCTCC
This sequence comes from Ursus americanus, assembly GCF_024610735.1. Taxonomy (NCBI): domain Eukaryota; kingdom Metazoa; phylum Chordata; class Mammalia; order Carnivora; family Ursidae; genus Ursus; species Ursus americanus. The sequence goes on from NC_142137.1 coordinate 22,252,274, forward strand.
TTTAACTGGTCTTGGCAATGATTTTTTGGATATGACACCTAAAGCACAAGAAACAAAAGCAAAAATAAGCAAGTGAGACTACATCAAACCAAAAAGGTTCTGCACAGCAAAGGAAATAATCAACAAAATAAAAAGGCAACCAGTGAAATGAAAGAAATTATTTGCAAACCATATATACAATATGGGGTTAATATCCTAAATATATAATGAACTCACACAACTCAATAGCAATCATCATCATCATCATCATCATCATCGCCATCCAATTTAAAATAAGCAAAGGACCTGAACAGTCATTTCTCCAAAGAAAATCTAGAAATTGCCAACAGGTACATGAAAATGTGCTCAATATCATTAATCAAGGAAATGGAAATCAAAACCACAATAGGATATTACCTCACACCTGCTAGAATAGCCATGGTCAAAACACAAGAGATGACAAGTGTTAGCAAGGATATGGAGAAAAGAAACACTTGTGTGCTGTTGGTGGGAACGTCAATTGGTTCAAGCTACTTTTGGAAAACAGTATGGAGGTTCTTTTAAAATTTTTAATAGAACTACCACATCATACAGCAATTTCACTTCTGGGTATATATCCAAATAAAATGAAATCACTATCTCTCTTTTTTTTTTTTTTTAAGATTTTATTTATTTATTTGACACAGAGAGAGATAGCCAGTGAGAGAGGGAACACAAGCAGGGGGAGTGGGAGAGGAAGAAGCAGGCTCCCAGCAGAGGAGCCTGATGCGGGGCTCGATCCCAGAACACCGGGATCACGCCCTGAGCCGAAGGCAGACACTTAACGACTGAGCCACCCAGGCGCCCCTGAAATCACTATCTCAAAGAGATATCTGAACCCCTATGTTCACTGCAGCATTATTCACAATAGCCAAGGCATGGAAACAACTTAAGAATCCATCAACAGATGAATGGATAAAAAATATATCATTTTTTTCTTTATTATCACTTTTTATATATCCATTCAAATGTGAATATACAAAGGAATATTATTCAACCTTTAAAAGGAAGGAAATGCTGCCATTTGTGATAACATGGATAATCTTGGAGGGCATTCTGTTAAGTGAAATAAGTCAAACAGAGGTAGACAAATACTGTATAGTCGCACGTACACACGGAATGTTTTAAAAAAAAAAAAAAAACTAAGCTCACGGATACAGAGAACAGATTGGTGGTTGCCAGAGGCAGGGGGTAGGTGAGATGGGTGAAGGTGGTCAAAAGGTACAAACTTCCAGTTATAAAACAAATAAGTCTTGGGGATGTGATGTACAGCATAGTGACTATAGTTAGTAATTCTGCATTGGTTCTTTAGAAGCTGCTAAGAAAGTAGATCTTAAATGTTCTCATCACAAGAAAAAAAAATGTATAACTACTGTTGACCAATGTTAACTAGAATTATTGTGGCAATCATTTCACACAGTAAACAAATATTGAATCATTATATTGTACATCTGATGTAATATTTATATGTCAATTCTACCTCAATGTAAAAAAAAGAAATCGTGCCATTTGTGATAATACGGATGAATTTAGGGATATTATGCTAAGTGAAGTCAGACAGGCAAAGACAAACAGTGTATGTTTTCACTTATTTGTGAAATCTAAACAAATTGTACACAAACAGAGGGTAGAGTAGTTGCCAGGGCTCAGGGTGGAAGAAAGAGGGAGATTTTGGTCAAAGGTTATAAACATCCAATAATAAGATCACTAAATTCCGGGGATCTAAATGTACAACATGGTGACTGTAACTAACAATATTATACTTGAAAGTTGTGAAAAGAACAACTTAAATCTTAAATATCATCACCACAAAAAAAGTTAGCAATGTGAGAGAATGGAACTGTTAACTAATCTTATTGTAATCATCATTTCTCAATACACACATGTATCAAATCATCACATTGTATACCCTGAACTTACATAAGTTGTACGTCAATAATATCTCAGTAAAGTTGGGGGGAAAAAAACCACTAATACAATATTATTATCTAATCAACAGGCCTCATGCAAATTTTCTCAATTATCTCACTTAATGACCTTTCAGCAAAAGAAATAGAGTCCAGGCTCCAATCTAAAATCACATGCTGCTTTTCATTAGTTGTCATGTCTCTTTATTCTCCTTTATTTTGGAAGCTCCACATTCCTTCTCTTTCATGACCTTGATATTTTTGAAGACTGGAGACCATTTATTTTTGTAGACCATTACTTGTTTAGGTTTGTCTAAGATTTCCTCACAATTAGATGCAGGTCATGTGTTTTTTACAGAAAGACCACAAAAATGAGGTTGTGTCCTTCTTATGGCATCCTATTAGAAAATGCAGACATCTATTTTTCCCATTGCTGGAGATGTTAACTGTGATCATTTAATTAAGGAGGTGTCTGCCAGTTTCCTTCTCTGTAAAGTTTATAATTTAGTCTGTAAAACTCTGTAAAGTTACTAATTAATCTTTTTATGATTAACAAACATCTTCTGGGAAAATTCTTTGAGACTAGGTAAATACCCTCTTACTTCTAAAAACATTTGCCTGGTAGTTTTTACATCCATAGATGATCCTTACCTGAAACAATATAGAAGCTGCCAAATTATGATTTTCTAATTCAATTTTTCTTCTATTTTTCAACATGCAAGGAAGAGCTTTTCTTCCACTATTTTTCCATTTTTTAGGTATTTATTTACATCAGTCTGAACTCATGGCTTTCTTACTTTATTCTACACATTACTCTCATTATTTACTTTGATGCTCAAATTTACCAGATTTGACCAGTAGGAGCCAAGAGAAAGAAATGTTTCCTAAGGGACCCAGGAGGGATGAAGGATTGTTAAGAGAACTGGTACAGTCCATCATCACTGATGAGCCGAGATACCTGAGAACAGAGGTAGTGATATCAGAGCACAGGTGGAAGGATAATTGCAGGAGAAGAGATTACTCATCCACTAAACTCATAGGAAAGACAGAAAAAAGAAAATTGATGGCAGTACTCAAGAAGTTGAGAAGTTTATGATAACCTCTGCATCTTCTGGGAAGCAGGCAGTGAAACACTCACTAGAAGTGAAGAGGATGTGGGAGGACATAGAGCCTAATGAGAGCCTAATGAAACTGACAGTTTGTGTGACAGCGTTATGGAGAATGGAAAGGCAGATGACTAGCAACACATAAGGGAACTGGTGGTCCTTGCAGAGGTCTTATTGTCTTCACCGTCCCCAATCTATAGAGTTGCCTAGATCTGTTAGAACTGTTCCTGCACCTCTGCCTCCCCCCTCCATACTGCCCAACAGCCAAGTTGTAAAACCAATTGCATTCTACACAGTTAAAATATTTTAGGTGAGTAAAACAAAAGCATGAAGGGGATAGGTAAGGGAGTAAAAAATTTTTTTACTAATGTAATTATAGCAATGGGATTGTGTCATCTGCTCCGGGTAGAAATGGTGATTAAAAAAAAAAAGCTGATGATGAACAAAAATTGGAGGGTCAAAGTCCCGGGAGTTCAGTGAGGTTTGAGAAGAGGCAGAGAGGAGGAATGGAATTGAGATGGTGAATGACAGAGGTTAGGCTCAAAAAAATGGGACACTGGAGTTAAAACAGAGGGATAGCATTTCTAGGCAACGGCAATGTCTTCTCATCTAGTACATGGCATGTCAAACCTCACAGCTGGTCCAGCAAGAAAAGAAGATGTAATACTTCACTGACACAGAGGTAGCAGCTATCAAACCCCTATGCTCTAGAACTCAGCCAACAACCATAAGGTGAGCAAAAAATGCCTCTGAGCAACAATAAAACTAGATGAGAATTTGTGCACAACACTCATACTGTTTCCCTGAGTGGTCTTGAAGTACTAGCTTCTGTTTGGAGAATATTCTAACAAAGTGGAGTTTCTGCCATGGTGGCAAACTAGAAGGATCTAGAGAGGTGAGCTGAGGGAGGAAAGTGCTACAGACTGTCACATTTTATCACCCTGATAGCAAAAATGAAATGACAGCTGAGAGTGTTGACACCTATCTCCATGTCACCTGTGGTGACTCTAGAGACATGCATCATGTAGGTGTTTTCAGGGTGAGAGGCTGTCAAGACTAGGCATCAACATACTGAGCTGTAGGTAGTAACTTCATGGAAGCCCAAAACTATCTCTCCCTCCTCCAGTCCACAAGAGCATGAAACCCTGGCCCTGCCTATGATGAAATCTTGCCAGAATACAGCAGAACCCAGCAGGGGAGATTTAGTCCTGACTCCAAGAGCCCCCTTAACCAGATCTCAGTTTCTGCCTCCCAGACAGGTTCTCCCAAGATTATATTATGTGTTATACACATTGTCTCATTTCTCTTCTCAGTCTCGGACCTTCAGTTTTAATCCACATAGGAGAAAAGATTTTTTTTAAAGTATTGGAAAGCAAATATAGGAATCTGAAAAGTATACCAACATGGTTTGGCTGAGTGAGGAGGCAAAGATCCCTCACCGAGCACTGACACCTGAAAAATAATCTTACTAAAGCAAGAATATGATCATTTGTCTCCACTGCTGGTCCTGAGCTATCTAGAAATGATTAAACCACGCCGAGTGTATTCTGTTAGCATACTCCGTTAGTACTCTTGAAAATATGCACTATTTTTTTTAAAGTTTCTATATTCAGGAGTAAGATAGAAAAAATATTTAAAGGAGATAAATTTTAGTTATTTGTAATACTCACCTCTGCAGAACACTGTGACTCTCCTTTAGATCAAACAGAAAAGTAGACAGAAAGACGGAGTTCAATGTAATGTTTATTGGACATTTTCCATCATACAAATACTAAGCCAGGTTCTTAATATGTCTCATTTCTTATAATTCTTATAAAAACCATAGTGCTATAGTGTTCCCAATTTAACAGCTGAGAAACTGAAGCTTTGAAAAGGTTAATCGGTTAGTCTGCTTAAAAATGGCAAAGATAGGATTCAAACCCAAGCTCTCTGGCCCTAGAAGTTGTTTCCTTAATGACTCCATTACTGCAACAAACTTCCTTTAAAAAAAAAAAAAAAAGAAAGAAAGAAAAGAAAAGAAAAAAGAATCCATCACAGGTAAATTCTAAGATAAATAAGAACTTGTGTATTTTTGTTAATGCTTTTCACCCCAAATATATTAATAAGTTTGGTATATACAACTTCAGTCTAAATATTATACACCGAGGTAACTGCATATACAAGATGGCCAAAAAATATGACATTGTTTATAGCTGTGATATTTTTGTAGTTGCAAAGTATTTTATAATTCTTTAGGAAAACTGTATTAGTAGATGATATGTCATAATCATTGATGATGTAAAAGGTATTAGAGCAACATACCTATTTCCTTGGCATGAACAAGATTAAGTCCTTGATGCATTGATTCAATGGTTAAGCTTAGCAAAAAATGCACAATCAAAAATGGTGTAGAGAAGATCTTTATTACCACTTTTGGAAAACAGCCCACCAAGGTCTTTGTGAAAAAAAAAAAATGGAATGGAAACAAAATTCTAATTCACTGAGGTTTAATTTTTTATATTACTTCATATTAATTAAAAGATGAGACACCATGAATGATTTGGGCTCAAAGAGACAGCTACTGGCCATTTTTTATGCTATATCCATGTCCTGTTTACCAGAATAGGATTTCTGTCCTTTTCTCCTTTACAAAACTCTACAGCCCTCTAAAATGCAGAGCCACAGAAACTCCTGTGCAGAAACCTGATATTATTCAGTATCTTCTCCAAAATTCTTCTAGTTCAATCTCATTTTTGTATTGTAACATTTCTAATATTCTAATCCCAGCTTTTGTAATAATCAGTATAAATTTGCCAAGCTAGAGCACAGAGTAGCTTTCAACTATGGAGAAACATCAATGAACCAAGAAAATTCATTTCACATGTGGGTCAAATGTCACGGAACATGGGATAGATTACCGGATTATTAGATTGGGGAAGGGGGGGGATGGGTGTCATATTACCCAGATCCAAAAGTCCTTTTGAGAAAGCTGCTTGATAAGGTAAAAAGCCTTGGCTAAAACAATGGCTCCATTTTCCTGATGCCAGAACAATTCTACAGTTCAGAAGTATCAGTAATTAACAGCCAAATCAACTGTTGCGGATAGCTTAGGTATATGAAAAAGATAGTTGTATTTGCCACACAGAAACTGATTATTCTGGTGTTAAATGAATGACACCATTGGTATTACACAGGATTTTATATTTGATTTTCATTTACAAGGCATTTCAGAGGGGTGGGGGAGGTGCCCATGTCTGTATGCACTGCATATTTTAATAGATGATCATGGTACTATTTAAAGCTAATTTTTCTAAGCCTCAGATTTAATCTTAGCATTTTTAAGGAAATTATAATGACCGATGAAATCTCAAACCCGGAAAGCAGTTTGCTGGTTTGTCACAGGAAGCTGTCTTAGAGCAACACCTAGTGGCTCCTTGGCCTCTTCAGATGAACACTCTGGAATCAGGAAGAAGCAGTTAAAAAAAAAAAAAAAAATGCTTCCTTTTAAGAAATTTTAAATAAGATGTAGATATTTAGGATAATGAACGTTCTCTGCTTTTTCATGCCTGTTTAAAGTTCTGTTTAATTTCTACTTGGTACAAGCTTCACTCAAAATGCTGACTTCTATCAATCTGGTGATTCTATCACATGGTTACAAAGACTCTACTTGGTTGCAATAACCAAAGAAGCACAGATATCTTGTACAAAGAAGCATAGATATCTTGTACAAAGACATTATTCTATGACGAAAAATAACTCCATGGAAAGCTGTTAGTAAAAAGAGGCTAACTATAAATTTCAAATAACATATGTAACTGCTACAGAAAGATTTAGTAAGGCTTTTTTTTTAATCACTAAAAATCATGAGGTTAATTTGAGCCAACATATTTTTATACATGGATCTTTGGAAATTATCGTGCTCGTTTTATGTATTTTGCAGGAGGATTCAGAAACAAGCCTTATAATTCTGTGAGAATCTTTTACCCTTCAGAATGTGGTGGTGAGTTAACAATCCCTTTTTGTCAGGTGTGATATTGAAATCCCTTCACCTCTTCCAATAATATAATCACAAATGGGGAAATTCTACCGTAATCATTTGCAGTGCCTGTGGAGGTCTGCAAGATCACAATCTTCAAATTGATTCAAGAAATGTTGACATTTATACCATTCCCTGGTCATGTTATAATCATTGTCAGCAGCATGAATTTGTGAGGTTTTTATTTTATGTTCTTGTCAAAGTCTCTGTCGCAGAAATGAGACTGAAAAAGTTTAATGCTTTATGTGCTCGCTGAGAGATGATAATAACCCCGGCTTCTCTGACCTCCTCGGTGTTTCAAAATTTAGTGGCTGGTTAGTTCTCCTCACTCCTTTTGCAGCCTCAGCAGCCTGAGAAGCCAAATCACCAACCAATCGAAATGCAGAGTATAAAAATGGTTCAGAGCCTTCTCTCCTGCTAGAAACCAGGCTCACAGCACCACCATCTCTGATCTCTCCATAGGAAGGAGTGCTATGTTAGGCATGAATTTCAACCTTCCCTGATGGCACTTTAAATAAATGGATGGCAAGCAACACTAGGACCTCTAGCAAAAACATTAAAATGTTCGATGGGCTTCACAATCAAAATAACTGATGTTAAAACCAGAGGTGTTCAAAAACAAGTACAGTGACGAAGTGTGTATCACTAAAATTCACTACAGTACCTTACAACGTGTGGCCCGGCCAGAGGTGCTTTCCGTCTCTCTTCGCACACGTCAGTTGTTTTGTTCGACTTCTGTATCCCTAGAATATCAATGCCAGAATCGTGGATTTAGCATTTGGACAAATGGAGTAACTGGAGAGATTCAGCTTTACTTTAGCATATTCTGCTCAAAGGCACTACTGGCATCATTAAGGAATTCCTATCGGAATATTTTGTACTTTCCAACATCATCCTATTACCTTTAAATACAGAAAAGGGAAGTTTCTATTCCAAGGATTTTTCCATCCAGGACCGCAGGTCAACGCCCTTTGCCCTACCTAAATCTATCTCATCACACTGACCTGGGGGCGTCCTTTTCACCCTGTCATAGCCCCGATTTCAGGCTAAAAACAGGTGAGTATATTCTATTAGTCTACCAAAAAAAAAAAAGAAAAAAAATCAAAAACAATTTCAGGAAGTATAACAAAAAATTCAGAATTTTCCAGAAATTCTTTTGTTAAGTAGGATGAGTCATTAGTTTAACTACATAAAAACAGAAATCAAGATTTTGTTTTCACAGTTGATGACACTGTAGGGGTCATTTGGCTGCTGCCCCCTATCTGCCTTCTACTTTCTGTACAAGATACATTTGCCTTTATACCAATATATTTTTGAATATAGTTAGTTGTGACTCAGATATGAAAGCATTTTGATTGTAATGTAAGTCTAACTGGTAAATAATCTGAGTTTCATTCTCACTTGCTACAGCCTAGAAATTGTACACTTCTTGCTATCATTTTCATCCATGTATACCTCAGCATTTGATTTGTGAGTTTAAAAAATAAGGTGTCAGTACAACTGGAATGTTCATATCCTTATTCCACACAAACTACTTAGAATCAGTGTCAATACCGGGGTACAATACAAGATGATGTTCTAAGATTAATTCCCTATACTCTGGAATAATATGTATATATTGAGAGAAATAAGCCTGCTTAAAAGATCCAAATGAGTTTAGTATTCTGCATTTAGAGAAGCGCTAGTAAAATAGCTAAAAGAAACACCAAATGGTCCTAAAAAAACATCTATTGAATTCATACTCTCCAGGCAATGCTTTCTAAAATGTAGAATTTCATCAGTTCTGAATTGAAAAGATTGATCTGCTTGTCATGTTGAATAGACTCTAAAAGTAGTTTAAGCAACAATTGACCCTGAGCACAGAATCAGCCGAGTCTTCTGGGCTTCGGGCTGAAGGCAGCTCCAGATTTCTAGGATAACTGAAATTGTCTCTGTTGTGAAAAACGGCAAAGCAGCTCACAACATACTGAAATGCTCAAGAGGATTTTCATAATTACAGCTAAGAGAAATGAGATTTACTGGAAGCTGCATTTACATCAGTATGGCTGTGTCTTTCCTCACAATTCCTCATGCTTAAAAAAAAAATCAATTCTATCCACTTTTCATAATTCCATTTGCTTCCTTTTTTTTTCTTCTGAATACCAGACACTACATTTAAGCCATATTACAAAAGGCAACTGTGAATTTTTTTTGTGATTAATCTATTTCTGCTACTGACTTGTAATTTTTGTCAGATATTTCACACTCCACTCATCAAAAAAGACAAGAATATGCTAGAATTCACATGCTTTAGCCACTGATAAAATGTACAGGTGAGATTCAAAGGAGAACAACAGGTAAAACAATAATGATAGAATAATGCAAAAATGCATTCTCTAAATGAAGAATACTCCACACGAGCTATAGAAAAGATGCGAGCAAAATACTAAAATGTACCATCATGATATGTCAATAAATGTTACGTTAAGAACATAACACACTGTTATATTCCTTTATATTAATAACTCATATTCCTCTTTGTCTGGTCAAGGACCAGTTTCCTCATTCTGTTCTTTTAGCTCCTTATAAAGGGCCTTACTTGTCTTCCAGTTGAGCTACCTGGGTGAAGGGAGAGGGAGAAGGAAGCAGGCAGCCGTTGTGTAGCTGACACACCCATCACCGCTGACCTGCTGGCTCACCTGGTGGGTGTGCAGCAAGATCCAGGCTTGCACCTGATCACCTTCCCTGGATCCTCCTTCAGCTTCTCTGACTCCTGGGCCAGGTGTGTGGGTTTAACTTCATGATAAAGGCCCAGCTTCTGCAGGACCCACTCGTCACTAAGGTCAGAGGCAACAAGAGCAAACAAGGGATTCCAGCTCATGTCTGTGGGTTCCTGCCTGTTCGCCAACTTCCCTTCCAAACTGCCCACTGTGCGGACTTGGAGCCCCAGCATCAGATGTGGAGACAACGGCCTTTCAGAGACTGTTTAACCAGTCCCACAATCTTGTCAGCCGGTTCCCTGTAACAAACAGACATAAAAAATTTTAAATACAGACACACACACACACACACACACACACACACACACACATACAGTATTTATTTATAATATATGGATATGTGTTATACATACACATACAGATTTATATAGTCTGTTTCTGTGGTTAAACCCTGAGTAATACAGAATTTGGTTTTAAGAAACAAGTGTTTGAAAAACCTCATCCAGATAATGGGTATTTGTTGTTGAATATTTTAGTGACATTTAAATCTTGGAATAACTTCATGTTCACACTGAATAGGATTCCTGAGGTTTTCAAGATTGGCTCTTTTCACATTAACTAAGACCCCAGGAGTCAAGTTATAGTCATGATCCAAGGACTGGCGCACTAATGTTTGAACATACGTGATTTTTAAAGGAAAAGGAGGCTTTGGAGAATGCCCAAGCACAGAATGGAGATTACCCTGACAAGGACAGAAACTGGCCAGGAGTGGATGGTAGGTCTACCCTTGTGGTAGTTGGTACTGGAGATCAGTTTAAGCAAGAAAAATTGCAGTTGACTGAGTCTTTTATTCTGTGCTCTTTTAGTGCCTTATATAGTAATTAGGTTGTAAATATTAGAAGATGAAGCAAATGCCACCATCTAGTAAAAAGTTACAGAAAACACAGGAGAAGATAAATCTACATTTTCAACACACTGCTTTGGATATGAATAATTGTTATTTTTCCTTCAGAGCACAGCAGATTGGTTCATTTTTATAAGTATCAGTTAGGGACATTGGCTTGATTCCTACCCAAAGGCAGTAATTTTCCACTAAATCACAATGATGTTTCAGATCCTACCAGCAGCAACCATAGTCTTTTCAATACCTGTCATTTTTCTAGGAGTTTATAATTTGGCAGTGATACTGCTGGCATTCCGTTCCTTAAACTCAGTAGCAATTGTTCTTCAACAGTTTTGTAATTTATTTTCAAAAATTAAATTTGCTGAATTTTAGTTTTACACAAGTTAAACAGAAAGCAATTTTATTCAATATGGCTGCAGCCCAGAAAAATTTTGTGTAAACAATATTTGGAGAATTTTACTGTTCTGATTAAATCATTCCATAAACTAAATTGAGCCAGGCATATTTCAGAGAAAAAAATGTCCTCCTCCCCAAATTTAATTTTCCTTTTTTTGTTTGGAACACATCTTATTGCATCATAGAGAAATCTCATTTTAGAATGCATCTAATTTGTAGGCATGCAGCTAGCTGTCCTTTCAAACATCTTTCCATCTTATTCCTTATTAGATTATTATACTATCACAAACTCTTGGTCATACCACTACAAAATGACTTTCCTACAAACCACAATGCTACTGTTATCCTGATTAAAAAGACAATATGAGGAATTAAAGTTTACTTGTGACTCTAATGCGCTAACAATCAAGCTTGTCTCATTTTTTACCAATTTTATTAGAATTCTAAACCAATATGACTACACTGAAGCTGTGTTTATTTTATATTCTACTTCCTCCACTAGTCAATGTTATTGTAAATATATCTTTCTGACATTTCTGTAATAAAGAATGCTCTACCTAGAGATGCAGCTTATCCAAATTCAAACTAGACCACTGTTCAATCTTGCATTAGTTGGCACAGCCTCTACAGTATTAAATTGCAGCATTTCTAACATATTTAGCAATTATCCTGCAAAAGTTCAGATTGTTCCTTTTAAGAAAAAGAAATTATTCTTCAATGTCAGCCAACAACAAAGTAAAACTACAAAAATCTATTAAAAGGCAAAAGAAAGAAGTAGTGATATAAAAGATAAAGCGGAACTGTGTGAGTCATTATTTAGTTATTATGATGGGAGGGCACTGGTATCCAAATATCATTAAACCACTAGGAAACACAGCAAGCATTAATCCTCAATATTCTCTAGTTCCTTCCTCCTATTTTATTTTTAACAATAGCTGGGGAACAATCTGATCTTTTAAAAAATCTAAGTGAGAAGAACTCAACTTTTTATTCATGTTTTAATGTCTATCTCCACCTAAGGAGAAAAAATATGGATCTTCTTTTATTAAGAAATGGAATTCTTTTCATGAGGATGGTGAGTGCCATATCTTCACTGTTCCCCAGCCATGTAGGCTTTAGGTAAAATCCACCTAGAATTCCAATCAAAAGATGGAATTTACCAAGTCTGCACCACCAAAGTGATCTAAATTAGCCCTTCTCCTCTTCAATTTGAGAGTCAGCACATTCACTGGTTTTAGACACCACAGCCTTAGAGCCTACTCATCAAGGTGCTTAATGTGCTCGGTTAAATTAGCATGATTATTCTAAAAAAAAACTTCTGAACTCTGAGAAATAAAACCCAAACAATCTCAAATAATAATATGCGGCATGCCAGGCACTTTGAAGAATGCAGCAATATAGAAGACATATTCAGCCTTCATACTAAATTTAAGGAAATAGGACATAGGCAGTTTTCAACTTTGGCTCTACTAGCAATTGGAAACATAGTAGACTTTGCTTCCATAATTGTTGTAAGAGCGAAGGAAAAGATAATTACCATAGAAAAACCGAATAGCACTGTGGAAAATAAGCAATGAAGAAATTCAAAGACTAGAGAGAGCAAATTGGCTTACGATAATTAAGAAAGGCTTAACAGCAGTAAAACTTGAATTTATGAATGTGGTAAAACTGAAATTAGTAGAGAGGGATGAACAGGGTTTTCTAGGAAGATGGAAAGACATGGAAATAAGGGAACCCCAAAATTTCAGCGGTATAAAACCAGTGCACTTATATTTCCTGTTTGTGTAACAGTTCAACGAAGATATTCCTGGTTGATGTCTTTATGCCACACACAGTTCAGGTATCTAGGGTCATTCCGTCTTGGAGCCTCACTGTCCCCCAAGGGCTCAGAGTCTTTTCCAGCCGACAGAAGTAAAGAAGGAGTCTGGAGAAGATACACCCATTTCTCAAGCATGTTGGCATGGAACAGACACACACCACTTCTGCTCACGCTGCACTGGTAAATACTATATAATGGCCACACCTGGATTTAAGCAGACACTGGAAAATGTAGCTCCTGCCTAGATTGTCACTCCTCAGTGACAACTCTAGGCTTTAAAGGAGGAAAATGCATTTTGATAGACTGCTCTCTATCTCTGTCACACCAAGCCTGACAAGAAGGTACAGAAGGTGAAATGTTCATTTTTTGCAGTCACCCAAATGTGAGAGCTCCTTAAAGGTACTACAACAGGCTGGAATGTACAGAGCTGGGGAGGATTCTAAGTCAGAGAATGAAATAATCAGAGCAGCATTCAAAAAAAGAAAACAGGCAGCAGTATCCAGCAGGACTGCAAGTAGAATAAATATTTTCCAGAACAGACAACAAAGCTGGCAAATGGTATAGAAAACCGTGATAAGAATTTGAGGTATATTCCTAAGGAAGAAATGAAGTTGATGTATGATTAGAATGGGGCTTGGAGGATAGAAAGGAGGAATAGGAGAGAGGGAAGTGAAAGAAAATATTAAGCATTTGAGCTTACATAGTAGTACCCCCAACAACAAGTAGGAAGTAATTTCAGAGAGAAGATGAGTCCAGGAACATATTCAAAAGCTCCAGGGGAGCATCTACATGGAGCTGTCTAGCTGGTGGTCACACAGGGCAAGGTGAAGATAGGGAAGGATCAGGAGAAGAGGCCTCCTTCCTGACTCTCACCACTGTGCAATTTTTCCTAGGCTACTATAGTATCTACAAGAGGCAAATGAACTATTCTGTGACATGGCAAATCCATTCTTTTTGCCCGTCTACACAATCGATACCAATCGCCACAGCCAAATTGATCTGGCTACAACTCACATCAATTCTTAGAAGACTGAAAGGAATGGATTGGCCGTGCCATAGGCCAGCCATTTTACATCTTCAGACATGCCCTACTCTGCCTCAAGAGTTATTAGGCCAATGGAGGAGGAATCCAAGGTCTCCATTCTGTTCATTTTTTCAAGATCTGATGTAACATTTATTTTTTCAGATTTCATAGCTAGCTGCCTAAGTAATTTTTATGTGAAAATTAAGAATCAATTTGTTTCCTTTTTTTTTTTAAGTCAAAACAATAATATATGATCATCCTATACATGCAAAGCTCTGTCTTGGATAAAAAAAAGTTTAAGTGGAAGATACTCAGATAATAAGAGAAAAGAAGCATACCAATACACAATTAATTTGCAGCCCCATACACGCCCCTTTCAATCCTATTAGAGAGAAGAAAGTCATGTAATGAGTATGTCCTCTGCACTAGGTACTGCTCTAATGTAGTTAATGCACTTTGCATTTCAGATTAGCCCAACATAAGTATTATATCTCCATTTTAAAGGAGCTTAATAATTTACCCAAAGTGATATACCTAGTAAGTGACAGAGGTGGCAATTAAAGCTTTGGTATGACCCAAAGCTGAGTGCATTCTGACACTACAAAGACTCTCCTCTGGATCTAATTAGGCCCATCAAAGCAGCCCGGTAAAGAGCCAATTCCTGTTGCCATATGACCAAAATGCTCAAACCAGCATCCTGCACTCCTTTAAATCTGACATAGAGAATCAATCCATTGGTTAAGAACAGCAAAACATCACCCTAGACATGTATTCATGCTAAGGTGGAACTGAATGATTATTTTGAACCCCGACTATAGTGAAGGATAAGAAAGTAAACTCCAGTTTACTCCTGGTTCATCAGTATCGTGTGTGAAGCAGCCTGGAATTTCCCAAATGTGGTTAGATGTGTCCTTGACAAGGTAGAAAAATATACAGTCATCTACTTAAGAAAGCAAATCTGCTGTGAGGTCCAGGTCAGTCTGTGGCCCATAAACACTTTTCTCTCTGCTCCTCCACGGACAAGCTGAACCCAGAGAGCACAGCAGACCCCAGCAGGGTGGTATCCCCAAGGCCTGAAAAGGACACTGCAGTATTTCCATGATTGCCTCCAGTAGGTGTAGTATGTGTCCTCCAAATGCAATTACTTGAGGAAAGTGCCAAGTCGAGAGTGGCTAAACAGTTCGGCATATGATTGCCCATCCAAACGGGGTTAGGCAAAGAGGTTCCAGATCTAAAGTCAATGCGGACAGAGATTAAGGAACAGCTGAAGGGAGAGGACATGTGAAGCAGAGCCAAGGGGCAGCAAAGGCTGTGTTGTTTTTATCTAGTGTCATAGCAGAGCCAAAGAGGATTTTAAAAGCTGGCCATGGAGCAAAAACATATTTTACCTTGCAAGCTTAAATATCTACAGGCTGTGAAAGATCAAGAAAAATAAAAAGAATATTGTTATTGCAAGGGCATCACAGAGAGAAGCACCATTTCAGAATCACCCCTGAAACAAACAACAGAAGGAGCTCCATCAGCTTCTCTCTAAGCCTTTGCTGTGCTCCCTCCCCTCACACATACTCCAGGTCAAGTTGCAGATCATTTCTTTCCTCAAACTCACTAGAGTGTGTGCCCTTTCTTTGTATTACATTTCCTCAACACTATAAAATAAACTGTACTATGGAGTGTTTTAATTTCCTATCGTCTTCGGAAAATCATGCTAATAAGACATTTAGTGAAAGGAGTAGTTGCCCAGTAAGTGGCAATAATCTTTTATGAGTGCTGCTGTGAAAACTATGAACAAATATGTTGACCTTGAAAGTTCCAATCTTACCGTGAGTGCAAGAACAGTGACACAAATATTCATTTAGATGAATGCTTACCACGCTTGGCCTTATCGTTCTGAGCTACCCACATTTCAATTTCCTAGTTATACTCAGAAACTATGGCTTGTGATGGAAAGCAAAAGGATACTGTTGCCATGGTAGCAAAAACATTTTTTTTCCTCCCTCAAAAATAGTATATCAGAGACCAGTGGGGAAAAAATAATACTAACTGCACTTGCAGAAAAAATTAAATTTAAATACAAGTTCTTACAATTGTATCAACTGCTGTTTACATACCGTTCCATCTTCATATGTAAGGATGCCTTACAATGGGCTTAACTAGTTAAAGTACAGGTTACATTTTTCTCTTCGAGCAGGTTGTCTGACACACAGAATACATCATTTAAAATCCGTGAATGAATAAAAGAATCTAGATTTACAGTTGTATAAAATGATATCCAAAATAAGTTTTAAAAAACTGCCTTAGATTAATACAGCTAATAAAAAAATGACAAACAAGGAACTACAACCATAACAACAAAAACAATGCCCGTTATCCTTCTGAATTCCTTTGCTTGTCATTCAAATGGGATATTACCCTTTTAAAGGACTGGCGGAATAACTCAAACTAATGTACCAGCCTATGCTGCGCATATTCCCTAATGCATATCATTTTCGTGATATGACTTTTGCAGATACTACACTGGTTTTCTGCAAAATAAAATCCCTGAAATTTTCCTGTATTCAATGAGCTGTTGACATTTTTTAATAAGAGAACACAACACTAATGCAGCTATCTTAATTCTGTGAATTACTTTCCCGCCAAATTCAGGGGCGCACCGATGTCACACACAGGCAATCCGTTAGAATCAGTCACCTCTCCAGCTGTTGTTATAGCTCCTGCATTTCCCATCCTCAGCGTATTTTCTCTTTTATGTACTAAGATGAATGTCAGTGTCAGGTCTTTAGAGGAGCTGGTGATCTTTTTACTGCATATTCGAAAACATGTTCTTACTTCTTATTTCTACTCCATGACAGAAATTCTAATTCAGAAATGTTCCTTTTTCACAGATGCCCTTGAAAAAAATCAACGCAAGACATGTTCTAACATAACTGTTACTTGTAAATTGCCATACATAAATGTACTTATTTCAGGTACTCCTAATTGTACAGTTTACTCCTCCCGTGTTTCTTTTATTGATGTATTTACTGAGATTTACTTAGAAATTAATCTATTCTCAGCCTTTATCCCAGAGCCCATTTATTCTGTGAGACATATCTCCCAAATAAACATCTACTGAACAAAGAATGAGCAAACTGATTACTGTATTACAGGGAACACTTATATTACTCTTTCCTGAGAGAAATAAAAAGCCCGGTCATTATAGCTCAGTTGACTGTGGGGAAAATGTTCTGTCTGGTCAATGTTTTTCTTCAGTGTCAACACAGTATACCACTGCCTTTTCCTCTGTGGTTTAGAATACAGAGTTTAGAAGTACAGAGAAACCAGAAGTACAGAGAAATGGTCTTTGGAGAATAGACTTATTAGGTCTACCCCAAACCCTTATGCACCCCCCCAACAACAACAACAAAAAAAGCAATATTTTGGTTCTCCGAGGAACAGTCACAGTAAAAGGAGATCTGTTTCCTTGAGCTAAGTTGAAACTGGAGGCAGTGAGGTGAAATCAAGGGTAGTGGCTCCCCGTGGCAGGGAGCTTGCTCAAGATGATACTAATCAGGGTTTCCTGGAGTAACATAGATAGACCATGTCTCTACAGCTGCAGCTGTCTTGTGAAAGCCATTTTCTGCTCTCCCCCATCTTTACGATGTATAAATTCACTGTTGGTAATTGTACTTTGGAGCATGATTTAAAGACTGTGCTTTAGCCAGAGCCTAAAAGCAGCGTAGGCTCCAAGCCATTCCATCTTTGGCCTCATCTGTGAATGCTGTCGACAGACATGCCAAAAATGATGCAAATGGTTTGACACAGTGGGCTACTCTATCCTTCTTCTATTAGTCTCTACCCAGTACTCACATTGATTATTTTAAATGTCTTATAGAGAATACATTAAACTGAACTGGGTACCAGTTGCTGTTAAGGTATCTTAAATAGGAAGAATTATTTCTAATGGAATTCTAGGGGATGAAAATAAATTATCAAGAATAAAAAGTGCCCAGAAAATTAGTCGTGTAGAAAATAATTACACAATGTTTTCTGAAACTAAAAAAGTATGTATTCTCACAAAGACCAACTTGCCAAATCTCACCATAAAAAAACTATACCTGCTTCTATATTAAACTATGACAGTGGTGAATCAGTTTAGTTTTAAAAATAACCATTTTTCCTAAGTGTTCCTAATGAGTTAGAAATTCACGTCATGAACAAAACAGATGAGACTGAGGCAGAACTAAGAGCGAAGAAGATTCAAATGTCCGATCCTGAGCCTCTTTCCACAATGCCTTCATGCACTGTCTCGGTTAGCTCTCAGTGAAAATATGAACAGGATGTGACACAAGTTGATAACAGTCAGATCGAGAACAGCCAGGAATTCAACCAGTGAAAATGTGGCCAGCTATAAGCCAACTTGGAGGACTAGTACCAAGGCTGACCTAGGCACCTGTTATTCTCACCCTCTCCTCTACTGTTTGCCTTGTGAGGTGTCAAATCCCCTTGCTCCCCTTTTCTTGTCCACTCTTCTGTTGCTTCGTCTTTCCATAACTTTGCCTTTCCTCAAGAAAATCATCATATTTTCTTTCTTCCTTTGTCTACCTACGTTGGATAAAAGCGTTCAACTTTCTGGAAAAGTGTTTTCTTTTTTTTACCTCAACCCCATTTGCTCACCTCCCACTACTCAAATTTCTGTATTCAGTTTCTTCCTGGCCCCTAACACTTCTCAAAAACTGCTATCAATGTATCAGTATCTAAATCCAATGGCCTCTTTTTGGACCTTTACCAGACCTCTATGTAGAATCTTATATTTCTTTTCTGGAAACTCTATTCTTTAATTTTTGCAATATTCCAAACGTTGTCTGCCTACATCTCTGAACTTCTCCATTTCATTGCCAGATAATTCTTTCTCTGCTAATTCCTTAAATTTTGGTATTTCATGGGTACCACCCTTAACCTTCTTTTCTCCTCACCTTACATCATTTCCTCATGTAATATCATCTGCTTCCCTGGCTTCAATCATTACTGATGTCTTTCAGGTCAGTATCTCTCTATCTATAGCCTGAGTTTCTAGCACAAGTGCAAAAATTACTGGAACTGTGGTAATAGCCACATGAGTGTCATGCAGATACTTTGAACTTAGTAGATCCCAGTTAAACTCATTATTCAGCTACCCAAACTTGCTTCTTTTGCTTACTATATCTTCTCATCATCGTCTCTCCAGTTGCCAAAGTTGGAACTCTCCGTTTAATTCTTGAATCCCTTCTCCTTCGATTTATATATCTAATACTCGACAGTTACAGAAACTGAAAGCAGGTATTTAGAAACTTCCATAGCACTTGGACATTGCTGCAGCATCCAGCGTTTAATTTTTCTAGTAATTTATTTTTCTCATATTTTTTAATGATGATCTACTTAGGTTATACTTTAAAAAAAAAAAAGAAAGAAACTGGCACTTCTGCATAGATCATTTAGAAAAGTGCTGATGTAAATCATTTAGGCCATCTTAACCCAATGTCCTTGAGAATGCCAATCGAAACAATGGACACTCTCTGCAGAAAATAATTTCCATATACATTACAGTATAAAATGATGCATATAATACAGATGGTTCATGGATTCTCTCAAACCCATTTATAGCTCCTTCAGAGTTTTAGGGGTTCCAAATTCAGAACCCTTAATCCAAACTGACAAAGTCTGGAACTGCCTTGTCAATAGCCTCCTCTGTTTATTTATTGTGATAAACATCCTACAAGAGCATCACTATCCTGGCTCTCGTAGCAAGAATTCAGCACACATATAATTACCGAGCTCAGAACCGAAGACTGGGCCTATTGAGCCAGTGCTGTGAAGATCTTATGTGATTTTTAATAGTTTCTTCAGAATGAAAGCAACAGTTAACTCCTGAACGATAGAAGAGTTTTGCCGTAAACTAACTATTCTTTATGTGGATTATAAAGGTTTAAGACTCAGACCCACAGTTTACAGAAGGACTAGCACAGAGATATGATAGATGCCAGGGAACTGGGCAATCAACCTCTGCAAATCCCATTCTCTGACATCTGTCGGTTTGTCTTTATATACCTGACCTCACTCCAAATAAGGATGTCAGGCAGCTCATAAAAACATGTAGAATCCAGCATGATTTTTAAAAATAAATATGTTGTTTAAATCAGAGAGAATGGAAAATAAAGTTAGAAAGAACATGTGCTGTGTGAGGGCAGAGGCACAGCTGCTCTGTCCTCCACTGTACACCAGCACCTATCTCATTGCAGGTGGTACATACTCAAGAGAACATTAAGGGTGGCATCAGTACACAGATGGCAGACATAGCTGATGGAAGACTGCACCTTCCTGAGCTTCTTTGTTGCCAAAGCAGAAAGATAATTAATTGTGTTTCATTACAATTTACTTTGTCCATAGGTAGGAACTTCCAGGCCTCGGGGGAGTCACTCCTTTCTTCCTGCTAAGCACCCTAAAGGAGGCACAGCATCCTGTGGTAAATCCCCTATAATCGAGGACAAGAAACATGATATCCAGTCCAGACAACTGCTTCTTACAATGTCCCTCAGGGCAAGCTGAGTATATAATACCAAAGCAAAATTCAGTGAACCTGACTCCAAAGGGACCAAAGAAATGCCCTCTGGTACAAGCTCCTTAATGGTTTGGTTTAATTCAGATATAAAATTTGGACATCCCAGTGCAGGTGTTCACAGACAAAGACCCACCACCTGTTTTTAGAAAGAAGAATTCCTAGAACACAGCCATGCCCATTTGTTTACATATCATCTGTGGCTGCTTTCAAGAGTTGAGGAGAGTTGGGTCGTTGCAACAGAAACTGGCCCTAAAATACTTACTATCTGGCTGTTTACAGAAGAAGTTTGCCAGTCCTCGGTCTAGTGAAATAGATTGACTGCTGTCATTAGTTATCTATAACTGAGTTTGGGAAGCCCAGAGTTCAAAGTCGTATTTTCAAGAAGTATTTGCAAAACAGATATATTGCCAGATATATTTTAGGGCAGATCTGTATGATTTGATGATGGCTATGTAGAAAGGTAGTACTGATAACCTCTGCTTCAGCCCAGCCACTGCATTTTGCTCTGTGTATATCCCCTTTAGCTCTATGTATATCTCCTGAAAAAACTTATAGTTAAAAAGCCTTACATGGGTGGTTAACTCTCCCAAGTAAATACCTAGTCCATATTTTTCTCTTCTACTCCAGAACTGAACCCAAGTAACCAATGGACCTGAAGATGTAGAATATAAGACTTCACAGAGAAATGAAGTCCAACAGTCAGAGAAGACTGTAAACAGGTCTGGCAAGAAGAACTTGTGGTGATTAATTAGATGTGTCACTAGAGCTCTGTGATTTACTAAACATGGATTGAACTTCGCAGAGTCAAGGTAAACACAAAGCCTGAAATTGTTGATATTTTTCTAACAGTCTGCATTGGTTAGGGTAAAACATAAACCCAAACATCTCCGCAGATCAACACAAGAGTTTTTTTCTACCCACTGCCCAATACAGATGTTCTTGGTCAGCGAGCAGCGTTCCTCCCTATAGTGATTTAGGGACCAGGCTCCCTCCACGAGTACAGAGAGACATGCACGAGAGGTTCCCTGGGTCAGGACTGGAAATGACCCATTTACTTTATACACGGCCACACCCACTGCAAGGGAGTCTGGAAAATACAGTCTAGCTCTGAACACAGACCGTATAGATTGTTAGCCAAGCTCTTCCACACTCACTATCAAAATGTAAAACCTAATTCAAACTTACTCTCCTGATCTAAAAGATGCAAGTAATTTTCCAGGGTTTAAATCAAGAAACATCTCTGGAAAGCATACAAATATTACATGCAGGCAGGAAGCTTTACGCTACTGTCTCTAGACATTTCACCCAAAAATGCTGCCATGTGTATGCTGACCCCATCTCCCAACTGGACAACTCAGAATGTGCTCTTAGCTGCCCTCTTTCGTATTTTATACCTGGCATTATATTTAAATGCAGTATTTATCTCAGCAAATTCTAGCAATGCTGTTAGATATGCCACTAGTGAATCAAAGTGAAAAACTATGATCCCCCAACAATTAAGCCCTAAGGTCACTGCAACTATCTCTTTTCTGCTGTCCAAGACTTACAGACCCTGCCAACTTAATAGAGATGCTCTTTGCTCTGGCTCTTGTGCTCTTCATAATTAATCGATGTTTAATGCCTCAACAAGGTCCTAAGCTGATTACCACAGCCTTATCTTCTAGTGTCAGGGTATCTGTTTACTTCAGCTAACAAAATGCTTATTAGACTGCTCTGATGGACCAGGGCCAGGCCTGCTGTAGGCCCAAAGATGCAGTAAGAAATAGGACATGAAAGTGTATCACTGTGGCACGGTCAGGAATGCTTTGTATGGTGGTGAGTAGACCCTAGCACACTGCATGAGACTTCCACCAGTCTAACAGCATAAAAACTAAGTACACTGGGATGGCCTTCTCTGACCTGGAAGATTTCTCTTACCATGAGGACTCCATTGACCACTGAATTATGGACTCATCTCCAAAAGGAAATAAGGAGGCATCTGACTTGAGTCCATCCATTTACCTCTATCCTTATCTTATATATCCTTTGTTTATTTGTTATTTCAATAAAAACTCAAAATGGGAGTCATTTAAACCTAACCAACCTTCTAACCGAGCTGCCCCAATTTTTGAGCTCTGGTCTAGCTCAGATCTCTCACATACTTAGCTTTGTCTTCTCTCACAAGCTTTTGACACTTTTCACCATCAATCTGCTAGATTTTTTCCACTGGGATGTCCCACGATATGTCATGCACAGCTTGACAACTTCTGCCCCATGTCACTCGATACTAGAACTTAATTTAATCACATGATTATTTGTTTCAGTTAACCCGGTCTTAGAACAAGAGTCATGTTTTACTCCTCCCTATCCTCTGTCCCCTGAAATTCTAGCAGCCACCAAGCTATACTAATCCTTTTCCCAAAGTGCTAAATTGCAAACAGCTGAATCAACTCTGATTCATTTAGGTGAAATCAAAGTTTATTCAGTGATGTTGGCTCACTCACAGAATGCTCAGAAGGCCAGAGAATGAGACCAGAGAGCCAGAAACAATGCCCTAAACTGTGCTGTGGCACCTACCCTAGCAGGAACCAACTGCCATCATCTCAAGGCACGTCACAACAGTTCACGTCACAGACACCAAGAGTACTGGGCCAGAATCCTGCTTGCAAGAACTGTGGCTTCTGTCTGGTGTCTCTGGGAAATGGGCACAAATCACTCTATTACTTCTACTTCTGTCACCACCACTCTTACCAGAATGGATTCTGTACCATCCTAATCTCTTTATATCACTGATACTCAGCTTAATGTCTTATGTGAGTGGATCTGATTGGTGGAGCTCAGGACCCATGTCTGAGCTACAAGGAACAATCGAAATACAAGAAAAAGATTCCAATGCTAGATGTTTGAGGCAGGCACTAGGTATTCAGCACCCATTCTCGCCACCCTTTCATCTTCTAAACCTCACTTTCTTAGAAACCCTTAGAACAACTCAGTTCTGACTGACAAAATGGAAGCAGTGCTGTCTCTTCTGCCTTACTGTTCTTTTTACCTGCGTGTGAGGCTGGTTCCTTATAGAGCATTGGTCATATGTATGTCACTCACAGGCATCTCAGTTCTGAATAACACAGAATCTGGTAACTGAAAGTGAGAATGATGAAATTGGCTCACTGACAACTGGGAAGCTGCTGGCCTTTCAATGCACTGGAAAGATATTTGGTCTCACTAGTCACCCGCTGGATGCAGAACACAGAGCAGGCAGCACCCAAGATAGCGTTAGAAGAGATGGAGGAAATTCTCCATCAAGTTGGCATCAGCTGACTCTTTGCTCTTTTCAGCCATGTCCTAAAAGAGAGAATGAACCACAGCAGGGCCACCAGTCTGTAAACAGAAATGGAAGTATCACCTGGCTGAAGGAGGGGCTTTCGGCCCGAAGGCTGCAGTCTAACTCCATCAAATAGTCCCACAGTGCCAAGTCCTGCATGTTTGAAAAAAGCCAAGCCTTCTACACCCTGAACTGTAATTATTACAAGCAACAGCGGGAAAGGGCAGGTCTTAGTAGTAAAATCTGTGGCACCAAAGCACTCTTGAGCATAACAAAAGACGGTAAAACTGGAAGTGAGAAGGACCTTGCTCCCTTGACTGAACTGTTACAGTACCACACTGCCTTACCCTCTAGACCTCCAGGCTTCACACTGCATGAGGCAAGTAAGCCCCTATTTGGCTGAAGTTGCTCTTTTAGAGTTGATAATCCTACTGACATAGGGCCGATAAGAACGACAAATGTACATAAACCATCCTATGGACCATCCCTCACATACAATACTCCATTCTATTCCAGGTACTTTGCCCTGGACTCTGGATCTCTGCAACAGGCTTGGCACCAACCTACCAATTCCCCTGCCCTCTCCTTCAGCCCCAGAAACTACACTGTATCTGTAGCCATAGCAGATCCTCAGTCCCTGACACACGGTAGTTAATGTTTATTGCAGAAGGAACATAAATAAGCAAAAATAGCACCGGCCAAATAATCAGAAAAACACATCAGCCCCCATTCAGCAGGTTCCACTGCATGAACTTAAACAACTCTGGTAATACTTCTGGACTTCAAGGGGTTTTAATCTGGGGGCACCTGGGTGGCGCAGTCGTTAAGCGTCTGCCTTCGGCTCAGGGCATGATCCCGGTGCTCTGGGATCGAGCCCCACATCAGGCTCCTCTGCTGGGAGCCTGCTTCTTCTTCTCCCACTCCCTCTGCTTGTGTTCCCTCTCTCACTGGCTGTATCTCTCTCTGTCAAATAAATAAATAAAATCTTAAAAAAATAAAATAAAACAAAGGGGTTTTAATCTGGAAAAATAATCTGTTTATTTCTACTTATAGGAGGTATGTGTGAAAGTCCTTTCAAAATTTTAAAACATTATGAAGAGTATTATTTTCAATATCCTTATAAAAAATTGTATAGAGAATCACATTAGGTTGACACATAAAATAACAGTAATTTAGAAAACATTACCATCTTTATAACTCCACCAACAGGTAGAATACTCAGAAAGAGTATTGAAAGACATTAGAAACATAATTATCATTTAATTTTCAATGTTAGGACATGACCAGAAGATAGCAGTTCAGGAGGCAGACATAACTATCCGCTACTTATAGTGTCACAAAATAATATTTACTCTGTAATTACATGGTCAATATTTACTTGATGATTACATAGCTTTTCACATGGTTGCTTGAACCCAATAAAATAAAGGAAAAGCAGTTATCTTGATTTTCCTGGGGGACAGATTGGACAAAGATAAATTTTCTTGAAGGTTTTCCTTATCGGCTTATTTAACCCTGAAAATTGCTAATATTTTGAAACCCTAAGTCGCTTTTGTGGTACAGGCTTTAATTTGTGAACTTCAAATTTCAAAATCAATCCCCAATGGCAAAGGGCTACCCCTTTGTCTGAAATTCCCTCCTACCCTTCTGCACTCCTAATATATACAGCAGTATCTTCCAAGACAAATAATATTGCTTGCATTTTTAAACTTGTCACATAATGCAATTGAAGATAAAGACCAAAGTATTTGAAGCTGCCTCCAAATCTCAAATCTTAACATTCTGAAAAGATTACTAATATATATTTGTGGTTCTCTAAAACTGTCTGTCTTACAGATCGTGAAGAAAGATGCTTTAAAATCTTCCCTGTTTTTATTTTTCAGTTTTGCATTGTAAAACATCCCCTGTGAATTCCCTGGAGGTTTATTAAGGTATGCTAGGACCATCATGTACTTTCAAAAGATGAAAGTGTCTGCCTAGTGGGAAAAGCACCTCGGGATCCAAAATATTTCCAATCTCAAATATGCCACCATGCCTGACTTATGGCAGATTTATTGTTTCACAGGTACGGTGAAATTTACTAGTCTTGTATTTAGGAAGCCATCTGCTCAACTTAAGGCACTTGAAGAATATTCTAGAACCAAGGCAACTAAATTTGAATAAACAAAACTGAAAGAAAACTCTTCAAGGGAGAGAAGTTCAGACAGGAAGGAAGAATACTATAAAGCCTCTATGCACATGAAAACCCAGCTTCCATGCTCAGGAGGCTTGAATATGAAGGAAAAAAAGATTCAATTGCTTGAGTTTAATTTGGAATACTACTGGATACTGCAATACTTAATGAATCTACATATTTCATGATCACCCTGTTTCTATTTATGAGATAGGCAGGGTAAAACAATTAAGTACTGGTTGAGAATTACAACCTAATGGCATATGTGATGCCATTTTTATTGTTGAAATAAGAGCAATAACAGCAATACTCATGGCCAATAATAGCATTTCTTTCATATTAAAAAAAGAGCAAATTAGTATTGGTTTCAGAGCTATTTGTGTTTCAGTGTTACTTACTGATGTTATGTGTTTTAAAAGACTGAAATGTTGTTCCTAGACCAATCCCTTACCACAATAAACAGAGCAGAATTAAAGGTACATGGCAGCGATGTACAACCTGAATCCCTCTAGTCCTTTATTACGTATACTCCATGTATTTCCAAAAAGGAAATAAGGTAGAGTAAGAAAAGCTGTATGTGTGTACACATGTGTGCACACACGTGTGCCCATGCAGGTGCAAATGTGTGGTGAGGGAGGGAAGAAGGGAAATGTGGAAAGAGGGTATATAGTTGTGCCTGTGAACCGACCATAGGGAAACAGTGATATTTTCTGCAGAAAGGTGAAAGAAGAAGCAGGAAGGTTCTCAGAGCTTTATTTTATTAATAGCTTTTACAACATAGAAGTTTGTCATCAAAGGAATGAAGCATCTAGCGCAGACTCTGGCACACAGTATGCTCAATATTAATTAGTTCATTCACTCACTCCTTCAACAAAAACTTAGTTGGCACCTATTAATGGACCAGATACTGCCTTGCTAATTAAGCATCTGAAATCTGAATTAATTTGTTACAGGAGTTTTTAGGGAAAAACAAAGAAAACGTTAATGGTTAAACCTCAAATACAAATACAAATGAAAGACCCAGAGGCTTATGTATGTTTTTCTTGCTTTTCTTTGATAAAAGTCAAAGACCCAATGTTAACCTTGATCCTGTGAAGGCATTTCTAGGCACAGCTCAAGTACTATAGCACAGACATGGAGATTTCCAGGGTTTGAAGTCGACACAGTACTAGAGCTGAGAGTACAGAGATGGGAAGAATGGAAAGTCAGCATGAAGCAGCTGAAGAGAATTATCAAGATTGATATCCCTGGCCTTTTTCTGAAGTTCAGGTATTTCGGATTGTTGATTAAAATATCAATTTGCTTTAGATAATAGGCCACAGATGGAATACAGTATGGAGTTTCCTCAAAAAGTTAATAGTAGAGCTACCCTACAACGCAGCAATCGCACTACTAGGTATTATCCAAAGGATACAAACACAGTGATTCGAATGGGGCACCTGCACCCCAATGTTTATAGCAGCAATGTCCACAATAGTCAAAATACACAAAGAGCCCAGATGTCCATTGTCAGATGAATGGATAAAGAAGATGTGGTGCATATATATAGAATGGAATATTACTCGGCCATCAAAAAGAATGAAACCCTACCATTTGCAATGATGTGGATGGAACTAGAGGGTATTATGTTAAGCAAAGTAAGTCAGTCAGAGAAAGACAAATACCATATAATTTCACTCATATGTGGAATTTAAGAAACAAAGCAGATGAAGGGAAAGAAATGGAAAAATAAAATAAGATAAAAACAGAGAGGGAGGCAGACCAAAAGAGATGCTGAACTCTAGGAAACAAACTGTGGGTTGTTGGAGGGGAGGTGGGTGGGGAAATGGGGTAATTGGGTGATGGGCATTAAGGAGGGCACTTGATGTGATGAGCACTGGGTGTTATATGCAACTGATGAATCACTAAATTCTACCCCTGAAACTAATAATACAGTATATGTTAACTACGCTGAATTTAAATAAAGAATTAAAAACAGAAAAAACACACAAAAAACAAAAAATAGACAACAGATATGGAAGTGTGACCTGAAGGCCTCCTTACCTAAAACATCTTTCCCACCTTGATACGAGGTACCTGAAACCTGAAATTCTATTATAAGAGATTTAGTAGTACATTGGGATAGAAATTATGTTCTTCAAGCATCCTTTGTGATGCTTCTATTATAGTGCTTCTCATACACAGTTTACCTTTCTTTAATTGATATGAGCATATTTTGCTTTCTACTCTATTACTCCAGCACCTAGCACAATGTCAAGCATATAAAAAGCACACAAACGCTGATATAGTGAACAAATCAATATGCAATTCCCAAGGGTGCAACTCTTTACCAAATGGCAAGGATCTGCCCACAGATTGCCCAGACAATATGAATATTATTTAGACTGACACATTCTTGTCCTAATGAACAGCTATGAATGTACCTGCCAGCAGCATCAAACTGCCTTCAGGAAGGAGCATTAGATCTGTTCAGGCACTCAAACAAATTTTTCATTAAAGCCCTAGAGTCTGACAATACAAAGCATGAAAAATATTACCTTTTCCTGGAGAAGTTGAGGGCAGGTATTATCAATCATCTACTTCCACTATAAAACAATCATCATACAACTCACTGTGAACTTTCATGGGCCCCAGGAAGTTTAGCTACCAAATGCACCCCTGACCACTAAATCAATTCACCTGTGAAATGAAATAGTATGTTCAGGTGGCCTTTGTCTTAGACAAGACAAAGAAAGAAAGAGTGAAAGAGTCTAAAACATATCATCAATCTCCTTGTTCAGTGACAATTACAGCATCTAATTAAAAGGGAATCTTTTTACTCGAGATCCTAAAACTAATTAAAAATAATTCATTATTCAATTAAATTTAACGATAAAAAATGTGAGTGCCTACTAGGTGTCACAGAGATAAAAATAAAACTAAGACTCTCCATTACAAATGACTTAAAAAGAGTTATTTTCCAGTGTTGTGAGTGGCAATTCAGGTCTCATAGAGACAATGAGACAAATCCACAAGAAACAGTTAAGTGAGGTAAAAAAAAAAAAAATAGTGTCATAAAAAAATTATCAACCAGACATTGTAGCAGTTATATCTCTTTAGGCTACTTCCTGATATTTTTAAAAGATGTTTAAGAAAAAGAGTAAGAATTATTATTTTCTTCAAAAGAAAATACACTAGCAAATGGTAAAGGTTTAAAACTAAAGCCCTGGCTGTCCCACTCCCTGACCTCCCTCACCACAGGGCAGCAACTTCAATTCTTTGGGTACATTACCATACTGACCTCCCTCTTCCTAAATAATATGTTAAACGGTGCCCTGGTTTAGACAACATGTATTAATTCCCTTTGTGGTAAATGAGGATTGAGCTCTTTACCCCACTACCACATCTGCCTTTCCAAATTATGCCTGCATAATTATTTCATAACATTTTGTTAAGTCAATCATCAGTGTTCATTGCCAAGCAATATTAGACAGATGTCTTACGATCATATTTCGTTTCTCATACAACTATATGTTTTTTCTTAACCACAGCTACCTTTTTTTTCATTTACTTAGTTTTCTCTCTCTCTCTCTCTCTCTCTCTCTCGCTAATCATTCCCAAATATTTATCTGCGAAGGTGTCCCTTGATTTTATTTTCCATATGGTTCATTGCATAGTTTGTTTGGTCTTTAATCTTAGATTGCATATCCCTTCTATTCTGCTCTCCCATCCCCTACCCAAATACTGTCTTTCTACTTCCTGGACCCCTCTATCTTCCTGCTCCAGCTGTCTTAGGATGTTCTATATATACCTATGCTCTTTCCACTGTTTCCTGGATCTCATGTGTTCTTTTTGGGGTCTATGTCCTCATTTTGATGAAGAATATTCTCCAAAAGCTTTCTGAAACGAGGTGCCTTGAAGGCAGTTTTGGAGTCCTGGCATGTATGAGAAGATCCTCATTCTACCCTCACTCATAATTGATAGTTTGCTTCCATGTAGAATTCAAGGTTGGAAATAATTTTTCCTTATAATTTTGGAAGCTTTCCCCCATTGTCTTCTGGCTTCCAGTTAGTAGTTAAGATGCCAATGCCACTCTAATCCAGAACACTCCTTTTCACAGTAAAATTCCATGCAACAGGTGTTCAAAACCACTACTTCCGTTTCTTCACCTTCTCTCCTCCTTTCACTTGAGTTTCCTTGGTCACCATTATACTGAATCACGTTTCATAATGATCAGAAATTTCCTTCCCTGCCCATTTCCAATCATCAATTCTCTGACATCTTAATTGAACTCTCAGCGGCATGTGACACTGGTGAATGTTTCAGCCTCCATAGAACACTTCAACTTTCTACAACAAAACTATCCCCGTTTACCTCCCACCTCACCACCCCTCTTAATCTCCTTTGCCAGCCCCTCTGTCCCTGATTTTTAATTACTGAATTACTCTAGGACTTGCTCTTCAGCCTTCTATTCTCAGGCCTTCCTCCTCAGGTGATCAATCTCAGTTCCACAGCTGATAAACAGCCCTCATATGTAAATGGCTCTAACTTCTCACATGACCTCCAAACTCACATCTTCAGCTGCCTGCTCAACACCTTCACTTGAAAGTTGAAGGAGGATCTCCAATTTAACGTGTCTAAAACAGAACTCTTGATTTCTGCCCCACCCCCACCCCTTCCATTAGGCTTCAACATCTCAGTGAATGGCAACTCCATCCACCCAAAATTTAGGAGTCAGGCCCCAAACCTAGGAGTCAATTTTGACTCCACTCTTTCCCTTGTACTCCACATCTAGTAAATTAGTAAATCCTGATAATTCTGTTCCCAAACTACATCCTAAATCTCTGGTGAAACTACTATCTTTCATCTAGATACTCCTACAGCCTCCTATATGTCTTGGGCTCTCTTATGATTTGGCTCCAGAGTAGGATTGGTCTAAGGAAGCACTAGCAGAAGACGAGAGGGCAGCTGCCCGTGGAGAGCCTCCCCTTCCAACAATGGAAGTTCCATATTCTCCATGTCCAGGCATTGGGATGGTAACAGCTTCTTACTGCTGCTAATCTTTCCTCAACATCCTGTTTGGCTTTTCAGCTACTCCAGCAGCAATACAACAATCTTCCAATGTTAAATTCCCTGTATTCAAAAGTCCTGCGCTTGTTTCCATTCTCCAGGTTGGATTTCAACTAAAACCAATTCTATTTACTTACTATCAGCTTTCCACCAAAGAAATGTAATCTACATGAAAGCAGGAAATTTGGTACCCAGAACACTGCCCCGCCTATACTGGGGACTCAGTAAACACATTTTTTATGAAGGATATGTTGCTGCATTTATCCTTAGCAACAAGCCATTTGGACTCTATACAGTTAAAAAAAAAAAAAACCACTGTAACTATGATAAAACTTAGAATTTTAGAAGGCTCATCAAAAACTTTTTAAGTTTTATAGAGGATCCAGAGGAAGTAGGATAAAGTCGTCAAAACCAAAATGTAAAAATCAAATTAAAAATAAATAAATAAAAACAAGAAAAGGGCTCAAATGACCTGAATATAAAGAAATTGCTTTCTGAAGGTCATTTCATTCCATTAATTCGGATATCAGCTTCAAGTTATTTTTTAAAGTTTATTTTATCTATAAAATACATGCTTTCATTAAACACATCATTACTTTTATGACCCTTGTAATCAATCTCCTTTTTCCCCTTCTAAACATGAGAAACAAATAAGACAAGACACAAACATTTATATTGATGAGCTTTAAAAACTACATGGGAGATGGCTTAAGGGAAAAGGGATTTAAGATAGCTTTATGATTAAATCTACATTCAGGGCAGAACTTAAGTGACTGAAGATTCTGAGAATATTTCACAGCTCAGAAAATACTCAATCCAAAGTAAAATGGACTCAGAACAGGACTTGTGTAAAATAAGAACAGATGAGTAATTAAGGTCTACTTTAAGACAATAAACTCTTTTCGAAAAGAAAATTATGATCATGGAGCTTTTCTTTCTTTTTAAATATAGGGATTTTTCAAAGCAGTCAAACAGAGATTGCAATTTGAAGGCCAGCTAGTTGCACCTGCCTCACA
Organism: Ursus americanus; assembly: GCF_024610735.1. Taxonomy (NCBI): domain Eukaryota; kingdom Metazoa; phylum Chordata; class Mammalia; order Carnivora; family Ursidae; genus Ursus; species Ursus americanus. The sequence goes on from NC_142137.1 coordinate 22,284,275, forward strand.
GGCTGGTTTTGTTTGACACACGTAAAGGATTTTTTACTTCATTTTGTTTGTTTGCTTGTTTGTTTTTTTCTTATATGAATTTGTTGCCAACACTTAAAAATCGGGCAGTTTCACACAAACATCTGGAATTTCGATAGCTCTAAAAATCTCCCGCAGTGCCACACTCGGCTCCACCTGCGCAGTGGGTCACCCTCAGGCAGAGGCTCTCTGGGTAGCGCCATCACTTCTTCTGGGGACTTAGATACACCCACCTTCTCTAATTCTCTCCAGCTCACTACGGGTCTGCATTCATGCGCACTGCAGGAAAATATCTCATTTCATGCTCTGCTCATTTGAAATGCATTATATTTTCAAATCAGGATTATTTCCTGTTTTTACTTTCCACTAAGGCAGTTCCTAAGATGGAATCCTTGGGTCAGAGACTTAATGGTTGGCATGTGCAAGCTCAGGTTGAGGAGTCAGGTGAATAAAGGAACTTTCCAGTTTTACCTCTTTCCCCAAACAGAAGGCCTCCTCTGGCCACCTAGGCACGTGTGTAGGGGGCCACTGCCACAGCTCCATGCCTCAGGCAGCAGTGTGAACCCTTACTCTATACCACCAAGATGCGTGCTCTGGATTGGCAGGGTCTCCACTTTCTACTGTAAGGAAGCACCTGGGTCTCTGCTGTGCACTACCCAATGCTTCTAGAGGAAGATTGTTTTTTATCAGTGGTATGGATCTCATCCAATTTTCAAAGCAAATATTGAAAATATTAAGTGATTCTAACTCTTATCACATACAACTGCCTTTAAAAAAGAAGACCATGTATTTTTCTCATATTTGGAAATTTCCTTTTCTGCTGGGAAACATTCACTGATTTCAGCATTCATTAGGACACATCCTTGACATTTGAAACAAACTTTCTTCATAGCTAAAGACTAATTCTCATAACAACCCCATTTATTTTTGCATTAATTGGTAGGTAGTTGACTTTAAAAATTGTCTTTAAAACCACATAGAAATTGAATTTTTTTAATGGCTTAAGACATTAAAGCTTGTAATTTACAAGCCTCACAAAGGCTCTGTCTCCTGTGGTCCCACTTTTACCTCCCTTGATTCTACAGTTTTATAGTGATAAGTGTTATAAAAATGCCCAGACAGCTAAAGAGATACTTCCTGAATCCATATTTAGATGTAAAAAGGGAAAGATGCTGCCAATTAAAAATGCAGTAGAGCCCACTATTGTTGATTTATGGCCATGGAGGACATAACTTTTTCTCATTTTGCTGATTTGATTTGGATAACAACCCAGTTGCTATGTGAAATAACTTGATTTTCCCTGTTGATGTGCAATTCTTCCAACACCATCATTTGGCATACTGACTGATGATTGGATAAATTTGCTCGACTTTTACTATGAATCATTTAAATTACTCCTTTGCAAAAAGGTTTAAATTTGGTTTGGAGAAACCATTAGAGAATTATTTTAGCACTATTTTGTTTTGTATTTCATGATATTGTCTCACTTTTTGCATTGGATTTTTTTTTCCCCTCTCAAGGTTATTACTATTAATTGTGCTTCCCCTTTTACTTTACTAGAATGCAATGAAACACACCTTCCAAACTAAAAAGATAGAAGTTAGGGAAAGGAACGTAGGTAGAAATAAAACTGTTCCATCTACTTCCCCTGCAAACTTGAGCTATAATATCTCCACCCCTATAAAACCACCTCCCTCTAAGACCTGGACCATTCCACCTTCTAGGTTCTGGCTGAACAAACAGGATCAAGAATCAGTTGGAATTTTCATAAAACTGTAGCCCTAAAAATGTCCAAAGTTTAGAAATCCATATACTATGCACCAGAGAAAGCCTGACAATCAGTTCCTAATTTACCAAGAGAAGCCTAGGTCATAGTATTAGACCAAAAGGAGGAGAGGGTAAGATCCACCCTAAGGAAGATCTAAAACCCACAGGACCAGATGTTCAATAGACACATAGCTACAGCAGAGATCCTTCTCTTCTGGAATCCTGTCTGTCAGAAAGTCTTTCACCAGTAGTCATTTCTTTTGGTTAAAAAACAGAAGCACATTCATTACCTCTAGGAGACTGCTACAAAATAATCCTATATTACCTGGAAGGGTAAGAAGAATGGCATCCTGTTAACTGCCTATGAGTGGGTTGGGTGTTAAAGAGCTGTGCTGTTCAATACTATGGCCATTGGGCACATATGGCTATTAAGTACTTAAAATGTGGCCGGTCTGAATTGAGATATACTATAAGTGTAAAAACACACCAGATTTCAAAGACTTACTATGAAAAAAGTGAAAAACAATCTCAATGATATTTTAGATATGTTTGGTTCAAAAAAATATATTATTAAAGTTCATTTTACCTGTATCTTGTTACTCTTTCAATATGGCTTTTATAAGTATAAAAATCTTAACTACATAATGTGGCAAGCATTATATTTCTATTGGAAAATGCTGTAATAGAATATGAGTGAACTACTGCCTTATTGTGATGGTCAATTTTATGTGTCAACTTGACCAGGTCAACAGAGACCCAAACAGCTGGTAAAACATTATTTCTGGATGCATGTGTGAGGGTATTTCTGGAAGAGATTTGCATTTGATTCAGTAGACTGCATAAAGTAGATCTACCCACACTTAGGCACCATCTAATCCACCGAGGACACAAATGGAACAAAAAAAAGGTGAAGGAAGGGTGAATTCTCTCTCTCTTCTTGAGCTGGGAAAACATGGATGAACATCAGAATTCCTGGTTCTCAGGACTTTGGCTTTGAACTGAATACTACCAATGGCTTTCCCAGCTCTCCAGCTTGGAGATGGCAGATTGTGACTTCTAGGCTTCCATAACCACATGAATCAGCTCTTAACAATAATTTCTTCTAGATCTATCTTTTTGGTTCTGTTTGTCTGGAGAACCCTAACTAATACACTTATAATATCTTGAATCTGAGCCTGAGAGAAGATATATATAAGAGGGGAAAGGTGGAGAGGTGAACAGGAGATAGCATTCTGGGAGCAAGGAAAGGTGAGGTCCAGAGGCCAAGGACAGTCTGGATATGTCCTCTCAAATGGTAGAGGTCCCTGTGAAAGGGGAGCACAGAGTCTGGGGAAGGTAAAGTAGAAAGTAAACAACCATTTTCATCATTTTGCCTAGAACTGGGCCTTGGGAGTAGGTAACCAACTAGACATTCCAATGTGGTGTAATTAGACTATGTGGTCACTGAAAGCTCTACTTCAGTGGGGTTATCAAGTAAGAGTATATTCTTCTCCATTTCTGCCTGGTGCTTGTACAGTATTTATGATTTAAGTTGTGACATATTCATTTCAGTCAGGATGAATTGTAAGGGCAAACTACTCTAAAATCTCAGTGGCTTAAAATAGCAAAAGTTCATTTCTTCCTCAAGCTTACCTGACCATCATGAGTACATGCAGCTCTGCTCCATTGCATATTTATTCCTTCTGTCTGGGACTTTATTAATCAAGCATCATGACAGGGGAAGGAGAGGCAGGGAGAATCACTGGCTGGTTCTTAAATTTTCTGCTCAGAAGTGACACATGGCACTCCTACTGACATTTCATTGGCCAAAGCAAGTCACACGACCCTGAGTTTACTAGGGCAGGCATGTATAATCCTCCTACATAACGAGTTGTGAGGTATAGAAATGGGACTACTTTAGAAAGGGTAATATCATTGTCCACAACACTTAAGCAGTGGGGTCTTATGGAAAGATTGCTGCCCTGAAAAGCTTGAACATACCCTTCTGCAGTAGGTTTTTTGTTGCCTCCCTATTATAGTACATTCTCTAAGAACTGCATCCTCCCTGACATTCATACCTTACATCTTATTTTCAGATGACTGGACCAGGGATGAACCCAGAGGCAGAGCTTAGGTAGTGGAGAATTCCTGACTTCTGTGTAGAGTTTGGGTGGAGGCAACCATTTTTATCTATATGCACCACAGAGAAAAAGCTGGCACATAAAGCAGACACAGTGAGAGATAACAGACATAAGACCATGAGAGAGAAAGAGGGATGAATGAGGTGTGAACACCTTGGTCCTTGAAGGTGTCCACTTACCAGCTCCAGCCCCAAGATACTTCAAAGCTAGTATTCATTACTGAGAGATGCCTTTTAGTAATACTGAGGGATACCCCATAACACACTTTCTATGGCTTGCTTCATTTGAGTTGATTACAGTAATACAGATGGTTGTTATATATATAGACCTTAGGGCCAAACTGACTGGGTAAGGAGCATGACCGCATAGTTATGTGCAACTTTGGGCAAACCACTTTGTCTGGGCCTCCTGTATAAAATAGGGATAGTATCCATACATAATCTCATCAAGTGTCATGAGGATTTGATGAGTCAAAATATATCAAAGATGCAATACAAAAAGTCATCCATTATTACCGTATTATTATTACAGCCGAAAAGTTCAGAATACTTTTTCTGAGATGTAGTTTCATAATTCTCAGAACCTACCTCACACCGTATCTCTTTCAGGACAGTTAATATTGATAAAGTTCTGTGACATCTTCAAATTATTAGATAATGAGGTACTCCCATTTCTCCAAACTGACTATCTACACATGATCCGGATTCATCAAATACCTAATCATCGCCCATGTTCTCAGCACTGATACATCTGGACAAAGAAGGAGGGAAGATATACACCAACAATGCTTGGCCAAAGTATTCTTCACAGGGTTCTACTGTTCTTCAGATGGCAGCTGAAAGCTATAGATAGGCATTCCAAACTCACAGAAGCATCCCTATTTATTAGCATTCTTCTAAATTAGCACTCTTAAGATTTGCCAATCATACATAAGAATTCTTTGGTTTTTCTGCCTTTTCAGAATGGTCTCTAAATTGAATTTATTCCAGGCATCCACATGCTCAAAACATATGGAAGAGAGGAAAAAAGGAACATTGTTCCAAAAGATTCTTAAATTTTATTTCTAGAAAAAATATTTTCTTGTTATAGGATGTTTCTCAATATTTTCTCCTCTTGACTGAAAGAAAAATTTACGGAATTTTTGCCCTACTGACACTGGTGAAAGAGGTTGATTTTTACTATTGACTATGAAGAATAAAAACTCGGTATTTCTTTCTTGGACATATGGACTTAAATATTAAGTCTCTGTCCTTGGAGAAAGTGGATTGTAAATAGAAAAATAAGATAAGTCAAGAAATGTTATTTTAAATAAGAATAACTGGCCACAGGTAATGCTACAGGGTAAGAGAAATTTTCCTCCAGGACCTTTAACTTCCTCAATTTGCCTTTCTCTATTCAATTAATGCTTTCAGAAATACTTTTTTCTCCTTTCCCCATTCTGCTTACCAAAATCTCAGAGATTCCTCCTGGGCCATCCCTGCATGTATTATAGAAATGAAGTCTGCCAAACTTCTTTCAAGGAGGAGGTCTAGAACCCTTATGCAAGAGAAATATTTTTGGAAAAAGATGTGTCAAGTAGTCACTAGGATATAACAAGAGCTTTCTGGATATCTGTTCTACCTCTTCGTGTCTGTAATCATACAATCTCTCTCCAGATAATGCTAATAACTCCATGAACTTAAATATTCTGACAGACAGTCCCAGTTCCATTGGCTCATATCATAAAGGTGCCCAATTATAAGCATAATCAGAATGCTACAAGATGATGTGAGGATTTATGAATTTGGATTGGATAGCATTCTAAAGTCAAAGACCTAAAGGACACAATCACAAGAGCTGTACATAATCACATCAAGAAACACTGGAATTTAAGCCAGTTTACAGAAGTCAGGAAAGGTTCTACTATCACTGCTGAAAAGCATCATTCTATGCAGGATATAAAACCCCTGATTTCTGCTTTCACCTAAATCTCAAGAAGTACCTATAATGTTCATGATAAGAGATATTCATTCTGCCCTCAGGTAACTTGGGACTTATATTTGAGTGTCATTGCTGCCCAACCTTCAAATCTTGGTAATTTATTGACTTGTCTAATAATTCCTTCAACATTCAAATATCTTCGAATGAAAAGCAGAAATGAAGGCAGAATTCACACACGTGGACAATTTAGGCTCAAAAATACATTCGTACATAAAACAGTCAAATGCACTTTTACACAGCTGAACCAGTGCACATTACAGGTCACCTGTAAAGTGAACACTTCCCGAATAATCGACATTCATGGCAAATATTATTTTTCTTTTTATGTAAAGATAAAATCAGATAGTTTAGAATCCATATAAGGGGCCGAACATTATGGTAATGTGTGGATAGGATATGTAATCCAAATGTTTCTGAATACAAACTCTATGTTACTAGTGTCACTGAGGCCTGAATATCACTGGCTACGGTTATTTTCATAACTTTTTTCCTTTGCCAAAAACACCTTATCTATAAGAAAATCAATCAAAGAGGAAACTCTAGGTGGAAATTTCAGGTGCTACACAACAAAAAGAGTAGTGAGGCAAAGATAACTAAGATAGAAGAAGTAATAGCAATGGAAAAGGCTGGTCAGTCCAAGTGCTACACTGAAACACATATTATTCAGAAATTCCCTGTGTTCTGATTGGACTTCTAAAGACAGCAATAGTTATGAGATTATTAGCAGTCTAATTCCAAGGGCAAAATCGAGCCCTAACATAATTCCAGATCATTAAGGCTCACTGAAGATCTCTCTCTCTCTCTCTCTCTCTCTCTCTTTCACACACACACACACACACACACACGCACACACACGAAAAGCTACGTGAGGGAAACAAATACACATGCACATACATACATAATATGTTTACCAGAAAAGAAATCATATTCTCTCTTTCTTTTTTTTCCCTTGCTATATACACTCTTAATAGTATCACTTGCTTGACTTTTTTAAGAAATCTTCCATACATTTTGTAAACGACGGTCATATAACAGGAAGACTGGTATAATAACTCTTAAATCTGAAAAGGGTAAATTCTAGGCTATTTTCCCAAAGGAGTGTTGTTTCTTAGGCATTGCTACTCGGTTATTCAATTAAACTAGAAGGCAGAAAAGCACCCCATGCAGCACTTAGTCTAGCCCTCCTCCTGTATCCAAGTAAGCCTGGATATGCCAAGTTTCTGAGCAATTGATTCAGAACCAATTTGTGGCAAACAAATGCTCTCCCGCTACTTACAGTGGAAAGATCTCTCCATGCACTTTTGTCTAGACAGTCTCGACTACAGGAATATAATGTGTTTGCTGGCCCTCCAGTGATTTATTAAATGCCAAATCCATACAGCACAGGCACTAAAGCTTAAGAAATGGAAAAATAGCTTACCCAGTGGACTTGTAATGACTTATTAAGATTATGTTGGCAGCAAGACGTATAACAGTATCAATAAATAATAGCGATCTATCAAATAACTTTGGTTGAAATGGTAATGTTTAGAAATATCCCATTTAAGGTGGGTGAAATGCACCCACTGGGAATTAGTGGCATGGAAAATATTCTCTGCCGTGATGTGAAAGAAACTCAGGCCCACTAGAGCAATTCTGCTTGGAATTTCAGTTGCCCTCAAAAAATAAAAAGCAAAGCTAAACCCTCAACTTTTTAAACTCAAGTTTAAAAAAAAAAAAAAAAGGCACTGGCTAAAATCTGCCCAAGAAAAAACAGTGACTTTTTACTATGGAAAGCCTAGTAGATTTTCTTCATTTTTAGTTCACAAATGAAAAATGAGATACTTACCATGTTTCATATTGTTCACTTTTTTTTTAGATTTATTTATTTGAAAGAGAGAGAGAGAGAGAGAGCTAGACAGCACCAGCAGGGGGAGCAGCAGAGGGAGAGGCAGACTCCCTGCTGAATAGAAAGCCCGACGTGGGGCTCAATCCCAGGACCCTGAGATCATGACCTGAGCCACCCAGGCCCCCCCCATCATTCATATTTTTAATATTTCCTTTGATAATCCAATTACAAACAGGCTCTCCCAAATTCCCTAAACAAATGTTAAATGCCAGCGGATATTTCAAAGAATTATGATAAAAGGAGAAAAAGAAAGACAGGGAAAAAAATCATTTCATGTCGAAAAGAAAAATCTCATTTGATAATGAAATATCTTTTGACAGATGTTTGCTGAATAAAATTTTTCCATATCGTCAGAGTCAATGTGTTGTGCTGCCAGATATTTCTCACTTAAGCTCAGCTGTACAGCAATGAGAAATTTTTTAACTCTTTCTTTGCAAACCACAAGATATACTTTTAAAAGGCCACGTATTATATGTGAAACATTATGGTACTTTTGGCAACAGAGATTATTCGTACAGCTATCAATATTACTAATCTCTAATTTATAGCACTATGAAAAGCACTACGACTAAGAAAATAGATGTTTATTCACTTTCTTTGGGAGAAATTATTCAGCAATAATCTAAAAATCCATGAATCTTTAGGAAAAAAAATGTTCTTTTGATCAACTTGGTGCCACTAAAGCAATTTTCTCAAAAATAAGGTATGATTGATTTTCCCAAATTGTTCTTTTTAATATTTAAACATTCATTATACCTAAAAGTTGTAATGAGATATTTGACAGCTGTAAGATGTATATGATTTCTCTGAAGTTCTTCAGATTTTCCACAAAGAAGAGAAAGAGCAAGCTGTTGGAGTGCCTTCCCTGCTGTCATTCCCTGGCGCGCATCCGCCACCACAGCCACACTCCCAGCACACGCCTGGAGGACCTGGCCCCAGTTGCTGTTCGTGAGTGTGTACGAGGTGACAAGCACAAGGCACTTTGGAAATTGTTACTTTTTATTTGCTATTCCCAAGAGAAACCATTTAAGAGGTGACACTCAATGAGGTTAAGTCTGTTTTCTAAGCTCCCGTTGATTAGTGGGTGAACCAAAAATTAAAACCATAACAGGCTCCAAAGTCTATGTGGCTTTCAGCACTCCTTCTCCACAAAATTATATTTGACCAATTTCAGAGCTTTTAAAACAGGAAAATTGTGTTGATTCAGGTATTTTAAATATAGGTGGTCATAACTAACACTTGGCTGTTTGGGGTTTTTTTTTTTTCTGCTTTTAACAAAAGTTAACATCAGGCAACAACCATTTTAGGGTTTTTTTAATATTTTTTAAAGATTTTATTTATTTAAAAGACAGAGACTGTAATCAGGGGCAGGAGGAGAGAGAGAGAGAGAATCTCAAGCAGATTCCCTGTGCGGAGCTTGTACAAAGCCTGATGCAGGGTTCCATTCCAGGACCCTGGGATCATGACATGAGCCAAAATCGAGTCAGATGCTTAACCAACTGAGCCACCCAGGAGCCCCTTAGTTTAATTTTTAGAACTTTTGATTTTAAATTTAAATTGGGTCAAAATTTCAAATGAGGGGTGGTGTGTGCAGGGGCAGGCAACAATGTAACGTGTGTTCCAAAAATATTTTGGACCTTTCTTTTTTTTTAAAGATTTTATTTATTTATTCGACAGAAATAGAGACAGCCAGCGACACAGGGAACACAAGCAGGAGGAGTGGAAGAGGAAGAAGCAGGCTCCTAGCGAAGGAGCCTGATGTGGGGCTCGATCCCATAATGCCGGGATCACGCCCTGAGCCGCAGGCAGGCGCTTAACCGCTGTGCCACCCAGGCGCCCCAATATTTTGGACTTTTATTAGGGATGACTTCTATACTATATTTTTAAAGTGAAGTCTTCTGCATAATGTCAAATAATAAGAAAAATATGTAATTTGATAATTTAAAGCTAACAGCAGAAAAATTGACATTCCTACTGGAAACTGGTTCTGAATGTTATTTACTGGTTAACGAAGTTTGAACTTTTTTCCCTAACTTCGTCTGGAGGCTGAGATACCCACCAAGAATCCGGAACAACTGAACACAGACCCACGCAAGGTCACACACATCATGTAAAATTTCAGAACACCTGGGGCAGGCAGAAAGAAGCAGATTTCAAGAGAGCAGTTAGGTCTCAACAGCAACATCGCTAGAAAGTAATATAACAATACTTAACAAAATAATTCCCAGCTTGGGGTCCTATTCTTGGCCATAAGGTGTGAGTATAGAATAAACACATTTCCACATGTGCAAATTCTCAATCTATTTATCTTCCGGGCAAACTTTCTCATGGAGTTCCCACCCAAATGAAGGAATAAACAAAGATAAAGACTAGGGGCCCAAAAAACAGAAGATCCCTCCCAGGAGGGCAGTGGCAAGTATCCCCAGGACGAAGCTTCCCCAGTGCACCAGATGTACAAGTCTGGAGAACAATCTGCTGAGACTAGAACAGAAGTCACCAGGAGAAATTTCCTTAAGAAGTAAAATTAATCGAACACATTCAGATGAAAAAATACACAACTTGGGGAAGTTTGAGGGTGAATTAGTGGGAGATATGAAAAAAAATTAAGCAAACACAAAACCAATTTTCAATACAAGGAAATAAAAAATGGGAAGGAAAATGAATGATATTTTATATGCTCTCTAGCTCAGCTTTGATTAGTATTTGCATACCTCTCAGAATGTAAACATTAAAAAGTCAACAAGTGAAAATTAAGATGTAACCACATTTAGAACTTGGGGCAGGAAGGATTCGTGTGTGTTAGAAAGTTAAGGTTGCAATATTTAGCAAATAAAAATGCAGGGACAGGATACCTAGTTAAATTTTAATTTCAGATAAATAGCTAATAATTTTTTGTGTAAGTATGTCCCAAAAATTGTATGGATAGGGGTTGAAGAAGTGAAAAATAGCTACATCTTCATCTTTTACAGCAGGAAGTCAAAACTGAAAAATGAGTAAGTAGCATGATAAGCCAAATAAGTAAGTACTAAAACATTTGAAAGTGGTTGCCTCTGGAGAGCAAGAAATTATGAAAAGGAAGGTGGAGTGTACTTTTTTTTACGCCAAGCATTTCTTTTAACAATTTTACTCTTTCTTTACATAAAAATTTTGATTATAATACCAACTGAATTGTTTAAATAGATCTGAAGCAAATAAGACAAAATGGTATAATTTGAAAAAGCAGGGTATTTAGGTGTTTGTTACATTAATCATTTTTTTTGCTTGGGAACAATCAGAACCATCTAAGGAAATTTCAACAAATACTTAAAGACTATTGCTTTGCAGGATTTCTATATTGTTGGACTATTTGGAATTATGGTGGTGAATATTATGGAGGAGTTTGGAGTCATGTCTTTTTATTCATTCATTCATTCATTCATTTGACAAAGATTTATCATGTACCTATTATGTTGGGGAAGCAGATTATGTTCTAGGAAATCAATCTGCTAATCACAAATATAGAAAGACCAACTCAGGGGCGCCTGGGTGGCGCAGTCGTTAAGCGTCTGCCTTCGGCTCAGGGCGTGATCCTGGCGTTCTGGGATCGAGTCCCACATCTGGCTCCTCAGCTGGGAGCCTGCTTCTTCCTCTCCCACTCCCCTGCTGTGTTCCCTCTCTCGCTGGCTGTCTCTCTGTCACATAAACAAATAAAATCTTTAAAAAAAAAAAAAAAGACCAACTCAACAACCATTAACAAAATTTCAGTCAGTTCAAGTCAGTGCTCCGCATAGGAAGTGAGTCCTTCTCCCAGTCCCCGTCCTCCGAGATCTTCTAGGCTTGTCAGCTCTTGAGCACAGGACTGGCACGGGAACTCCGTAAGGGCAGGAACCCACATTCAAGGATCTTTGAGGAACCCTTCTAGTCCAAAAGAGCGTCCAGAACAGTATCTGAGGAATTTATGTAATTGCCATTTAAAAGATGCAGAGGTGACAGCAGTGAAAAGGAATGAGACATAGGGAACCCAGAGGACAGTCTGAAGAAGCAAATGCTAGAATTTAATCATTGAATGGGGGGAAGTAAGCCCGAAGAATCCAAGACAGAAGTCAGAGATCACTTAGCCTGGGAGTCTGGAAAACAGGGGTTCGCTGGAAGAGAAACAAAAATGTGGAAGAAGAGCCAGCTTTGGGGGAAGTTAAAAATTCAGTTTTATGCATATTAATTTATCTACCATACCTATGGCTCAGTGACAGTCATGTCTGAGGCACCTCACATTTTTAAAAATGTAAATGTAAAAAGCAGATAGGCAGTTCCTGCTTTTTGTCACCTCAACTATCATCGATTTGATTTCCTGAAAATCTCTTTTACGCAACTGTATTTGACTTTCTGCCTTCTTCATCAGCTCATTTATCAGGTGCAGCCCTTACTTCCAGGGCTTGGGGAAGATCAGTTTAGCCCAGCCCCGCCCTGGGGAAATCAGGGTTCAGCTCTTCTATGCAGGAGTGCCATCTAGTGGTCAGAGAATGTCACCTCGGGCTAGACTGTGCAAGGAATAAAGTGGGAAGCGGGAGAGTGGGGCGGGATGTTCTGCTTTCCGTTCCAATTTCCAGGTGCGCTATGGCAAAAACCTATACCTCTTACCGTCTAAATATGACTGTGAGAGCATATCCAGTCACAGTACTATGAAGTACAACGTCTGCTTTTTAATGTATTCTTATCAAATGATATGGACATGGTCCATGGAGAGAACAAAATAGTATAGCTCTCTATCTTGTTTCATTTTTCATACAGTTTTTCATATTTGATGAAGAAATGGTATATGCAGCCATAAATATAATTTGGTTATCTTCGTATCATTAAAGAAAAGATTTACAAATATGTAGCATGGAAGCAACTCACATATAAATGGGTCCCCTTCCTTAACTCTCTTAAAGTCGCTCTCTTCATTGGCTCTTCTATATACCCGATACACTCTGAAGAAACATTAAGCTGTTTGATGCCCAAGGCCCAAACTTATTTCTTTTCCTGAGATTGACCAGAACATTCTGTCAAACCTTTACAGATATTTATATGCATGTCTTATCTCCCTGGCTAGGCTGTAAGTTCCTTGAGGCAGAATCCATTTCTGACTTATGCATTAAAACCTCCAAACAGCTGATTACCAAACATTGTTTCTAATATCAGAGAGTCAAAGCATCCTTTCAGAATCCCATGCAAATGGTGGACTTCCTGGCCACAGGAAGTATATGTGCAGATCACATATATGCAAAATTCTGCTCATACTCAAGGGACTTCAGTGGCCCCTTGAAGCCCATTCACATGCTGGTCCAGTTAAGAAATTCTGACCTAAAAGGAAGTTCTGGAACACAACCTACTTATAAGTCAGAGCATCCTGTATACACAGAGCAGGTCCCTGCAGAGACACGAAGTAAAGCTTATAAAAATTGACTTTCCCTACATTGTCAAATCTACCCCCCCCCCGGAAAAAAATCTTTTTGTGCTTATAGAGATTAGTAAAAGGCACAGTTGAAATTCCTCAAACTTGGGGAATAAATAAAATATGGAAATGGTCATCCAAGTGTCCACACAGAATCAGGTCCCCTTCTTTGCCAGAATCCCAAGGTGGACCTGCCACCATGCCCAGCCCCGCCCTTTGATGCCCTCTGGCATCCTAGCTTTTTAAAATGTGCGTAAGTGTAAAAAGAAAATCTTTCCCTGTGTACTTAGCAATATTAGAATTTTTCCATAGGTAACACTTTCTCTCCCTTTCTCTCTTTATCTCCCTCTTCTCTCTCTCCCTCATACACACACACACACACACTCTCTCTCTCTCTAAGTGGGAAAAAATATCCAAAACACAGAAACAGATGTCTTACTCTAAATCTGCCCATGGGTTTGCCCATGGATGGCAAACCTGATATCTTTTGTTTCTACCTCAACCTTCCCTAAAACCCCCTTCCTCATCTAAGAGCACTGAAGCAGCTCTGTACCTCTCCTTCCTTCCAAGAAAAGAACTAGATCAGAAAAGTCAGTGAAATCTTGACCAGATGCACAGGAGATCACTATGGATTGAGGGGCCCTCCCCTGAGCGGTGAGGAAAGCTATTCCGGCACTTCACAAACTCCACGTCAGCACATCAATAACCCCAGATGCCTTGCTACCCACTCTGCATGATGCTTCCTTCCTTGCTCATGGAAATAGAAGTGTCGTCTCTCCACAGGAAAGTTTGATCTTCCACAGTGATTTCTCAATAAGGCTTTTAAAATATGTATCTATTTTCACAGCATAGTCCAAATACAAGCATTTCATCTGAAGTTAGGCAAATAAAGTTTTGAGAGTTTACAGCAAGAAGAAATCAGCGATAAAACTTACTTAGCAGTTCTACATGTGGAGGAGAGAGAAGATACGGAGGAAACATGAAATTCAGAGCCCAGTTCTGAAATAACTGAATCACACGACAGGAGAAATGATTCAACCTTGGGCAAGTGCACTGCAGAGGGACCTCAATTTCCACATCTGTTGAGGGGGCTGGACCAGACCAATGTCAGCACCGAAGTTGTCCGGTAGATGGTCATCTCAGAAACAGGTAAAGCTAGAGGGCTATAAAGGTGGCCAAGAGGAGAGTGGGTGGCCCACTGATGAGGGCTGGATAGGTCAGACACAACAGGTAAACCAGAAAGTAAACTCAGGCAGTCCCCAAATCACCCAAGCAGGGATGATAGTCAAGATTGTCTCTGGTCAGCATGACACTGGTACCAATGTCTTGGAACAATGTCGAGCCCATCCTAGCAGTTCAGCTCAGAAAGGACTGATCAGCAAGCAGGTTCAAAGAAGACAAAGTGTCAAAATATACATTCTACCCACCTTAAAAGAACTGCAGGACTGCATATTAAGTCCTTAAAGACAAGGATTCTCAACTTGGGTTGATACTTTAGGTTGGAAAAATCCCTTGTTGTGGGGCTGCCCAGTGCACTGTCGGATGTTTACCAGCATTCCTGGCCTCTACCCACTAGATCCCGGTTGCACTCCCCACCCTCAGCTGTGGCAACCAAATGTGTCCCCCAACACTGCCAAATGTCCCTGGAGGCAAACTGCCCCTGTTAAGAACCACTGCTTTAGGAACACTTTTCATGACCCCCTGATCAACTGAAACAACACTCTAATTTTTCCTGACATCCTTCCCTGTTATGCCTCTGGAACTTGACCGTGTGGGCACCTCCCTCTTCTCTTAACCCTGACCTCAATTTGTCTTCACTCTGATCTCATCTTGCTCTCTGCCTGACTCTTTGGCTTGGCATTTCAAACCATCCTCTGCCCCTAGCCTCACCTTTATCTAGGATTTAAAGCACTGTGGGCAAGCTCTAGATCAACGCCTTCTCCTCTGGGCCTCAGACCCTACCTTTCCTTCCCCCAAAGCTCTAAAGCCAAGATCCAGCCATTTCTTTTGCTGCACAGCACTGTCTCCTGGGCCCCCAAACCTGACACCCCAGAAGCCCAGTGCTCAGAAACCCCTCCCAAGACTGGGAATCAGCAAGGGCCAACTGAAGGGATAATGCTGTTCTGTCTTTATTTCTGAAAACCCCAGAGGCTGACAAAATTGTTCTTCCCTTTCCTATACCATCTGCTAGAAAGATGGGGCAATGAGACAGCCCTTCCCTCCTCGCCAGTGCAAGGTTCTAGAGCAGGACCCTCAGCGGGAGCACCCAGGTACTTCTCTCCTCTCCCAAACACCCAAAGACCCAACGTGCTTTGTCCTCTGCTCAACGGGCTCTGTGTAGCTTTAATCTGTAGTTTTCCTATTGGTGGGTTCACTTTGCCAACCACACCCTCAGAAACTGCTCTGTACCACAGGGAGAAGGCCCCTGCCCTCAAAGGAGTTCCAACTACATTGCACCCTGTTCTTGTTTAGGAATTTCTACCCATGATGCAAGTCTATTTATTCAAAGAGCTTTTCTTTTCTTTCTTTTTTTTTTTTAAGATTTTATTTATTTATGTGACAGAGAGACAGCCAGCGAGAGAGGGAACACAGCAGGGGGAGTGGGAGAGGAAGAAGCAGGATTCCAGCGGAGGAGCCCGATGTGGGACTCGATCCCGGAACGCCGGGATCACGCCCTGAGCCAAAGGCAGACGCTTAACGACTGTGCTACCCAGGCGCCCCCAAAGAGCTTTTCTTATGAGGTACTTTTCCTGATGTTTCAAGTAAACGCATTTCACATTACCAAAATGCAGCCACACTGTGACTTGCTTAACCAGATTCTCGAACACATATTTCCTTAATCTCCCTTCTTAACTCCCACTCCACTGAAAATGTTCTCCGCCACCTTCTCCCAACTGTGCCATTGATTGTGTAATACTGAGAAAGTTACTTAACTTCTTTCTGCTTCAGTTTCTATAGCAATTGAAAAGGCACTAATAATTTTTGGTTCTTTTTCAGGTAGATCTATAGGTGTTAACAAGGCAGCATATCAAAAACGCAATGAATTCTACCAAGATCCCCAACAAAATCCCCCAAAATATTTTCCTTCTCTGGATGGTTAACAAACAGGGCCTTCAATTCAATAATGCATGATATTTTATTCCATACAGAAAATACAGGAAGTAAAACTGGTAGTGAAACTTCAATAGAATGACAATCTTCTTAGCCACCAGAGGTGTCAACAATGATAAAGACTGGCATATGAATGAGGAGTTCTCTGTGGGTGAAGCTATTCCAGGAAAGAGTAAATGACACATGTCAGCTAGGGGACAGCCAAGATTCAAATGTGGGGTAGAATGCGGAAGTAGGTGAAGTTGGAAGTCTTTTGTGGGTCTAGGATTCTAAGATGACTACCCTTTGGCCACCAGTGATGTTCATCATAACCTAAGACGGGCAGTTCATTTACAGTGGAAGGCTGTTCTCCCGAACTGGTTGTTTTTATCATTATGATACCCACTTTATCAGTGAAAGCGAGAGTTATTCTTGGAATTGATTTTATTTGCCCTATGCTTAGAAGGATAAGGAAAAGGCTGGTGTTAATACTTAAATAAAGGGAGTAAGTTTTCTTTATGTTCAATTCCTTCCCAAGAGCAAGTGCTAGAGACTTTCTGTTCCATGACCGTTGCTGTCCTTGTGAGGGCCAAGGAACTCACCCTCTGTGTCAGGGTTCTTCTGAGGCTCCAGGGACATTAATAAAGAGGTAACTACAAAAGCATCTCATACAGAGCTCAATGAATCTCAGGGCACTGGAGACCATCAATTGTGTTTCAGAATTTTTAATTTTCAAGATCCTTTCCTTTTCTCAACAAATTCTCTCGCGAATCAAAAGACTTGGCTATTAAAAATATTATTCCTGCTATAAATATCCTCTTTGTGTCTCTGCAATAAATCTCTCTCTCCTTAGAGTAATGGGAATACCTACAACAGAGTAAGGAAAGGGTCATGTACAAGAAAGCACACAGATTAACCTTGCCAGATATCTTGCTACGTGTAATTACATTATATAAGACAATTCTCCTAATGGCAGAGGATTGTCATTCATGGAACAGTTTGGCACTTTGGGGGTGGTACAGACATATCTTTAAATAACTTTGTGAAAAGATTCAGCAAAGAGAAAAAGGAAATTGATGTGATATCCACCCTGTTAGAAAGACTAGCTTCACTTAACAATGTAGGTCAGGTCGAAAACCCCCAGAAAGACTACAAGTGGCTGTCTTCCAAGTGTTAGAAATTATTGGTACATTTTTAAAAGCATGAACTACATTTTGAAAATAAAAATGCTATTTCCATAATTAATAAGATGTTTATTCGGTTATATGCAGTCTTTCACCAGACCTTTAAGTACTAGATTTTTTTCATCTTATTATCAGACTACAGAGCGAATAGTGGTAAGCTGATAAAATGCTCTGTGGGATTTAGCATTCTTTTATCTGTCCTTCCTTGGCCTTCAGTTTACTCAAAACTTTTGTTTCTCAGTAGTTTAATTACATGTGAAAAGACTCCCAGTAACACACTTGTGTTATAGCTTATTAGAATTAAATGAAGAGAAAAACTTTTCATTATGGGGTTTTATTGTTATTCATTTATACACTCATTTGACAATACTGACTCAAGCTGCTGTGTGTTCTCTTAAGCTCCGAATATTTTATATCCCAGAGCTCCATCCAAAAGCTACATAATTAAAAGGAAAGCTTGCTTTTTCTAATACTATATAGAGATAGCAGAATTTCAACAAGTTCTATTTTCATCCATTATGAAGCTATCTTATATAAAAGCTGCACTTTTCTTTGTGAATGAACCAATTCTTGCCATTCCAGTACTCAACCTGACGTATGCATTAACAAAAATCAAAATGAAATGAAAATTGCTGGTCAGATAAATCCATTACATATGAAATTAACCATTATTAATGAAAACAAAACCCAACCTAACTAATGGTTTAAGAAATTATTCTCACTTGATTAAAAGACACACACACCCCAGTTAAATTCATGAAAGAGTTTAGCTTAAAAAATATAATGCATTTCAAACAACCATTGCAAACCTTATTCTGAGTAAGATTGTAAGAGGAACTAAGTTTTAAAGGAAGAACATCAGAGAGTTTCTTTGATACTGGAAATAGTCCATCCCTGTTCTGAAATAGTTTTGCCCTTATGACTCTGCTCCCAAGGTAGGCTTTTCTGGCATAAGTAAATTTAGCTTTATTTCTGGAACAAGTAGTCTTTCTTCATAAGTGTCACACTGAGCTGGGCTGATTTAGCTTTCTGTCTTCTTTATACCAGCCTTAGCAAGTTTCAAAATATATGGCCATTCAAAGCAAGTTGTATTGCAAGCTTTTCTCATTTGTTTTCACTTATCAAAAAGTTAGAAGAACTATGTGACACTACAGTTCTTCAGGCAATACTAAGTCAAGGTCAGAATTCACTGGTTAACAGGAATGTTTCTTAAAAAAACATGTACAAATTCCCAACCAAGTAATAGGGCCAGAACTTGCAGACTGGGAAATTTTCACTAAAACTGAAAATGGATAAACCCCAAAGCTCTCTGAGCAAAGAATTAAGAGAATAAGGGCCATATAGACCCAAATTTTCCATATCACTGAGTTCCTTGAAAATTTTAAATATGCTACTTTTGCAAAGAGATTTCAATTTATACTGGCAACATTCACCCATAAAGAAAAGAGGTTAATATTAAGGTCACTACAAAGTAAATGCTTTTATTTCCATGAGTATTTTAAGTTTTCCTGACTGGCATGATTGTTATAAATGGCTATGTCTAGGGTTTATGTCTGCCTTTGTATATCTGTGTGATGCCAAGTTCTTTTTCACAAAGGCTCTGGCTGATGTCGCTCATGACATTCTGTGGTGGAGATTTATTCCCTGACCTTATACTTGGGAAAGGACAGCCTGAAACTACTCAAGAAATTGTGGGACTTAGTAGATTATACTATGAGTTATTTCTCTTTCCCAGAGGAAGTATTATCAACCAAAAGCAGAGGTCCAAAGAAGGTCCCTCCTGATTACCAGTATCCTCACAGAAGAGCCATGGTTCTACTGGTTTAGAATTCAATTTGAGGCTAAGATGGCGGTCAGGATACAGAGATATTGTGATAGTGCTTTGGCAAGTTTTCATTCACTTTTGAAACCTTGTGATACATAAACAACACTGAATCTAAAAAGGCATCAGCACATAAAATTAACAACTGGTACCGAATATCACAGTATACCTTGTTTGATTTTTTTAATATTACAAGCAAAGAAAATCGTAAAAAATGTTTTTCCAAATTACATTCAAACTGAATTTTTAAGAACTATTTCATCTTTAAAATGTTTTGACATTCGGATTACATATTTATTTATATACAACATGAGTTGGATTGAAGAACAGAACCCACACTTAGCACTGGCTAATTAACTAAGGCTCATAGGAATCATATTTATATTAATTATTTACAATGTTCTTCTCTGTAATGATTTTTTAACATCAACACAAAAGTTGTGCCATTTAACTTTTCTTGATGCTCTTTCTCCTTTGACATTTACCCGACGACCAGTTATGAAGCACCTGCTATTAGCATGTACTGGCTAATACTCCAGGTACTAGAGTCACAGGACTTTGGAAAGTAGGGGTCTTCAAACTCTCTGGCAAACACGATCAGAGCCTGGGGTTAAAATAGATAAACCATACATTCAACCCTAAATCAGTGTGACTTCATATCACTCACCTCCTACGCCTTCACTTCCCACAAGTCTCTACATTTTCATGCAGCAAGGAGGATAATCACAAGGGAAAATCAGCAACCATTCTTTCGTAATATGTGTCCCAGCACTCCTCACACTGCTCCAGAAGTCCCCATCCACTGAGACCAAAGTGCAGTTCTATTCCCTAACACGCTGAAAACGCCCAAATCTGTCTCTGTCCCAGCTCCTCTCCTGGGCTACGGAGCTACACATCCAGTTCCTTATTGCTGCCTACAGGAAGCTCACTCTGCACAGTGACCTAAAACTGGACTGCCCAGTTGCCCCACACATCTAAGTCCTCTCCAGAAGAGCTCGTCCTGGTGAGTGGCAACACGAGCCGCACAGTGTGGCCAGAAATGTATCACTCTCCATACCTCTCTCGCTTTCTCTCTCTCTCTCTCTCTCTCTCTCTCTCTCATACACACACACACACACACACACACACACACACACACACCATAGTCAGTTACCATGTCATTACTTCTGATGAGAAGGATTTAATTGCAAATAGAGGAGATGTTATTCTGGATTCATCATTTAAGTGGTAGGAATCTGGAGTCAAAGCTGTTGGGATTGCCTTTTTCAATTCTATGATGCAAGCAAATGTAATATCCATGCCCAATGTCCACTCAGAAACACCCAACTGCAGGGAGGACATGGCTACTTAGAACTACGAAATACTGTATTTCTTCTCTTTTGTTCTCCAGGAGGATGCCCTGTTATAGCTTTGTCTTCTTGGCCTTCCATATGCATTAAACATAGAGATGAGTAGAGCTCCCCATTGTTTCAGAATATTTTGTTTTCCCATTTTTACTAGTAGAATGTAGGACTTACACGACTGGTCTATTGATGATAGACAAGGGTGAGGACCCAGATAATAGTGTTAGAGTCAAGATATTGAGTAAAGTCTGGCTATATGTGAAGAAATCTGTAACATTATATGCTGAGAGCTGACAGGAAGATGAGGCATCCAAAACTGAATTTAGAACACAGATGTCCCCTCCTTGGTTTATGATACAGACCACCTACCAGATACAGGTTATTCTAATGATGGGAAGAGTATGTGAAAAGTTTATATATAAACTTCTCCTCTTTTCAATCAATTCTGTACATTTTGCATTTGTCATCACAAATTATGAACATATATTTTTCCTTACTTCTCTACTATCTCTACCTCTAATATTTGGTCTTCAATTCCATGAGGGCCTATCTGTAACTCAGCAATGTCACCAAGCTTGAGATAATGTATATTGAATGTATAAATGAACATCAGTATCAACATGGCCTTTTTTGGATTCAGACCCAGTCCTTGGGCAAGGTTCTTGGACAAAGTTCTGTGGCTCAGTTTCATTATCTATAAAACAGAATTGCAATATTATTTACCCCAAAAGTTATTAGGAGGATGCACAAAACAAAACTAATACATGCAAACCAGTTAAAACAGAGTCTGAATGTGGAAGAACTCAATAATGCATAGCTATTATTATTTATTATAATCATAATTATGATGTTGCTGTTATCATTATCATTATTTAACTCCCTTTAAAAATAGGTCGCTCTTGCATCAAGTTCAAAATCCTTGGCAAAGTATATCAAATCCAATGTGATCAGCGCTATGAACTGAGTTCTATCCCCTCAAGAGGCAAATGAGGCCCTCAACCCCAATGTGGTTATATCTGGAGACAGGCCTTTTAGAAGGTAGTTAAGGTTAAACGAGGTCATAAAGATGAGGTCCTAGTCTGATAGAACTGGGGCATTATAAAAAGAGTAAGAGACACACCCCACTCCCCCTCTATCTCTCACTCTTAATCTCTTTCTCCATAGGCACACACAGAGGAAAGCCCACACAAGGACATATCCACCAGCCTGAGCTAATACAATCAGGGTCACAACTGATTCAGTACACCCCACCCTCCTGCTTTATGGAACAACCTACTTTCTCTTACCTCCATGCCTCAGTGAGAACATCCTTCTCCTTCTTCACTGGCTATCTAATTCATACTCATTCTCCAAGAGTACCTTCCTTACACCTTCAGGCATTTCCTATTCCAGTCACACTACCTGAGTTTCCACTGCCCTCCTAAAGGCTCCTCCTCTGTGTTGCTTGTGTGCCTGTGTATAGTTCATCAGAGCACTGATGGCCACCGGCACCACTAGATATACTGTAGATGTTCCTCAAATAGATATTTAATAAGTGTGTCACTCAGATGTCATCTAGGATATTTTTGATCTTTTGCTGATAAGCTGACATCACAGCAGTGGAAAAAAATTCAAATAGAATATTAGATGCACCTATTATTGAGGCCATCTGGTCATTTTCTAAAGTTGCTTGGCTACTGCTTCCTTTTCATCTGTCTCCCTCTTTTTTACGTGCCCATCCTCACCACTAATAGCTGCACCATCACCGCCACAAAATGTCTG
Organism: Ursus americanus; assembly: GCF_024610735.1. Lineage (NCBI taxonomy): Eukaryota > Metazoa > Chordata > Mammalia > Carnivora > Ursidae > Ursus > Ursus americanus. Next base: position 22,306,661 of record NC_142137.1, read on the forward strand.
TTCTTGCTAACTCAAACCATCTTAGCTATGTTTTTTTTTATGACTTCTAATCTATGCCTTTAGATTCACATTCCATTCAAATGGAATTTCCCCAAAAACTGTTCCCTCAATATTATGAATTCTTATACATTTTCCCTAAAAGACCTCACTGTAAATGAATGATGTAGGTTGGCAACTAAATGCAACTTAGCAGTGCCAGCTAAAGTGACTGTCTCCAGTGAAGGCAAAGCCAAGGGAATTGATTCCCACTGGATGTCAAGAAAACAGGACAGAAACCTTCAGGACTCTGGCAACTGTTGTAATAGTATGAGAGAAAGAGAGAGAGAAGAAAGCCAGCATGCAGAGCAAGAGGGGTGCAAGAGGATCCAACTTTATTGCTAGGATAGCTACAAAGGTACAATGAGACAAACTATCTTCCTCTTTCTCAACCAACTCTTCCACTTGAGCCCAAACATGAAATGCATTGGAAAATGTTATCAACACAACTATAAAATTTTATTTTATAGATACAGCTGAAGTGTATCTCTACATCAGATGACATAGAGAGAAAAACTAACAAGTAATTTTCGGGGGCCAGAAAGACATATGTAAAACGTTTACATTACAAACTCTATTTATCCTCACAATTAAATCAAGAACAGACTTGATGTTCATCTTTTCTTTCCAGTTCTGTCTTCTGCAAGATCCTTTTAAACACCCCTTGGTTTCTTCATTCTCTTCATGATCTCATTCACAATATAAGAATAATAATGACTTAGTGTTGTTGTAAGAACCATGAAATGTTTTCCAACATTTTAATATTATATTCAATGGTAACCCAATGCAGCATCTTCTGTTCTAATTGGAACCAAGTTTTCAAATATGGATACACATATCATTGTGCAACCCATCTTATTTTTCCCATCCTTGGTTTTCATAATAAAAGGAGGATAATATTTTCTTTTCTTCAATTTTAAAATAAACAGCTTCCACCCCCGCCGGGCAATCTTTTGAACATGCGAGTCAATACATTCTTACAGAAGGAATAACAGCTATGACTCAGGGCCATGGAAGAAGCTTCCCATAATAAATTACAATGATTAGTGCTACTAGACAAAGTGCTTCAGCTCCTTTAGCAAATTCTTCCCAGCTCCTTTCATTAATCAGACTGCTTACCTGGTTTTATCATTAGTGCCAGGCCTTTCAACTTGGTGCCTGAACCAATTAATACATAATTTAAATCAGAAGCATGTTTAAAATTCTATCAGAGTACCCTGTAGTGACTGGAGTACATCATCCTGCATTAATTCTATAAGTTTGTTTGTAAAAGTAATTAATTATTGCTGACAATAATAAGTTTCTGAAGCTAAAGCTACCTTTTCTCCTATTCAATATTCCTTTCTGCATGCAACTGATAATATTATCTGCAAAGTTTAATGACAGGTTGTCCATGGGATGAAAAATATCATACTAAATCCACATCCACACTGCTTGGAAGATTTTTCTTGAGGTTTTCAATCGATCACGGCAACCTCTTAATAATAGTGGTAACAGAGGACAAAACTTGCAAAGATTCCAAAACTTACAAAATAATGAGTTAAACTAGGTGGAACTATTAGTACCTCCCTATTCACTGATTTCATGAATGGAGAGATGAATGACAATGACAAAGACCCCCTCTCATCATTTTTCCCACACCTGCAGAAGATTATACAGACTCCAATGACAAGTTACTTGCCAGAAATGAAAGTGAAAGCAAAGGGCTTTGTTTAAAATGTATCAGGCACTGTCAAGTGCTGATAATAGAATCTTTGATATCCTTATTCTGGTTCTCATTGTAACCAAATTTCCACTAAGAGCTATTTAGAACCTTACAGCCATATTAATATGGTTGCCCCAGACTGGGTATTATACTTCAGTGTATATGATAATTTTCTCTTAGAATAAAATTTTCATTTGATTCCTCCTGCTCAGAGAAAATTATTTTAGGCATTATTTGTTGTTATCCAAGAGCCATACCCACCTAATCTCCAATGCACACATACATACACACACACACACACAATTTTTCTTTGTCAAGAACCCTGATTTTTTTTCACTTTTTGGTAGTCATGTGCATTAGGAGAGCCTAGACCCATTTCCAGCCCGGGGGCGGGGGGCGGGGGGAGATAAAGCTTAATTAATATAAAGCAGTCATGATCATTCCTTTCTCCCTGCTAGTGACCAACTTTCAATGGTCAGTTTTAATTCCATTAAAAGTCTAGCAAAAGTGACATGAAGGGGATATGCTGGGGGACTTCTGGGAATTTTTTTTCATTAAAAACAAGATGTTGCTAATGAATCATCGAACTTTACATCAAAAATAAATAAATAAAAATAAATAAATTTTTAAAAAACCATAAAAAAATAAAATCTACTTTATCCAATAAAAAAAAAACAAGATGTATCAGAGAAAACAATTCTTTCTGCCTTTGGAGTTTGTAGCGACACTAGGAGCTCTTGCTGCCATCTTGAAACAATGAGGGTCATCTGAGGACAAGTGCCAACACACTGAGGATGACAGAGAAGGATGAAAAAAATCTGGATTGTTGATGACATTATTGAGCCATTTAGTTGTCCAACATTAGAATCACTTTACCTCAAGGTTTCCACTTATGGAAGATAATAAATATCTTTATTCTTTAAGCCATTTTGTTATAACAAATATGTTATCTGCAGTTGAAAGCATCTCATCTGATACAACAACCAAGGTTCTTTGCACAGTATCTCCCAAAAATACTGTATTTCCAGATTAAAAGGACCCATACAAATGAAAACTAAATAAATAAATAAGCCAAAGTACAAACTGAATTGAACTGGAATGATTTCACACCCTTACATTTTCACTAAGTTTAATAATTTTAATTGTCCATGTAATTTTATGTCAAGACATTAGAATCCTCTCCTGTGTTTACATTGTGACTACCAGAATTCATTCACAGTACACAGTACAATCTGGAAATTAAGACCTCATGATCTAGAGTCGTGTACACAGGGATTTAGTCTTAGATCTGCCCCTCCCTAACAACATAACCTCCCTAATCCTCAGTTCCTTCATTAGTAGAGTAGGAATAATGAAAGTACTTATTTCTCTGCATTAATGTTGGCATGATGAGCTAATTCACATACCTGCCTCAGCACTTAGCATATAATAATGATTTAACAAATGTTGGCTACAAAAAAAAAAAAAGAAGAAGAAATAAGTATGCAAATACCAATATTAAAAAGAAATAAGAGTTTAGGTCTTTAGCATATTAAAAATATCAACCTACAAAGCACAGCTATATAATTTTATACTGCTAATTCTGTTCTGAAGTAAGAAAAGTCAAAGAAATTCCAGGAAGCCTTGTGAAAGAAATCTAAGTCTTAGTTTTCCTTTCAAAAGAACAAGATCAGACTTAGTTAAATGAGGATTATTCAGATAACAGTATGCTAGATTTATTTGCAGGTAATATGACTTATCACACACAAAAAATTATTATATCTAAAATCTGTTGTGTAAAATAATTCAATACATGGAAAAAAAGGCAAACTCTGCAGCTCTATTTAAATATATGCATTATCAAAGAGTTAAGATAGCAGAGAGGTAGGGGGACCCTGGGCTTTTCTTCTCCCTTGAACTCAGCTATATTGAGGTCAGATCACTTGGAACGAGTGATAGGGTAGGACTGACTGAGTCAGCGCAGCAGCAGGCCTCTCCCCCAAAAGAGCAAAACAGCACGCTGCATGCACCAACTCTACTGATCATATAGTGCTTCAAAGTCCCCTTCAGTTTTGGTGGAAATAGGACCAGGCTTTTTTTTTTTTATTCTTTTTTTTTTTTTCTTATTCTTTTTTTTTTTCTTATTCTTTTTTTTTTTTCTTTTTCTTTTGGAATCAGGTTTATATTTTTTTGTTTGTTTGTTTTTGCATTTCCTTTTCTCTTTTTTGGGGGGGAATCAGGCTGCTTTTTTTTTCTTTTTCTTTATTTGTTTTTCCTTTCTTTTTCATTGGAATCAGGCTTATACTTTTTTTGACTGTCTGTTTGGGATTTTTCATTCTCTTTCTTTTTCCTCTTCCTTTCTTTCTTTTTTTTTTAAGCAGGTTTTCCCTTCTGCCTCCCTGCCACTTTTCCTTTCTTCCTTTTTTTTTCCAAGCTCCTTTCAACACACAAATCATAGCACACCTAGATAAAGGTCCAAGCACTCCCCAGTGCAAGCAAGGAGGAAATCTGAAGAGGACTGGCCAGTGAGAAAGAGCAGCCAAAATGCAACAGCAGAGTACACAAAGCCTATGCCAGAAACACTTCTTAAAGTGCCAGGCCCTGGACAGTGTATGACCTCTTCTTAATATAACATTACTCTGAGCTGCAGGAAACATGACAAGCTATCATAAAATTCAAAAGATAGAAACTTAGACAAAATGACAAGATGAAGGAATTCTCCCCTAAAGAAAGGTCAGGAAAATACCACAGCCAGGGACTTGCTCAAAACAGATATAAGAAATATATCTGAACAACAATTTAGAACAACAGTCATAAGAATACTAGCTGGATTTGAAAAAAAGCATAGAAGAGAAACCCTATTACAGAGATAAAAAACCTAAAAACTAGTCACGCTAAAATAAAAAATGCTATAACTGAGATGCAAAACAGACTGGATATAATTACAATGAGGGCTGAAGAAGCAGAAGATAGCATAGGTGATATAGAAAATAAAAGTATGGGAATTAATGAAGCTGAAAAGAAGAGGGAAAGAAAACTATTAGATCATGAAGGCAGACTTAGGGAATTCAGAGATTCCATAAAGCACAATATTATCCGTATCATAGGAGTCCCAAAAGAGGAAGAGAGGGAGAGAGGGGCAGAAGGTTTATTTGAACAAATTATAGCTGAGAACTTCCCTAATCTGGAGAAGGCAACAGGCATTCAAGCGCAAGAGGCACAGAGAACTCCCGTCAAAATCAACAAAAAAGGTCAACACAACAACATATCATAGTGAAAACTGCTAAATATAAAGATAAAGAGAGAATTCTGAAAGCAGCTAGGGGAAAAAGGTCCTTAACCTACAAGGGTAGTCACATAAGGCTGGCAGCAGACTTGTCCACAGAGACCTGACAAGCCAGAAAGAAGTGGCATGATAGGGGCGCCTGGGTGGCATGGCGGTTAAGCGTCTGCCTTCAGCTCAGGGCGTGATCCCGGTGTTGTGGGATCGAGCCCCACATCAGGCTCCTCTGCTGTGAGCCTGCTTCTTCCTCTCCCACTCTCCCTGCTTGTGTTCCCTCTCTCGCTGGCTGTCTCTGTCTCTGTCGAATAAATTAAATAAATAAATAAATAAGTAAGTAAGTAAGTAAGTAAAAAATAAAAAAAAAAAAGAAGTGGCATGATATATTCAACAAGCCAAATGGGAAAAATATGCAGCCAAGAATACTTTATTCAGCAAGGCTGTCATTCAGAATAGAAGGAGAGATAAAAGTCTCTAAGACAGACAAAAACTAAAGGAGTTCATGAGCACTAAACCAGATCTGCAATAAATATTAAAGGTGACCTTTCAAGTGGGAAAGAGAAACTAAAAGTAACAGACTAGAAAGGAACAGAGACAATCTACAGGAATAGTGACTTTACAGGTAATACAATGACACTAAATTCACATCTTTCAATAATTACTCTGAATGTAAATGGACTCAATGCTTCAAGCAAAAGACATAGGTATCAGAATGGATAAAAAAAAAAAGGCCCATTGATATGCTGCTTACAAGAGACTCATTTTAGGCTCAAAAACACCTCCAGATTGAAAGTGAAGGGGCAAAGAACGATTTATCATGCTAATGGACATCAAAAGAAAGCTGGAGTAACCATCCTTATATCATATAAACTAGATTTTAAACGCAAGTAATGAATCATAGAACTTTACATCAAAAACTAGGGATGTACTGTATGGTGACTAACATAATATAATAAAAAATATTATTAAAAAAATAAAAAAAATAAACCAAAGACTATAATAAGAGATGAAGAAGGACACTATATCATAATAAAGGGGTCTATCCAACAAGATCTAACAATTATAAATATTTATGCCCCTAACTTGGGAGCAGCCAAATATATAAATCAATTAATAACAAAAGTAAAGAAACTCAGTGATAATAATACAATAAGAGTAGGGGACTTTAACACCCCACTCACAGCAATGGACAAATCATCCAAGCAGAAGACCAACAAGGAAACAAGGGCTTTAAATGACTCGCTGGACCAGATGGACTTAACAGATATATTCAGAGCGTTTCATCCTAAAGCAGCAGAATAGATATTCTTTTCAAGTGCATATGGAACATTCTCCAGAATAGATCACATACTGGGTCACAAATCAGGCCTCAACTGGTACAAAAACACTGAGATCATACCATGCATACTTTCAGACCACAATGCTAAGAAACTTGAAGTCAACCACCAAAAAAAAAAAAAAAAAATTGGAAGGACCACAAATACATGGAGGTTAAAGAACATTCTACTAAAGAATGAATGGGTTGGGTGCCTGGGTGGCTCAGTCGGTTAAGTGTCTACCTTCGGCTCAGGTCATGATCCCAGTGTCCTGGGATTAAGCCTCACATCAGGATCCTTGCTCTGTGGGGAGTCTGCTTCCCCCCTCTTCCCCTGCCTGCCACTCTCCCTGCTTCTGCACTTGCTCTCGCTCTCTCTGTCAAACAAATAATAAAATCTTGAAGAAAAAAAAAAAAAGAAAAGAATGAGTGGGTCAACCAGGAAACTAAAGAAGAAATAAAAAGGTACATGGAAGCAAATGAAAATGAAAACACAGCAGTCCAAAACCTTTGGGATGCAATAAAGGCAGTCCTAAAAGGGATGTATATAGCAATACAGGCCTTCCTCAAGAAGCAAGAAAAGTCTCAAATACACAACCTAACCTTACACCTAAAGGAGCTGGAAAAAGAATAGCAAATAATGCCTAAATCCAGCAGGAGAAAGGATATAATAAAGAGCAGAGCAGAAATCAATGAGATAGCCTCCAAAAGAACAGTAGAAGAGATCAACAAAACTAGGAGCTGGTTCTTTGAAAGAATTAAGAAGATTGATAAACCCCTTGCCAGACTTATCAAAAAGAAAAGAGAAAGGACCCAAGTAAATAAATTCATGAATGAAAGAGGCGAGATCACAATCAACACTGCAGAAACACAAACAATTATAAGAGAATATTATGAGCAATTGTACACCAACAAATTAGGCAATCTGGAAGAAATGGATGCATTCCTAGAAACATATAAACTACCAAAACTGAAACAGGAAGAAATAGAAAATCTGAAAAGACCCATAACCAGCAAAGAAATTAAATTAGTAATCAAAAAATCTCCCACATTGCATCAAAAACTGGGGATGTACTGCATGGTGACTAATATAACAAAATAAAAATTATTTAAAAAAAAAATCTCCCAACATGAGTCCAGGGCTGGATGGTTTCCCACAGGAATTCTACCAAACATTTAAAAAAGAATTAATACCTGTTCTTCTGAAACTGTTCCAAAATGTAGAAATGGAAGGAAAACTTCCAAACTCATTCTATGAGGCCAGCATTACCTTGATCCCAAAACCAGACAAAGACTCCATTAAAAAGAATTACAGACCAATACCCCTAATGAACATGGATGCAAAAATTCTCACCAAAATATGAGCCAATAAGATCCAAGAGTACATTAAAAGGATTATTCACCACAACCAAGTAGAATTCATTCCTGTGCTGCAAGGGTGGTTCAACATTTGCAAATAAATTGATCAATGTGATACACCACATTAATACAGGTAAGGATAAGAACCATAAGATCCACTCAATAGATGCAGAAAAAGCCTTTGACAAAATACAGCTCCCTTTCTTGATAAAAACCTTCTACAAAGTAGGGACAGAGGGAACATACCTCCACATCATAAAGGCCATATATTAGAGCTATATCATCCTCAAAAACTGAGAGTTTTCCCCCAAACATCAGGAACACAACAGGAATGTTCACTCTCACCACTGTTGTTCAACATAGTACTGGAAGTCCTAGCCTCAACAATCAGACAACAAAAAGAAATAAAAGCATCAAGATAGGCAAGGAAGAAGTTAAACTTTCACTCTTCACAGATGACATGATACTCTATGTAGAAAAAAAACTCCACCAAAAAATTCTAGAACTGATACAGGAATTCAGCAAAGTTGCAGGATATAAAATCAACACACAAAAATCTGTTGTATTTCTATATACCAATAATGAAGCAACAGAAAGAGAAACCAAGGAATCAATCCCATTTACAATTGCACCAAAAACCGTAAGACACCTAGGAATAAACCTACCGAAGAGATAAAAGATCTATACTCTGAAAACTATAGAATGCTTATGAAAGAAACTAAGGAAAACAAAAAGAAAGGGAAAAACATTCCATTCTCATGAATTGGAAGAACAAATATTGTTAAAATGTCAATGCTACCCAAAGCAATCTATACATTCAATGCAATCCCTATCAAAATAACACCAGCATTATTCACAAAGATGGAACAAATAATCCTAAAATTTGTATAGAACCAAAAAAGACCCCAAATAGCCAAAGGAATGTTGACAAAGAAAACCAAAGCTGGAAGCATCACAATTACACACTTCAAGCTGTATTACAAAACTGTAATCATCAAGACACTATGGTCAGATACATAGATTAACGGAACAGAACAGAGAACCCAGAAATGAACCCTCAACTATATAGTCAACTAATCTTCGACAAAGCAGGAAAGAATATCCAATGAAAAAAAAATCTCTTCAACAAATGGTGCTAGGAAAACTGGACAGCCACATGCAGAAGAATGAAACTGGACCACTTTGTTATGCCACACACAAAAATAAATTCAAAATGGATGAAAGACGTAAATGTGAGACAGGAAATGTGAAATGTGAAAAATCAAAATCCTGGAAGAGAACACAGGCAGCGACCCCTGTGACCTTGGCTGTACCTCTTACTAGACACATCTCCAGAGGCTGGGGAAACAAAAGCAAAAATGGACTATTGGGACCTCATCAAGATAAAAAGTTTCTGCACAGCAAAGGAAACGATCAACAAGACTAAAAAGCAACCTATGGAATAGGAGAAGATATTTGCAAATGACATATCAGATAAAGGGCTAGTATCCAAAAATCTATAAAGAACTTATCAAATTCCATACCCAAAAAATAAAAAATCCAGTCAAGAAATGGGACATTTCTCCAAAGAAGACATATGAATGGCTAATAGAAACAGGAAAAAATGCTCAACATCACTCATCATCAGGGAAATACAAATCAAAACCACAATGAGATACCACCTCACACCTGTCAGAATGGCTAAAATTAACAATTTAGGAAACAACAGATGCTGGCAAGGATGCAGAGAAAGGGTAATCCTCTTACACTGTTGGTCAGAACACAAACTGGTGCAGCCACTCTAGAAAACAGTATGGTGGTTCCACAAAAAGTTAAAAATAGAACTACCCATGGCGGCCTCTGAGGCGGCGGCGGCGGGGTCCGCGCCTCTGGCCTCGGGCGCCCCGACCGTCCCGACCGCCGCGAGGGGAGCCGCCGCCGCCGCCTCGGGCCCTTGGGGACCCCCCCGGACGGCTGAGGGGCAGCCGGCCGCGCCCCGCGGCGGCGAGACAGCAGCCCGCGGGTCCAGAGCCTCCGGCCCGGGAGCTGATCCAGCCGTCGGTGAGCGAGCTGTCCCGAGCCGTGCGGACCAACATCCTGTGCACCGTGCGCGGCTGCGGCAAGATCCTGCCCAACAGCCCGGCGCTCAACATGCACCTGGTCAAGAGCCACCGGCTGCAGGATGGCATAGTAAATCCAACAATAAGAAAAGATTTGAAAACTGTACCAAAATTCTACTGTTGTCCAATTGAAGGATGCCCTAGAGGCCCTGACAGACCATTTGCTCAATTTTCTCTTGTAAAACAGCACTTTATGAAAATGCATGCTGAAAAGAAGCATAAGTGCAGTAAGTGCAGCAATTCCTACGGCACGGAGTGGGACCTGAAAAGGCGCGCAGAGTACTGTGGCAAGACCTTCCAGTGCACATGTGGCTGTCCCTACGCCAGTAGAACTGCTTTACAGTCCCACATCTACCGCACTGGCCACGAGATCCCAGCAGAGCACAGGGATCCACCTAGTAAGAAAAGGAAAATGGAGCTGCCTGCACAGCCAGAAGTTGTCCAGTAAGACCACTGAGTCCTTGAGCACCCAACCAGCTCCAAGACCAGACGCTCAAAAACTGGAAACTTCCGATATAAAGCTGGTTGCTTCTTTTGAAGACTCTTGCAACTCTAATGCCAGAAAGCAGACTCTTACAACACCTCCAAGATATCCTCAGAAGTTGCTTTTACCCAAGCCCAAAATGGCTCTGGTGAAACTTCCTGTTATGCAGTTTTCTCCCATGCCTGTCTTCGTGCCTACAGCCCACTCCTCGGCGCAGCCTGTGGTGTTGGGTGTCGATCATCAGGGTTCTGCCCTGGGCGCTGTACACATAGTGCCCTTGTCAATCGGAACCCTGATCCTCGGCCTAGATTCAGAGGCTGGCTGTCTTAAGGAAAGTCTCCCTCTTTCAAAAATTGTAAGTCCTGTTGCTATGGAGCCAATTAGTACAGGTGTTCAAGTGAACTTGGGTAAGAGCCTGTCTAATCCTTTACAAGAACTAGGGAACACATGTCAGAAGAACAGCATTTCTTCAATCAATGTACAGACAGACCTGTCTTACACCACACAACACTTCATACCTTCCACACAGTGGGCTGGGCCTGATTCCTCCGTATCTTCTTGTTCTCAAACAGATTTGACGTTTGGTTCTCAAGTTTCCCTTCCCATTAGTGTTCATACACAAACGTTTTTGCCCAGTTCTAAGGTGACCTCATCCATAGCTGCTCAGACTGATGCGTTTATAGATGCCTGTTACCAGTCAGATGGGATCTCCAGAGAAACCCAGACCAGTGGAATGCAAAGTCTGACAGATGACCGAGTACAGATGGACCAAGCTGTTATGGGTGGAGACATTTCTGAGAGCGTCCATTCATCCTACGGTGTTTCTACAGACAGTATTATAAGCAGCAGCTTAGTAGCAGAGACCGTCCCTCATGATCTGTTACCTCAGAACCACCCTAAGACTTTAAATCAAGATCTTGAGAAATCTGCACCAATTATAAACTTCAGTGCACAGCACAGTATGCTTCCTTCACAGAACATGACAGATAATCAGACCCAAACTATAGATTTATTAAGTGATTTAGAAAACATCTTGTCAAGTGATCTGCCCAGTCAGACACTGGACAATCGTAGTCTTTTGTCTGACACAAGTACTGGACCTGATCCCCAGCTCCCATCTGGCCCAACCCAGAATCCCGCAATTGATTTTGATATTGAAGAGTTCTTGTCCGCCTCAAATATCCAGACTCAAACTGAAGAGAGTGAGCTTAACACCATGACCACCAAGTCTGTCTTGGAATCGCTGGACATAGAGACCCAAACGGACTTCTTCCTTGCAGACACATCTGCTCAGTCCTATACTTGTAGGGGAAATTCTAACTTCTTAGGCCTTGAAATCTTTAACACGCAGACACAGACAGACTTAAACTTCTTTTTAGACAGTAGCCCCCACCTGCCTCTGGGAAGTACTCTGAAACACTCCAGCTTTTCCATGAGTACTGATTCATCTGACACAGAGACCCAAACTGAAGGGATCTCCGCTGCTAAAAACATACCTGCTGTAGAAAGCAAAGTTCAGTTGAACAGTACAGAAACACAGACCATGCATTCTGGCTTCGAAACCCTGGGGAGCTTGTTCTTCACCAGCAACGAAACTCAAACAGCAATGGATGACTTTCTTCTGGCTGATTTGGCCTGGAACACGATGGAATCTCAGTTCAGCTCTGTAGAAACCCAGACGTGTGCGGAACTACACACGGTCTCCAACTTCTGAAAATGAAGTCCAAGCGTGCGAAGGCATTTACACAGTTTCCTTCTGGGTTTGGAAAATGGAGAGTGGGACAACAGTGTTAACACTATTGAATGTAGTTACTGATGCATTTACTTCAATTCTTGGAGGGTCTTTGCCTTTTGTACTTGTAAACATGAAATTTGTGTATAAATGTGAGTGTATTATAAAGTGTAAGATGTTGATCTAAAAATACTGTTTCTGTGTTGCCTACATTTGCCCTTTCACAGTTAGTCTTCCCATCTTAAAAACACAAGTGTATTTCACACCTTTCAAACCCATCTAGCGATTAGCTGAAGCCAAGCTTACCAGGTACTAGGGTACAGACTTTTCAGATCTTCAAAACATTTCAGTGGGAATGTGTCTTGCTTAACTTAAGTTGCACCTAAAATATTTGACAGTGCCTGTTAGAAACTCCTGTTTCCTGATAGTCAATCTAAAGAAACCGGATGCCACACATCATATATAAGCGCCAGTGCTTGGATGGCGTGGGATGCATGCTGCCTGCAGCCTCATCTGCTTTGACATCTCACTTTTTTCTGACTTGAAGACAAAGGAGAACTACAGCTGTCTTTACCTTTGGAGACCATCTTCATGTAGTCAATGCCATTCTTCCTCTACATGAACTGTTACCGATACCAACCCAGGTCTACAGTACTTTCCTCACAAGACGTGTTGCTGTAAAATTCCTGCTTCAAGAAGCAGTGGCAAGCACTTAGTGTAAATAGTGATCCTTCTAATCTAAGTAACCGTACGTCATCCCAGCCGTGGAAACTCGTACTGGAGTGTGCCCTGGGAACATCCCTCCTGCTCTCCCCAGTAGGCGAGGGTGGTGCTCCCCAGCTGCTTCTCAAAGTGTACCCATAGGCTGGATCTGAGTTGTGTCTCTCTAAATGTTAAAAGTAAGGGAAAGAGAAAAGGACATCCCCCCTGCTAAATTTCAGTGCAAGTTGATAGGGCAAGGGTGCAATCAACAATTATTCTAAAGTGAATCTGCTCGTCTGCTTCTCATCTTTTCCTTGAATAAGGAAAGACATTGGCCTAGCAGGGATGTTTTTTGTGCCTTGAGGATAGCAAGTATAGAACAGATCCACCTAAGATAAGGTATTCTGCATTTTGTTGCTTTGTTTAGACATCAATACCAGTCTTCAAAGAACAGGCAGTGAACACCACTTCAGTAATAAGAACATCCATATTTTTAGATGGGAACTTGGGCATATATGCTTTGGAGGTTTACTGTGTTCAGGATTGTTGCCCAACTTTCAGTAAAGGAAAAATCAGTGCAGCCTGTACGTTTTCTAAGTTTATTAAGAAAAAGTTCTGTGGCACATGCTTATGCTGCTGAAGGCTAAATCCTCAAAATAAAACCTAAGGAATGGACTAATAACCCCAAGTAAATAGGTGATGTAACTACTAATTCCTATCCCATAGAAGAATAGTTGGTAGTGAATAAATAACACATCCTGGAGAGATGAACCCAACCTGGTAGATAAGAGTTTGCTTTGGTCACAGTGGCCTATGACTGGGTTTCAAAACAAACATAAAGCCTTAACTTAGAATTTCATTGTTTTAGAATCGTCACTGCCTTAATGTTCAAACATTGATTTAAGTTCTCCCAGTAAAGGAGAAATGCATGTTTGTTTATGGCTTTTTTGTAAATATAAATGCAATAATCTTCGGCTTTAAAAATTTTGTTTCTGTGAAAATGTTTGTTAATCCAGCCAATAGAGTTATTTACAGAACGATTGAGCATGTCTTAGTTCTTTATGTACAAGAACTGTTTTCCCTCCCAAAACCTTAGTTACCTGAATTGTCTTAAGATTATTCGTAAAAACTGAAATTCAGTGATTAAAGAGAAGTGAGAATTCTAAAAAAAAAAAATAGAACTACCCAATGACCCAGCAATTGCACTACTACATATTTATTTAAAGGATGCAAAAATAGTGATTTGAAAGAGCACATGCACCTGAATGTTTATAGCAGCAGTGCCCACAATAGCCAAAATATGGAAAGAGCCCAGATGTCCATCAACAGATGAGTGGATAAAGATGTGGTATAAACATAAAATGGACTATTTCTCTGCCATCAAGGAATGAAATCTTGCCATTTGCAATGACATGGATGTAACTAGAGGGTATTACGCTACGCAAAATAAGTTAGTCAGAGAAAGACAAATACCACATGATTTCACTCATATGTGGAATTTAAGAGTCAAAACTGATGAATATAGGGGAAGGGGAAGAAAAATAAAATAAGATAAAAACAGAGAGGGAGACAAGCCACAAGAGACTCTTAAATCTAGGAAATAAACTAAGAGTTGCTGGAGGGAAATGGGGGAAGGATTGGGCATTAAGGAGGCACTTGATGTGCACTGGGTGTTATATGCAAGTGATGAATCACTAAATTCTAACCCTGAAACTAAAAATACACTATATGTTAACTAACTTGAATTTAAAATCTAAAAAATTTAAATATATATAATATATAAAATTTAAAAATATATAAATATATGTTTAAAATCTTAAAAATTAAATATATCAATATATATTTAAATATTAAATATAAATAAATAATTTATATATATATATATATATTAGTAAAACTCAAAGCTTTCTTTTTAACTTTAGTGATAACCCTGGGCTGCATATTAGAAACAAAGGCAAAAATTATGATAATGTAAAAACCAAAGTCGGAAAAAAAGAAATACATTTCTAATAATCAAGGCAATATGTTCACCAAAATGTATTAAAATGTAGAATCAGGGAAAAAATAGTCTTTTCAATTGTTAAAAACTCTGTACAATGATTATTAGGTTGCTGATAGTATATATGTATGTGTCAGCTAATAACTAAGCAGAGAAAAGCAATTAACAAGTTTTTTAATTGGAATTTAATTTAGACTTATATTGTTAAGACTAATTAGGTACTTATTTTTTTAAATGGTTTGCTCCAGCAATACCTTAAATCATTCCACAAATATTTATTGAATACCTATCAGATGCCAGGTAATGGACTAGGCACCCAGGCACTATGGATGGATGAAACATGACCCGAACGACCTCAAGTACATCAGTCCACTTAGGAGGACATCTGATATGTGCTATCACATGGACATGGTCACAGTGCTATAGAAGATATTTACAGCAATGAAATTTGAAGGTTTACGTTTATTTCAATTTCACCAATAATGATACCTGCAATCAAGGCCAAAATAATTGCTCTAAGTAATGATTATATCAACAAACAGAAATGAACATTAATGGATGAACTAAGGAATTAGTTCCTGAAGCATCGACTAGCGTCCGAGGTCTGTGTAGAGGTCTCTTTCACCAAACCCCTGAGGCCAGTTCCACACATCTATTTAATTCTCCCTGCGCCTGGTTTGGTGCCTGCCTTGCAAGAGGTATTCAATATTCCTTGAATGAATTCAGCATAACATTCTAGAAAGCTCCTCTGTTTCTTTACCTAGGCAATAAACAATGGCTCTGCCTTCTTGGTACCCGGCTAATGAACAACCCTGTTATGTAAATTCAATGACACTGAATTTCCTCATTTTTAAAACAAGATGACTCCACCAACCCCCTAGCGTGGTTGTAAAGATAAAACAAGATGGCACATTTGAATTTTACTGACAAATAGCAGACATTCAATAAATGTTATTGCCTTTTTCTTTCCTGTACTCCTCTCCCCTGTTCTATAGAAGCAAACATGACAAAGTTTTCTTCAGTTAATATATACAAAAGACAATTAACAATAACTAAGTACTTTTGAGCCAGCTTTGGTTATTTTTAATATTTTCACTTCAAACATAGTACATGTAGATAGAATTATTTTACATCTTGCATTTACTTTATTAAATTATGGATTACAAATTACTTTAGAAATAAGGCAAAACTATCTTGTTGAAGGCAATTATTGTATGTGCAAATAGGACTAAACTTCTGCAAAGAAAATAAATATATTTTATTGGGCTTAAGCTGATTTTCCCATGGTTGTAAATCTAAGGATAAATATTAATTAGAGAAACTCTTTTTAAGGAACTGACATGTCTGAATTCTGAGTTTGAAACCACTATACTCCAGCCATAGAAAACAGATTCAGGCTGAGGGCCTGAGAGAAATGAGTGTGCACCCACACCTGGCAAGTTTCACCCTTTGGGGTCTATTTCAGTTGGCAGTGTTTGGACTCAGTGTTGACATCAATACCTGCTCGGTGAAGCTAACTCCAAACTTCCAGGGAGCGGCAGGCATGATCGTATCTATGCCTTCATAAGAGGGGGAATAAAACACACACACACTGGAGGAGTGCTCTTGGCCAGTACTAGGCTTAGAGGTCTACGAACATTTTCTCACATAATCCTCATACAAATTTATAAAGTAAACATTATCACCCCACTTATGAGACTTTGAGGCTAAGTAACCTTCTCAAGGCTACAAACCTGAGTCTGTCTGATGGCAAAGGCTGTATTTCTAACAAATTCTCCATTTCCCCCTTGTTTACCTTGGAGGGTTTTCTAGAACGCTACCACTGTATTTCCTGTCAGTAAACTGCTTATTACCCACATGCCTGGAGCAATGGAGCTTGCACCTGAATGTAAACTGCCTACATCACTACCCACACTGCCGAAGTCCATTGACACTTTCTGTGGCAAGACACTGTAGACAGAGGAAACAGTGCAGTGATTCATGTTACGGCAAGTTCCTTACCGTCAGAAACTGTGCTGAGTAGCAGCTCTAGAATTTGGATTGGACTGTGAGTCTTCCTTCTTCCCTGTCTTGTCATGGCACTTGTGTTCTATAACATAACTGCTTGCTTGGATGTCTGCTGTGGACAGGGATTTGGGTTCACTATGTTTCACTAGTGTTACTACCATTCGGTTGGGATCGGCATGGGGCGTGAAACCTACTTACCACGCCCACACCTGAGCATTTCCTGAGGGCATCTTCTGGGCATCCTCAGGGCTTTGTCCAAAAAGCAGATGGTGAGTGAGGACAAGAGAATTAACAGATACCAGCATCCTGGAGAGTCCCGTAGTAATGCCCCCAGGGGTGCTTGGCAGGTTGCCCCAAGGAAAGGGTTAAAAATTAAAAATGCTCCCTCTGGCTGACACTGAAAGTCACAGGGCAGCAGCACTCAAGGAAATACTTAACCAGGTAGCTTCCAGGTCCTATATTCACCTTTCCTGAAGTCTTAGGGATAAAAGCAGCAAATCAGCTAGGGAGGGATTTTTTTTTTTTTTCTTAACCAAAGCTGATAACATTTTCTCAACCGACCAACCAATTGCCTGGTCCTTATACATTAGCCCTCTGTGAGTGTGAGCGTGTGTGTGAGTGTGGCCAGTATGTGACCCACACTGTCTCAACAGTTGTATTTCCCTAGCACCCTGATGCATACGCTGATCCACTTTACTGTTGCTCCCCCCAAAGACCCTGGGACCACTCAGTCCATCTCAGTTCAACAAACATCATTTGTTTGTCTTCCTTCAGCCAGGAACACTGCTGGGAACTGAGAAATCCCGGATAATAATGTGTGCTTTCTGCTGTTTAGGATGTTCCCACCTAGAGGATGAACAGCTCGTTTTAATATGGTGTGCTAACTGGTGCGAGACAAGGCTGGGAGAAAGCGGCCCGTAGGACACAAAGTCTTAGCAGAGTTCTGAAGAACAGGTGAGAGTGAGTCACTCGAAGAAGAAGAACAGAATTCCAGAAAGAGGGAACAGCATAAGCAAAGCACAGTCATGAAAGAGCATGAAAGGTGCAGAAAAACAAGACTTTCATATCAAGATGCAAGATAGGGAGTGGTGAGGCATGGGCCTGGAGAGGAAGCAGGAGCAGGAGAGGTGGGCTCTGTCAGCCTGAGGAGATCCGGCTCCACTTCATCTTGCAGATGAAGGCCAGCCATTAGAACACATTTAAGCAAGAAAGGGCAAGGTCATATTTGCATTTTCAATAGACGACTCAGGCAGACAGGAGACCATAAGGAGGATATTATAGCAATCCCAGAGACAGATGATCAGCAGAAATTGGACAAACCACAGAATCACAAAACATTTAGGAGGACCTCAGGGGATCTAGCAACTGACTGGAGAAGTGAGCAAGATGACAGTATCCAAATATGCCACAGTGGTGTCACTGACTGAACAGACCACTGACAGGGGGATGGCAGTTTGGGGAGTGGAGCAGGCTTGGCTGAGGGCAGGGGAGCCTGTGAACATGCTAATTTATGCGATATGTAAGCAAAAACATCAGTCAGCAGGTTTCTATACAAGGCTGCAACTCAGGACAGAAGAAATACTTTTGAGAATAACCAGCACATAGACCAGAGGTTGCAAACTGACAGACCTGGGTCAAGTCTGGCCTAAAGACAAGTTTTGTTTGTCCTCCTAAACGCTGTCGTGAGATGCTCAAAATTTTTTATTCTATTTTTATACTGCCATTAGGTAAAATATATGTCAAATATCATAAATCCAAATTTATGACTCCTCTTGAAAAATTGGGAGATCTGGCCACATTAAGCCCACATTCCCTTGTGGCACCAATTACAGACCTGAACAGTTCCTTTCTACCTCAGCTGGGTCCTGACTGTTGTCTGCCCTCTGCTAAGATCAGGATCAATGGTTATTTATCATGTGCTTGTACCACTGTTTGTTTTTTTTTTTTTAGAACAGAACTAAGAGAAAAGTAAAAAAAATTTTTTTTAAAGATTTTATTTATTTATTTGACAGAGAGACAGCCAGCGAGAGAGGGAACACAAGCAGGGGGAGTGGGAGAGGAAGAAGCAGGCTCCTAGCGGAGGAGCCTGATGTGGGGCTCGATCCCAGAACACTGGGATCACGCCCTGAGCTGAAGGCAGATGCTTAACGACTGCGCCACCCAGGTGCCCTGAGAAAAGTAAAATATTTATTGCATTGCCATTACTGTAAAATGTTAGAATTAATATATTTACATTATCTTCTTGGTTCTTGATGTATATGCATTTGCAATTCCTGTTTTAGACTTTTTCTTAAGAAAATAGATGTTCAGGGGCACCTGGGTGGCTCAGTCAGTTAAGTATCCAACTCTCGGTTTCAGCTCAGGCCATGATCTCAGGGTCATGAGAGTGAGATCAAGCCCCACATCAGGCTCGGCACTCAGCGCAAAGTCTGCTTGGGATTCTCTTTCTCCCTCTTCCCCTCGCTCTGCTCATTCTCTCTCTCTCTCTCTAAAATGAATGAATCTTAAAAAAAGAAAACAGATGTTTAGAAATGCATTCCATTTTTTTAAATGAACTAACACTTCCTATCTGTTATCTCTGAATGTCAGTATCCATAATTTACTGGATGCTGTTCTCACAGAGTTAGTGAATGCTTAGGGATGGACAGGTAAAAGAGATTTCTTGAAAGTGTGTGCAGGTAGAACTTAATAAAACCTATCACAAATATATATATATTCACATATTTATGAATAGTGCTTCAAACTACTGGGGGTTAATATAAATATACAGATCAGATATTTTGGTCAAATAACATGAATTTAAATAATAAAACTTCATCCTACAGAATATAATAGATGAAGAAAACACAACATGAGCTAGTGATAGATAACAATTGCAAAATATTTAGATTTTGGACTATCTGATGTATCCAGTGTTTCCTGTCTGTTTCACCTTGGAAAAATGGAAGCATGAATGTAACTTGATGAGACTAAATTTTATATTTAACTGGGGTAATAATATTATAACTTGAGCCCAACTGTGCACCTCATTACTACTTGGGACCAAAAAAAAAAAATCTGGAAACATTTTAAAACCCCTTTTCATTCAACAGACCATTTTCACTTTCATTACTTTTCTCTTTACTTCATTACCAGTAAAGTATAACTAACATGTGAAGGGATCGAAAGATGATCCATAGGAATGGAAGGGAAGAGGCCTCAGTGGGAGGTGGGGGAGGTGTGGGTAGGGGGAGTTAGACATTCTGCTATTCCATGCCCTGACTAAAATTCCAGTTTCTAAATCTGGTAGGGGAGAAATGGTTCAAATAGCTTTCAAGGAACAAGCAGGCCATTCCTAATATAGTCAAATTTTAATCAAGCTTTTTTCTTCAATGGAGTCACCCTGGCATGTTTTGACCTCACTTTGTCTCTTCATATTAATACAGTGTAGCAATTTATAACACCTTTCCATAGTTGTCGGCATAGAAAGAAATATATTTGCAAAGCTTTTCTAAGATAAGTTTCTGGTGTTTAAGTTACACATTTAATTTTTTTCTCAAAAAGAAAGAAAATCAAATGATAACCTTGTTACTTGCCATGTTTGGGATGGAAGTACTGAAAGAAAATAGATTCTAATTTAGAAATAAAATGAATCTATACACACATAATCTGTATAAGAAGTTTCATTTCCTGAATCTCCTCCAAGAAACTCCTAGAATATTGCCAGGTGATCATATCTAGCATTCCTAATCATGTCAGAGATGATGGACAAGCTCTCTTGTACATTTTTGAGTCATCCAATCAATAGAAAATATTATCGCACTTGCATCCAACAGCAAGAGGACAGATCATATAGAGAGGTCCGCAAATAATGAAAGAATTTAGCCAGAAAATTCATTCAACTCAAATGCTCATGCTTTTATTCCTCCTTTCAAGTAAGGTTCACAAGATTCAATTCCCCTTTCTTGCTCTCTGCTTCCCAAAACTTCTTTAAAAAAAAAAAAAAGATTTATTTATTTAGAGAGAGAGGGAGAGAGCACAGGGGGCAAATGGGGGCAGAGGGAGAGAGAGAATCCCAAGCAGACTCCCCGTCAAGCACAGAGCCCGAGGTGAGGCTCGATCTGACGACTCTGAGATCATGAGCGGAGCTCAACAGACTGAGCCACCCAGGCGCCCCTGCTCCCCAAAACTTCCGATTGTTTTGGACTGGTTCATTTCTGTTTTCTAAGAAAACACTGCCCCATCCCCACAGCTGTTCATATTGATAGGTGAGTCTCCTCTCCTCCTGAGACAAATGACTCACCAATGAATAGGCAAGGTCCTGGTTTCTATGGTTAAGGGGAATGGACCCTAACCTCTTATATGGTCATTGGACTTCTTTGGCCTCTCCTACAAAATTTTTTACTGTCCTGTCTAAGGTCACTTTCTGTCCTCCCTGGAAGAACCTCTGTGTTCCTCTGCCTTCCAACATCCATCTATACAGTCTATCCAATACATCTCTCTTTCATAATTTGTTGCATATAGATATGAAGGGCGATCATTTCATGTGATAAATAAATATTAACCTTTGTTAATAAACAGACATGTCAAAACATGTGTGACAACCCAGGGACCTCCTTCACTCTCAATTTAAACTAAAAAAGTAAATTCAAATCCTCTCTCAAATAATGCTAAAATCAAAGACAGCTTGAATGCCCTGCTGAGGTCTCAGAACACTGACTTCAACAGACATTATTAACTTCAGTTAGACTAACCCATGACTTTCTGTAGAAGAAATCACTAATCCCAAATCTCTATTAGATCCATCAGCTTCATTCCTGCTTCAGTTTCTTGTGGGGGGAAAAAAAAGGCAAACAGCAACAACCACAAACACTTGTAATGGCATTTGACAGAGATGGTAGAAGCCAGGCGTGGCACTGCAGATGGCCTAATGACAATGAGAAGAAACAGCCATGCATTAGTGACTCGGTCAGCTTGTCCAAGGGCTGAAGAGTCCCATCACAGTAACAGAAGTGGATGTTGTGATTCACCTGGAATTCTTCTCAACAAAAC
Organism: Ursus americanus; assembly: GCF_024610735.1. Taxonomy (NCBI): domain Eukaryota; kingdom Metazoa; phylum Chordata; class Mammalia; order Carnivora; family Ursidae; genus Ursus; species Ursus americanus. The sequence continues at coordinate 22,328,389 of NC_142137.1, forward strand.
GGCTTCCTAGTCACACACTACTCTCTACTTATCTGTGAGAATGAACAATAAAGTAGAAATCATATTATACTCATTCTAATAAAGCTAAAAGGCACCAAATACATTTCAGGACACTTTGGAGCACTTATGTGGAGCCTTTCCTTCTAAACCATATTGGCAATTGTGATGCTAGCAATCTTGTCACTCAAATCCATAATTATAAGGAAGAAAATAACTTAAAACATAAATTGTCACTGCATTAGCCATCACATTTGCATGCCTGTTCAATCCAGTAATTTTCATAAAAGCAATCTTGTTTTTAAAAGCCAAAATGTAAAATAATTAAATTGTTGTTAACTCTTTTTATGAGCAGCTTTATTTTATCGCAAATTAAAAAAAAAAAAAAAAAAGCCCAGTCTGCACCATTCAGTTTTGAATGACAGCCTGTTAACAAGGCAGGGAAGGAACAGGTGAGTGTTTAGTTTAAAGACTTCTGTAACTGAAATGAGCATCTTGCCAACCATATTGGCAACCACAAGGAATAGCATCTGAGAAAACAACCCGAAGCTGCTTGGGTGTGATACAACTGTCCTGGCTTCTTCTGGTAAGGAAAAACTCCTGCTTTATTTTTCCTTGACTCAAAAATAAGTTCCTTCTTTGGAAAAAAATTTATAAATTAGGACAGGCTGGTTTAACTGCAATAATAACTATTGTAACTCACTACAAATTCAAAGTAAGCTTACTTTGTTCACCTTGAATTCCATGAACTTCATCACTTCCCTCTGGCTGTCTTTGAAATAAAAAGAAGAAATATAATAACTCATTCTCTTCTAAATTCTAAAATTCACCCCCTGAATTAAGACCCAACCCTAGCTTGCAGAATTACGCCCTGGCCCAGCCAGCACGTGGGGATGCCTTGCAGACAGGCAAACCCCTCTCTTCCTCACACTTACCTGGCTCTTCCCTAAGGAGTTACACAGAAAGGGCAAAACGATGTTCTCCTGAAAGCCCTTCACCAGCATCTCCTGCCACCACTGAGTCCATATTCAATACATATAACAGGACCACATAAGCAAGTTGAGACTTACATTGATGCCAAAAAGAACAGTCAAAGGACAAAAGGACTATCACACCAAGAGAATAAGACAAGCCATAGAGAGGGAGAAAACATTTGCAAATGACACATGTGATAAAGGACTGCTATTCAAAATATACAAAGAATTCTTAAAAACCCAACAATAAGAAAACCCAGTTTTAAAATGGGCCAAAGAACCTTAACAGACATCAAAGAAGATATACAGATGGCAAATAATCTTACGAAAAGATCTCCACATCAAATGTCAAAAGAGAAATACAAATTAAAAAAAACAACAACACTATGCACCTGTTGGAGTGGCCAAACTCCAGAACACTAACAACAACAAATGCTGGTGAGGATGTGTAGCAACAGGAACTCCCATTCACTGCCGGTGGGAATGCAAAATGGTACAGGCACTTTGGAACACGGTTTGGCAGTTTCTTACAAAACTAAACATACTCTTGCCATATGATCCAGCAATCACACTCCATGTTATTTATCCAAATGAGGTGAAACCTTACATTCACACAAAAATCTGCACATGGATATTTAGAGCAGCTTTATTCATAATTGCCAAAACTTGGAAGGAACTCAAAATATCCTTCAGTGGGTGAATGGATAAATAAACTATGGTACATCCAAACAACAAAATAGTATTCTGTGCTAAAAACAAAGAAGTCCTCAAGCCATGAAAAGACATGGAGGAAACTTAAATGCATATTACTAAGAAAAAGAAACCAATCTAGGGACCCCTGGATGGCTCAGTCAGTTAGGCATCTGCCTTTAGCTCGGGTCGTGATCCCAGGGTCCTGGGATTGAGTCCCATTTCAGGCTCTTTGCTCAGCGGGGAGCCTGCCTCTCACTCTGCCTGCCATTCCCCTGCTTATGTGCATACTCTCCCTCCCTCTGACAAATAATTAAATAAATAAATAAATAAATAATCTTAAAAAAAAAAATAAGAAGCCAATCTAAAAAGGCCATATCCATATCATTCAAACTATATGACATTCTGGAGAAAGCAAAACTATGACAGTCAAAACATCGTTGGTTGCAGGGGATTCAAGGGGTGAGGAAGGGATGAATAGGAGGAACACAGATGATTTTCAGGGCAGTGAAAATACTCTGTATGATATTATAAGAATGGATACATGTCACTATACATTACACATGTGTCCAAATCCATAGAATGTACAACACCAAAGTGAATCCTAATGTAAAACTATGAACTTTGATTAGGATGTATCAATGTACGATTGCCCATTGTAACAAATGTACCACCCTGATGGGGGATGTCCATAGTGGGGGAGGTTATACATATGTGGGGATAGGAGTATATGAGAAATGTTTGTACCTTCCTCTCAGTTTTGCTATGCATCTAAAACTGCTCCAAAAATAAATAAATAAATAAATAAATAAAAGTCTTTTTTAGAAGCACACAAAAGTAAAGAAAATCTGCTACTCTATTTTTGAGGCTATTATTGCTGTGAATAATTATAGCATAGGAAATATCTATCTAGCACTCTGTCTTGATCATTTTCCTCCCTGCATTAAATTATTTAAATGAACACTGTCTCTGGCATAATTTTTTAAACTTTGACTCAAAGCGCAATGCATTTGACAGCTCTTAACCTTCATATGCCATCAATGCACAATCGAGACCTTAGATGGCCAAGATACCTCCTGTTTACTAATTTTCTTTACTGTGTTCATACTGCTGCTCTGTAGGAAAATGTCACCTTCCATTGTATTAGCACAGCAATAACCTTTCCTTGCATTCCATGTGAAGGTAAGTCACGATAAATAATGTCAACCTTAATTTTCTGGTATTTTACACTAAATCACAGAGAAACCAAGTGTAAAATGCTTTGCCTAACTTTCTTCCATTCTCATTAATGGGCACAGAAATTTTGCAAGCTAGTGCAATTTTACAAACCATCTAGAGTCTACCCTTTTGTTTTACAAAAATAGAAACTGAGCCACAAAGAGAACAAATGATTTGTCATAGGTTGCTCGTATCTTTACTGACAAAAGCAAGCACAGATTCTAACTCCAAGCTGCTAAGTTCATGCCTTTTACTTCCCACCACTCTTATTTACTTGACTAATGATTTAATAGGATAAAAGTGATCTTATGGTTGAAGAAAGCCCAGGGCATAACTCATAACTTTAGATTCTTGGAACCTTTGGTGTTGAAAGAGAAACTGTAAAATTCCATGTGAGAGGAAGGCAAGGTGTAGTTCAGCGTAAGGACTGACACCAAATAGACCTGTATTCCAGGGCAAGAAGGCTCTGGTCATGTGCCTTGTCTTCACTCCAGGACATTTTGCTTACTCCAAGGAACCTTGGTGGCAAGTGTCAGAAAATCCATTCAAGTCGGTTTAACAAATGAAAGAGGAATTTATTAGCTTTTGTAACTGAAAAGTCCAATCTTACCTTCAGGCATGGCTAAATCCAGGAAGTAAAACAATGTCATCTGACACTTTTCTGTATCCCTCCGACTACAGTACAGCTAAAAACTCTGGTCATTGTATATGAAACAGAAATCAAGAGATTCTGAAAGGAGGAATGGAGAAAGCAAATTGACTAGGGACTGTAGGACCCAAGGAACAACACCATGGTGAGTTCCCTAGTGTTTTTGTTTTGTTTGGCATGGCGTTTTGGTTTGATTTGGTTTCATTTGGTTTGTTTTTTGGGGGTTTTTTTGCCTTGTATATCCCAAACATAGAGCCGGAGAAGATAGAAACTCATAAACACTGATGGTGCAGATGAAAAATGACGCCCCCCCCCCCAGAAAAAAACTGCCCTCAACCGAAGGACCAGGAAAGGGAAGACTACCAAGACAATTTAGACAACAGCGGCCCTACTCCAGCCAAAGAGCATGGAAAAAACAGCAACCCCTACCCACACCCCTGTCAGTAAGACTAAGTAAGGAGACCTGCCTTCCATCCTCACCAAGCTAGAGTGACATGCCAAACACCCCCAGCAGGGTGATGTCAGAGAAAGCTGAGTAGGGAGTTGGGACTTTCAGTCCCATTGGGCAGTAACAAAGTCTCTCCCACATGGTGTCATAGGAGGCCAAATGGGTAGCTTGAACTTCCATTCCCACCTGATGGTAAGGAAGTGATTTTTCAGCAGTATCAAGGTCCCACCTCATGGTGTCAATGGAAACCAACTGTAGAAAGGCAATGACGCCCCTATCCTCCTCTTAGCCAGGGTGATGTCAGTGTCCACCTACTCAGAACCTGACGTCCCACAACCACAAAACAGTTACGAAGAATGCCTAATTCCTGCCCTCCCGTCCCCCAGGGTATCAAGGAAAACCAAGTGGGGAAGCTATCTCACCTGGAAGTGATGAGGCAATGACCCTGTCCCTTGCTGGCATGATAACAGAAGGAGGCCTTCTAAAATACAAGATTTAAATCCAGAGTCTCACAATATAATACTCAAAATGTCCAGGGTACAATAAAAAAATCACTCATCATACCAAGAACCAGAAAAACCTGAACTTGAATAAGGAAAGGCAATCAACAGACACCAATAGTTACACGGCACAGATGTTGGAATTCTTTCACAAGGATTTTAAAGTAGCCATCATAAAAATGTTTCAGTGAGCAGTTATAAACACACTTGAAACAAATGAAAAAAATAGAGGATTTCAGTAAAGAAATAAAATTTTTCAACAAAGAAATGTACTACACAAAGATAATCCAATAGAAGTTTTAGAACTGAAAAATATAGTAACTAAAATTTCAAAACTCAATGGATGGGCTCAACAGCAGAAAGGAGACAACAGAGAAAAGAATCAGTAAACCTGAAGATGGAACAGTAGAAATTACCCATCCCAAACAACAGAGAGAAAAGACACTGGGGGGAAAAATGAGCAGAGCCTCAGGAAATTGTGGGACTAGAACAAAAAAATCTAGCATTCATGTCCTTGGAGTTAACCCAGAAGGAGAGGAAAAAGAGATCTCTCTGTTCACATTCCTTAGACCTCTCCTGACAGGGTGCTGTGGCTGGCATTTCATCTGTCTTTCTCTTTTCCAGACTCTAAGCTCTAGGAAGGAACAGACGGTGGTTTCCATCTCTGCATTCTGAGCCCCCAGTACAGTGTGGTGCACACGGTAAGCAATCAATAAACATCAAGTGAATGTATGGATTCCTTTCTGTATTTTACTATGTATTATACACAACATTTATGAAGCTCAAAGATTCAACTTTTGGAAATTTTTGTTTTATTTTTACATATAAAGTCAGTGTCAAATTCTTTTGAAAATCCACCCTCAACCAAATAAACTGAAGAGTGAAAAAACAATTTTGCTCCCAAGGAAATCTTTTATTTGAATCAAATTCAGTATTGAGAGTGATACTTTGAAATGAATACTTCAGTTACGGGACACTGAGGGTCTTCTGAACTTTTCAATATACAATGATGTCATTAAAGCAAAGTACAAGGTTATAAAATCATTTTTATGAAGAAATGGGCTCTTTATTCAATTTCTCATTTAGAGCACAGTAATAAAAGTCAATTCATATTCTGAATTTTCAGAGGCACATTGGAAAATCTATGAAGTAATTTCATGTTTTATGGATTCAGGAAACTATAGTTCAAAGATATTATTTATTACATTTTTTTGCACTTGCTTTATTAACCACCTAGATTGAAGAATACTAAAAATTCCAAAACAGAACTAGGTTCAGTGTGAGATGTTTTAAGTAGAAATACGAAGCAAGTTCTACCAAGATGATCCAATTATATCTTGGAAGGGATCCACGTTAAAATTTGAATGTCCCCAAAAGAAGACCCAATAACTAGTCTTCTGAGAGAACTCAAAAGCCTTAGTAAATTTACTGTGATCTAACCTCAGCTTTATCAGATCTACAGAACTGAAAAGATTCATCCAGATGACTCACTGCTTCTCAAACTCATAAGTAAAATATACCACCTTCTTACAAATATTCAAAGGAGACATTTCTTTCCATTGACCAGAATGCAAATGTCCTTCATGCATAACACTCTGTTCCTGGTATCAGCAAAACTGGGGAGAAAACAGCTGGCAAAATTTTGTGTGTGTGCGTACAACCACAATACTATGATCCTACTAAATATCTTTCCTTTTGCTCTTCTAATATAAGCTGATCTCTATGGATTAGATCAATAGATCCTGGACCTTCATTCTTCACATTAGGGAGTCTAACAGGAAATCAGAGGGAGGAAGGAGAATGAGATGAGGGTATCCATTCCCTCTTCTGAGGTGTCCTCTATCTGGCTAGGACACTTGACCAGAAGGTCACTGCATTTCTCAAACCAACCTGATCCACGTAACTCTCCTTCCAGGTTCTGATCACCTCTTCCTCCTCTCCACACTTTAAGCCAATGGATGGTGAAAATTTCACCCTAACTCTGGGGCTCTTGCACAATCTCTTGTAATTCCTTGACACCCTACTTACACCTTTATAATAATCTCAGGAAATATGGCCTCCTTGAATCACCTAGATTTGAGTGTGCTATCTCAACTCTGTTGGGACCCTGACTAACAAACACACCAAAAGATGGCTAATCTCAAAAGCCATCAGAAATGATCACAACCCCACAACAGAGCACCTCTCTCATATGTGTGCCCACCCCATATCTCTGTCCCTCTATCTCTGCCCCTTTTGAGGATATGCTGTATAGACACTGTCAACATCTGGTTCTTGGGACTTCCCTTTCCTATGAGCTTTGCTGACCTTCCTCTTCCAAACTGAATTTTTTCAGTGTCTTCCTCCAGAAAAGGTGCAGTACAGATGATTCACTTTTCTGATACTGAATTATAATCATTTTGCCCCAGGCTTGCCTCTCCAACATTTCCTGCAAATTATATGGAATGTGTGGTGCTTCTAAACTCTTCAGTCAGATAATTAAACTTCTGGGTTTATTATCATAGGCAACTAATTATTTTCATATTTTTGTGGATTTTACCAGTTTAACATTAAAATATTAATTTTATTTTCCTTATTTTAAAATTTAAAGCAAGGATATTATTACCCCATATACTACAAACAACTTAAAACCTAAAAAATTCATATTCTAATTAAAATTCAATGAAATACATCTTCTAATGAGAAAAAGATTAAAGCCAAAAAGAATTTGACAATTAAGATAGCAAGAATAGAAATGTCTTCCTTTACAATTATGTTTTTTCACAAAAGTGAAAGGTCTAAGGTCTCCTACCTAATTGGAAGAAGAATTCCACCTATGCCTGCATTTTCAGTAGTTGTCACTCAGTGAATTATGTCTGTTCACAAAAGCTTAGACCCAATGCACAGAGTTTCTTCAGGGATGCACACAGAAGAACTAGGGATAAAATTTAGAATTCTTGTAGTTGAGTTTTTCCAACAGACACAATTCCTTGTTAAGAAAGTAACACATATTTCTAATTATAAGTCATGTATTTTAGATCAAGAGCCAAATGAAATATTGAATTCTAACTATAAATCAAGAACCCACCTCTTTAACAATGTTGTTTGTTTAAGATTTGCTTTTCTTTATACACTGAGAAAAACTATTCTTTATTTCCACATTTAAGACTTTCTGGGTCATACTGTTTGAAATATTTTCTCACAGAGCTTCAGAGAAACCAGTGCCTTAGTATTTCCCAGTAAACTGTGACCTCTAGATCCTCCTCATTTTCCTTCAACTTCGACTTTCTTCCAAGAATGCTGAGCCTTTTTCTGGTCTGTCCCTTGTACCTACCTGCTTGGTTTCAAACTTTCCTTTAAAATGTAGAAATGTAACATCCAAACATTAATTAGCAATCTAGCAATTAAGTGACTTAAATATGCAGAATCAGTCTTTTACATTTAGCCTGACTTAGTTATATATCATAATTGTGCAAAAACTTAATGCAAAAACAAAAATAGAAAAGCTTCTATCCATAAGTCATTCTTTGATAGTAGAAATATTAACCACTTCAACAAAGTGGAACTGGTATTTTTTTTTTAAGCCACAGCAAGATATTAGTGACATTTAGGGGAAAAATGATCCCTACTGAACAAGGCAGTTATGTTACCATACAGTTTACAACATTAAGATTTATTTTTGCTTGAGGCAAAGTTAAGATTAAAGAGATGATGTCGCTAATACCACACAGGCTCATAAAACACTAAGCCATTGCTATGACCTTAATATAGAACTTAGGATTCAAGATATCAATATTGCTTTATAATAGTTTCATACTCATTTAAAATTCAGTTGTAGTTTGTCATAGTTCTATTTCCCATTTTCATCTAAACTACATTGAACTTTGGTTGCACAAAATAATTTTTTATCTCTTTACTAACTGTGTACTTTAAAAATTCACAGGATCCAAAGGTGAAAGACAATAGAGTATTTAAAATAACAAGAATCATCCACCTCATATTCTACCTTGTAGACTTGTCCAGTACCTTTGCAGTGAGGAAAGGGATTGCTATGTGTATTAATATCAGACAATATTGTAACAAGAGGATATCTTGAAAAATTACTTGATAATTGTTAAAAATTATATTTTTTCCTCCAAGTTTCCTAACTTCATATATCCAATTATTTATCCAAAAATCACAGCTTTGCCATATAGTGTATAACCTGAGGATAATTTCTTAACTATTCTAAGTTTCAGTTTCTCATCTGTAAAACGGGTCTAATGACACTTCACAAGGTCTTTGTGAAGCCTAAATAAATGAAATAACATATGTTAAGATGCTTACTATATAATTTACCTCACTTTTTCTCCCCTAGTTCCAGTCTACATTCAGATCTCTAGACACTGAGACAATACAAAGAAATAAAACTTACAGCACAATAATGAGATAAAGAACACTGTCACATCTACTCTGTACCAGCATAAATATTACAAAAGAAATTACAGTTTTATTCATACTTGAAGACATTTTGCATATTCTTATGCATTAACTTATATCAACAGAATTGCTTTCATATTAACTATGCTTTATTAATCTGAAAAAAATTCAACTTTACTATCTCTTGGACTTAATAGTTCATCTCTAAAATGAGGGAGTTGAACTAGATCATCTCTAAGATGTATTTCAATTCAAAGTTAGACTAAGACTAAGTTTTTGAACAAGCTATGAGGGAGATAGCCATGTAGTCCTGGATATAAATCATTTAGAGAGTTTCTGAACTACTTAAGGGGAGGGCTGGGCTACTATAACAAAGAGACCCCAAAATAAAACAGCTTAAATAAGACTGAAGTCCTTTCCCTCTCAAGTCATTGTCCAGCTGCTCAAGGTTGCAAGGCAGCTTTGCTCCCCATGATCATTTGGGAGCTCTGGTTATTTGTTCTTCTACCATCCTCTAGGTTGGTTTTTCCAAGGGGAATTCCTTCCTTGCATATCCTGGGGAATATGTATGTTTTTCCAGATCCTGCATTCTAAGAAAAATAGGTTGAGAAGTCAGGAAAACAGGAAAAAGTATCATAATTCTCCCAGGAGAATTACAAGTTTTCAATATATAGAATCATTGATTCAAAGGACGCAAAGGAAAAGTGGTTTCTATAGTCAGTCTTGTTGGTAGTGGTTGTCCTATTTTAAGTGTGTGTTCCTGGTTCTGTCTACTGCTAATGGTGAGTCATCTCCACAAATAAAATAAATATTAATCAGTTTATACGCATAGTATTCGTTGTACAAATCTTATGAATGGTGTTACAAGTTTTGGAAGTAAAATAAGTTCTCAAACTGACAATTTCAACGCATGATTTAATGTGGAGTTGTTAACCTTGCTGGGGGATCTGAATGTTACATTATCCAAATACCACTCAAATAATGTTCACTGGCATTTTCCAGTGTTTGAATACTCCCTACAGGTCAAGTTCTTCAAAAATATGTTAACAGAAGAAATCCAAAAAGAAGAAGATATGAATGTTGTAAAATAGTCCAACATTATATCAGCAACTGATCTAAAATCTGAATTAGAAAAAGCAATTTGGTTTCAAAACAAAACCAAAATTAGGGCAAGCAGACCAAATAGTTTCATCGCTGAAAAAAAGTAAATGGGCTTATGTGAAGAAACATGTACCCTAACAACCAACTCAAAGATGCTTTTGGATATACTTTTAACAATCTGAGCAATGTCAACACAAAAATGAAAGTTTTTTACAACTGCATTATTTGTTACAAAACAAAGAGCAAAACTATTAGGTAGGTCAATTAATACTCTGTGTGTTTTAAAATATCACTTTAAGAATAAAATATCAATTTAAGATATTTTAAATATTAAATAGTTGTGGTAACTATATATATTTTTAGATGATTATCAGTTAGTTTGTATTGTGTTCACATTCATTTCTTTTAATGTGTTCTGTTATCCAATGTCAATATCAGGTGAAGTTATTTCTATATGTGACTAAAATATATAACCTTGCCACAACATACACATAGTAATAATAAACCATGTATTTATCATTATATCTTTTTTAACAGAAAATCTTGGAAACTATTAGTATATTATTATTTATAGAAAAGATATTCATTATTTATGATATGGTCACTCATTTTGTTTAAAAACACATAAAGGGTAATAAAAAATACAGAATATCTTGTGATTCGTGGAATTCCTCAGAATGCCTAGAAAATGGATTTCTCATCCTGAATCCCAAAGGTTAATATCCATGGGAAATTTGAAAACATTATCCATTGTCCTCATTTGCAAGTTGAAGTTGGGGAACAGCTACGTCCAGATTTCAGCTTGCATGAATGGGAAAGCAAGGGAATCAAAGACAAGCAATTTCTTTTTAAACAAGTGGACAGAAGCCACACATATCTCCTTTTTTTTTTTTTTCAAGATTTTATTTTTAAGTAATCTCTACACCCAATGCAGGACTCAAACTTACAACCCTGAGATCAAGAGTTGCATGCTGTACCAACTGAGCCAGCCAGACACCCCACACACATTTCCTTTAATCCCCTTTAAGTGAGAATTTACTCACTCCTGGCCTCAAGAAAAGCAGGGAAATGTCTCTAACTAGGTTGCTGTGAGCCCAGGAAGAGCAGAGGGCAGATATAGCAATCTGCCACACTTCCAAATGTTTTCTACTTAGATCCTTGGTTTTTTTTGAAAAGTAAATGTAGGTACTAGAATATTATGTTTGTATATATACAGGAGATCAGACATTGTTTTCTTTTTCTTTGATTACAGTGAAGCTTAGGGGAGAGAAGGTGTTTGAGGACGTGTTTTAAAATACACAGAATATCTGAAGACAACCCAAGACTCAAGCCCATAACTTTAACAGCCATTACAAGAAATACTGCAAATATTAATGTGAAGATGAAAATAAGAAAGACTGAGGGAAAATGAGGCAATATTAGGAGATTAAAGATATCCTGCCGGTGGGGCGCCTGGGTGGCACAGCGGTTGATCGTCTGCCTTCGGCTCAGGGCGTGATCCCGGCGTTGCGGGATCGAGTCTCACATCAGGCTCTTCCGCTGTGAGCCTGCTTCTTCCTCTCCCACTCCCCCTGCTTGTGTTCCCTCTCTCGCTGGCTGTCTTTCTCTGTCGAATAAATAAATAAAATCTTTAAAAAAAAAAAAAAAAAAAAGCTATCCTGCCGGTGTAATGAAACAAATAAAGGGGCCCTTGTATCTTTTTCCTTGTCCAGAAATTTTAAACTATTTGTATATAAAAGGTTTGTGTTTATAATGTGAGTACATCCAGATAGATATAAATCATGTTTGAGCCATTGTCAACCTCAGATTGTCACTTCAGACATTAGAATCTTTATCTGAATAATCAAGTAAGAATCAGAACAGGTGTCTTCTTCTTACCTTTTCTGCAAGTGCTCTTTCACCATGTCAATAGATAGCCAAAAGCCTTGCTGAAGAGGATTGAGCCCAGAGTAGGAAACAAGAATTATATTTACTTACATTTAGGTCTACCTAAGCAAAAAAAAGGAGAGAAGAGAAGAGAAGAGAAGAGAAGAGAAGAGAAGAGAAGAGAAGAGAAGAGAAGAGAAGAGAGGAGAGGGGAAGAGAGGGGAGGAGAGGGGACGAGAGGGGAGGAGAGGGGAGGAGAAGGGAGGAGAAGGGAAGGGAAGGAAGGGAAGGAAGGGAAGGAAGGGAAGGAAGGGAAGGAAGGGAAGAGAGGAGGGGAGGGGAGGGGAGGGAAGAGGGGAGGGGAAAAAAAAAAGAAAAGAAGAGGAAAGCTTTGCAGAGGATGTCTGATATCAATTTCCTGGTCATCCTAGCCAAAGAAGTGGTGAAAATCATACTTTAAGCACGGCTACAAGAAAAATCTCTTTTCACACTGGGCATGAATTAATTTCTTCTACCTGTCTTTGCTAAGCTTCCTCCGTGTGTCACACACTGTTTGTCCCTTGCTGGTCTAAGCTGACATTGACTTCTTCTCTGTGTATGTTCCAATTTACTAAGAATGCCAGGTCTCTGCCACAGCATTGCTAGGGGTCAGAGAGTTCATTCAGATGCCACCCGCCTCACATTTTTACCCAGGGATGGCCTAGATGACCACAATAACATGCCATCTGACTCTGTTCTAGTTTTCTATATTCTTGGCTACTGGAAGAATGTTTTCTTAATTAGAGTTAAAACAAAATAAAAAATATGCCAAAATGGGACAGAAATACTATGATATTGATACTTCCTAGGAGTTACTGATAAACATCCTCCTGAGTTATCATTCTTGAAGTTCCTGCTTAACTCTGTCTTCAAAGCATTTTTAACAATAGCATTTTACCAACAGCTGCATCTAACATAAGACATTAAGCCAGTGTCTATACAAAATATTACTTGAAACATTTGTTCAACATTTTGTTTTGGTTTTGCATCGCTGTACATGTATAGCATGCAGCTGTGAACGTAGCCTGGGGGAGGGGTGGTCTGGCTGGCTCAGCCAGTGGAACACGTGACTCGATCTCAGGGTTCTGAGTTCAAGCCCCATGTTGGGCATAGAGCTTACTTTAAAACAATAAAAAGAAATTTAAAAAAAAAAAAGCCTAGGGGTGCCTGGGTGGCACAGCGGTTTAGCGTCTGCCTTCAGCTCAGGGCGTGATCCCGGCATTCTGGGATCGAGCCCCGCATCAGGCTCCTCCGCTATGAGCCTGCTTCTTCCTCTCCTACTCCCCCTGCTTGTGTTCCCTCTCTCGCTGGCTGTCTCTATCTCTGTCGAATAAATAAATAAAATCTTTAAAAAAAAAAAAAGCCTATGCTAATAACAGTGAATGCCTGCGAGTGTACAGTACTTCCTGTATCTACACAGCCATTAATTCCCTTTACAAAGCCCTGCTTCAGTGGGTTGGCCACTCTTGTCAATAAGGGTCATTCAGTAGTTGCTTAATTCAGAAGCAAGTGCTAAAGCCTTAAAGGGAAGCAGTCTAGGAATTTGAAACACTACAGAACTAATCCCTTACCATATCTTCAAAATTTAGGAAAATACTGCATGTATTTTCTGATGCTGATGATTTTCTTGCACTTTCTGCGCTTTGGAGGCTGTTGCAGAGCCCCTGCCCTGAGGCTGACTGCCTAGCTTTGGGCTGCAGGTTGAATCTATGCCTCTGGGAATGCAGAATTGGGGCATGCTGACCCCATTTAATAGTCTTCAAATCATGCTGGTAGCTAGTAAGTTTTACTCATGATTAGTCATTTCAAGAAAAAATGATAAACCTAAGTGTTTCATTATCTCCAACTAATTTAAAAAGCATCAGTAAAACAGTGGAGAGACAGAAGAAACCAGGACATGATGTAAGGAAACCTCCATTTCATTCTGAGGGCTGTCACCAGCTGACATTTGGCCAGTCATTTAACCTCTCCAGACTGCTATTTTTTCATCCATTACATGAAGGGCTCACAGGAGATGATGACTCAGCTGGCATTATAAGATTCCAGACAGAAAGAACTTTTAGGAAAGAAATCAAGTGGAACAACAGCTATGATGGAAGGCAATCTATCCTAGTACTCAGAGAGTGAATCTGAAGTTGGAGAGGTTTCCGGACCCAGCTGGATATGAACTTGAGAGAATCACTTGTCTTCATCACACAGGTTGGTAGGGAGGATTCCATAGATAATTTATGTCAAGCACTTAGCACGATGCATGATATACATAACTAACTCAATGATCACAGTTATTAATATTTTACATTTATGGTGTATAGTTTGGAAGCTGAACAGTGCCCCAGATTCTTACAGTCTAATGTTATAATAATTCATGTGGTGTTGACATGACTCACAGTTTATCCCGTACTAAGGGAGAAGAGAGGAGAGGGCCAAAACTAAGGCCTGGGTACTGCCTTAAACAGCTGCTGTGAGGATTGGAAATGATATATGCAAAGCCTCATATACAGATACTTATTAAATGCTAACTCTTAGTCCATTGACGAATATAGGAAAATGTTAAATAATCAAAAGCCCATTGTCTTGGGTCACTGTAAATAATTATATTTATAATGCATATACTCTACTGCTCTAAGATTTTATTTCTTGGTTTAGATTTTATACCCACTCACTGGGCTAAAAAGAAATTCAATATAAAAAAAGAATAATACAAAACTATCAGAGGGCAAAATAGTACACCAGCAAAAAACAGTTACATTTGATTCCTTTTCTTAAATCATCCCCCAGAGAAACCTAATTCAAATACTCTTGGACTTATGCATGAATTGAAAACTTGCAAAGGAAAACTCAATGTGAAAAAAATATCTTAAGGAGAAGTTAAATGTTTATTAAGATTGAAGAAGAGGTAAAAAAACAAAAGTTGTATTCTTCATTACAATTATCAAAAGATAGCAATTTCTGTTTCCTGGATTTAATACTTGTGGTTTCCCCAACACAGTTATTTCACATTTGTTGTGGAAGCAATTTTTTCCACTTCTGGTAGTATACCAGGATTGAAATAATAACCTAACTTTGCAATACAGGTTAATGTAGTCCTTACATATAAAAAACATACCTTCTGTGATGGTAATCACAATTTTGTACCTCCCATTTAAATTACCTACAAAGTAATCCTCTACTGTAATGATTTTACATATCTAAAGTTTCCCTTTGACTTTGTATTGCCTTCAAAACAAATATGAAATTCCTTGCCTAGATTGTCAACATTGTCTATCATGGTGCTTCTAGAAATCACTCTTCCATTGTTTCCCTCATGCCAGGTCTCACTAAGATTCAATCCTTCTTTCCTGCTTCCCTCCTCCTTACACTCTCCCCTTCTCCCTGTATATCTGAATGTGGGTATCTATTCATCTCAAATATTTCTTCCTTACAAATCTTTGTTCTTCTCACCTTTCATCCAATGCAAAAATTTCCAAGCTCTGAATTTGCCTTTCATAAACATATATCATGAAAATGAATCTTTTCTCAAAACTTTCTTGAGTGCACTCCCATAGTTCACCATGAATTTTCTTTTTTAAATAGGGCACCAGTGTTACATCGAAAACCGGGGATGTACTGTATGGTGACTAACATAATATAATAAAAAATCATTATAAAAAATAAAAAAATAAAAATAAATAAATAAATAGGGCACCAGTGGATGGCTTTTGAGTTAACCTTGTGCTTCTATCTGTATTATGGGTAGTGCCTACCCCACTCTGATATTCAGTAAAAATGTGTAATTACCCCCAACAGAAGTCAGTTGATAAATATTTATTGAACTAGGTCCTGTTTTAGGCAAAAGTCTCTGTGGTCTTGGAATTTATATTCTAGTGGAGAGAGAGAGATAAATACACAAGCAACAACACCAAAAGCAACAACTAAAAGGATAGTTTAGATAGTGATGGGTACTATATGTGCTTCAAAACACACACAAAAGTGGTTTTGACCATCACCGTTTCATGAAGGGCCTGAAAATATTTTGTAAAGAAAACATCCCCAAATGGGTTGATCATAGATACTTCATTTACACATAGTACATTCGGACATCTTACAAAAGATCTTAACCAGCTACAACAGCATAATTATAGAATTTTGGTAGCAACAAAATCCTGTGAAGGGTATGAAGTGTGATACTATTTCAGTACCACCTGGTAAAATTCCTTTTTCGTTTTTTCGTTTTTCTTTGCTCTGCACTCAACCCAAGACCCACTTTTTCTCTTGCCTAAAACCTGACAGGTGACAGTGAGGCCTCAGCCACTGTTATTAGCCTTGAGTGACAGCCAAGGCAAGCGCAGCTTAACACACACTCAGAGATGATATTGCAGGAGAGCCCACCTAGACAAACACCACAACTCCCACAATCACCTTGGTTCCTTGGCCTCCACCTCAAGCAACAGAAAACTAAAGCCTGAAAGAAAGGCACCTTGCACATTTTTCCTTGGAGTATGGTACTTTAGTAGAAAAAATTGAGAACTAATGCAGGAGTATCAACAATCCTACAAATTAAGGAAGTATTTTTGAAAAACTGTAAGTGTCAACTTGAGACTTACAGATCTTATTTAAGGAATTTTGTGTGAAGACGTTTGTACCACATATATAAGAAAAAACTCAGTACTTAGAGAGTAATAAGAGTTTTAGGGATGCCTGGGTGGCTCAGTTGGTTGAACACCTGACTTGGTTTCGGCTCAGTCATCATCTCAGGGTTGTGAGATCGCGTCCCATGTCGGGCTCTGTGTTCACCCTGGAGTCTGCTTGGGATTCTCTCTTGTCTCCCTCTGTCCCTCCCCTTGTTCATGTTCTCTCTAAATACATACATACATACATAAAATCTTTATGTAAAAAAAGTAGCGTTTTATATTTTCTCCATACAACATGATATAAAGGATATGGTACAGATATAAAAAAGATAATTCAGCAGTTAAAATTTGCCAATTATGTAATCATTGAATGAGATTTCGCCTATTAGTATGCAGATACACTAAATTCAACAAAAATAATCACTTTCATCAAATTTGTATAACATAAATGGAAACAAAAAGCAATTAATATTTTCAATTAAATATTTACAGCTTCTAGCTCCTCTCCTACCTATCTTTATTAGTTTCCTATGGTTTTAGGAAGAAATTCATTTCTAAAAGACCAACATTCTACCAGGGTCCTCTAGCAAAATTCAATTTTAATTACGATTCATAATTATTAACAACATAATTTATCTTTCTTAAGAGTGCAGGTAGTCTCCTAATCTGAGCAAAACCATGTGTGCCTTAGGGATCTATAATTTATTTCCTCTCAGCAAGATAATTAACCTATAAGGGTACCCTTATTTTCCTTAAAACTACAGGAAATTATCACAGTTTTTTTTCTCAATAGTAAATCCATGTCCCATGCAAGGATTTTATAAAGCATGTCTTGGTATGAGAATCCACCCCACCCATTTTTGGCCTTTGTATCAATTATATCATTATGCCCTATAGCAACCATGTCAAATAGTTATTATTATACCCAATTTTAAGATTAAAAAAAAAAACTTAATACAGAGGTCAGGTGATATACCAAGTTCACAAAATGTTTTAATAGGGTTGTGCCTCAATTTTTTGCCTCAGCCTCAGGATATTACCCCTCCATCCCTGAGAAAATCTTAGGTGGTATCATGGGCCAAGCTGGAGAGCAAACCCACGGAAATGATACAAAGCAGGAAAATAACACCAGGACACAAGAAGAAGTAATTCCCCAATGGTCACAATTAATAGCCAGAGTCACAAATAATAGCTCAAATCCACAAAAGCCTGTGGTCACAAGCCAAGGAATTGATCAGAGGCCAGGAGCTTCACCATCTGTGCCTCTTGCTGTAATCAGCAGGCTCCCTGGTCAACAGCAGAGGCACTGGGCATGGTCTGTTTATGCAGGAGGAGAGAGGGAGACAGGGAGCACTTGACCAAAGGGGTTTACATCTGCCTCCCATGGGTAGGCCATGGGAAACCTAATGGAAGCAATGTCTCTCCAACAGAAGATTTACACTCAACTGCTTCCACAAAGTACAATTTCTTAAGTTTATTTCCTTTATTCATGTAATAGTGAGTATGAGTTTAAAAGTCCCAATGGTTTTTTTTTTATGTAGTTTTAGACATCAGTGTAAGAAATGTATAGTTTAATCAGCCAGTGCAATTAGAAAAAAAAATATGTATAAGAATGATGGGGAAAATGGTGTTATTTTTTTTAATATTTGAAAATAATATGTTATTTCCCAGAAACTTGACAGTAATAAGATTTTATCAAAAGTTCTGGCCAGAGTCCTTAAACTAATTATCACTAACTGGAAATAACATTGAATTGTTTTAAATAGATTTTTCATTTCATTCTCTTTTCTTTTTTCTTTTTTTAAGTTATTTGTATCTTTACTTTTTATTATGGAAAGTTTATGCAAAACATACACCAAAGAATAGTATAATAAACTTGTGGGGCGCCTGGGTGTCTCAGTCAGTTACCTGTCTGCTTTCAGCTCAGGTCATGATTCCAGGGTCCTGGGATTGAGCCCCACGTTGGGCTCCCTGCTCACCAGGGGAGTCTACTTGTTCCTCTCTCTCTGCCCCTCCCCCCCACTCATGCTCTCTCTCTCTCTCTCTCAAATAAATAGATAAAATCTTAAAAAAAAAAAAAAAGAATAGTATAATAAACTTCTGTGTAAGCACTACCCTGCAGCACCAATAACTCGGTTTTATCTATAACATGTTCAGTGCTTCAAACTCCAGATTATTAAAGTAAACCTCAGACATAGCATTTTATCTGTAAATAATGTAATTGTACTTCTAAAATTTTTTACCCAATATCATTATCACCTTAACAATTCACAGTAATTATTTAATAACCTAAAACATTCGGTTACTCTTCAAATTTGTCCAACTGACCCGTTTTTCTAAATATGTTTTAATTAAGATTCTGGTAATTTCTAGACATGGTGATTGGTCAACAGGTCTCTTATGTTGTCTAATCAAGGTTCCCACTCCTTTTTTTCCTTCTTCAAATTTATTTGTTCGACAAACCCAGAGTTCTCCATAGTTTGGATCTTGCGGCTTACTTCCCCATGGTGTTATTTTACAGGCTTCCCTTTCCCCTGAGTTTTTGCAAAATGGCAGATGAATAGGACTTTCTTGTTGTTTCATATACTCTGTAATTACTGCTAAGAAATTCCGCCTCTCTATGCATAAGCTTTCCCACTTGCTCATATGAATGACTCACCCTTCTCAATGAACTTGTTCATTCATTGATGGAGCTACATTGAGTACCTTCTACACACAACTCAGTGTGGAGTTGTAAGATAATTGTGGCACTGAAGGGAGGGGCTCATAAGCTAGAATTATGTTTACAAAGAATACAGACAATTGATGAAAACTTCCTTTTACTTCCCCTTTTAGGACTCAAATAAATAAAGTCAGAAATGAAGGAGAGGAAATAAAAACTGACATCACAGGAATACAAAGGATTATAAGAGAATATTATGAAAAATTATAAGCCAACAAATCAGACAGCCTAGAAAAAGTTGATAAATTCCTAGAAACATAGAGTCTCCCAAAACTAAATCAGAAAGAAATTTTAAAAAAATGAATAGACCAATTACTAGCAAAGAAACTGAATTGGTAATCAAAAAATTCCCAACAAACAAAAGTCCAATTCTAGATGGTTTCACAGGTGAATTCTATCAAACATTTAAGGAAGAGTTAATACTTATTCTTCTTAAACTATTCCAAAAAATAGAAGAGGAAGGAAAGGTTCCAAATTCATTCTACGAGGCCAGCATTACTGTCATAACAAAACCAGATAAAGACACTACAAAAAAGAGAACTACAGGCCAATATCTCTGATAAACATAGATGCAAAAATTCTCAACAAAATATTAGCGAACCAAATCCAATAATACATTAAAAAACCATTCACTGCAATCAAGCGGTATTTATTCCAGGGAGTGGTTCAATATTCACAAATCAATCAAATCAATCAACATGATAAAGCACATTAACAAGAGAAAGGAAAAAAATATATCATCATCTCGATAGCTGCAGAAATAGCATATGACAAAATACAACATCCATTCACAGTAAAAACTCTCAGCAAAGTAAGCTTATAAGGAACGTACCTCAACATAATAAGGGCCATATATGAAACACCTGCAACTAACATTATATTCAATGGTAAAAAACTGGGTGCTTTTCCTCTAAGATCAGGAACAAGACAAGAATGTCTACTCTCAGGGCGCCTGGGTGGGTCAGTTGGTTGAGTGTCTGACTCTTGATTTTGGCCCAGGTCTTGATCTTGGGATTGTGGGATCAAGCCCCACATCAGGCTCAGCTCAGCTCAGCTGAGAGTTGGCTTGGGATTCTCTCTCTCTCCCTCTGTCCCTCCCTCTGCTCTTGTTCTCTCTCTCTTTCTCAAATGAATAAAATCCTAAAAAAAAAAAAAAAAAAAAAAAGGATGTCCACTCTTCCCATTTTTATTCAACATAGTTGTGGAAGTCCTAGCCACAGCAATCAGACAACAAAAAGAAATAAAAGGCATCCAAACTTGTAAAGAAAAAGTAAAACTTCCACTATTTGCAGATGACATGATACTATATATAGAAAACTCTAAGACTCCACCAAAAAACTATTAGAAGTAATAAATGAATTCAGTAAGATTGCAGGATACAAAATCAATATATAGAAATCACTGCATTTCTATACCATAATAATGAAGCAGCAGAAAGAGAAATTAAGAAAACAATCCCATTTACAATTGCACCAAAAACAATAAAATACATAGAAATAAACTTAGCCAAGGAGGTAAAAGACCTTTACTCCAAAAACTGGAAAACAGTGATGAAAAACATTGAAGATGACACAAACAACAGGAAGGATATTCCATGCTCATAGATTGGAAGAATAAATATTGCTAAAATGCCCATACTACCCAAAGCAACCTACAGATTTAATGTAATCCCTATCAAAACACCAACAACATTTTTACGGAACTAGAACAAATAATATTAAATTTTTCTAGATATGTCTCCTCAGGCAAGGGAAACAAAAGCAAAATTAAACTATTGGGACCATGCCAAAATAAAAAGGTTTTGCACAGCAAAGGAAAGCAACAACAAAACAAAAAGGCAACCTACTGAATGGGAGAATATAATCACAAATGATATATCCGATAAGGGGTTAATATCCCAAATATATAAAAAAACATACAACTCAGCACCAAATGAATAACATTAATGATAACAATCTGATTAAAATGGGCAAAAGACCTGAATAAGCATTTTTTCAAAGAAAAACACAGATGACCAACAGACACATGAAAAGATGCTCAACATTACTAGTCATTAGGGAAATGAAATTAAAACCACAATGAAATATCACTTAACACCTGTAAAAATGGCGAAAATCAAGACAAGAAATAACGAGAATTGGCAAGGATATGGAGAAAAAGGAACACTCATGTACTATTGGTAGGAATGTAAATTAATGCAACCACTATGGAAAAAAGTATGGAGGATCCTCAAAAAAATTAAAAATAAAATTACCATATGATCCAGTAATTCCACTACTAGGTATTTACCCAAAGAAAATGAAAACACTCATTCAAAAAAGACATATGTACTGTATGTTTATTGCAGCACTATTTACAATAGCCAAGATATGGAAGCAACCAAAGCGTCCATCCATAAATAAATAAATAAAATGTGGAATATATATGCAATGGAATATTACTCAGCCATAAAAAGAACGAAATCTTGCCACTTGCAGCAACATTGATGGACGTATGGGGTACAATGCCAAGCGAAATAAGTAAGTCAGAGAAAGACAAATACCATATGATTTCATTCATATCTGAAATTTAAGAACCAAAACAAAGAAAAAAGAGACAAAC
This sequence comes from Ursus americanus, assembly GCF_024610735.1. NCBI lineage: Eukaryota > Metazoa > Chordata > Mammalia > Carnivora > Ursidae > Ursus > Ursus americanus. The sequence continues at coordinate 22,350,202 of NC_142137.1, forward strand.
GAAAAAACAGACTTAAATACAAAAAACAAACCGGTGGTTGCCAGAGGGGAAATTGGTGGGGTGATGGGTAAAATAGATAAAGGGGATTAAGAGTACACTTATTTTGAAGAACACTGAGAAATGTATAGAATTTTTGAATCATTATATTGTACACCTGAAACTATACTTCAATTTTTAAAAAATAAATAAAAAACAAAACAAAAAACTTCCTTTTAGAAATACAAGACAAAATAATTTAATTTTCTAGCAGTGGTTGAACTGCCTTAACAAGTACTTTGTCTTAATGAACCCTAACCTCAACCCTACAAGAGAAGCGTAATTCAATGTTTACCCTCCTTCAACAGGTGAGGACACTGAGGTTTCAAGAGGTTCCATGATTTGCCCAGTTATATCACAAGTCACTGGTGAGACAAGCACTTGAACTTGGACTGTCTGCCTTCTGTGCCCTTACATGTACCCACTCATAATACAGCCCTGCCCTTCCCTTCCCTTGCTAACTTTCTGCCCCAGAGTCTTAGTGATAGAAAAACTGAGCAATCCTCTGGCTAATTCTGGAATTCAAAAGCTACGGCCAAAAGAACAAATACTAGATTCTATCAAGAATATTGGGGAGAGCCAGGTCACTCTGCCCTGAAGGGCAAGTTTGTGTCTACAGTGTAGAGGGCCCCAGGAAAATATTTTTTTGCGGTGCTTCTGCCTATCTAAAATTCTTATTTAAGAGTATATTATGAGGGGGGCCTAGGTGGCTCAGTCGGTTGAGTGTCTGACACTTCGACTCTTGATTTTTGGTTCAGGTCATGATCTGAGGGTTGTGGGAACAAGCCACATGGTAGGCTCTGACATGGGCATGGAACCGGCTTAAGATTCTTTCTCTCCCTCTCCCTCTGCCCCTCCCCTGTGTTCTCTCCCTCTTTAAAACACACACACACACACACACACACTCACACACACACAATGAAATTCTAGCCCCATGTGAGGTATAGTGATTTATCATTGAAGACTTAAATAATAGGCAGAGAGGAGGTACTTTTGTGTTTATTTATTGTCTAGGGAATGCATGTAAAGATTCCTCCTCCTGTGTTTCACATGAAAGTCACCCAAAATCAGCCTGTGAGTACCACCTTGGCAAGTCCATGAAAAAAATACCAAGCCAGCTAGTCAAAGCTATCCACCCCTCAGGCTACCTTTCTGGGACCAACCCAGTCACAGGGGCCTGGGAGAACTTCATAGACTGGAGTCTTACTGCTCCTTGATTGAACCCACATTGACAGAGAGGGTCAAAAAGTGCCCCAGGAAGAGTGAATGGGGCCAGGGCCCATATGGATTCCAGAATAGCCCCCAGGGTGCTCCACTTAGATGACACTGAGGACCCTGGCAGGGCGCTGGCCCCAGAAGGGGACTTAGAAACTTCAGCAAAAAGCACCCTTCAACTGGTGGGCCTACTGAGGCACAGGTCCTAGAGCAGGAGTCTTACTTGCCGCAGTCTAAGGGCAGTACTGGCAAAGTGTCATCCAGCCTGCAGAAGGGAAAAAACAACAGAGGCTTGACCAGGGAATAAGGTCACTTGGGACCCAACACTCTGCAGGTCCCTATCCCAATTACCCCTTTTTCACATGGGAGAGTTCAGAGGAGAAATCACCTATATTTTAAGAGAACTGGAGAAAAGCAACTCAGAATCTTCTCCCAAAGTTGGAGGAGTGGTAACACATATACAACTGCATCAGTTATAATATCTTAAGCAATTACTCAACTATTCTTAATTTCAATGTCTTCACCTATAAAATGGGGATTATAATATCTACTTCTAAGAACTGCTGTAAAGATTTAATGAGCTAATACAGGTTACATGTCTTGCTTACGTGAGGCACTAAAGAAGTGCTAAAATATAAATATTTTCATGTAATTATTTAATAACCACAAACTGGTCATTAAGTATAGGAAGCAGCAAGAGAAAGAAGCAATTTCTCCATCACCAAGGTATTTATCATTTAACTGTACTAACAGCAACTTACAGAAACAGAAACCACGAAGAACTACCTAAGTATGAATCAACTGAAAAGGGTGGTTGGGATACAATAAAGAGACAGAGAAAGGGCATGAATGGAGATTATTGCATTTAATTGGGAAGGCTTCCTAGAGCAGGGGAGCTTTTGAGTCCGCTATGTTAGCAAGGTGAGGAACAAGAGTGGGAGAGAAGGAGGGAGCGCTCGCAGCGGAGAAGGCCTGCAAGCCGTAGCTGATGGGCATGCCTTTCTTAATGAGAAATGAGATCCCTGATGCCCCCAACTCAGGTTTGGTAATTCTCTCCTATTATAATGATTGTCCGAAGTGAACCCAGAAAACATGTTGGCATGCTGAAAGCTATTTCATACATTGCAAATAAACACAGCAAGAACCTTGCTAACTCTGACCATTCAAACACAAAGCCCTGCTGGCTTTTATACTTGACAAAGCAAAGTGTGTGATTTTCCTAACTCGATCAGAACACAAATGTATCCATACTGAGTTTACAAAATGTTGGAGCCCCAGGTGAAAATGACGCCAAAACAACCAACAGAGGTGTGACTATGAGCTAAATCAGCGGCTTGGCACCACGAAGACAGTTTTGCTCTGCACGCTGTAAAAACTGAGAGCTACTGGGCTACCTTAAATGGAGAATTAGGAGGCAGAAGTAAGGAAGCTAATGTCCACTCAGGGAGCAGTTCACTTTCCACACAGTGCACAGAGATTCGTAAGCCTGGCAGCACATGGTAGTAGTCTGGCAACCGGACAGGCGTTCCAGCGTCGCTCCCTCCTAGAGGGCTTCCACCACTGACTACTCAAGGGCTCTCACAGCGCGGTGCTGGGAGATATTTAACAGTAGGCTCTATATAAGGAGCCTTGACATGAAACATTGGCCCATTTCTTTTGGGTAAAAAATTCTCTTCAGGGCCGCTTTCAAGCTGCGAATGTGCTGTCCCTGAACTCAGAGATGGGAAAACAGGAACACTGTGGGTTTTGGGGGAACCAATGCCGGTGTCTCAAAAACTGACTCAGCTTCTCAGCCCCCTACTCAATGGATCAGCTTCTTGCTGCTACACCCTTCTCTCCTCTACCCCCAGCTTTCCTCTTACTATTTTATCTTTGTGAACCTTCCTGCCACTGGCTATATATTGTTCAAATTCTCTAAGAGAAGGGTCTGATTGAATTAGCCATTCCCCAGCTAAAAGGGAGAGCTCCGCATGGTTGGAATTCTCTGCCAGACTAACTACATCTCTAATGCAATCAGCTGTGACTGTGTCAGCGTCTGATGCCTGCTACCAAGGCAAAGAATTTGTTCTGGAAGGTGCAAGAACATTGTAGAAGGGGATGGTCTAATATGGCAGGCACCTTGAATGGGCTATCCAAAGCTTTACAACATAAGCAATCAAGCACCTGATTTGTGTTTGTATTAGAACGACTGCTTCAGTATCATTTGGAAACATCTTTATCTAAACTCCGTTCCCACTGGCTTGCCCAGTTTCGCGTGGATCGGTGTCCGTCCAGAGGTGGAGGCACTGCAGTGAACTGCCAAAACTCTGCTGAAAGCTCTGAATGGGAGATTGGAGACCTGGCCTAGATCCAGCAACAATTACATTGTCTTCTTGACCTTACACAATCTCACTTAAACTTTCCATTTGTAAGTTTCCTCATTTATAAATGAGAAAATTGCTTCAGCCCTACCAAATTATAGAGGATGTTTTACTGAAATGAAAAGGAGAGGAGGAAGAAGAGGAGGAGGAAAAGGAGAACAGCTCTTATAGAAGTGAATTTAAAAAATTTTAAAGCAAAGTTAACCTTTTTTTTTCAAACATGTAGGTATTAAGTGTGACATTGGAGCTACTCTAGTTGAAAGAGGTGGTAGCAAGGAGAAGAGGCTGGGGCCCAACCTGTGTGGCCTCTCTTCTGCATGCTCCATCCTCCCCCAATTTATGGAACCCCAGCAGGCCTCAGAACACCACCGGAAAATGACTAGCCTGTACAAATGAAAGATATTTTGATATCCAGAAATTTTCCTCCTGTGTCAGCTTGGAACAAAAAAAGTATTTCTCCACAAAAACATTCAGTAATCCTAGAAACGACAACCACCAAAAAAGAATCTCTGGAAATTTTTATTGTGAACAAAATTAATTGAGAAGTATTTTAACAGGAAAGTGTTGAGACTACTGGGACCACAATTTCTAATCTCGTACTGGAAGCTAAGTCATGAGTGGCCCTTACTTCTACCAAAGATACAATAAAATATGTGGTATCATTGCAGAAGGGAGGAAGAGAGAAACCAGTTAATTTTACCCTAATCCTCTATCTTATTTTGCTTCCTATATTTCTATTTACTGCAATGCACACCAATTCGATCTGAATTAGGATGAGCAGGAAAAAAAAGTCACATATCCAAAAGTGCTTTACTGTGGTTGTTGTTAATAATAATACTATTTTTAATATTTTTGCATTAGCCTCTAAAACCATTTTCTTGACCTTATCAGTGCTTTAGATGTTATTGGATAAATACCAAAGGAGGCTTTAAGTGTTTAAAAAACATTTGAGTTGTTGGCTTTCTATACAGCAAAATGTCAGTTTCAAATCTTTACTCCTATTGAGGGTACAAGTCTAACCAAAGTGAAGGCTGTGGAAAGAAACAAATATAATTATGTTAACAATAGCAAAAGTGCTTTTATGCTGTAACCTTTTACAGTCATCTTGAAATCAGATGAGAGTAGATCAACAATGTTCTGTCATCCATAATTTCGAGTCAAAGGTAGAAGCCATAGTTAACCTGATCATCTACCAGCTTATGCCAGATAGTCATGGTATCAGTCAGTGTCCCAACAGGAAACAGAATTACAGATCTTCCGGGTACCTGGGAGGCTCAGTCAGTTGAGTGTCTGTCCAACTCTTGGTTTCAGCTCCAGTCATTATCTCAGAGCCCTGAGATGGAGCCCCGCATAAGCTCCGTGCTCAGTGGGGAGTCGGCTTGACAGTCTCTCTTTCCCCCTCCCTCTGCCTCTCCCCCTGCTTACACACTCACACTCTCTGTCTCTCAAAATAAATAAATCCTAAAAAATAAAAGAATTACAGATCTTCCTGAACTATAAAATGGGGGTCATAATAACTGCTTCTAAGAACTGCTGTAAGGATTTAATGAGCTATAATAGATACATGTCTTGTTTATATGAGGCGCTAAAAAAATGCTAAGTTATTATAAATATGTTCATGCAATTATTTAATAACCACAAACTGGGCTTCCTCAGGTTACATCCCAGTAAACCCACTCTAAATTGAAATTTTTTAAGTTGAAAATGTAATTAATACACGTTACCTACTGAATATCATAGCTTACTAGCCTACCTTAAACATGCTCAGAACACTTGCAATTAGCCTACATTTGGGCAAAATCACCTAACACAAAGCCTGTTTTATAATGAAGTATTGACTGTCTCAGGTAATTTATTGAATACTGTACTGAAAGTGAAAAATAGAAGGGCTGCGTGGGTACAGAACGTAAGTGTACATGTTGTTAACCCTCCCGTTCCTGCGGTTGACTGGAAGCTGCTACCTGTGGCTGGGGCCCAGCATCACAAGACTATCCACCACATATCCTGACCCTGGGAAAAGATCCAAATTCAAAATTCAAATTAGGTTCCTACTGAATGCATATTACATTTGCAACATCATAAAATCAAAAAATCATAAGTCAATAATAAATCAGAGACAGTCTGCATTAGGAAAAATTCCAGGAAGGACTACTTAGAAAAATTCTAATTACAAGATTAGTAGAGTGGGTAGGATGTGAGGGAACTACCAAGAATAATGCATAAACTCAGAATTAGCCCCAGGAGAGCTATAACCACACCCAGGCCTGAAAGGATAAGGGGAAAATGAGATTATAAATGCCCAGGAGGAGAAAGAATTCCACAGACCAGTGCTGTGCAACAGAAATAGGATGAGACCCATACATAAAATTTACTTTTTCTACTGGTCACATTTTTAAAAACTAGACAAGTGAAATTAATAATGCACTTTATTAATCCAAAGCATCATTTCAACATTTAATCAACACAAAAATTATTAATGAGATATCTTACATTATTTTTTCATAAGTCTTTGAAATCCAGTGTGTATTTTACAAATGCAGCATATCTCAATTTCAGCTTGCCATATATCAAGTGCTCAGTAGCCACATGTGGTTAATGGCTACTGTGCTAGACAGTCCAAGTGTACAGCACAGACCACCTTGATCTCCAGCTGTGGTACGGGTGGTAGGAGGACGGACACTGGCCAAACTTAACCAGAAGCCAGGGGCAGAGGAGCCCACTGATATAGTCCATACAGGTCAGGAAGTCTGAATGGAATAACTTTCATTATCTTTAGCCATCACATTGAGTGACAGGTATGCTCAAGACTGGAAATCCAGAGGTATGGATGGAGAGGTTTGTTAACTGACTATACCAAGTATCGTATTAAGTGTACATACCCTGTATGACGTTTCCTGAAGTGCTAAGAATGAGAAATATGGGTATGAATATGCAAAGCAGGCAACATTCCATGAAAAGAATCACTTAGGATGATTTGGGCAAGAATACACTGACATCAGAATTCACTCAACATATTATGCATCCTCCATGAAGGGGCCAGGCACTATGACAAGTTAATGACACTCTGCAACATTATACTAAAAGAAAAATACGTTAGCCTTTTAAAATATGCTATCTAAAAAGGGACATAAAAGAAAGGAAAAAGCCCCAAAAGTATATTTTCTAAGTGAAGATGTTATTTTGTTTTATTAGATCAGTGCTGTGATTATATGAAATATTTATTAGCCTCTTTAATTTGAAAAAAAAAAAGCTATCACTTTAGCATCAAAAGTAGTACAAAAGTATATGGAAGGGATGGGCTTGGATTCAAAAGATCTAAACCTTCTCTACTAATAGTAGACTATGTACAGTCAGAGTAAAGACAAATACCATATGATTTCACTCATATGTGGAATTAAAGAAACAAAATAAATGAGCAAAGGGGAAAAGAGAGAGAGAGAGAGAGAGAGAGAGAGAGACAAACCAAGGAAGAGACTCTTAACTACAAAGCACAAACTGATGGTGACCAGAAGGGAAGTGGGTGAGGGGATGGGTTAAATAGGGGATGGGGATTAGGGAGTGCACTTGTTGTGATGAGCACTGAGTGATGTATGGAAGTGTTGAATCCCTCTATTGTACACCTGAAACTAGTATTACACTGTATGTTAACTAACTGGAATTTAAATAAAAACTTAAAAACAGTAATAGACCATGTAAAGTTGAACATAACAGCAATCTCCTCATCTATAAATCGAAACTATAAGAATATACTTTATACTTCATATAACTTATATATCCAATATTTTCATCTGTTCAACAATAAGCATCTACTATGTACCAGACACCGTGCTAGGTACTAGGTTTACCCAGATGAGCAAAATATGATCTTTGCCCTGAGTTTAGCAGGAAATACAGACATAATAACCCTAAGTCTGTTCATAAACCTGGGAAACTTGCAGAACATCCTTACTTATTTTTCCGCCTTTGGGTAGATTCTCTTGAATTTTTTCTAATTTTCTTTTCTTTTTAATCCTTATATCTCTAATTGCTTTGTCTTGTCTTACCTTACTGTCTAAGGCTCCAATATAAGCAGAATAGAAGTAACGGTAGAATTCTGCATCATGATCCCAACTTTAATGGAAATCATTCTAAAAAGCTCACCATTAAATATGCTTACTGTACGTATTTGATATATATTCTTTCGGGTTAAGGTCATTCCCTTTGATTCCTAGTTTGCTACAGATTTTTATCATGAATGAGTTTTGGATCTTGCCAAATGCTATTTCTGTAGCTACAGTCAAGAACAGAAGGATGTGAGATTTTACCTTACTTGCAGGTTAAGTTAGCTTGTCACAATTCCATGGTCACTGGCAGAAGTCAGAGTCAACAGACTTTTTTACTATGGCACAGTAAGCAGCACAAATATCAGCATATTTGTGTCGGGTCCCCTTGCCCCAAAGTCCCACGGGAAAAACAGATGGATCCATGTGGAGCCTGCGAAGGCAGCAGGTTGTACTACATGAAATGAAACCTGAGTTTAAAGAACCCAAGTCTTAAAATGTTTGCCCTCTGCTCCAGAGGGAGACATCTTTTTTACACTGGACAGTAAGCATGCCTGCCTTTTGCTTCAGGGGGAAGCACTGTATCTATTTTCCAGGGCTGTTCAGTTTACGTGCATGCTTAACAGATAGTCCTGAACAAAAAAGAATCACTGTCTTGACTTGCAAGATATGCAGAAACATGAGAATTGTGTTCCAACAATTTTTCCAATATAGTACATAGTAACACCAATACATTTCCTAGAGTTGAAAAACTTCGTATTTCTTGGATAAATTCTACTTCATTGTGGTGCAATTTTTATACATATCTGGATTGTAATTTTCCCATTTTTTTATTTATGTGTTTTGCTTCTATGGTTAAAAACTAATTGTATTTATAAATTACATTACTTTTATTATTCTTGACCAGTTTTGGTGTCAAAGATATACAAGCCGTATAAAAATGAGGTAGGTAAGTTTTTCTCTTTTTCTAGTCACTGAGTGAGTATATATAAAATAAGAATTTCTGTTATTTTGGGGCGCCTGGGTGGCTCAGTCGTTAAGCGTCTGCCTTCGGCTCAGGGCGTGATCCCGGCGTTCTGGGATCGAGCCCCACGTCAGGCTCCTCTGCTGGGAGCCTGCTTCTTCCTCTCCCACTCCCCTTGCTGTGTTCCCTCTCTCGCTGGCTGTCTCTCTCTCTGTCAAATAAATAAAGAAAATCTTTAAAAAAAAAAAAAAAGAATTTCTGTTATTTGAAGATAAGGTAAAATTAGCCTAGAGAATTATCTATACTTGTCTGTTTCAGGGAAAGAAAACTGGATTATTAATTCCATTTCTCTAGTAGTTACCCATCTAATTCTTGTGTTGATTTTGGTATTATATTTTTTTCTCAGAAATTATCCATTTCCCTCCATAAAGTTGCTCATAGTATTCATTTATGATTTTTTAAATCTTCACTTTTATATTCATGTCCTTTTTCAAATATATCCATATATAATCTATATAACTCTTACATACTCTACCAAAAAAAAAATCCAAAATGTTTCTTTATGCCTTTTTTTTCTTTTTTTTTTTTAATCAGTCTTGCCAGGAGTTCATTATAGAATTAATTCTTGGGGCTCCTGGGTAACTCAGTCCATTAAGTGACTGACTCTTGACTTCCGTTCAGGTCATGATCTCAGGGTCATGAGATCAAGCCCCACGTCAAGCTCCATGCTGAGCTGGAGCCTACTTAAGACTCTCTCTCCCTCTCCCTCTGCCCCTCCCCTGCTTGCTCTCTTGCTCTCAAAAAAAAGAAAAAAATTATTTCAAATTAATAGTTTGGGATTATGTTGATCTTTATTTGGTTTTTTAATTCAGTAATATTTCTCTTAACTTTATTATCTCTTGTTATAGTTTTATGTTCACTTATTCTTATATTCTTTTATCCTTATAGTTTCTAGGATGGAACATGAATCATTTATCTTCAGACTTTCTTTTAATAAAGTTACCTCTAAATCCTGCTTTAGCTCCATCTCATAAGTTTTGATATAGAGTTTATTTTTGTACAGCTTTTGCATTGTGTTTTCTTCCTTAACCCATACTATTTAGAAATAGAATTTAATATTACCAAATACATAGCAATTTTTCAACTAGCTTTTTTACTGACTTGTGGTCAGAAAACTAAAAAAAATATTAACTCTCCATTATTGGAGATGATATAAAGAGGTACATATGGTATATACAAAGTTAAAGATATGCAAAGAGATTATTGATTTTATTTTTTTTGAGAGAGCATGCACAAAAGCTGGGGGGGTGCAAAGGGAGAGCAAGAGAGAGAATCCCAAGCAGGCTCTACACCCGGCGTGTAGAGCTCAATGTGGGGCTCCACCTCACTACCTCGAGATCAATATCTGAACAGAAAACAGGAATTGAGGGTTAGCACCAACTGAGCCACCTAGGCACCCCTTAATTATACTTTTTAATGTTTACATAACCTTACTTGTTTAATATTCTTGACCTATCAGTTTCATTATATATTTATATAATATATATAAAAGAAATATATATATATTTCTTTTAGTTTAAATTCTATTTCACTTAAGAACCTCAGCTTTCTTTAATTTGTATTTACACATTAGATCTTTTGGCATCCCTACAATTTCAACTTCTCAGCATCATTTTGGTTTTGTTATTTCACTCGGATGCAGGGTAAAGCTGACTGAGTTGTTTGGTTTTTTAAAAGATTTTATTTATTTATTTATTTATTTATTTATTTATTTATTTATTTATTTGAGAGCGAAAGCAAGAGAGATCACAGAGGAAGAGGGAGAGGGAGAAGGAGGCTCGCCAGTGAGCAGAGAGCTGGATGCAGGGTTCAATTCCAGGACCCTGAGATCATGACCTGAGCCAAAGGCAGACGCTCAAGTAACTGAGCCCCCCAGCTGCCCCAAAGCTGAGTTTTATGACCAATCTGATAATCCAACTTCTAACAGATGAGTTTAATCAACGTACATTCACTGTGACTGTAACATTACTGGTGAGTTAGGACTTACTTCCATTATCTGATTTTTTTTTTTCTTTTTGCTTTCTTTTTATCATATTGTTTCTTGGTCCTTTCTTCACTGACTTGCTTCCTGTTGGACTGATTATTTTTATAACTGTATTTTTTTCCTCCTGTTCATTTAAAAATTGAATTGCATTGCTATTATTTTGGTGATTCATTTTAACATATTAAGATTCATTTTTTATTTTTTTACTAATAATTTTTTATTATGATGTTAGTCACCATACAGTACATCCTTAGTTTTTGATATAGTGTTCCATGATTCATTACTTGCATATAACACCCAGTGCACCGTGCGATATGTGCCCTCCTTACTACCCATCACCAGCCTATCCCATTCCCCCACCCCCCTCCCCTCTGAAGCCCTCGGTTTGTTTCCCAGAGTCCATAGTCTCTCGTGGTTCATTCCCCCTTCTGTTTACCCCGCTTCATTTTTTAAAAGATTTTATTTATTTATTTATTTGAGAGAGAGAGCACAAGTGGGATGGGCATAGGGTCAGGAAGAGGGACAAGCAGATTCCACGCTGAGCACGGAGAGGATGTGGGGCTTGATCTCACAACCCTGAATCACGACCTGAGCCAAAATCAAGAGTCAGTAGCATATTAATAGATTCAAACTTAAAAATTTTCTAACAAGATCTTGAATTATGTAATACTTCTATTTGTAATTAAAACAATGACTACTGGGGCACCTGGGTGGCTCAGTTGGTTAAGCGTCAGCCTTCAGCTCAGATCATGATCCCAGGGGCCTGGGATTGAGTCCCACTGGGGGGGGGGGGGTCCCTGCTCAGCGGGGAGTCTGCTTCTCCCTCTTCCTCTGCCTGCAGCATCCCCTGCTTGTGCTCTCTTTCTCACTATCTCTATGTGTCAAATAAATAAATAAAATATTTTTAAAAAATTAAAAATAACAAAATAAAACAATGACTACAGTTCACTGAAAACCCTTGAAAGTGCCACAGCTTATTATTTTTACATAGCTTCATTTTTTACTCCTTTAAACAAATAAAGCATTTTTTGTAATCAATAGCTAATTAAATTTACCAACATATTTCATTAAATGCTGTGTTCATTCTTGTTTCTCATGCTCCACGTCCTCTCTCTGTGGTCACTTTTTTTTCGTACCAAAAAAAATTCTTTAATGGAAGCAAATGAGAAATTCTCTTACACTTTATGTGTTTCAAATTCTCTTTATTTTGCCCTCACTCTTGCATGATTTTTGTATATGCAGTTTGAAGTTTACCTAGATCTTTATTCAGCACTTCTAAAATACCATTCCATTCTCTCTGGCATCAATTGTCAAGCGTAAAAGGTTGTTGTTTGTCTAAATGCTGTTAATCTACAGGTAACTTTTGTACTTTCTCTGATAACTTTTAAGATTTTCCTTTATTCCTAATGACCTAGTCTCATAATAATATTTCTAAAAGTGAGGGGCGCCTGGGTGGCACAGTCGTTAAGCGTCTGCCTTCGGCTCAGGGCGTGATCCCGGCGTTCTGGAATCGAGCCCCACATCAGGCTCCTCCGCTGGAAGCCTGCTTCTTCCTCTCCCACTCCCCCTGCTTGTGTTCCCTCTCTTGCTGGCTGTCTCTATCTCTGTCAAATAAATAAAATCTTTAAAAAAAAAATATTTCTAAAAGTGAATTCATTACTATTTATATGGTTTTATACTCAAAGTATGTGAGGGATAATCTTAAATTCTAGAAATTGTATTGATTGATTGATTAGATTTTATTTATTTATGAGAGAGAGAGAAAGAGCATGAGTGGGAGGAGGGGCAGAGGGAGAGGGACAAGCAGACTCCCCGCTGAGCAGGGAGCCCAACACAGGGCTTGATCCCAGGACCCTGAGATCATGATCTGAGCCAAAGTCAATCACTTAACTGACTAAGCCACCCAGGCACCTAGAAATTTAATTAACAATTATCTTTCACGTATTGATTCTTTAATATTTCTTCCATTCTCACTTCTTTGTAACTCATATTAAATAAATACTGGAGCTCTTCAGTTAACGTCACGCTTCTTAACTGCTCTTCCATATTTTGTTTTCTATGCTGCATGATGAATGAGCACTTGAGTCTACAAGTTTACTTTTCTGTTTTTGACTGTGTCCCCTCAAGAGACTGTCCAATATACTGTATTTTTATTTCATTGACTATATTTTTATTTCCAAGACATTTGATTCAATCTACCAGTGCATTATTTTATTCCTTTCCATTTTTGCCTCACACTTTTCTGTTCTTTTAACAACCATTACACAGTCTTTCTCAGGCTTCTCTAAAATTAATCAGAAGTTCATGTTCTGATCGCTTGTTTTCTGCTCATGTGGTTGTCTTCCTTAGCATCACTTTTTTTTTTTTTTTGGTAAGTTTTAAAATCTGGGGGCATAGGCTGATTTCTAGTAAAGATTTTTTTTAATTTTATTTCCCTTTCTTCTCTCCATTCTTATTCCTGCATGACTAATGGATTGAACTGCAACAACTTCCATCCAGCCGATACAGAACTAGTTCTTCTGATGACAGCGACTGCCCTGCGTGATATTACTACTACTTCTTCACAACACCTTTTGTGAGATCCAAATCTAGATTAGGTGCCACCTCAATGCTCTTCTGCTTGGATACTATAATTGCTATTTACTCTTGATTTCTGCCACCAGCAAGACTATACGCTCTATAAGGGCAAGGCCCTGGCCATCTGTTCACTGTTACATAATCCAGCACCACAAGAGATGCCTGAAACAAAGTAACACTCATTAAATAGTTGCTGAATGAAAGAAACAAATGTTTGCACCACTGAATAATGTGTCTGATGGTATTGCCATTGGACCATTTCCTCAGGACCCATGTGGTTAATTTTGGAGCTCTACGGGTCATGACTTTTCTGGGTGGCAGATGCTCACTTCTGAAGAGTGATTTAGTAAGCACTTGGCTTCTAATTTGATCAGTACTTCTTTCTTTCTGAGTTATTTTCACACTGGGTGGATCTGATGGGCCAGCAGCTATGAAACGTGGCAGGAGAAGGGGATAATATCTCTACTCTGCATTTTGCTCCATTGGTATAATTACTATGAAGACTACAGATTAATTAAATCAGCTCCTGGTTACTGTAATACCCTCTTTGAAATCCAAAGATAAGGGGTTTCATTCTACACAACATTTTCATTTCTTTCTGAATAGAAACCAACTAAAATTAGCTCCAAGTCATTACTGGGCTGTCAAAATGGAAGTGTCTTCAGCATACTCACTTCCTGTCAATAATACCTGACAAACCTAGAATCATTTAAACTTTCTCACAAATGGCTGTGGGGAGCATATCATTTCATTTTACCTCTAGACTTACTGAAGGCCACACTGAGATAGTCTGTAAAAACATGAAACAATGTCTCTTGACATTTACAAAGTATTCTAACTTAATTTATGTATATTGTTTTGTTTCCAAGACTGCTGATAATTACTGTAATGACAAACATACACACGTTTCCTTTTTACCCACAGGAAAATTGTTTTGGGTTTGCTTTCTTCTCCTTCAGGTTTAGTAGTAATCTTTATCCCAATGCTTATGTTAAGATTTTTTTCTTAAAAAAGCTAATTTTTATCAAACATGCTTCTTTAATGAAGACAAATCATCATTTAACATTTTTTAACCCTTTAGAATAGACACAGAAGCACTATGTACTAATAGGCCTTAAAATCTATATGCCTCTAGGATAACACTGAAAAAAAAAATTGATCCTATTTCTGTTTTTCTTTATATAGTGGGAAAAATATAGATTTTTTTTTGTCTTTGAGACGTTTGACTATTTTCCTAAATTTACCATATTTCTAATAAATATTCAAGTTTATCATAATTATGCATAGAAAGGTCCCAGCCATAGTGTCTTCCAACTAATACAGCCATCTTTATAGTACATCCTTCATTGCATTTAGACCAGCTTAGTATATAATTTATGTTCTTAAACCTTAATTTACTTGAAGCATTCAAAAGTTCATTCATTCATTCATTCATTCATTCATTCCATGGTTCCAATTTCTAAGATTTTTTTCTAGTTGTAGATCTTTTCATTATAAAAGCCAGTACAGTCCTTACTGGGTTACAGATTAGATTTTTTTTAAGTTTTTATTTTAATTCCAGTATAGTGAGCATACAGTGTTATATTAGTTTCGGGTGTACAATATAGTGATTCAGCACCTCCAAAAACACCCAGTGCTCATCACAAGTGCACCCTTTAGTCCCCATCACCAATTTCCCCCATTCCCCCCCACCTCACCTCTGGTAACCATCAGTTTGTTCTCTACAGAAAAGAGTCTGTTTCTTGGTTTGTCTCTCTCTCTCTCTCTTTTTTCCTTTGTTCATTTGTGAGTGAAATCATATGGAATTTGTCTTTCTCTGACTGACTTATTTCACTTAACATTATACTCTCTAGCTCTGTCCATGTCATTGCAAATGGCAAGATTTCATTCTTTTCTTTTGGGTTTGCCTGTGTGTGTGTGTGTGTGTGTGTGTGTGTGTGTGTATACATATATACATATATGTATTTACACACCACATCCTCTTTATTTATCAATACATGGACACTTGAACTGCTTCCATATCTTGGCTATTGTAAATAATGCTGCTATAAACATAGGGCTGCATGTATCCCTCTGAATTGTGTTTTTGTATTCTTTGGGTAAATACACAGTAGTGTGATTGCTAGATCATAAGGTAGCTCTATTTTCAACTTTGTAAGGAACTTCCATACTGTTTTCCACATTGGCCGCACCAGTTTTTATTCTCACTAACAGTGCACAAGTGTTCCTTTTTCTCCACATCTTCACCAATGCCTGTTGTTTCTTGTGTTTTCGATTTTAGCCATTCTGACAGGTGTGAGGTGATATCTCATTGTAGTTTTTTTTTTTTTAAGTTTTTATTTGAATTCCAGTTAGTTAACATACAGTGTAGTATTCATTTCGGGTGTACAATTTAGTGGTTCAACCCTTCCATACAATACTGGGTGCTCATCCCAGCAAGTGTGCTCCTTAATCCCCTCTCTATAGTTTTGATTTGCATTTCCGTGATGGTAAATGATAATGAACATCTTTTCACGTGTCTGTTGACCAGGTTACAGATTAGACTGATGAAAGGAAACTATGATCAGGGAAAGAACGTAGATTCACCTATTAATTTCTCTCAAAGCTGCTCTTTTAAGAAGTTGTACACAGAGAGTCACTCAAGTTCACATATTCAGTATAATCACATTAAAAAATTATAGGGACACCTAAGTGGCTCAGTCGGTTAAGCATCCAACTCTTGATTTCAGCTCAGGTCATGATCTCAGGGTTGTGAGATCGAGCCCTGCATCGGGCTCCACACTGGGCGTGGAGACTGCTTAAGATTCACTCTCTCCCTCTCCCTTTTCCCCTCTACCCTCCAAAAAATTATAATGACAACATGAATAATGTTTATGGTAACTATGGATTATGAAACACTCACAATTCTCAAGTTATAAATTTACACCTGAAGACTATCAGAAACAAAGTATATTTAAGAAAAGTATATTATTGATTAAAGTATATTTAATGTTTAAATGTAGACAGAAATAAAAAATGAAAAGTCAGATATAGAAAACATAAATTCATATCTCATAATATTACCCAACCACATAGAGGACAACAGATTGGCTACAAACTATGTGAAGAATCTGAATGTCAATTCTTAGACTCCTCTGTGGGATTCCTTTCTCTTTTTTTTAAAGAATTTTTTTTTTTTTTTTTGAGAGTGAGTGAGAGAGACAGGAGGAACAGGAAAGAGGGAGAGGGAGTGGGAGGAGCAGACTCCCCACTGAGCAGGGAACCCAAAACAAGGCTAGATCCCAGCACCCTGAGATCATGACCTGAGCCAAAGGCAGCCATGTAACCCACCCAATCACACAGGCGCCCGTCCTATGTGTGATTCTATGATGATAAACACACCATTGTAACATAAAATAATTCATTTCTACACAAATTGTTGAATGCCAACTATGTGCATAGTGAAAAAGACACTATACTTTGCCTCAAGGAATTCACAGACTAATGGAAAATAAAGACAAATTCTGATGTTAGATACATTTTTCTGAATAAATTCCCAATTCTTCCCATTAATAAAAGACACATGTGCTTCTGTAATTTATAATTACAAACAAGAAATCTCTTCATATTAATAAATAAAAATCTCCATTCCAATCAGGCACTAATGTAAAACAGTCACTCACTTCCCACCTGCCACCCCATTTACTAATGCACAGAGGGAAAAGGACACTGAACTGTTGAGTGTCACAAACTGGATATTCAGTTTGTAAAACTAAGTATTATGAAATGCTTATAAAATATTTTGGTTAGAAGAAATAACCAGTAGATAAGCCTTCATTTATTCCACACTAACGTAACAAAAATTAACTTGCTTCATCAACTAATAAATTACAGAGAATACTCTGTGTCTGCTATTTTCTTATCCCCAGTAGGTCTCCTAAATTGTCTCCCATGTTTCGTACATTTAAATAATGAATCAACACCCACTCCAAAAAGGTTCATCAATGATGGTGACATTAACGACTACCAGTATCTTCCTCTGCAGACATTAGCTAATACTCTCATTAGAATGAATGTGTACCATGGTCTTCCCTCAAAAGGAGTCTATACCAAATAATTGGACACCAGGATGGAATAGGTAGCATCCTTGTTTGTCCAGATGCCCACTGCCAGGCAAGGGAGAGGCTGAGGAGAGCTTCCTTGCAGCATGGCTATCTCTGCCATCTTAGTAATTCATAGCAACCAGACTATCCTCTTCAGAGCCAAGCTTCTTCATGGACTTCTAGTTCACTAGAAATGGCTTGAGGTACTTTGTGTTGTGCATACAACATGCCTAGCACGGGCAACCTTCACCTTGCATCCAAAGGTTAAAAGAGTCCCTCCTCTAATATAATCCAACCACCACTTGCACGATCTCAAATATTCTGCAGCTAGATAGCAACCTAATGTCAAGTTTATCAACTATATCCAAGATAAATTTTCCAGGTCACTTCAGAAGCTGACTGCCGGCCTTAGAAATCTCAGTCTCTAGGTGATATCCTTTTCTCTTCTAAGCCTCTTGTGAAATTATCCACACCTATTTTTTGTCATTCTGTAACCTACAGACAAATGGCCATCTAACCACTATCACCACACTGGATATACAACTGCGAAAGAGTATCAATGACCTGGCCACTGAAACTTCTACTGGAAAGGGGAAAAAGAAAAGGAAGGAAAGGGCTGGAATGAGCAGGAGCAGGGAGCTGGTAATTTTTAATTTCCAAATACCCATGCAGTGAAAAAGAAAAAGAAACTGAAGGGTATAGGAAACCACCTCTTTCATTCCTGCAATTGAACACAAGGTTGGGGCTTGAACATACATCTTTCCTCTTCCGCAACCTGTTCTGTGTTCTTCCTGCCTTCAGCCAGTGGCTCACAGGACCACAGTCTCCTGGCATAAGCCAACCCAATGGAACTGAGCCCTCACTGGCTGCTTAAGGTTGCAGTTCTTTCTTGTTCACTTTTTTACAAAAAGCAGGAACCACTAATTCTCCTTGGTATGCTTATAAATAAACTGTCCAACAAGACAGTCTCTATCTCTGTGGGACTTTTCCCTAATGGCTCACGGAGCTCCTGAATCCCCAGGTAGCCATCCCAGGTTTAAGTTAAGTGGGATTGTTATAAAATTCTAATGGGGTATGCACCCATCCTGTGGTCTAGACTCACACAATTAATTCGATATAGAGTTACCTATGCATTTGTAAACCAGTCCTGACAACGATATCTCTTCATTCTCTCTCTCAAATCCATCCCCTCATCCCACTCCACTGCCACAACTTTAGTTCAGTGCTTCATCACTTCTCATTGGGGTTATGCACTTATCACACAGCCCTATGGGTGATGATTTGCCTGTATTTCTATGAGACAGTATTTTATAAGTTCCCTGTGGGCAGGCATCATGTCCTACATGACTTTTTCTGCCAGCACATTATAAACTGCTGGGCCTATATTAGATAGTCAAAAAAAATGTTTGTAGAATGAACTCATCTCTTGGTTTTTCTTCCTCTCACCAGTCTTTTCCCTCCAATCTACCTTTCACAATGCTACCAAAACAATCTTCCTGAAATATAAATATGATCATGCCATGAGCCTGGCTAAACTCCCTCTATAATACCTAAATGCCTTCAGGACAACATGCAAAATACTTGTCTTGTATTCATGCCAACCACTTGTCTTATCTGTGCTTCCCGAGGGAAATCTCATTAAACTCAGTCCCTACCAAAGCAGTTCCCTACCTCCCATGCTCTCTCATGCACACCTCTAAGACTTGACTCAAGCAGTTCCCTCTGTCTAGGATGCCCTTGCTACCTTGATTCCCCAAACTAATGTCTTCATCCTTCAGAATTCAGATCAAGTGTCAATATCTCAAGGAAGCATGCCCTAACTCTTCCATCTGGATTAGATGCTTCTCTGGGCTTTCAAAACACTCCACACATAGTTTTAGCACAGCATTTATCACACTAAATGATAATTTTCTGTTGACTCATACATCTCCCCACTTAGACTGAAAACTCCTTGAAGGCCTGAGTATATCTCATTCATGTTTGAATTTCTGCTGCCTGGCATAGTGCTTGGATATATATCAGTTGTTAAAAAACATCGACAAATGAATATAGGAATAAATAAATCATCCTTTGTATGATTTGTTATTTTCACATCCACTATTTTGTTTGATTCTCACTTTAGTCCCATTAAATTAAATGTACAGATACCAGAGTCTCTATTATGCTGATAAGAAGACAAAAAGGGCACCTACCATAAGATTATGCCACTAGTAAATCAAGGATTTAGTTTCTTCTTTTTTTTAAGATTTTTTTTAAGTAATCTGTGCACCCAACATGGGGCTCAAACTCACAACCTTGAGGTCAAGAGTTGCATGCTCTACCAACTGAGCCAGCCAGGTGTTCCCAAGGATCTAAGCTTCAAATCCAGGTCCCTCTGACTTCAAATGCAGTGTTTATAATGGCAATATTCAAGGATGCCTTAGCAGTTTCTCAGCATAGAAATTTAGGCACCTCATAGGTCAAATTGCCTAAAACTTGTTCTGTGCTCTATGAAGTATCTGGTTATTAACCTCAACCTACCTGAATTATTCTGAATTTCTTCTTCATTCATCCCTAGTCAGATTATCATGTTGGTTCTGTCTGTCAGTGGCTAGCTCAGATGATCATAGCACAGTGCCAAGGAGAGAATTATAAAGTTAGGACATGTCTATGAAGCTAGGTTGGATTAATTCATCCAACACTATGCACATCTTCTTAACTCGTACCAACTTCCTAGCAAACAAAGCATTCTAGGCTGACAGAGACTAGTTAAGATAATGTGAATTGATCCCAGCAGATCCAGAAATTTGTTCATGAACCCTACATTTTAAAGCAAATAAGAAAATGAACCAATTCTAAAAAACCAATTACTCTGTATATCCAGGAAGACAGTATTACTATGGCAAAAAGAGAGAGAATTTGCTCCAGCTTTTAAAAATATTTTCTTAACTTCTAACATCTGCTCATTACTGTTGCAAAGAAAATTAATAATATCTTCAAGCTTTTAAGTCCTCCGTATCAACTACTGACACCATTTTTTTCTCTCTCTTTGCTTAAGTTTTTTGTGAACTGGTAGGAGTCTACACACTACATTTACTGACCGATTCAAAGGAAATTCTAGAACATTTTCAAAATAAAAGTTATGGTTATAACAACTCCTTATTTATAGAGAATCTACTCTGTACCAGGCACTGTGGTAAAGGCTAAATATTTGTTGACTCATTTATGAACTCAAAAACTACAAAAAGAAGCATTATTTATCCCCCTTTAAATGTGGGATAACAAATGTGCTGAGAGGTTATATGGCTTTCTCAATACCCCAAGTCTGCTCAGTAAAAGAACTTGACTTTGAACTAATATATCAAATTCTAAAGACCATGCTTTATGCTACTGCATCACTATGGCACATAGTAAGTGTTCAATATTTTTGTGTAAATAAGCCAATTGTGGTTGAACCTGTCTTTACCCTAGGATGCTGAAGTTAGTCATAAAAATGAAGCTTGCTGGCACTGCACTAGATTTGACTGCCTAAAATAACTTTCTTAAGGAGTGTACTTTAGGGGTTTTGGGTTTTTTTGGGTTTTTTGGGGTTTTTTTTGGAATGTACTTTAGGCTTTAATCACATTACTTTCACCTCAGTGGCCAGTGCAACCCTGAATGTTTAATTATGCTACTAGTTTTATACCTAATCAATCTTTTTCATTAAAATCCAGTGAAGCAGACAACTGAGATAATTACTGCAGAATCATCTTAATTAAAAATTTTAGCTTCTAATTAAGAGTCATTGTTTATCTCATCAGGAAACAGTTAGGATTCATGACAGGGCTGCCCTATTCATTAAATTTCTTAGCCTTTTTTGAGGTTGGACATAGCATATGATACTCCTACCTATGTGAACATTTGTGTTTACACATGCACATATGCTAAAGTATATTTAGGAGTGTTTTAACTGTATCAGAGGAAAATAATTAATAAAAAGCATGAACTCCAATGGAAATTCTGTCACTGAAACCCTTGATCCAGTATTTATGTCTCAGCTAATTACAAAGTGTTCAAAAGTGAATTATTTATACTTCCATTGCTAGTTGAATACATAATTATATTCACAACTGAACAAAAGCTGCCCTAAAACTTCTCACAAGTTATGAATTTAAACAAGGACCGTTGAACATCCACTCAAGTCTCGGCAGCATAAAGAAATAATTATTATTTCCCTAGACTCCCATTTCTGGAAAATTTCTTTCCACCATGAGAATCATGCAGACAGGACTTCAGAAGTAAGTCACAGTCTCCCTAAAGTGTAGGAAACTCCATCCAATCAGATGGTAAATACAGCCATGATACCTTGTCCCTCGAGAAACCCAGCTTCATTACTCACTGCAGCTGCACTGAAGCCTCCAAGTGCACGAGTTTTGTTGTGTAATTCATAACCAAACACTGGCAAATGCTTTAAGTCATTATCCTTTGCTTCAACAGTACAAGACCATTCTTAAACTTTCACAATGGTAATTCACGAATCCATTGCTCTATTAAACTTGGGTAAAATTAACCACTGGAATTGGCTTAAGGATAATTTAAATTTATGAATGTAAACCACACAAAAAGTTCCTATATGGAACTATTTGGAAGCCAAACGGCTTCCATCAGCTATGACAATGACAAGCATGGCCTCACACAAAATCAAAGTTGACAACAGGCTGTCAAATATTTTAAGCTTACAAGGAAAAATCCCACTCAATTTTTCATGCTAGCAGTTTGCTGATTAAAAGTTATGGGGGGGTAGGTAGAGGCAAGAAATAAAGTTTAATTCATCATCTACAACAAAAGTTTTAAAATTATCCTCTGAGGAGGGAAGATGTAGGAATTTGGGGAAATGACAACCTGCTCCCCCAACAACCAAGTGCTTTCTTTGTCTCCCTACAATTTCCACTGCCCTCCTACCCTAAGAACAGTGGACACTACAGCTTTCTAATGAAGTAAGCAAGTCCTTGCTTTGTACTTACTCTTGGACAATGGACATATGATCTTTAAGTGCTCAGCATCCACCTAAATGACTTCAAAAATCATTTCAAATTGGAAAGGGGACTAGGGTCGAAAGATAAAAATTCAAACTTTCCTTGAAGAAATCTTGACAGTAATTAATGCTCTCAGTATGAAAAAAAAAGATGGAGATAGAAGAGAATTATAGTCTAAGGTAGGGTATTTTCCCCGAAAGTTACTAAACACGCCTGATTATATTATACCAGGCTCCCTTGCTATGAAGCTTTATTCCTTGGACATAAAACAAAGCGTAAGATTAAATATGCATAAAAGCCAGACTTCCAAATGAACGCCAGCTTCAGATTTTTACACACATTCAAAGGTGCATTTTCTTCTGGGAACAATTTGTACATAGTTCCAGATGTTTTCCCTTCCAGAAAACAACAAACACTACTTAGCATCCATTTTGCCAGTGTAAGCAATGGGCACTTTAAATCCTGTCTGCTGCACCATGGCCCACTGTTATTAGAGCCAATGCCTCACCTGGACTTGTACTGTATACTGATGCTGAAAGAATCCATTCAGATAAATTATTGACTGGCAGCAGATGAGCTGATAAGGAGAGAGCATCATTATTTTGCAAAATGGTCAATGCAGGGTGCTATAAAATAAAAATATAACCAAGGAATGCTTCACGAACGTAGCACATTTTATGGCAAAGGGGCTGATGAATAATGTGCCTCTGGAGACCATGCACTCTCCTTTCCCTGCACTGATTGTGACATGCAGGACAATGTTATGCTGCTGGAAGTGTCCAGCCACCAGGGTTAATTGGCTTATAAATTCTTTTGGCAGCAGAATACTGATTGCTTGATAAACGGATCATTAAAATAAAGGAGCACAAGGGCATAATGAGGAATATTCTCAGAAAGGTGTTGAGGCTTCTAATTCCTAACTCAGCTGTTATGGAAGGATAAGAATAACTATCATTACAGCTGCCATTTCTTGAGTTCTTACTATGTTCCAAGCACTGGATTTACATACCATGATGGTTAATTTTATGTGTCAACTTGACTGGATCATGGGATCCCCCCGATATTTGGTTAAGCATTATTTCTGGCTGTGTCTGTAAGTGTGCCTCCAGAAGGAATTAGCATTTGAATCAGGGGACTCAGTAAAGCACATGGGCCTCCCCAGGATGGGTGGGCATCATCCAATCCACTGAGGGCCTCAACAGATGAAGAAGGTGCAACATCCAAAAAACAGATAACCCAATTTAAAAAGGGCAGAAGATATGAATAGACGTTTCTCCAAGGAAGACACATGGATGGCCAACAGACACATGAAAAGATGCTCAGCATCACTCACCATCAGGGAAATGCAAGTCAAAACTACAATGAGATATCACCTCACACCTGTCAGAAGGGCTAAAATCAACAACACAAGAAACAAGTGTTAGTGAAGATGTGGAGAAAACAGAACACGTGTGCACTGTTAGAATAAAAACTGCTGCAGCCACTGTGGAAAACAGTATGGAAGTTCCTTACAAAGTTAAAAATAGAGCTACCTTATGATCTAGTAATTGCACTACTGGGTATTTACCCAAAAAAATACAAAAACACTAATTCAGAGGGATACATGCAGCCCTATATTTATAGTAGCAATATTTACAATAGCCAAGATATGGCAGCAGTTCAAGTGTCCGCGTATTGATAAATAAAGAGGATGTGGTATGTAAATACATATATGTGTATATATACATGCATATATACACACACACACAATGGAATTTTATTCAGTCATTAAAAAAAATGAAATCTTGCCATTTGCAAGGGGGACAGAGCTAGAGAGCATAATGCTAAGTGAAATAAGTCAGTTAGAGAAAGGCAAATTCCATATGATTTCACTCACAAATTAACAAAGGAAAAGAAGAGTGAAAGAGAGACAGAGAGGGAGAAAACAAGAAATGACTCTTAGTATAGAGAACAAACTGACGGTTACCAGAGGGGAGGTGGTTGGTGGGAGATGGGTGAAATAGGTGATGGGGATTAAAGAGTACACTTATGATGAGCACTGAGTAATGTACAGAATTACTGATTCACTACATTGTATACCTTGATCTAATATAATACTGACTGTGAACTATACTGGAATTAAAATTAAAAACTTATTTAAAAAATAGGTGAAGAAGGTGGAAGAAGAATTTGGCCCTTCCTGCCTGGTTGCTTGAGCTGAAACATGGATCTTCTCCTTGCCTCAATGTTCCTGTCTCTCAAGCCTTCGTAATTGGGCTAAATTATACTACTGGCTTTCCTGGTTCTCTATCTTGCAGATGGCAGATCATAGGACTTCTTAGCCTCTGTAATTGTATGAACCAATTCCTTACAATAAATCTCTTCCTAGATATATCTTCTTGGTTCTGTATTTCTATTTTTTTTTAAAGATTTTATTTATTTATTTGATAGAGATAGAGACAGCCAGTGAGAGAGGGAACACAAGCAGGGGGAGTGGGAGAGGAAGAAGCAGGCTCATAGCAGAGGAGCCTGATGTGGGGCTCGATCCCATAACGCCGGGATCACACCCTGAGCCGTAGGCAGACGCTTAACCGCTGTGCCACCCAGGCGCCCCGGTTCCGTATTTCTAGAAAACCCTAATACACATACATCCTCTTCCTTAATCTATGAAGAATACGCCTGTGAAGAAGATATTATTATTCCCATTTTATAGATAAAACCCATATTCTTAACCACTTTGTTCCACTGAGTCTGATATTCAGAATATCCTGGAATATAAAATTCCAATTTTCTTAGAAGGCAAGGATTTGTAATTGTCAACAGAGATGCTTTAAAAAAAATGGTTGGGGTGCCTGGGGGGCTCAGTCGGTTAGGCATCTGACTCCTGATTTCAGCTCAAGTCATGATCTTAGGGTCATGAGAGTCAAACCCATGTCAGGCTCTGCGCTCAGTGGGGTGTCTGCTTGAGATTCTCTCCCTCCCCGCTCTCTCTCTCCACCTCCCTCCCTCTCTCTCTCTGTTTCTATCTCTCTCTCTCTCTGAGTCTGCTTGAGATTCTCGCCCTCACCCCTCCCTCTGTCCCTCTCCCCATTTATGCTCTCTCTCAAATAAATAAATCTTTTTTAAAAATCATTACAAAAAAAAAACAGGAGGCACTTAATTGCATTTTTTTTAAATAACCCAGTAGGGAAAAAAAATCTATTCATAGAATAAACTTCACTAACTTAGACTAAAATGCAACACAAAATAATTTTTGTGAATTTCACATTATACTTTTAGCACCATTAATGTTGGCAAGCATGAGTTGATCAGACATCTTTCAAAGCATTTCATAGATAATGTAAAAACAACCCAAAGCACATCTAATGGAAATACGAAATAAGTTATTATTTTTTTGTAAATACTATATTTATCTACCTACACCCTCAATAACGAAACAAAACAATTTATTTAAAAGAGAATAGAGACCTTCAGTCAACATGGTATAAGTCTCATGTTCACAAAATGGTAAAATTACCCTAGAGGACTAGGCAATTTGTAACAATTTTGAAACTTTTTTTTATTTATCAGAAAGAGAGAAGATGGATGGATGGATGGATGGATGGATAGACAGATGACAGATAGATC
Organism: Ursus americanus; assembly: GCF_024610735.1. Lineage (NCBI taxonomy): Eukaryota > Metazoa > Chordata > Mammalia > Carnivora > Ursidae > Ursus > Ursus americanus. The sequence goes on from NC_142137.1 coordinate 22,376,120, forward strand.
AATAGATCGATAGATATATAGGCAGAAAAACTAAAAGGAATCTTCATTTATAAGCAAACATCAGAATTTTAGACCCTTAAAGGTTACCTACTCCTAATTCCCCAAACACAATTTAGCCCCTACAGGACAAAATAGACAATAGTTAGCTTAATAATTTCCTATAGCTGCTGTAACAAATTATCACATAACAACAAAACAAATGTATTATCTTACAGTTCAAAGGTCCAAAATGGGTTTTACGAGCTAAATTCCAAGTGTTGGCAGAGCTGCATTCTTTATTGAGGCTGCGATAGAGAGTCCACTTCTTTGCCTTTCCCAGCTTATAGAGGCTGCCTGCATTCCTTGCTTTACGGCCCTCCCTTCATCTTCAGAGAACATCACTTCAGCTTCTGCTTCCAACATTGTATCTCCTTTTCTAACTCTGACTCTCTTGCCTTCTTCTTATAAGAACCCATATGATTACATTGGGCCTACCTGGGTAATCTGGGCTACTCCTCTCATCTCAAGATCCTTAACCCCATCTACAAAACTCCTTTGCCATGTAAGGTAACATATTCACAAAGTCTGAGGATTGGGACATGGACATCTCTGGGGAGCTGTAATTCTGTCTACCATAAACTCTCTGTTAGACAACTATCACAGCTCACTGGGGGAGGAAGGGGAGCCAGGACCTTCTTTATCTAAGAAACTAACTTATTACTAATCACAAAGGTGGCCAAAGGAAGTTAGACCTAAGAGATCACGCCCAGAACTTCTCTTATATATTTACTGCATTTGGTAATCCCAATCAGTCTGTCTTAAATACCATGTACATGCCAAGGATTCCAAAATTACCTCTCCCAATCAGATTCTATAGCCAACTACCTACTCAACACACCCACTTGGATGTCTAGTAGGAATCTCTGACTCAGTACATCTAAATTTGAGCTCTTCACTCCCCCTCTCCCAAACCTGCATCTCTTACAGTCTTCCCTACTTCCATTAAAAGCAAATTTCTCCTTCCAGTTGTTCAGGCAAAAACCTTAAAATTATCTTTGATTCCTTTATTATTTTCACAGCCTACATCCAATCCATCAGCAAACCCTGTCAGTATTCCATTCAAAATGTATCCAGTATCCCTTATCTTCTCATCTCCAACTGATCCACGACACTACCATCCCTCCCCTGTGTTTTTTCAATAACTATTAACTGGTCACCCTCCTTTTACCCTTTCCTCCTATGGCATATTCTCAACATAGCAGCCAGCATGGTCTTGATAAAACTTGAGTGTGGTGGATGTTATGGGGTACCACCAAGATGCCCCCTTTAGAACTGAACTACGTGCTATGCCAACAGCCTGAAGCATTGGCTGCCAATGGCTTACACCTGAGTCTCCTCTTGGACTTGCCCTCATCTAACAGGAGCTGCCTCGCTGAAGTTTTGACTTTCCCTTAAGGCATAAACAGTGACTGATCAATGTGGAGAGACAAAGGCTCCACCCCTTTTCCTCAATGTGAGCCATGGCAGCTTGCAGGGCTCCCTGTGGATCAGCAGAGGCCTCTGTTGCAACTGTATCACATTTCAGCTCCTCCCCCTGACAGTTCTGCTCCCCAACTCACTCAGAGATTTTGCATCTGAGAACATTTCTAAAATAAACCTACTACACACAACGAAGCATCTCAGAGCCTGTTTCCAGGAGAACTGGACTTAAGACACCAGTCAAGATCACATCCCTTTTCTGGTCAAAAACTTCCAATTACTTTCCATTTCATATGAAAACCCACTGATCTTATAATGGCCTTAAATTCTTAAGTGAAATGGCCCCTGTGGCCTCATCTCTTACTACTCTTGTCCCTACTACACTAGCCAACCACAAGCAAGCACACTCCTTCCATTGGCTGTTCCCTTTTCTGGAACACTCTTCCTCCAAATATCCACACTGTTTACTCACCTCTATCAAGTCTTTACTGAAGACACTTTGCTAGAGAAGCCTTTATTGATCATCCTATGACACCAGAATTGCCCTGCACTCCAACACTCCATAACCTATTTTGTTTTCCTCCATAGCATTCACCCAAACATATGTCATACATGGTTTGCTATATGTATTTTCTTGCTTATCTCACTATGAAGCATTTTGTGTGTGTGTCTCTTTGATTCACTGCTGTATCCTCTATTCTTCAAACAGTGCCTGGTTCATGGTAGGTCCTCAGAGTACTCGTTGAATGAATGAATGAGGGCCGATTGTGTACCAGACACCTCTCTAGGCTTATTTGCATATATTATCTCATTTCATACTTACAACAACCCCAAGAGAGAAGTACTATGATGTCCATGTTTCAAATGAGAAAACAATCTCCGATAATCACACCAGAATTTCACATACAGAAGTGATAAAGCTCAGATGTAAACCCCTGTTGGTCTAAACACAAAGCCACATTCTTTTCACTACACTAGGTATTCAGGTACACAATCTGAGCACATAAGGATGACTACCTGGCTCACTCAGAGTACTTGTCCCACTGCAGTTACATTACTCTCTTCCCAAACAACTGTAATCTCAACTGAAAAGACAATTCTAAAAAAACAATTTCATTTTATAAAATGTCCACGTGTTCACTGTTACTGTAGATGTCCCACAAAATATTTAAAATTCCTAGCTTTGTAGTAATTGCTGTTATATATGCCTACAAAAGATTAACACACAGATAACTTCTTGCACACACGGAAACCCTCCCCAAAGCTAATTACATTGTTAAGTACTATTCGGAACAGTAGGGGGCGGGCAAGGGGTGCAAGTGTTGATAGAAAACAAAAGTCTGGGTTTTATATCTGAGTTCATGGAAAAAAATAACTCTTTTTCTCCCACTTAGCAAAAGAAAGCTTTATAAAGGAAGTGGGATTACATGAGCTTTCTAAAATCCAGAGAGGAGGAAGTTTGGCAAGTTGACACTATGGTCTTATTCAGTGCTCAACACCCATTAACTTCAGAGAAAGCTTCTAGCCTGGATCAGCTGGGCAGGATGCAATGCAAATGGGAAATGAGCCTGACCCCAACACAAAAACCTTTAGCTCCATACACATGTGGGTCTGATGGAATCCACTGACATAAAAGGAAGGTGAGAAAGCTCTAAATTGGCTTTTACCATCTAAGGATGTTCACACACAAAGCGTGCATTGTACCCACTAATGAAAGACATGTGCTAGAGTGGTTACACATTGCAACCGAATGAAAACTAATGACATGGAACAGCCACAGTGCCTCTAGATTGACCCCTGTAAAACCTCAGGCCCGACTTGTAACAGGCAGAGCTAAACCAATTTATCACTGAATTATGCATCACTTAATAAAGACTGGTGTGACTCAACCTGCCACAAATGCTGAAAGCTTGAGGAAATGGCCTCCAAAGTCCCCCTGTCCTTTTCCCAAGCTCATCTTTAACCCTTCAGGGACTGATGGACTGATTGAAGTAAAAGTTTAAATTTTATAAACAATACTAAATAACCTTAGGGTAGTCTGACCTTGTGGTTCCTGGGGTCACTTACTTGAAAATTACTACTCTGGCAGAGTTAACTCCTGTTTCTGTAATTCAATGGAGTGTGAATTAAGTGGAAAGGAGGAATTCTCTTTTTTGAACCACCACTGGCATCTTGAAACAGTATGTTTCAAGGTCAAAGTATGTTTCCATATGCCAAAAGCCAGCGTTGATTTTACTAGTGGCATTTACAGAGTCATTATCAAAATATATTTTAATTTAAATAAAAATGAATCTTATAGGCTTTTAGGCTCTGCCCAATAGTTTTACATTTTCAAGAGAAAAAAAGTCCTGCTAACTCCATCATTGTCATAGAAACAGAAAAATCAGTGCATTACAGGAAGATGTTTCAATAGGAGTGAGTCATGCAGGGCTGAGAATAGGGACATCCACATCAGTTTTAGACCACTGGAGATAAATGATTTTAGCAAAAAATCAGCTGAAGTCAAGGAAACATAGCAATTTCTACCATCAGTCCCATTCAGAACCTTTTTAGTAACAAAGAATGTATAGTTAGATATGTTCTAGATAGTTAAGAAACCTCCCAAAATCTTTCCTTATTTTATTTCTCTTTTCAGTATACAATCATTTTTTATGAGAACAAATTTGTACCACTGTAGGAATGTTTAGGTGCCTTGAAGTCTTATTAGGCTTTTTTTTTTTTTTTTGACAATGCACCAAAGATCATGTTTCTCTTTAACTGAACCAAAAAAGTGGATGAAGCCAAAATGCATTTATTATTAAGTTCAGCAGCCACAGATTATGTTGAAGACTGCAGCACTTGTAATGCTCCTTCATCTGGGAAGACACTCTATTAAAAATCTTCCCACTGTGCTTTTGCATTTCATTCCTTCTTTTTCTTCCACCAAGGTAATGAAAGTATCAAGAGTCTCTGAAATATTGGATAAAGAAACTCAAAAGGAGCATTTAAACCCAGAAAACTGTTATTAATCATCAAGAGTTTGTTATTAACTTTTATTTTTCTTAAAGTGCTATATCATTTAAGATGTTTTAGACCCGAAAAAAAAATCTGGAATGACAGACAGAAACTATTCTAAGCACTTTATGTGTATTAACTCAATTTGTACTCAGAACAATGTTATAATAAAGATCCTATTATTATCCCCATCTTACAACTGAAGAAACCAAGGAACAGAGAGGTAAAGTAATTTATCCAAGGTCAATAGCTATCAGTGGGGGAGACTAGATTCAAATCAAGGCAGCCATACTCCAGGGCCTGTGCACTTACTTATTCATGTCATATTATCTTCAGAAAGGCAGCGAGGTCAACTGGAAGCTTTCATTTTAATAATAAACAAAAAAGAAAACTCATTCAGTTTCTGTGTATTCTTATTAAGGTCCCAAAAGGTAAGATTACACATCTCAGTGAATTTCTCTCAAGTGAAATAATCTGGCTCCTCATTTCCAAGTTTCATACAAAATATGAAGTATTCTTTTTCTAGAGTAAAGGTGGTTAATTTCTATTAAAACAAAAACATCATAATGAGAAGAGCCAGGATGAGACGTTCATTATTTTTAGGGTTTAGTTTCATGTTTCAAAATCACCACATCAGAGAGTCTCAAAGCATATGGCCCCAAAACAGATTTTGACTATCTCCATCCCAATCATATTTGGGAGGTAAGCAACATACAAATTAGAAGTCTAGCAAACAGAAAATCAAAATAAGACATGTTCTTCTGCAAAAATTAAGTAAATTCCAAGCTAATCATTTTATTTTATTTTTTTTAAAGATTTTATTTATTTATTTGACAGAGAGAGAGACAGCCAGCAAGAGAGGGAACACAAGCAGGGGTAGTGGGAGAGGAAGAAGCGGGCTCCCAGCAGAGGAGCCCAATGCAGGGCTCGATCCCAGGACTCTGGGATCACGTCCTGAGCCGAAGGCAGACGCTTAACAACTGAGCTACCCAGGCGCCCCCAAGCTAATCATTTTAAAATTCAAATGTCTACCATTAAAAAACAGCAGAAAAGGAAACAAAATAAAATTTGGCAGGAATATGGATCCTCTCTCTCCAGTCTGCTCTACTCCATATGATTCATCACAAGCTTTCCCCTCCCATTCCTGGATGCTTGACCACCCAGCAGCTTTGGTTTCCATTTGCCATGATTTGAAGGGAGTTTACACATCTTTTAAGCATTCTGATTGTTTAAATGGAAAAATTTGAAATCAGTATCTCCAGAAACTCTTGAGAAATCTGAAGGGGGAAATAAACTTAAAATCTATTTCTAAAAACAAGTCTTTATAGGAAATCCCAGAGTGGAATAACTAAGTCAAGTCCACCAAACAAGTAGAGACATGATCATCCTCTGTAGTAAATACACTTTCTTTGAGCATTTTGCCCTCTACTATTACTACAAAGAATGAAACAAATGCACATGCATGTGTATGTGCACTCCCACACAATTTCTTTCCTTTTCAAAGGATTTGCCTTTGGCAGAAAAGCCCAGGAATCTATTGAAGGTCTTGGATCATGATGGAAGTAGGTGGGTGGCCAGTAGCTTGGCTTCTGTTTGGTGTCTGAAGATGATCCCGAAGTGATACTGAAGGATCCGTCCCTCTCCAAGGTGCTGGAGGACTATGGCAGTCTATTCTTTATTTTACCTTCTTCCAATCAAGTATGGTGCTCTGCACTTTACAGGAGATTGATTACTGTTGACTGGTTTATATTGTCTGGCAGACTTAGAGGGAAATTTGAAAGTTAATGAACAATTTAATTCTCCGGAGGATATCTGCATTCTCTGGAGAATTTTGGTAGTATAGACATGACAGCCTTTGAATACAGCTGTGATATAAGTATTTTCAAATAGCACTGAGGCTACCTTAGAGCCATTTCTTATCACTCAAATCACTTTAGAATGAATCTTGACAATGATCAGCAATGATACATTATGGGTGGCATGCCAATAGAAGCCCAAATGTGAGACATCAACCATGAGCTAACATTTCTCTGATAGGCATGATTTAAAGATAGACCATTATGGCCTTCAACTACCCATAAAGATCCATTTTATAAAATATTATTATTATTTAATTATGAATGTGGCAGTAGGCTCCAGGTTTTTATGTATGCCTTGAAGCTATCACTAAAATATTTCAGATAATATAAAAGCATGTACCTGTGTAAATGCTAATAATAATAATACTATGGCAGAGCAGAAAGTTAAAAAAATAGATAGAGCATAACTGTTGGAGGGGGGGCCTCTGGTAATTGGAAGAGTCAATGGCCATATGATTCAAGTAAATAGTCTCCCTTGAGAAGGAGACTGATTGTCCTGCATTTATACAGCAGCTAACCAACACTAAGCACACTTCCCTTTGCATATTATTGGTGCCAGCCCGATGAGGCAGAAAATTGCATCGTGTCATTTAATTTCCCAATCTTTGTTTTCATTGTATTAATCTTTTGGCTTTGCTTCACTTTATAATTTGAAGGCTCAGCAAGAAGCAAACCAAATGGAAATTCAGCTTACTTTCATGTCTTGCTGAATGTGTTTGGTGCAGCTTCCAAAAGTTTAATTCTACGTAATACTGTCCATGAATAATAATAGGCTGCTTCTGCATGCAGACTTATTAGTGTTTATTAAGGGTTGCCTTAAAGTTTCTGGGAAATGTGCCCAAAAGTCAGTCACCAAAACATGATTAACAAATTGGTTACAGAAGGAGAACAGATAATTTAAAAACAGAAGTATATCATCCTGTCAAGAAATAAGAACTAAAACCCTCGAAAATGGATTTCACCTAAGTGAGCTTATCTTTCTTTCTTTCTTCCCTCCTTTCTTTGTCTTCCTTCCTTCTTCCCTTTCTGTTATTCCAATAAAGAAAATAAAAGGAAATAAATATGAAACAAAGAAGATTCAGACTCCAGTGAGTTGCACAAGAAGTTAGTATATTAGACTATAAATAAAAGACATTCACAGTATTTAGGGGGTGACACTGGATTGTAGAGCTTTGAATTGCTTGGACTTTGGAATCAGACCAACCTGGCTCCATCTCCTGCCATCTCTACTTGCCAGCAGTGCGTGTTTTGGCGAGTTATTTAACCTCTCCAAGCTTCACCCCCTTGTCTGTAAGATAGGGAATCTATAAGAAGTGTCTGACGAGGTTGTTATGAAAAGCGAGTATGAAATGCGTATAAACACCTAGCACTGGACCTGGCATCTAGACTATCCTCAACGAGGGGCATGTGACATTGCTGCAGGGACTGCTCACTGTTGCTGCCACTGTCATCAATGTGCACTCAATAAAAGTAAATGAAAGGGTGTAAAGATCAGCCAGGACAGGTCCCTTACCTCTACCATAATAACTCCAGTGTCACAAATACTGCATTTGAGAATGCTGGGCTTTGGAGATGGGAGTTCCCTTTTTCTCCTAACTTGTGTAATTTGTAATGATTGCAAGCTTGCAATAGATAACTGACCTTAAAACTGGAATATACCTTTACATAATTTTTTCACTGTTACAAATGTTATTATCAACCTACCCACTTCACCAAAGACATTGAACCATTGATTCTTTTATGTTTGTGGATCCATCTAAAACATGGTTTATAATGAGTCATAAATAACAAAGAAGTACCAGCGAACCAAGGAGGAATGTATGAAATCACATCTGGAGTAGACAGTGGGCTCACTTAGCTTCTCAGATCTCACAGTCACTAAGTCCCTCTTCAAGGCAATATTTTAAGAAGTCCAATGGGTCTCACAAAACATGGTTAAGAATAAAAGAAATGGAGAGAGGAATTCACTACACTTCCTCAAATAAAAATAAGGTTCAGCTAAAACTCCTTTTCCAGTTAAGACTGTCTAATTCTTTTTTTTTTTTAAGATTTTATTTATTTATTTGAGAGAGAGAGAGACAGCCAGCGAGAGAAGGAACACAAGCAGGGGGAGTGGGAGAGGAAGAAGCAGGCTCCCAGCGGAGCAGGGAGCCCAATGCGGGTCTCGATCCCAGAACCCCGGAATCATGCCCGGAGCTAAAGACAGACACTTAACGACTGGGCCACCCAGGCTCCCCAAGACTTTCTGATTCTTTACTGGTCACCAATTCCTTTGCTAGATCTCGACTCATGTGACACACCAGCCAAGGCAGTACTATTGAGTCCATTTTAAAGATGAGAAAAACAGAGGATGGGGAAGGTTATGTGACATGTCCAAAGCTATGTAACTACTGAGTGGCAGATTCAACGCTTGACTCAAGGTCATCTGACTCCAAATTCAATGTTCACATCTCACATTGGTGCTGAACACTTCACAACTTAAAACCCCTGCCATCTCTATTCAGAGGAAAATGTAGTGATTTGGCCCAAATATTCATAGAAATGGACTAGTGAAGGCTACTTTTTAAAGAAGAATATCAACTTTGACTTAATTGTTTACTTTTAAAGAATATATCACTCTGAGAAGTGATATGGGTGGAATTTAGCTGTTTACTTTTGTTAACTTTTCTTTTTAAAAAATGCAGTATCATTCTTTTTTCTTTTTAGCTCAAAAGATAGAAAACACTGTTTTCTCATTTTCTTCAGATTCCTATCATGCTATCTGTGCCAACCAACACATTAGAAATTGTAGAAATGACATCCTTCCCTCAGCTGAACTCCCCAGGGATCTGCAAGTAGCAACTGAAAGTCCCTAGGCCTCCTGCGACTTAGACCTTACTTTTTCAAGAGTCCCTGGAAATAATGTCAAATTACAAGAATGTGCACTCCTAGTCAGCTCAAAATACCTGCTAAGTTTGTTACTATACATCCTTCTCAAAGTGAGTCATCACTGTTATAAAATGAACTGGTCTTATATAAATGTCAACTCTGGGTTATATTTGTCAAGAAACTCAACCTGTTTCTAATACCTTCTTTGAAATCAGAGGATGGATGAGCTTCTGTCACACAGTATGACATGGTATAAATTTATCGAGCCTATTTTTGCCCAACGGTGGAGGTGCCTTAGGAAGTTAATTACCAGCACTTTGTGCTAACTGACAAGCAACTTCTTAGTTCCATGAATGCTATCCCAAATAGTTAATCATGAAGCTAATACAGATAAGGTGGAAATAAGCATGCATCATCAGGACAAGCAAATTATATATATATATATATATATATATATATATATATATATATATATATATATATATATATATATACACATATATATATATATGTATGTGTGTGTGTGTGTGTGTGTGTGTATCATTATGAGTTCTGTAGCTAATGTTTAAGGTTGTTCTTTAATGTTATTACCAATTGCCTTTTCAATTTTTTCCTCAAAATTTTTTAACTGTTAAGGTATCTTTTATTAGCTCAATTCATTTCCTATTAGTCTTGGAATTTAACAAGGCTTCATGGCAAAGCAGGTCTGGAAGAAATCTTATTAACTTTCCCTCAGGATAATAAGTCCCATATGGAATAAAGAAAGAAATCCAACTCCCAAAAGACAGCAGTCATTAGAGTCAATGGAGGGTTAATGTGACTTTTAATAGGAGACCCATTACAATTCTCAGGACCCATAAAGTTGGTACCACACTGGGCATCTATTTAAATATAATCAGTGATTCCATTATTATCCTCCTCTAAAGAAAAACTAACATCCTCCTCCCTACAGTCTCAGATTTTTCTCAGGGAATTATATAAGTCCTGTCATCTCTTTTTTTACAAATAAACAAGACAGTCATGCTTGTCTTTTCTGAAAATTTTTCACTAATTAGAAAAGCCTTTATTCCATTGCTCATTAGAAAATTAATTTGAATTGGGAATCAAAATAAGTGGTTCTACTGTGAAAATCAGTAACATAAAATTGACATTTTACTTAATTTTATATTAGGTATACATGCATCAGGTATATCTGGTAATACATAAAAATGTTTTCGGGGCGCCTGGGTGGCACAGCGGTTGAGCGTCTGCCTTCGGCTCGGGGCGTGATCCTGGAGTTGTGGGATTGAGCCCCACATCAGGCTCCTCTGCTATGAGCCTGCTTCTTCCTCTCCTACTCCCCCTGCTTGTGTTCCCTCTCTCACTGGCTGTCTCTATCTCTGTCGAATGAATAAATAAAATCTTTAAAAAAAAAATACATAAAAATGTTTTCTACCACGTGTATTGAGGAATATCCATACTTCATTTATAGCTTCCTCTGGAAAGCATCAAAGCTAAGAAGAAGAAAAGAAGAAAAAATGACAACACAATTCAAATAACTAATTCAGAAAACTAAAAATAATTTCCATCACTGAAATTGCATGAGAAAATAAAGATCATCATTTGGAAGGGCCTCTGGAAAGTGAAAATGAAAGTATAGGCAAAGAAAAGTTATATTGGGGATGATAGGACAAATGTTAGTTTTGGATTCACAAGACCTGGGCTTGAAGACCCTAATCAGAAGAGTGACTTCTGCCAAATCATTTCCCTTCCAAAAGCTTTTATTACTTTCTCTCTAAAATGAATGGTTAGACAAGATCAGGGACAGTAAATAGATATCACCTGAAGCCCCATAAATAATAATCTAGCAGGAGCAGCCTGGAGGATCAGACAACAAAAAGGGATAAAAGGTATCCAAATCGGCAAAGAAGTCAAACTGTCTCTCTTCGCAGATGACATGATACTCTATATGGAAAACCCAAACGAATCCACCCCCAAACTACTAGAAGTTATAGAGCAATTCAGTAATGTGGCGGGATACAAAATCAATGCTCAGAAATCAGTTGCATTTCTATACACAAACAATGAGACTGAAGAAAGAGAAATTAGGGAATCCATTCCATTTACAATAGCACCAAAAATCCTACATTATCTCGGAATTAACTTAACCAGAGACGTAAAGGATCTATATTCTAGAAACTACAAATCACTCTTGAAAGACATTGAAGAAGACACAAAAAAATGGAAAAATATTCCATGCTCATGGATTGGAAGAATTAACATAGTTAAAATGTCTATGCTACCCAGAGCAATCTACACTTTCAATGCTATCCTGATCAAAATACCAATGACATTTTTCAAAGAACTGGAACAAACAGCCCTTAAATTTGTGTGGAACCAGAAAAGGCCCCGAATCACCAAGGAATTGTTGAAAAGGAAAAACAAAGCTGGGGGTATCACGTTGCCAGATTTCAAGCTATACTACAAAGCTGTGATCACAAAGACAGCATGGTACTGGCACAAAAACAGACACATAGACCAATGGAACAGAATAGAGAACCCAGAAATGGACCCTCGGCTCTTTGGGCAACTAATCTTTGATAAAGCAGGAAAAAAACATCCGGTGGAAAAAAGACAGTCTCTTCAGTAAATGGTGCTGGGAAAATTGGACAGCTACATGCAAAAGAATGAAACTTGACCACTCTCTCACACCACACACAAAGATAAACTCCAAATGGATGAAAGACCTCGATGTGAGACAGGAATTCACCAAAATCCTAGAGGAGAACATAGGCAGCAACCTCTATGACATTGGCCACAGCAACTTTTTTCATGACACATCTCCAAAGGCAAGAGAAACAAAAGAAAAAATGAACTTGTGGGACTTCATCAAGATAAAAAGCTTCTACACAGCCAAGGAAACAGTCAAAAAAACTAAGAGGCAGCCCACGGAATGGGAGAAGATATTTGCAAATGACACTACTGGTATCCAAGATCTACAAGGAACTTCTCAAATTCAATACACAAGAAACAAATAAATCAAAAAATGGGCAGAAGATATGAACAGAAACTTTTCTAATGAAGACATACAAATGGCTAACAGACACAGGAAAAAATGTTCAAGATCATTAGCCATCAGGGAAATTCAAATCAAAACCACACCTTACGCCAGTTAGAATGGCAAAAATTGACAAGGCAGGAAACAACAATTGTTGGAGAGGATGTGGAGAAAGGGGATCCCTCTTACATTGTTGGTGGGAATCCAAGTTGGTATAGCCACTCTGGAAAACAGTGTGGAGGTCCCTTAAAAAGTTAAAAATTGAGCTACCCTATGATCCAGCAATTGCACTACTGGGTATTTACCCCAAAGATACAGACGTAGTGAAGAGAAGGGTCATATGCACCCCAATGTTCATAGCAGCATTGTCCACAATAACTAAATCGTGGAAGGAGCCGAGATGCCCTTCAACAGATGACTAGATTAAGAAGATGTGGTCCGTATATACAATGGAATATTAGCCATCAAAAAGAATGATTTCTCAACATTTGCTGCAACATGGACACAACTGGAGGAGATAATGCTAAGTGAAATAAGTCAAGCAGAGAAAGACAATTATCATATGGTTTCACTCATTTATGGAACATAAGAAGTAGGAAGATCGATAGGAGAAGAAAGGGAAGAAAAGGGGGGTAAACAGAAGGGGGAATGAACCACGAGAGACTATGGACTCTGGGAAACAAACTGAGGGCTTCGGGGGGGTGATGGGATAGGCTGGTGATGGGAATTAAGGAGGGCACGTATTGCATGGTGAGCTGGGTGTTATATGTAAGTAATAAATTATGGAACTTTACATCAAAAACTAGGGATGTACTGTATGATGACTAACATAATATAATAAAAATATTACTATTAAAATAAATAAATAGAAAGTTTTTTTAATTTTAAAAAATAAAGTTAAAATTAAAATTAAAATAAATAAATAAATAAATAAATAAATAAATAAATAAATAAATAAATAAATAAATAAATAAATGGAGGACCAGACTGAATCCAGGTTCAGCAGGAAGAGTGTTGTGTTCAATTAGTGTTGTTTGCCATGGAAGGAGAACGTGGGGGCATATAGGCATGAATTTACTATCACCAGATTAAAGGATTCCTAAACTTTTCTTTCAAATTCTAACATTCTTTGATTCCATTAAACTATAACCTAGAAGAATTTTTTCTTGTCCAGTATTTTTAATTGCTACAAATAAATGTCCATCTCAACTCATAGCACAAAGACCCAAGACACTGACTTTGGAAATACTGAACGATATAATGACTAATTTGACAAAAGAGAGATTCAAAATAAAGAAATGTAAAAGGAAAGTTGGGCACAGTGGGTCTGAAGCTTCCTTATGAGTCTGAGAAGTTTCTAGATGGAAAAGAGCACTGTTACTCCAACTTGCCCTCCCTCACAGACTAACAGACAAACACCTAATTAACTCCGTAAAACAAGAAAATTGTTTAAGTTGGTAAAGATTTCCCTGGAAATGATCCATTTTCCCCCAATCCAATGACATAGCAATATTCATTGCTTATAATGAAGTATAAAGACTGGATAATGCAGATTAAAGTATTGCCAACTTCAAGGTTTACCAATAAGCTGATTTGCAAGACAACAATATTTCATATCATGTGCTGTAATATTATATATCAATGTTTAATAAGCACTTCATAAGTTTTGGCAAGCAAATGAGAAATGGATTACCATGGAGAGGTGATGAAATATTTATAATGCACAATAGCTACTATTACATTGTAGCTGTTCAAGAAATCTTAATAGTAAATTGAATGGAAATATAATACAGTAATGGATGTGGAAGTGTTCAACCGGCCATTTATAATGAAATATGAAAGTGTTTAAAGAGAGTAAATACATTTGTAATGGTTTTTGATTAGCTATGACTATATATGATTCAACCATCCTTTATGAATAGTGTGCAGATACTATGATGGCTTATAATATTTAGAATAAAGTGGCAGCCTTGGAGAAATTTTTTAGGAATCCTTATAACTTTCAATAATTAAATCTGTATCGTTACTTTGGAAAAAAATTCTTCTTTCACTTGCCATACTTTTCTAAGAATTTTAAATTGTATTTCTTTAATAAATGGTCCTTATTTGTGGTTAGTGGTACTGTTCTTCATTTTTTATAAATCATAAATTTGACCTCTGTTTTTTGTTCATATAAGACTTTCTACTTATAACAAATGGGCCAAAAACAACAAAGAATTCTCTCTCTCTCTCTCTATCTCTCTCTCTCACACACACAGACACACACACAGACACACACACACACACACACACACACACACACACACATTCTACCAGGGAAGAAAATATTCTCTAAAATTAAGACAATCATATAGAATCATCAAAAATTCCACTGTATTGTTTAGTACAATTACCATATCAGTAATTCATAGGCCCTTCATTCCTTCAACAAACACTTCACACCTCTGCCTAACACCCTGCAATAGCCTTCCAGTTACCATAGGAAACAGACAACAGTCCCTACTGGGCCTACAGAGTGTGACAAAGCTCCTGTCCGCCCCGCAACCTCATAACTTCATCCTGGCTTTCTAAGCTCCAGCTGTACCTGTCTTCTTTTGAGGCCTCAAAATAAGTCCATCTAGTTCTTGTCTCAGGTACTTCACATATATTTTCTCTTCTTGAAACACCTCTCCTGCCCCACCAGCCCCATTCTTGCTTCAGAGCTCAGCTCCTTCATCACTTTCCACAAGCTAGGTCAGGCTCTCCTACGAGGATCTCATGGCACTCTCTACTTCTTTGATCAGTCCCTTGTCACTTTCATCACTAAATAATTAATGGTGTCTATAAGTTACCTCACATTTAACTCTCCTACTAGAATGTAAACTCCATGAGGGAAGGGGCTGTGAATCTTTTATGTCTTAATTGTCTCCAGCCTTGGGACAGTGTCTTGCACATAATAATGCTCAATGAATATTAATTTATTATAAATTAATGGACATATAAACAAAAAGCCCACTCACAGACATTGTGTCAGTTACCAAGAAGAGAAGAACAAGGTAGAACCCCAAATTACTTCATTAAATCTGAGTTTGGTTTTATAGAAGCCAACTGTTATAATCAGACTATTATTCACAAGTTCAAACATTGGGGTTTTTTTAGGCTTTATAAAGTGTTCCTGCCAGCAGACTGCAACTCTGAACCTATATTTTCACCCAACTCACTCACTTGCTAATTGAGATAGATCCTGGTTCAGGATCTGGCCTATTTCCTCTGTCCTTGACTCTATTAACAACTAAAATTGCACTCTCTAAAGGTAAGCCCTAATGTGCAAAAGAAATATTCTTGTATACTATACCTCTCCTTTATGCTAGGTGAGGTAACAAACAAGAAAACAGCATAACAAGAGTAATAGGACTGTACCAGTCAGAGATCTCCAGAGAAACAAAACCAAAGGTCTATCTATGTATCTATCTATAACTGTCTATCTAAAGAAGAAGAGGAGAAAGATTTAAAGGAATTGGCTCACTTATTTTAAGAGGTCACTTGGCCTCAATTGTAGGGGCTGGCAAGTTCAAAATTCAAAGGGCAGATCAGCAAGCAGGAAAATCAAATAGGATTTCTATGTTATGATCTTGAGATAAAATTCCCTCTCCTCCAAAAAAACCTTATTTTTTATTCTTAAAGTTTTTGATTGATTGGATGCATCCCACTCATATTATGGAGGGTACTCTCTTTCACATAAAATCAATGGATTATAAGATTTACTCTTATAATTTATAATTTATAATTTACAAAAGACCTTCACAATAACATATAGACTAGTGTTTGACCAATTGGGTAGCACTGACTAGCCAAGTTGGCACATCAAATTAACCATCACAAGGACTCTGATAGATTTGTATTCTTAACAACAAACATTCATTCCTTCTTATCCCCAGTGAGAGGAATATAAATTTCCTGTTCTATGAAACGACATTACTTACTTTGGCAAATGGAATACAAGCTCATCCTGAGATAAATTTTTCAGTGTGATTTTATGGTTTGAATAGCTCATTTTGACTGTTCCCTAGTGTCATGAGAATGGGTTTGTTCCACAAAAGGATTTTCTTTTATTTTAGACCCTGGAATTAAGACAGTGTATAGAGCAGACCAAAATCTAACCACCAATCTGGATCAGAGCTGAAGCATAAGCAAAGCCACCATCATCAACCCACCACCACTGACATATAACATATGCAGAAAAATAAACCTTTATTTATTTCATAAACTACTGAGATTTGAGGATTGTTACACAGAAAAATCACTGGCAAAAGCTAACTAATACAAATCTTTTGTGAAGCCTGAAACATTTGATAGTACAGCTGATCTTTGAACAATGCATGGGTTAGGGGTAACTGAGCCCTGGACAGTCAAAAATCCATGTATAACTTTTGAATCCCCAAAAAGTTAACTACTAATAGCCTACTGTTGACCAGAAGACTTACTGACAATATAAACAGTCAATCAACACATATTTTGTATGTTATATGCAACAGATATCTTATTCTTATAATAAAGTAAGCTAGAGAAAAGAAAATGTTAAGAAAATCATAAGAGAAAATACATTTACAGTATTATATTTATTGAAAAAAAATCTGTGCATAAGTGGACCCATGCAGTTCAAACCTGTGTTTTTCAAGGGTCAATTGTATAAGGCACTGTATCCAATCCATTTATGCTACCAATGATAAAAATACATTAGCTATACGAAGCTCATTCTTAACTAGATAGATGCACAGCATGCCCTCTATGGTGAATATTTTGTTTTACAAATATAATGTAAGTAGAGCTATTTAAAATTTATTTAGGACTCACTGTGTTTCAGACAATCTGAGCTCAGCATGCACAAAGATGAATGTGATATAGTTTTTCCGTTTAGAACCCAATAGACTAGAGAGGAAAACTGTACATGTCAATGTATAGAATGACAAGAGCTTGACATTAAAGTATACCTCATGAGTTACAGCCTTGACTCTCTGCTAAAGCCTTCTGACCAAAGCCTTCCTCCCATGCCTTAAGACTTGACTTGTTACTATTTTCTATTGGCTCCTGAGAAAGATCCACCGCCTTAAAACCAACATCCATATAATCCATCCTTTCACCTAAACAGAAAAATGGTTTTGTTAAGAGAACACAACTGAATGACAGACACAACATGACTCAGAATCCCACCTTTCCTCCTAGTCTATAAGTCCCTTATGAAATTCAAATCTAAACAGCTCTTCTCAACATTCAGAGTGGTCTGTCACCTGTCCCAGCCAACCTCTACAAGCCTGACCTCCTACCACACCCAATATGAGAATTTCACTCCAGTCAACTTCCTCACTGCTGCCCCAATGTGCCCACTGTGCTGCTTTCAAAGTAGCTTTTGTCTCGCAGCTTCACACACAGACTTCTCAACTTGGCTTTGTGGTGCTGGCACTGGGCTCTACAAATCGTATCTCTGTTTTTTGCCAGGTGGGCTCTTCCAATAAGTGGCTTTTGGGGAAAGGACTGAGAAAGGAAAGGGATCTTGCTCTTTCCTATTTTTTCCCTGCTTGGGTCAGCATATGGAAGAGTTCTTTGCCCTGAAAGGGGCAGTTAGTTTGGTTCTAGTTGCAGTGGCAGTTTGGTTTTTTTTTTTCCCCAGACTTCCAGCACCAACTTTAGCATGCCCTTCACAGATACCAGCACCAGTTCTCTTCTGTGGTTTGAGTCCTACCTTCTTGGGATCACTCTTCCAAATGTCTAAATTCTAATAATCCCAACTTCTTCTCTTTGTCCCACCAACCCTAGAGATAATTGTGGTTTTCTACAGTCACCACCTCTCATGACACCTCTTCACACCGTTTTGCCTTTTCAGTTCTCCAACTCCTGGTCACTAATTCTTTACAGGAAATTCTCCCTGCTAAATAAGTGGTATGGATTCTGCTATCTGACTGGATCCCAAATGATACAACCTAATGTAGCATCCTTACTCTTAACTCTTGATTTGGTTTTGGTTTTGCTTTTATTCTGTTTTCCCCTCAAGTCAAATGAATGGTTACCCCTCTTTCATCCTCCAGGACTTGACTCTTGTCATGTGTCCTTGATGAAGGCTTCTGCCCTAACCGTTCTCTCCCTCTGAACTTCAACAGTATGGTTATCACAGGAAGATATACTCTCTGTGGAATGCAACATGGAGGACTGGAAAGGGACCTTGACCAGGACTCAGAAAACCTGGTTCAAGAGCTGGCTCTGCTAGTCACTAGTCCTATGAATTTGGATCTTTCTGGAATTCAGATTTCTCCCCTATAAAAGAGGGAAAGTTGGATTAACTAATCTCTCAACCCCGTTAAACTGCACTCTTTCAGAACTCTGTATTCTATTTCTTACTGGTAAATACTCTTTCCGAGAAGATTATAACCCCCTTAAAGACCAAAAGTTTCCCTGAAACTATCTTTAGCATGTCTTCCAGCCCACTCCCATTAGGATGCCTGGTACAGTTTTGTGGGCTAAGCACACAGTGAGAGCTCTCTACACCTCTTCTAACTAAAATCTCAGAATTATATTGAAAATCTGTGTGAACCAGAAGTTGCAAATTAGTGAGCTGGAAACCAAATTCTGCCCATAAACATGATTTGTTTGGCCCACAGTGAATTTTTGGTAACGAGCTGCCATGAGTTTAAAACTGGGAGATTTTATATACAAATCCAAAATGCAAACTTCAGATTTCACAGATGAGAAAATTTAGGATTAGGAGGTAAGGGAAACTGTCCAATGTCAAGGGCTTTATCAAGAGGAAAATGGTCACTCAACTATGAATACGTCTTTTGATTTTGGGGTTCCTGAACCTCTTTGCTTCTGTAAAATGATACCATGAAGTGGAGATGGGGAAAGAGTGCTATAACAAAGGAAAACTTAAATCTCGAACTATATTTGTCTTTGTCGTTAGCCAAATCCTCTCATTTATCATTGATGTACAGCAGGTTTTAATACTCTACATAAGACTACCTTAAAATATTTTGAATGCAATTTTATTTTCAAGTAATTATAAATGATCGACATTTCATTTCATTTGTATTGGCATTCATAATTCACAAAATTCACTGTGATTGATTTTGAAGAAAACTGATACCAAAGTACTTATTCTCTGTAATGTAAAATTAATAGCAGATGCATGACTGAGGAAAATTTTTTCCTGCTGTTTTCATAGTTTTCAAAACTCTTGGACTCTACTCTGCTTATATCCCAGATGCTATGTTGTGCCCCTTACTAACTGAATTCACTGTAGCATTTAAAAGCAGTGGCTACTCTCTCTTAAAACCCTTTTGTGACTTTCTGCTTTGAAGTAATAACAGCAGCCACCATTTCCTGAGCCCTTGCCATGAGCTACACAGCAGATTAAGTGCTTGATAAATGCAATCTTGATTAATACACGAGAGAAGCTTTGTAAGTAATATTATCCCCATTTTACAGAGAAAAACAGATGAAGTGCAGAGACGATAAGTAGATTGCCATCAATGACCCTGCTAGCATGTGGTGGCACCAGTTTTCCTGACGTGATACCATCTCTCTCTGTTTCCTCTACTTCTTAGCCTCTTTCACAGACCCCTCTTCCTTTGCTGGACCCCAATATGTTCCCAAGCTTCCATCTTCACCTATGTCACTGACAAATAGAACAATGCCAGCTGTACATGGCCTTTCCAGAACTCTCTCCTAAGCTCACGGCAGTACAGAGTTGTAGTTGGAGCCCAACAGCCCTTCAAACTCAACCTGTCTACAACAAAGGCTTCATTTCGTCTTGTAAGCCTGCTCCTCTGCATTTTCTTTTATGGTGAATGACACTGCCACTCTTTACAGATTCATTCAAATCAGAAATCTAGGGAATTCCTGCCCTTAACACCTGCACTCTCCTAGAGGTTGGAAGAAAAATTGCCCCAATTTTTAGCTAACCTCTAGAACCTATCATCCATACTTGCATTATAGGGGTCTCTTTCAAAATTTCAGATCTATTCACACCTGCCCACCTCATTTAAAATCCCTCAGTAGATCACCATGATCTTTAGAATGCAATCCAAGTGGTTCAGCAGAGCAGGCACAGCCCTTCAACATCCGGTCTTTGCTAATTCTCCAGTCTAACCTTCTAGCCCTCCATTCCCCAAAAGCACAAATTTAGTACTGCCGCCCTGAAGAGAAACTAGTCATTTGTGTCTTAGTATGCAGGCTAATGCAGTTTCCAGGAGTCAAAGGTGCCCTCCTAGCTAACCCTTCCTGCCCTTCTAAATGCTGCTCATGCCCTCCCCTTTCCACATCTTTGACAGCTCCTGAAGTCTGTTAGGCCCCTCACAGCCTGCCTTTACCTGTCCTTTAGCTGGTTCATGGAGAACCCTTGCTGCTGGTTGCTGTTCAGTCTTATTTACTAGACTCTGAGATTCCTGAGTTGAGTTTATCAGCTCTGTAACCCAGATCCAGACAGTATCCAAGAGGCACTTGACAAGGAAAATTATACTAGAAAGCCAACTAAGTCCTAATGTGAAAAACAGGCATGTTGACAGTAACATTACAAATCTGTTTGTGCAAATATAAAACTGCAGTGCTGAGAATGACTTTGCAAATCTAATCAAGTCCTTTTAACTCACAAATGAGAACCAGAGAACTTAGTTAAGTGACTTATTCTAGTCTAGACTCATCCTAGAACACCAGTTTAAAAAAGGTTAAGAGATCGGAACCTACGTCTCAGACTAGAACAGAATCACCATCCAAGCTCACATAAATAATGTATTTACGTATAATCTGTCATGTTACAGAAAAGGTCTTGGGCAGTTTGGAGAAATACTTAAAAGCAAGTAAGACTTCAGTTTTCTTACAAGCTAATGAAAAACTCCTAAGTGGTGAAAAATGGAGATTGTGAAGTGGACAGGACTATGAAAGCCGAAGAGAAGTAGGCTAAAATCCCTAGTGAGTTTAAATTTAAAGCCCTTCTGTAACAGTTGGTGCATTTTCTGAAAGTGGATTACAAATTTGCCTACAAGTTACTTGGCAGCCAACACAGAGAGGTGAATCTATTCTTGAATCAGAGTGGAAGATAAAAACAAACCAGTGGTTCAGGAGAAACATTCCTGATGTTGAAATCTGAAAGGAATTTCTCCCATGGGTTTTTATGAAAAAAAAAATATATGAAAGAGAGTAAACAATGCCTTTAGAATAATTCTGAGTTTCATAATATCATCTGTATAGTATTATTCAATAAAGGCCCAAAGCCTTAAAAAGTACAGTTCAGGAAAATTGGAGGGGTTGGGTGGAGGGCAAAATGATATGGAATATACATATATATTTCTCTACATAAGACAGGTTATGCACTCCATGAGCGCAAGCAGCCCTTGTCTTGTTCACTGTTGTGTTCCTTAGCGCACCATCTACCATAGTAAAAAGTCTCAGTGGTTCAAAATGTTCAACAAAAAAACAAATGAATTAATCTATATAAACAGTCAATACCTCAGTCAATCAAGTAAGAAAAATAAAATGTGAGAAGTACAGCTTTTCAAGGCAGAACCACATTATAGACTAGGATGCCAGCAGACATCAGTTCCAGGCCCTACATTGGTATGCAAAGAATCTGAACAACAGTTTCAGAAGAAACATTTCAAGTTTGCAGTTAATATTAAATTGGAAGAGACAGCAAATAATGAGAAACAAAGGAGGCAGATAAAAGGGTTTTAGATATTTCAAGTACCTACCCAGCTAATAAATGCAAATGAAGTTCAGTGCAGATAAGCACAGAATTATGAGTCTGGAAGCAAAGAAGAAAAAGGAGGACTATCTGCTTAATGGAAATGAGCTGCACGGTGCTGACCAGGAATGAGATCTGGGGAATTATTGCAGAAGAAATCCCTCAAGCTTTCAACCCAGTTTGCTGCAATGGAAAAGAAACATGATGATGAGCTGTATTAAACCACAATACACAACTATCAAGTCACACTCCACACTGGGTGAAAATGAAACCACAGCAAGGAAAGAATAAGACTTTTTTTATTTTTAATTTAAACTGTCATTCTATTCAGGACAAACCATCCTCAATGATTTTTTTTTTAATATCAACCTTAAGTAATTGTCTTCTCCAGATGTATTGGAATGTGGTTTCTTATGATTTGCTTGTATTCTCTGCCATTTTCTAGGCCATCCCACAGTTATTCAAGGGTCCCCAGAACACAGCCATCATACCTGACAGCAGAAGCCATCACTATAACAATTAGAAGACACTTGGATTACAAAGGTTGAGTGCTTCTTCTGCCAAAGCCTTACATTTTCTTCATTGGTCAAAAAAAAGAAACATAGATTCATAGATTTTAAAGCTAGAAGACATTCTAAGCACTTAGCAACTATTACTAGTACCATGTTACAGCTGAATTTCTCAGACTCAAAGGTGTAGTAAAGTCAGCTGGTCACGTTACAGTCTACTCTAGAACTGAGTCAAATTTAGCACACAGCTGAAGGAAACAGGTATGGTGGAAGGAATACCCAAAGGCTTCCCTGACCAAAAACAGTTCTCCCTTTTCTGGTTTTGGTTCCTGAAATCCTATATTCATTCATTCAATAAATATTTCTTGAGTCCTTACTAGGGACTAGGTACTGTTCTAAGTACTGAGATATAACAGTAAACAAAGGAGATAATATCCCTACCTTCATTGAGCTTAAGTTTTAGGAAGGGGAGAGAGACAATAAACAAACACAGAAATGAGGCAGACTCTCTCAGGTAATGGGAAGTGCCAGAAAGATAATTACCTGGAGGATATGGAGAAAAACCAGCAGGGGTTGCAGGAACTACTTAAGGAAAATGATCAAGAAACACAGTTCTCAGAAGGTAACATTTAAGGACTTAATGAGGAATCCATAGGGAATTACAATTATGACCTGAACAGGTTAAGGCATTAAAAGAATAGTAATTTACTAAAATCTCTTTCTGAATTAATTTCTCAGATTTTTAATCCAATCACGTTGTAGAGCTATGTAAAAAGAAAAAAAAGAACAGAGAATAAATTCTATTTCATATGAAGGAAGGATACAATGGGTTAGGAACACAGGATTTGGACTAACGAGCAGGTCGTCGACCTTGGTAAAGAAGGACACAAGGGAAAAATGCTTCCTGAAAGTGACCGAAAACTGAAGGGATAGGATTTGAAACACAATCATTAGAGCACACTCCACCAGATTTACCCACATTTTCCCCAATAATAACCCTACTACAGATATGGCAGTTTTTTTCACTAATCAGTGACTTCTACATACATAACTTACATAAACAAATAGTGGTTCAATTTTCTTTTGAAATAGGAAAAACTGTAGGATGCTGTTGGGTCAGCCTCTCAATGATCCTCAATGGCCCCTGCCTCCTGGTATTCATGCCCTCTATAGTCCTCCGTCCTGAGTGTGGGTTAGACCTTGACATTCACTTCTGTAAACAGAATTCAGGAAAAGTGATGAGATGTCACTTCTGAGATGAAGTTGCAAAGAGACCATGGCTTTCTTCTTACTCACTCACTCTGAGACAAGTCAGATGCCATGCTGTGAGCTGCCATGGAGGAGCCCATGGGGCAAGAAACCGAAGAACGACTGAATCCTGCCAACAACCACATAAGTGAGTTGGAAAGAAGATTCTCTCACAGATGAGCCTTCACTAGATACTGCATTCCCAGCCAGCACTTTAATTGCAGCTTTGAGAGAGAAACTGAGGCAGAGGCTTCCAGCCAAGCCATGTCTGGATTCCGGACCCACAGAAACTTTGAGATAATAGATGTTTGTTATTTTAGGCTGCTAAGTTTGGGGAGTTATGTGTTACAAAGCAATAGATAACTAACCTATAAACTGTGTCCCACCTCCCTCTGAAGATCTTGTACTTTTACCCAACACTGCTTGTATAGTAAAATTCTGTCTCCCCATGCCCTCTTGAGCAGAAGAGACACTTAAGGTTTGGCATGGAATGAGGCTACCTACAAAGGTGGCTTAAAAGTTAAAGGACAATAATAACAGCCATTAAATTATTTTTCATTCTGAATATAAATCCATAAAACACGACATGGGATATTAATTACCCCTAACAAAGTGTCTGTCACCTATAATTTTAATTGTTTGCTCAACCAGTCAGAACTTGATGATTTTCTTTCCTGGGGTTAGTCTGGAGCATCCTTAAGCTCAGGTAACCAAGGGCTACCGCACCCTCTCCACCTGAAGAAGAGAAACACATCCCCAGCCCCCCACCAATTGGAAGTATTACGGCCAATCTCTACTTTAGCCACTCTTTTCTGGTAGCCCCCTGAAGTTCTCAGCTTGACTGCACCACTCACAGACACAAATAAAATGTGATAAACTCCCAACTAACACCAGCAAAGAAAATTAAATCAATTAAGATCATTTAGAGTTTGTAATTCAAATTTAATTACTTTTGGATTAAATACCATCATTTTTCTAATATAAACTCATTTATTTAGCTGAACCGAAGAGGAGTTTTATTATATCTAAATGAATAACACTTTGAAAAGCTAAGAAATTTCTCCAGAATACTGTACAAGGTTGCTCCTATCATCCCCAAATAAATATAATACTAATCAAAACAGACAGCCCCTATAGAGTACTGCCACTGGCTATTAGCTGTAAGGCGCTACACAGTAGGTCTTCTTGAGCACAGCAACTACAGTGATATTAGGTTTTGCAAATTCAAAGAGGCAGCTCTGGACTACAGAGAACTTCCAAATATGAAGATAAAAAATACATTTAATAGACCTTGGAAAGCATTACTCCCTTGCCCCATGGCCTCACCATGGGGCGAACCAGTCCAATCCAAAGGAGGAAAGGCTAAGAGAATTTCCCTATTTCCACCCCTTTGTTTTAACCTTTCCACAGCATTGGCCTACATAAAAATCAATACATATGTCAACCTTTCATCATCAGCAGTTTTTTTAAATAGGCTTCCATTCCGGGAATAGCCACAGATTTAAGGCCAGACTCTCTGCTGTGGCACCACTGAATGCCAAATAGGAATACCTAAAATAGAACTTGGCCATAACAACACTGATCCTCCCCACCGCCATTTAAAATCTGCTTTATGGGAAACAGTGGAAAAACACACTTTTCCTGTAAACCACTCCTGATATACTTCATCTACAAACAAAGAAATCTAATTTCAATTTTAAGGTTTCCTTTGCCAGATTCAATGCAATTTCAAGCCTACACTTTTTTTAATGTATCCTTTTCTCCCCAGTTGCATTGAATAATAATTGACATATATCACTGTGTAAGTTTAAGACATGCAGCATGACAGCTTGATTTATATATATTGTGACATAATTACCTCAGCAGGTTCTGCTAAGATCCATCTTCTCATTTAGATACAATAAAAAGAAAAGAAAGAAGAAAAGGGAAAAAATTCTCCTTGTGATAAGAACACATAGGATTTACTCTCTTAAGAACTTCCCTAAATATCACACTAATTATAGTCATCCTGTTGTACACTACACACCTACTACTTATTTGTCTTATAAGTGGAAGTTTATACATTTTGACTATCTTCCTCCAACCCTCCTTCCCCCCACCCTCTGCCTCTGGTAACCACAAGTCTGATCTCTTTTTCTATTTTTTTATTTGTTTGTTTCTTTGTTTGTTTCTTTGTTTTAGATTCCACATATAAGTGAGATCATACAGTATCTGACTTTGTCTGACTTATTTCACCTTCAAGGTGAAATGCCTTCAAGGCCCATCCATGTTGTCACAACTGGTAAGATTTCCTTGTTTGTTTTCAATGGCTGGAAGATATTCCATTGTGTGTGTGTGTGTGTGTGTGTGTGTGTGTGTGTGTGTGTGTGTGTGTACAACTTCTTTATCCATTCATCCATCAATGGACACTTAGGTTGTTTCTATGTCTTGTCTATTGTAAATGATGCTGCTATGAACGTTGGGGTACAGGTATCTTTTCTAATTAGCATTTTCATTTCTTTTGGATATATTGCCAGAAGTAGAATTGGTAGATCATATGGTAGTTCTAACTATTTTGAGGATCCTCCATATCGTATTCCATAGTGGCTGTAACAATTTACAACTCCACTAACAGTGCACAGGGTTTCCTTTTCTCTACATCCACAGCACCACTTGTTATCTCTTATCTTTTTAATGATAACCATTCTAACAGGCATGAAGGGATATCGCATTATGGTTTTAATTGACATTTCCCTAATGACTAGTGATGTCGAGCATCTTTTCATGTACCTATTGGCCTTTCACATGTCTTTTCTGGATAAATGTCTATTCAGGTCCTTTGCCCATGTTTTAATTGGATTATTTGGGGTTTTTTGCTACTGAGCTGTAGCAGTTCTTTATATATTTTGGATGTTAACCCCTAAACAGATAGATGGTTTGCACATATTTTTCCCATTCCATAGACTGTCTTCTCACTTTGTTGATGGCTTCTTTTGCTGTACAAAAGCTTCTTAATTTGATATAGTCGGGCTCATTTATTTTTTATTTTGTTGCTTGTGCTTCAGGCATCACATCTAAAAAATCATTACCAAGACCCATGTCAAGGAGTCTTATTCCTATGTTTTCTTCTATAAATTCATGGTTTGAAGTCTTACATTTAAGTCTTTAATCCATTTTGAGTTAATTTTTGTGAGTGGGGTAAGATATTGGTCCAATTTTATTTTTTACATGTAAATATCCAATTACCCCAGCACTCTTTATTGAAAATACTATCTTTTCTCCTAAACATTATCATTGAGTATTCTTGGCTCCCCTGTCAATATTAGTTGACTGTATATGCTTCGGTATATTTCTGGGCTCTCAATTCTGCTCCATTGGTCTATTTGTCTGTTTTTATGCCAGTACCATACTGTTTTGATAACTATAGCTTTATAGTATAGCTTAAATCAGGAAGTGTGATGCCTCTGGCTTTGTTCTTCATCAGGATTTCTTTGGTTATTCATGTCTTTTGTGACTCCATATAATTTTAGGACTTTTTTTCTACTTCTGTAAAAAATGACAGTGGAATCCAGATAAAGATGGCCTTTGGTAGTACTGGCATTTTAACAATATCATTTCTTCTAATCCATGAACACAGGATATCTTTCCATTTATTTGTGTCTTCTTTGATTTTTTTTCATCAGTGTCTTATAGTTTTCAGAGTAGAGATCTTTCACCTCCTTAGTTAAATTCATTCTTAAGTATTTTATTGTTTTTGATGCTATTATAAGGGATTGATTTTTTTTCAGAAATTTCTTTGTTAGTGTTTAAAAATGCTACTGAGTTTTGTATGTCAACTTTATATCTTGCAACTTTACTGAATTCATTGATTAGATCTATGAGTTTTTTTGGTTGAGTCTTTAGGATTTCCTATATATAAAATCATGTCATTTACACACAGAGCCAATTTTACTTCCTTATATTCAATTCTAATGCATTTTAGTTCTTTTTCTTGCCTGGTTGCTCCAGCACTTCTAGCACTATTTTGAATAGGAGTGATGAGAGTGAACACCCTTGTCTTATTCCTGATCTTAGACAAAATCTTCAACCTCTCACCATTCACCATTGAGTATGATGTTGGCTGTGGGCTTTCCATATATGTCCTTTATTATGTTGAAACATATTTCTTCTATGCCTAATATGTTTAGAGTTTTTATCATGAATGGATGTTGAATTATATCAAAATGTTTTTTCTGCATCTACTGAGATGATCACAATTCTTTTCTTTCATTCTATTAATGTGATGTATCACATTGATTGATCTGCATATGTTCAACTATCCTTGCTTCCCAGGCATAAATCCCACTTGATCATACTGTATGATCCTTTTAATGTGCTGCAGCATTCAGTTCGTATTTTATTGAAAATTTTGGCATCTATGTTCATCAGGCATATTGGGCTATAATTTTCTTTTCTAATAGTGCCTTTTTCTGAATTTGGCATCAGGATAACGCCGAACTTGTAAAACGAGTTTGGGAGTGCTCCCTCCTCTTCATTATTTTGAAGAAGTGTGAGAAGGATTGGTGTTAATTTTTCTTTGAATGTTTGGTAAAATTCACCAATGAAGCCATCTGCTTCTGAGCTTTTCCTCATTGGGAGATTTTTGATTACTGACTCAGTCTCCTTAGATTTTTTATGTCTTCTTGATTCAGTCTTGGTAAGTTATACATTTCTAAGAATTTTTCCATTGCTTCTAGGTTGTAACATCAGGTTCTTCTATCAGTTGTGATGCCTCCTTTTCCATTAATAATTTTGTTGACTTGATCCTCTCTTTTTTCTTTGGTTAGTCTAGCTAAGGTTTTGTTAATTTTATCTTTTCAAAAATCAACTCTTAGTTTGGTTAATCCTTTCTAAGTTTTCTAAGTTTGGTTTTCTGTGTCTAATTTTAATTATTTCCTTTCTTCTGCTGACTTTGGACTCAGTTTGTTTTTCTTTTTCTAGTTTTTAAGGTGTGGAGTTAGGTTGCTTATTTGGAATCTTCCCTCTTAATGTAGGCATTTACTGCTTCTTAATGTAGGCATTTACTGCTATAAACTTCACTCTTAGAACTGTTTTTGCTGCACCCAACAAGTTCTGGTATGTTGTATTGCCATTTTCGTTTGCCTCAAGAAATTTTTAATTTCCCCTTTAATTTCTTCTTTGGCCCATTAGTCTTTCAGGAAAGTGTTGTCTAATTTCCATGTGTTCATGAATTTTCCAGTCTTCCTCTTGCTATTGATTTCTAGTTCCATGCCATTGTGTTCAGAGAATATATTTGGTATGAATTCAGCCTTCTTGAATTTGCTAAGATTTGTATCCCAACATATGGTTTTTTCTAGAAAACGTTCCATTTGCACTTGAAAAAAAAGTGTATTTTGTTGTTGAATAGAACGTTCTATAGATGTCTGTAAGATGCATTTGGTCTATAGCACTGTTCAAATCCACTGTTTCTTTATTGATTCTCTGTCTGGATGATCTACCTATTGCTAAGAGTGGGGTAATAAAGTTCCCAACTATTGCTATATTATCTATTTCTCCTTTCCACTCTGCTACATTTTGGTCTATATATTTAGGTGCTCCAATTTTGGGTGCACAAATACTTATAACTGTCATATCTTCTTGAAGTATTGACCCCTTTATCATTATGTAATTACTTTCTTTGTCTCTTTTTAACATTTTTAGTTTAAACTCTATTTTGTCTGATATGAGGAGAGCTACCCTGCTTGTTTTGGTGACCATTTGCTTAAAATGTCTTTTTCCATCTCTTCACTCTCATTGTGTGTATTTAAGGCTAAAGGGAGCCCCATGTAGGCAGCATATTTGGATTTGGGGATTTTTTTTTAACCCATTCAGCCATTTTATGTCTTTTCATTGGAGTTTAATCTGGTACACTTAAAAGAATTATTGATAGGTAAGGACTTACAATTGACATTTTGTTAATTGTTTTCTAGTTGTTTTATAGATCCACTGTTCCGTGTTTCTTATCCTTCTTATCCTACGGTCTTTTTGTGTGTGTTTTGATGTCTTTTAATATCAGTTTGTTTGAGTTCTTTATCATGTTCTTGTGTGTAATTACTATAAAATTTTCCCTTGTGGTTACCATAAAGCTTACATAAAATATCTTAAGTTTATAACACCCTATTTTAAACTGATAGCAACTTAACTTTAATAGCATTCATAAACACTATACTTTAATTTCTCCTCCTCACATTTTAGATTATTGCTGTTACAATTACATGTTTTTTTATATTGTGTAACTAATAAAAGATCATTGTAGATATAGCTATTTTTAATGCATTCATTTTTTTAAAACTTTAAAACTACCATTGTAAATGAATTATACACCACTAACACCATATTGCAGAATTTAATTATGACTATATATTTACCATTACCAGTGAGACTTACATTACCTTTCTTTGTTTTTATATTAACTAGCATTCTTTTACTTACTCAAAGAACTCCCTTTAGCATCTCTCATAAGGCAGGTCTGATGGTAAGGAAATACCTCAGCTTTTGTTTGTGCAGAAAAGTCTTTATCCCTCCTTCTTTACTGAAGGAAAACTTCGCCAGGTATAGAATTATGGATTGACAGTTATTTTCTTTCAATATTTTGAATATATCATCTCATCTTCTCCTGGCCTGAAAAGTTTCTGTTGAGAAATCTGTTGGTAATCTTATGGGGGCTCCCTTCTATGTAACTTCTCTCTTTTCTCTTGCTGCTCTTAAAATTCTTTCTTTGTCTTTGACAGTTTAATTATAATGTGTCTCGGTGTAGCCCTAGTTAGGTTCAACCTATTTGAGCTCTTTTGGACTACACGGATTTGGATGTTCATTTCTCTCCCCAGATTTAGAACATTTTCAGCCATTATTGCTTGAAATATACTTTGTCCCTTTTGCTTTCTCTTTTCTGGAATCCCCATAATGTGAATACTCTTTCTTTTCTTTGTCCTCCATAATTCCCATAAGCTTTCCTCACTCTTTTTCATTCTTTTTTTCTTTTTTCCTCCTCTGACTGGGTAATTTCAAATGTTCTATCCTCCAGCTCACTGATTCTTTCTTCTACATAGTCTGGTCTACTTTTCAAACTCCAGTGAATTCCTCAGTTACTGCATTTTTCAACCATAAAATTTCTGGGGTTCTTTATGGTTATGATTTCCTTGTCAAATTTCTCATTTTGTTCATGCATCGTTTTCCTAATTTCATTTACTTGTCTGTCTGTGTTTTCTTGTAGTTCACTAAACTTCCTTATGAGGATTATTCTGAATTCCCTGACAGTTCATAGATCTCCATTTGTTTAGAGTCAGTTATTGGAGCTTTACTAGTTCCCTTGGTGGTGTCATTTACCTGATTATCATGATCCTTGATTCCTTATGTTGGTATCTGCACACGGAGTAATCAAGCTCCTCTTCCAGACTTTACAGGTTTGCTTTGGCAGCAGCAGTTCTTCATCATTCAGCTCACTTTGGGTTTCTGGGTTATATCTTTGGGCAGGGGGAGCCTGCTACCATGGTCTATTTGGAGGCAAGGCATCTGTTCAAGCTCTGAGGACAAGGATGGGGGTGTACTGCTGGCTGATAACAATTGGATAAGACTGCTGGCTTGGTTCCCTGCACAAGAGCCTGTAGGATGGACTCCATGGTTGCCTGGATTTTCTGGTCAAGCTCACTAGATAGCTGGGACAGGGTATTAGATTCAGTAATAGATGATACTATGAATTAGCTTCCCTGACCTGGTAGGGCCACAGAATGGGAGCCAGGGCCTATACAGCTCATTGTATGTGAACCTGAATCAGGCCAGAGTGTACACTGAATTTCCTGGTCAGGGGAGACTAAGACTTTTGCTCTTCAGACAGGCTAAGCCATGGGCTGTGCTCTCTATTCAAGTACCACTGTGTGTAGGACTGTTGGATAAGCTACATAGTTTCCCATGTGCTCTGGTTAGGTTCTTTGGTCAGACAGTCTAAAGGCTATGTTCAGCAATGGGAAGGGCTACAAATTAAATTCACAGTGGGAGAAACAGCTGTAATGCTGGTAAAGCTCTTTGTTGACTTAACTTATGCTGACCTGCACCCCAAGTTCCCTGACCAAGCAGAGCCACTGGCTTTGCTCTGCAAACTGTTGGCTCTGCCCACCCACCTCTTGGCTCAAGGGCTACTGGACCACACATCTTCCAGGAGTTGTCTCCAGCCCTTCTGGTCAGGGCTGGAAGATACTCCACAGCAGATGGGGCTGTGATTTAGCTCATCACCTGGGTATGAGTAAACAGGGCTCTGGGAACCTCAAAACTCATTTGAGGACCTACATCAAACATATCTGCACCCTGCTGAGTTCCCCAGTGGAAGGGCAATCCAGTTTGGTTCCCCAGTCAGAGAGCAAAACCTCTGGTTGGGATTACGACTTGGGCATCATAGGTATGAACTCAGCTTGCCATGATCCATGTACTGTTTGCTGCAAGCCTCTCCCCACTCCCCCATTATAGTCAGATTCCCATTGGTTGAGCACTACGGATTCTCCTGCAATCCCTGGAGGTGTGAGATCAGAGTAGGGGCTCCCACAAAACAACCTACAATGCTGGGGAGGAACTGGTTGTCCCCACTATGTTCTCTTTTCTCACTAAAGGAATGGAGGATCAGCAGAGATCTGTTGGTGTACTGCTGCACTGGCCAGGGGGAGGGGCAATGCAGTCAGCTATAGCCACTTCTCTTACTCTTCTGATGCAATGTCTCTTGATCTCTGTGGTACAGGAGATGCTTCAACTTCACCTATGTATTCTAGGATGTGCTCAGTGGTGTCTTGTTCTTTAATACTTGTTAGTTGTTTTTCTTGTGAGGGGAGCAAAGTCAGGAACAGTCTATGTCATCATTTTGGTGACATCACCCCCCACCACTATTCAAGCATACATTTTTTCATCAATGTCCCTTACATGGGGTGCTGGGTGGCTCTTGGTTAAGCATATGACTCTTGATTTCAGCTCAGGTCATGATCTCAGGGTCCTGAGATTGATGCCTGGGTCAGGCTCCCAGCACAGTGTGTGTTTGAGATTCTCTCTCCCACTCCATCTGCCCCTCCCCTTGCACGATTTCTCTCTCTCTCTCTCAAATAAAATAAATAAATAAATAAATAAAATCTTTTTTTAAAAAAATCTGCTTCCCCTATATTTACACTAATTCTCAGGTATTTCTGAAAACAAATGTTTGAAAAGTCAGAGATCCAAGGTATCATACCTGCATCAAGCACAAGGAACACAAAAGAGCAAAGTGGGACAAAGACAACGGTTTTTTTTAATGTATTAATTTTAAAAATAAAAAGTAAAATAAAATGTATTAATTTGCTAAGCTATCAAAAGAAATGAAAAAATAAAAAGGTTAATGTAACATCTTTCTATGAAGAAAACAAAATTATTTACACTATTTTCCTACACATCATTATATTTATCTTTTTATTCATCAGATTGTTTGTTGTGTTTTTTTATGTATTTTTTTAAAATAAAAATCATGCTAGCTTTCATCAAAACTGGCAGTATTTTCCATAACATGCAAAATTCATCAAGTTTACAGAAGAAAGCCTGGGAGAGAGTCACTAACTCTAAAGACTATAGAACAAAAAAAGATTGTTGTAGAAATGTCCTTATATTCACACTCTTGACCTTTAAGAAAAGTAAAACTGCATTCATTTGAAAGAAGCATTCACACACATAATACCATATTCATTATATAGAATAATAAATATATTGGTCAGAATAATCAATTCTGTGCATCAAAATTAAAATGCCAAATGTTTTCATGTTTTCATCTTATAAAATTATTTAGCATCCTTCATTAACTTTCCTGAGAAGTTCCCAAAACTCTATCTACATTAGACTTCCCAATCCCTTAAAGGTGTAATTTAATTAAGCTTTTTTAGTAAAATAATTCTGTACTCTATAAATAAAACGATTTAAAAGTCTATCCTTCAAAAAAACTTGTGAAATCCAAATAAAGTCTATAGTTTAAAAGTATTATACCAATGTGAATTTCTTACTTTGCTAAATGTACCATGGTTATGTAAGATGTTACCATTAGGGGAAACAGGGTGAAGAATATACAGAACCTCTCTGTACTGTCTTTGTGAGTCCTCTGTAAATTTTAAATTATTTAAAAATAAAAGTTTTTTAAAGAAATCATATTTTGAATTTCAATATGATAGGCATTTGGAAAAGAAAAACTTCTAACATTTTATATGGAACCTATTCATAAACATCCAATTAACAGACCAACATGTGTTCTCAATTGACTTCTGACATTAAGCCTATTTTATGGATCTAGAGACCACACTAAGGCAACAGGGTTATGACCAACATGAGCACAATATATCTGTATTCTCACTCAGACCACAGCCTTTCAGTCTCTGTAAATCAACATCTACTTTCAGTCACAGAAAATAGGGGAAGCAGTTATTTCTAGATTAAAATTCTCCTAATGAGGAAAGCACTTTATTTATTTATTTTTATTATATTAGTCACCATACAGTACTTAATTAGCTTTTGATGTAGTGTTCCATGATTCATTGTTTGTGTATAACACCCAGTGCTCCTTGCAGTATGTGCCTCCCTTAATACCCATCACCGGGCTAACCCATCCCCCCAACCCCCTCCCCTCTGAAACCCTCAGTTTGTTTCCCGGAGTCCATAGTCTCTCACGGTTCATCTCCCCCTCTGATTCCCCCCTTCGTTTTTCTCTTCCTTCTCCTAACGTCTTCCATGCTATTCCTTATGTTCCACATAAGTGAAACCATACAATAATTGTTTTTCTCTGATTAACTTATTTTGCTTAGCATAATCCACTCCAGTTCCATCCATGTCGATGCAAATGTTGGGTAATCATCATTTCGGATGGCTGAGTAATATTCCATCATATATATGGACCACATCTTCTTTATCCATTAATCTGCTGAAGGGCATCTCAGCACCTTCCACAGTTTGGCTGTTGTGGACAATACTGCTATGAACTGAGTTGCACGTGCCCCTTCTTTTCACTACATCTGTATCTTTGGGGTAAACACCCAGTAGTAAAATTGCTGGCTCACAGGGTAGCTCTATTCTTAACTTTTTGAGGAACCGCCATACTGTTTTCCAAAGTGGCTGTACCAACTTGCATTCCCACCAACAGTGTATGAGAGAAAGGACCCAAATTAATAAAATTATTAATGAAAGGGGAGAGATCATGACTAACACCAAGGAAATACAAACAATTATTAGAAATTATTATCAACAACTATATGCCAATAAATTAAGCAACCTGGAAGAAATGGATGCCTTCCTGGAAACCTATAAACAACCAAGACAAAACAGGAAGAAATTGACAATCTGAATAGACCAATAACCAGTAACAAAATTGAAGCAGTGGTCAAAAACCTCCCAAAAAACAAGA
Source organism: Ursus americanus (assembly GCF_024610735.1). Taxonomy (NCBI): domain Eukaryota; kingdom Metazoa; phylum Chordata; class Mammalia; order Carnivora; family Ursidae; genus Ursus; species Ursus americanus. The sequence continues at coordinate 22,411,209 of NC_142137.1, forward strand.
GCCCAGAGCCTGATGGATTCCCAGAATTCTACCAAATATTCAAAGAAATAATACCTATTCTCCTGAAGCTGTGTTAAAAAACAGAAACAGAAGGAAAACTTCCAAACTCATTCTATGAGGCCAGCATTACCTTGATTCCCAAAACCAGGCAAATGCCCCATCAAAAAGAATTACAGACCAATATCCCTGATGAATACGGATGCTGAAATTCTCAACAAGATCCTAGCCAATAGGATCCAACAGTACATTAAAAGGATTAACCATCACGACCAGGTGGGATTTATTCCTGGGATTCAAGGGTGGTTCAACATTCGCAATCAATCAGGGTGATAGAACATATTAATAAGAGACAAGAACCATATGATCATCTCAACTGAGGCAGAAAAAGCATTTGACAAAATACAGCATCCTTTCCCGATTAAAACCCCTCAGAGTGTAGGGTTAGAGGGAACATTCCTCAAATTCATAAAAACCATCTATGAAAAGCCCACAGTGAATATCATTCTCAATGGGGAAAAGCTGAGAACTTTTCCCTTAAGATCAGGAACATGACAGGGATGCCCACTCTCGCCAGTATTTTTCAATATACTACTGGAAGTCCTAGCCTCAGCAATCAGACAACAAAAAGAAGAAATAAAAGGTATTCAAATTGGCAAAGAAGAAGTCAAACTCTCTCTCTTCGCAGATGACATGATACTTTATGTGGAAAACCCAAAAGACTCGACCCCCAAAGTACTAGAACTCATATAGCAATTCATTAATGTGGCAGGAAAGCATTTTTAAAAACAGGTATGATGAAAAATTGTATTCATAGAACAAAGCGGAATATTGGGCTTACCTGTCCACGTTCATTATTTACATGTAAATATTCCATGTAGAACTAATATCTACCTTGACTCATGAGAATGTTGAAGTCTTTACGCCCAGCAAGCATATTATTTAATCCCTTAATAAATAGTGAAATCCCATTTATACCAAAGTGTAATGGTGTCTACACATCTGTCCAATGAAGAATCCCACTGTCAGCTCGAACCCAATACTGAAAATTATTCTTCCTGACGAAAAGCCAAAGGAACCCAAAACCCTCCTCTTCACTTTACCACAGAGCTAAACAAGAAAATTACTCAGACAGAAATGGATACAATGCATGGCTGAGAGGGGTGCCTGGGTGGCTCAGTCAGTGAAGTGTCTGCCTTCAGCTCAGGTCATGATCCCAGGGGCCTGGAATCAAGCCCCATGTCAGGCTCTCCGGTCAGCAGGGAGTCAGCTTCTTCCTCTGCCCCTCCCCCTGCTTGTGCTCCTTCTCCCTGCCCCCCAAATAAATAAATAAAATCTTTTTTAAAAATGCATAGCTAAGAAAATAGAAAAGTTATATTGAAATAATAGTGGACACAAATATTTTGGAGTGTATCAGAGAAAGCAACCCATGGAATCTATAAATGACGAAGGCAAAAGAGATCAAATCTTTACTTTACTCAAATCTGCAAGTAATAAAAAGCATCCTGTTACCAGGAGGGTTCTAACTCCAGCACAAATGAATGAGACAAGGCAGAACAGCATGGAGAAAAGAGGACATGGAAAGCCTGAACAACTAACAAACAGGAGAAATGGGAACCAGACCAGAACAGAAACAGTTTCCATGGTGAGCAGAGCTATAAAATTACAGGTCATCAATTCCTAGTCAGGAGGGGTCAGAAATGAATAGCTGAGTCCTTTGACATACCATTTGGTATTTTTGTTTAATATAATTGCACTTAAAACAACACTATAATAATATAATATATATAATAAATAATAATAAAGTACAACTCACATCCCACAGCATGTGTTCACTCATTCTCGATACATTTATTGTATTAAACCTGAGTTAAAGAAACTTTCCAGGTCTTGGTAATCCCGCCTGGTCACCAGACTGAGTGGCCACACAGATAATGGTGTTCATTCTGTGCCTGGAGGGGCCCAGGACGGCAGGCGTTATAGGTTGACCTGCCACTCACCCTCTAATGCAGAATGCTACTCGACCAGGCCTTGTTTCTGGGGCTCCAAACTAAAACATCATTCATTTGACTATGTTTTACCTTTAAAATGAAGTACGGGGATGCCTGGGTGTCTCAGTCAGTTAAGCATCTGACTCTTGACTTCAGCTCAGCTCATGATTCCAGGGTTGTGGGATCGAGCCCCACATCAGACTCCATGCTGGGTGTGAAGCCTACTTGGGATTCTTTCTCCGGCTCCCACTGTCCCTACCCACCCCTCTAAAAAATAAAAGGATAAGATAAGATAAGATAAGATAAGATAAGATAAGATAAGATAAGACAAGATGAAGTAGAAATTGTCACTGGGCTCAAAGAACCATAACGAAGTATTTGTTTTTAAAAAGAATATTTGAGATTTATCCATGTTAAGAACTGCTTGTTTATTATTATCTCAATAATGCTGAAAATACATTACAGATGTTATTTTGTATAAATATTTCATAATTCAAAAGAAAAAGGACTCTGCTGAAAGTTCTAAAATGACATTTACATATACATATGTACATATGTATGTGTATATAAACATTTACAGATACAAAACATATATAATAGCCTTCATATTTACTCTTCCAAAACTGTTTTCCAGGAAATATTTCATTTTCACTCTGCATTCCTCCAAAGAGGTAGCTAAAAGTACTGCATATTATCTTAGTTTTAAATACTCAATGCAAAAGTCACAAAGCCCTCTGTGGTATCATGCACTGAATCAATGAAAGAATAAGAAACTACTTTCAAAACATTACAGTAATTCCACAGTTCATAAAAGTTGTATACCTTATTAAGATTTCAAAATAAATAATTTAATATTAGTAAAGATAATTATTTTTTAAATCCATTAAATTATAAATGTACTATAGTCCATTGCACAAGTCTCCAAAAGTTTTGAGTATGCACTGAAATAAAATAAATGTTCATATCATTTTCTCCTCACTTTCATGACTTAAGGTTAATTGTAAGCTTCTAAAAACAATCTAACTTCACTTGAACTGGCTTCAGATGAGAGGTCAGCAATGAAATAAGCAAATGTTTTTAGCTAGAGGTCTGGTTTCAATGGACAAGTATAAAAACACTTATTCTTTAATTCCTTGAAGCATTTTTTTTAAATCAAATGATTTAGTAAAGACGTTTGGCCTGCTTTCCTAAAAGGATTATAGGTGCTAAGAAAATCAAAGTATAATGGAAATGGGGGGTATTTTAATAAGATGTAAAATCATTAGATTATTCCAGACTAAACTCACACTTGCTCAAAATATCTCCACATCTTCATCTTCCCTGGGGAAGGCAGCCTCTACCAGAAGGGACAACTGGAAGCACAAAAGAGGTCCAAACAGTGTACTCATGAACTTTCGAAGCACCCTTCATTGTTCTTCAATACATACTTACTGAATGCACCTATGCTTGGCACTGGGCTCCAGGGAAACACTGATGAGCCAAAGAGTATAGCACCTTCCTCCTGGAGTTGTCGCCCAGTAAGAGAGGCAGACAACAAACAAATATTTGATTCACCCTTCTGATAATGGCTAGGAAGAAGAATTTGAGAAGGAAGGAGAATCTGAGAAGGAAGCTCTCCAAGCTAGACAGGAGGTCAAAATACACTTAGGGAGATGGGGCAATTAAGGAGAGGAACATCCATCTCCTTGAAGAAGAACGGCAATGACGATGAACCTGGAAACAGCTCCTACACGGAGAGATCATCCTATGCTACAAAGTATTTCCCACGCATTATCTCACTGGATTTTCACAACCCTGTGGGGGAGGGAGAGGGTTAAGTTTTATTGTCCTGATTATTCCCACCAGGAAACTGGAGCTCAGAGAGTAAGGGCACTGGCCTAAAGTGCCACCAGCTAGGCAATGAACCCTCTGTGGTTGGTCTTCACTGGGGTGAACCCAGTGGGGCCACACACCCTAACCACACAATGAGAGGAATTTGCTGCACTGCAGGACAACAGAGGTACAGCAGAGGCCATTCCCAAGAAACATCCTCAAGACCAGGATTTTCCTCCTTAAATAACCTTCAATAAGTGTAAGAGTAGGCATGTCTGTCTTCTGCGGTCCAAAGAGGAACATATCCCACCCCTACCATTCTAGAGACCCCAGCAAAACAGAAGAATCTCTTACAAATGTACTTTGTCAAAAGAGACCAAGTAAAATCATTTCAAAATATGATATTATTTCATAATAACATAAAAAAGTTTAGAGAAAAAGCAGGACAGTGAGTACATTCTCTCCCTTTTAATTTTTTTCAAGGAAAAATAAGAAAATTAATCAGGCCAAAACAGCATCCTGTATCTACTGCCACTTACTAAAGTGAGAACTTTTCTCTCTCCCACCACCTCTCCCAAACTACAGCATTGGATAAGATAGGTAAGTAACCGAATAACCGTTGGGTTTTTCTTTTCTTCTTATAAAACTGTCATGCTGCACACATCTCAACAATGTGTCTGTCTTCTCTTTATTGAAAGCAGGTCTATAAAATCGAAATACAATGTAATAGATGACCTCAAGTGAGGCTCTGTGGTTTGGCTATAAAAGAGGCGGTGGTGCTTGGCATGCAGTCCCACCTCCCCACCCCCCACCCCCCACCCCCGCCCATGGTTCCAGCTCCCTGAGAGCTTTGCAGGACTGCAATGCAGTAAAGGGTCTCCATAAATGAAAGGAGATGGGAGAGGGGGAGGGAGAGAGGGAAGCTGCAATTTCCTTGTGTGCATTGAGCCTGAGCATTTTCTATTTCAACTAAATATAAAGAATCATGGCCTTGTTTTAAGGATTTCAGCAAAAGAAGACAGTTTAAAACCAAATGCCTGTTCTCGGCTATGGCAGTTCTATTGGCAGGCTGTAATTTGTCAGAGAGAGATAATGGAAATGCAGTTATGTTTGTATAATCCATGGGCTGTTTATCAGCTAGGTAAAGCCCAAAGATACAGGTAGCAGCAAATCTTTCTGTCTCGAAAAAAAAAATCTTTCAATTCTGTAGAAAAAGGAAAAAAAAGAAAATGCACTTCCATTTCATTTCTTTAGAGGTAATTCTGAAGTATAGGGAAGAGGCTAATAGAGGAAAAGAATCTGTGGGACAATAGGCATGTTTCATATCATATATGAAACATGAATGTGCATTTCTCAAAAAGAGAGATTTTCATTCATGTCCTGATATATATTTAGCCCATAATTTGGAGGCAAGTAATGTAAATGACAGCTCTACACAAATCACTCCTTTGTTACTAGGATTGTAAGAACCAGAACCTTCTTCTGGGGAAAAAGGTATTGTAATCAATGCAGGCAATAATGTTACCCTTGTTTTGTTTTGTTTTTGTTATTTTTGGCTTCTCTGGAAGAATCAAGTCCTCAGCAAAACCTCACCCTTATCTGAAAGTATTAAACAAGCATTCGCTAGTTTTGTCGTGAGAATTAACATACACAGATACAAATGTGATAGGCTCCTTAAGAACCATGTAAAGTAAACTATGAAAATTGCTTCTTTATTCAGATATCGGTATTTACTTCTGAGCTTTCATTTTCTAGGCTGCATGTTTTACTCTGAGATATAATCTTGCTTCATCTTTTCAATGTCAGTATGTCAGTCTTTGATTGAATCAACGACGATGAATATAGAGCTTATTTAGTAATAAACAGAAGGTACATGCACAGACTACAAAAACGTCGTGTAAATACATCTCAGAATACGGCAGCCGGAAATTTCCATTTCAGCATATCTCACATCCACACTGCATACCACTGAAGAGACTAGAGTGAAACGACATTGCAGACTGGGGCTTCCCTGTGTGGTTTCTATCCTGAGCAGTGTCTGCACTGTTTAAATGCAAAGAGGACAACACATAAATCATAAGCGTTTTCTCCTGCTTAAACATCCCTTACTGGTATTTCATTCTCTGTAACCTCAGGTGAGCTTCAAAAATGAATCCAGCCATCAGCATCCAGCCACATAAATTGCAAACTGTTCTAGCTTTTTATCTTCTGATTCTTTGCGGGAATATTTGCTCCCTAGACTCACACAGTCCAATTTTACCAAGCCCCTGAAAGTACCGGGGTACTTCTCCTTCACAGGGTCTTGGTCAGGATTCAGTGCAGCAATCCCCAAAAAGAGCACCACACAGCACCTCATACATAGCAAGTACTCATTAAATCATGAGTTATATTTAGTATTATCATAATTAGTGATTTTTTAGCTATTTTCTCTAGACCAGAATTTCTCATTCAATAGGTAATAACACACCCAGAGAAGGACTGCTACAAAGGAAACTGCATGACTTTTGGGGGACCTGTATTCAAATTTTGGCTTTGCCACTTAACAAGCTCATGACCTTGGGTAAGTTACTTTAATTCACTTCAGTTTACCTACATGTACAACGGACATGGTAATACTTAGTTCATAGGTTTTGTGTCTGGATTAAATAATACAGCTCCTCACTCCAAAAGGCAGGATGGCAGATAGTGATAGAGCATGGAAACTGGATACAAACACTCATGCTGCCAATTGCTCTGTAACTTTGAGTTCTTTATCTGTGCCTCAGTTTCCTCATCTGTAAAATGAACATAATAATGGTGAATATGCCTAATATGGCATTGTGAGGATTGAATGAGTTATAAATTACTTCCCGAAGAGCCTCTAGACAGCAGCAAGTATTAGTTATGATGATAATTGCCATTATTCATTTAGTAATGAAGTTTTTATTGAGCAACTACTATATATCTGTCACTGTGCTGGTCACTGAGGACACAAAAACAGTATAATCCCTGCACTCATGAACTTTAGAGTCTGATGGGCAGTTAAACATTAATAACCACAAAGGTAAATGTACATTTACAAACTGAGATATGTGCTTTGAAAAAAGGGAATGGTTTTATGAAAACATAATTAAACAGGGGAGTTTTCGCTTAGGGAAGAGGCATTTGAACTGAGAGCTGAAGGATGAGAAGTTAAGTAGGAAATGAGGACTGGGGAGAGGGAGCCGTATATGCAAAGGCCTTGTGGTGAGGGAGCATGTTACATCAGAGGAAGTGACTGGAGACTGGAAAAAGGGGGAGCATAATAGAAGCAGAGACTGGCAAGGTATGCAAGTGTCACACCATGCAGGGCTTGGAGGCCAGGGTGAGGACTAGAGATTTTATCCTAGGAGAATAGGAAACTTTATGGGAATTTAAGCATTGAAAGGCAAGGGATGTTGGTGGTGACATAATCAGATTTGCATACTGAGATCTTCCTGCCTGATATGCTTTGGACACAGACATAAGTATATGCCTGGGAGACCAGTTAGGAGGCTATGGTGGATGAAACTAGAGCTGGTGGTAGAGATGGAATCATATGGGGAAAAAAAATGAGTGCATTTAGTTTTTGGTCCATTAAAGTGCATGATAACAGTTCCCTTTCTTTTGCCAATCATTGCCTGGCACAGGTTTTCTATACCTACACCAAGGGCACAGCTAGAGACAAACATGTATTATCACACCATGGAGTGGGACATGACCTAAGGATGATCGGGATCAGAATGACAGGAATGAGCTGAGGCAAGCATCACCTGGGATCCCCAGACCAATCCCAGCCCAGCCAGGGCAGAGGCCACCCTACCACCCAGGAGTTCTGGGGACTGTGGTAACTCCAGATATGGGGTAAGGCTGCAGCTGTTTTCTATTCCCACTGTGGCCTCTTTGTCAGCTGGCAAAGGAAATCAGCCCTGAACCACCTAAGATCCACTCTTAGTCTACCTCTGTGATCAATCCAAACAGTATCCATCAATCCATCTTCTTTTTTATATCCATTTTTTGCCAAAACACGGCAAAATACAACTTGTGAACATTATCTGGTAGGTGTCTTTCCTGGCCACAGAGAACAGGTCAAGTGTCAGGTTCAGCCCCCGTCATTACTGACATGTCCCTGTGGAATATTATTACTAAGCCTGGCTCTCTGTGGTAAAACTGTTTTCTTTTAAGCTGCCACTAATTGTGGCAACCATCTATTACTTTATACTGACTTTTATAAACAGATTCTCACTCAACAAGAATCTAATATTTATTGAACACGTATTATGTGGCATGCCTGTGTCAGGTGCAGGACACCAGAAGATGAGTGGCCCATCCCCAATGTCAATTATCACAATCTAGTGGGGAAGACAGGTATAAACTGATAAATTACAACATGATATGGAAGTGCAAAAATGAGGGCATGAATAAATTGCAGAAATCCAGAGCTGGATATAATTAATTTCTGTCTGGGGCAGTACATAAAATCTCCACAGAATTCGTTGCAAAACACAATAAACATTAGATAGCCTTTCGATTAACAACTTCCTTCTGGCATTTTGTTCTTACCCTTTAACCTCCCTGCAATTGCCTTGTAGTTCCTGCACTATATTATTAATGGAAATGTTTCCCCTCATTATCCAGCAACTGTGTTACATAGACAATTATGTTCTGGAAGATGCTTGAGAACTTCTTTAGCTGATAAAAGAATTAACCTTTTAGACTAAGGCACCAGTTGCTGCTGGGCACAACTCGCAAGGATTCTGATTACTTGGAAAATACATAGCATCTGTTTTGCATGTGTATGTAGCATAACCTAGTAAATAACTATTCATAAGAATAAAATTTTATTACAGCTAAAAGATTAAAGAATGATAATCCTCAAATCATGCTTCTAAAACAGTCAAATCTTAATTTTTTTAGCTTCCAAAAAATAGAAATGTCACAAAAAATATCTGGGTCCCAGGGCCAACACTATAGAAATAGAAGAGGCAGCTATCTGCATATAGTGACTTGGGGACTGTGGAAAACCTAGCTGCTCCAAAAAATCTTCCTCAATGACTAGGCTACTTGGTTAGTAGTACGGATGTGAACATAATGCCCTTTTACATTCTCTGAGAAAGAACTGAATTCAAGAATACAAGACTCGGGGCACCTGGGTGGCTCAATTAAGCATCCAACACTTGATTTCAGCTCAGGTTATGATCTCAGCATCGTGGGATTGAGTCCCACATTGGGCTTCATGCTCAGCATGGAGTCTGCTTGAGATTCTCTCTCCCTCTGCCTCTGCCCCCTCTCCACTTGTGCTCACGTGCATGCGTGCTCTCTCAATAAATGGATAAAATTTAAAAAAAAAAAAAAGAAAAGAAAAGAACACAAGAATTGGGGGACACATGGTATAAACAGACAGGTGACTCCTACTCTGGATTCTCTCGAAAAATGTTCTTCTTCCATCCTATCACCCTTCATAACCCAAAGAACAGAATCCAATGGCTTTACCCATGCACTCAAGGCCCTCTACAATCTAGTGCCAACCTACATTTGCCAACTCATATCCCACCTTCCCTACAACAAAGCCCTTTGTTCCAGACTAGCATAATCATTGTCCTTAGTTCATGCTTTCCTCTTTCCCTCTAAGTAGAGATCAGGGCAGGCAGAGTTCTGCTGGAGGTAGCTACAGAATCAGCTCCATTCCTTGAACTCACCATTCAGTGCGTTTCAATGTCCCAAATTATATTGATAATCAAATTAGTAACTAAACCAAAGAGTAACCTCAGAAATAAACATCTAGAAACAGACACCTGACCTAGGTAATGAACTAAAAGAAAAGGTTGCCTTCCTGAAGAATCTAGGTTCTGCACCCTTAAAGGCATTACAGAACAGATCAGGCTTTAATCTGAAAATGGCATGTTAACCAAAGCTGTGGTTAACAAAATCTTTGTTACCAAATGAAAGATAAGGGCATAATAATAACAAAAAGAATAACTGATGTTTATTGAGAATTTGCAATGTACTGGCACCATTCTAAATGCTTTACGTGCATTGATTCATTTAATCCCCACAGGAGTGCCCTGAGATAGGTAACGTTTATTATGCCCACATTAGAGGTGAGAAAAATGAAGTCGGAGGTTGAGTCATTTGCTCAAATTCACACGGAGCTTAAGTAGAGAATCAGAATTTGACCTTGGGCTCTCTAATTCTGGAATCTATGCTCTTTTTTTTTTTCTTCTTTTTTTTTTTTAAAGATTTTCTTTATTTATTCGACAGAGATAGATACAGCCAGCAAGAGAGGGAACACAGCAGGGGGAGTGGGAGAGGAAGAAGCAGGTTCATAGCGGAGGAGCCTGATGTGGGGCTCAATCCCATAACGCTGGGATCACTCCCTGAGCCGAAGGCAGGCGCTTAACCACTGTGCCACCCAGGCGCCCCTGGAATCTATGCTCTTGACTCAGTAGCCAGGTAGAAGAATGTCAGACTACAAGTAGAATTATATATGAAGTGGGTCTTAATGTTTCAGGTTTTCTGGGATAAAATATTTACTGATTAAAAGTCAAGAAAAAGGATATGTTTGTTATTTTCTATAATTACTGAAATCTTTGTTTTATCAAACCAAAATGCAAAAGAATAAAAAGGCTTCCTACCAAATATACGTTCAGATGCAGGAAAAATGAGCAATGCTTTTTCCCAAATTACAGTTAAATTTAAAGAACTGGATTAAAATTTTCTCCAAAATTCTGGATGAAAGATACACAGCTTGACCTACAAGGTTTACTGTGAATTTATCCCACTTGGCAAATGTCTTAATCGAAAGCAAGTTCATTATTTTTTAGAAGAGTTTTCACTGGAAGAAAAGATTCCATTTTATTGAACTTTATATTTACCTTAATAATTCTGAACATGAGTCATAATAATTGCTGTATATATACAAAGTGAATATTTCACTGGCTTGTTTCTATGTTACATAATAGAATACGCATCTATTAAAAATTAGTTTTATGAGTAGTTTTTAGCAAGGGATAAAAAAAACGTCATCCTATAGTGTCAAGGGAAAATGACAAGATCTGATATTTAGTGTGACTACATCACTGGGCATATATATTCATAAGAAATAGGCCAGTAGAAAATGTTAATGTTAATAAAATGGTTCTCTTTGGGTGTTGGTATGTTGTGATTTTTTTTTCTTCATGCTCTTTTGCGTTTGTTTTTCTAGAGTAAACATCTTTACATTTGTAATGAAAAAAAGTAAAACTTTAAAGTAAATATGAACAAGAAAGTCATTAGCAATCCAGGTTCTGTTTCTATGCTCAGCTCTTTTAAGGAACATTTTACCATGTACTTAAGAAAGTTCTCTTTGAACCACACACCAGATGTAAGTTTACCTTTATGAGACCCTTCAGCATTTTATAGACAACCACTAATAGAGAATAATAAGGAAAATCAGGCATTCTTTCTGTAGAGGGGAAAAAACATTTTTTTCTCTAATTGAGAAGAAATAAAATAGGCTTTGTACTACATCTGAATCATGGTTCAAATACTTCAGCAAATTAGTTAAGCTCCCTGAGCCTGAGTTTTCCCACATGTAAAAAAAAGTTGCTATTAGAATTAAATTCGGTAGCATAAGTCAAGTGGCTAGCTCAGGTGACTAGAGCCCCAGCTGACACCTGATGGCAACTGTAATGCACGTTCCTTTATCTCATGCTCGGCCTGAAACCCGGCATCTCGTTCCTAATTGTGAGGAAACACAAGTGAATCTCACATAAGAACGTATTTTAGATTCAGCTAAAATACCAGTGGCTACAAATTGAGCGACAGAGAAAATTCGATAGTCTTTGCCAGTCAACATTGGTTATTTTTCTGGTCACTGTAGAATAATTCCAGTTATTAATGACCATTTAACTTTCTGAACAAAAGTGAAAAATAAGGTTACTTGATTTTAAACACCCTTTTCACAACAGAACTTGTGTTACATTTAACACATCTTGTTTATTTTCTGTCAGTCTGATTTTCCTTCCTGATGTTTTTGTTTCTTTCTTATATTATTTTGGACATGTGGACAATGCAACAGTTACTTTATTAAACACGCAAAATGCTAAGTATATTCTTATAGCTGGATAATTTATCAGGTACAATTTGATCTATATAATGCTAAAATATGTTATAACCCCCATATGTCAAGAAGTATATCAAAGAAAGATTTTATTCTGCTTAGTGTCAATGATTATTAGAATGGGTTAGAACCCTCCTGTGATGTTTATAGTGGGCATTTTCTTCTCGGGAACATTCAGTCTCTGTCTCATCTTCTGCCCTTCAAAGTTTCCGTAAAAGCATTCTAGCCCTTTATAATATAGTTATTTTAACCAGGTTTTGTAGATCATACAGTCCTTCTTACCTAGTATCAGTGACAGAACAAATATAAAATAGGATTAGATGAGCATAATTGAGGTTTTATCATAAGTATGTCATTTCTATTAGCATACATCATTCTTATATTTGTGGAGTTGGCAACTCTTCTGTCTGTCTTGCTAATTCCCACTTATTTTTTTCAGATCTCATATTAAATAAGACCCATTCTGGAAAGCCTTTTCTGAACACCTCCTACTCCTACCCTTCCCCCCAACTTACCACCTCAGATGAGGTTGGAGGTTCTAATTACATTCTCTCACTTATACACTAGATTTTTACTTTATACCACTATCACAACAATAAATAAGTCGTTAGTAGTATAATCTTCTGCTTCATGTCTATCTGAGTAAACTATAACTTCCATGGGACAGAGATGTACCTGTCTTTGAATCCCAGGTCCTCCTGTGCTATCTGACTTAGAAAAGATGCTCAATAAGTAATTACTGAATAAATGAATGAACAAAACCAATACTTGCTGCCAGTAAAAATATCCAGGTTTATGCTTGCAGCTCAGTAAAACAGCCTGACCCTCAAGAGTCCATTTAGAGTCATACTGTATTCATTGTGTAGTTTAGTAAAATATGTCAAGGAACCATTTTTCAGCTTCTAGTAAATATCTACACCAAAATAAACAAAGTCTGGCTGCCATTCACTGGGGCATTTGTGTTACCAAAGAATATTTACAACCACAGAGTTGACAGCAAAAGATGCTTTCTAAATTCAGATACATATAGGCTCCTGTTTTATCAAGTACCTTTTTTCTTGAAGATTTACTCTAAGAATCAATGAAACGTCTGCTTTGAGGTATAACAAGGGTTATTTCTGATAGTCATCAGAAAGATGATATCCAATGAAGACAGAGTATATCATATAGGCATGAAAAAAATTAAAACTGGGAGAATTTAAGTTAGTGTGCTTGTAAAGAATATAAAACAGAAATCTCTCTAGTGAACCAGGGTCAGATCCTCAAAGTTGCCCTAAATTCCATAATAATAAACAAGCCCACATAGCCAACAAGATCAGTTTTATGGAGCACAGTGAGCTTTTTTTGAGCTGATGGAATGTTCACTATGGAGTAGCCTCTAGGTTTATACATTACTTTAAAAACACAGTAATTCAGGGGCGCCTGGGTGGCACAGCAGTTAAGCGTCTGCCTTCGGCTCAGGGCGTGATCCCAGCGTTATGAGATCGAGCCCCACATCAGGCTCCTCCGCTATGAGCCTGCTTCTTCCTCTCCCACTCCCCCTGCTTGTGTTCCCTCTCTCGCTGGCTGTCTCTGTCTCTGTCGAATAAATAAATAAAAAATCTTTAAATAAATAAATAAATAAATAAATAAATAAATAAATAAATAAAATAAAAACACAGTAATTCAGGTTATTCTATTTGCCTTCTGAAGTCTTGATAAACAGCTTCATTCTGGGACAGGAACTAGGCATGGTGTCAAGCAAGTAGCTTAAACTCCCACCATCTGCTAAAAAAGAAATAATGAGAACACAAGAGTGAAAAGCAAAGCTTCAAACCCTCATTATAGCAGGCACCAAACTATTAACAAAAAGCAACACCAAAGGTTTGGAGACAATAATATAGGCTTTTTCCTAACTTTGTTCAACAAATAATTTATATGCCAGGCACTGAGCAAGATTTTAGTGATTAACACAGGTACGATGCATGCCTTCACTGTATTTACACATTGTCTTATGAAATACAAAATAGAAGCACTAGTATCTACTGGTAAATGTTTTGTATTTGTTTATCATTAATGAAATGCTATAAATGGCATGGCATGTGTACCAGTCACTTAGAAAACTTTCCAAGAATTCAACTAGACTTTGAGGTCACAAATGACTACAAGAGATAAATGAGTGACCCAAATGATAAAGGCTAGGGGAGTCCAAAAATGGAGGTTCTCATGTCTGACATAGGACTGGAGCTGGGCTTTGGAAAAATGAAGACCTGAAGAAAGGGGAAGAGGACCTTGAGGACCTGAGGAAAGGCACGAAGAAGACATGGACACAGGAGTTGATGACATCCATGGAGGAGTCAGCAAGCAGGTCTGACTGAAGCAGAGGGTTCCAGTAATGAAGCAAACAAAGACAGGGTTGGAAAGGTGGGCAGACTTCTCAAATATCTTATACCTTATACAATAAAAGTCCTAAGCATTCAAAAGAGAAGCTTGAAGAAATCCTTGCATTAGAAAGACTAATCTGGTAGTAGTTCCTAACATTGATTGGAAAAATGCTGCCACCTGGCCTAATTAGAATCACCTGGAGCACTTTATGAATGCCACAGATCCCGAGTCCCTCATTCCTAGTAACTTAGAGTATATCTAAGAGAATGAATATATCTTTTTTATTATATATCTATAATTAAAATATATATATATATATATATATATATTTTTTTTTTTTTAACTAGTACTTTAAGTGATTTCTTATGTGATTCTGAGGCATAGCCTGGCACGGAAAGTATTGCTATAGAAGCTGAAATGACTGCACAGGCTCAGGGAAAGTGACAAGGACCAGGCCTAGGGAGTGTGGACTGGTCTGACTTGAAAGACAGACAGACCACTCAGTCTAAGTCAAAACTATAAGGTTTAATTGACATCTGGAAATATTTGTAGGAACTTTTGACCCCCAAAAGTGCATTACTCTCACATTGCTGTGCTCAATGTTTAGAATAAAAGGTTTATTATGCAAGGACTCTAAATGAATCAAAAAAACTACATCTGCACATCTTGACTCCATCTGTTTTCTCCTACCCCCATCCCATGAGGGGAAGGAAGAAGGCAAACTCAAGTCAGAGAACTTACTCCCTGCTCTATCCCAGCTCCAACAATGGCAGTAACACAGACTTGACAAGCGATTTTTTTTTTTAAATGAATGCTTAAGTGAATGAAGAAAAAACAGTCTTTTCAATTGCTAGAAAAAGCAGCTGCCATTCATAGATCTTTGGAACCATGTCTAAAATACCCATTCCCCAGGTGAAAACCAGGACAATTCAATTATGTCCACCATGGATATTGAGTGCTTTTGTATACTCTGCAGGGTTCCAACACTGGAAAGAGACCCGGGGAAAACTTTTTTTAAAACAGTGTTGAGGTACAGAGGCAGTAAGAGTAGCAACGTCATCACACAGTCAATTTCAGCCTGATTATAAAGCATCTGCCATCTGCGAACATCATGTCTTTCTGGATTTGTGTGGGGTTTTTTACCCCTTAAAGTCTGCAGGAGAATTTCTGGCTCATGAAGGAATTCCTCCTCTTCCCATTTGAATTCCAGAAATCTGGGTTTAGCATTTGAGAGTTCTAGAAATTCAGAGTTTAGTATTTAGGAGTTAGTAGATCTTACATATTTTTTTTTTCTGAAAATGAACAAGGCTGTGATGGCTATAAAATCAATTATTATTCCTTTAATTCAGATTTTTAAAAATCATTTTACTTTGGCATAATTAGTTAAAATGACCATGTTGTGAAGCAACTGCCTAGTTTCTTCATTAATGACCTCTGAGAACATCAGCCTGACTTTAAAAGAGGGAAACTGAGGCCCAGAGAGTTGATGCCGTGCCTGAGGTTTATCAGCTTCAGAGCCACCACTACAACAAGGTCTCTGCAATCAAGAGTAAATTCGACAGTATGATGCCACCTCTCTTAAAACAAAGAAAAGCCTAGGAGTTCATGTATTTTAAGTCTAGTGCTTTTTATCACATAGGCATTTTTCCACCAGTAATCAAGAAGCAACTCAGTGAGAAACCAGTTTTAAATTTTTGTGGGTAAGAGTCCTAATTTTAAATAATTCTGTTTTACCAAATAAGAGAAATTAAATTGTCCTTGAGACAAATTAGGAGGGGAAAGTATAAAATATACAAAGCATGCTTAGTTTCTCCAACAGGAGTTTTTAACAGAGAGCATGGCTGGGTGGGGGCACTGCAGATGGCATCTGCCCCTGCAGGTAGGAGTCTTAGGGATAACCCAAGGGCACAAATCACTGCCACAAATATTGTCACCAGGGGTAGAAATAATATTAGAGAAACACTGGAAAACATTTAAGATCTTAGTAAAGTGTATAAAAACAAGTAGCAATGAGTGAAAAGCAGTTCAAAGTATATCTAGGAGATATGTTGGATGAAAGAGCTCTGAGTACATGGCACATGAAAGCTCCACAGACTGCATGAAAGACTGTTCTAGATTGTTCAACCTCCTCAGACCAAAAGAATTGGCCTCAGTTACTTCATCAGGATCAATCCTGGTTTGCCCTCAGTATCCATCCACTGATGTATTAATCGTTAGTTGATAGGTTAATGTAAAAAGAAAAAAAATAGACAGTGAACGTAAATCCTACATATAGAATAAATTCTATGAAGCTGAAAGAACAACTCAAAATGTGACAATGAAGGAAGAGTCCTCATGCACCTCACCCAGCCTCTTTCACTCCTGGCTTTGTGCTGTTCAGGATACCTGCCCGGGTCATCCATTGTTTCTAAGGTCCATCCTGTGTGGCAGGAAAGACACTTTAGATTCCTGGGTGGGGGTCCCATGACCTGGCCTCCTAGGCAGGTGTCACTTTCTGCACTCACAGTTCAGATTCTAACCCTCATCAGAGGTAGATGATGACCTTCACAAATAGGGAAACTGACTTCAAGCAATACATTCCTCCATCCTATGATGAAGGACTCTACTGTCCAGGGTTTCATGGGGAAAACATTAAGGTCAAAGCTAAGTACTATGCCCACCTTTCAGAGAGTCACACTGTACGTTAGTCATATCATAGGTTTTAAGGAGTCATATGCTGAAGAAACATGTTTAACTTTGTTTTACCAGGTATTTCTGCAAAATCAGTAGGGCACAGAACCCTTCATCCACAGAGCACCTATTAGTATGAATATATGTGTGGACCAGCATTCTGCATTTAGAACCAAATGGAATTAGGGAATTCACCCTTCCTCTTAAACAGAAACAGTTCAAAAGTCCTATACTTAACATTTGATTGTGTAAATAAAAGAATGATTTGAATTACAGAATTCCAAAATATAAAGGCAAGGCTAACTGGTGGCCAATCTTAAACACAGACACCCTCTGTTGCACTACTGGTGTACATATATGTGTAAAATTTAATAACAGTGGAACCAATGAATATTTCATTGGTCGTATGTACTCACATGCACATGGATATATAAAGTCCACGAGTATTTATTGTTTGCCTCAATCTTCCCCACCCCTCAAGAATTCTCTTTTTCTGGTTACGAAGTATCAAAAGGTTAAAAAAAAATGAGTTTTACTTTTTTTTATTTGCAATTTAAGTCAAAGACAGTTTTCTACTGTATTTGGATTTAGAGTATCTCTACTTTACAAAAACAGCTACACATTTCTTCAAATGTATGTAATTATTTAATAGGAAGTTAAAGTCTTAAAATGCATGAGTATCAATTTAATTAATGTGCTATTTAACACATTTTTAACCACCTGTTATTCAACACTACATTTAGCAGATGTTATCTCCAAGGCCAGTTAGGTTTTTTCATCTGAGAAAGGTGTGGGAGGTGATAGATGATTGTTGCCATGTAAGAGGAAAACTTCACATTCATTACTATCAATTTACAGCCTATTTTTTTCTGGCACCTCTAATTTTTTTTTTTTTTTTTTTTGGTCACATTTTTCCTTTACCCTTTGTAACAACCTCCAGTAGTGGACTTTCTCTCCTTGGGGGCTGTTAGTTACAAGATGCCCTGAATCAGATGTCATTAGATGATATGACATTCATCTTCTTTCAGGATTAGAAAAATCACCAAACAATGATTAGAGACAGAGGGTTTTTAAATATCCTAATCATATATCTCAATTCAATATTGATTTAAGTGATTAATTTTTCTATGATGATACAGCATCATGGCCAATCAAATATAATGTTTACAAGGTGTATTAATCATAGTTTACAGTTTTCTTAGAGGCATGATGGATAGCAAATATTTTTTGATCAATAAATGCAAAAAACTATTTGCACTAGAAATATGGGAGCAGACACACGACCTGCTTAATTTGTACATGTTTTCAAAATTCCAGCAGTCTCTTAATTATAAACTCCATTTTAGCTTGTATTTAAGGGTTTCTTTCATTAGCTTGTTTTTATCATTATGGAGCAACGGAAACCAAGTTCAAAACATGGAGCTGTTTCTGCACTTTATACAATGTCAAACGGCAAATAACAGCTAACCATACGAACTATCCAGAGAAAACAATGTTTCACGTAGAACTATATAAAACCATCTGTGTATGTTCTATTTCCTTGGAGAACAGTCAAGATTTAAAGATTACACCTAAAGTATGGTCAAAAGAAATAGATCAAGATTTTACTAAGCAGAGCTGAGATCTTATAACAATAAAGATTTCCTCTCAAAATTTTGAATTATTATAATATTTCTTACTGTTGTTTTTTACTCTTTAGATGAATTCACACATTCATACCATTATCCTACAGATAACTGATTTTCAGATTTTTTAAATTTACCTTTATGTGATTTTGTTTGTTGCCACTTTCATCTTGTTTGTCCTTCATTTTTTGTCCTTCTTGTTGGAACCTAGTCATTACATACATTCAGTTTCGGAGGACCTTCTGGACTCTCAGGTTAGCCCTCTTTCTAACACAAGGCAATTGCCTACATTGTTCCAATGGGTGCTCCTTCCTTGGAGCAAATTTCTCAAAGGTAGAATTTTGAGCAGGGGTCCTTTCATCTTCACATGTGCTGGAATAGAGCTTCTAAATATGCGGAACTGGAAAGGGGATCTCAAGGTAAGCATAGGACCATATCATTTGTTTTCCAGTACCCCCTGGACAGCGCTGCTACAGAACAGCATAATTATGTGAGAACAAATATAATGACAAAGGTGATCTATGACTGGTCTCACATCCATGACACTTGTGGCTCCAGAATTTCTGGAGCCCAGGCTGATCAGCCCAGTGGGCAAGGTGGGAAAGAGTGTCCACTGCCTGCCCACAAACAGTACCCCAGGACCAACCCCTAGACAGTGTCCCTGATCTTAGGAAATAGACTGAATTTACCTGGAAATTTATCTGAATTTGAAACGTTACTTCTCTGAGCTTTGCATTCAGTTGGTTCCCTCTGAGTGTTTTAACCAAGAGATGTTTTACTTTACTCAGAAAACAGCCCAGTGCTTCAGAAAAAAGAAACTGAAGTGTCTCGGATGCCCCCCAATGATCTCTCAAAAATCAGAGAAAGCAGTCTGAAAACACTATTTTATGACACCAGCTTTTTACTGTGTTTCGTTCAACAGACACTTACCTAGAACCCATTACATAACAGGCATTTGCCTTACACTGAACACTGAAAAAAAAAGAATGACTATTCCTGCACTCAAGGAGCCCAGAATCTAGTGAGATGAGTAGACAAGAAAATAAATACTTCGGAATAGAAGCAATAGTGCTGTGACTCAGAAATAAATAAAGAACTGTAAATGTTTAAGGTCTGAGCAACAAATTTGCCCGCAGATGTCAGAGCCAACCCCAGAGAGGAAGTGAATTTGAACTGTGTTAAAGAATTAGTAAAAGTTTTCCAGAAGAGGAAATACGTTCCAAGAAGGAAGACCATGTGCAAAGGCACAGTCATGCAAGAAGCTGGTATATCCTAGAAATGATAAAAAAAAAAAAAAAGGTCCCTGAAACAATGCTGTGGGGTGTTTGAGGATTAAAGCCCTAGCAGGAGAAAGTGAAGCAGACAGATGTAAACCCCCTTAGAGTAAACACATGTTGTCTGCCTATCACTGGGTCTGTTGACGAAGCACTCCCCTATTCCTCTTAGTTGGGGAGGCTGACAGCACCATGTTTTTGGCCCTAGCTTTTGGACAAGTAAGCCAAGCCTGACTCATCAGAGTGCTCCATACACTGGACCAAGTGATAGATTCAAGAATAGAACATAACCCCTCTCCATCTCGCTCTGCCCCTCCCCATTCCTCAAAAAAAAAAAAAAAAAAAAAGAATAGATGCATAACCCAAACTTGGCCAATCAGAATCCTTGTCAAGGCTACCAGCAGATCCAGTTTGGTGTCTATGACCTATTCAATCACAAAGGCCCCTTTAGTCAGTTCAAAAGGGTCCTGTACTTGGTTTAACGCTCTGCTGTTGCCATTTTGAAATTCTCAATAATTTTACCTTGAACTTGTGTTTAGTAAGTGAAGTCCCATAGTACAATGGGGCATACTCATAAGCAAAGAAAATACACACTCTGTTTGCAGGATAGCATTTATGATGCCCATAAGCACAGCTTTCCAGGGGACCCCAATGTGTAGCAGTTCTGTAAGACTCAAAGGACAAGGTAAGTATTTTACATTTAAAACTGAATAAATGGGGGTGCTGACAGATCCAAGAGGCCATGCTTTCCATTTGAACCAGAGCTTTCTTCCAAAGCAGAAAGAAGGCAATGGCATTTTAGGAAACAAGACTAGAATAACTTCATCATATCCTTTCTTACTTGTGTCACTTCCCTTTGTTAGACAAACTCACTAAAAACGATGACATAGAAGGAAAGGAAAGACAGGGAAATTCATAGTTCCTTTTCCTTTCAGTGATTCCTTACTCATTGCTAAGCTGAAGGGAACAATAGAATGTAAGCATATCAAGAAGTAAAATAAAAACAGTTGAGTTCATTTTGTACAACACTGCCATTGGTCTAGTAAGAATAAAATATATATGAGGGGCGCCTGGGTGGCACAGCAGTTAAGCGTCTGCCTTCGGCTCAGGGCGTGATCCTGGCATTATGGGATCGAGCCCCACATCAGACTCCTCCGCTATGAGCCTGCTTCTTCCTCTCCTACTCCCCCTGCTTGTGTTCCCTCTCTCGCTGGCTGTCTCTACCTCTGTCGAATAAATAAATAAAATCTTTAAAAAAAAAAAGAATAAAATATATATGAATTATATGTGTGCATAACTTGTATAATTTCATATGAGTTAAATGCTCTTATATTTGCATTGAAAACTAGTGTTGTACAATATAATGATAACATTAGTAAGATATATACTCATTCTTAAAATTTTAGTTTTTCTTTACTTGGAAGGACATTACATAAGAAATTTTTAAACAACACAATGAAAAGTTGAAAGAGAGCACACAGAATTTTTTTTAAAAAGCACTTTATATTTTAGTACCCTTAATGACATTTTTTCCTGGTGTTTGAACAAGAGACCCCACAAATTGCATAGCTAGCCCTGGCTATTAGGAAAGATGTTTATTTTCCCCTAAGATCCCAAGTTAGAAGGGCAGTGTGAGCTAGAGTTTCATGTGACTATCTTCCTTAGTCAGGTGGCTAAAGTCAACTATAGTAAGAGAAACAGAAGCTAAAATGCAAAGAGTAACTTAGATGAGAAAGACAAAAAGAAAGAACCCATACTGTCATTTTAACTACTGGGTGTGGCCAGACCAAAGTTAAGGACACACTTGTCCTTCTTTGTTATGTAAGTCAACAAATTATTTTTCTTTGTGGGGGGGGGGGGTACAGTGCTTCAATAATGTGAACTGGATTTCTGTCACTTGCAACCAGAATATTGACTAATACAGCCTCGTACGCTAAGCATATATGGAGTTCTTAAATTCATACTCCTAGAAGCTGAACAGAGGCTTTAGAGAGCCAAGATGACAGGTGACTTGGATTCCTTTTAAAAAGATTTTTGTAATTTCAAATAAGAAAATATTTATAAAAGATATAAATAATATTTGTAAAAGGTGGAAAATACCAATATAAATTAATATGCATGTACTTACTACCCAATTTTAAAATATCTACCAGTGCCTTTGATGGCCCATAAGACCTTCCCCAGTTACTCCCCTGAACATTTTCATCCACCCACCTCAAAGGTAATCACTGTGAACTTTGCAAATAGCCTTCTCTTGCTTTTCCACATAATTTGGCTGTTGTTTTCAAGGGAAATGGAGAAGAGGAATTGCAGGAAGCTAGTCTGAAGGCTAGGAGACCAGGCAGGAGATAGCATAAGTCTGGGCTTACTTGATCACCATTTGTGAGTGCTTTGTGTAACCACCAGATCATGTTTCATCAAATAAAATTCAGGCAACAGATTAATTTATAAAATTATCTTTTTAAAAGGAGAAAAAGCATCTTGCCTTTTTTTTTTTTAAACCATGGGCAACTATTTAATCAGAGCAAGAGTAAACACCTTACTATACCATGACCCAGTTATTCAAGCACAGAAATGAGCTTTGGGTTTGGGGTGGGGTCACAGAGGGTAATGGATTTGCTACCTCCCTCACCAGTGATGCCAGAAAGGGAAGTAGAAAAGAAGAACAAGAGGAAGGAAGGAAAGGAAAGGACAAACAATTCTATGTTTCATGTTATGTTATCCTCTCCCAACACATAAAAAAGCTACCTGACACACATTACGGTATTTCTCATGACTTTATATAGGACTTTCTCCTTCTATCAAATTCATTTTAGTGAATCACAGGAATAAAAGAAGGAATAGTCAGCCCAAGGAAATAATCCCTAATTGTAAAACTTTGTGCAGTATAGTACTAAGTTAGAGGTCCATAGGAACTGAGCTTCCCAGTATAAGTGAAACCTTCATTTCATATCCTCACATTCTTGCTGGCTCACAAAATGAGAACTCCTGCTCCAGCTGTAAAAACCCTGTAGCTACCTGAATACTAGTGGGAGGAACATTTTTTTTTCTGTGTTTTGTGATGAGAACCTGATATCCATTAGTCCACTTTGCACTGTTGGGTGGATCAATGGATTCAAGGCTGCTCTACATGAGTGGCCTCTTACTCAGGTTCTCTGAGCCCAATGGGTATGAGTTAGTCCATAGTCCTTCAAGGAGATGGCAGAGGGACTATTACTCTGCAGACCCAACCCCTTTCCCCATGCATGTCCTAAACTCATTGGAGAGGGCGTAGGAAGCCCATTTGGCCCCACATCTAAGCCACATTCTCCAGTTTTATGCATAATAAAATTCCCATGTTTATTTCTCATTGTCCATTTCCTGTATCTATTTCTCAGTTGGTTTAGAAGTCAGAGGGGAGATGGAAGGGACTGATGGGCCCCTTGAAACCCCAACATACAACATCCCTTAAATTATATAATTTAGTTAACTATTTATGAATACAAATATAAGTACAAATTAATATATAACACAGTTCTGAGGAGGAAAAAAAAAAAAAAGACCCGTAGGGGCGCCTGGGTGGCACAGCGGTTAAGCGTCTGCCTTCGGCTCAGGGCGTGATCCCGGCGTTATGGGATCAAGCCCCACATCAGGCTCTTCTGCTATGAGCCTGCTTCTTCCTCTCCCACTCCCCCTGCTTGTGTTCCCTCTTTCGCTGGCTGTCTCTATCTCTGTCGAATAAATAAATAAAATAAATCTTTAAAAAAAAAAAAAAAAAAAAAAAAAAAAAGACCCGTAAATCCTAACTATGAAAATCAATCTTATCCCTAACTCATAAAGTCTTCAATAAAACAATGTGATTTTTTTACCCTCCTGTTTTTCTATAAGCCATAGCCTCCTCAAATACAGACTCAGGATTTGTAATGCTCTCCAGACTCCAGGCAACAATCTCCAAATACTTAAATCAGCAAAACAAATTTACCCATGAGCAACCCAGAAGCTGCCAGCATCAATTAAAAATAAGTGGTGTATAACAAATTGATGAAGGATAATTCTGATGCAACACCATTTCAGTTTATACAATGCCTTCCATTTCTAAAAATAAGCAGACCTGAATAACAAAAAAAAAAAAAAATTCCCTAAGAAACAAACAAACATTTGTTCCATTCAATAAGAACAAATTGCTTTTATGTTATCTGAAAAGGTTTAGTCAAACAGAAATATTGGCATTGAACCACAACGTTTGAATATTTTGGCAGAGGTGCTTTTAAACCGTTCCTTTACATAATTTAATAAAAATGGCAGTACCATTGGAAAATCATGGAACAGAACACTTTGCAACATACGATCAAGTTACCATAAAATGTGAACATTATAAAAGCAGTTAAGCTTTATTATGCTGTTAATGGCTTATATGGGACTTATTCTTTAATGCCCTTAAAACCATATTTTTTAAAAGATGAGTTTTAAAATGACATAAGATGACTTCAAATGCTACAAAGTACAATTTTCTATTTTAAAACTGTTGTCTCCAAATAAATAAGGAAAAGCTGTTTCTAACTAAGTCCAGGGGAGCCTGGGTGGCTCAGTCAGTAAAGTGGCTGCTTTTGACTCAGGTCATGATCTCAAGGGTCCTGGGATCAAGCCCCTCATTGTCATCATAGTTGTTGGGCTCCCTGCTCAGCGGGGAGTCTTCCCCTCTCCCTCTACCCCTCCCCCTGCCCCTGCTCTGTTTCTCTCTCTCAAATAAATAAATAAAAACTTTTTTAAAAATAAATAAATAAGTCCAGAAATCTTTATGTATTCAGTAGTTTTCAGGGCTAGTTTCCAACCTCCCACCCCAAGTTGAGGTGTCTTTTCATTAGTTCCTATTATGGTTGCTCCAAATCTTCTCCATATTGCCCAGACCCCGATGCTATGTCCTCCACCAAACTTGCAGTGATGAGCCTGTGACCCTGAGACTCACAAACAGGCTCTCATCTTCTCTCCTCTCTTCCCCCAAATCTCTATTGCCAACCATCCTTCTTTCCCTCCCTACTTTTGTGTTCTTCCTATTTCAGACTAACCTGGAGAACCGCTTCCTTTATTCCACTTGCCCTCTGCCTGTTCCAGTTCCCTGCCTCCCCACAGCAGCTTCAACACAGGCTTCTCCCTGCCCTCCTCCAATGGTGCACAGGGCTCTCTGACAAACCACCTGACAGATCTGGATCAAATCCAAATCCCAAACTCACTTGCCTACAGAGGCTAGAAAGGTCATACAAATGAGAGAAATAAGCAGGTAGAAAGGATAACCATCAGGACTAGGGACTGTGTGGTTAACCCAAAAAAGCATGTTATTTCTAAAGTGGATGACCAATTATCACCAAGAGGAAGCAAAGGCCATTGTTGTCAGATCTCCCAGTTTTTTCAAAAGAAATAAAAACTTACATTTTATATGAAACCCCGAATTTTTAAATGCTGGAAACTAATTTTTTTTGGTCTTTGAACACCATGGAGCACAACCATCAGTTAAAGCACATTGTGTAGGTCAGTTAAAGCACATTGTGAAGCTTGTGTGCTGCCGGTCTGTTACCTCTGTCTACACCTGCTACCTTCATGTCTCCGGTGTCCTATTCCTTACCTGTTTTGCAGTCTGGCTTCCAACCACATCACTATATTGAAACGCAGTGCAACACTCTCTGGCTTCTTCTCAGTTCTTTTCATCCCTAAATAGCCACAGCCTTTGACATCAGTCACTGATACTGATGACCAACTCACGCTCCTGGAAGTCCCCTCTCTTGGTGTCCGTGACATCATGTTTTCCTGGTTCTCTTCTTCCTTCTCTGACTTCTCCAGTCCCTCTTCCTCCTTTTCAACTCCCACATCCTTCTATACTACCTTGTAGTATAGGATGGGGATGTTCATATGGAGACAATGCCTATGCAACAAACTCCACACAGCAGATTTTGAGAGGACAATATCACAGGTTAAGCATCCATTGCTTCTCACACAAAGGGCATACTTGGCAGTGTACATTAAAATAACTGGAGTGGAGGGATTTAATTCATATGGGTTGTAGCCTGGCCTCAGGATTTTTTAAAAGCTCCCCAGGTGATTCTAAAGTGCAGCAAAGTAGTGCACCACTGGTATACTTGGTGACTAAGTAGGTGGATGACTATTCAAAATTGATGACTCTCACTTGTGCGAACTGCTGCTTTCAGGGTCTGGCAGACAGTGTGCCTTTATATAGTCATTCAACAAGGACTTCTGAGTGCCAAGCTGTGCCTGCAACATGGCCCTCAAGGAAAGCAATGGAACTGGCCGAGCCAGGACCGGGGGCTGACCATCCTCTCTCAAAGTAGATCCTGTATAATCAGAATAAACCCTTCTGTGAAAGCAAACTGTTTGTTTCACTGGAATATAATTTGTAGAACTTCTCTTACACCAAGCCTTTTCCCTTGGCTTATAAACGGAAACCTTCCAAATCTTTCTTCTCTCTCTCTCCAATTCTGAACACCCTTACCAACTTTACTTCTGCATTTCCAACTACTTGGTGGACATTACTACTTTTCTTCTCCCAAATCTTCTCCTCCTCCCAATTCTCCATTACAATGTTTCCATTCTCCAGCCCACTGGGGTGTGAAATCTTGACACAACCCTTGACTCCTCCTTCTAGCTTCTCCTTTACATCTAATATTGCTTCTTCTCTCACTGCCATCTGGCTGTGTCTCCCCATTCCCACTATACCTTCCAACTTAAGACACTGCTACTTCATGCTTGACGTATGGCAATGGTCCTTAGTACTCTCACTGCTCCCAGCCTGTTCCTCAACTGGCCCATTGTGCTTCACGATTATGTTTCCCCCTTCTTACAAATCTTTGTCGCACCCTGGAGGAACAGACTTAGGCCTACAGCCTGGGTCTGCTGAGCTATGTCACTCCACCCACTCCCTTGAGTAAAGACTCAGAGATGTGCTGTGCCTGTTTTGGAATAGTTTTTTGCACCTGGTGAACAGGCAAACCCAATCCAGAGTCTACTGCATAGTCAGCAGGTGGCTATAAAATCTCCCAAGAATGCAAAGGTGAGCCTCTGGCTCCTGGCCAAATCTTCACCCACAGAAATAGATTCAGCAGCAGCAGTGACCTCTTCGGAACTTTGGGAGACCCATGTCTCCACTTGAGAACATGCCAAACAGTCTCCTATTTTATGTAGTTAATTCCAAATGGGCATATTTCTGGATCCTTTTACACTGAAGAACTTTCATCCTCTTGTTCCATCTATTGGCATCTCTCTATATTCCACATCGTCCTCCCAAAAAGACACCTGCACAGATCTCCAATATTTAACAATTAAGATCCATTCTCCTCAGAGCTGGCATTCTAGATTCTTCCCAATCTGGCTTCACTAGTCCTTCTGGCCTTATCTTCCACACCTTCATTCCTACCCTCTGATCTGGTCCCAGTAGGCTGCTTGCCACATTCATTAAGGCCAATAAGAGTCTGAATCACTGAGATGCCCCATCCTAAAAAGGGTATGGCCTTTCATGCTTTCCATTTATTGAACTATAAAAACACACTTCTGAAGCTAAAACTCCAGCATAATGAGAAATGTTGGAGATTATCATGAAAATTATTCTTGTTGATTTTAATAAGTTCTGTCCATTTCTCATTTCAACGTTATGATTATAGTTTTATATAACCCTTGATAACACCTGACAAAGTACTTTGCATACATTATCTCTCTAATACACACAACAACCCTGTGAACACCTACAGATGAGAAAATGGACACAGAGAGATATTATTTTGATTTTCCCAAGGTCACACAATTTATAGGTGGCACAGATGGTTCCCAATCCCATTTTAAAATGCTATTAACATTCTACTACCCAGTCTTGCTTTATTTACTGATATAAGTCTCCACATTGCTCACCAAAACTTACAATGAAAATTAATAAAATAAACTACATATCTTTGAGAATTTCAATGCTTTCTTGATACTGTTCTCTTTTAGAGCCGTAATAAGGAGAATATGCCTCTCTGTAGATCTGCATCATTAGAAACCTCATATACTCAACCAACACTGTCCACAGATGGAGAAATGAAAGCTGGTAAAACGCACTGGAATTGAATAAAAAAGACAGTAATGAAAAGGTAAGAAGACAAACAGCATTTCAGTGATTACATTGTTCTGCACAAAAAGCTGTCCATCATCAAATATTGGCCTCTTTATGTTGTCATGCAAAAACCTAATTGCACCATTTACCTCCTATAGTGCTGTAGAGAGAACAAAAGAGCCAAGCATCATTTCTTTATTACTGTCATTTGCCATGGATTCCAATACTAGAAGGAAGAGTAGACATTATACAGAACTATAAGAATCTACTCTGTTTTAGTACTGGTGAAGATAAATGTGTGTCCCTTGAAAAACCCTTGGTATCTAGACGGGATGGAGGGCTGGGAACAGGTGAAGTGAGTGAAGGAGGCATTGGATGGACTCTCAAGGCCTGACTCATGGCACACTGCTCAAACAGCTCAATTTAAAAGTAGTCAAATATGAATATTTTTCACAGAAACAAATTTTATTCACTTGTAAAAATAAAAGGTTTCCAAATCTTTGACTTAGCTATCTCACTTCTAGGAATTTACCTAAGAAGAAGAAATACACAGATACACACACACACACACACACACAGTCACTCACACACATGTGATAATAGTAGTTGAGTATAAGGAGGGTAGCAGAGTAAAAAAAAGGAGAGGTGGAAAGATATTTAATTTTTACTGTGTCCTTTGGTGCCTTTGCACTTTTGTCAAGTGAATACGTATTACATATACATGAAATTAATTTAATAGGATTATTCTTTTTTTTTAAGATTTTATTTATTCATTTGACAGAGAGAGAGACAGCCAGCGAGAGAGGGAACACAAGCAGGGGGAGTGGGAGAGGAAGAAGCAGGCTCTCAGCGGAAGAGCCTGACATGGGGCTCAATCCCAGAACTCCAGGATCACGCCCCGAGCCGAAGGCAGACGCTTAACAACTGAGCCACCCAGGTGCCCCTAATAGAATTATTCTTAATTCATGCCTCAAATACACAGAGTCTGTAACCCAGAAATGTCTCTTTTAAAAATATTTATAAATAAGCACCAAGAAATCTGTACAAGGATGTTTGGTGCAGTAGTATTTATCATACAAAAGATCAGGTGGAATCTAACTTGTGTCAACAGGAGAATGGTTTGATAAATTCCAGCACATTCGTTCAGTGTACACTCTACAGCCATGAAGAAGAATAATATACCCACATGCAAAATCCTCTGCAAAACGAATTTTTTTAATCCAAAAAAGCACCAAAGTGAAGAATAACATGTATAGCTTATTACCATTTTTTGTAAAAAGTAGAAAATATAAAAACACAGACAGAGATATAGATATTCCTGTATATACTTAGAGATTTTCTAGAAGGAGACTAGGGAAACTACTAACAGTGGTTAACAATTGGGGGGTTTCTGAGAGATTGATGGTTTGGGGTATATATATTCCTTTTTGCCTTTAATTTTTAGTCTTGGTATACATTAATTTTTCAATTAAAAAAGGGTTTTTAAAAAATCACTGCCTCAACAAAATGACACAAAGAAAACCTACCTCAGCTTCATATATTAATCAGCCTTGTTCCTTATTCATAAATCTGAGCAGACAATTCAGCATTAATGGTATCTAAGGAACAGCAACAATCCAGGAGAGAAGGACCAACATGAGCAAAGAAAACAACTGACCTGATCTGGAAGAGAATCAATTAATATTCCCCAAGATATTTGGGACACCTGGGTGGCTCAGTTGGTTAAGCATCTGCCTTCAGCTCAGGTCCTGATTCCAGGGTCCTCGGATCGAGTCCCACATCGGGGCTCTGTGCTCAGTGGGGAGTCTGCTTCTCCCTCTCCCACTCCCCCTGCTTGTGTTCTCTCTCTCCCTGTCAAATGAATAAAATCTTATTTAAAAAATCAATTGCATTTTTTGTCTTCAATATACTTTAAGTTATGAATTGTATTTTTACATTTCAAAAGTACTTAAAATCTTCACATTTCTCATATAGGTATATATATTAAACTCTCTTTAGGAAGTACATGTTTCTATTTACCAACTTCTAACAAGCCTAGGGATAATATATATCATTAAGATAACATGAAATGCATTCTTTTTTTTTTTCTGAATCTTTTTCATAAACTCCATGGCCAGATATTTTTCAGAAGGCTCTTCAGCTTAAAGTAGAAATTCTCTTCTAGAAATAGCTAAAGAAAATCTGAGATGAAGATATTTAACTGCTCTCTTATGGGTCACAGCACTGATGTGCTTCAACCCTCAGAGCACGGCTGAACTTTTAGTCATTGACAATGTTAGCTCCCATTTCCTTCTCTCCCTCAGTGTCTTTAAGCTGAGTTCATTTAACATACTGTTTTACAGTAAATTCAGCTGATAGTTCTTCCCAATCACTTCATACGACGTAGTGAAGTTTGATTAGAGATGGGGGAAATGATGCTACCCATAGGAGAGACCAAAATCCAGCCCTCCCTTCCCCCTTGCTAAAAGGATGCCTGTGTTGTTTGGGTGTCCCCTCACCTCTGTATACGCTACTCCTCAGGAGAGGAAAGGAGACCCACTCCACATCCCCTGATTTCCTGTTCTCATTGCCAAGTATTAGTTTGAACAAAGGCATGTAGTATAATTCTGAATACTGTGGTGTGTAGGAAATCTGGGGAAGGCTCTCCTATTCACAATTTTAAAAGTTTGGGGATAAACATCCCCTGCTGCTGGAGGTCACTGTGTCTATGAGGGTTCTCAGAGCTACGGCAGTCATCTAACAACCACGTGGGGTTCTAAGTCAACAGGTGCAGGAGGGCAGAATAGAAAGATGCGAAGAACTTAAGTTCTTGTTCTTGTTGAGTGACTGAATCAATAAATCTGGAGCTGTTCCATATTCACACTTCTGTTATGTGAGATAATAAACGTTTCTCATGTTCAAGCCATTTTTAGTCAGTTTTCTGTTACTTAGCAGATAAATCCATCCAGATTGGTGCATATGAATTAGTTCTCTCTGTTATCCCTCTCTTTTTCCATTGAGCCAACATTTTAAACATTCTTAACAAAATTTAATTGGTATTAACATTTTTATGTAGGTAGATTTTGGCCTTCTTTAGCAACAAATTAAAATTTATCCTCATGTTTTATACTTTACCTTGGCAATCTACTTTAAGAAACTGAATCTTAGGGGCACCTGGGTGGCACAGCAGTTGGGCGTCTGCCTTTGGCTCAGGGCATGATCCCGGCGTTATGGGATCGAGCCCCACATCAGGCTCCTCCACTATGAGCCTGCTTCTTCCTCTCCCACTCCCCCTGCCTGCGTTCCCTCTCTCACTGGCTGTCTCTATCTCTGTCAAATAAATAAATAAAATCTTTAAAAAAAAAAAAAAAAGAAACTGAATCTTATCAAAGATATCTGGTTACCATACTCATGGAGTACTAATTATATTATTAAGGTCATGCAAATAGCAATATGAGACTACAGTGCTTTTTGATAGCTGAGCATATCCATCTTGACCAAAGACACTTTCCCCTATTAAGATAAATAAATAAATAAATAAATAAATAAATAAATAAATAAATAAATGGAAAGAAAAAACTTTGTTATACGTGCAAGCTAATTCTTATCCCAAACTCTTTTTGGATAGACTTTCATTACAGCAACTCCTTGAAGCCTGACTAATTGGCTTTCACAGTTTAATTTCTTAGCTTTGAGTTAATACTATTCCCTTAATCTCACTAATCCCCTGAGGAAGATGAACATAATGGCGACTTCCTATAAGAAATATTCTATTAAATTTTGAAATGATTAAATTGTATACATAAAAATAAAATATGAATCCACATTGAATTTATACTTCCTGCCCAAATTTCTGGATTTAAGCCATCTTTTCACCAATACTATTTCCAAACATCCCTCTGTGTGAGCTTTATCAAGACAAGTGTCAGAATTCATAAAATCAACCAGAGCAATTGAAAGGCCTATGTTAATTACAAATCATAACACAAGTCAAGGTTAATTACACTTAGATTTTAAATGTTTTGCTTGAGGATGCTAAGCTTATTTAGTCTAGAACATACTTTTAAAATAAAATGCTTATGTATGAAAGATATAACAGTTTACTACAGCTGTGGGATGGGGGAGGAAGCACTACCCAGCACTATTTAAACATTACATATTCATCTCAAAAGTAACAAAAATAAGCAGTGTGAATGTAAATTATTCTCAGGGTTTTTTAGCTTTTAAAAGGAAATGTAAAGGCCATAATCTCTTAAGCACTTCTGAGCAATAAGTTTTTAAAAATTCTAACCTGGATGAAGCTAAGATGCCAACATTCATTTCTGGAGTTTGCAGCCAATTCTGTCATGCAAGTGCTTAACTAATATTTTTTCACTCCTGCGTTTTGTTCTAAGAAGAGTTTTCCAAAACAAAGTCTTAAGTTAAAATCACAGTCAAATTACTCAGAATCAACCTTACTGTATTTTTAGCGGCTCTCTAGCTCCATATAAGGAAAAATATTGGAGATGAAATTAGAACTTTCAGGTAACTATAAGAATGTGAGAGAGAACAATCTCAGAGCTCAAAATGATATTATAGACTATCTTAAATGGCCCACAGATGTGAAGGGACTTACCTGAGGCCACATACTACAACTTAATACATCACATCACACAACATAACACACCAGTTAACTTCAATGTGGGAACATAGATTGGTTCATATAAAAGACATTCTTGTAACAATTGGGGAAATTTAAATATGGAATGGCTACTAAATAGTGTTATACAATTATTGTTAATTTCCTTAAGTATAATAACTTCTAATAATTAGTTATACAATATAATAATACATAATAATTATTTAAGTCATATAAATAAGTACTTATTATATACTATACTTATATTTAATATATACTTATAAAATAGATATAATAATATATATAATTATCAGTTATAAAAAATAAGTATATTTCCATTATCCTTATTCTTAGATGATGCCTGATGTATTTATGGCCTTGGAACTCATTATTAATTTTCAAATGGTACGACATATGCATCTGTGTGTGTTAATATGTGTGTGCATGTGTTACCATATTGAGAACAAGATAAAGAAATTATGAAAAAATGTTAAGAATTATTTTATTTACATGGAGAGCACATGGACATTCAAATTTCTGTATGTTTGAAAATACAGAATATCACTATACTTCACCAAAAACCACAATAGCTCTCACAAAGAGTGTACTAAAAACTTTGTTTAGAGCATCACTGATTCTCTTTAAGTGTCTTTTCTGTTTTTGAGTATAACAGTTTAGAAGCCAAAAATTAAAAGAGAGAGAAATGGATGTTAGAAGCAGTCATGATCCGTTTGACAAACATTTATAAAATATCTACAGACTTAAACAGCAATGACCAAGGTATGATCCTGGTCCTGAAGAAGCCCATGATCCAGCTGGCAACAGAGACATGCAAACAAAGAACCACAACAATAACTAGGATATCTAATACAGAGAAAGAATATTAAATAGTAGATATAACTATATTGATAACTAGTGAGAAATGAAACTCACAATAATGACCCTGAGTCAGAAGCAAAAGTTCAAATTTCATTTTATATACATTTAGAAAGTTAGAGTAATTAACATTATATTTTATAAATATTACTGTAAAAAATATTTTAATAAACTAAAGATTTAAAGTTTACAGAGAAATGTTTTTACTTACTAAAAATTTTATTTCCCTGGATAGTGTTGGGGAGGAAAAAAATTTCTTTCTACTATTCTAGATTCTTTGGCTGGTCTAATAATCAAATTAACCTAAAACAGATTAAGAGGAGAAAAACAAATTTAAGTACATTACCAGGGCCCCATAAGAATATAAGACCCACAGGTAGTCAGGCAAATGAGGCTTATATGTTACCCTAAGCTAAGAAGAAGGGGACAGAGGTTTGGGACTTCACAGGGGAGGAAGATGATTCACAAGGAGAAGGAAAGAACAAATGTTTGGTAACCAAATATTTGTCATGCTATGTGGAGAAGTCTTTCTTATGTAAAACAAAGTTATCTTTGGTGATAGCTCTCTTCTTGGTGCACACTCCTTATCTACCTAAATTATTTTGAGCAATTAAGGGAGAGGTAAAAAGAATAATTTCTTAAGTCTTCTGTGTCTTAAAAATAATCGGCCTAAAATAATCCTAATGCCAAAGAGACACATTTTGGAGTGGCAAATGTTGGAGTGGCTTCCTACATTAGGAAGCCTCAATATTCTTAAGACGTCAATTTTCCCTAACTTGATCTATTGATTCAGTGCAATCCCATTCAAAATTCTCAGAAGTTACTTTGTGTATCAACAAATATGCAAACTAAACTTTCTATGAAAAGACAAAAGACTTAGAAAAACCAACACAATATTAAAAAAGAACAAAGTCTCAGGACTAATACTACCTAACTTGAATATATACTATAAAGCTAAAATAATCATCAAGACAGTGTGGTATTGATGAAAGAATAGACAAATAGATCAGGGGACAGAATTGAGAGCCCAAAAATAGACCCACATAAATATAGTCAACTAATCTTTGACAAAGGAACAAAGTCAATTCAATGGAGAAAGTGTAGTGTTTTTAACAAATGGTGTTGTAGCAACTGCACATCAACCTACAAAAGAAAGAAGAGAAGAGAAGAGAAGAGAAGAGAAGAGAAGAGAAGAGAAGAGAAGAGAGAAGGAAGGAAGGAAGGAAGGAAGGAAGGAAGGAAGGAAGGAAGGAAGGAAGGAAGGAAAGGTGGGTGGGAGGAAAGGAGAGAAAAAAGGAAGGAAGGAAGGGAAGGAGGGCAGAAGGAAAAAAAAATCTAGACGCTGGCCTTACACCTTTTGCAAAAATTAACTAAAAATTAAAATAGATCATAGACCTAAATGTAAAAAGCAAAATAAGACTTCTAGAACAAAGAAGAAAATCCAGGTGACCTTGAGTTTGGAGATGAGTTTTTAAATAGAACACCTAAAGCACAACTCATGAAGGAAAAATTAATAAGTTGGACTTCATGAAACTGGAAAATTTCAGCTCTGCAAGAGAATGTTCAAAGAATGAGAAAACAGGGCACAGACTGGGAGAAAATATTTGCAAAACATCTAATGAAAGACTTGTATCCAAAATATATAAAGAACACTTAAAACTCAACAATAAGAAAACAAGCAACCCACTTACAAAATGGGTGAAAGATTCAATCAGATACCTCACTAAAGAAGATATACAGGTGGCAAATAAACACATAAAAAGATGTTCAACATCACATTTCAGAGAATTGCAAATTAAAACATTAATAAGATACCACTGTATGCCTATTGGAATGGCAAAATTCAAAAAAATCATCAATATCAAATGGTGGCACGGATGTGGAATGACAAGAACTTTCATTCAGTGCTGGTGGGAACTCAAAATGATTTAGCCACTTTGGGAGACAGCTTAGCAGTTCCTGACAAAACTAAACAGTTTTACCATATAAGCCAGTAATCACGCTCCTAGGTATTTACCTAAATGAGTTGAAAACTTACACCTACACAAAAACCTGCACACAAATGTTATGGCAGCTTTATTTATAATTGTCCCAAACCAGAAGCAACCATGATGTCCTTCAAAAAGTGAATGGATAAACAAACTGTGGGACATCCACACAATGCAATATTATTCAGCAATAAAAAGAAATGAGCTATCAAGCCACTAAAAGACATAAAGAAATCTTAAATGCATATTTCTTAGTGAAAGGAACCAATCTGAAAAGGCTACATACTATATGATTACTACTATATGACACTCTGGAAAAGCCAAAACTATACTACCAATAAAAAACATCAGTGGCTGCCAAGAGTTCAGGGAGGGGAGTAGAAGAGGGATGAATAAGCAGAGCACAGGGGATCTCTTAGACCAGTAAAACTATTCTGTAGGAAACTATAATGATGGATACAGAACGTTATGCATTTGTCATAACCCATAGAACTGTACAACACGAAGAGTGACCCCTAATATAAACTATGGATTTTAGTTAATAATAATGTGTCAACTACAGATTTTAGCTAATGATACTGTATCAATATTGGTTCAATTATAACAAATGTACCACACTAATGCAAGATGTTAATAAGAGGGGAAACTGATTAGGGGAGAGAGGGAGTATATGGGATACGCTGCTCGATTTTCTGTAAACCTAAATTGCTTTAAAAAATAAAAGTTTATTATTTTTTATTTTTTATGTAATACGCATTTTCCCCAAACGCCAAATAACAAAGCTCTGTTGGAATAAGCATGTGCTGCTCATAGGTAAGTCTTTATCTACACTAAACTGGCTTTTTATGAATTGTCAATCACTTTTAGATATGCTAAAATAATGAGCACATAAATTATGGGTAGGCCCTGGGCAGAGTTTGGAAAAGTGTGGTCTTCAAAACACCTGCACCAAAATCATTTGGATGCTTGTTAAAAATCATATCCCTACTAAATCAGAGCCTCAAGGGGTAGGCAATCTGCATTTTTAACAAGTTCCCTGGGGATTGTGATGCACGGTAAGTGTGGGAAGCACTGCATTAATAGTGTATAAGGATACTTAAGGAATACTCCCTTTATTTTATTGCTTATAAAAAGCAAACAATTAAAACATACCAGCTGCCCAGTAATTGAGAACAGGTTTCCCTTCATCTCTCTGGCACAAGACGACAATCAGTGACTTATTTTGCAATTTCAGGAATTCTAGCCATAAGGACTAAATTCTCCAGAAGCACTTTGTCATATAGCACCCTGTTTTTTAAAATGCTGGTTTTTCAAGAAAGAAATAACTAGATGGTGAAGACTAGACTGATGCTTATGGTTCTTTTGTATGTTTTTAATTGAAGCCTTATGAATCATAGTTTTAATAAAGGATTAAAGAAAAAGCTGGTGCTTTATCATTTATTATTCCCCAAATTGAATAAATATTTTTAACAATATTTTCAGATAGCATTGCCAATTCCTTTTTTCCTCAAGAAAATTAATTTCTATGAAATAATTCTGGTCTTGCCCTTTTCAGGAAGATATAATTTTACTGTGTCTATATCAAAGAAGGTCACAGAGTCAGAACACAGGGCAATGCTTCACAGCAAAGCCCTAGAACAATGATAGAGTGAGCCTGATCAATCCTAGCTGTCATCATTTCTTTCAGACTCTCCACCTTGCCCTTTTGTGATTTTAGCAATCCACCTTTAAGCTGTATTGTATTGTTATTACCCAGATTGATCTAGTGGTCAAACTTCAAGCAATCTTAGCCATTCATAACACAGCAGAAACATAGGTCTTTCAAATCTTTGCCTTACCTTTCTGCATCCTTTCCTGCTGCTCTAACATATCATTTACAATCCTTCCTCAGTAGAAATGATCTGATGGTAGTCATTTACACTTATCATCTAAGGCAGTGCTGCTCAAATTGGAGTACGTGAAAAAGTCATCTGGAAGGCTTGTTAAAATGCAGATTGCTGGGCCCCACCCCCACAGTTTCTGATTCAGTGGGTTTAGGATGGGGTTTGAGAATTTACATTTCTAATGAGTAATGCTGATGCTGCTAGTCTAGGGGCCACATTTTGAGAACCACTACTAATAAGGTAATTTGCCACTTTTCTTCTGGTATTTGTTCCAGATAAAGTGGCCGGTGTTGTAATTTATGTAAATTGTTCCAAGACTCATCAGAGTGATCATCCTAATTAACAACCCCTAGATGGTATATTAGAAATGATGCAAATTAGGGGTGCCTGGCTGACTCAGTTGGTGACTCTTGATCTCAGGGTTGTAAGTATGAGCCTCATGTTGGGTGTAGAGATTACTTAAAAATAAAATTTTTTTAAAGAAGAAAGAAGTGATGCAAACTGACAACTCCTTTTTGACAGTACAGCGGTCAGAGCACCCTATATAATTTTTTTTTTCCAACAAAAATCTCAAGTTAGCACATGAGAACTCTGGTCTTTTACTTGTTAACCAAATCTTAACTAGCCAAATCTTTCAGCTGTCCCCCCACCTTGGAAGCACTTTCACTTGATTTCCACTTGCCTGCCTATAGTCTTCGTGAATCTGTTGGACATGGGCCCACTACATGAAGACTTGCCTCTTCCCACCATGAATCCACACACCTCCGCCACTGCTACCCTGCAGAACCCAACCTACCTTTCTGATCTCATCAGGGATCCCCTCCATCTTGGCTCCCTAGAGGACCTGAGGAGTTCTGACCCAACTCCTTCCAGGGTTCAGGGCTCGTAGGTATGTGATAAATCTCTGGCATCAGTCCTCTTGGCTGCCTCCCACTGACACGATTTGGAGGAGGATGTTCACTCTCTTTTAAAGGGAATTAGAAGCATGACAAAGCTGAGGTGAGGCAAGAGCCATACTTGGTAACTCAGTAGATGGCAGGAGAAAAGGGAGCTTTCACACATACAAGTGTATTGTTGAAGAAACATCAAGTCCTGCTTTCTTTGACATTCTCTGATGTTTTCCTTAAGTGAAGTGCCAACCAGAACGCTTTCTCGCCTCCAAACGAGAGTGGCATACACTGAGAAAAGAGGTTGCACTTGGAAGATCAAGATTAAGGCCAGAGGAAACCAAGCAACAAGACAAGTGAGCCATTTTGCCAGCAGAGGGCGGCAGACCACATTACAAGCAGGACCCCAACCACAGGTAGTAATTGACAGGAAGTCCAGGTCTGCAACTGCCGGCAATTATGGGGATGCTGGAGTACACCGGACTATTATTGTTGCTTCCGTGTTGTTATTTCTCATGGCTAGAATACTAACAGGGAAATGTCAGCATTGTATAGATAAAGTGCACAGGACTTGGAGTCTGAAAAGCCAGACTCCAGCATTCTCTAGCTATTTGATTTGGTCAAGAACTCAGAGCCTCCATTTTCTTTTCAGTGAAATGGAGGGAAAAAATAATAAAACCAAATAGCAATCTCATGTGGCTCATCAACATCACAGGTCTGCTCTCAAGGCCGACGAGTAAAAGGAAAGAAAATCTATATGCACAAACATTAGTTATCTTTCAGAAAATATCTAGGCTATGAACTCAAGACAAAAGAAGTGTGTTAACCCCAAAAGGCCACCTCAGTTCTTCATAAGTTCTGATGTTCAAGAATTCTTTAACCTTATCACTATTGTGCACAACTATTTTGGGCACTGGCCTGCAGAGATAGAGGGGATTTCTGGAGTAGAATTTCACTCAGGGAGGCACCAAATCCCACTCAGTAATTAATGGCACAGACCAATCACAGGTACTTTAGTGACACTGGCAAAAGAGAAGCCAGGAGACACAGCGCAGAGAATTGAGGTGGGGGAGATTAAGAGAAAGACCAAATCTAGGGCTGTCTCTTCCAAACAATTACTGGAAAATTGTGGAACCAGTCCGCCCCAGGACACCTCAGGGAAAATATGACTTTGATTGTATGATTGCATCTTTCACAGAGCACACGAGAGCACTGCCGGGCATTGCAAGGCAGAAGCTAAGAGCTCCAGTAGTTATATTATGCCTTTGTGGGGTTGCTATGCTTAGTTAATGTCGAAAGCAGCACAAAATTCAAATGCCAAAGTTAAACACACAAATTCTGGACTAAACTACAAGACAGAGTTCCAGATGATTTCATTCTATTTTTATGTGACAGGCTATTAATTGCAATCACTGCACAGAATTTTTATTTTAGGACAGCTAAGGTTTCTCTTGCCTTCAAGTCCCAACCAACATAGTCCCCTCTGCTGGAGAAATTTCTCTAACCAATGTTCCTGTCATCTGCCTCACAGGTTTGTTCAAATTGACACTTGAGAGTTATTTTACACCTTCCTATTTTACAAAAACAATCCCAGAAGAAGGTACCAAATGATCTCTCCCATTTGAATTAGAAGTCTAAATTCTGATTTTCGGTTTCTTCTACATATTATATAAATGGGAACCCTTGAGGAGGACACTCAGATGAATTAGGAAAATTTTTCTATCCTTTCAATTATTTTCTCAACATATCCAAGCTGGTTACTTTTCTTAAAAAAAAATTATTTGAGAGAGAGAGCATGAGCAGGAGGGAGAGGCAGACGGAGAGCAAGTGAGATCACAGAGGAAGAGGGAGAAGCAGACTCCCCTCTGAGCAGGGAGCCTGTGGGGGGGGCTAGATCCCAGGACCCTGAGATCATGACCTGAGCGGAATGCAGCTTAACCAACCCAGGTGCCCCCAAGCTGGATACTTTTAAATCTACCTCCACCTCTTTTTTAAAATCCAGCTAACAAACAAATCATTATAAATAGTGCCTTTTTAGGGAAATGAAAGATACTACCATTGAATTCTTCTACAAGGAAGTATTAACAGTAACTAAAACTTAGAACAATCTCTGAATAATCATGTCTTTTCTGAATCTTAGAACAGACGTAGGGACCTTTTAAAATTGAAGCTAATATGTATTAGAATTTTTTAAACTAAAATATATTTAAGACCAGAAGAGGTTTCTCTTGAAAACACGTGGTATTTATCTTATTCACTGACACTGCCTGTTGCCTGCCTACCCAGCAGGTGGTAGTATTAACGCTTCCCCGCCCTTGCGAAATTAGGCGGGGCCAAATGAATTGTTTCAGCCAATGAAATGAATGCACACATCTCTTCCAGCATAGTGAACACTGTAAGAGCCAATGCCTGATTGGCCTATTCCCCTTACACGGCCGCAGCGTCCAGCTATGTAGTGTGAGCTGAGCGAAAAAATCATGAATCACAGGCTTCTCAAAGACAAAACAGAAATGTGGTATCCACGACTGATGGGCAATAAATATTTGCTGTTTTAAGCCACTGAGACTTGGGGGTTCTTTTTTGACCACAGCATATTCCAGCATATCCTGACTGATGCCCCATCAGAAAAGCATACCTTAATAATGCACCAGGACCCAGGCTTTGTAACAAGCAGAGGTCAGGGAAGATACCACTGGGCAAGGCGACAGAGGGATTTAGTTCTCAAAAAGTGGTAGGGACCTATAGAAAGAACTAGGCTTTCAAAACTGAGACAGGCCAGGTTCAAATTTTGACTCTGATATCTACCTACCCTCATTACACAGCCAAGTTCTTTCATATCTCTGAGCCTCAGTTCCTTCCACCACAAAAATGGGGATAATAATACCTTTCCTAAATAAGAACCTATGTGTAAAATACCCTTCACACCGTAAAATTTCAATATAGCTTAAGAATAGCTGCTATTATTGTCACTTGTTCTTATAGAAGAGTATCTGAAAATGGACAGTGCAAGAGCAGAATAAACATTTCCACTTGTTCATCCTTAAAAAATGTTATGTTAAGCACTGACACATTTTCTAGTTAAACAAGCCCTGTCCAGGAAATACAAATTTTATTAATAGCAGTACTGGCATCTTATGAATATAGAAAATAATGAATATATAGATGTTAAGTACACAGCAAGTCAATGATGGAGAGGGATTTTATTTATTTACTCAATTTATGAATTTGTGACCTTGAAACTCTTATGCAAAAAAGCCATTAATCCCAATTTGTAAAGTACATGAAACTAGCAATACGAGTGGTAATATAGATAAAGGACAACACAAGAAGAATTAGGATGGCTTTTAAAGCAACATTTGTCTGTTCCTTTCTCATTAAGCCTGTTTTAAAAGGTGAGGTATATTCCTGACCCTAAAAATTAAAATCCCTCACCCCAATCAATCTGGTTTTGTACATTGAGATATACTGCCTTCCTCCACAAGCTCTAAAAGATTTCATAAACCCTGGGGTAACCAGAGATGAATTTCTTAATAAAAATTCAATTTGCAGGGTTTAGATATTATTTACTTCTTGATTGGAGAGCAATTTGTGAACCTTACCCAACATGGCTACATAACTTCTTCCTTTGGCAACAGGAGTAAAATTTATTGGATCTTTTCATAAAATAACACAGGGGTTGATCCAAATTTTTCTCTCTCACATCTCACATATGGCCTTGCTATTTACTTTCTGTCAAAATAATCCTAGCATGCCAGCCACCAGGCAAAACATAGATTTTTATCTAAGAATTTTCATATTTGTTTAGTAAATGATTCTGTCTGCAACAGATTCCTTCTGCTCACCAAATCCGGATTGGGGGGGGTGGAGGATAACTAGGGCTCGTCCATTTGTCTTACCTTCATCAAAAATTTGCTGACACTAGTTCTTGCTTTCTCACTTGGATGAAGGATTCGTTTCCTTATTCTGCTCTTCCGGAGCTATTAGTTCTCTCAATAATCACTCAGGACTTAATTATACCTTCAAAGCCAGGAAAGACACATCTCCTAGCCACAACCACATGCCCTCCTGTCAGTTACACAGGCCCATTGAAGGCCCTGGCTCTATGGACTCAGCCATGTTTCATGAAGCACTGGCAGAACAAGATGGTCCATATGGGCCCAGCAATACAGGACTTTCAGAGCATCAAGGAAAATACAATCTATTACGTTCTCCGAATATCAGTTTGGGTCACAAATACTTGCAAAGAGCCCCTCTTTCCCATGAGGGAGTCTTTGCTGGGAATGGGAAGCACACAAGTGGCTCTGCAATGACATTCCCAGTAAGCTGTGCCCCCTGAATGACCTCACTGCCCAACGGCTGATCATTCAGCTAAACTTAAATTCACGGAAAAGTTACAATACTAAAACTAAAATTCTCATCTATCCTAGCACATGGCAGGATAATTTCATGTGGCATCCACAAGCCCAATAACATGGAGGGGGTATTTCAAAGTTGAAAACTGCCTTTGATTCTCCCAGGGGCTAGGACAGAGGACGCAGTGAAGGAGACATCTAATTGAAACTGCTTAGAAGCCTCCAAGTGCTTCAGGCTGAAAGTTACCAAGCACGATGTGAAAATTGGCTGGGTAGTCTGCATTTCCTTTGTGCTACATCCTGGGGATCTGGTTATAATCATGGTTATTAGTGATCAGAACCGGACTTTGGTTGATGGTGTATGAAGTGGTATAAGGATGTGTGCTCTTATGTGCAAATGTACACAGCTCATTGGCTTTACTCTGCAACTCCTACACCGTGCTCATCAAAACAGTAGAGAAGCTACCCCAGAGAGGAATATCCATCCAAACCCGTCAGTTTAAAGATAGGCCAAGGACAGTGCAGCCAGAGAAAGGAATTCCAATATGACAGATGTTTGACTGCTCTAAGTTCAAAAAAGCAAAGAAAATGAGAAACAGAAGCATGAAGCTGAGGTTAGAAAGGCTTCTCTCTTGAAGGCCTTGCCCAACAGCAGCTGCTCAATGAGTAGAGACTGCCATTAAGGCACCTCTAAGAAGACAATCAACAAGAAGGCTTTACCCAAAATGCTGAAGATCAGAAATCTGCAGACATCTTGCTTCCTGCCTAGAACATTACAGGTCAGAAAGAGCTGGCTTAGAAGTCCCTGGTAAGAAATAATAATAGTTTATTTTGATAAAGTGCAATCCAAATAAAGTTGTGCTTCTCCTGCTCTAGGACAAGCCTCACTACAAAGATATATTTAAAAACAGAAAATAAAATCCTAACTCTGGATCACAACTAAAGATTTTCATTAAGGAGAGCTGATTGGGAAGCAAAAGAGGTATAAATTACAATACACAATACTTTCTAAAAATCCTCCTTCCTCTGCTCCTGAAAGTCCTACTTCTTGGCACAGTTGCCCCTGTTCTCATTCTCCATTTCTTAAAATGTTCCAGAATCAGTAGGCTCTACTTCTCACTAGCCTGTCAGCACCCTTCCTTTATTCCTCAGATAGTTTCGGGCTCTTTATTATGTTCAGTCATCAACGCTCTGCAGTGTCTTCCGTTTTTATCTCTGACCATTTCCCCACCTAGATCCAGTAGCTTTGCAAGCAAGAATCCCAACTCCCAACAAGACAGAAGAAGAAAAAGGATTGTATAAATTGATCTTTGAATATTCATTTTTCATTGCACACCCACACATAAGCACACACAGACATTCACATAGCACAGTGATAGGCTATATGGAGAAGCTAAAGTCATTCAAATATTCACTAATGAACTGACTCTGTTTACCCCACGCTCTTCACAACAACATCTATCGTCTCCTGTG
The DNA here is from genome assembly GCF_024610735.1 of Ursus americanus. NCBI lineage: Eukaryota > Metazoa > Chordata > Mammalia > Carnivora > Ursidae > Ursus > Ursus americanus. The sequence continues at coordinate 22,455,170 of NC_142137.1, forward strand.
CTCTCTGAGGTCAGCATTTTGGTTAGCATCTGGCTACATCAGTTTCATATCATTACAAACTAAGTGACTTAAAACAACACAAATTTACCGTTCTATAGTTCTGGAAGTGAGAACTCTGAAATGAGTCCTGAGGGATTCATACCAAGGAGTTGGCAGGGTTGCTCCACCTGGAAGTTCCAAGGCAGAATCTGTTCCTTGCCTCTTCTAACTTCTAGAGGCTTTCATCGGCTGGTGGCTGCATCATTACAATCTCTTGTTTCCAGCCTCGATCCACTCCTCACTCTGATCTCCTGCCTTCCTCTAAGAACGATCTTTGTGATTACATCAGGCCCACCTGAATCATCCAGGATAAGATCCTTATGATCTTAAGAGCCTTAACCTAATTATATCCACAAAGTCCCTTTCATATAAGGTAACATGCATAAAGTAAACAGATGAGATGTAGACATGATTGGGGAGGCCATCATTCAGCCTACCACACTATCAGATGTCACAAACCTTATTTTAAAAAACCAGTACAAATTGCATGCAAGACAATCACAAAGAGAAATTGCGAGACTTGCAAAAGATGAATGAAATCATAGTCAACAAAAGTTACGGTTGAGAACTGCTGGGATTATGAGCAAAGCCACTGACAAACGATGATTCAGCAAAGATAGAACCTTTTACAATTGAAAAACATAGAAAATCAGCAGGAAGAATAACAGCTGGGTACAACAAAGAAAAAATTATGTAAATACCACCTGATTAAGAGAGAATCTTAGAAAACTGATGAAGCCCTCAAATTTTTTCTTATGATGCAAAATGTGAAATGATATCATATATAATCATACAATTGTCTCAGAAATTTTTTACCAAAAGCAAATCAACCTTGATTAATTCCCTATTGACTCTAAGTTTGTAACCATAATTATTATTACTTTTTTTCCAATAGGAAACTTAGTTTCATAAGTTTTAGTTTTCAAGGCAAGAAACCAATTTAGATCTTTCTCATTTTTACTACAGAGTTTTGGTCCCTATTCTAAGTGGACTCATTTTAAATAGCTATTTTCTAGTAAAAATGAGTCTTAGAAGAAAAGAAGTAATTGGGGGAACCCACCAATGAAAACAAAAATGTACCCTAAAGTGGCAGGGAAGAGGCCCAAAGCCATAGAGCAGCTGAAGAGAGAAATCTGTGGAGACCAAGGCTATATACTACCTTAAAAAGAGCTCGTTTCCCTTCCTGGGCCAAAGATTTTCCCCTTATTACAGCCTGAAACTTCAGGTGTGGGGGGGAAAATCACCAGTCTGATAAATTTCACACTGCAAAGTGATCACAAAATCACAATGTCACATGGGAAAGTATTTCACATTTCTACAGGGGGGAAATAGCTACCATTTATTGAATACCTCCAAAATCCAAATAAGGTAGGGTACATTATCACTAATCCTCTACAAATTAAGTACCATCCACTATTTATTGAAGAAGCAGCTGAGTTTCTACAAAAGTTGAATAATTTTCCCAGGATCTCACAGATAGGAAATGGCAAAGTCAGGGAGGAACTGGAATCTTCCCCACTCTAAAGCTACTTTCACTACCTCATGTTTCTTAGCATCGTTGTGTGTCATGACAGGTGCACCCCTGGTCTCAAGCACCTGTCTTTCCCTGTCATAAAGGGATAGATGAGGCTGACTGGATGCGTAGACCATTTAACAATAGAAAGATCAAGAGTATAAACGAAAAACATCCGGTCTTAGGCCTTTTTCAAGATTTGTCATTTTTGTGACTTTGAGCAATAAGGATGTTTGGAACCTCTAAAAAGATCTCTGCTTCCTCTATAAAATGAGTTATTAACACTTGTCCTCATACATTTTTTGGCTCCAAGGAAACACACATTAAAATTCAGACGAGTAGCTAGAAAACTCAGTATTAAAATAAAGATGCCATTTAATGCTACCCCAATAAAGATACCACCAGCAACATTTGGAATGAAACAAGCTAATTTTAAAGTTAAATATGGAAAAGTAATCTTGCAAAGTAATCTTTTTCTGAGAAAGGAAGTAATTAGAAGGTAAGCCCAACCAGAGAAGATATTATAAAGCTACACTAATTAAAGCAGTATGGTATTATGCCTGAAAAGGACAGAACAACAGAACAGAACAGAGTCCTGAAATGGACTCAATTACATTCAGGAATTTAAGATATGATAAAAGTATCCTTACAGGGGCGCCTGGGTGGAGCAGTCGTTAAGCGTCTGCCTTTGGCTCAGGGCGTGATCCCAGCGTTATGGGATCGAGCCCCACATCAGGCTACTCCACTATGAGCCTGCTTCTTCCTCTCCCACTCCCCCTGCTTGTGTTCCCTCTCTCGCTGGCTGTCTCTATCTCTGTCAAATAAATAAATAAAATCTTAAAAAAAAAATTATCCTTACAGATCAGTAAGCAAAAGAATTGTCCAGTAAATGTTGTCAGAACTGAGGAACCATCTAGGGGAAAATACATTTCTACTTCTTACCTCTCACAAAAATGAATTATGGATGGATATATGATTTCAACATACAAAATAAAACCATTATAATTGCTAAAAGAAAGCATGGAAGAAATTTTTACAATCTCAGATTAGGATGGTTTTGAACTTATGTTACAACTGTAATATAAAAAATAATGAATTTGATTCCATAACAATTTTTAATTTCTGCTTGGAAAGAAATCACAAAGTGGAGAAAATTAGTCCCAATTAGGGAAAATTAGGGTATTTTCACTTGCTATTCCCTCTGCCTAAAAATGTTCTTTCTCCAGTTTGCAAATAACAAACAGGAGAACATATTTGCAATACATATAAGGATTCCAACATATCAGAAAATATCAACAACTCAAAGGAAAAAAATGGGCAAAAACAGTACATTACAGAAAATGAAATACAATGGCTTTCCTACATATTAGAAAGTAGTCGACCTTATTCAAATTAAGTGAAACTCAAATAACACAATGATTCCACTTTTTAACAATCAGATTGGAGAAAAACAAAACTTTGATTGCATATTATATTGGACAGGTGAAACAAATACTCTTATAACAATGTTGGTGGGAAGGTAACTAGAACAATCGTTGGTTCACAACCTCGGGAGTGCCCATGTGAAACCTGAGATGAGCTCCCATAAATGAAGGGCAATGAGAAACCCAAGAAAGAGGCAGACCACTCATTCCAGACTAGCTGGTGGCAGGTTTAATAAGGGAACTTACATAAAGGTTTGACTTAAGTGGCTACAAGACAAGTAGATCTCCTCACCCACCCATCAGAATTGTAAAATTTTATAGAGAGGCCTTAAGGGGGTTGAGTCATGTATACCATCCAGATGGTCTCAAGAACACATTATTCTTGCAAGGCTATGTCCTTGAAAACGACTCCAGCTGTGGGCACGGTGGGTAGAACATATATTCTAAGGACAAGGGAGGGGGCGAGGAGCCTCAGGTCCAGCTTACAGCTCAACTAGCAGTCACATCCTCCCCATGCGCTCCTCCAACAACATCTTTACAGAGAAATTTGGGAGTGTCTACCAAAATGTAAATGTACAAATTGCTGACACATAAATTCTACTCATATAAAAATTAAATATCTATGAAAAGTTTACATATACATATTCTAATCCTAATATATCCTATAAAAATGCTCTCACGTATACACAAACAAGTATGTAAAAGAGAATTAAAATGTAACTTTTTTTTTTTTTTTTTTTTTTGGTAACAGAAAACAATCAGATAAAAACCAAACACCCTTTGTTGAAGGACTGGCTAAGTAAGTGATGGCACATACACACAATGAAATATTCTGCAGTCGATAGTGGTAGCAAGATAGCTCTAAATGAATGAGCTCCAAGTTATATCGCTATATGAAAACGAATCAAGGTGCAGGAAGAACATACAGTATACTACCATTTATGAGTGTTTAACGGATATATGTGTTAGTCACCTGTGTTCATTGTGGGATCAAGGATAGATGAAAACTTTTGGTCATGTGCATATGACCAATATGAAAAAAATTAAGGAAAACCATGTTCGAGCAAGGCCTTGAATATTTAGGCAATTATCTGTGATTTACCATTGCTAGCACCATTGAGCCGCGTTGTTGACACAGATAAGGAAAAACTGAATGTATATAATCTCTCACTTTTTGCTGAACACGGAATTCAGTGAAGTGTGAAATGCAGTAGGAGAGAGCACAGTACGCATCTGGAGTTGGAAGACCCGGGTTCAGTCTTCAGCTCCACGTCTTAAAAGCTGTATAACCTAGAAAAAGGAACTTACATTTTGAACCTCAGCTTTCTCAACTATCAATAGGAACAAACATGTAGGGGTTTCCCGTGAGGTTCCAACTGGGTAATATTAAAACTGTAAGTGCCACGTCAGCCTAATATGACATAAACATGCTAATTAATATCTAATTCCTATCTAAGAATTTAGTGCCATATAAACTGAAAGTGACATAAACAAGCCAGTTAGTATGTAATTAATTTTTTAAGAAACTCATTTAAGAATTAAGAAACTCAATGGCCTGAGTAGAAGACAATAATCTGGAAAGTCTTGATGAAGGTCATATGATAATGAGGATTAACTTTAAAAACCCTCAGCTGCAGCAGGCAAAAATGTTCAGTGTGCCCAAGTAGAGGGCACTATCACACATTTGTTCCAAAGAGTGGTGTATGTGTGTGTGTATGTGTGTGTGTGTGTGTGTGTGTGTGTGTGTGTCCATGTTGGGGGGAACATATGTATTTTTTCCTTTCAGCTTGAACCCCAATGAAGAAGTATGTCTTCCTCTTCAAGGATTTTAATGAATTCAGCCCCTCCTTCTGCCCTGGCAGATGCTGAACACAAAGTGACACAACCCAGAGGCAGCTGGCTACAGAGCACAGAGCTCAATGAAAGGCAGAAAATCATGACAAGCCATTTCCAGGTGGACCAGAAGCATTTGGTCAAGTAAATTTGAAAGTCAAATTTCCATACAATCGTTAAAAACATGTAATTTAAAATCTAAATTTGACTAACCTCAAATGAAAACTGGAAAAAAAAAAAAAACTTGCCAAGTAATACTAAGGAACCTAAGATAAGGAAAGGATAATGTGCATGACGTAAGAATGAATAGAATGACCAGCAGAACACAGAAAAGTGGAAAAAAAAAAAAAAAAAGAGGAACCAGATGAATCTGGATGTGAGGATTTTAATACATATCTGCAAATTCTTTGACACTCCTGTCCTCAGAAGTTAGGTTTCTATGTTCCCTGTCCTTGAATCTCGGTTGACCTTAGTGATCACTTCACCTATAGTTTGGTGAGGGTGACTTTCCTAGTCATAAGACCTAGGAAGTCATAACAGATCCCATGCTCAGAGAGCTCCTTACTTGGTTTAACGCTATGCTACTACAATCTTGCAATTCTTAGCAACAAAGGACTCACATTTTCATTTTGCACTGGGCCCCACAGATTACATAGCCAGTCTTGCTTCTGAGCCTGGGTCATAAAAGGCACTGCAGCTCGCACTTGGTTCTCTGGAACACTTGTGCTGGAGCCCTAGGCCACCACATGAGCACTCCGAATTAGCCTGAGGCCACCATGCTATGAGGAAACCAAACGATCCCACCCAAGGAGACCATAAGTGCTGAGTCTACATGAAGAGAGATGTACCTAGGCTGCTGATGTTCCAGTTCCAGAAAGCAAAGACTATAAACCACTGAGAGACCCAGAGCCAGAACTGCCTAGCCAAGCCCTCCAAATTCCCAAACAGCAATGGTCAAAGATCATATAATAGTGTCAATGTTCTAGTAGGGTGATTTTTTTTTAATTTTTACTAAACAACAGTTAAAAGGAACATTGGAATATCCCAGACTATATTTTATTCCTTAAGCCATACATTCTTAATCTTTTTCAATGAATAAAGGAGGGAAAAAAGCAGTAAGAAAGAATAGAGACACTTTCTCTAGCCCTTTCTCTAGCTGTTAGCCATTAAACAAGAAAGGAGACATTCTGGAGAGTGACTAGGCCTGGAACCCAAGAAACAAGTCACATTCTGACCAGTCAGTGTCTGGGATGGAGCCTCGTCCTGGAGCCTGGTGAGCCAGGGACATCAACTCCAAAGCCTTAGCAGAGTAAGATAATAAGAGTGAAAAGAGACCATATCTTACTAACCAATCTCCGGGGATCAACCCTCACACCGCTGAGTCCTTCTGAAACTCCAGGCTCTGATGGGGTTTGTAGGGCTAAGGGATAATGGCAACCATTCATCAAGGCTCATCATGAGCCAGACTCTCCACCTCCACTAGCTCTCATTCCACAAACAACGCCATGGGGAGGGTTTTAATGTCCCCATTCTAGGAGTTACGAAAGGAAGCTTAGAGTAATGAAGTCACTTTATAAAGTTGATGTCTGCTGAGCGGCAATTATGTCCAGGGTCTGCTGTATGTTCCATATGCATTATCCACCAGATGCTCACAGCTGCGCCATAAAGTCAGGACTAACATCATCCTTGTTTTACAACAAATGATACACGTTTCAGAGAGGTTAGCTAACTTGCCCAGAATCAGAGTGGCCTTGAGAAAGCAGGGTTTCACTGGTTCGAAGTCCTGCTCAGAGCCTCCCTTCTCTGGCAACTCCAAAGGCCAGGCTTGGCCCAAGGACACTTTGTTGCCTCTTTGTAAAGCTTCCTCTTTAGAACAGAGAAGGAGAGGCAGTGGCCTGGGGAAAGCTCTCGAGAAACACAGGAGCTCATCTTGCCTCTACTTGCATGAAATGTCTTTATGTGTCTACAGACCTGAGTGTTGTTTGGTTCCACTTCTCTAAGACAAGCAAGGCAGCTGTACTATCTAACTGGGCCCTATCACCATTACACAAGTGATGTGAAGCAAAGAGAACCTAAACTTATTTCGTCTTTTTGGCTTATATTCACAAGTTTTTTTTATAACCTTCAGAGCCAATTTTGTTGGTTCCTAAGGTTAGCAACATCACCCCCATCAAACACCTCTTTTCTATCTCCTAGATGGGATCTTACACTATCTATTCCCAATCATTGCCTCTTGCTTATTGTGTAAATTGCATTTATCACTCTAAAAGGACTTGAAACATCTCGACTGTTTTCTTCTATGTGGAACTTGAAATGCATCGATTTCTGTTGCTACAGACTGAGCTATATGTTTATTATCTGTCACTTCTAGTTTACTTAGAAGTTGCCTCTATAGAACCTAACAGTTTAAAATGAGTTCACAAAAGACAGAGAATCAACAGCCATATTTCATCCACCCTCCCAGTTCTACTCAACGTGTATCTTCTAGAAAGCTCCCCGGCATCAGAGGGCTCTCTCTCCTTCTGTGGATTTAGAAAAGCTTTCTAAATGCCTCCAGTTGCTAGAAGAGAACAAAGTTGTCAAATTCAGATCAGAAACTCAGATCTGTGATCAAACTCAGAACTTCCTGCTATTGCTGTCACCATCGTGACCGTATGTTACACAGCAAAGCCATGTGAACCTCTTTCCAGGACCTCCATAAAGTCAGGAATACCCTGACCTGAGCTAGAGCCTCAGAGAAGTAAAGGCAGGTCTAGGGGATGGAGGGTGGGCTTTGGAGCCAGAGAGATATAGTATTGGAAAAGCCATTTAACCTCTTGTAGGAGAGGTTTTCTTCTCTGTAAATGGTAATAATAGCTCATTTGCAAGTTCACGTAAAAATTAGAAATAACGTCTGAAAAAACTTGTTTTCATGCTTAACAGATGGAAGGTCCTCAGTAAACAGTAGCCATTACTGCTATGAAAAGAAACTAGTATAATAGCTTTCTTTTCAATGTTAGTTTTATTTTTAACAAACTTACCCATGCACATACTTTATGTGTTCAAATAGGGCTATCACTCTTGTCATAAAAACACTACTCCTTACATTATGCCTATTTTCTACTCGAAACGCAACACCAAACTGTTTTCTAAATTGGTTGGATCCATTTACAATCCCAAAATCCATGGGCTCTTTGATTCTGGAAATTCCTATCCTTCAATACTGAGATAGTTTTAAAATTATTTTTTGGTCTACATGCTGGCTTATTCAACTTTTCTTCTCACCCTTCTGCTGAATTTTTTTTTAAGACGTTATTTATTTACTTGACAGAGAGAGAGAGCAAGAGAGCACAAGCAGGGGGCAGACGGAGGGGGACAAGCAGACTCCCCAATGAGCAGGGAGCCCGATGCAATGCGGGGCTCAATCCTAGGACCCTGAGCCAAATGCAGATGTTTAACTGAGCCACACAGGTGTCCCTTCTGCTGAATTTTTATTTCTTCTTTCATAGTTTTAATTTTTAGGATCTCTTGTAGTTTTCTGAATGTTCCTTTTTGTAGCCGGTATTTATTGTCTGTGGCTGCCATATCTTCTTTCACCCATTTGGTTAATAATTTCCTTTGGTCATATTTTCCTCTTCCTGTTGCCTTCCTAGTGCCTACTCCCTCCAAGATTCTTTTTTTTTTTTTTTTTAAGGTTGTTTCTGTCTCTGTCAGCCTTACTGGATGCTCTCCTAAAAGGTCTGATGATTCCTGGTTGTCTGTCTCTAGAAGTATTGCACTAACAAATTTATTAAAGTTCCGTGTGCACAGTGAGGCTTGGCAACTTCATTTTCTAGTCATCTGCCTAGGTGTCTCACTGGTAAACACTCAATGTCAAGAAATGAAGGCCTCTGCCTTGGGCTGGTCAGATCTTTCAGACAAGACTCTCCCAGTCACCTATATATAGGTGAAGTCTGACTCCATATTCTGGGAACCAGTAGAAGAAACAGAGGGGGAATGGAGTCACAAATGTCAGTAGGTAAGCATTCACTTAATCTCCCTGTTTTGCCAGCTCTCAGGAAGCAGGGAGAGAGAAACTGAAGGGCAATTAACTTCTTCTCTAAGAGCCTGGCGCACCCTATCCTATTTAGCTAGAATTTATTCATGTAGCCATCTCTCCCTGCAAGAAAGCCTGAGAAATGTCATTGATATATGGGCAGCACCTGCTTAACTAAAACTCGGTGACAAGGGGGTTCCAAAAGGAAGAAAGGGAGATTGGATTTGGGGACAGGAGCCTTCTCTGCCATAGCTTCTCAAACAAATTTTCAATCAGTCCTTCTGTTTTTAGCCCCACCTCCACTTCCCCTTCTAGAAGAAGCTGTGAAGCCAATTCAGGAGCTTTCTTGGGGTTTTGTAGTGTTAACAGAATTGCTTTTTTAACTTTCCTAACTGTAGGCCAGGGTTCAGCTTTCTCTAGTCTGCTCTGGCATTTGCAAATAACCCATCTGTTCTCTACTTTCCCGAATTTCATGGCTGTTGTCTTTTTCTGATCTCCTTTTCCTTGAAGATGTATTCTTTGTTAAATAAAACCTTTTACACTTATTTTAATGGGATTGGGGAGGGAGTGCTGCCCATTTGAAACAATTCTGATTTCACCAATTCTAATTTTTAATAAGGACTGAACACGATAGGCATCTACTTTGGGTCCTTTCATCGGTTATCTTTCATTTACTCATACATTCATTCCACAAGCATCTGTTACACCGCAGTCATTATGACAGACACTGGAGAGACAATGGCTTTATCAACCTCATAGCCCAAAGAAATAAAGAGACAATAGATAAATTTTTAGGAGATAAACATGCAACAAAAAATTAAGAAACATGCAATAAATAGTACACTGGGATAGAAAATAAGGAGGTAAGAGAAGGCCTCTTTGATGTGGTAACACTTGAGGTAAGCTTCAAAAAAGACCTAGAAGTCACCAAGCAAAGCACTGTGATAAACTTGCTTTGTTTCAGGAACTAAAAGTATGTTACTATGACCTTATGGCTTCCTACCTTTACAATGTCCTACCTTCTGACTTCTAAATTGTACCATAAAATTTTTTCTTGTTTTTTCTTCTCAACTTGTAGTTATTGGTGATATAATGACATTACCTTTTGACTCAAAAGACAGGAGTTCAAATTCTAGTTCTTCCATTTTCCAGCTATGTGACTCAGTCAGGTTTTTCAACTTCTCAGAACTTAAATGTCCTCAGTTGAAAAGTGAAAAATTATAAAAGGCTTATAGTGAGAATCAAATAAGATGACTCATGTGGAAGCACCTGGCACATAGTAGGTATTCAAAAATTGTTGAAACTAAATCCAAATATTGAACATGTTCTCAGGTACATTAATTTGGATTCTCCCCCAAACAGGCAAAAGACTCATGAATTAGTTTTCTAGTCAAATAATGAAAAAAAAAAAAAAAAACCGTCTGTGAATGTTACAAACAAGTATCCTAGGTAATGAAATCAGAATGAATGGGTCAGATCCATGGCTCTCCCTGCTTAGAATTACATCTGACGGTGACATCCAGAACCACGCTGTATAAGGCACAACTGTGCCCCTTGACATCTGTTTCAAGGGTGGGGATGCAACATGCCTCAACACCCTACTCTCCCAGAGCCTATTACAGAAATACAGTTAATGGACTTATCTAATGTGTTTTGAGTAATTCTTTTTTCAGATTGTATAAACTCTTGGAAAGCGTAAGCTTCGTAAGTTTGAATTTGAAATAATCTTGTTTATTTTTCTATAACTTAATGTCTTGAATATTGTGTAATGCCCAAAGTGGTATTATTCAGACTTAATTCAAGAAACTTTGATCATTCACTTTCCAGACATACAATACTGTGTTCATGTACTGGGAGGTATACAAGGATGAACTTAGTGTTTGTAGTTTAAAATATAATAAATTATAGACAATCCCAAAGTCCTTTTTCAGTGATTCAGAGGGTACTTTATGATCTTACAACATTCCAGAGTAATCATTGTGAATGTCAGTTACTTTTCTATATGGTCATGCTTATAAGGAAAGGCTAAATAAGGTCTATAAGATACAAAATAGTAGCAAAAGAGTGAGTTCTCTTCTTAGAGCTCCCACAGAGAGCGCTCAGTTCTATATGGAACTTGGGAGCTTTGTATTGTAGTAATCCAAATGCTGAGAGAACTGCCCTCCAGATTCTGAAGTGTTCAGTAGCCAGGTTGGTGTCCTGCCCTTTTTTGCATTCTCAGTACCTAAAATCAGGTGAGGCATGCAGTGTACACTCAAAAAATGTGAACGGTTGGATAAAAAGATAAATATCTAATGCTTTCCTTTTCTATTTATTGCTCTGGGAAACATACAGTGGTAAATATTGATATTAAAGACACTCTATTAGCACATTGAAACTTAGCATTAGCATTGCACATAGTGATGCTACCATTTCTTTTTTTTTTTTAAGATTTTATTTTTTTAAGTCATCTCTACACCCAGTGTGGGACTCAAACACACAACCCCAAGATCAATAGTCACATGCTCCACTAACTGTGCCAACCAGGCACCCCATGATGCTACCATTTCTACAGCAGCATGTATGAGTGGGAATAAAGGGTTAACATCAGGCCTGGCTGAGACAGGCCTGCCTGAGAATGACCTCCGGTCTCCCATGGTCCTGTTTCCTTGGAAACAGTAGAGTTAAGATAAATGGGGAACAGTTGTCTCTCCCTGTGCATTGTGTGAAACAAAAACCTGAGCTTGGGGATCTGCAAGCAGGCATGCAGACCTCAGGCTTGATGAAAACCATATACGAGATTGGTGGGGGAAGTGGCCACTCTGTGACAACGCAACCCCACATATCCTGACTCTCACACCTTGTCCCTGTGTGGGAAGGGGGCAAACAAAAACTGCTACGTGGGTAGCTGCTAGGCCTCCGCATGAGCTGACAACACTGTATCTCCTTGCTGGTCTCCTGCTAGTTTCTTTCCAGAAAGTTCAGTAAGAGTAGTATTGATTAAAGCCTGTCTGTGTCTCCTGAGTCTTATTTGCCAGCTCGGATTCATAATGGCAACCTAGCTGTCACAGTCTGTAATCTTCACACCTGGCTCTCCTGCTACCAAATGTCACTTACAGCACAGAAAAGGGGGGAGTTAAACACACACACACACACACAAGAGAAGAAAAATCTCCAATACTATGTTCCCCAAGACGGAAAATAAAATATTTGCAAATATTTGGGGATTCCATGAACCCCAGGCAAAACCCAGACTGGCTCCCAAAAGGTCAGCACACTTGATGGTCACATCCCAGCAAAATGAGAGTGGAGGGGATTAAAATTAATCCAAGTGCCAATGTCTGGAGTAGGCACTGCACAATTTAAACTGCATCACCAAAGAAAGGCCATTTGGGAAAGGAAGTGCAAAAGAGAAAAAGCAGGATAAGGGTAATTTGATGACTAGGCAAAGGTCAAAGGGGCATATTCAAGAAGGTCCCTCTGGATCTGTGAAACAAGAGGGAATAAAAGCATATGCATGTTTGTTGAAACTAAAAACCCTTTTAGGTTGTCTTCTCTGCTAAATTCTTATGACTTGAAATGATTTTAAATTCCTGAAAGCAACACCTTCCCCTGAGTCAATGTTTAGCCACTTTAATGTGCTTTACCTGGGAGTTTGGTCCGTGCCTTCAAGCCAGGAAGAGTTTTAAGAGGGTCTAATACTCCCTTCAGGCATATGTATTTTTTCAAGCACCAAACAGAGTCCACAAGCTAATGATGCCTAAAGAGGTTTAAGTGATATCAGACAGAGCACCACCCCAAAGACATGGTTCAGAGCACTTAGAACTCATGACCATCTCTTCTATCATTGATCCATTATCATTCATTTTCTTAATGCACTGAGAGCCCACCCTGAGCAAATCAAATTGGCCCTAAATTTCTTTTACTTAATTTATCCCATGCGACTAGTTCCAAAGAGAAGTGTGCTACAGGTCATTACTCTCCATATATTCAAAAACATCTAAACAACCTACAGTGGATCAATTCCAAGAAATATTGACAGTTTTAGTTAGACCAACATAAAATTAACATAGATGTCTTTGAAATGATACATCTCCCTCCAATAAAACGCTAGACGCAATATATTTAAGGTTGTCTATACATACTAATACTATAAACTGCTTATGTTCCTATAGCCCTTTACACATCTAAATATTTTGCATGACTCGTCCCATTTGACATTCTCAATAACCCTGCAATGTAGTAATGCAGATATTATCACAATTCAGCTGTCTTAGAAACAGAAGGTGGTTTTAAAATGTCCTTAAGAAAACAGAAAGTTGTTAAATGACCTTAAACTATAACCCAGATAGTATGACTTCCAGCAAAACCCTTTTTCTACTATGTAACTTAATAAAAATTAATGCAAGAATTTTTTTCAGTTCACTTCTACAAAATTTCAAAGTTAATAAAAACAAATAAAAGTTGTTAAGTACCTCTTTCCCTCAGAAATAAGGTAACTAAGTAATTTGTAAGTTATTATGTAAAAAAATCAAGCTTTAAAAAAACACAGAGCCATTTTTGTGATGCCACTGGGTAAAGAATTCATTCTATTTCTTTTTTATTTCCCAGGAGGGATTTATTAGACAAATACCAAGTTTAAAATTCATATACCTCAAGCACAAGTTCAAAAACTTTAATTCCAGCACTATGAATACTTTAATTTCCTGGGAATAAAAATTTTAAAAATCAAAATCTAGACCCACTCCCTTTAGCATGCATTCTAACAGTTTACCAAGCTCTGTATTTTGTTTAGAAACAGATCTAGTGGGCATTTCAACCCCTTGAGGTAATCTTCAGATTTGCTTTAAATTCTTCTGGAAGACTCACACTTTCATAGTTGGGGAAAAAATTAATGACTTCTGTAAAGGACAGAAAAGAGTACTTATAATGGGATTTAGGGGCAGGCGCTTTGCAATTAAAAATACCATTTAAACACTTTACTTAAATCCAACCAAACTGGAGTGTCAGCGCAATTCTATTCGTTAATTTTGACATGATTTACTGAGTATAATCCCCTTAAGTCAGAAGCTGACCTCCAAGCATTCAAGCTTCCTGTGGGATCAAAAGGAATAATAAGAAACATGTTAGTACTGTAAACTAAGCAAGTCTGGTGTTGTGCCGCAGGTTTGTTCCTATGTTGGCAAGTAGACAAGCATGCAGCAAATACTCGGCAATAACAAAATAAATGTCCAGAGACCTTTTTCCAACCAACAAGCCAACAACTCAGCAACTTCAAACAGATTTTTTTTTCTTTCAGAGCCAATTCACTTGCAGTGTAGGCTGATAAAGCAGTATTAATCTCCTGCTTTAAATCAAGTTTCTGTCACTGGGCTCCATTAATCTCCCCCCTGTTATCAAGTGTCTCCATGGCAGGAAATTATATTTCTAAATTGAATTTTGTTCTGTTTCGATGTAGTAAGAAATATTTTCCAGACTACTAATAGGATGCATAAAGATTGTGACTCTGACAATACCGTTAGATAAATAGAAGCTATAAATTAAACCCACCTTCATTCACCAGCAAGCATAATAGCAAAATAGAAAGCATTGATTACCTGGAAAGAGTAATCAAATGAAAGATTTTAAATAAAAAGTGAGGTAGCAGATGGTTAACTTTTTAATTTACCTTTTTATAGCAATTGCCCATAAAGGTAAAAAGAAAAAAAAATCAATCCAATGAGTCTCCTGGTGCTAATAAAACACATATTGATTCTTAGTGCATATGCTTACTCCACAAGATGCTCCAACCTGGTTCTACCACTGGTAATGGAAGCAGATACTGTTTATGAGCACTTCAGTGGAGACAAATTTACAGTAAAGAAATGTCTCTGAGCTAGATTTATTATTAAAGAACAAAAGCTTATAACCACAAGTAACAAAGAGATTTCATTTTATGGTTAGAGACCCACTCTTCATAGGAGGCCAGGACAATTCGGCCAAATGGTAGCACAGTCACTGGAAGAAGCCTTCAAAATTATAGTCTCCCTTTTTGTTGGTGAACAATAGTGATTTCAATAAGGTTTAGTTTTTTTTCCATTGATATAAATTGCCCTGTACTGCCTCCCTTAACACAGGTCGAGATTCTCTTTGACAGTAACAATTTGTAAAAAGTTTCAACTTGTTTTTGAAAACATGGCCCCAAGGCAGTCCGTTAAAACTTCCCATGTTTAAAGAAACATTGCATGAAAGAAGGTTTTCAGTGTATCCATGTAAGGGGCCTACAGAACACATAATTAATGCTACCTATACCAAGATGCTTGAAGGGTAAGTAGAATCTGACAAATGTACAAAGGAGGAGGGGGCAGCTATCACACAGAAGAGAGATGAATGGATACTAGCACTTCTTTCCCACCCTCACCTACAGACCTTAACCTAAATAGATAAGATATATGGACCGAAACCTTTAACCTCACATTTAGAAACTTCAAGCAGGATTACCATGGTGGCTTAAACCACTCTTTACATACTGTCTTCCTCAACTTGAGTATTTTGAAGTTCTGTTAAACAGGTAAAGGTTATTCATAATGAATAAAGGAATAACAATGTAACGTCACAGAACTTAAAGTTTACAAAAGTAAAACGAAGAATCTGATGAAAATTATAAAGAATACCTTCAAAATAATAAGTATTAACCAGAGGAGACAGCAAACTAAAATGGAATAAATTACTTTCAGAAGAAGAAATACAACATGTTCTTTTCATAAATAAAAGCAGGTAGTAAAAAGAGAAGTCAGCATTTGAAAAACACGCATCCTCCTGCTTTACCCTCTGAACAGATCTTACCTCCATGTGTGAGAAAGAAAAACTGCAGCATCACAAACAGGTCATAAGTCACATTCCTTAAGAATAACCAAGTGGTAACGGTAAGTCTGAAAAACTGTGAAGCTTATTTATTATTATTATTATTAATAATAATAACATAATTTTGACCAGAGTGCAGACTATAATATGCTCCTGGGAAGAATGGCATCAAAAAAGAACGATGATCATTGTTTTTCTATATGCTGCAATTTGACAGTGTATTTTGCATAAACCACAACACCAGATGTCTAGCCTCTGGACTCACTTTTTATCAGAAAGCCCATCTCATCAAGTGTGATGTACATTTCAAGTATTTCTACCATGCTCTGTTTAATGCCAAAAGGTTTGGTGGGGTTCCACATGGAATTAATTTGTGATCCTGAAAGCCAATTCAGGCAGTCTGAATTTCAGGCTAACTCCATCTGCTAAAATGTTGCTTCACACATGAAATGCACTTGCTAGTCACTAATTTTCAGAAGTGTCTCTAAGCCACCTACCAATATATAAAACATATAGTTCAACTGTGACTCGTTAAAGGGAAAAAAATCTATATTGCCTAAACAAAGCACAACACAGAAGTCACAAACAAGGGTGCAAAATCACTTCAATTTTGCAGCAGAGAAATTCTTACACTGCATTTCTTAGAGATTTCCAGCAACACACATTCTCCCATACTAAATTTTCATGATTTTCATTTTCACCATTAAATGGTCCCATTTTAAAAGGATCACCTTACTTGGCAAAATATATTTAGATACTCAGTTGTGTTGTTTCAAGGGCTTCTAGTTCTAAATACTTATAGATAGAAAAAAGAAGTGTTAGGAGTCCACTTCACCTTGGCTTTTCCTAAGATTTGAAAGACTAATCAACCACACACCAGAACACCAGGATGTGGCCAGAGGCTTCCTTCTTCAGCTGTAAGACAAAGTTTCCTCAGGAAGGAAATCTTAAGTAAGTTATCAGGAAACTAAGGACTATGCCAGTCATCTATAAAGAGCTCAAAATACTTCAGAGAGCAAAATGTCCAACCAAGTTCTTTTTCTTTTTCTTTTTAATTTTTTATTTTAGAGAAAGAGCAGGGGGAGGGGCAGAGGGAGAGGGAGACACAGTCTAAAGGAGACCCCACACTGAGCTCAGAGCCCAACTCAGGGCTCAATCTCATGACCCTGAGTTCATGACCTAAGCTAAAACCAAGAGTTGGACCCTTAATTGACCCAGTCGCCCCAAGTTCTTTTTTTAAACAGATAAATCAAATCCCAAGTTCAGCCAAGGAGAAAAAGATCATAGGGAATATTCTATCTCTAGCTCCAAAAAAAAAAAAGGCACCCACTCTCAATTTTTAAAATGTGAGTATCTTTAGTCACTTCCAAGTGTAGCTTTAAATATATTGAGACCTTTGCTTTGAATAATGCTGCTGGATTCTCCATGGTGTTTTTCCCAGGCCATTCTCCTTGAATGTCAAATTGCCCAGGACGCTTCCTTAGGAATGTCTTACTTCCAGAAGAATCATTCCTTAAAACTTAAGCTGAACAGAATAGATGCTTGAATTTACAGCATTTTGTCAGGTTCTAGCTGAATAGAAGGGACAACTCCCAGGGTGGCCTTTGAAGTTCCAACTTTATAAGCAATGGGTTAATCAAAAGTAAAAGCTTAAGAAAGGAAGAAAATTCATTGACATAGCTTCTTAATACCTATCTAGTTCCAAATAGCCAATATTTATACCAAAAGGCTAAAGCTAATAACTATTTTCCTATCTGTAGGAGTCTGAAGATCTAGCAAGATCTACAGTCTCCTAGAACTCTTTGAACTAAACTCTTCTGCAACCTCTATCACCAAACCACAGCACAAGGAGGGACGAAGCAGGATACAAAGAAACTAAAACAGCAGAGCCTCTCACCTTAACAGAGTTTCAAATTCATTGCTGCCATTTTAAAATTTTGATATTTCCCATAAATATCCAGATTTATGGATTTTTTTGTTTCAATTATAGGATCCAGCATCCCTAGGCCCTCATTTCGGTCTGGCAATAATTGACTGGCAATGAGTAGCTAGTACTTAATCCATGGACCAGATAATCTCCAAAATCCTTCCAGGAACAAAATTCTGAGCATCTAAATAAGACTGTACTTAGTTTGTTGTTAAACTTTTCACTCAAATAGCATTAACAAAATAGAATTCATAGGTGTGAAGCTCAGAACACTTCTCTGAAATAAAAGTGAATTTCGGAATTATTATAAAAAATAACAGGGAAGTTCCTCTTGTACTAAGCAGGATTACCATGGCAACAACACATTATCAGTAAGGTAAAACTAACCTATCCTATGATGGTCTAATCCCAGCTCACCTTGCCTATTAGTGAATGAACAATTTGATGCCTGGTGAATTCTGCTTCACAATGATGGGAACAGACAACATCAAAGGATCCTAAAGCAGCATTGCTATGAATGCTTGGCCATCACAAGCCAGCTATCCTCGTAACTTTTCTGACACCTCCTGCTTAAAACCCAAAAGATCAGAAGGATGTTGAGGGCCTGCTTTCATAATGTGCATTCACACTGAAAATCAAGATCAAGTGAGTGAGTGTCCTTCTGCTCCATGGGAACTCACCTTCCTGAGCCTCACCTTAGGACACCTGCATTACTGTTTGACAGGTGTACCCCCCCAGACCTTTGTGGCAGCCTTCCAGTCCCCACTGCCAATGTGCTTATTGAAGGACATTTGAGAAGGGTGACCCATTCATAGTACTCATTATGGTGAAGAAGGCCAAGAAGGCCATGTTTGTCCAGGTTCATCTCTCCAGACCCCCAACCTTGAACTGCAGCCTCTTAAAGACCTCTTCCAGGGCCTCAGAGGTCTTTCAGCTAAGCTTCTAAATTTCACTCTTGAATCTCTGCACACACCACCGCTTGGACCAGGGGAAGGAGCGTAAGGAGCAAGGAAGAGCAATAGGTGGAGCTGACCAAGGTGGACTGTGGCCCAGAGCCAGGCCAGGGCTGCTGCTGCCATGCAAAAGGAGGCTGCCCGGCACATGATGCTCACAGGCCTGACACAGAGGCAAACAACTACATCAGGCACAACCTGACTGGCCACAACCCCACCCAGCAACACCTGTTTGTGCCCCAGGCTGGCTGAGCCTAGAGAGATGTGGGCCCACTCATTATGGGCCAGCACTCTGTACAGGTGTGCCCTTATCACCATGACCATATGGAGCGTCACCTGCCACAGCTGGCTGGCCTTCATGTCTTCATGCTGCTGCCCTGGGCTTGCCTCATCTGGACCACGTGCAGCTGCCACCAGCTGACCATGCTCGGAGCACCTTCCATCCTGCTCTACAGGCTGGCACAGTGTGGCCTGCACTACATGTGGGCCATGGAGCAGTGTCCTGAGCTCCCCACCACCCTGAGCCCTGTCAGCCTGGGCATCTGGGGCTAGAGAACACCCACTAGAGATCAATCCTGCTAACTGGTTTGGGGGTGTGGAAGGGCTTCCCAAATCTGGGCTACATCCAGAATCACCTACAGACCCTATTGCTGCTGGCATGTGAGGCTACCATGTACCAATGCCAGGAACATCACCACCCATAGCACCTGCTGGCCCCACCAGCTGCCCAAGCTGTCTATAAATGACAATACTCTCCAGTGGCTGAGCCGGGCCTGCTCCACTGCCTCAAATTCTTCTCCTACAAACTTGGACAGGAGATCTTCCTGATGGCCGTGAACATGTTTGGACTGTGCAGGAACTTCATGGTCACCCTGCATGGCTATCCTCACCCATCAGCATTCTGGGCTATTGCTGGCCTCTGGCCCAACTACTGCCTCTTCCTGATACTCTTACTGCTTTACCAGTACCTGCTATCCTTGGCATTCCACCTGCCCTGTGCATAAACTACCTGTGGCACTGAAACAAGACCATCCTTGTGAACTCCACACTCAAATGGCTGTACCTACCCAATTTATTCAGGGTCCCCAACTCCACCAACCTCATAGGTGATTTCCTCCTGCTGCTCTGTACCTCCCAGCAGTGGCAGGTGTTCTCTCCCAAGCACACCAAGCAGTGGCTGGCATCAATACTGATCACCTGGAACCTGTGGGGGGAGCCCAACCCCATGCCCAGCTTTATCCCCTGCAGGTCCTACCTCAACGTGAAGGTAGCCATCTTCTGCTTGCTCTTCTGGTTGCTGGGCAGGGACCAGGACTGCCCGCTGCACGTGGAGGAGGCCAGGTCCTCTGGGACAGCCTCTGCTCCCGGTCCGCGCTGCTGCAGCACTGCATCTTCCTCAGCCACTACGACCTGCACATCAAGGCTGAGCTCCACGCCAACCACCCTGCAGACCTCCAGGAGTTTTGCCCGCTACAGTGCTGCGGACCTCAAAAGCATCGATCTCCACCACAAAGCGAGAAGTCCCTGGCGCAGCTGTGCCAAGCAGGAGAAGCACAGGCAGGACCCCGCGGGCGGTTGCCCCTCCAGAAATCAGGAGCCAGGGCCCAGCAGTCCAGAGGGCCTCTTCCTGCTGCAGCGACAGTGGTGGTGGCTGTGACTGGACCACGTCACAGCCATCCACTCCTGCCTGGGACCACTATGTGTTTGAGTCCGACGGTGAGGAGGAGAAGGCCCAGCCCGAGGACCCCAGGCAGTGAGCACAGAGCGCCTTCCAGACGGCGCAGCAGGGATGGGTGACCAATGTCCTGGCGGTGCTGAAGCGGCCGTGGCAGGAGTGGGCAAGGTAGCTGCCCACAGGAGACGGACTGCGTCCGGAGCTGACGCACTGACTGCGCGTGAGCGCCGTGAGCTAAGTGCTGCGCCGCGGGTGCCGCCTCAGCACCCGGGAGCTCCTCCCCAGGGGAGACAGGCACTGGCGCGTGCTGGACCAGCTGTAGGAGAGCGAAGCCCAGGCAACGCTGCAAGGCCCCTGGGAGGTCCGCCCTGTGCCAAACACGGCCTCCCGCGAGCCGCGGAGCAGCACAACCAACAACACAAGTACCCCCTCGGCACTGGCTACAACACCCACAACAGCAGCGAGGAGGCGGTGCTGAGCCCAGGACTTCCTGTGCGGCCCTGGGAGCTTCCGGCCAACACAGGCGGCCGGTCGCGCATGGCTGCTGGGCTCCTCCTCGCCAAGCACCTGTGCATCCCAGAGCTGGAGGAGGCCCGGCGGTTCACAACAGGGCAGGGCCGGGCACTGGGGCTGCTGCAGGCCGTGAACCAGTGTGCGGCCGCCCGCTCGGACCTGCTCTGCTCTGTCCTCATCGTCCCTAACCACGTGGTCACCGCATTGGCCACCTTCCTGGTGCCGCCCATGCTCGTCTTCCCATGCACCGTGCTGTCCGTCCAGTGGCCCAGCAAGCGTTTCTGGATGAAGCCCATTGTCTTCACAGGGTCACCAAGTACCTATTCCAGTTTGACTTCTTCCCCGGGAACAGTCACGCAGTGATGCGGCGCTACGAGAACGAGCCCTACTTTGCTTAATGCATCCTGGGCCTGAAGAAGACTGACGGCTACACCAAGTATGACCTGGTGCGGCTCATAGCCCTCTTTGGGAGGGCCCCAAACCCAGAGGACGCGCAGGAGCAGGGGGAGGCAGCTGCTTGGGGAGAGAGAGGAGGTGGAATCACCCCAGGAGAGAGTGAGGGCAACTGGACTTCACTGCAGAGCTGCTTCTGTCTGTCCCTGGCACTGAGTGTATATCGCTGCAGGTGGCAGCTGGTCTGGCAGCTCGATGACCCACCACTCAAGGAAGCCAGCAACTCCTGAGCCCACACACTCCCTGCAAAGCTAGATGCACATATATAATGGTAGTCACCCTCCTCTTTGGGCTACAGCAGCTTCATAGGATTGGCTTCAGGTCTGTTGGGTGCAAAAATATACTTGGGGAAGAGATTGGGGATGATTACTGACCTGTCCGGGGTGCCCTCCAGCAATCTGGCCAGCTGTCATTGCATGGTGCTGTTGGGGCACAGGTCCGTGGTGTATTCCATGGTGCTGCATTTGGCCAAGTCCCTGTGGAAGTTCCAGGCTGGCTTTTCTCTGTGTGAATAAAAAGCATTGTTCTATCCAGTGCTTGGTCATGTTGTGTTTTCCTTGGTGACTCTGATATCAGGATAAAGTGGACAGAAGTGTTTGGACTCTATACTGGGTGGCTGGCACTGTAACGATCTTTTCTATCCTCCATGTCGTTGGAGTCCTATCCTGGCATTGATTACGTACACAGGGTTCTGCTGGACAGACTGCTGATGGAAACCTGGTTTCTTTGGGGTGATAAAAAATTGTCTAAACTTAGATCATCATGATGGTTGCACAAGTCCACAAATACACTAATAGATGACATGACAATGGTGCTCTTTGTCGATAAAGATTCACTACAAACTCACTAAAATTAAAACTCTGTGTAACCAATGTTTTCTGTAGTCTGGGTCCATGTAAGGATTATATTCTCAGGAGACTTAAATTCCTAAGAAGAGAGAAGGCCATCGAGCCAGGGTTCTCATCTTCTCCACTTTAAACATCCCAGTCAGCCTCCCTATTCAAAGATATCAAGAAGCCCAAACATAAAAGGAAGCTGTGATGAAAGGGATGGTATATATGAGACTCCTCTAACACTAGTTTCAGTACTCTATTTGCTGATCCACCAGAGATAGGTTGGATGTCAGTTTAATATCATCTCAGCCTCCGTTTTATCTACAACTCATGCAGGCTGGGAATGCAATGTCAGGCATTAAGCTTAAATTTCACTTAAATCAGATATTCATTGATTTTTTTAAAAGATGGTTTCAATTTTAGCATACTCCTATTTTAGTCCTCTTGATAGTATTGTTTCTTCTATTAAATTATTAGGTCCATTCAGAAAGGGGAGGGAGAGATCTCTATATATCCAAATACTTTCCATTGTTCAGCCCAGAAGATGGATCCATTTTACCCCAAGTCTAATGGTAGAGAATGTTGTATGAATGTGAAGCAGAGTGGTACCTCAAACATTGTTACTGACTTAGCAGTACACTGGGCACAGATATAGTTGCTATTAAAAGCAATGTACTCTTCCCTCCCTCCCATATACCTGCGATCACTTTTGTTTGGCATGTTTGCCCCTTCACATTATTACAAAACTGTACCCCAGCGTATTGCTAACTCAGTTTTCTCTTTGTATCGCTGCATTCGATGTATTTTTCACATCAAGGTGTTTCTATAGACTGGACAGAGTTAGAGTTCAGCTTCTTCTAGCCAAAGTGTTTAAATTTGACTAGACAGCAGCAATTGCTTTTTAATCTAAGCAAACTGATCTGTCAAAGACAATCAACTCAGGGAAGTTATTCCAGGAGGATCCTAATAATCCCGATGAATCACACTGCCCTATGTGAAACTCAGCTGCTGAACTCTTGACATAATGTCACAAGTACTTAGAGGAATTAGTACATACAGCTGAACTCTATGTTGACACACAAACTCTACCCTCTCGTACATAAGTTAATGGTCACTGCATTTGGTCCAGGGAGGAGTAATGTGTGTAGTGATGTCAGTTCATGTTTATTTTTTTTTTAAGATTTTATTTATTTATTTGAGAGAGAGAGAAATTGCACAAGCCAGGGGAGTGGCAGAGGGAGAAGCAGGCTGCAGGCTGAGCAGAGAGCCCCATGCAGGGCTCGATCCCAAGACCCTGGGACCATGACCTGAGCTGAAGGCAGACACTTAACCGACTGAGCCACCCAGGTGCCCCTCAGTCTGTTTTTAATGATGATGTTACATCCCCTAGGCTTCATGTTGCATAATGTTCACAAGCATTTATCAACAGTATGCTTAATTCCTCTAGATGTAAATAAAGGTTTGTCATTGTGATTTTTAAAAATCACCTCCTATCTTTTAAACAAGGGTTCCTAACCTCTTAAAAATGCTCCTACCAATTTAGGGCTTTCCTGTTACCGGGATCTTTAACTACTTTTTCTTGTTTAAATATTGCAACAACACTTGAGAGGTCAGTATAGATGGTAACATCATTTATATCATTAGTAAGTCACAGAACTGAGACTCAAACCTAAATCTGATAGCGTGATGTTTTGAGGTCTTCCTGATGCTATAAATCTTGTCTTTGCAGCTTTTGTTCCAGTGTTAGGATTACCGGGATAGGTGGGATAGGTTGGGATAGCACTGTTGAGAGTCTTATCCCCAAATAGGGAGGCCTGTCAGGTTCCCTCTGCTCCCCACAGAGAACCCTACCAAACTTAAATAAGGAGACAGAATAGATGGGGAGGCAGCAATAATGAGTGGGATCTCATGTAGGGCTGAGCTGAAAATTCTCCCTAAGTATGGCACAGGTGTTCTTTGAGAATGACTTACAGTTGGAAGAGAACTTCAAGAGAAATAATGACAACACATTCAATTCAGTCAGAGGGCAATGAAAGAGTAGATTAGCTAGAAGATAAGCTTGGAAGAATAATATATAGTAATAATAATAGTAAGAATAATAGTAACATAATTGCTAATGTATATTGAGCACTTAATATTTTCCACTATTGTAAGTGCTTTATGTATATTAATTTATTGAATTCTCATCACAACACTGTGAAGTAGGTACTATGAAAGTCAAATTGGAATTCCTGAAGATAGCACATGGATGTAAATACAAAATATTAATTATTATGTAAATTTAAGTGAAAAAATGTGTTTAAAAGTAAAGATTATTAGGTTGGGTAAAAATAAATAAAATCCACTTATAAGTTGCTTTAAAAAGAATCCTGTGACATAAGGTTAACAAATGTTGAAATTAGAAGGAAGAAAAAATAAATACACAGTGCAGATAACCAAAACAAAGCTGATGTTAATATATTAATATCAGACAAAATAGACCTTTAAGACAAAAGCCATTGAGACAAACTACATAATGAGAAAAGGTTAATTCACCATCAGATATAAAAATTCCCAACTAAACTCTATGTAATATAGCTTGAAACCAAATAAAGCAAAACTTAAAAGCATTACAAGAAGAAATATATAAACACACCAGTAGAGCTGGACTTAGACATTATGGCTATCCTTTCCCAATCTGTCATCTGTCTTTCTCTATGATGTCCTTCAAATGAAAGAACCTCTTAATTTTGTAGCAGAAGGAAAGAACCTCTTAATTTTGTAGCAAGCAATTCTTCATTTGAGTTGTTTGGGTCTTAAAAGTTTTTCTGCACCCTAAGGTCATAGTCTTTAAATAGTTTTAAGGTTTTATCTGTAAATTATTTTTTTGCATTTTTGAGAGATTACGTCTTACTTTATAGTTTTAGCAGCTATTGTAGGTAGTATTTAATTTCCACTTAAATTTTCTGATATTGCTGATAAAGACAAATACTATCATTCTTATCTCCCATTAGGTCTAATAGTTGTTCTGTTCAATCCACTTATATCTTATGTACACAATCATATCTGCAAGTAATTTTTTCTCTTTCCAATCCTGATAACTATTCTTTTTTTTTTTTAAGATTTTATTTATTTATTTAATAGAGATAGAGACAGCCAGCGAGAGAGGGAACACAAGCAGGGGGAGTGGGAGAGGAAGAAGCAGGCTCATAGCGGAGGAGCCTGATGTGGGGCTCGATCCCACAACGCCGGGATCACGCCCTGAGCCGAAGGCAGATGCTTAACTGCTGTGCCACCCAGGCGCCCCCTGATAACTATTCTTTTCTTTACATCATAACATTAGCCATACCTTCAGTATTATGTCAAACATTAAAAATAATACCGAGTATTCCTGTCTTAGGACAGATCTCGATGAGAGTGAAGTTTCCCCATTAACATGATATTTGCTGTAGAATTTTGGGTATACAATGTCTTTGTCAAATCAAGGAAATTCTTCTAAATTTTGAATTCTCACAGTTTTTATCAAAAGGGGTTGAACTTTGGGGTGCTTGGGTGGTTCAGTTGGTTGGGCGTCTGACTCTTGATTTCAGTGCCAGTCATAATCTCAGGGTCATGAGATCGAGCCCCACATCGGGCTCCACACTCCACGTGGAGTCTGCTCAAGATTCTCTCTCTCCCTCTCCCTCTGCCCCTCCTTCTACTCGCATGCCCTCTTTAAATACATAAAATCTTTAAAAAACCAGGGAGACAGTTGATCTTTTATCAAGTGCTTATTTCTACATTTATTGATGTAATCGTGTGATTTTTCACCCTTATTCCAGTAATGTTCTGACCTCAAGAACTGTTAAGATAATATTTGTGGTTTTAAGTTACAAAATTTGTGGTAATTTGTTACAGCAACAATAGAAAACTAACATACAATATGTGATTCTCATAATTTTACATCTCCTTTATAAATTGTAGCAGAGAACGGTTAAGAAGCTTGCCCAGTTCACAAGGCTGAGGAGTTCGGCTCCTGGTTAAAAACCTCTATGTGGGGGCGCCTGGGTGGCACAGCGGTTAAGCGTCTGCCTTTGGCTCAGGGCGTGATCCCGGCGTTACGCGATCGAGCGCCACATCAGGCTCCTCCGCTAGGAACCTGCTTCTTCCTCTCCCACTCCCCCTGCTTGTGTTCCCTCTCTCGCTGGCTGTCTCTATCTCTGTTGAATAAATAAATAAATAAAATCTTAAAAAAAAAAAACTCTATGTGATTTTTCAGATGTGCCTATGGGCAATTACAAAGGCTTTACCTGGCAGGCCTCACGGGAAAAAGGCTGCTGCCCACCACCCAAGCCTGGCACATAGCCAATGCACTGCAGTCTCTGAAGGCAGTTGCAGGCGACAACTCAGACTCCCCTGCCCAATCATGCTTTTCATATATTTGCATTCCTAGCCTGGTGCTTTCATTTCTGGATCTCTATCTGAGGCCTGGGGCAGAAGCCTTTGTGCTTCTGCTGAGTCCTCCTTTTGAGGGGCAGTGGGGGACACCTTGAAAACACTTTGTTCCACTCTGACTTTTCCCTATACTTTTCCACTCCTAACTCACCTCCTTCACCCTCCCCCCATAGGGTCCATAAAATTGCTGGAGGCTTTATTTTGAGGCTCCCAACAACAGTGAGCCATCTCTCACATCTGTGTTGATGCACCTGACCCAGGACTAGTGTGTCCGTCCATAAGGGAAATGTAACAGGGGGAGTCAGTGCCTTCTCATTTTAGACTCTTGCGTATAATCATCCCAGCAGGTGTTAAAGGCTTAACTCTTTCATTTTTGGCTTGTGCATTAATCAGCTACTCTAACATCTGAAGCTCAGCTCACTTCCCCAGCTCAGCTGAACTCCTAACAACAGCTAATAGTAGGAAAGCTGGAATTCAAATCCAGGCAGTCCAGCTCTGAACCTCTATTCCTAACAATAATGCTCTACTGCTTCCCTTTGTGTTAGACCGCTCTAGCCCAAGGAACTGGTCATGGCGACTTGGATAGGGCAGTAGAAGTTGGCTAAAGCATACAGAACAGGTAAACTCAACAAGAGTTGGTGATGGGTCAGATGTAGAAGATAAGAAAAGGGAAAGAATAAAGGATGACATTTTGGTCTTCGGCTTAGAGCAATGAAGTAGAGGGTGCCCTTTGGGGGTTGGGATGGGGTGACAGGTGGCAGGGAGATGACAGAGAAACAAGAGATCTTCTTGGGATATATTTAAGGTTTCTGATTCTTAATAATATCCAAGTGAAGATGTCAGGTAGGCCACTCACATGGAATTTTGGAATTTGAATTTTACTTTTTTTTCTCTATTCCTAGAATTAGGAAAAGAGAAATACTGTGTAAGAGAATACAGTGCAGACACCACCTTAAGCTAAGCACTCCTCTCCACTCCTACAGTCAGCTCTCAAAAAGAATCAGATATTGCGACTCTTCTGAGAAAAATACAGTCATCTTCAAATATGGTTGGCATATGGGCACAACAGTCTCCAAACTATGAAAACTACTAGATCAGAATTCTCAAGGAATGACTAGAATCTGAAACTGAGCAAGCTAATAATTCACTGATTAAAAACTGAGAATCCAGCGACTGCCACACATTAGCCTTGTTATTACGTTTATCATTTTTAACCTGATTTTCAGTCATTTGTTCAATCAACATGGTGATCAATTTATTTGTTTCCAAATCTAGAGAGAAATAATTCAGTTAGGCCAAATACTTGAAGTTCCTTGGATATTTAGTTTACGTTAAACCCTTCTTCCCCTACACTATTACATTTCTGTGCTGGTTTCTACGCTTAATCATATGCTATACTGCAGTTTTAAAATGTTTCAAATATGCCTTTCATCTGCCCAAACGAATTTTATTTCCTTTGAGGGTAAGGACTGTGACCCAGTCCCTAAACCAGTGTTGAATACATTTAAAGGAAATTTGTTGAATTCATTTGGAAAGTTGTCTCCACTAACTGTATATCCACCACTCACCTAGGATGACTCGCCCTCCATTTCACTCAACTAATTTAATTCAGTCGCACAAGTATACTGTAACAGTCATCATATTCTCAGTTTATGGTTTTAATGGTATTGCAACATTAGATTCACAACATATTTCCAAGCACCAAGTATGCTTGAAATTGAACATTTTTATAAAGATAATAAAACTTAATGACTACCCATGATCTATGATCTGACAATACATCTGTTCTTTTTCATCTTGAGATGGTAAAATACCCACCCTAGCTTATTGTGGCACAGTGGGAGAGAAGAATTATAGTCCTATTAATCACTCTTAACTATCAGCTTATTAAGTTATAGTTTCCCAACAGGCTTGTCTTACATGACTGTTAATAGGCTGCAGGTGTTTTTCTAAGAGTCTTTTTATAATGCAGTTATGTCATAAAGAGACAGCATGGAGTAAAAGAAAAACTGGTGGGCTAAGAATCAGAAAACCTAGGTTTTAAATTCTAGTAGTAAAGTAGCCCCAAAGCCTTAAGCAAGTCACCACCTCTCTGATCTCTACAGTTTTCTCATCTTTAAAATGAGAGGACTTATTACAAATTAAGTAAATGCGTTTGTGCCATTTATACCAGATTGGTAGGCAGGTAACCATAACCCAGGACCCAAGAATTTCACAAAGGACATTCTAACAGAAATCTCTCCACATTAAATTAGCTTATGATAAAGTGTAAAATTGAGGGGCGCCTGGGTGGCTCAGTCGTTAAGGGTCTGCCTTCGGCCCAGGGCGTAATCCCAGGGTCCTAGGATTGAGGCCCGCATCGAGCCCCGCATCAAGCCCCACATCAGGCTCCCTGCTCTGCTAGGAGCCTGCTTCTTCCTCTCCCACTTCCCCTGCTTGTGTTCCCTCTCTCGCTGGCTGTCTCCCTCTGTCAAATAAATAAACTATTTTAAAAAATTTTTAAAACAAAACAAAAAAATAAAGTGTAAAATTGAGATTTGTTACTAGTTAACTTTAAAAGTCAATTTTGTTACCTAACCACTGTGGATGTGCACAGGAACAGGAGCATGTTTCATATGTGAAAAATAGTGAATACAGATATGTGTTAGGATGCCTAAATTGGGCTATACCAAAATTTTACTTTTAGCTAAAAACCACCTCAGAGAGACAGCTGTTATAAATACATTTTGCAACTGACAAAATGATTGCATTTCAAAAGTTTATAAGTCCATTTTTTGGAAAACTTTGTAAATGGAAGTTAGGCTTGTACTTCAATGCATGAGAGTATAAATGTGGACATAGCTGTACTATATAACATCATAATAAATGCTCCAAGTTCTGGGTCCTGAGAATGGGGCTTGTGTCATGTAGCTGAGTTTCCTCCCCTGCTCTTAGAAAGAAGACTCAAGTAAACAATGATTAAAATTGATTTACCTTTGTCACACCCTTCTCTCTTTCTAACCTTTTTTACACTCGGGTAGGGCACCCAGCCCTAATTATGTTGCTGGAACAATGCTATCCAGTCCTACGTACTGTAAATTTCAACAGCCCTTCCTTGCACCTTCAAACAGTAATTCCACAACTGTGGAGCAACTGATGGACATTTCAACAAATAACCCAGAAAATGTTACCACTCTTAAACTATAACTAGTGTTGAAAGAGACCATCTGTTACTTATAAAAGCAAAAATATTAGAAATCTATGTTAAAAATTTTAGAGACCTGGTCCAACCAATTATGATACATTCATACAACAGAGTATTATGCCAACATTTGAAAAATGTGTAAAAGTTGTAATTACATGGGAAATATACAAAACATAATGCTGAATAAATAAAAAAGATACTAAAATGCTATGTTCTTTATGAACTCAATTATGGAAAAAATGCACTAAGACTAGAAGCTAAGAAAACTGCTGGGTAGACTTATAATTTATGGCTTTTTCCCAATTAATACATGAATCCATGCTTTCCAGATTTTCCTATATCAAATAAGTGCTATTTAAAAAAAAAAAAGGAAAATCCGAGAAAAAAGTATAAATTTAAATAAATCCCTAACTGGTAGAATTTTAGAGAGCTATAAATAGTGCTGATTATCAGGCAATGTGGAAATAAAGCTTTGTGGACAAAAGAGCATTCCTTTCTTTAACTTCGTTTGCAGAAGAGTTTAATTAGACTTATTTTATACGTGTGTGTGTGTGTGTGTGTGTGTGTGTGTGTGGTTTTAATTGAGGGCCCCTTACTGGTCCTGCTTCCATGAATGGCTGTCACCAGGGGGAAAGGGGAGGGGAACCAAGAGGCACAAGGAGGGGTCATCTCCACAACACTCCATATACACACAGAACTAAGCAGATAAGCACAGAGTCACTATTGAGGTTAGAAGTTACCAGCATGGGAAAAGGAACAGGTGGGGAATTGGGGTGTCATAAAAAAAAATAGTCCCCACCACCAAACTGGGGTGCCTGGGGGAGACTTGGTCTGTTTCAACCCAAGAGGAATCTGATCAAAAGTGGTTTGGGAAGGCTAGAACCAGCAGGGATGGAGGGAGGAGGGAGGCGCGGGGGGTGAGGGGGCCGTTTGGCAACTGGGGTGAAGGGATTGCCCTCCCCCTGCTGGGATCCCCCAGCCCCTCCGGTCTGGCAGGAAGGGGGCAGTCTGCAACCCCCATGGGCAGGTCTGGGGCTGTCAGATGCTCCAGGCAGGGGGCTGGAGGGGGCTCACAAAGGCTTGCCCTCCAGGGAGATAATGGCACTGCCCCCCCAGCTTCTCTGCCAGGGTGCAGTGGTCCCTTGACCTCCTCATAGCAGTTTGCTTGTAATTCATGCTTGATCTCCGTGAGCTTCTTCATGATGGTGTCCTTGGAGCTGGCAGAGATCATTTTGCTTTAAGGAATGCAGACTCAGGTGCCCAGAAAATAAATACTAGGTCTTCCTTCTTGCTCTCCTTGGTCTCATAGGTTACATCATAGAGGACAAAGCAGCAGTCCTTGTCTGGTAGCATCTTGAAAAAGGTGGCACAAGGGTGGTCTACAGTCTGGCCCATGTCACCTACCGGGATATTCTTGCCCTCCTTCAGGTATGCTGTTCTTCTTGTCCTCGCTTAGGCAGAGGAGTACCGCCTTCTTGCACTTCTTCACCTCTTCTGGTGTTGAGGACTTGCGCACTTACCTCATGTCACTGAAAACCTTGATGATGCCATCAGAGATTGCCATACCAGAGGCCGTGTTTCCAGGCGAAAGGGAGATAACAAGGAGAGTCAGAAGAGAGGAGGGCCACTGCCACTGCTGCTGGGATCCGACGGAAAGAGACTTATTTTAAGTTAACCACATTATAAAATATTAAGTTTTGTGGTTATGAAAATAATGCTTATTGCTACTGCTATGGCATTTTTATAGATCCAATAAAACCTATTACTGATGCTTACTTCCCTTGATTAAAGATACCACTGTTTCTTTTCACATTTCACACAGAAAATAACACAGGCATGTGAGTTAGAAAAACAGGAAAAAAAGGTTATTTAATGAAAAAGTCTTCATCCCATCTTACAACGCTTTCCCACATATAGCAGTAATCCATGGTCCAGAAATCATTCTTGTGTAAAACTGCCCCACATGTATTGTATTTATACACTAATCACTCTTCTATACACCTTACTTCACTTAACATACTTTAGAAACATTTACATATCAGTACATGTAAATCCATTTTATTATTTGTAAATACTATTTAATATTCTACTGATGGCTGTAATTTATTAGTAACCCCTTACTGATAGACATTTAAATTATTTTCAGTTTCTCTCTATAACAAACAAGGCTTCAGGGAACATTCTTGTACAAATATCTTTATGTACATGAACAAGATTATCCACGAGATAAATTCTTAGAATTGTTGAGTAAAAGAATATGTGTACATTTAAAAAAATCTGAGATTGCCAAATTGCCTTCCAAAGAATTTGTACCAAGTTATACTCCAAGGGAACATTTCTGATCAAAAAATTCTTTAAAGCAAATTCCAATGCTGTCAATGGCCAAGAAGGTACCATAAATGAGGTAGGCAGGATGGGGTAAGAAGATGGTAAACTGAAAAGCATGAATATTCAGTCACTGAAAGAAGTGGTTTCTCCTCAATGGCAGCCAACTATGCCTTCTAGGAATCAATATTGTTAGTGTCTTGGTCTCTCAAAAGCCTAAAATCTGGACTTCTGCATGAAACCTCCAGATTTCTTAAATGTTGACAACTCATTTTAGAATTTTAGAATTGGCACGATAAACAAAACTGTGAGTGGAAACCATCTACTGGGCCTCCAAATTGTGTCCTACACTTTAAAGCTTTCATTTCCGTCCCCATATCCAACCAACAAAGACTGTCATGGCTTTAGGCTGCATTTAGCATACTGTTTTAAAGCTGGGATTTCCTTAGATTACATTTTATTTCTAGACAAACTAGAAGATTTTATTAACTACGTGGTCACTGTTCCCTCAAACTATGTGAACAGTTTATTCTACTCTTGTCCAGATGTTTTTATTAATCAGTTTCCTACATTATGGTCCTTTGCCCTACATTTTTATTCCTTTAGAGTGTGGCATTCCTCTGTTTTCTCCATTATATGGAACCACCATATGTTTTAAGGGCAGAGTCATTTTCCTATACTACTTTGCATTCTACATACCCACCTACTTACATAAGAAATTGTGGAAATAGAGTTTATTAAAAAGACTTGCTGCCTTTCGCTTAAATAGTATTTTTAATCCATATAAAGTAGTTTATATTAACTACATTCTTATAGTTAAAAAATAAAGCAACATAAAAAAATAAACCCTGAAGTTGCTAAATCTGTATCAAAAAATATTCAAATTCAGGGGTAAAATACCATGAGATTTTTAGTATTTCATTATCTCTTCTACATAAATACTTGCAAAAGGACCAGTCTGACAAAGCCCAATGCATTGTATGATTATAAGCAGAAATAAATGTTTATAAATTTTAAATTATAAGCAATGTTATATTAAAGAGGTCAGCTGCCTATTTGAAAACTCAGAGGGCAACATCTAATACAAATGAATTTTTAAAGTCAAATTTTAAAAATTATTAGCTTCATTTATTATAAACATGCATCTGAGTCTTAATTTTAAAGCTGTCATTTTTAAAGAATTCCTATAGTTTTAATATTAATTTGTTCAGAAATGCTTTCTTTACATATATATAATATATAAATATAAATATATATAATATAAATATATATTCTATATAAGTAAATATATATGAAATATATATATACACACATACACCTGCAATAACAAAAGAGGCCCAAAATACATACATTAAAGAAGCTACTTTATAATGTAACCAAGCTTTCAACATATATTGAAAATATGACCAGCTACTCATAGAAAAAATCTGCATGAATCATTTTACCAAATTGATGCCACTGGAGAGTGTACTTTTAGTTTCCAAACGCAAAGTCCTAGACATTACAAGTTCCTCTGTTAGCACTTCTAAATATGTGAGTGTTCCTACTTCCCCTTAAAAGGTATGCTGTAATGACTCTAGTATGTCCTTTGAAAAGAAAACTGATTAGATCACCCCAAAATTTAAAAACTCAAAGCTCTGTATTAGGTATGTCATTTATCTCAACATTTTAATCATGAGAAACAAACAAGAATAAAAAAATTACATAAATTGTAATCTGCACATTGGATTGCTTCTTCAAATGTGTTATCAGAACTCACAGATAAAACAAAAGTAATAAAAAGAAAGTGGTAAAATATTATATTTAATTTTACTTAAAATATAAATTAAAATAGAGCATAAGAAAAACTTTGAAACCACAATACGTATATAGAAAACTGACCACTGAAAGATGCAAATAATTCATACAATATAAGCTTTAATATATAAATTAAATGTCATTTCATCAGCTGTTAGTCACATCAGTCTAAACTTTACATTATATATTAAAATATTAAAAAGCTAAAAAACATCATTGCAATATAGATTCAATATGGGAAAATACGTATTTGTGGCTTTATACACAATCTAAATTAATCCATTCTATACAATAGTTTTCCAAAATATAAACGGCACTTTACATGCAACAAAACATACCAGGCTGGGTGTCCTAATATAATTTAATATATAGGAAAATAAAGAGAAAACACCCTTTTAACAAGACAGTTACATAGTGGAGGCGGAATGTAGAATAAGATTTTGCCTTAACACAATCTTGGATAAGAGTAAAGAAATATGAAAAAGGACAATTTCTACTACTTTCAATTAGCATTTTTTAAATTGAAGACTACTGTGATTTTATATTTTCTAATTGTATCACAAACAGAAAACATAAAAGGCAAACGGGAAGGGAGGGTAGAAAGCGTGATCCTTTATGAATTTTAAACATCAGCCCTGCCTATGGGCTGCATTTAGGCTCCTTTTCTGTTGACAGTTTCCTAAATTATTTCTGCCACTCTGAATTGCGCATCAGTAATCAGATGAATTTTCCAGACTTCTTTATGCCATTGTGTAACCATAGCTGCCACAATGTAACGCCACAAGAAGTCTGTCCTTGAGTATTTCTTTACTTGGGTATTCAGGTAACTTGAGCATGTTGATGCTTTAAAAGAAAAATATACCACCATTAAATAGGAAATCTATGAAATTTCTGATTATTTTGTCTAGCAGTGAAAACACTACTCAAAATTAACATAAAACCACCCTCTCAAATTTGCATTCAAATTGGAAAACCCTGAAGTAGTATTTAAAAAGAAAAAAAAAAAAACTGCTGCATTGCAGTTTCCTCTAGCATGCAAATGTAGTGGAAGAAAATAAGTTCCTTTCAGTCTAAAATAAATAAGCAATAAGGGAATTTAGTCTGAAGTGACGGTATAACTCAGTGATACTTATGACAGTATTAACCTCAGTGATACTTGAACTACATTCAATTAAATTATAGGTAGTTTCCTCAAATATTTTCCCTACCAAAAAAGGGAGAGACAAGGGATTATGCTGGTACTTATTTATAGTGATTCCAAAATGTGGAAAAAAGATTACTGTTGAGATTTTCCTCTCAATGCAGCAGTACAGTAGTTAGACCTTTAATCGTTCAAAATTAATCAAGACAATTCACAATACATTTAAATAAACAATTTAACATACCATGTGCTTGAAGTTGGTAGGAGATTTGGAGTATATGGCACTGCAGCAATTGTAAAGTTTTGCAATCCACTTCCACCCATGATATTAGCAAATCCACCATGTGGGACCCTGGAACTAAGAGTTCATATCTTAAGTTGTAATCATGAAACGAAAACCTTTGTGACAGATATAGTTCAAATTATAATTTAGAGTAAGAATATATTCAACTCCAGGGCACTGGCAAGGTAACATTTTTGGTTCTGCAAAACTCCAGCTCATTACTAAAAGATGCTTTGTGGCCAGTTAGCAAGCTTCCATGGAGACCCTCCTCCACATTTCTATAAGCCATACTATGCTTTCAACTGGCCATTGCACATACCTCTATTATTGCACGTAGCATACTGCATGTACAATTATTTTCTTCTATGTGTCTCTCCCTACTCAACTGGGACTAATCTGAGGACCTAAATGTGTCATATTTGCATTTGTATCCTTGGGGTTAGCAAAATGACTGGCATCTAACAGACATTCATTAGATATTTGCCAAATATATGAATCTTTGCTTGATTAATTCAAGCAATAGAGAGGCTCTTAGACATAATCCAAACAATTACCCTATATGTGAAAAATATCTAGGTCTGATAGGGTTCAGGGCAGGCGATCCCCAAATATGCCACTTAGGCATACTGATTATTTTAAATTAAAAATAACCAGTGCAAAAAGGATACTTTAACCTTCCTGTCTTCCTGAAAGCAGGAAATAAATCTCCCATGTGAAAGGTACTCACCCTGTATCAGAAGGTAAAGAAACATCCTATGACCAGAGATAGGGAATTAAGGGCTGAGAAGGCTATAGAAACAAACCTCATTACTTCTTCACCAATTTCACAAACTTCGTCTTTCCAATTCCTCAAAAATGTATTTCCTCTGTCTAAAAGGTGTAAATCCTGCTTACTTTGGTCACGTCTTTGAGACTCATACTTCTATGAGCTCCAAAACATATGAATTAAATGTTTTCTTCTTGTTAATCTGTCCATGTCAATTTAATTTTTAGACCAAGCAGAATAACTTTAAGAGGTAAAAGAAAATTTTTCCTCCCCAACAGGTCAAAGGATTTTTGTTTTGTTTTTCACTGTGGGAAAACTAGAATATTCTTTACATTTCTATTCCAAAGATTCACAATATCAGATGTATTTCTTTTTTAATGTCACCTAACAAAAACATAAGACCACATTCAAATTCAAAAACCCTAACAAAATGCATACACAGTACTAGAAAATTTAATCTTGGGTACATGGCTACAGAGAATATAATTACAACTTCCTAAATTCTATTGTTCACATTTGAAAGACATTATTTCAAATTAGCTTTTGTATGTATCATGATTAAAACATTTTGTTTTTAAATTGAGATGCTACAGTGCTTTTTAGATAAATAAGAATGATGACCAAACCAAACCAAAAAAAACATTTAATGTATAAGTACTAAAGATATATACTCAAAGGCAGAAGTCTGACTAGTCTTAGAAATGTTTTCTAGCATAGGATTCTTAGTAGAAAGCATAATTCAGTTCATTAAAAAAACAACAAACAAAACAAAAGACAACTGTTGAACCTTAAATAGCCAAAACAATCTTGAAAAAGAATAAAGTTGGAGGTTTCACAGTTCCTGATTCCAAAACTACAAAGCTATGGTTATCAGAACAATGTAGCACTGGCATAAAGACAGACACGTAGAAATGGAATAGAATATCCCAAATAAACCCTTACATATATGACCAATTTCAACTACAGTCTAACATTCAATGAGGAAAGGACAGTCTTTTCAACAAATTGTGCTGGGAAAACTGGATATCCACACTACCGAAAAATGGAGTTGAATTCTCACCTAATACCATACATAAAAATTAACTCAAAATGAATCAAAGATGAAAACATGAACTAAAACTACAAAATTCTTAGAAGCTCTTCAGGGAAAGAGCTTCATGACACTGAATTTGGCAATGATTTCTTAGATATGACACGAAAAGTACAGGCAACAAAAGAAAAACAGATAAACTGGACTTCATCAAAATTAAAAACCTGTCCACCAAAGGACACCATCAACAGAATGAGAAGGCAGCCCACAGAATGGGAGAAAATATTTTCAAGTCAGATTTATATCTGATAAGGAATCGATATCCAGAAAATAAACAGAACTTCTACAACTCAACAAAAACAACAAAAACCCAAATTAAAAATAGGGAAAGGATCCAAATAGACATTTCTCCAAAGAAGATACATAAACACCTTATAAGCATATGAAAAGATGCTCAATCAACGTTACTAGTATTAGGGAACTGTAAACCAAAACCACAACCAGACACCATTTCATACACATTAGAATGACCCTTTTTTTTAAAACTTTTTAAAAAGATTTATTTATTTATTTTAGAGAGAGTGTGTGTGCAGGGAGAGAGGCAAAGGGAGGGGGAGAAAGAATCTCAAGCAGACTCCCCACTGAGCACAGAATCTGACATGGGGCTTGAGATCATGACCTGAACCGAAATCAAAAGCTGGATGCTTAACCGACTGAGCCACCCAGGCGCCCCTAGGATGACCATTTTAAAGAAAAATCAAAAATTAAAAACAAACAAAAAACCAGAAAATAACAAGTATTGGAAACGATATGCAGAAATTGGAACCCTTATGCATTGCTTGTGGGAATGTAAAATTTACATCAGCTGTGGAAAACAGTATGGCTGTTTCTCAAAAAACAAACAGAGAATTACAGTATATAGCCCAAATAATTGAAAACAGAGACTAAAAAAGATTATTTTACATCCATGTTCATAGCAGCCAAAAGGTGGAAGCAACTCAAGTGATCATCCATGGAAGAAGGAATAAGCAAAATGTGGTACATACATACAGTGGATTATTTAGCCTTAAAAAGGAAGAAAATTCTGACATATGCTACAATGTGGATGAACCTTGAGGACACTATGCTGAGTGAAATAAGCCAGTCACAAAACAACAAATGATGCATGGTTCCATTTACATGAAGTACCTAGGGTAGTCAAATTCATAGAGACAGAAAATAGAATCATGGTTGCCTAGGGCTAGATGGAGGGAGTATGAAGAGTTAGTGTTTAACTGGTACAGTTTCAGCTGAGGAAGATAAAAAAAGGTTGGGAGTTGGATGGTGGTGACGGTTGCACAACAATGTGAATGTACTTAATGTCACAGAATTGTACTTAGCAATGGTTAAAATGTTAAATGTTACGTATTTTCTACCACATACGCTATAAAAACTGTGGAAAAATGCACCAGGATTTTCTGTTTAAAATCATAAATGATATGTATACATTTACAGGGGAAAAAATAACAATCCAATATAAATAAATCTCTTAAAAAAAGGAGTTTTCTTCTATAGCTGGGAAGTTGTTTGGTTGCTATTAAATGCTTTACTGATGAAATGCCTCAGTTTACCTTAGAAATCCATGTGAATATTAAAAGTCTTGTTAATAAATACTAATACATGAGCAATTCCTACTTAGGGCAAAAAAACAGCTAAAGAAGGCCTAGGCATGTCTGTAAACTGAAATAAAATTCAACATTAGTCTATGCATATCAACCTTTGCCTTAAAAATTAACAACGGCAACCAAAAATGAAAAGGGATAAAAAGCCAAGCTGTTCTCAATTTCCTGTAGATATAGAATTTAAAAGTAAGTACACCACTTTATCAGGATGAGAAAATGAGGTATGACACTGATTCTTACACAAATTAATACACACTATTTCAACAACAGAATGAACTAATGTTTTTTGTGTAACTAAATTTTGAAAAATAAGCTTAAAAATCAGAGGATTTCCCAATTTTAAGATCTAAATTAAAATTACACTGTAAACTGATATTTAGAAACAATCTCTGAAACTTTATTCCTCTTCTAAACTACAAACAAATATGACTGGGCCCCGTACTTGAATAATCAATGACTCTTATGCTAAGATCATGGCTCATCAAGCTTAAGGATGTATGAGAAAAATTGGGGTGCCTGGGTGGCTCAGTCGTTAGGCGTCTGCCTTCGGCTCAGGGCATGATCCCAGCGTTCTGGGATCAAGCCCCACATCAGGCTCCTCCGCTGGAAGCCTGCTTCTTCCTCTCCCACTCCCCCTGCTTGTGTTCCCTCTCTCGCTGGCTGTCTCTATCTCTGTCAAATAAATAAATAAAATCTTTAAAAAAAAAAAAGGATGTATGAGAAAAATAAATGAAATGGTCTTTGGTTGAATATTATGACACTTGGATTACACAATGTAAAATTACAGTCAATAAAAATGACATACTTATATTTTATACACAAAGAAATCATCAAGTCTGATTTTCATTATTCTTAAGGGGTAATGAAACAAGAGTAAGTCATTTAATTAAGACAGTCTTATAGGAGCGCCTGGGTGGCACAGCGGTTAAGCGTCTGCCTTCGGCTCAGGGCGTGATCCCGGCGTTATGGGATCGAGCTCCACATCAGGCTCTTCCGCTATGAGCCTGCTTCTTTCTCTCCCACTCCCCCTGCTTGTGTTCCCTCTCTCCCTGGCTGTCTCTATCTCTGTCGAATAAATAAATAAAATCTTTAAAAAAAAAAAAAAAAAGACAGTCTTATAGACCAAGAAAATAATGTTACACCAAAAAATATTTAAAATTTACTTTTTGCATTGATTCTTGGTTCTAATAATTGGAACACAATGGACTTTTCAATAAGGTTGTACTAAACTATGGACATGGAGGGAGATATTTTAATATCTAAATGTAAACAGATAATCAGAAGGAGTATTGAATAAAAAAATACACACTAAGTTTAGAATGGCAAATGCTATACTTAAGTATAATTAAATGAAAGTTAAGGTTCAAAAAAACTTAAAATTTACTCAGCCTTAATTCAAAACAAGGACTCTGTAGACTTAAGCATTGAAAGGTGGCTTCTTCAGCATGATGGTGAAGCTTAGCTCTGTGTTGTTCCCCTTAGTTTCCTTGGCTTCTTTTTTTACTCACATCCCTCACCTCAGTTTAAATGGATTCACAAGCTACACTTCATGACCAGTTAAATAATAAACAGCGCAATTCTTTTCAGTCCTGCTAACAATCACTATATGTTGACCTGGGAGATGCACTCTGTATTACTAATACAGCAGCTTTTCATTCTACAAGAGCAGCAACTTAACATTTTTAGTACCAGACAACTTGAGTAATTTTAATTGTTATCTGCACTTTAAAGACTCATACCAACCAAATCATGGTGGCGGAGATATAATAATCCACTAAATGGTGTTTAGATATAAATCATTTAGAAAAATAATAAGAACCCTACCTCAATACACAAACCAAAATAAAATCCAGATGGCTTAAAAATAGGAAAGTAAAAATAGGAACTATAAAAAGTTACAGGAAAAAAAATGCAGATAAACATATATACAAAATTTTGGGGGTGGGGAAAGATTTATAAAAATCACAAAGAAAAGTACTAATAATCAACTGACAAAATTAATATTTCGGTTTTATAAACTTTATAAAGTAAATTTATAATTTAAATTACATGGAAATCTGTATATTTAACTTAATGAAGTTAAAAGGCAAATGATAAACTGGGAAAAGTATCTGCAGAGTTGATGTCCCACAAAAAGAACACTTAGAACTGAATTTTTAAAAATGAAGATAGGGGTACCTGGGTGCCTCAGTCAGTTAAGCATCTGGCTCTTGATTTCAGCTCATGTCATATCTCTGGGTCATGAGATCAAGCCCTGTGTCTGGCTCTGTGTTCAGTGGGGAGTCTGCTTGGGATTCTCTCCTTCTCCTTCTCCACCCCCAACCCCCAGCGCTCTCTCAAATAAATAAATCTTTAAAAAAAAAATAAATGACAATAGAATGAATAAAAATTAAGATAGGCAATTCACATAAAAATTACATAAATAAAAAATTATATAAAAATAGAAATGAGGGCGCCTGAGTGGCGCAGTCGGTTAAGCATCTGCCTTCGGCTCAGGTCATGATCTCAGAGTCCTGGGATCAAGTCTGCATCGGGCCTGCTCGCTGGGAAGCCTGCTTCTTTGCCCCTCCCCCCTGCTTGTGCTCACGCTGTCTCTCATGCTGTCTCTCAAATAAATAAATAAAATCTTTAGGGGCGCCTGGGTGGCGCAGTCCTTAAGCGTCTGCCTTCGGCTCAGGGCGTGATCCCGGCGTTCTGGGATCGAGCCCCACATCAGACTCCTCTGCTGGGAGCCTACTTCTTCCTCTCCCACTCCCCCTGCTTGTGTTCCCTGTCTCACTGGCTATCTCTCTCTCTGTCAAACAAATAAATAAAATCTTTTTATAAATAAATAAATAAATAAATAAATAAATAAATAAATAAATAAATAAATAAAATCTTTAAAAAAAAAAAAAGATTACATGCTGTACTGATACAGTAAAAGGAATAGGCCCTCTCCTTCCTTATTGATACGAAAACTGATATCTTTTTGAAGGTTAAATGAACAATATTTATCAGGTTATAAAAATTTATATACTTTCATATTCAAAAATTTCCCTTCTAAGAATTTTTTCTATATA
Organism: Ursus americanus; assembly: GCF_024610735.1. Classification (NCBI taxonomy): domain Eukaryota; kingdom Metazoa; phylum Chordata; class Mammalia; order Carnivora; family Ursidae; genus Ursus; species Ursus americanus. The sequence continues at coordinate 22,496,829 of NC_142137.1, forward strand.
AAGAATCAAACTGGCCCACAAGTGTACAAGAGCAAGAATTTCTTATTTGTTCAGCATTATTCATAAACAGGAAAATTTAGCAATGAAGGACAATACCAATTAAGGGAGGTCCATAAACTGAACAGATAGCCATGAAAAAATGAGATCTATAAAATGGAACAATCTTAAATATATATAGCTAAATTCAAAAGTTATAAAAGAGGAACAATGTATTTAAAAAGTAAAAATTTATGGGGCACCTGGCTGGCTCAGTTGGAGAAGCATGTGACTCTTCTTGGGGTCGTGAGCTGGAGCCCCAGGTTGGATGTAGAGATTACTTAAATAAAACTTAAAAAAAAAAAAAAAGGTAAAAATTTATGTATGTGGGAAAAATTCTGGAATCTCAGGCACGGAGATTAGAAGTGATTTTTTTTATTGAAATTGTCTAATCTTCCTACATAGACTATATAATTTCTAATTCTTTTCATTAAGTTACTCAAATCTGGGTATTTCTTGGCACTAAGAAGTCAAAAAAAACCAAAATACAACACTAAAACTAGGTTTCTTTCGTATCTTTAGTCTATAATCTGTTAATATTCATGTTCTTTTTTTAAGATTTTATATTTAAGTAATCTTTACACCCAACATGGGACTCAAATTTACAACCCCAAGATCAAGTCTCATGCTTTCCCAACTGAGCTAGTCAGGTACCCTGAATGAATACTCATGTTTTATTTATTTTTTAAAGTTAGATATGTAGTGTGACTCCAACTATTTTTCTAATTATATAGTTAAAGGACTTAGAAAATGATGCAAAATGTTAAAGAATTATCTCTGAATAGTGGAATTAATGGATTTTCATTTTCTTCTATCTATATTCTTCCTTTTCCAAATTTTCTGTAATGGTTATGGACTACTTTTAAAATAAGAATATAGACAACTTTAAATTACATATATATTTTATAGAGATACACACTAACAATTTTTAAAATAGACAGAAAAAATAAAGAAGTAAATACACCAAATTGTTTATAGTAGTTACTGCTGGCAGGGAGTGTTGTTCTTTATTTGTTCTAATTTTATGTGTGTTCCAACTTTCCTAGAAGAACCATGTACATTTATAATGGAACATATGAACTGTATTTCCATAAAGAGGAGGGCACAGATGAAATTCTAAGATGCCACAAATGAAAATCAGCTTTTTTTTAAACATCTTTCAGAAATATAAGTTGAAGAAGGTTAAAATCATCTTTCATCAGTCCAATAGTGAACTTTGCAAAGATGTGCGGTATAACGAATTATTTTTTAGGCCATGAATCTTGAGACTTTAAAATCTAGTAAGAGGGGCACTTGGGGGCTCAGCTGTTAAGCTTTTGACTCTTAGTTTCCACTCAGGTCATGATCTCAGTCAGGGTTGTGGGACCAAGCCCCACGTCACACTCCGCACTCAGCACAGTGTGTGCTTGGGATTCTTTCCCTCTCCCTCTGCCGCCCCCGCCCCCGACTTGTGCGCGAACATGCGAGCACACTCTCTCAAATAAATAAAATCTTAAAAAAAATTGGTAAGAACTGGAGAAAAACTGCTGAGTATGGATATTACATGTGTGTGTGTGTGTGTGTGTGTGTGTGTGTTGTCCAGCAACACATAAATATTAAAAATTTGGCACTACCACTGACTTATCTACACAATGAAAAAATTACCAAATTATAAAATACAATATATATACTGATAGTCCTGATTGGAAGTTTATTTTTTATACATTAATATACATTAAATAAACATTTGTTGAGCATTACCATACGTTTTATCTTTAATGGCTAATAAATCTTTGCTTAATACCTAAAAAAATGGAAAGGGAGGTGGAAACTGATAATTCAAAGTAATAATGCATTTTGGTTGTTTAAGCCATCAAAACGGCAACACATTAAATTCTTTCCACATTAGCATAAAAACACTTCTTACCTGCCAGTAACAAACTGCAAGAGAAGAACTCTCTCCTCTGGAGTAATGTCTTCCACAACTTCCCAGAACCACTAACAACAAAAAAAAAACTTAATTCATATTTCAGAGTAATTGTAGACTTCTTAATACCCGAGAAATATGTAATATTCATAAAGCATATATTCTATGAAACTCATTTATCAAAAATGCTTTCATACAAAGCTTTCATATGCAATATTCCCAGGAGAAGAGTTTAGGGAAAAATTTTACTTTGTTAATTAATGTAGGTTTTCATCCAATAGTGCTGAAAAGCTTATAAAATTAAATGGCAAACTTAACTTCATTCTAAGCTCTAGAGAGATTTTACCTGAATAACTGGATCTTCTCTTTCATAGCCACTTGTGTATTCTGTATTTCTTATCCAATCGCTCACATCAATTTCTGGCATGCCAGAAAGCAGTAGCTCCTTTGGGGAAGAAGAAAAGTACTTCATTAATCTTCATTGGGACAAAAAGCTATTATAAATTTGCCTTAATTAGAAACTAATCCCATGTAAAACTGATTTATTTTTGTGACAGTTTCTGCATGTCATCAATAACAAGTACTACATGGGAGAGAACTCTTCATATGGATAATCTCAAATATTGCTGAGATGTGGAAATGTCTACACACTGATACAATTTCATTAAAACATAAGAAGAGACAAATACATAAACACATAGGCAACAAGTTTACATCTGCAACAACTTTATGAATGTTATTTTTGGTTTATGTTTTTGTTTTAGGATTTGTTAAATTCTAAAGAGACCATATGCTCAACATGAAAGTGACAACAACAACCTGAATAAATCCTGGGTTAAGCAAAAGGAAAAGATCATTGAGAAACTCTAATTACTAGGAAAAAGGAGTAATATAATAAAAAGAGGCAATATTAGTTATTTAAAAAAAAAAAAAAACAGAACAGACTCAGGTCCCCAGAGAACTCGATTTTCGCATGATTTGGATCCTCTAAAGCCAACATTCCCCAGTGTGAGAAAAAAAAAATGTAATTTCCTAATGACTTTTGGTAGTCATCTTTTTCTTATGTGAAGATCATCAAACAAAATATTAACCAAATAAATAAAAATGAAATTAAGAATGTCAAAAATATTTACCATTATGTTTTCCAAGAGAAAAGAGAACATGGAAAGAGCTTGTCCAAATGGCTCAATGAGCCCATATCTCACAACTGGATGTGTCTGTACAGTCAGACAAGGCAATGACTATACTACACTTAACTAAATACTGACAAGCCAGATCAGCAGTTTGTTGTCACAGACATAGATACAATGCGGTTCAAAATCATGTCTCCTACACCAACTACTCATACATACATCTGACTGGTACAGAGGTATGCTCTGAAGAAAATTAATGAAGGCTAAGAGGTGGGATATGACAACTCTTGGGGTTTCTAAGATCTATTCAGAGTCTACAAGGTTCTCCCTTTTCCAACATATCTGAGGCTGGATTTTCTTCATTTAGTTCAAGCAAACAACATGTTACAACTGACTATATGCAGAAGCAGATATGAGAACCTAGTTGTCTTCTATTAACTAAATATTAAATAACCTACAAAAATGTAAAACAATGCCACTCTTCCCACTATTTTTAGCTTTATTCTGAAAAATGCAATTTTCAATTTTTAAATGTTATTTATATGTAATGGACTGTTATTTCTACATCAAGAAAATATTTTACATTTTTGTTTTAATTTCAAATACAGTAAATATCAATTAATAAAACCCCACATAAACAAAACCTTTTGTTTTAAGGGTATCCTAAAACCAAAAAGTTTGAGAACTGCTGGTCTAGGGTGTATTTCAGTCCTCCTTTCCATAGTATTGTGAAATACTTTTACTAGATGGACATTCTGATTAGTCTCCATTTTAACAATCTAAATATATTCTCCATCATTCTTTGCACTTTTCTGTGCCTCAGGAGGCCAATTCTCACAGACTGGCTCTCTTGCCTATCAGCTTTAGGCTGGGTTCATTCACCTGGAAACAGGAAGCATTCTGGACATGAGGATATTTTCTGCTCCCACTTTGCTTCAGCACGTATTTGCAGTGGCCATGTATCCTCAACTATAGCTACTATGAGGTTGCCCCTTATTGGTACTTCAGGCTCTCACAGGGTCCTCGCAGTACAACAGCCCCCGACACTTACCCACAATTTTGCTTTCTGTGGTCTCGGTTACTGTGGTCAACTGTGGTCCAGAAGCAGATGATCTTCCTTCTGACACACTGTCAGAAAGTCAATAGTAGCCTAACGCTAACTCATGATACCTATGTCATTCCCCTCACTTCACCTCATCACACAGACATTTTATCTGACATCATCACAAGAACAAGGGTGAGCACCACACAATAAGATATTTTGAGAGACCACATTCACATAACTTTTATTAGAGTATATTATTATAATTATTGTTGTTATAAATATTACTAGCTATTATATTATTATTAGTTATTATTGCTAATCTCTTACTGTGCCTAATTTGTAAATTAAACTATACCCTAGGTATGTATATTTAGGAAAAAATATATACAAGATTTGGTACTATCCATGGTTTCAGGCACCTGCTGGGGGTGTTGGAACAGATTCCCTCTTGATAAGGGGGGACTACTGTAATTCCTCCATCTTTCTCTTCAATTCTAGGGATGATAAAGCTTTCCACTGTTGCTAGTCTCTGAATGCCTCACCATACTCTTGTCATTCTTAACACTGCCACACCTCTGTAATAGCCCCTTTGTTAAAGTTTCGATTTGAGCCATCTGGGGAAATTCTATTCCCTGGCAAGACACTGATACAGATCTGCCAAAAGGGAGTGGGGATGAATTTTACACATTTCTTAGAAGCCATGAGAGTTTAATCCTCTTCCCTTCTAAACTGAAGATAAGCTTTTAATAATATTAAGTATGCTTTCATTACTAATAATTATGAATAAAAATGACTGAGATTATATTCTCTCAAGAAATTTGAAGCATTTCATGAATATCAAATTATGAGTTTTGTGAAGAGGATGAAAGATCTTTATTATGCCACTGAACACCTGGGCAAAAAAAAAATTATTACACTGATGAAAAAAAAGAAGATGAAATGGGAATTCCACAATAAAAAGAATATACAGCAAGAAGATTTCAAGTCCCAATCAATAATTTATTTTTTTAAAAATATGACAAAATAAATGAATTAGTCTGCTGGAAATGGGTTAACGTATATATCCCATACAAATGGCCAGCGATTAAGTCATGCAAATGTTTGTAGCCATTAGCTTACCTAGTATTCATATGGCTCAATGTGTTAATACCAGATGCATACCTAGCTTAGATGTCTGTGCCAACTTTTTAAAAAAGTTTCCTATCCCAGTGTAGCATAGCCCTTTCCTATGAAAGACATAAAGTCATACAAAAGGTTCTAAAACCAAGTCCCATTTATAACTTATGCCTCTGAGAGGCAGTTTGGCAATAGTGATGAAGACAGACCAGGCTCTAGGTCACAGAACATGGGTTCCCAGTCTGGCTCTAACACATACTCTATGAACAGGAGGAAGTTCTGTACCTTCTTTGGATTAGTTTTCCTCATCTGTAAAATGGGAATAATAATACTTATATCAGAGGTCCGTTGTGAAAATATTAAAAGTGAAGACAGACAGTGCCTGGCAAATACTGCATTTTTAATAATAATTTTCATCACTGCATAAATCAGGATCATGCTGACAACACTGCTCTTCCCATATCCCTCCATCCGAATCAGCTCAACGTAGTAAAGCCAGAGTCCAAGACAGATGAGGAATCCTGACCTAACTTCTAATAAAAACCACAACTGAAAACGTAACAGTAGCAGACCTAAATATGAAAGATAAAGGAATAAAGCTTTTAGAAGAAAACATGGGGAAACATCTTCATGACCTTGGAATAAGAGACAGGTTCTTAAATGTAAAAAGGACACAAAAAAGATCCATTCATTATAAAAAGAAAAAAACAAATGATACACTGAACTGTGTTAAAACTAAAAACTTTTATTCACTAAAAGATACCAGAGAAGAAGATATTCACAATATAGATAACTAGCAAACACTCCTATAAAGAATCCTATAAATCAGTAACAACCAGAAAACACAATAGAAAAATGGACAAATTACTTGAGCAAACACTTTAAAAACACAGTACAAGTGGCCAGTGAACACAAAAACACACTCAACCTCATTAGTCATTAGGGAAATGAAACACCACTAGTGATCCACAAAAATTGTAAAATGAAGAAGACACAATATCAAGTGCTAATGAAGATATGGAATACCCGGAACTCTCATACCTACGGTGGAAATAGAAACTGACACACCACTTGAACTGTTTGCAAATATCCACTATAATGGAATAAATGCACATCCTATGTCCCAGCAATTCCACTTTAAGAACGCATACATATACCCTCCTAAAGACATGTACCAAAATGTTTATAATAGCACTATTTCAAATAACCCAAAACTGAAAAGTTCCCACCAAATGTTCATCGACAACAGAATAGACCTCTCTCTCTATATATATATATATTTATATACATACATAAACTGACACAATGAAATACTATAAAGCAATAAAAATGAACAAATTACAACTTCATGAAATAATACGTACAATTCTCACAAAAAGTTGAGCTAAAGAAGGCAGATATATTCTAGGTGACTATTCCATTTACTAAGTTCAAAAATGGGAAACCTAATCTACGGTATTTTTAGAAGTCAGAAGGGGAAGCTTGGGTCACTCAGTCCATTAAGCGTAGGACTCATGATTTTGGATCAGGTCAAGATCTCAGGGTCGTGAAATGGAGCCCCATGTTGGGCTCCGTGCTCAGCAGGGAGTCTGCTGGAAATTCTCTCTCTCCCTCTGCCTCTGCCCCTCCCCATTCTCAGGTTCTCTCTAAAAAATAAATTAATAAAATCTTAAAGAAAAAATATAAGACTGATGAATCACTGAACTCTACCTATATGATTAATTGAATTTAAATAAATGTAAAAACAAGAAAATTAATAAAATAATGTTAATGGGAAAAAAAAGTCAGAAAAGTGGTTCCCTATGAAGAGGGATAGTGACTGGAAGAGGACAGGAGTGGACATCTGGGGTGCTAGGATTTCTCTGGGTGCCAGTTTTATGAATGTGTTCAGTTTGTAAAAATTCATCAAACTATACACTTATGATGCATATACTTTTCTCTACATACATTGTAAATCACTAAGTTTCATAAAACTTAGCAGTATCAGTAAATTAGGGGGCAAAGTTTTTGTCAATTATTTACTTTGTTGCTATTTTTACAAATAGGTTCAGAAAATAATGTAAAATTCTGTTTTGAACTTCACAAGACCAATTTAATATATGTACAGTACAAAAAAAGTCAGTCAGTTTAATAATAGTTCATAAGTACTCCTCGATTTTTAAATGCTAACAATAACTTACTGCTATGCAAAAACTAGGTCAGTCTATACTAAACAAAACCATTAATCTTAAACCTAAAAATGCAAGCAAAAAAAAAAAAAAACCTCAAAACTGACATTTAATGAAACCAAGTCACAACAGACTTCAAAATTAACTTGCAAATTTTATTCACTACTATACTAAGATATACTATGAATGATAAACCAAAAATACTGGCATATATGTAAAATTAAAAGGTATAAACCAGTGTACTTATTCATATAGTACGGGGAAAAGCATATGGTAAAACTAATTTTATGGGAAAGAATAAAAACCAAAGGATACTTTTCCATTAATCTAAAATGTACTATTCCAAATTTTAATTTTTTAAATAAAAAATTAGTTATACTCTATACTCTATTTAAAACACTGTGGGGGCACCTGGGTGGCTCAGTCAGTTAAGCGTCTGCCTTCAGCTCAGGTCATGATCCCAGGGTCCCAGGATCAAGCCCTGTGTTGGGCTCTCGGCTCAGTGGCGAGTCTGCTTCTCCCTCTCCCTCTGCCTCTGCTCATGTGCTCTATCGCTTACTCTCTCTGCCTCTCAAATAAATAAAATCTTTAAAAAAAATACTGTGTTTAATTAAAGAGTTAGACAATTCAAAGAGTTTGAAAATAATTGATTACCAATCATAAGAGAGAAGGATATGAGAGAAAATGCAAACATAAAGCATATACAATTAGAAATCCTGTTAGGTCAAAGTAAAAGGCAGGCAAATTAAAAGAGCAAAACATTTATTATAAACTAGCGGCCAATGAAGAGAAGACTCCACATAGGTTTAAAGTGGAAAATGATAAAATTATATATACAGTAAAATAAGAAGTTAGAGAAAATTAAACAAATATAATAAGAAAAACCCTCTAATTCTTCTTTTCGGAATGAAAAGAAGTTAGTATCATTATCTTGTACCTCATGGTCAAATAAAAAATTCAGAAGTACAGCTGATTCTTGCTTGAACAATGCAGGGGTTAGGGACTCTGACCCCTTGTAGTCAAAATCCACGTGTAACATTTGAATTCCCCCCAAACTTAACTATTAATAGCCTACTGTTGACCAGAGGCCTTACTGATAACAAACAATAAGCATATATTTTGTATGTTATATGTATTACACATATCTATTCTTAAAATGAAGTAAACTAGAGAAAAGAAAATATTATTAAGAAAATCAAAAGGAAGGAGCATCTGGGGTGGCTCAGTTGGTTCAGTGTCTGACTCTTGGTTTGAACTCAGGTCATGGTCTCAGGATTGTGAGATCAAACCCCACATGGGGCTCCACACTTGGTGTGGAGTCTGCTTGAGATCTTTCCCCTCTTCCTTCTCCCTTCCCCCTCTGCTCCCTCTCCAACTCGCATATGCGCTTGTTGTGCCTACGTGCTCTCTCTCAAATAAAATCCTTAAAAGAAAAAAAAAAAAGAAAATCAAAAGGAAGAGAGAAAATTTACAGTGCTATGCTATAAAACATCCGTGTTTAAGTTTGAACCCACACAGTTCAAACATGTGTTGTTCAAGGGTTAACTGTAATATGAATACTGCTTTTGAGAAGACTGGCCTTCAACATCTCCCATGTAAAACACTCTGAAAATGTACTCCATTTTTGTTTATCACCACCTCCATTTCACACTAAGGAATCATTATTCTGATATTAAGCTTAAGAGAAGCACAATCACAAATCTTGTAAAAATCTCTAAACATGAACATTAAACCACAATGTCTTATTATACATTATTTTATTCATCATAGTACTCCAAAATTATTTCCAAATTACAGCAAGTGGAGTTTTGTGTTGTTTTGTAACCACAAATGAACTGATGTTTTTCCTTACCAATTCATATTCATCGAAAAGCTGTATGAGGGAAGGTGGAATGAACATATGAAAGCCCTGTAAAAAAGCATTGATCTGAGGCTGAATGGCTCTTGTCATTCGAAGTTCAGTAACAAGCTGGACATACTCTGCCTATTAAAAAAAAAAAGTGATGATTTTTTTTTCAATTTCACATACTTCAGGTACTATTGATATAATCATTTCTCATTTAAGAGGTAAAGGTTTGCAATTAGTTGGCACCATTATTCAAATATCTCAGTAAACCCATAAATCACTAAGCTACTTAGGCCAAAATCCTAGGAATCAATCACAAATGATTTTTCTCACATGCTGTATCAGTGAGTGCTATCAGAACTACCTCTAAAAAACATTCTCCATCTGACCCATCTCACCATCTCCGTCCACTTCTAGCCATCATCATCTTCACCTGGATTACTGTAACATGTCGTGTCCCAGTTTCCATTTTTGCCCTGTACTGCTTCTTCCATACCACCAAGTGATTTTTTAAATATATAAAAATATATTTTATATATAACTTCACATATAATTCAGATCACATCACTCCTGCTCAAAATCCTACAGTGAGGGGTGCCTGGGTGGCTCAGTCAGTTAAGCACCTCTTTCCCTCCCTAAAAAAAAACAAACAAAACAAAACAACTCTACCTTGACTTAAGTAAAATACAAATTACTTTCCTAGCCTAAAGGCCCTAAATGGTGCAGCCTCTGCTTTGCTCTCTCATCTCATTTCTTTCCGCTCTCCCCCTTGTTCATTCTCTCTATTCTCCAAACATAAGCTTGTTCAGACCTCAGTGTCTACACTTCCTCATGTCTCTGACTGAAGTATCTCATTAGAATGTAATCTCTCTACAGGCAGGGGCTCTGTTTTGTTTTCCAGTATATATTCCCAGCTCCTAAAAAAGTGGCTGCTACTTTGCAAATGTTCAACAAATATTGGATGAATGCATACATTCAACAACTGCTTTAATACATACTTAGAACTTGATAAAATGGGTCATTTAAGCATAGCTGATTTGATTCTGAATTAAGGTAAACTATCTTTACACATTTCATTTTAAAATACATCATGATAGAAAATAGTGTCACTTAAAATTAACTGGTAATATTCTATATATTTTGGCTCAAACAAGAATCAATTATTATACCTACCTATCAATCAGCCCTATCAATTGTTATCATTTATATATTTTAAGTTACATCTAAGTGAAACTTTGTGACTTAAAAGCAATATGCTGTATATAGGTCTTACCTCCCAGGTATGAATGTTCTAAAGAGAGTAGAGAAACCCTATTTTAGGTTCCTTCCTTTTTTTGCGGGGGGGCGGGGGGGCGGGGGGGGCGGCACTAATCTGATGCTCTGCCCCACCCCACTCCCCAACTCTACCCGGGTGGGGGGACCCACAAGCACTGAGCTAGCAAGTTATATATAACCACTGGCTATGAATTCTCCATACATGTCAAAGCTAAAGAAGTGTCATGGTGGATTCCCCACAGTTCTCCCCAAATCCCATATAGCCCCTTGTGCAATATAGCATGAGGAAAGCTCTCATCTCTGCTATTCAGTCTACTCCCAACCCCAAATCATACTCCCTACCACCCAAGTTTTTCTCCACTGTACAGAAATTAATCAGTTACTACATTTAAGTAGTTACTAGACAGAGGGAGATAAAAATGTGTGCCTACAATCAAACAGAAACATAAACTGGATTTTCACATCCAATCCAAGAAATAATATACATAGCACACTTCCAAGTGATAACCAGCAGTGATTCCAATACTAGCACATCATTATCTTTTAGTTTATGTCCGTTCTACCTAAACTTACTCAACTACGACAATTTTTCTGCTCCACTCCATCGTTAATGTTTAAGATGCTATATGAGACCCTATCTTCCCTTAACAAGAACAGTTTTTTCCCCAAAAGGTATTGCTCTTAGAATCTTACGGTACTATTCAATAATCATTGTTCAAGACCTTAAATTATGAAGCATAAAAGTAAAAGATTTGTGGGGCGTCTGTGTGGTTCAGTAGGTTAAATGTCCAACTCTTGATTTCAGCTCAGGTCATGATCTCAGGGTTGTGAGACCCAGCCCCGTGTCGGGTTCTGCACTGTGCGTGGAGCCTGCTTAAGATTCTCTCTCTCTTGGGGCGCCTGGGTGGCACAGCGGTTAAGCGTCTGCCTTGGGCTCAGGGCGTGATCCCGGCGTTATGGGATCGAGCCCCACATCAGGCTCCTCCGCTATGAGCCTGCTTCTTCCTCTCCCACTCCCCCTGCTTGTGTTCCCTCTCTCGCTGGCTGTCTCTATCTCTGTCAAATAAATAAATAAAATCTTTTAAATAAATAAATAAATAAATAAATAAATAAATAGATTCTCTCTCTCCCTCTCCCTTTGCCTCTGCCCCCTCCCCTTCGCCAACCATTCAGATGTGCACGTGTACTCTCTCTTTCTTTAAAAAAAAAAAAAAAAGGAAAAGATTTGTGAATTGCTCAAGTACGCTCTACCAATTTTAATTTGCCATTGCACTCCATATTTATCAGAATAGTACACATTCTGTTTCAATCAGTTAATTCCTATTATTTCCTCACACATTCTCTTTTTAAAAATTAATTTCCACAAGTATCTTAATCTTTCCCTACATGTTCCCTTCCATTCTTCTAATATGAGTATTATTCTAATATCTAAATATTTTCCACATTTATTTATGTAACTTTGACCCATAGTCATTGTATGTCAATTTGTGGAAATCAGCTCCTTCAAAAACCAATTTCCATATTAAGTTAATTTATATGTGGATGAATCTTGGTCTCAATTATTTCTCAGGAAAATAATAAAATCATAGCTATCACAAATCCTGCTGAGATATTTAGTAAAATAAAGTTTTCCACGTAGCTGAAATATAACTGTTTAACAAAACTATAAATCCAAGCGAGCTAAAATGTTGCCCTGCTTCCTTAAATGCAGTACATCCTCAAACAGAATAACAAAAATTAATATTTTCTCAATGATACAATTATTACTACAAACATCCACTATTGTTACACACTAACATTTTGACTATTCATACTGTGCAGAAATTACTGGCTGCATTCTCATTATCTATGCAGGTATCCAAGTGACTCACCTCCCCACACTTTATGCCCTGCATAACTACACCAAATATCTTATACGCTTTAACAAGAAAACAGTGGATATGCTGATGACAATCAGTCCACAAAACACTGGCACAAAGAGTTGCACAATTAAACATTAAATATAAACCGAACCTAAACTATCATTTTCTTTTAAGTTATTACAAGAGATTGCTATAACTTGGGGGCAGGGGATCGTTTTTTATCCCTAACAGATGGCATATCCTGGGAGTCATGTTTGCTCCCACCTGAGTTTTGTTGTCTATTCTTTGAAGGCATAAAATAATACCAGATGCCAAAGAATTAAATTGAAGAATTAATCATATTACAGAATCGTAGTACTTGTACTGAAGTAATTATATTAATACATACAAAGCTTTAAACTTGGAAACTTCAGTATAGAAACAACAACAGCAACAAAAAAGAGCCTTAGCAGCTTTTTTCTGGATTAACCTCTCAAGCTGGTAACTGATATAAAATAAGTAAGTGAAAAAGAAACTGTGTAAAAATACTGAGATTAAGAAGACTGAACTTTCAGACAATATGTTCCAGTTAAATTATATGTCTGTATTTACAGAAACATTTTGTTTTAATAATCTCCTAGTCTTCTGAATGCGTGGAATAAATAATATTCATCTCTCAGAAATCTTCCTTAAAATTGTAACTTCTCTTCAGGCTTTGAAACTAAATTATGTCTTCTTACAAGAAATGGTGGTGATGTTGAAAATGAATGCATTTTTTAAGCTATTTTTCTTCTTGAAAATCTTTTTCATTATTTCTTGAAAGATATCTAAATAAACCATATTTACTTAAACAATAGTTAACTTACTAGTGAAAATAAGATGTTCTTTTTTTCCCCTCCTCGAAGCAGAGGAATAAACTGGGCCACATTTGTAAAACAGTTTGGAACAGTTATTTTTTTAGTAATTAACAGTTTAAATGGCATTATTGTTGGTATAACTCAATTTACTGTTTGAATATAAATCCTTTGTTGTATAAAAGCTTCTTTCCTGAGTTTATGCACTTATTACTGCTCTGATATGTAAAAGTTCCCATTGAAAATTTCTCCACTGAGAACTCCAAAGGATAACCAGGTTTCTTTTGTAGGAATAAGCAGATATACCAAAAAGGCAAGAAACTACCTCATTTTCTCCATCCTCACTGCCACTGTCTTATAAAATCCTCATGCATGCTCCCCAGACCAATACCACAACCACCTATCAGTTGCCCTGACTCCAGTATTGCCCCAGTTCAATTCATTCTTCACACTCTAAATTGAGTTTGTTTTGTGTGAGTTTTTAAGAAACAGAATCCATTGATGAAACTTGACTCTATAACACCTACAATCATCCCTGCAATCTTCAGAATAATTTTCAAATTCTTAACTGTGAATTCAGTCTTTCAGAATTTGGCCCCTGTCTACTCCCCTCATCTTTTACCACTCATTTACTTTGCAATCTAAGCTATGATCTACCACCTGTGGTTCCCTGAACACATCATGCTCTGTCATCCTTAATTTCCTATAAGCCCAGAACATTTCCTTTTCCCCTTCCTTACTCCTATCTGAGCCCTTAATGCTTCTCCTCTATAATTCAACTTCCATGCCACCTCCTCCATTCCTTGATATCCTGTCTTATCCTACCCCCGTTTCTTTCCCTCCCAGCCTGAATGAACTTCATGATTAGTATTGTAAAAGTGTTAGCATTTAAAACTCATGCAGCTTACTCTTCAGTTCTAGGAGGTAGAACTGAAGATATAAGAAAACCTGTCACTTCTAACTCAAATTTTATGGTTCCATGATTCCAGCTTTTGGTCAAGAATAAAAAAAGAGGGGACGCCTGGGTGGCTCAGTTGGTTAAACATCTGCCTTCACTCAGGTCATGATCCCAGGGACCTGGGATCGGGTCCGCATCCCGCATCGGGGCTCCCTGCTCAGCAGGGAGCCTGCTTCTCCCTCTGTCTGCCGCTCTCCCTGCTTGTGTTCTTTCTCTTTCTCTCTCTCTCTGACAAATAAATAAAACCTTACAAAAAAAAAAAAAGAATAAAAAAAGAGAATGTGAAAAGTAAAAGCAAAACTTTTAAACGAAGATGAAAATACTATTTATATGTAAATGTTCAGGTCCTAGTAATTCAGCCATTTTCAAAAGTGAAACCAGAGTTTAGTTTTATTATTATTTTTTAAGATTTTTAAACAAATTGATAGATACAAAATTAAATTTAAAAGACCAGTATATTTCAAATATAGAATAGATATATACTCTTCTGCCTACATCAATTGTATTTATTTAATGTACTGCTTTTTAAACAAGGTATTTTCATCTATTTGGTCTCAATTACCAAAGCCTTTCCATAAAACTTAGGAATAAATGACTCCCCCATGTGGAGATCAGCTTACACAGATTTTCTCGTACTAACAAGCTTAGTAACTCATTTAAGCTTCAACATGCTTACTGATTTTGAAGCTGAACTCCAAACGTGACAATTATAACTTTACACCTATAGAGATAGTAAGTAAAAGGCTAACCATAAAGTAATAAAAATTCATGAAAGAAATGTATGTTAAAAAATAACAAAATCTCTAAAAACTGAAAATTTTATTTCTAAATTGAATACTTTAACAATCTTAAAACAATTGATCAATTTAAGATGCAGGTATGTTTCTACAGATTTTTAATTTTAAAAAATTAATCAGGTTGCTAATTGAGTAACCATTAAATGTTTAAGCATCAACAATTTGATATATAATTATACTTGACTCAAAAAAAAAAAAAACTGTACTTGACTCTTTCTGGTAATATTAGAAAATGAAGAGGCTCAATTATTCTGAAAAATGTTTACATCACAAAAATGAAAGCTGCAAAGAATTAACATATTAGTGATTGAGATTCTGCTTTATTACCAAAAGCTAATCATTAAAAAAAAAATTAGCCTATAATCAACTAATTAGTTAATATAGTTAAATAAAAATGTATTTAACTTAGAAGCAAAAGTTTCAGGCTCTTTAATATTACAATAGTAAGTATTCCAGTCTCAAACTAGACTGACAATGATAGGTACACCCTCAATGTGTGTATACTCTTACTATTATTTACTCAGTATCTTCCTTCTTTCTAGATTTCACTAAAAGACACGAACACCAAAGAATTAATAAAATATGTCTTTTTAAAAATCCAAACAAAAATCATGTCATAACGGGAGAGAGACCATTAGGAGATACAAGTAAAATATAGCTGTGCATCATGCAATTGTTAATCGGTCTTTCCACTTTGTCATATAAAATATATCTGAGAGGGTGACAAGTCTACTCTCTACTCACCATAGTATTCACAGATAAGAATCATGTTTGAGCTTCTCTGGTGAAAAACAATCACTTGTTTATAATAAAGATTCTGTAACTTCATTACCCTTAATTGAGAATAGGTCTCCAGTGTAAAACAAAATTATAAGTGCACAATAGAGTGGACAATCAAATAATTAAAAGATTTTAAAAAGTATTTTCATTCACTGGCAAGCTTATACATATTTTAAAAATGAAGCATTTTACTATTTTCATCTTCTAGAGTTTGACATGACTCATTATATTAAAAATCAAGTAAGATCTTCCTCAACATGATTAATTTTGCAAACAGGAAGAACATTAGACTTGAAACTAGGAGACCTGGGTTTTGGCCCCAACTTTACATTAACTCTTTAGGCTTCAGTGTCCTCATGTGTAAAATGAGAGGGCAAACTATAAAAACATCTAAGTATGTATGTGCAAAAACTTAGCTTCTGATCTTATTTTCAAAAATTAAATTTCATGGTTTTTTGTTTTTTGGTTTTTTTAAAGATTTTATTTATTTATTCAACAGAGATAGACAGCCAGGGAGACAGGGAACACAAGCAGGTGGAGTGGGAGAGGAAGAAGCAGGCTCACAGCGGATTAGCCTGATGTGGGGCTCGATCCCAGAACGCCGGGATCACACCCTGAGCCGAAGGCAGACGCTTAACCACTGTGCCACCCAGGCGCCCCCATGGTTTTTTTTATACGTAGAGTAAGTTGCAAAAAGTAAAACTATATAGCTTAATATAACTTTCTAATACCCTGTACATATCTCAAACTAAGAGCTTCTTTGTATAGAACACTACCCAATAACAACTAACTTTTGTGTTGTGGCTTTCAGTTTGCAAAATTTTGCTAGTAATGATTCTGTATGGGTGGTATTATTATCCCAATTCTATAGAATAGAAAACTGAGGCTCAAAGAGGTTAAAATGCAGTCAAGTCTCTTGGTCTTTAAAAAAATATATATATATACATATATATATGTATTTTACTAAATCAATGGACATTCTTTTTTAAAGTTAGTTGCTTCTGAAGCTGTCTTGGAATTATAATACAACTAATGGAAAGGAAAAGGATTTTAGTCTTGTTTAACCAGAAGTTGCTACTGGTAAATGACAGAAGTGGAGTTCCCAAACCAGATTTCCTGACTCCCAATATCCTACATATCAAAATATAACATAAAACTGAATTATATATTAAAATAACTTATTTTTCAACTGAAATTTAAAATATATGCCAAAATTTAAAACAAATATGCGCAGGTGCATGTCAATTATTTCTCAATAAACTAGAAAAAATATTTACAAACAGAACAATAAATAAAAAATAATCAAGTTATATTAAGCGTCTGCCTTCGGCTCAGGTCATGATCCCAGGGTCCTGGGATCAAGCCCTGCATCAGGCTCCCTGCGGCGGGAAGCCTGCTTCTCCCTCTCACACTCCCCTTCCTTGTGTTCCCTCTCTCTCTGTCTCTTTCTGTCAAATAAATAAATAAAATCTTAAAAAAAATAATCAAGTTATAAAGCTTAAAAAAAAATCAAGTTCAGAGGTCTAACAGATTTACTGGGTCCCAAAAGCATGTACAAAGTTTAACACAGGAAATTCTTCTTTTCTCTATTGGAGCTCTTAACATCATACTTTAAAACATGAAACAGTGATTAATGCAAATATGATCTTGATGTAAACTTCTATTTCTAACCGAATTTTTCAATAAAGAGAAGCCCACTTTACACAATTGACTGAATTGTGCTCTAGGCTGCTTCAGGAATTGCCTCAGCTATCTAACACAACAGTGAAAAGATCCTTTCTAACTCAAAGTTTGATATTTGATGGTTTAGTTAATTTAAATATTTTATCTGTTATAAAATGTTATGAAACTATAACAGCAAAAGTGTTTCTAGCTAGTGTCAGAAGGCTAGAGTAACCAGCAAACTATCAGGGCCAAGTTACAAACAATGGCTAAGATAAATATTCAAATACTCACTTTGTTATTTTGTGTCACAAGAATACTTCCACCCCCAGGTTTCAAAGGCACCTCTTCCATTGCTCCAAACACATCAGTTTCAACAGAAAAGGTTAGTTCTAGACCCAGATCACTAATGTCATTATCTAAAATCCACTGCAAATTTTTGGCATATTCTGGATCAATGGATGCCACATCTTGGTAATTTACAGGAATACCTAAAAATGCAAACATACAGCAGTTATAGTCTAAATGTGTCTGCCTTTCCTTGTTTGTTTAATGGTAAAATACTGCCCTCTACAGATATTCCATAAAACTGCAAAATATAATACAACTCACAGCATGATTTAATTGGAGGCTAATTCCTGGATTTGGAAGTCTGTTAATTTAAGCTTGTGTTTTTTTCCACATTTTTATAATGCAATCTTTCTTTAAAAGAGCTATACAGAAAAATTATTATAAACTTCAAAAAGTGCCAATTCACTTAAGCATATTTATATTAAAACACATTCTTAGCATAAACATACATACATGCTAAAATGATAAACAACTTTTTTTAGCAAAAAAGTAGATTTTTTTCCCTCCCTCAGGCTTCCAAATGCCTTACATACAGTTTCCAATTGAAATAAAAATTACATCAATCAAAATGCCACCATTTATCTACTTAGTTTTTCCTAAAGAGTCTAAGAAAAACACTTCCAATAAATGCTTTTGGAAATAACAATAGAGCCATACCAAGAATGTGCTTATAGAATGATCTTGTGAAGTAAATGTTGACCAGCTGCCTGTGGTTCAAAGCTAATCCCAAAATCTGCCCAGCAAACCGGAAATAGTTCAAATGATCAGGATTTACATAGGAGTTGCTATTAGGCTGAAAAGTTGTTCCTATTAAAATAAATACAAAGTAATTTATTTCTAAGAATCTAGATGCAGAAGAAAGATCATTTCAATGCAGATAAATCAGTTCATATACAAATTCAGCAAAACCAAGGTTACATTATGCATAAACTTCCACCAGAACATTCTTTGTGGAATATATAACAGACAATGGAATTGTCAGAAGATAATCATTAATTCACACATACTTATCAGAGCAAGTCTTTGCAGAGAGAAAATTTTAGAATACTTTTAACTGAAAGTAGTTGGAAGATGTGTCAGAGAGATCCTGGAAATAATATATTAAAAGATAATACATATAACATGTTTTCCTCAGCAATGTAGAAATACTAGGCTGTGAATCAGGACAGGCATTGTTTCATTCATCTATCTATGCCCAGTGCAGTAGATTTTCACTACTTTTTGCTCCTTATAGAATACAGAACTACAAGAGAATAACTAAAATTTTAAATGTACAACTGTTCTTAAGTGATGAACTTGATGCCTTTTACCAGTTATCAGAAAATCACCTAAATCCACAAGTCAACCAATTATTCCTCATAACAAATGATCAACTTTATTTTTTTTAAGATTTTATTTATTTGAGAGAGAGAGAGAGAGAGAGCACACACAAGCAGGGGAAGGGGCAGAGGGAGAGAGAGACTCTAGCAGATTCCCCACTGAGCGTAGAGGCTGACTCACGGCTCAATCTCACAACCCTGAGGTCATGATCTGAGCCGAAACTGAGAGTCTGGACACTTATCCAACTGGCTACCTAGGTGTGCCACAAATAATCAACCTTAAATAAGTACCACTGAGGTATAAAAGTAAAAATGGCAAAGGCAATAGTTAATTGGCAATTACTGCCAAAACCTAGTATGATTCCACCTATATGAAAAAAGGTTTAGAAATAAATAGTGGTGATGGTTACACGACACTGTCAATGTACTTAATGCCAGTGAATAGTACACTTTAAAGTGGTTAAAATAGTAAATATTATGTTACATATTTGATCACAATGAAAACAAAAGTCTAAAAAAAAATCTAGTACAACAGAAAAACCTAATACCAAGACCTGAACTTTGAAGAACTCTTTTTGTATTTTTCTATGATGATCACTAACTCCGAAGTCAACTCTCATTCATTCAACAAATATTTATTGAGCTCATGCTATTTGCTACTCTTCTAGCTACACTAAAAGAATAAATTCTAAATCTAATGAAATAGTATCCAAAGAGAAAATAAAGGAAAAGCAGAAAGTTTTGGAAAATGAGATGTTTGGTCATTTAGTATACATATTTTGACAATAATTCACTTCGTGCGTTACTGGTCTTTGATTTCTCACTGTTGGCACTAGACTACATTGCCATGTCCAGTTTACTTAGATATAAGGTACAAATTTGAAAGCTTATGACTGATGACTTAAAAGGGCTACATGAAGCTGGTCATTCACTGTCAAGAACCTTTTGAGAATCATTCCCAGTCATGGGTAGGACTGGGTAATAAAAGTCAAAGAAAAGTTTTGTGAGATGAAGAAAGACTTCCAGGACAAACATAACAATAATTCCAAAAATACAAATAATCTAAGAATAGTCACAAATATTTTTTACCTATTAAAATAGTGAATGCTTAGGGTGCCTGAGTGGCTCAGTCAGTTAAGTGCCTGCCTTTGGCTCAGGTCATGATCTCAAAGTCCTGGGCTCGAACCCCGCATCAGGCTCCCCGCTCAGTGGGGACTATGCTCCTCCCTCTCTCTCTGCCTCTCCCCACCACTTCACTTGTGTGTGTGTGCACAGGCACGGGCTTTCTCTCTCAAATAAATAAATAAATATATTTTTAAAAAATAATAAAATAAAATAGTGAATGCTTAGGGTTATTGATGAATCAATCAGCAAAGATTTCTGATGACTCAACTTTCCACCCCTAGGTCTGTGATTTATAATTCCTTTGCTAAGAACTTTCTGGGATATT
Source organism: Ursus americanus (assembly GCF_024610735.1). Classification (NCBI taxonomy): domain Eukaryota; kingdom Metazoa; phylum Chordata; class Mammalia; order Carnivora; family Ursidae; genus Ursus; species Ursus americanus. The sequence continues at coordinate 22,517,366 of NC_142137.1, forward strand.
TAGGTTATTAATAAGAACAGATAAGGAGAAATCAAAACCAAAAAATAAATAAGGAAACAAACAGGGAAAAAATCTTCAGGAAAGAAATAATAGCTTTTAACTTAAAAACTACTTAGAACACAAAGTTTAGGTTCTAAGTTCAAAAATAAATGTAAATATGACACAGCTATTTTCATCGCCTCTGAAAAATCCCAGTGAACAAGAAAATATCATTTTCCATATCATAATAGCTTCTAATAATTATTTCTACTTTCTATGTGCTTTCTGTATTTCTTAGGTACTAGGCTAAGCATTTTTTTACATAACAGCTAATTGATTTCTCTCTCACCACATTACAAAACATACGTTCTCACCATTTTCAAATGGAGAAATTGAGGTCCAGAAAGGTTACATTTATTGGCCCAAGATGATAACAACAAGAAGACCAGAGCCAGGACTCACATCCAGTGTGACACCAAAGGCCAAACTCTACAGTAAGCATCTTAATTTAATTAGAAAGCAAGTTTTAAAGAAATTATAGACACGAGGACTACCCACACATTTCCCAAATGTAGGAATCTTTAATTCAAAATTTTAATATAATTCCCTTCATGTCAACTAAACGTAAGAACAGGACATATTTCACCAAGATTTTAATTTATAAATACTGTGATCCCAAAGAGAAAAGTTATATGGCTTACAAATAGGAAAACATCACAACCTTTATGATCTCTGTGCTTCAGCAGATGCCCTGCCAATATATTCATAGTATGAGGAATTACCTCGACTCATAATTCCACACCAAATCTGTTTCTCAGGTATGAAACTAAACAGGCAGACTCAGAATAAGGGACGACAAAGTAATGAAATAAATCTAAAATATAATGCTCCATGCTAAATCTTGCTTCAAAGATTAGGCCTAACTGAACCCAGCACCTCATCAAACTTGTCATAAAAACAACAAAGGACACCAAATTCACCTCAGAGCAAATAATCAGAAGTCATAAATTAAAGCAGTCACATAGTCCTCAATAACTTCAAATACCCCATGTGTGACTGAGGATCCCATCGCACAAGTGAATACCTGCAGCGCCGTAGCATCACTGCAGCCCGCCACCCCTTTGCTGCTCCTACAGTCATCTTTATGCAATGCAGACGTGCCTGCTGGTTTGGTTGCAGACAATCAGAAAGTACAATTAATGATGTACTCTCTCCTTATAAAAAAAACTTAGACACTGGGAAAGAAAAGATCTTCAGGAAATGAAAACAACTGTGTAAAGCATTTTAAAACTGAAATCCCGCCTTCACTTGTATATGTCTTTCTTAAGTTAGAGAACTGTCAAGTATTCTCCACATAGGTGAGGCGGTAACCATTTCCATTCAGCCTACAATATCAAATTAGAATTGTGCGCGTCAAAAGCACCATTTCAACAAATAGTTTGTTTTATAAGATAATAGGAGCTTTTTAGTTGCCAGGTTTTATCTTTTAAAAGGACTGAAAACTAAGTTACTATACATAGATTATAAGTTGAGATTTAACACCATGATTTCTAGACTCTGTTTTTTATGACCAAATTTTAAGACTTGGAAACTCAAATAGGGTTAGCAAATTTTAATTTTTCCAAGTAAGTATTTTTTTTTTTTTTAAAGATTTTATTTATTTATGTGACAGAGAGACAGCCAGCGAGAGAGGGAACACAGCAGGGGGAGTGGGAGAGGAAGAAGCAGGCTCATAGCGGAAGAGCCTGATGTGGGACTCGATCCCGGATCACCAGGATCACGCCCTGAGCCGAAGGCAGATGCTTTAACGACTGCGCTACCCAGGCGCCCCAAGTAAGTATTTTTCTAAATCCATCTACTACCACTATTTCATAAAAGGAAATTTTAACTCAAAAAAGTAGTCTAAGGACAATCCTTAAATTATATAAATCTAGTTTTACTTTACAAAGGACCGATGAAAACTTTCTTAGAGCCAGCACTGGCCCTTGAGACAAATATTTGAGACCAACTGTCTAGAGGAAAGAATGCTAGACTGAATCAGGTTCCACTCATGATCCCACTACTCGTTAATTTTGTTAACAAAACTCTGAATTTCAACTTTCTTTTCTAGGAAATGGGAATATCCCACACCTTGCTCACAGGATTACTATGGGAATCAAAGGATTAAATGCACTGACGTAGTTTGAGAATATGACAAGACACAGAAAAAGTAATTTAGACTATACAACTTACCATCAGCTGACTGGGTAAACAATGCATAATCAGGATTGACTATCTCATTAGACAGAATATCAAACCACTCACGCACAACACCTTGACCCTGATTTCAAGAAAATAAAATTAAGTATCATCAGAAATATATGGGGAACTTTTTTCTGAATAATAATAAATTATAAGCATTTCAAGTTTCTTCCATTATCAATTATATACCAAACTTTATTCAAGTGCATTTCAATGTTTTATATCTAGTGAACTTAGCAGCACTTCTTTTTATACCCACCATGCCTTCTTCTCCATGGAACCGCACAGCAATTCCTTGCTTTAGCTTTGCACAATTTGCTTTTGACACAACTTCACAGCTACTCCTAAAAATAGAATCTGAATATGTAGCATTGGTTAATTTTATGTATTAAAACTTACAATAATTAATATTTTGTACCTCACACACATCAGTTTCTTTTTAAACATACCTCTGTGAACCAGCAGGATATCATTTTCATTCACTGGCCTGTGCACCATGTCTGAATCTGGTTGTCCTGAATGCAAGTGTTCATAGAACCATTCACAGCGATCTTTAAATGGCTACCCCAACAAATAACAGTAAAATATGTTAGCAGTATTTCAGTTACCTATCAGATTACCTAATGAGCCTGCTAATGCCCTTTCTACAAATAATCATTCTTAGACATTTATTTATAATAAATAGTTCTAGATAATGTTCTAACATCTCAAAAACTATTCACAAAAAGGCAGATCTTAGCTGAAATACTTTGATTACAAATACAGTATTTTTTTTAATTCCCATTTTTAACAGAAAAGACTTGATAAATTAGAAGGTTGTATCTGAAAACTTAATATCAGATATGTAACTGAGGACATTTACTCCCAATTTCTTTTAAGACCAACAATGCTTGTAAGAATAAATTTCCAAATCCAGAAAAATTACATTGCATGTTACATTTAATTTTTCATGAAAATAATCTTCTAGATCTAACTTTCTTTTATTTTTTGAGAGAGAGAGAGAGAGGAAAAGAGCATGTATGAGAGCTGGGGGAGGGGCAGAAGGGGTAGAGGGAATCTCAAGCAGACTCCGCACTGAGCCCAGAGTCTGACACAGGGCTGAGATCATGACCTGAGCTAAAATCAAGAGTTGGACACTTAATCAACTGAGCCACCCAGGTGCCCCTATCTAATTTTATTCGTATTTCTATCCTTTGAATATGTAGTGTAAACCTTGACAACTGGAGTATTTTTTCTTAATTTAATTATAAGTGCCTAACTTAAGCTTTGATTGCCAAGGCAACCACTTCAAAGAGGCATCTACTTCAAAGATGGTCATCTCAAATAAACAGAATGCTAGCCACATAACTTGATAAACAGCCAGGCCACCTTCCCACAGAGGGCTCCTCTTTTTTATAAATCTTGGTTGATTTACATAACTGACCATTTGGCCCACTTGTTGTCTTTCCTCTTCCCGTGCTTTAAATTCCCACTCTTACGTTTTAAATTCACCAATAGTGAGCCTGTGAACGAGAGGCCCCAACCTCAACCCCACTAAGAGCAGAACCTCAGGCCCATGTGCGTTATCATGCACTCTCCCACTCTCCCTCCTCCACCATGTGTGCTGTGTAATACCCAGGTCCCATAAGTAATAAACCTTTATTTTTTTTAGTTTCCTGTGATTATTGCTGAAGGGCATCTTGCAATCATGGTAAGAACCACAAGGGCTGGTCTAGGCACAAGACTGATTATCGACAGGCTGAGACCAACACACAATTGGCATAGTCAGAAGGACTGCATGATTGCTCTTGCAATTAACCAAGGGGAATGCCTTTACCTGCAACTTGTCTACTAAATGCCAAACTCACCGTCTGAGAAAGGAGACCCTTTAGCTGGGATCTGCCATGCTGCTATGTGCTTTCACACACTGCCTCTGTCATGTGTTGCCTGCAATATCCAACCTAAAAGGTCACAGATGCCATAATAATTCAAGAATATCCCCAGAGCAGCATGATCAAGGCCATATGGTCTAATGAGATGATCAAACTACTAATTATAAAGGTCTTAATTGACTATTAATGTGTACAAGGGGCCTCCAAAGCCAAGGAGAGCGAGGGAGGGTGGATTAGACTACAAGGCTACTGTCACTGCCCTCGGAGGGTTCTGGGCTAAAGGTAGATAGAAATGATTCCCTTAGGTGAGGAGGATTGGAAATTTCCACTTGCAATCACTGAGTCAAGTGGGTTGTGCCCAAATTACATGTCCTAACCCAGAAGAGAGAAATAGCCTTGCAACTGGAAGCCAATGGCACCACAGAGGGAACGTACAACAGAGGCCTACAGTCTCTGTGTCAGCACTTCACTCACTACCATTGCTACTTGTCCCCTGACCCAATAGGATACTACCAGTCCAATCCCTGGTGTGGTATTGCTAAAAAATTAATGGACGAATATAAATGTCCTGAACAATTAAGAACCCTAAGGAGATACACTAGCTCCTTGATAAATGTAATACCCCACAGATGCTTCCTTAGGTGTTTCTCGATTATGTATGCCGAAATGCCAAGACTCTGGTTTATGCTCCAGAGGCCTAGAGACTTTTCCCAAAGACTCCGTGCCTATCATGCTACTGAAGGCAGACTTCCATCCAGAAGAGGCTTTTTGGGACACCCTGAAAAGAAAAGCAGCCACCTACAAAGAGGGCTGACGGTGAAACCATCCAAAATTTTCTGGTAACAACAATTTTCCAGTAAGATTAAGGTAACAGGATAAAAACAAGAAGAAGAAATTGAGATCAAAAGCTATACATTAACTGAAATTCAAACCTTTCTTAAATATTTTATGCAGCAGGAAGGAGAGAGGGGAACTAATTGGTTATTACAGGTTTTCTTGTTTGTTTGGAACAGGCTCTTAAGTGTTACTCATGGCGGCCAAAACGCGTCAACTGGCTGCCATCTCTAAAAACCCTAAAATCCATAACTCTCTTAAAGATCCATCTGAACTATAATGCTCATTCCTCCTGAGACAGCACATTTGCTGAGGCCCCTCAGCTTTCTGCGGAACGGGAGCATAACTACAAGCACACCTCATGAGGTGTTCCTGCTGCCAAGGGCAGAGCAGACAGGGTTATCGAGGCCTCTCTTGAGGAGGAAGAAGGAAATGGGAAGACAAAGGACACTAGAGTCACTGATACTCATACCTGGGCCCTCCCCCTCCTTACTTGGATATACACTGCCTGGCACTGTACCCATCCTTCCATTCACAGTGATCACTGCTAAGGCTCACAGAGGAAGCCCATCTCTTCCTACACAAAATTCCCGTGGTCCAATGGGTTCATCATTTCCATGACCACAGTGATCCAAATAACCCCTTCTTCGTTTTCAACCTGAAGAGGCCTTATCTGACCTTGAGGCTAGAGAATTATTTTTACTAGGCATTCCCCCTAATTACAGGGTGGCACTACTACATTTTACTGTGACCTCGGAAACCATCGAAAAAGCACTAGAACTCCTACGAGAAAACTTACATCCTTTCTCTGTCCCTTGAAGATGTAAATCCTACAGTGTCTTTGAAAAGTAAACATCCCAGGTGGTAACTAAAACTCTGCCCATGATTGGCTAAGACTAAAGGAAAAAAAGAAGGGAAAGAGGCCTTTTAAAATACAAAATGCTATAAAAGTTCTTCTGCCCAAACTCTAGTCCACAGCCTCTTTAAGATTATTTGTTAAGGATAAATACAAATCTTAAAAGTCTTCTCCACAGATATTAGTAAAAACCTTTAGCCACTGGAACAGGCAACCTTAACTTACTCTGTCTGCCAATTTAGATTCAGCTGTTACTTAAACACTAGCGAGTTTTATATTGCTGTACCTGATTCATGACTAGAATGCCGGAATTTAAGCTATAGGTCTCTGTCTGTCTGCATGTTTATGTGTCTAAGGATATGTTATGTGATTTTCTTCTCTCAACCTCCAGATGGTACTGCCAAAATTAATATATAAAAGGCTCTACTTAATTGGCTTAAAAATAAGCACTTATGAATTAAGTATTCTTAAAACTCAAAACAATTGAAACTAATATATATTTTTTAAGATTTTATTTATTTGAGAGAGACAGAGAGAGAGCACAAACAGGGGGAGGGGCAGAGAGAGAGAGAAAGAAACAGACTCCCAATGAGCAGGGAGCCCGATGCGTGGGCTCAATCCCAGGATCCTGGGATCACGACCTGAGTTGAAGGCAGATGCTTAACAAACTGAGCCACCCAGGCGCTCCCAAAACTAACCCAAATATTTACAACTTCACATGATCTGCGCTGATCTTTGGGAAATAAAAGCTAGTTTAAATTTGGTGTGATTTTTAAAAAGTATGTCTTCGGAGATATATATATATATATATATATATATATATATATATATATATATATATTTAATATAATGCAGATTATATGTTATTAATCTACATAGAATAATCAATAATTAACATAATTATATTTTACACATATATATATGAAATATAACAGAGATCATATTAATTATAACTAATTATGTTAAATAAAATGCAGATTAAAAACATATTCTACTGGGGTGTACTAGTCAAATAAATTCATGTTATCTCTATTACAAAATCTGTCAGCAAGAAAAATAACGGGATGATGCTATCTAATGAAGTTTTTCATGGGTCATCTAAACATAATTGTTGGGATCAAGAGATTTAGATAAATGTTAAATGGGTTAAGAGTTTCTAGGTAAACTTTCCAGCAATGATTATGTGTTATGATACGTCTACTTAAAACTAGTTTCTAAAATTGTTAACTTCCACCCCTAGAATTTTGCGAGTTAAAAGAAGGGAATTCATTGAATGTCTAAATCATTTCAAAATAAGATAAAATACAAAATACTGAAACATTAATTGCAAAACAAGTCGAAGTTTACCACTTTTGACCTCTTATTACAGAGGAACTAAAGATATTTGGGCCTGTTAGTAAGCACGTCTTCTGACACACTGAAAAGCTGTACTACAAGGAAATGTATGTTGATAGAAATTACAAAATATACTCATAAATTTGCCAGTGTAAAGAATGCTGGTGTAAATTGTACTTCTTGCTTCACAAATTTTACTTCTTGCTTTTTGTTAGAAATTAAGGCTTCTAAGGGCTAAGAGTCCTAATTAATACATGTAATTACAACTATTAGAAATAATATGGGAAACATCTCTGCATGCAAGAAAGTAGAATGTGTCTTTAGCTAAGAGAAGGTATGAGGTATGAAGATACATTTTTGTTAAGGGAAAAGAAAGTAAATTTGTCCTAAAGTAAAACTGGTTATTTCAGAATGGGAAAGAGGAAAATAAAGGACAAAATGGTATAGAAAGTTGAGAAGAAAGATAAAAAATTTTACCTTGTGTAACTGAGTTAGCTAAAACTAAATTGTTGTTACAAGGGTTTTTTTTTTTAATAAGCTTTAATATCAATACTACGCTTTTATAGTTTTCGTTCCTCTTAAAAGGACAAAGTTTTCTTGGGAGTATCGGTCAGCTCTTGATAACAGATTATGAAAGGTTTTGCCTTACCTTTTAAGTAATCTAGCTAGAAGGCAAAGATTCTATGTTTTATCAAAATAATCAACGTGTGTTTCATGCTGTTTTAATCGGGTCTTTGATTACTTAAGCAAACTGAGTCTTTTCAATATTAAAGGAGCTGAATTTTGCTTAGAACTATGTAATCTTCTGGATATGCCTTTAAAATCTTTTGTCAGTTTAGCGAAGTAGATAATTAAGTACTGTTTCATAATTATCTGTGATCCTATTTAGTCAAGTGTGCAAAACCTTTTGATGTTTTTGACTAAGTTCCGAAAATCAAATTCTAAATAAAGTCTTTGTGACCTGGAAATAACTCTGGGATTTTCTAGAGAACCCTGGAACATCTCAAAAGATCTGTTCACTCTCCTTATAAAAAAGAGAAACACTGAATTAATTAGGCTTATTTGATAGGTAAAATTATTTGAGAAGCAATGTCAAATAAGAAATAATGCTAACCCTTCCTTATGGATATCTGTGTATGGATATATGCTATTAATATAAGTGTTCCAGAAATTCTATCAAATTCCTAAAAATCTGATACGAAGTATTATCAGTCACCATTCTAGTTATCATCTTAAAATGTCACAGAAATAGTCAAATTTCCTTGTCAGTTGTGTTATAATTAACTCTCATCGGAACTTTAAACATGGGCATTTTTAAGTCTTTTATCATTTATAGACAGTTACTGTTTCACTCTGATGCTTTTGCACAAATGCTTCGTCTTCAAGGAGATTCCTGAAAAGGACTCTGACAAGCCCACGTTTCTGTTAACTTTCAGATCATATAATGAACTGGGTAAGAAATGACAAAACTCTAAGGAAAAACTAGATTCATAAAACTGCTAAGAGAAGATCAAGATCAGGAGTCACTAGGCCTGGGGCGCCTGGGTGGCTTAGTCGTTAAGCGTCTGCCTTCGGCTCAGGGCGTGATCCCGGCGTTATGGGATCGAGCCCCACATCAGGCTCCTCCACTGGAAGCCTGCTTCTTCCTCTCCCACTCCCCCTGCTTGTGTTCCCTCTCTTGCTGGCTGTCTCTCTCTGTCAAATAAATAAAATCTTAAAAAAAAAAAAAAAAAAAGAATCACTAGGCCTGGATGAACTGATGAGAATGATTATAATTTTTTACGAGTTTTGTTTGAAATACTGCTGGTTCTTTAATCTTTTGTTTTCTGGATTTAAAGAAACTTTTCTCTTAAGATAGCTATGACTTACAGCAATTTGGTAAAGTATACCTTTGTGAACCAAGATGAAACAATCACTTATTTCCACCCCACATCTGATTCCTCCAGATTTTGGAAACTCTCAGTGAATAGTCTTGTATTTTCACAGCAGTATAGTTATTTGCATAATTTCAATTGAGAATCTGTTCTCCTTGTACCAGGACACAACTAGAAACACAGGTTACATCACCAAGGCTTTGAATGTAATGTCATATTTAAGAAAGATATGCATAGATTCAGATATGACCCAGCAGCTTTAAAAAAATAAGGCTGACTTTATGGAACCAATCAAGCCCCTTAGGAAAAATCAGTCTGGTAACTCACTTCTAGGGTTCCCAGCAGCCTTACCAGGTGAGTGAGGAAGGTCACTTCCTGGCCGGCCCAGGAACATCAGAATATTTTAAGAACCTCAAAAAATGAGGAATTCACCCAAATCTATAGGTATTATAGATGAAGTCTGACATCAAGTCTTTGGCTTGGCTTCCCCATCTTGAGCAGCTTTTTAAAAGTTCAATCTGAGATTCCTTATGAAAAATTCCAGCAAAGATGACTTAAAAGAGTCTACATGATCAACTGCTATTCGTGCTGCACTTACGTAAATAAGCAGGCCAAGTTTAAAGAGACTGGACTTACTTTACAAACACTTCAGCCTTATTTTCCTTATCTCTGATAGAAATAAGAATGACTATAGAGAGAACAAATTATGTTTCAGTAATATATCTTTGTGGATATCAGATTTTAGTGTTTTTAATTGTCCTTGAGGTTTTGTTTTCTACCTGTGAACTGAACCAGATCACGAATTCTTCTAGTTTCTTCCAGTATTTGGTTACAACTCTCCAAACTAACACTCCCAATTTTTCTCCCACCCTCTGACTTGGAATCACAGAGAACTTAAAAGTGCCTTTTTCCTAAAGCTATGAGAGCTAGAATAGAACAACTTGATATAAACTTCAGAGAAATCATCACAACACCTCATATACAGACAATCTTTGTGCCTATTGCTGTGTGGGCAACAGCAAGTTTACCTGAATACCTGATGGCACCATCAGAAAAACTCAAACTGCCAAGCTGCTTTGAGCCTAACATCTAGAAATCCTGCCCTCAGGATCCAGATTTGGTTTATAATTTACTCTGACCATTAGCCTTTATTTTTCCTTTGTTTCCATAGAAATGCCTCTTATTAAATACCTGATTTCTCGCAAATACAGGCCTAACTTTGGAAATCCACTTGCAAGACCGCCTCCTGAAATGAGATGCAACTGTTTAATTAACTGACCTATTTTCATGGCTGGACCTTTCAGGTTTGGGACAATAGCTACAGACTGGATTTCAGACTACTGCCTGTATAATTATTAAGTTTTGCTATTATAATTCTGTTTAGATGTGCACATTCTGGGTTACAAAATGCCCTGCAATGGACTTTTAGCATATCAGCTACCCAGGCAGTTAAGGTCCTCACCATTGACTCTAATGCCTCAGAGTGTCTAAACACTGACAGTTGTTTGGGTTTTTTTCCTTTTCATAATGCAGGTGCCTGACTTAAACTTTGATTGCTGTGGCAGCCACTTCAAAGATGGGCTATCTGGAGGAGGGGGATTGGGGCAAAGGGAGGAGGGTGGGGAACACACTGCCAGCCACAAAACTAGATAAAGAGCCAGTCTACCTCACCACATGGAGGTTCCTTTGTTACCTTTGTAACCAAGAGATCCTGGTTAATTGTAGTAACTATTTGGGCCATTTCTATTTTTCTCTTCCCGTGCTTTAAATTCCTGCTCTTATGTTTTAAATTCACCAATAAAGAGTGAGCCCTCAAAACCCTAGGCCCCCACCTCAACCCCATAAAAGCAGAACCCCCAGCTCTGGAGTGCTCACTCGTGCTCTTTTTCTTTACCCATGCCCTCACTATGTGGCCCCAGGTATGCTGAGTAATTTCCAGGTCCTGTAAGTAATAGACCTTTATATTTTCAAAGTCTCCTGATGGTTATTGTTGAAAGGTATCACTCAGAACCACAACAGCTGGTCCAACCACAGCACTGGTTATTGATAAGCTGAGATTGAACACACAACAGAATATATATGGCAACTAGAAAGGAACTACTACCCTGTTTTCTTCCCTTCCTCCTCCCCAAAAACTGAAAAATAAGATTTCTTGAACAGTAAAGAAGTCTCTACCTTTTGGTCATTTGCAAACTGCAAGTGACTTGTTACTTCTAAATTAATCAGGAAGTACTGCATGCCTAATAAGTGCCAACACTGCAGGTAACATAAGAGCTTTAAAAACCTCAATTTCATTGTTTAAAACTATTTAAGACAGTTAAAGAGGTAAGACTAACACAGAACAAACAATATGTACATAATATCAAGTTCTAAATGGTGAAGTACAGACTTTCACTATCATGGTATAGTGCCCTAAGCACTGAGAGACTGTGCAGATGAGGAGAGTACAAAGCTTTCAGGAGGTCTCAGTTTGAACCAGGACATAAAGCTGGGTAAGACTTGCTCAAAAAGGGAGAGAAGAGAGCACACCAGGCTCAGGGAGTCAAGGAAAAAGGCACAGAAGGTAAAACTGTGTCTCCCTGGAAGATGCAGTGAGGGTAACTGCCATAAACAGAGTCCCATCCCTTCACAGAATGAAGGAATCAAGTTTGTGTAAGTTCACTGGGGACATAATCATGGATCCTGAGAATCAAGCGAAGGAAACAAGAACCATTGTAGGTGTTTGTTCAGAGGGATAATATAATAAATGTGGTAATTAAAATGAGAGTAGCTGCAGTATAAAGCGAGACCATGGAGGCAGCAGTTAAAATATTAAGTATTAGGTGATAAGGAGTTGGTCATAGGATGAAAGAGGAACAAAAAGGAAATCTGAAAGACATTACTCCTTTGAATAAAGATGGAAAGTAAGAGATCTCTAGGGAGAGAACTTAATGACAGAAACAGCTTAGAGGGGGAAAACCTTCCCCTCACAATCTACCCCTACACTCCTAGAAGGCACAGGTGGAAAGATAATGAATGAGGTTTTATATATTCCGAATTTCAGTTTACTTGGGATGCAACTACTAGGTGGTTGGAAATAAATACTGGAAAGTGCCACAGCTGAAACGCTGGAAATAGAGTCATGAACAAAGCTGAAGTTGGACACAAGGTAAGGTCCTTTGTTCAAGAGATTAAAGATATACAGAACAAACACCCAGAAAAGAGTTTATGACCACAGGTCAGAACTGAGAATCTGCTTAGTGAATGACACACACAGCTAGAAAAGTCAAAGGAGGAGCAGGGTGGTGTAATACCACAAAGCCCAGAGTTTCAAGGAATAAATATGACCAGTATCCAAGACCACAAAAAGGTTATCCTTCAGGCACTTTGTAGGACACCAGGAAGTTTCTTCATCTGAGTTAAACTAAATATTAGTTTTGCTTCAAAAGGCTTAAACATCACTCTTTATTAATTCTTAATAAAAATACTATTATTATGAAGGTAACTGGTAAGAGATTAACTTCTGCCTTTTAATATATTTTCTTTCAGTAAGAAAAGAATAAATGTTCTCTTTTTAAAAGTTAAAAGTACTGGGGTGCCTGGCTGGCTCAGTCAGAGGAGCATGTAAGTCTTGATCTTGGGGTCATGAGTTCGAGCCCCAACTGGGTGTACCTGAATAAATAAACTTTAAAAAAAACAAAAAATAAAAAAAAGTTAAGCGTATAATTTTATCCATACTTCTAATAGTCTTTTGCATTCTGAATAAAGCACTGTTTTTATAACTACTAGGCATATAAATTTTAATAAGCAAACTAGAATATAAAGTGCTTGCAGTTTAAATGCTGATTATTTCTAAAATTTTGGTAAAAGAGAGAAAAAAACATTACACAGAAGTAATGCATTTAAGTAGGGGCTTTGAAGTTTGATAAACATGGTTTGGAATCCTGGCTCTGTCACTACTAGTTTTGTGATCTTAAGGAAATTACTAAACCTCTCAGAACTTCAGTTTTCCTGCCTGTAAAATAGGGAAATTATTTCAAGGGCTAACTGTGAGGATTAAATGAAATAATGAAAATACGGAACTTCATAATCATAATTACAATAATTAATTAGCTAACAATTATTAAAGCGCCTATAAGTCAGGTACTGTTTTAAGCACTTAACATGCATTTTCACACATAATCCTCACAACACTATGAGAAAAAGGGCCTCATATCATCCCCATTTCACAGAAGAGAAAAATGCAGCACCAAGAAGTTAAGTAACATGTGGAAATACTCAATACCCAGAATGCTCCATAAGTAGGTGTTCTTATTACCACTCAGAACAATATTAAAATTATTTAACATGACAGAAAATGACAGAAAACTTTCTCACCACTGTAAGATATTAAACTATCTATAAAATGTGAACCAAGAAATAAAAGCAAATGGCATTTTTTAAAGTAATTCAAATGGAACATTAAAACGTACACAACGTTACCTTCAAAAGCTAATAAGAGATGTGCAAGATCAAAACATCCACACACATTTATATATACCTAAAAAACCAAAGGGCATGTCTTTGTATGTAAACTTTCTGAGTACCTGCACTTCCATAAAATAATTCGCAAAACAAGACTGATCACAGAGGCTCCTCTTAATAGCATTTGCACAGCAATACAAAATGTCTCTCCCTTTAACTACAGGCCACCTGAAAGCCACCGGTAGAAGAAGTAGTCAATCCCTTACCATAGGTAATTGTTTTTGTTCTTTTACACTTTCTATTTGTTTTTTTTGTGAACCACTTCCAAGTTACAGAAAATTTCTAATAATAGAGTACAAAGTATTTTTTCCCTGATATGAGAGTAAGCTGCCAACGTGATGTCCAGTCACCCTTAAATACTTCAGTGTGTATTTCTTATAATCAAGAGAATCCTCCTACATAACCAGATAACAACCATCAAAATCAAGAAATTAACCCTGATACCTTACTATAGCTAATTCTTAGACCCCTATGTCAAGCTCTGCCCATTTCCTAATACTGTTCTTCACAGCGTAGGAATGGCTCTCAGTTGTCCTGTCTCTCTCACTCTGGTACAGCTCTTCAGTGTGTTCTTAACCTTCATGACCTTGATTGATACTTTTAAAAACCGTAGGTCAGTTATTGCGGAGAATGTCCCTCCACTGGAGTTAGTGTGACGTTCTTGTCATGATTAAATTCAGGGTGTACATCTTTAGCAGGAATATCAAAGAAGTGATGCCACATCCTCCTCGGTGCATCCTATCAGCCGGCAGGCACGCTGAACTGTCTGTTTGGTCACTGCCAAGTTTTCCACTGTAGTTTTTAATCTTTGTAATTCTTAAGTATTCTGTGAGTAGATACTTTGAGACTATAAACACACCCCACTCCTCATCAAACTTCCCATTTATTCATTAATTTTTTTCAGTATAGATTTATGGATTCCAATTTTATTTATTTATTTGCCATCATCATTTATTTGGATGTTCAAATTGTTCAGCTTTGGCCAGTGGAGTCCATTCAAACTGGTTCTGTGTCATTCTGACATAATCCTATCACTCTTTGAACAGCTTTCTTGCATAATAAGAGGATCCAGGCTCATAGGTACCTTCTCTGACCCAGCCCTGAAATTAGCCATTTCTCCAAAGAGCCCTGGTTAATTGAGAACAGTGTTTAGGGGCCAAGAACTGGGTGCCAAGTTTGCATATCTATTAATCTACACTGAAAACTTCAAGTTCACACTGATATCTCCAATCCAATCCAACAGCACATGGTTCATTCTATTCTCCTCCATTTCGTAACTCCTTTCTCCAACAGTGAGAAACCAGGCACCCATAACACGTATACTTACTTATTTGATGAACTGCCCCACTGTATATAACCAATGTCCTGTCGCTGACATGGACACATTACTGCATGGATGCCCTCTACCCTACTCCAGCTCTCTCAGTCCGCTCTGAGCAACTGTCACCATCCTCGACACTGGACATCCTCCATATGCTGCTCCAACTCACATACTCTATGCTGGGCCCCTCTTCTACAGAGACAACCTCCTTACCATACCCAAGTCCCAAACCCCACACTAGGCCACCATTGTCCATGTGAACACCCTCCTCACCCTGGTCAGGCAACAAAACCTCCTCTGTGAGTAAAAAAAAAGTGGATAGCTTAATGCAGATGCTTTCGACTAAATTGTTCAGGAAGGAAAGAGGAAAACAGAATTGAAAAGCAGAGATAATATTAAGAATAACAAACTCTTTCAAAAACTAAAAGCTTCTTTCACATATAACCTCATTTGTCCTAGAATGGAGTCACATAGTTTAAATTAAGAAAATGAATTTAAAAAACAGACTCTTAGGGGCGCCTGGGTGGCACAGCGGTTAAGCGTCTGCCTTCGGCTCAGGGCGTGATCCCGGCATTATGGGATCGAGCCCCACATCAGGCTCCTCCGCTATGAGCATGCTTCTTCCTCTCCCACTCCCCCTGCTTGTGTTCCCTCTCTCGCCGGCTGCCTCTATCTCTGTTGAATAAATAAATAAAATCTTTAAAAAAAAAAAAAAAGACTTAACTGAAGATCCCAATGAGCTTTAAAAAAAAAACCCACAGACTCTTAAATTCTGATTCTTCCACTTAGTAGCTAAATGACTTCAACGAGTTGCTTAACGTCTTCAGTTAAAGAGTACCTATCTTGCATGATTGCTATGAAAGTAATCTATGTAAAGCAAATATATGGTAACTGACCTAAAGTTAACATTTAATAAATATAAGGTACTATTACTACCTTCTCTTTTACATTGTCATTTTTTAACAGATGCCAAACGATACCTACATACATGTGTATAATTTTATAAAAATTCATTCTTTGCATTCTTTAACTTATGAAAGGGTCAGTGTCCCTAAAAACATTTAAAAACACCTATAGTACCTATCTTATGACTAGTAACCAAACCAGAGCCTCCAGTCTATCCTACACTTTTGACAAATTATTTCCTAAAATTTTGCCAAGGTCATATCATTCTCCTGAAGCAAAGTTATCAGGGGCAGCTGACAGCCTAAAAAACAAAGATGATCTTCAATCAGGCAATCAAGGCTTAACACAGTGTGACCCTGACCTACCTTTCCAGAATTATATCTCATTCCTCACCTACACAAAATTTCTACTTCAACCACTGTAATTTTATACAGTCTTCCATTTACAAGCCCTGGCCCATATCTTGGCTATAATGTTCATCTTCCCCATTTACTCCCAGCAAAATTCTGCAATGCTTTTCAAGGTCCAGCATAAGATCCACCTCGTCTTCACAATTTTCCTTTACTACAGCAGGCAGAAGCAAGGTGTTCCTCCCTTAAACTCCTAAACAACTCGGTAATAATGTAATTACTTTTATAGGTACATTTATTATCTCCCCTGCTAGAGTGAATTAAGATCTTTTTAGAGAAAAGACATATGCTTTCTATCTCCAAATAGCTACCATTTATTGAACATATATCCAGTTACTATTTAAAATTTATTCTTCACAATAGTTTTGTGGGGTTGGTGTCGTTATCTCTATTTTATAGATGAAGAAACCAAGGCTCAAGGATGTTGGAAATGTACCCCAAATTACACAGCTGGTAAGTAGCAAAACAAACAAGCTTTTCCCTAGCATGCTCCATGAAACATGAGATATGATGAATGAACCTTGCCGGGGAAAAGGGTCTCAGGCCAAATAAATTTGGAGGATTAACAAAGTTAAATCACTATTTTTAGTAGAGGGTTTCTCAAAACCTTTTAACAAGCTACTGATATGCTTTATAAATCTCCAACAGGGATATTATATTTTCCAAATCCTTTTGGGAATAAAATTCTTTTCTCAAGGACTTATAGGACTAACACTCCAATAACTCATTTCAGGAAATGTGGCAATGTATTCTGTTGTCTTTGCACACAGTGGGCACTCAATACACACTTCCTTTAAGATTTAAAAAAAAAAATGCTCCTCATACTGAAGTAACATACTAATGTAATTCCACATACTAAAGTAAAGAATAAGGTAATGTCACTCCTCTTACAGCAGATGTCTCAGTGTAATTACGTCACTAAACAGTATTCAAATTAAAAAACTTAATTTTCATTAGGCAAACAAAAAACAAGATTAAGAGAAATCTCTACCTGTGCTTTTATGATATGCATGAATCTTGACATCAACTCAGGACATTCAAGGAGGAAGTGAAAGTGGTCAAATATAATTTTGGGATTTCTAAAAGAAAAATATAATTTGTTTAAATGGACAGGAAAAATGAGTTGCATTAAGTGAAATGCAAATTCAGATAAACAGATACTGAAACAGAAGAAAAATATTAATCCACACCTACCATACTTTAACTTGTCATGTAACATTTTTTGAATAGTAACAGAAATAACATTATTTCTGTCGAGATCAAAACTGTAAGTAAAGAAAAGTCTACAAGGGCAATCCATAAATCCAAGAAAGCCTTACCTATTAACAAAGCATTTTAAAACTTCATCATGTTTGCAGACAAATTCAATGAAACGGGGTGAAGTCATTCTGTGGGGAATAAAAAAACAATCAGAACACACAGAAATTGGTGATACAGCAAATTTGATAACAATGTATAGAATTGAACTGGCTTCTAGACAGAAAAAAAAAAAAAGATCTGGGTTTGGACTAAATTTGAGAAACCGAGGCATGCCCAATTTATAAGACTAAAAATATATATATAACTTTTCATTAATAGAGGATATGAACAGTGACTTTTTAAAAACCTTGAAATTTTAAATGTCTCTGCTCTTTACATTTTGAATAAGGAATTAAGTGATCCTACACAAAGTGACATTCACCATTCTACATATTAAGAACTTATATAATGCTTAAATAACTTATATAATGCAAATAGTTTAAGATTAGTACAATAAGTGTCCTAAAACAAGATCAAAACAGAACCTAAAATCAACAAATTATTATTTGTTGTTACTGAAATGCCAAAAAAATCATAAGCTTTTCTTCATCTATCAGAAAAGGAAATAATAAGCAGAAACCTTCTTACCCTGGAGGCATCTGACAAGAACAGCACATGTAAAAAGCTTGAATGACAGCACTTAGCCGGTTAGCTGTCATAGAAATAACATCCTGACAGTCTGCACTGGCTTCCTGTTTCCCTCCAAGAGCATCTGGTTTAGATTCCCCTGTGCCAGTGGATAGATTTTCATAGCTCCCAGGTCCTGGAGGTTCAAATGGAGGAATGGAAGTACCATCTTGATCCTGGCCTTTTTGTTTCAGTAAAATAGAAGTGATATCCGTTGAGTCCTTTTTGTTTTTCATCAGTTCTGTAGCTATTAAAACTAGCCATTCATCTAATGAGTGCCAAAGCAATTCAAGAGGCTAGGAGAAAAACAGAAGTGTTGTTTAAACATCATTCTTAAACTCCAGGAAAAAAAACTCACATAGTTAAACAAATAATATAAAAGAGAAAATTTATTCTAGATACTTCTATTTTCTCAAGTTAATGTGACAGCAATGCCTAAGGTAAGTAACAAAAACATATGAATACCACATAAATAACAATTACTTTGCGTATAGCAAAAATTTAATTTGCATTTATTTATTTCCTTGGAATAAAAAGGTAAAACTAAAATCTAACGAAAAATTTATAAGCAATCTTTCCTCTTCTAAAAATTTTCAAATATTTAGCTTTAAAAACATATACTACTTTTATATATACAATCCCCCAACCTTTACTATTTTCATGTGTTAACAATTTTCAATTATAAATCTTTGCTCAATTAAAAAATAGAGAATTCCTAAAAGCTTAATAAATAGCTTAGTTTTGGGGTGCCTGACTGGCTCAGTCAGTGGAGCATTTCAGGGCTGCGAGTTTGGAGCCCCACATTGGGTTCAGAGGTTTTAAAAGAAATAAATAAACTTAAAAAAAAAGTTTAGTGCACTGTTTTCTTTACATGTAATTCACAGATTTTAAAAATTTATGGTAAGAAATTTAAAAACATGTATGTAATATATATACATATATAACATACATGTTTTCATGCACATATACACAAAATCAATCTCTAATAACTAGTAAATATCAAATACTGACTAGCAAATTCTTAATTCCAACTAAAGAGTAACAGCTTAAAAAAGAAAAAGGGAGGGAGAGAGTAAACTGCTTATTTCTACACTATTTAAAATATTCCTTTTAAGAATAATGAAATGTCTTTTGTAAATTAACAGCAAATGAAATTTCCTTTTAAAATATTATGTAATCGCGAAAGCTACAAAAGGACTAAGTACTAAGGAAGATGAAATATATGCATCATCCCTAATAATCAGTAATTTCTAACAAGGAGAAATACTATCACAAAAGACATGCTACCAGGGATCTAATACACAATACCATAACTAGTTATCAATACTGTACTGTTTACCTGAATGCTGCTATAAAAGTAAAGCGTTAATGTCCTCACCATAACAACAGGAAAATGGTAATAATGTGAGTGAAGGATATGTTAATTGGCCTTATTGTGGTAAACATTTTGTAATACACACATGTATCAAATTATCACACTGTACAACTTAAGCTTATGCAATGTTATATGTCAGTTATATCTCAATAAAACGGGGGGGGGGGGGAGACCTGCTAAAACATTTTTAACCCCAAATAAAAATTAACAGTTGGGGGGAGGGCGGCCAAGGATACCAGTTAAATGCTCCTTCATTCCTACACTATTTTAAATATTCCTACTGACACCGAGATCATAACCAGAGCCAAAGGCAGACACTTAACCAACTGAGCCACCCAGGTGCTAAATATTCCTATTGAGAATATAAATTGTCTTTCTGCAAATGAATGTAAAAGTTAATCCTACTTTTTGTTTCTTATAGGATCACAGAATGCTACAAATTAGACCATGTGCTTCAGAAAGACCCATGCCTACAATATTTCAACCAAAAGAAATGTTACTTTTAAAGATTAAAATATTAAAATCTTACTTCATAGAAACAGATTCCACAACTATATTTGGAAGTTTAGGAAATATTTAAGTAATCTTTCTTCCAGGAAATTCTTTACAATTATTTTCTAACAAATTCCTCTGCTGTATGTTCAGCCTTTCTTCAGGTTTCCAGAACATTCTCTTTTTGAGAATACTTGACTTACTGAATTTGCAAACAATTACATCAGCCCGAACTCTTCACTGTAACATTAAATCAAAAAGCAGAAAACAAAATAAAATAAAGCAAAAAGTCCCTACTATCACCAACAAAAACCTACTTCCTTCATTCAACAAATATTTAGTTAGTACATACTAGGTAACAGGTAAGCAGAGTGAGAAACTAATTATACTCTCTCTGAGGTTGAAATAAGCACCCCTGCCCCCCCCCCCCCCAAAGAGAGCTTTTCCATGGTTAGGCACAGCAGTTGAGAGATTCAGGATCCCTGAGCTGCTTAAAGGAAGGGTAAGAAGCACCAGCTGCCATAAACACCGACGTGCACCGAAAATGTCTTAATTCTCCTCACGAGCAAAACATTAAACACACTGTAAAAGATGAAAAAGAACTTTTTATGTCAGCAAATCTTTTAGTTTTACATCACAAAATAAACTTCCAAAATAGAAAGAACAGGTGGTAACATAAAACTTCTTGAAACAAAAGGCAAAAGAAATAATTGGCCTCTAAATGAGAAGGGCTAAAACCCAGAAAATCAACACACTGGATCAAGCTGAAGCCTAAGGCAAGAAATGATACCCGCTGCTCACACAGATGAGAGCACTGAGCCTGAACCAACAGCAGTCCTACTTTAAAGACTGACACTGTGTAAAAATTAAAGGCAAATTTTGAAAAATCCAGAAATATTTTTTTAAACCCAGATCTGTGTAAAAATGATAGTTCTAGAAAGAGTTTTCAGCAAAGGAACACAGCAAAAATTAAAAGAGAATGAGGGGAAAAAAAGTAGTAAGTCATCTTAGGCCTTTCTTTACTTTTCTCTTTTTACCTATCTTTTCTTTCATCATTCACACATGCATTAAAACTAAATTCCAACCTTGAGGTATTTTTACCAAGAGACTTGTCCCTTTGAAGATTTGTTCAGAAAGTTCATGCCTCAATACCAAAAAGAAAATTGTGAAAATAACTTCAATTTCTAACTGTGGTAGCAGCTAAAAAAGGATTCAAATAAATTTTTAAAATTAAAAATAAAACATTGCAAAGCTTATCTATGATGTTTTCTATATCCATAAATAATAATGATAGAAAACTTTAGATAAGATACAAAGCAACAGGGGCGCCTGGGTGGCACAGCGGTTAAGCGTCTGCCTTCGGCTCAGGGCGTGATCCCGGCATTATGGGATCGAGCCCCACGTCAGGCTCCTCCACTATAAGCCTGTTTCTTCCTCTCCCACTCCCCCTGCTTGTGTTCCCCCTCTCGCTGGCTGTCTCTATCTCTGTCAAATAAATAAATAAAATCTTTAAAAAAAAAAAAAAAGATACAAAGCAACATATATATCAACTATTACTGAAAACTGAGTCAATGACTATGGAAAACAGGGGCGCCTGGGTGGCGCAGTCGTTAAGCGTCTGCCTTAAGCTCAGGGCGTGATCCCAGAGTTCTGGGATCGAGCCCCGCAACAGGCTCCTCTGCTGGGAGCCTGCTTCTTCCTCTCCCACTCCCTCTGCTTGTGTTCTCTCTCTCTCTCTGGCTGTCTCTCTCTGTGTCAAATAAATAAATAAAATCTTTTAAAAAAAATGACTATGGAAAACAATAACTATGGAAAATGAGTCAATGAATATGGAAGCCATTAGTAGGCTTCTTAGCATTGTGAAATATTGCTTCATTTCATATTATTGAATGGTCTTCACTACAGAAATATATTCTATACATAGTAACAATGCTATGACAATCATACACAGTTCTCAAAATATTTTAAGATCTATTTCAAAACTATAACATATAATCTCAGACTTGCTGGACAATTTTTAAAAATTTAAGATCCATTTGGCAAAGTGAGATACAAATTTGACAGGAAAGTATTACTAACTTAAATTCTTAAATAGTATCCTGAAGTTTTCTGTTAGTCTGACTATTCTCAAATTGATAATGTCAAATGTTATAACCCAAAGATAATATTTTAAAGTTAAAAGTTTCTCAATCTTTCCTGGCTTCCAAATTTTCCCAATTATATAACTCTATGAAAGTGTTAACAGTCACAGCTTACTACACACACACACACACACACACACACACACACAGAGCACATCAAGATTCAGGAAGCCTAAATTGTCTTCCCCATGCTCACACTGCTTCAATAATCATAACTACATTTCCTTTGGATCCCCCCAAGTTCCCAAGGCACTAGATAAAAATCTTTTAACACTGAAAAAAATGGCTAAGTGTTAAGATTAACTTAAAGGATTTCTAAGATAAATCAGAAAACTAATAACAGGATGTTAAACAATTTCACCTACTAAAACCACATGGCCTATAAACCCACTCATTCTTAATGGAAAACCCATTAGTTAATCCTAACAATAAAGTGACATGTTAGAGTACCTAGTTAATGAAATGGAAAGTAGGGATCAGTTGCTACCTTAAACAAAATGTGGTAAAAATTAAAATGGTATTTCCAGTCTAGCATTGCAGGAACTCAGGAAATGGTTATGATCTTTACAACTGTGAATCACCCTACAATGAACAGAAGACTTTATATAAATAGATGACAACGTAGTTTCTATTTTTTATCTTTATAAGTTGGAGGGCAGATCATTTTGTCATCCTTCAGTCTACACTTAATTCATAAAATTATATGAAAGAGACTATGAATTTTTAATAGTAACACCTAATGTTTTTAAAAAATCAGGTGAGTTTTGTAATAAAAATATTTTACCGAAGTGAAAGGTCAAAATTTAAGAGAAAATAAGTGGTCAGAGGCAAAAGCAGCTGTCAACGATGCAGAAAACAATACCTTAAAAAAAGAAAAAAAAGAAACTAACAAATGAAATAAAATAGAAAAAAAACAACTTTTTATATTATATACATCATTGATATATGACAATCGAAACGGAGTTTAGATTTCATAAAAGCTCAAAGAAAACCAGTGACACCCTTTTCTATTCTCTTATACCTCTACTGATGAGCTACATAGAAAACTAACATTTTAAATCATGCATTAAATTCCTATACAGAGGCTACTAATTAGCACATTACTTATTTTCTGATATTAGCAAACACATGGTGGACTTAAATTTTAATAACAACAAAAAATCAGACAATAGTAAATATAATCTACACACAATTTGGGTAACAGTGACTGTATCTACACCTGATTTGATTTACTATTCATCATTATAGATAAGTAGAAAGGATAAGCAGAAAATCAAATCAAGCCTAGATTCAGTAACTAATAGCATGGGCCACACCAGAATACATTAAGAACGACTGCATGTAATTTGAATGTTTAAGCAGCAAAACTTAATTAAAACATCCCTGACAAAGAGTGGATCAATAATCAGATTCAAATCTTGCAAAGACATTAAGTTATCACTCCAAACTAGTGTTGAAGAAGTGGTATGTGAAAAGCCAAAATTTGAATTACAAGATGTACTACTGACTTTTTCCAGGAGGTGGCACAATAGGGGAAAAAAAGGGAAGAAAAATAAACACATTCTCTCTCTCTCTCTCTCTCTCTCTCTCTCTCTCACACACACACACACACACACACACACACACACACACACACACACGGCTGAAAACTCTTTCCTACACTAATTCTTTAAAAAACGCTGAAGCAGACAAAGAGATGAAAGACACATACCTTTCTAAAAGCCTATCATACCTATTTCAGGTTATTAAGGAATCTACTAGTGTCAAAATGCTTACAAAAGCACTTATTTGTAAATGTCTGCCAAAAAAAATTTCTATGGAAGAAAAGAATCACTTAGCATAGGTCATTAGTTTTACTTCAAATTTTACAGGCAGTAAAGCTGCTAATCCTAACTAGTTTTTGAGGAACTGGCACATAAAAATATTTTTATCACTTCTGGAGAGATAACCTATATTTATACTCAAAAGACTAAAGAAATATAAACCTTTGTGAACCCAAAAGCAAACTGTATACTATGAAAATCTCTTTTTTTTTTTTTTTAAAGATTTTCTTTATTTATTCGACAGAGATAGAGACAGCCAGCGAGAGAGGGAACACAAGCAGGGGGAGTGGGAGAGGAAGAAGCAGGCTCATAGCGGAAGAGCCTGATATGGGGCTCGATCCTGGATCACCGGGATCACGCCCTGAGCCGAAGGCAGACGCTTAACCACTGTGCCACCCAGGCGCCCCACTATGAAAATCTCTTAAGATAAATTACTTTTAAAAAAATAACATGAAAACAGTTATAAAGTTACACACTTGTCCATCTGAGTTATTTAAAAATATAATGCCACAAAAAAGCCTTAACAATAGCAATTATAGCCATTTCACTTTGCTTAATTTATAAAATTGTAATTTAATTTGGGTAGCAACATTGTGTTGGGCCTTATAGGAAGCAGCTGAAGCGATAAAAAATAATTCAAGAAAATATGGGGTGCCTGGGTGGCTCAGTTGGTTAAGCATCTACCTTCAGCTCAGGTCATGATCTCGGGGTCCTGGCATGGAGCCCCTTCGGGCTTCCTGCTCAGCGGGGAGCCTGCTTCTCCCTCTCCCTCTGCCCTCCTGCCACCACCCCCTACACATGCTCTCTCTCTCTCAAATAAATAAAATGTTGAAAGAAAGAAAGAAAGAAAGAAGGAAAGAAAGAGAGAGAGAGAAGGAGGAGGGAGAAAGGAAATATCTCAATGATTTTTCGTTGAAGTGATCTCAAGAATTAACTGGTAGTAAACCTAGGAAATGAAAGTAATTTTCCTTCAAAAATACATACACAGACACACACATAACACACACATGATAATAACCTCTAAATAGAAACTAGATATTTTCAGAGGGGAGGTGGGTGAGGGGATGGGTTAAATAGATGATGGGGATTAAGGAGTGCATTTGTCATGATGAGCACCAGGTGATGCATGGAATTGTTGAATCACTATATTGTACACCTGAAGCTAACATTAACGCTGTATGTTAGCTAACTGGAATTAAAATAAAAACTTAAAAAGTGGACACAAGGAAAAAAAATGAGATATTCTCTTTCCTTCTGAATAATAATTAAAAAAAAAGCATGATGGCTGCATATTGTCACATTTAAAACCTATAATCCAGTAAAAATGTAGATTAAATAATAAATACCTTTACCCTTAGAATACACCACTAATGGAATTAAAATGTTAGTTGTAAGAAAAATACAGAAAACTTACCACTTAAGATTGCTGCTGATTAGACAGAAATGAAGGGAGAAAGGTGTGCCTAACTTAAAAAGTGGTATGAGTATGAACCAAACTTAGTTTGTGAGGTTTCTGACTAATGAATGCATGCTTTGTCATATTCATCTCTTTTTCAACTGTCTTCCTAACAACATCATGTATTTTTCTGACCTTGAACACCTGGCTTCTTGGAGTTTTATTCCCGTTGTAGCCCAAATCGATTCCATTACTGGGAGAGGATGGACCAATTCGAAAGACATGACAAAATATCCTCACAATCCTTAAAAGGCTCTTCATTTGAGCATCATAATTACTAGATAGGCTGAAAATAAAAATTAAAATATGAACAGGTTAGGTGGAATAAAACAAATTGCATCTTAAAATACCTAATTTAAGGTCTTTTCATCATACTGACCATGGGTTTCCTAATATAACTAGCAAAATTCCTATCATGATAGGGTTAGAATGTTTTGTTTAATAGGAAGTTGCTATACATTATTTGAATTGCATATGAATAAATTACTAATGTTTAAGCAACCAGAATATAACCGATAACCAAAGCATAAAAATACAAAGAAAAGCACCACTGTAAAACGGTTTCTTGAGGCACCAACTTAAGGCAATCTCAAACTTTCACTTCCAAAAATGTATATGTAAATTACACTGAGTCTTTAGAACTCTCAGAACATTTCAGAGAAACAATGATAGAAATGTTGATTATGTTCTTAAGTCAACACACAACTCAATTGTAGAAGCTGAACTTTCTTTTCTCTCATCCATAACCTCATTTCCCCTCCTCTACCCAGAAGAGTAACCAATTGTTCATGTACAGTAGAACATTTACAAATTGAATAATCTTAAAGTTACTATCAGCTTGTGTTGATTTTTACATATTTGTCTTTATGAAGTGCTTCTAATTTTATCCTAAGATTGTTGAGACTGACAAAATAGAAATGTAGTTTGGCTGAAACTATTTCCTTCTTTAATTGTATTGTGACTCTTGGAAAAGTTAACTATGATGACTCTCAAATTCCATGAGAAAGAAGTGAATCTGACTTTCCTCTGCAAAATTACCACATATATAAAGACTGATCTAGGAAACACATTATGAGTTATCTTAAGAAGTATTTTCTTACACAGTGGAATCTGAATATCACTATTCTTAATACATCTAATAATTTTCTATTACTGTACCCAGTTTAAACTTCTCCCAAGCTGATTCACTGGATCTAAAAAATGTTATTTTTCACTTTACAATCAGTGAAATATCTCTTTAGTATTAAGCAAAAAGATCATAAAATCCAAACTTAATCATATCCTTGATCATAAAATGATAACTTCTTCCCAAGCCATGAGATGTTTCAATATATAAGTTTTAACATCAGTTTCCTAATGCAAAGTCCTATCAATATACTTACCTTTGGTTTATCTAAGAGTATACTTTCATTCAGTGTCTCACTAAGCAAACAGCTATAATTTCTCTGTTCATTTGCACATTGATAACTATCTTTATCCTTAATCATAAGTATACAGAAAGCAAGATAACTCACTTATTTAGTGAAACACACCATTATGTGCAAAAGGGCCTTCAGTAAATATTTATTATCTTTAGTAAATATTCCTAGAATCAGTCAGACAAAAGGATATCCATTTTTTCAAAAGTAAGCTAAATAACATCTCAATTGTCACTAAATATATATTTGAATCAGTTTCCTTAATTAAAATTTCTATTAAAGTTTTTGGCCAAAATCACATGACATTGTGGGTTATGAAACACAAAATGATTCACAAAGGAATAAACAAAAGGGAGACAATTTGCAAAAGTACCATGAAACATAAACTGGGGGGGGGGAATAATTTGTATTTGAGATCCCCTTAAGACTCTACCTTGGCAGTTGTGAAATAATAGAAAATATATATATTGGTCTCTGCTCCTGGTTGCTGGCACAGAGCTCCTAAAACCCTCATAATTTCCTAAGTGATAAGAGCACTAGGAGCATCTTTTGTTCTAATATTTGGTCTTTGACCCCATTTCCTGACACAGAATTCCTAAATCCCTTGTAATTTCCTGGGTGATAGCAGTGTCTTTGATTCTACTGAGCTGACTCTTAGTGGGCTCCTGGATGGAGGCTGGTCATGAGAAAGATGAAGCCATGATTAGAAGCTTGAATTTCCAGTGCCACCCCACATTCTCCAAAAAGAGGAAAGGGCCTGGAAATGCAGTCAATGATGAACATGCCTACGAGATAAAGCCTGCACAAAAAGCCCAAAAATATGTGGTTCAAGGAGCTTCCAAATCCAAGGGGAAGGAGGTCATGAGAACCTCTGATTTGAAGCGAAGTCAGACAGAAGTTGTGGGTAACCTTGGGATCTACTACTTGCAATTGGTATCTGAAAGTGGGAGCGGTCTTGTAGGAATGAGCCCTTAACCTATGAGATCTGATGTATCTCTAGATGGACAACTGTCCAAGCTTAGTTAAACTGTACGCCAGCTGATGTCTAAAGAATTTCTTGGTGTGGGCAATAAAAAACCCATACCTCTGGTGAGCACAGAAGTATGAGAGTAAAGGAGAAACGCAGGATTTCCTAAAACAGTAAACAATACAATAATTCTAATAAAAAACTAATAACCAATACTCACTACCAATCTCAAGAAAAAGATACTAGAGCCCCAAAATGGCCATAATTAACAGATTTCATAGGGCATATGAAAGTAGCATTGTAGGGGCGCCTGGGTGGCACAGCGGTTAAGCGTCTGCCTTCGGCTCAGGGCGTGATCCCGGCGATCTGGGATCGAGCCCCACATCAGGCTCTTCTGCTATGAGCCTGCTTCTTCCTCTCCCACTCCCCCTGCTTGTGTTCCCTCTCTCGCTGGCTGTCTCTATCTCTGTCGAATAAATAAAAAAAATCTTTAAAAAAAAAAAAAAAAAAAAGAAAGAAAGTAGAATTGTAAGTGGTGAGGCAGTACAGGTTAGCAAAATAGTTTTAAGACTTGTTATGGTCATGGCTCCTTTTTTCCCACTCTACTTCTATTCCACTAATCTCCCTGTTACTTTTAAGAGCTAGACTGCAACCCAGAATATGCTCTCTATTAGTAAGAATAGGAATCCTGGTTCTTCTATGTGTTAGCTTGGTAAATGGTTAAACTTCAGTTTTCTTATATGTCAAAGGAAATAACTACCTAATAACAAATTACTGTGAGATTTAAATGAAATAATGTATTTGAATGTTCCTTAGCTTAGTGCTTGGTTAATAAATATTAAAGGTAAACTTAAAAACATAAATACATAAAAATATAGGCTTTCTCATTACTGTGGAAAACCAAAAAATAGGACAAAGATTGAAACAGAAAAAAACCAGGTAAGTTTTCTAACATAAGAAATGCAAAGTATTGCAGTGCCTGGGTGGCTCAGTTGGTTAAGCGTCTGTCTTCAGGTCCTGGGATTGAGCCCCGCGTCAGGCTCCCTGCTCAGTGGGGAGTCTGCTTCTCTCTCTGTCCCTTTCCCCCACTTGTGCTCTCTCTGTCTCTCTCAAATAAATAAAATCTTTAAAAAAGAAAGGAAGGAAGGAAGGAAGGAAGGAAGGAAGGAAGGAAGGAAGGAAGGAAGGAAGGAAGGAAGGAATGTAGAGTATTTATAATAACCATAATCATTATCTCTGGCATTTTCCATTTATATAATCATCATCATCATCTCTACCATGTGCCAGACAATATGCTTGGCACTTTATAGCACGTTATCATTGTATTTTTACAACAATTCATTAATAAGATACTTAATACCATTTTCCAACAAGGAAATAAAATCCTGACTAGGTTGTATATTAAATATAGGGAGAGATCTTATCTGTTTTATTCATAATCACCTACCAGATGGCCTGGTGGATAGTAGGCACTCAGACACATGTATGAGATATATGGATAGATGATAAAGGGAAACTCAAAATAGTTACTTGCTGAGATAACACAGCAAATAGTGATATCTGGATTTAAACCTAAGTCTGGCTCACTCCCAAGCCATGCCTTTATTTAGTATGTCTGAATTGCAGAAAGTCCTCATCAAATAAATGGATTAATAGGAATGACTAAATATAACAAGAGTATTATGTAAAGCTGAAATTCAATGAATTCAATAAATGGAATCTAAAGTAGTCTCAAAAAAAATTAGCAAATGGTACAGTGAGTAGAAATGCTGAAGAAAGACTTAATGGATAAAAGAACACAAGGGGGTGACCCTGGTATCATGAAGGGCAAGGGGCCTAGCAAAGATCCTTCTAGGTAAACGGTATAGAGTGTGATTCTGGTCTGAAGTATATGAAAAGCCCAAAGGAAGACAGAAACAAAGGGTTAAAATAATGGATCCAACAATGTAGCTGATTTATAGAAACAGCATGGAGTTGGAAGGAAGAAACTCCAGTTGCAACCACAGAGATGAAAGAAGACCGTGACCTATTCTAAGACTGTCAACGTATTAAGAGAAGTTAAAAGAAAACTGCAGAGGGGAAAGCGCCCAAATTAGAAGTGGGCCAAATTTATAAGCTAAGAAAAAACACATCAACCATTTCTAAATGACTGTTTATTTCTTTTTTAAGATTTTTTTATTTGAGAGAGAGCGTGCATTTGTGTGCCCGCAAGCAGGGTGAAAAGCAGAGAGAGAGGGTGAGAGGATATCTCAAGCAGACTCCACACAGAGCATGAAGCCAAACACAGGGCTCAATCTCACAACCCTGAGATCACAACCTGAATCAAAATCAAAAGTCGGATGCTTAACCAACTGAGCCACCCAGGTGCCCCTAAATTGCTGTTTATTCCTAACTGGGGCTGTTTATTCCTAATTGGGGCAGCTAACCATATACATACAGTGAAGTATAGTTGCAGGAAAATGCAATACATATAAACACAAGTAATATAAAGGCATGACCTCCATGGACATAGCAATGAGCCATTAAAACCACAGCATCTTTTGGAAAGAAAGAACTGAATGGAAGGGGACAGTTTAGGGCAAAAACTTTATAAGGGATCATGAGGATATACTGAGAGGCTGAACAATAGCCCATACACAGAGTTCTGTAAATTAGTGATGAACATTCCTAAACTATTTTCTTGGGGGAAGGACAAAAAAAAAAAAAAAGACTCCTAAACTTTCTTGATTCTTCTTCATGTACATTTTACTTGGATGAGTAATCTAAGCTATCATCTTATAAAATTTTAGACACTTTTGTCCAAAGCTACTTAAGTAAGTCTCTGTTTTTAGTCTCTCTAGAGAGACTAAAGTCCCCCAGTAATAGCTGATTGCTCTAGTCCTTTAAAATGAAACAATAATAAGTCAGTAAAGTTTCAGAACATCTTAGCACTGACAAAAACATCCAACAAAATAAGCTATTCCCAGAAAAGCCTGAAAGGAGACAAAGTTGACAGATACTGCTACCTACTGATTTGCTTACATATTGAAACACTTACCTAAGCAGTTTATGCCCATTTGTTGTGGCAACTTCAGCAAGGCTTGTTAGAATCTTTAGGTACTGGCTTTCACTTTGCTGAGACAAATGCTCCAGAACTTGCCGTAACTAAATTTTTTACAAATAAAAAAATGTGATTATACAATAATCCATTAAACTTTATCAAGAAATTAAGTACCTATTAGTTTAAAAAGTATCCCAAAGCCAATTAGCTGAAATCAAGTCCTTTACAGTTATTTTGCCTTGCATAAATTCAAAAGCTAATATAGAGATATCATAAAATCTTTTCAAAATCACCCAGTAAATAACCAATAAAAATATAAATAGTTAGAAGAGAAATCACGAAGTTCATTTACAGAAATTTAATTCCAAATTTCTAAAATATAAGAGAAGTTTAAACTCTGCAATTTTTCCGAGTAAAGCTATTGTAAATATGGAGCTCAACAAACTAGTGACTACCATTGATACTACGATATTCCCCCTTAGATTATTTCCCTCTACCTATGGGGAAAATTCCAATTATTTTAAGCAAAAACAAAAGACTCAGGGGTACCTGGGTGGTTCAGTTGGTTAAGCATCTGACCCTTGGTTTCGGCTCAGGTCATGATCTCAGGGTTGTGGGACTGAGCCCCAGGTTGGCTCTGGGCTCAGTGAGGAGTCTGCTTGAGATTCTTCCTCTCACCCTCTCCCCCTGCCCCTTCCCCCGCCCATGTGTGTGCTCTCACATACATACATACATGCATACATACATAAAATCTTTAAAAACAAAACAAAGACCCAGAGGGCGGAAGACTCATAGGGCTAAACACTAACACAAAGTTTATTAGTATATAACTCATATTTTCCTAATATGCAGATAAGCAAATTTGAATCATTAAAACATTTGTAATAATAAAATTACTAAGCACATTTTAAAATGCCATATATGCTAAGCATGAACAAAGCTTGTTCATTTACAAGCCACTAGCACAATTACATTACCATGTTTTCTCGGAGATCTTCATTCTGTGTCATTTGAATAATTGTCTGGAAAAGCCTAGGGTGATACTGAATTAATACTTCACAAGTCTCTCCATAGCCACCCTAAAAAAAAGAAAAAGAAAAGAAAGATTTAAAATTACCTAGGTTTAAAAAAACGTTCCCAATGGAAAACTTATTTCCTCTACACACCAGTCTGACACTAAATGTGTGGGGTTTCCACACCAAGCAATTCTCCAACTGTCTGTGGACACCAACTAAGTGTCATACAATTTAATTCAATTCTGACACTAACTACCCAGAGGAAAAAAAGTGATTTTACCAGTCTCGGTTTCTATTATAAAGTAAAGGGCTAAGAATATACATTAACAACATACCTGTACACATAAATCCAGAGGCGTTACTCCATTTTTATCTGACAGATACTTAGCTCCTCGTAACAGAAGAATCTGTGCTGTGTCTCTCTGACCATGACTGTACAGAAGTAAAACCATGTTAAAAAATAATCTTTTTAATTTAAAGTCTTTCTCAATGAATTATGGGCAGTCAATATGAACCAACAGAAGACTAACAATTTTTAAAAATTGAAAGAAAGATCTGAATTACATCCTCAACATCCAGGAAAACATTTTCCAATGTTAAAGCACACCTTCACTATGTAGGTAAGAAACTGACCTATTAAATCTTAGAATTGAACTTAGAACACATTACCTTCAATAAATCATAATATTTTGGGATAAGCAGCTACTACTCAGGCTTAATGCTCCATTTTTTTCTTTCAATCATTCCCTTCTCAACTTTAGCCTGACCCTCTTTCTACCACACCCATTCAAGTCTCTAGACTTCTTACGTCAAAAAAAAAACCCTCCAATATTCAAAACAAGAATATATTTTATGTCACTTTAATACTTGGCAAAAAAATAAAAAGGAAGGAAGGAGAAAATACAAATATCAAAATAAGAAAAGGGGGGAAGGGTAAGGACTAATTACCCAAAAATCCTATCTAGCTTTCAACCTCCATTTTATCAACCTGCTCAGTTTGGCTTCTGTTGACAGCTAATTAATCTGATCTAGAATGAACAATGCTCTTACCTACATGCCCATTCTCTATTTGTTCTCTTTCTAGTAAGAGTAAAATTAGTAACCACCATTCTTTCATCTAGGAGGAAGCTAATTTGGGGACAGCAACCACTAGACTCTAGGTCTCATTATTCAGTGAGCTAATCTGATCCTAGATACTCTAGGTGATAAAAAAATAAATTTACGATGCACAGACACTACAGTTTAAAGCTAATTATACAAAACACCCAAGGAAGTCATATGGTTTGGAAGAGTATCTGATCAAAAATTTCTATGTAGATGATAAAAGCTACTAACTCAAGCACAGGTGAAACTAGAACTCAGATCCCTGTCTTCCATACCAAGACTCTTTCTACAATACCCTTACACCCAAAACAGTATGTCATTTCCCAAAGAGAAAGACATACAGATTTCTCAGAAAGCTAAAAAAAAAAAACCCTACTCATTCCTTTCCACAAAATGACACTGCATAAAGTATAATTTATAACCAAACGGCAATAAACAATTTAAAATTTTTTAATTTAAAAATTTTTAAAGTTAGTAAAACCCTACTACGAATGTGATGGCGGATATTACAGATCTATCACTCCCTCAATACTCTATTTTAATACTGATTACTTAGCTTAATACAAGTATCAAGAGGCTAAAACCATGACTTGAGAAAACCACGGAGTTATTCAAGATCAACAGTTACGTAACAGAGCAGAATTTGAATCTAGGTCAGTCTGATTCCAAAATCTTTCACCTATATATTATTCCACCAAGACAAACAAACATAGAGTTTGCCCTCAAAGAGTAAACAATTTAGTACTCAAGAGAGTACTGTATAAGGTGCAAGGGGATATATGCTATATACATTGAGGATCACACACAATGGATAGACAAGACCACCATGTACAACTGGGACATTGTTGAATATATGTGGTTTTTAAAAAGTCTCCAAATAATTTTATTTATCATATATAGCAAAAGGGATAATCAGCATGAAGGAAAAAGAATACTATTTTGACATTTTTAGGAAACTGGAGTAATTTCTAAAACTACATTAAAATCTCATCTACGATCAGGTAACATTTCATTTCAAAAATAAATTAAAAGCAAGAAACAAGAGCTAAATAATATATAAAATCTGCATAACCCGATTAGGGTTTCAAGTGCCTCACCTACAATACTGCATGACGTTAAGACTAAGCTATAACAAACTGCTCAGAGTGTTGCATGAAAGATTTTCCAGTTCAAATAACTGCAAAAATTTGCTCAATGAACATGTATTCTTTGCAATTCAATTCTTTTTTTTTTTTTTTTTTTTATTGAGATAATAGTCCCTTCAAGGAAATGCCAATGAATTTTCTGGAAACTAAGTTGGCAACGATTTAATAAGAAAGCTATAGTACTTTGAAACACACTCAGAGGTGATTTTTCACGCACTTTCAGTTTACAAATTTTAGGCTTTCAAGCAATATGATCTGAAAACTTGGCTAAAGTGCATACAGTACAAATACTGCAATATTTTTTGGAACAACTTCTAAAACAAAGAGACCATATTTTCTAATGATCTTTCCTATTCTAAAGTTTACAATTTTGAGTCTTTGGCCTGTTCTATATGACTTTGATTATGAATTCCACTAATTGAAAGGAGCTGCTTGGCAGTAGCTACAAACCCATGTCCAGAATCATACCTTTTTCTATTTCTCTATAGCAAACGTCTACAATTACATAAACATCTCGCTAATTTACTGTATCCATATAACTCTAACTAAACCTTGCTTTTCCTAATAGAAAAAAAGTTATCCCAGATACAGAAAATACTTGAAAATCATTATACATTCAAACCTTTACTTAAAGAACTCAGTTAAGGGAATGGGAAGCATACCACTGAACATAAAATCTATCTAGCAATTTAAGGACTTGAGGCATTTGTAAATACTATATAAAAGTCCTAGGGATGCCTGGGTGGTGCAGTTGTCTAAGCGACCAACTATTGGTTTGGCTCAGGTCATGATCTCAGGGTTGTGGGATCAAGCCCTGTATCAGGTTCCCTGCTCACTGGGGAGTCTGCTTCTCCCTCTCCCCCTGCTCATGCTCTCTTTCTCTCTCTCAAATAAATAAATAAAATCTTAAAAAATAAATAAAAAGCTCTCTGTCCCTTTTCCTCTGCCCCTCCCCTCCATGCACTCGTACTCTCTTGTTCTAAAATAAATAAACCAATCTTTAAAAAAAAAAAAAAGTCCTAAAAATAGGGGCGCCTAGGTCGCTCTGTCAGTTAAATGTCTGATTCTTGATATCAGCTCAGGTCATGACCTCAGGATTGAGATCAACCCCCATGTCAGGCTCCATGCTGGGCTTGGAGCATGCTTAAGATTCTCTCTCTCCTGGGCACCAGGGTGGCTCAGTCGGTTAAGAGTCTGCCTTTGGCTTACATCATGATCCCAGGTCCTGAGATAGAGTCCCATGTCTGGGATAGAGTCCCATGTCAGGCTTCCTGCTCAGCGGGGAGTCTGCTTCTCCCTCTCCCCTCTCCCTCCTAAAAAAAAGTCCTAAAAACAAGAGTACCTAAAAATCGGGGTGGGGGCGCCTGGGTGGCGCAGTTGTTAAGTGTCTGCCTCTGGCTCAGGGCATGATCCCAGCTATGGGATCGAACCCCACATCAGGCTCCTCCACTGGGAGCCTGCTTCTTCCTCTCCCACTCCCCCTGCTTGTGTTCCCTCTCTCGCTGGCTGCCTCTCTCTGTTCAATAAATAAAATCTTCAAAAAAAAAAAAAATCGGGGTGGAATGGGTGGGGGGGAATCATTATGTGCCTATAGTATATACATAAAAGAAAGTTAATGAATTATGTCTTCTGCAAAATACCTAGAGGAAAAAAGTGGCTGGGAAATAGTTCCCGTCATAATTTTAGGTCAAAATGAGTTTGAAAATGACTCATTCACGGAAGCACTACATAATTAAATATGGCTCAGAATTAGAACATAAGTAACACAAAGAAAAAAAAGAAAAGGTCTGTACGGTGAAAGAAGAATCCTATTGCTTAAAATGAAAATCTTGTACAGCAACAAAACTGAATGAGGACAACTATACTTTGTGCTCACTGAGGAGTGAAGAAGTGTGCTACAGTTCGGTAGGCACTTACTAAGTGCAAAATACTCTGCCAGATGCTTTCTATAAGCCATCTCACTTAATTCTCACTATAGTCCCACAAGCCAGAGAGAAGCATTTCCATTTCGCAAAAAAGGAACAAAAGCTTCAGAGGTCAAGAAACGTGACTGAAGTTACATAGCTTTGGGGCTGAGATTTAAACCCTGCTTCCAAGGCTCCTTCTCCTATATATCTCAATACTTTTCTAATGTAATTTAAAAATTTTTTAAAAGCATATGATGATATATCTTAACACCTCTCAACCAATAAAAACTTCCATTAATTTTTTTTTAAATTTAATTTGTCTATAGGGTCAACTTGTTCTGTTTCCCACATTCCTTTCCCTTTTTATTTATGAGAGAGAATACACTGGGAATAATTTATATGTTTAATGTATACCTATTTAGATATCACAAATAAAAGTATGCCTACAACAAATACCATATGATTTCACTCATATG
Organism: Ursus americanus; assembly: GCF_024610735.1. NCBI lineage: Eukaryota > Metazoa > Chordata > Mammalia > Carnivora > Ursidae > Ursus > Ursus americanus. Next base: position 22,553,782 of record NC_142137.1, read on the forward strand.
TGGAATTTAAGAAACAATACAGATGAACATATGGCGGGTGGGGGGTGGAGAGAAAGGAAAAGAAACCATAAGAGACTTAAAGATAGAGAACAAACAGGGTGGATGGAGGGAGGTGGGTGAGGGATGGGCTAGATGGGTGATGGGTATTAAGGAGGGCACTTGTGATGAGCACTGGGTGTTGTATGTAAGTGATGAATCACTGAATTCTACTCCTGAAACCAATATTGCACTGTCTGTTAACCAACTAGAATTTAAATAAAAATTTAAAGAAAAAAAAAGTCTGCCTACAAATGAACCATGTTCCATATCTATGATCCTGCTACAATGATAAATTTCTTTTCTTGTTTCAATTTTAATCAGACTTGCCTAACTATCTCTGTTCAAAGAAATCTAATATTTGCTAGAATAAAAGTTAATGATGGGAGGGGCACTTGGCTGGCTAAGTCGGTGAAGCATGCGACTCTTGATCTTGGGGTTGTGAATTCGAGCCCCAGACTGGGTGTGGAGATTACTTAAAAAAAAAAAATCTTTAAGAAATTGAAGAAATAAAAGTTAATGACGGGAATATAAAACTAACAGAAAGTATTTCTAAAAAACTCTTTTACTCAGAAAGTACTTCTAAAAGTACTCTATGCTCAGACTAACCATAAGAATATCCATGTTCTGCACAACACTAACGTGCCTATATTTAACTATTATACATGCCGTTATTTTATAGAAGATTCATCTCAAACATGTCATTACAGCAATTCATTCATTCAAAACATTCACTTGGCATCTAAATGCAAAGCACTGTAACTACACATTGCACATAAAATGGTAAATAAAATTCCTGCTTTTATTGAGCTTTCAGTCTAGTAGGAGAGATACACTATAAACAAGTAAATAAACAATTACAAAATACAAAGTGCTATAAAAGAAATAACTGTGGGGCGCCTGGGTGGCTCAGTCGGTTAAGTGTCTGACTCTATCTTAATTTCAGGGTCATGAGGTCATGCTAGGCCCCATGCTGGGCGTGGAGACCACTTTAAAAAAAAAAAAAAGAAATGACTGTGATGCTGTGAAAGAAAATTTGAGGAGAGGCCTACTCAGACTGGTCAGGAACTGCCTTCCTAAAAAGTAACAGTTAAGCGGTAACATAAAGAAAGAGTCAGCCACATAAAAAGCATTTCAGGGAAAACAAACAGTATGCAGAAAAGCCTGCTGGAAAGAGTCCCTTGCATTTAGTGAACTCAGAGAGAGCTGACATGACAGAAGCATAGTGAGCTAAGCCGGGGTCAGACCATGCAGGTCTTCTCACAGGCAAAGGCAGAGTATGTATTTTACTTGATGCAACAGAGGCCTGAGAAATTTTAAATACAAAGTTTAAACAGAAAGTGACAAAAGCTGATTTTTTTAAAGATTTATTTTGAGGCGGGGGAGGGGGACAAGAGGCAGGGAGAGAAAGAGAAAGAATCACATGCAGACTCTGTGCTGAGCACGGAGCCCAGAGTCCGGCTCAGGGCTCGATCCCACGACCATGAGACCATGACCTGAACTGAAATCAAGACGCTCAACTGGCTGAGTCACTCAAGCGCCCCAACTGGATTCATTTTTTTAAAAGATCACTCTGGCTGCTGACGAAAGGACAGATGAGAGACAAACAACAGAGAAATCAGAGAGACCAGTTAAGAGACGACTGCACTTTTAGACAAGCACTAACAACGTTAACTAAGGTCATTGCAGTGAGTTGGAGAGAAGTTAAGAGATTCAGAATATATTCTGAAGGTGGAATTTACAGAACTTACTAATAAATTCCAAGTTCAGGGTCAGAGAGAGACAGAGAAAAATAAAAAAATAATTATCTAGTTTCTGGTTTAAACAACTGAAAGGATAACAGTTCCAATGACAGAGATGAGAAAAGGTAGATGAAAAGCTTGAAAAGGAAAATCAGAAGCTCTGTTTTGGACATGTTGACATCTGAGATTCTATAAGACTTGCAAGTGATGATGTAAATCAGGCAGGTGGCCATTCAAATCTGAAGCTTCAAAGAAAGGACTGATCTAGAGATAACCCCTTAAGATAGGATATGATTTCAGGGAATCAAACAATGACATTATTCATAAATTCAGGACGCCATGGAAAGAACTGGTTTTCTAGGCAACCAACCAAAACATAAGTATAATTTAAGAAAATGGCTGGATTCAGATAGCATATAGAAGTCCAGTGATCCAAAAGTCCTTGTATTCTAACTCAAGGTTGTTCAATGATGATTTGAAGCAGTCTAATAAAAGTAACATCAGAGACCCTAAAGAGAAGCTAAGCAAGAACAAAAGTAGGTCTTTTAGTCTAAAACAAACCTCCAGGAAAATGATATATAACAGAAAAATGGATAAGAAAAGAGGAGCTTTCTGGAGAACTCCGTATCTGCATTTAAGAGCCTAAATAAATATTGCACTTCATATAATTCAAACCAAAGATAAGAAACACTGGTTTACTGTAAACTGCTTCTAACTGCATTTATAGAACATAGTATGTATGTATTTATGTGGGGTATGTATGGGGTAGAGTATGTGTATAATTGTTATGTTGTTAGCTCCTTATGGACTTAGATTTATTTATTACAGTATCACTAATGCCATAATACATGGTACACACCGAATGCTAACTAAATGTTTGCTTATTACATGAATGAACCAACGAACAAAATGTTTGCTTCAAGAAAATGAACCAAGACAGAAGTACAAAAATAATGCATAATTTAATATCTAACTAGACAAATTCAAAGATTTTTTTTTTGAAGTTACAAATCCAAAGAAAGCAAAGACATGGCTCTGGTCCAAGACACACTTTAATGGCTCATCCTTCTGGAACTGACCTAGTACTTAAAAAAGAAAACTATGGAAATTACTCGATTATAGAGACATCTTTTTTCATTATTTATAAAGTAATTAGTCTAAAATTTAAATAATCAAGTAAATCAAAAGCTCCCACCTATAACATAAAAACACTGGCAATACAATAGAAAATGTTTTTCCCTGCCCAGTTAAGTAAGCACAGTATTTGTGGGAAAATAAGAGAACTTTAGAAAATATACAGAAATGCTTGTGTTTGGAAATGTAATAAATCCATTAATGAGAGCATCTGAAAATATAAAATATCCTACCTGCAAGCAAAGTACAAGGGAGTAGCTCCAGATACATTTGGCCTGTTAATATCAGCACCACTGTCTAGCAAGCACTGCACTGTCTGGAGGGAAAAGAAACAATTAAAAAGTAAAGCCAGAGAAGTCAAACAAAGACACAATTATCACAATTTAAATAGATATAAGGAATGCTCTTGCCACTACCTGAAATTTTAAAGTAGAACAAGTGGAACATGACAATTATGATGGCTGAACTACTTCAACTTTTTGGTTAGCTCTCTTGAAGCAATATATGTGGAATTATCAATGTAATATAGCCTGTGTTAACCCGGGAAGGCTCTAGAAAATCTCTGACACATGTAGCTACCAAGGACTTGAAAAATGGCTAGAATAACTGAGGAACTTAATTTTTAATTTTATTTTATAATAATTAAGTTTAAATAGCCACATACGACTAGTAAAATCGACAGCGCTACTCTAGATATTTGAATTTAGGAACCAGAATTTTTGCCTCTAAAAACAAAAAATAGGTACCAGAACTATCACTTTCTTAAACTCAAACATAGTTATTATACATAATTATTAAAGCTCAAAATGTTAAAAAGCTAAGAAGTCCTTTTGCTATTAATAGTAACCAATACTGACTCAGTTTCTCTGATAGTCTGATTCATACGTACTCTGTCTCCTAAGCTCTACTTCTGCAATTATCTGAGTCATACTAAGAAAAAGCAAGTTAATGTAAAATCTTAAAAACACATATTCAGTAACTAGATATAGAATGTGGCTCGCCTGAAAACCTTAAAAAAAAAAAAAAAAGAATCTCTTCTGGTTTTATTCCTCTGATCTTCATTTGGGTTTCTCCTGCAAAAAGGAAGAAAACATGTAAAAACCTAAAAGTTTTTGGAATTACACTGTTTAATATTACTTCTGGACTGAACAGACATGTTCATTATTGTTGCTCTAAAACCTAGTACAAGGTCAATAAAATAATAAGACTATAAACCCACAAGGAAGAAAAAGAAAAAACAGAACAGCATACTAGACAAGTCAGTAAGTTTGGGGAAAGTGGCAAGCAAGGAGAGAAATAGAGGCCGACTAAGCAGTTCAAAGGCAGCTAAGGATTAAGTGCCTGCAAACATGGATTCCAACAAACCACCAAATTCTCCCTGTAGAACACACATACAAAATACAAAAATTGGAAATACCAGGTATCTTGGAAGATAGGAATAGTTACAAAGAGCTCTAAACAGGAATAGTAGTAAAAGCCTATAAAAGAAACAGCTGGACCTTACCAGAGGACCCTTCCTCCCCATGCCACTCTCTCACCATACACTGTCACAAAATAGTGAGGTTTATCATCTGAACAAAGTGAATAGGGAGGCTCTAGACTGACAGGCAAGATACATAGGTAAAGCAGAAATAAGGAGCCATGATGAACACAGTTAAGTGAAAACTTCCAGCCCCTACATTCCACTAGGCTCCCAGAAATCCAGTAGCCAGGCTAAACCTCAAAGGCTGGAGATTGAAAGTTTCCTCTCTGCAGACTGGCACCAGAGAAAAGTCCTACAAATACTGGCATTACAGAGTGCCATGAAATAGCCCAGTCGTCCCCTACAGGACATTTGGCAATGCTGGAAGATTTTTTTTTTCATGACTGGGGAAGGGAGAGTGCAATTGGCAGCTAGTTAGTAGAGGTCAGGGATATGTCTAAACATCCTACAATCTACAGACAACCACCATAACTAGGAATCTTCAGTCCCAAAATATCAATAGTGGCAAGACTGAGAAACCAAAGCACTCTGCGAGGCCAGTCAACAAACCCAGCCCACATACACAATGCTTCCAGCCAACATTTTAGTGCCTCACCACTATACCCAAATGGACACACAACATTTAAGGGACAACTAACTTGACTAACTAAAAGCAGGTCTCTAACCTGAAAAACAAAATCAAAACAAACAGAAAAAGGAAGTCAGAAAAATAAAGATAATAAAGGGAATGAAAGAAAAAACAAAATTTTGAAAAGATATTACCCTCAAACAGAAAAGAGATTACATCCATAGGACAAGAACAAGATGCTGGGAGAAAAATATTCAACAATAAATCAAAAATATGATGGAAGAAGTAAAAATGCAATAGGAGATTAAACATTTTTTAAAGTTTATTTTTATTTATTTATTTAAGTAATCTCCACACCCAACATGGGGCTCAAACTCAGAACCCAGAGATCAAAAGTCGCATGCTTCTCTCGGAGCCAGCCAGGCAACTCCATAAATTCAACAGAAGTTTAGAAAGACAGTGTTGAAAAACTCCACAAGAAAGAAAGTAAAACAAAGAGACAAAGAAAATAGGAAGAAATTAGTAGATCAATCCAGGGAGACACTGTGGAAATCGAGAATAAAGAGAATGAAGGAGGTAGGAGACAAAAGGGAAGTAATAAAGAAATAATACCAAAAAATTTCCATAACTGAAAGACATGCAGTGCCAGATTGAAAAAGCTCACCAACTGAGTGATGTAATAAATTAAAAGACTTTGAACAAGGCACATCAAAGTAAAATTTCATAATACTGGGGAAAGAAAATTCCAGATAAACAGAAATGGGATTAGCATGAAACTTCTCAACAGCAACAATGGAATTTCAAACATTAAGTGCCTTCAAAATTGTAAGGTAAATGACTTCCAATGTAGAACTCTATAGCCAACCACATTATCATTCCAATATATGGTTTTAAATTAAAAATATGCTTAGCTATGTAAGATTTTGAAAAAAAAATTACATCCAATGCACCTTTTCTCAAGAAGCTATAAATGAAGAAATACATCAAAATATAGAAGATATAGAAGCTAGATTATTGGGGATTGAACACAGGAGAAACTAAGAAATTCCCAAGTTAAAAAAATGGAACCGATATTATCTAATGAATTTGTCTTTGTAGAAAATAGTCCTAACATATTCTGTAGGAGTACACAGAAAGAATTACTGAGTCATAAAAAGAAAATTGAACAAAGCCAATTATTAACTTCAAGAAAAATAGTCACCATTGACAGAAAGTGTTATTATAATTCATTACTTGACTCAGCAGTAAACAACAGTTACCTAACTATATATACATACACCGAATCTTTTCTGTCAAAATTTACAATTTAATTTTAGAAATGGGGGAGAAGGCATGGGAAGAGGATTTAAATGAGTTAAATCCTCACTCACCAGGACAAGAAATGATTCAGTGATATCTGAAAGTTGAGGAAGAGCAACAGAAGCATATTATTTGGAAATAGATATCAAAAGGAAAACTAAAAGAGTTGAAAATTGTTGCCTGGTGTTCATGACTGGACAAAAAAGGGTGGTTTAAGGGATTATTGTGTTTATTGCAAAGATTCTGATAAAAGCGAAATATTTTAAGATATAGTATTCATGTATTACTACTTGAATTCACTTCTATCCCAAGAAGAATAGAAACACTGCAACATAAAATTTTATTATCAGATATAGAATTCCTTTAGACTGAAGACAAGTGGTCAAGCACAACTTTCAAATGTAAGAAAAATAAGCATTAGGTCATTATTTTATAAGACAAGGCCTATTTGAGCCTTTTGATCATGGCTTTCTCCTTTCTGAGTTTTGACCTAGAGGCTGTGTCTACATGGTCCAAAACAAGAATGAGATGGACAGCAGCAATAATGTTCATTAGCTATTACAAAAATTTGATAAAAAGCCATAATTCAAAAGGCTCAGGAGAGATGAATGCAATATATATACTGAAAATATACGTTAATACGCAATTAAAACCAAGCAATCCATATAGAAGCAAAATAAATTATTATTATTACTATTATTATTATCTTAAAGACTTTTTTTTTAAGTAATCTCTACACCCAATGTGGGACTCGAACTCACAACTGCTAGATCAAGAATTGCACGCTCTACCAACTGAGCCAGCCAGGCGTCCCAGAAGCAGAAATAAATCATTAACAAAACATACTATGCATTTAGAAAAATCATATAGTTGTTTAAAATACATAATGATATAATGAGTAACCTTAACATGTGCCTGGACACTGCGCTAATAAACTTAACACATCCTGTGAGGAAACTGATATTCTCTCTACTTTTAAAGTAGGACACTGTCAAATATTCCCCCCAGCAAAAAAACAAGAAAAAAATTTAAAAACTATTCTCCTTTTCCTAGATAATCTACAAGGGGGGGGGTCCTTCCTCCTTATAGCATAAGAAACTGCTAGGAAGGATCCTTGAAAGAAAAGCATTAAAAGGGAATTTTCATATGGCTTCAAGAAATCCTTGAGAAGAAACAACACATTTTCAACAGATTTTGTGACCTTTCAAGTGATAAAACAATATTCTTGAGTGGAAAACTAATGTGCAAAGCTAATGTTTGGGTCAATCTCAAAAGTCATTTAATTGAAGGTAGTGACTAACCAAGACCACCTGTGCCCAATACACTGAAAAATTACAAAGCAAGAAATCCAAGGCAGCACTACTTTATCAATGTCAACTCTCTAAATAACACTGATCAAAGTAAAAAGGAACAGATATTCAATATTAAAATTACAAGTAAACATCTGAGTTGTGGTATTTCTACTTGCTAAAAGACAAAACAACAAAAACAGCATCTTTATCTTTTATTAAAAATAATTGATAATATGACTTGACAGCAAAGCACAAATTACTTATCCACTAAGAAAAAAGGCCAACTCACTAATCAATGACTGGTTTATATAGGTTTTTCTATAGAAACCTGTCCACCTATACCTACCAAAACTTTGAAGTCTTATGTAACACCTAGTAAAAATCATTATCCAGTTGTGTTTGAAGATCACAGTAATAGAAGTATTTATTATTTGTTCACATTTCCCAGAAGTGATTAAAGGAGAATTCTAACATTAGAATAAATAAAATTACTCTGAATCTAAAAATGCAATCCAAAATGTTTGTCTATCTACCTTGTGCCTCAAGGCTGAATCCAATGAATGTTTTTGCAAAAGCTTTCAATTAAGTTTGCATCGCTGTCCTGTAATTCTCTGGATGAAAAGCTTGAAAGCTGAGTAAAAGGTATCAAGAGAGCTAACTGAATGTAGATAAGCACTGTTCCTTACCAAGCCTACAATTCCAGTAAAACACAGTCAGTTCTATCAAAAACAGTCTACAATACCAGCATCAAACAACACTTTTAAGTTCCAGGAGCTTAAATCTACTCTAAGCAGGGTTCAACTATCGTTTTATGTTGTTTGTGAAGCTTCACATTTAGCTATACAAACTTAGCAACATAAAGTTTATTCTGATAAAAATAAAATTTCTTTTTTGAGTGAAGTGAAATTAGTCCATAAACTAATCCCGCTGTGCACTCTAATTTATATAAACTGCGACTAAACCATTCGACAATTCGCTAGGGTTTTTAAATCCAAGTTATTCTAGGAAAACAATAATCAACCATTTGTGGCAATTTAACACATTAACAAATCTTAAAAAACTAATAACAAAGAATAAAGTCACTGATTTAGTTTATTGCCCAAAAAACTGGAGTCAATTATATCCATGTAAAATAATATTAGGTTTTACCACCTAATATTTAGGAGGCAGGTAAGGACAGAGGAAGAAAAATTTGCCAAAGACTGTATAATAGGCCAGCTGAATAATGGAACTCTGAAATGATTTTTAAAATCAATATCCCAAGACAAACCATAATTTTGCTATTGTAAAGCTAATAACAGCTGACCCAAGGAAAGTTATAAAAAATTAAATTACTAAGAAGTTGTTATGCTCATTTCTTTCATCTGATCATATTTAAATAGGAACAGAGTAGTTTAAAATCATAGTGTTATTTATTACGGCACCTATTGGTGGCTCAGTCGGTTAAGAGTCCAACTCTTGATTTTGGCTCAGGTCATGATTTCAGGGTCGTGAGATGGAGCTGAGATGGAGCCCCGTGTCGGGCTCCACACTGGGCATGCAGTCTGCTTAAGATTCTCTCCCTCCCTCTCCCTCTGTCCCTTCCTCCCCACTCCCCCACATCTCTCAAAAAAAAAAAAAAAAAAAGAAACAAAACAACAACAAAAACCCAACCTCATAGTGCTATTATGCTGCAAGGACAAAAAATGGTCAAAATGCATTAACAGCCCAAACCACTTCCTTTCAACAAGACCTTTATCTTGGTTTACCTCTAACAAAACCAACACATCTATATGAAATCATGGCAAAGATTATTCAATTTCTTATTTATCACAAAACTGAATTTTTCTTCTAAATCTTTTGTCTTTTAAAAAATAATGTAAATCTGAACAGCACTTCTTGTTATCAAAGCAAAAATAACAGTATTCAATTACAAATTCCGAAAAGCTTTAGAGCTCTTAGCCAGTTGATCAAAATCTTTTCATGCACTCCTGAGATTTACCCTAAAGTGAGATTAGAAAGTAAATTTCAGAGGATTTATCATATCTCTTTAATTTGAAAATAAAATATTTTTTTAAGATTTTTTATTTATTTGAGAGAGAGAACGAGCAGGGGAGGGGCAGAGGTAAAAGGAGCAGCACAAGCAGACTCCCTGCTGAGCAGGGAGCCCAACTACACAGGGCTCGATCCCAGGACCCTGAGAGCATGACCTGAGCTGAAGTCAAATGCTTAACCGACTGAGTCACCCAGGTGCCCCTCTTTTAAAAATATTTTTTAAATGGGGCTTCTTTCTCCCTTTAAAGTTTTCTATTTTGTAAAACATATATAATCAATATGCAAACTTTTAAGCTTTTTAAAAAATAAATCTTGAAACCTATATGCACTGCTATATGTCTACATGGAACCAAGTTTTGAAGACTTTTTAATGAATTTATGCATGAACTGACTATTTGAGACAACGAAAACGCCATTTTTACTTGCTGCTAAAATAAGTCACTAAGATACCCGACAAAGCATTTTAGATTCAGTGTTCAACTTATGGAAAGATATAAAGAGTTAAAAAATCAATAATCCTTACCCTGTAATAATTTATCATATCATATGCTCATCCACTGAGATTTAAACATGTCCCAGAAATGTGTATACAAGTAATTACAAGACATAGGTAATATTAGCACAACTACCAACAAAGATTTTTAGGGGTATAATTCAGCCTGGAGGCTAAAAGACCAATTTTTCAAGATTCCTTCTTATCTTAATTGAGATCAATTAAAGATCTATACAATGATTCATAAACAGTCAGTGCTAAACATACTCTTTATCTGTTCATGATCCTCACAGATAACTATAATTGACCAACTATAATAGAATGGAATCTCACTCACCAATACAATCAACCACAAGTCAACAAGGCTTTTTGTACCCTTCCTCCCTACTATATCTGCAAAATCTCACTCTGTGAAACTCATCATTGCAGTGAAGTCAGGCCCCCTTACAAATCTTCGGAGAATATAATTCTTCAAAGGCATTTGACTATGAGGAATTCTCCCTTACTTCACCACACCTGCTTTAGGTTGTAAACCATATGGAATATATTATACTCATACTAACTATTCTTCAATAACTTCAGAAGGCAATTCTAAATTTTTAATGCAACCTGTAATGCACATGTTTTGAAATAAGATTTTCTTAGTAATTACTGTTTCTTCATTGGCTCAAGGGAGCTAAAATTAGCTTTTGTAGATCACTTCTGATCTGAATCCCAGTTTTTTGTACAAAAGTTCTTGGGCAACAGGCAAGGTTTATGATCTTAGTATATGACACTCCACTCCTGTTATGGCAAAGTGTTTATATTAAAGTGGGTGCGTTTTCTGTCTTATAACAACTACCAGCAGGACTCATTCTCTAATATGCAAAAGTTGTTTAAAAACCTAGGTCATTCAAGATTAGGACATTTCAGATAATTTTTTTTTTTACACAGAATACTTTTTAAATTAATAGTGTTGACTCTCAAAAAGTAAAAACTAATGAGAAGGAAATACTCCTTGAAAACACTGGGTTAGTTTTCAGATGATGAAAGACAAAAAAATAAATAAAAATGAACAACTAGTGTTTAGAAGAAATTACAAGGAAGAAAAAAAATTCTATATCCCTCCTCTTATCCAACTCATTAAACATAAGAAAATGTTACTCTTGGCCTCACTATCTTAAAGTGCAAAACTCTGTGAACTGTAGTCATACATAGAGCATCTAAACATGTAGCCTTCTACATCCTGAACCCAGATTAGGAAAAAAGTGTTTGCAGAGATGAAAATCCTGATTCCAGTAGGAATTCTCCCAACACAAAGACTCAGAGAGACTGTGTCCAAAACAATACATACTGGGTGCCTGGGTGGCTCAGTTCGTTAAGCCCTGCATTTGGCTCAGGTCATGATCCCATGCTCCTGGGATGGAGCCGAGAACCAACCCCCGCTCTCCCCATTGCATCAGGCTCCCTCCTCAGCGGGGAGCCTGCTTCTTCCTCTCCCTCTGCCTACCTCTTCCCCTGCTTGTGCTGTCAAATAAATAAAATCTTTAAAAAAAAACATATTAAACACACAAATTTCTGTATCTTTGCAGTTATTGGTGATGATTCTGTTTTCAGCTGGTTTTTGTTATTGTTATGGTTAACAAGTAAATTAATTTCTATTATCAATAACATTAAATGTGAAAAAAAAAACTAAAAAGTTAGTAACCAGGATAGGGAATTATAACAAAGCAGATTTTAAATTTTAAACTACCAATTTTTATATAATGCAGCAGTCTCCTAATGAAGAAATCTATTAGCAACATTTAAAGTTATGTTTGTACATGGGAGTAACCAGGAAAGTACTGACATAAAACAAACGCATGATTTTAGAAATCTAAGAAAGAAAACAACCATCACTCTACTCTTACATCATATTCTAAGACAGCAGAAAAATATGATAATCCAAGCTGAAATACTTTAGCAACATCATTGCTCACTTTCTGACTATCGAATCCAAGTAATTGGGGCTTAATGGTAAAAAATAAAATATAAATAAGCTATGTGATAGTAAAATTGAGAATAAGAACATTATTACTTAGAATTACATGTGAACATACATTTAAAATTTTAATATATTCAGCTATCAAACTCTATGAATCAGAAATAAATGTGAAATCCAAATACTTTAAACAGATTTAAAAACACTGTTTTCTATTCCTTTTACCCACAAAGAATATATATTAATCATAATTCCATATGATGCAGAAAATATTTTAAGATTTTGCTACAAGCCTTCATGTTCCCAATTATGCACAGTGAAAAACTTTTTATGAATTCGAAGTTTTCAAAAATAAATACATGCAACTTAAAGTCCTCATGGCTGAATTTACCGTCTTGTGACCGTTCTGGCAGGCCACATGCAGTGCTGTCTGCCCCATCGCATCCTCAACATCGACGTCACTGACATGTTGTACAAGGTCATGGAGTAGTTCTGTCCGCCCATTCACAGCCAGCCAGTGTATCTGTACAGCCAGTTAGTTACTTAACATTTGTGCAAGGAGTGTTTCATAAAAACAGCAGATAAATAATGCTATTATTTCTCAAATGTGAGCATGATACACACACTAAAGATTAAAAGAAAAGCCCATATGTTTTCCTACATTCTTTCTATTTTTTTATGGGAAAAAATACGCATCAAGATGTAGGTTACAGCACCATGTACTTCAAAATCAAGCATTTCATGGATCAAAACAGTTAACGTATCCTAGACTTAGGATTAACAAATACCCTGCTTCCTAGATGATACTGGACTCTATGTACAGCTTGTCTCTTAACAAAATGTACTGGATACTTTTCCTTCCCCAGAAGCAAACAGGAGACATCATATTCTTTACTTCCTGTATTTTCCAAGTAATTCATGTATCACACACAAATAATCATATATAGGGAGAATAAAATAGTTGTAACTCTACCACTCAAAGATAATCAATGTTAAAACTTTGGACTATGCTATCCATGCATTTTTCAATTGACTGTTTTCCATTAAAAAATATATCATGAAACTTGTTTTAACATGGCAGCTTAAACACATGAATCAACTTCTATTTCTTCCCCAAACACCACTGAAATGACAATAAAGATATACTTTTTCTTAAAAGACAGACCCATTACAATAAAGAAAAAAAAGAGATTATAATAGCAACAAGTTTTGCAAGTTAAAAGCTTTTGTCTGACTTGTCAGAACAAAAAGGTGAATCCTAAACAAGTAATAGAAAAAGCCAAGGAAGATGATTCAAGTCACTAAAATCCCAGAAGACTCAAGAATCGGTGGTAAGCATCTTGCATATCCTGCAGTAGGGATGAACTGGTAGATTTAAACACTTATATCCCCAACCCTCCCCAACACTTCCAGGCCAATAACTGCCCCTACCCACTCTGAGAGAACACAAGAGGCTTGAAAACAATCTCTAGATAAGTGACGCTAGGCACAATGAAGCAAGAATATCACACTGAAAAAGGGAGATGAAGTCAAGTTTACATACTGAATACTGAAATGCCAAAGAATTCTCCTCTACCTGATATCCAGAATGCTAACACCCTCCTGGCAATTGTTAGAGCTTTCTCTGAGGAATCTAACCAGCCTGAGAGTAAATGCCTAAAGAAATTGATACCAGGAAGGATCTAAAGGCAAATGCCCAAGAGATCACCCTACACTGAAGCCCATGGTGAATAATCCTCATTCATTCAAACAGGGCTTTCAAATAGCTTTTCCCAATTCCACCAAACATTTGACAAATGCATCTAGTTTGGAAGACAAAATACAAAACAGAACAAAATACAACAAACAAACAAACAAAAAACAGGAAGAAAAGAGCAGAGAAGGAACCATAAATATTAAAGAAAAAAAACAAAAAAAATTTTTTAAAGCTATATTTAATACTCTCAGAGAGAAAACATACTGACTGCATCCTTCAAACAAGAACAGGATATTTTTTTTTAAAGGACAGTGAAAAACAAACAAACTCCTGGAAATTAATACTATGATAGAGACATGCAAACTCAAAAGATTTAGAAGATAATATTGAGGAAGCCTCCCAAGAAGCACAAAAAGACAAAGAAATGGAGAAACAAGAGAAAAGGTAAGAAAATTAAAAGGTTAGCCCAAGAGGTCCAATATTCAAATAACAGGAATTCAAAAAGGAGAGAACAGAGAAAACAGAGGAGTGAAATCTTCAAAGAAGTATTTTATGAAAATTTTTCCTGAGTTCCCATTACATGAGTTTCCGGGATGATAGTGTCTCAGTATTACCCAGCCAAATGGATAAAATTAAACCAAGCCCAGATCTATAATCCTGAAATTTTAGAACTCTAAATACAAAGTAGGTTCAATAAGTTTCTGGAGAGAAAAAACATAACAGGTTTCATGAAGAGTCAAGAATCTAAATGGTGGGTGCCTGGGTGGCGCACTTGGTTAAACTTCTGACTCTTGGTTTCGGCTTCAGTCCTGATCTGAGTTGTGAGATCGAGCCCCACATCCCTTTCTGTGCTCAGTGAGGAGTCTGTCTAAGACTCTCTCTCCCTTGGGCACCTGGGTGGCTCAGTAAGTAGGTTAACCGTCTGCCTTTGGCTCAGGTCATGATCCCAATGGTCCTGGGATCAAGTCCTGCATCAGGCTCCCTACTCAGCGAGGAGCCTGCTTCTCCCTCTTCCTCTGCCTGCCACTCCCCCAGCTTGTGTTCTCTCCCTCTCTCTCTCTTTCTCTGTCAAATAAATAAATAAAATCTTAAAAAAAAAAAAAGACTCTCTCTCCCTCTTCCTCTGCCCTTCCCCCCACCCCATGCAAACACTCTCTCTCTCTAATAAATAAATCTTTAAAAAAATAGAAGAATCTAAATGGCACCAAACTTCAAAACTGAAAGCTAGAAGACAATGAAGCAACACTCAAAATTCTAAGAGAAAAGAATGTCCAGCCTAGAATTTTATTACCAGCTAAATTATTATTAATGATTACATAATCAGACTCAAGAT
The DNA here is from genome assembly GCF_024610735.1 of Ursus americanus. Classification (NCBI taxonomy): domain Eukaryota; kingdom Metazoa; phylum Chordata; class Mammalia; order Carnivora; family Ursidae; genus Ursus; species Ursus americanus. The sequence goes on from NC_142137.1 coordinate 22,568,852, forward strand.
TCAAGTAATGCAAAGTATCAACAAATTTACCTCCCATTAACTCTTTCTCAGTTAACTACTGGAAAATGTGCTCCACCAAAGTGAAAGAATGGCTATCTGCAAAGATAGACACAGAATCAATATAAAAAAGAACCCAAAACAAGAGATAGGCAAAAGAAATCTCCAGGATGATGGTGAGGAGTCATTCCAAACAACAACTGTGAAGGAGGCCTAGAAATCACCCAAACCAGCTTAGAGAGGACAGAAGTCTCCATAAAAGACTCCTTCAAAACTAATCAAGAAGGTGGGGGCGCCTGGGTGGCACAGCGGTTAAGCGTCTGCCTTCGGCTCAGGGCGTGATCCCGGCATTATGGGATCGAGCCCCACATCAGGCTCCTCCGCTATGAGCCTGCTTCTTCCTCTCCCACTCCCCCTGCTTGTGTTCCCTCTCACTGGCTGTCTCTATCTCTGTCAAATAATAAAATAAAATCTTAAAAAAAAAAAACTAATCAAGAAGATGAAAGACAGTGAATACTTACCATGAGGGTATTTACAAAGCTCAGGAAAAGTTTCATAATGAATAATAAGTACTTAGAAAAGTTTTTTAAAAAATTTTAAGCTGCAGGGCACCTGGGTGGCTCAGTTGGTTGACTGCCTGCTTCTGCTGAGGTCATGATCCCAGGGTCCTGGGATCGAGCCCTGAGCCTGGCTCTCTGCTCAGCTGGCAGTCTGCTTCTCCCTCTGCTCCCCCCCCCCATGCTTGCTCACTCTCTCTCTCCCTCTCTCTCTCACGTGTGTGCGCACCCTTGCTCTCAAACATATAAATAAAATCTTTAAAAAATTTTTTTAAATAAATAATAAAAAAAGTTTAAGCTGCAATAAGACAAGAAACAAAGACATACAGATTGGGAAGGAAAAGATAAAATTATCTCTACTTGCAGATGACATGATTGTCTACATAGAAAACCCTAAGGAATCTACAAAAAAACTTCCAGAACTAATAAGTGACTTCAGCAAGGTCACAAGAATACATGATCAACACACAAAAAAGGAATCTAATTTCTACATACTATCAGTAAACATGCAGAAACCGAAATTAAAAACATAATACCATTTAGTATTGCTCCAAAGAAAATGAAACTTGGCTATACGTATACACTTAAAACACGAACAAGATCTTATGGTGAGCAGTACAAGATGTAAAATTTCATTTACAAAAAGAAATCAAAGACCTAAATAAATGAGGAGACATACTGTGTTTATAGTAAAGATATCAATTCTCAAACTCATCTATACATTTAATATAATCTCAGTAAATATTTCAGCAAGGTTTTTTTTGTCATAGTAAAGTTTATACTATAAATAAATTTATTCTATCTGTAAATTTCTGGCAAGGAAACCAGAATAGCTAACACAATCCTGACATAGGAAAATAAAGTGGGAGGAATTACTCAACCAGATATTAAGGCTTACTATGACGGTGTGGTATTGGCAAAAGGACAGCCACATAGATCTGTGAAACAGAATTAAGAACCCAGGGAAAAGTCCATATGAATATGCCCCACAGATTTTTGAGTAAGATGCAAAACCAATTTCATGCAGGAGGATAGTCTTTCAACAAACAGTGCTCGAGTAATTGGACTTGATGAGCAAAAAAAAAAAAAAAAAAAAGAACCTCAACTTAAACATCCCATCTTACACAAATATTAGCTCAAAATAGATCACAGATTTAGATGTAAAATACATAATAATAAAAATTTAGAAAAAAGATCTGAAAAAATCTTCAAGATCTAGAGTCAGGCAGAGTTCTTAAACTTGATACCAAAAGCATAAACCGTAAAAGGAAAAACTGATATATTGGCCTTCAGCAAAATTGAAAACCTTCATATGAAAGATACTATAAAGAATTAAAATGGCAAACTAGAGATTAGGAGAAAATATTCGCACATCATATACCTGATAAAGGACCTATATCTTCAGTATATAAAGAACTCTCACATCTCAAGAGTTAAAGGAAATCCAATTAAAAAATGGGCAAATGACATGAAACGATATTTGACATAGAAAGATATATGGACAGCGAAATTACTCAAAGAATACAAAAATACTAATTCAAAGGGATACATGCACCTCAATGTTTATAGCAGCATTATCTACAGCAGCCAAACTATGGAAACAGCCCAAGTGTCCATCACCTGATGAATGTATAAAAATGTGATATAAAAAAACCAAAAAAATAAAAATAAAAAATAAATAAATAAATAAAAAGATGTGAGATATATATATACAAGAGAATATTACTCAGCCATAAAAAATGAAATCTTGCCATCTGCAACGACACAGATAGACAGTATTAGGCTGAGTGAAATAAGTCAGTCAGAGAAACACAAATACCATATGACTTCACTCTTATGTGGAATTTAAGAAACAAAAAAAAACAAGAGAAGGGAGAAAAAAGCCAGGGGGATGGGGGGAAAGGAGGGGGAAGAGAGGAGAGGCAAACCAAGAAACAAAAACAAACTGACAGTTACCAGAGGGGAGGTGGGTAAGGGGGCAGGGGAAGAATGAGTTAAACAGGTGATGGAGATTAAGGAGTACACTTGTAATCAGCACTGAATCACTATATTGCACACCTGAAACTAATATAACACTGTAGGTTAACTAACTGGAATTTAAATAAAAACTTAAAAAAAAAAAAAAGATACACAGATAGCAAAAAAGCACATGAGAAGATGTCAATTAGGCAAATGCAAATTAAAACCACAATGAGATAGCAACTACACACGTATTCTTATGGCTAAAATAAAAAACAATGACAACGTCAAATGCTGGGGAGAATGCTGAAAAACTAGATGACTCATATATTGCTGCTGAGGGTATAAAATGTTGCAGGCACTCTGGAAAAGCCAGGCAGTGCATTTTAAAACTAAACATGAAACTATCATACAACCCAGCCATTGCATTCTTGGACATTTATTCTAGAGAAATGGAAAGTTTTACTTCCACACAAAAACCTGTATACTAATGTTTACGTTTATAGCAGTTTTATTCAAGATAGCCCCAAACAGGAAATAACCCAGATGTCCTTCAACAGGTAAATGGTTAAACACACAATGGTACATCTACACCAAGGAATACCAGTCAGCAATATAAAGGAACAAACTACTGACACATACAACAACCTAGGTCACTCTCCATGGAATATGATGAACACACAAAAGCCAATCCTAAACGGTTCCATACAAGATGCTTCCATTTATATAACATTCTTAAAAGGACATAATTTTAGAAATGGAGAACAGATTAGTGGTTGCCAAGGTTAGGCATAGGATGAAAGGGAGGAAAGGTGTGGTTACAAAAGAAGAGCAACGCAAAACATCTTTGTAGAGTTGGAAATGTTCAGAATATTGCCTATGGTAGTGGACGCACGGACCTACACAGGTAACAAGACTGTATAGAACTTACTATACATACACACACACATATATAAAACTGGGTACAAATAAACAGGTAAAACTGGGGAAATCGGAACGAATCATATCAGTATAAATATCCTAGTCATGGTAATATACTACCGTTTTGTTAAATGTTACCATTGAGGGAAACTGGGCAATATATAGAAGGCATTCCTCTGTATTATTTCTTACAGGTATATATGAATGTACAATTATCTCAATTTTTTAAGAATGCAATTATTAACTACATGAAAATCAAAATACTATGTAATAAAGAAAAGTAACTACAGCAAACTATTTGGTCTATGAATAGTACGTATATAATTTTTTAAAAAATCAAAATACTGGGGGCGCCTGGGTGGCACAGCAGTTAAGCATCCGCCTTCGGCTCAGGGCGTGATCCCGGAGTTATGGGATTGAGCCCCACATCAGGCTCTTACGCTATGAGCCTGCTTCTTCCTCTCCCACTCCCCCTGCTTGTGTTCCCTCTCTCTCTGGCTGTCTCTATCTCTGTCAAATAAATAAAATCTTTAAAAAAAAAAATCAAAATACTGAAAAACAATCTAATTAAAATTACAACTATATTGGAAAGGTGTGAGGGAAATGTGCTTGTACATGATGGGATAAGGGGAGGTGGGGCTGAAAAAGATAGCAAATAACCTTATCTTCCATAAAGTCAACTGGTAATGCCTAAAACTGAAAAATCAAAAAACAGCAATAGTAGCGTGTTATTTAGATGTGAGGAAACAAAATTTTTACATCTATTAAAATAGTTGAGAAGAGCTAACTACAGAGTTAGAAGTTTATAGAGGCTGGGGAAGAAAGTCAAGAGAGTATTTCCTTTTCGGGGGTGGTCACAACATAGATGTACATTTGTTTGAGGCATAATGTCATACAATTCAAATGCCATACAATCCATTTATTTAAAGTATACACCTTAGTGGTTTCTGGTATATTCACAGTTGTGCAATCATCACCACAATCAATTTTAGAACATTTTCATCTCCCCAAAAAGAAACCCAATACCATTAGCGGTCACTGCCTATTTCCTCCCTTGTCCTGAGATAGATAGGTAAGATACATGTCTCACCTTGATTTTGTGTAAAGCAAGTCAACATTGCCTTCAGTAGTTTTTACTGATGTTCTTTTGCTTTGTTCTCATAGACCTCTGTTAGAGGCAATGAATTCTCTGACAGTTGTTGGGGAATGTTATAGGCAACTTCATCAAACAATTATTCCACAACTCCTGTTGCTCCACTTTTATAATTTTGCTGAGTTCAAAACAAACCAAATTAAGTCCAGTTACCTCACCCCTAACAACAATATGTATAAGGCAGGGAAAAATCTACGAAATCCTGCCATGATTTTATGGTTTACGGTGCTGAATGACAGAGCCTTTGCAGACATCAATACTTTGAACTGTTCTTTTGCTTGCCACTATCCCCAGGCCATTCTTGACAATGTGCCTTAGTAATATTCAGGATGGGTGAGCATAAAATGTACTTCGTTCAAAAAATGGTGGGAGAGGGCACCTGGGTGGCTCAGTCAGTTAAGCATCTGCCTTTAGCTCGGGTGGTGATCCCAGGGATCCTGGATCCCCGCCCAGCAAAGAGCCTGCTTCTTCCTCTGCCTCTGCCGCTCCCCCTGCTTGTGCTTTCTCACTCTCTCTCTATCAAATAAATACGTGAAATATTAAAAAAAAAAAAAGTGGTGGGAGAGTGATTTTGAAGCTGAAGGTGGGAAGGGCAGGCTCTCTACTGCAGGCTGCTCTTGAGCACATCATCTTGAAGAAAAAAGCACATCTAGAAGCTAAAGATCTGGAAAGTGATCCCCATAACTATCCATGCCAAAGACCTTTGGAAAGGCTCTGAACCCCCAAGGTACCTGAACAACAGTTAAGCTCACCACTCTAATGTAGCATGCTCTCTTTCACCTCCAAGCCTTCACTAATCTATTCCATAGAGCCAAAATTCTCTTCCCCAGCTTTCTCCCGACCCCACAACTACCACTTTCACCAGTCTAATTTCTGTTTGTCCTTCTGGCCTCAGCTCATGTGCTATGTCCCTGGAATGCCTCTTCTAATGCCCTAGGTGAGAGGATGAGTCCCCTGCTAGGACTTCCATAGCATCTCGGTCTCCTATGTTGACATTCATTACACTGTATTACCACTGACTGCTAACTTTCCAGTCTTTCTGTAAGGAAAAAGAAGATAAAAACATGGAGGGAGGCAAATCATAAAGGACCCTTAACTACAGAGAACGAACTAGGGCAGCGGGTGGGGGGATATGCTAAATGGGTGATAGGCTTTAAGGAGGGCACTTGTGATGAACGCTGGACGTTGTATGAATCACTAAATTCTACTCCTGAAACCAATACTGCACTAGATGTTAAGTAACTTGAACTTTAATAAAAACTTGGAAGAAAAAAAAAACTTTCCTATCTTCCTTATAAGTTTGGGGACAAGGACCACATTCATCACTCTATCCCACAAGAGCCAAGGCCTAGCACATAGTAGGTATTCAAGAAATTCCTGTTGAAACAACAAATGAAGCAAGAAATATGAGGAGTCCTTTGTGAGGGTGATCAGCCTAGAAAGCATGCAATCAACAGTTCTCTCCTTTTGTAAGAAAAATCCTGGGGCTCTTGGCTCCTCATTGAAGGTTTCTTCCAACTCAGGAGCCATTGGCTTTACTGTCCCACATGTTTGGTGGCAACTATTCAGTCCTGCAGCAACACATTTTCACCAGCCCCGCTTCCTTCATCTGATGAGGGGGGGGGGGTCAATGGGCCCAGCTGTTGAATTAATTCCATCATGGTGGTCTGGGACTAGGCAGAATCATGTTGGTGGCCAGAATAGTTTCCAAGAGGCACACTATACCATGCAGGGCCATAGGAGAAAACACGAAGGTTGGTCCCAGGCAGAAAGAGTGCAGAGACTATTTTTCTATAACAAGCTTTGTAGAGTCATTTGACTCTTTAAATATATGCATTAATATATATTTTAGGTAAAAATTTGATTTTAAAAACTTTTCTACTCTACTTTTCTTAAAAGTTCAGGAGTGATAGGGAGAAATTAACAGATAAAAATTTAAGTGATTAAACAGAGTATGTTAATATTGATCATCTTATCTTGCCTATACTAGTGTCCTAAGGATAGGTCTATGTCAGTTCCATAGTTTTATAATCCTCAGTAGTAGCTACCATATCACTAAGCATCTTGTAAATACTCACTCTACAGTTTTTCTTTATAGAGTAGATGGCATTATGTTGTTAATATATAACAAAATCCAGATTATCACAGGAACTGTGGATTCCATATAATAATGATTGAGGCATTCACGGAATAAAGCAAATCTTAGGGAAGCTGTTTTTTTATGCCCAGCACCCCCATTTTCAAAAAATTTTTTAATCTGAAAGTCTTGAAAACTGGCATGGTATATAAATAATATTCTCTATCCACAAATTAAAAGATTCAGAATCTACAAATACTACCAAAAAGGTAAAAAAAAAAAATTTTTTTTCAAACCAAGGAACAGACTTTTAACTACAGAGAACAAACTAATGGTTACCAGAGGGTAGGTGGGTGGGGGGATGGGTGACATAGGTGTAGGGGATTAAGAGTACACGTACCATGATGAACACTGAATAATGTATAGAATTGTTGAATCACTATAGTGTACATTTGAAACTAATAAAACACTGTATGTTAACTATACTGGACTTAAAATTAAAAACTTAATAAAAATTTTTTTCAGTTTTATTGAGGTAAAATTGACAAATAAAATTGTAGGATATTTAAAGTATATAACATATTGACCTGATAGACATTGTGAAAGGATTCTCACCATCCACTTAATTCATACATGCATAACATCACATATAGGAAGGTAAAATTTAATATATAAAATTTAACATCTTCTGTCACAACTTCAAAATAATTTCTCAATAATCTCATAATTCTATTTTATCTCTACTTCTAAAATGAAGAATGCTCCATTAAATGACGACAATGATTAAAATTTTTAAATTTCAGGTACAGAACTATTGAATCAATAAATTGTACATCTTAAACTAATATAACACTGTATATTAACTGTATTGGAATCAAAATAAAAATCAAATTTTAAAAAATTTTTGGATTTCAACAATCTTTTCAGAAATATCCCACACTACCTCCAAATAAACATCTATATGGGTCAAAAATACATTAACTTATTTTTGAAAAGAAAGTGACACAGCAAAATGGGTAAAAGTACTAGTTCAGGTAAGCTGTAACAAGTTTGAAGGATATAGAACAAAATATTAACAGTGATTATCTCTGAGGACAGACGATACAGTTAGTGATCAGTCCATTCATTACTTTTCCTTTCCACCTAGCTATGCAATTTTTCTGAAATGTACATATTAAAATAATTTAAATTTAAAAGTCATAATGAAAAATAGCTCTCCTATAATGAACTCATAACACAGCAGAGATGCTCCTAAAATATCCCCTGAAAGTCAGTAACAAAAGCTAGAGGAATAAGCCTTCAAATTAAATGAAAGGTCACAAACAAAAAGGAGAAAGGAGAAACATAGTGAACCCATAACTTCTCTTAATAAACACAGCAGAGAACTATGTTTCAAATCTTTCTGCATCTTCTTAATTACACAAAGAAGTAACCTGCAGAAACACTTGCACTATACTATGCATTATTATCACCTTCAATATTATTTTCTAAAAAGTATTTTAAAACTGTCACATAAAATTCTTAGCACTTACTGCTGTAAGGCCTTCATTATTACAAATGTTGACATCAGCACTGTATTCTAATAATTTACTCATGCATTTCTTCTGCCTGAAAAGAAAAAAGAGACACAGATAACTGGTAAGAGAAAAATAAGCAAATGACAATTATTTTACTGAAATACTGACTACACTCAACATTAACTGATGGCAAGTATCAATCTATAGGTTTTTAAACAAACATTAAAACATTTGAAATAAAATGAAAAATTGGACATATAAAAAATATGTAACAGTGTATATGTAATAGCATATTATGTACCATATGTTACATATATGGTATTAACATATGGATATACTACATATATGGTACTATATATGATATATACAGAACAGATACTAAATAGAGTATGTACGTGTATATGTTACTATTTACTCAATTAGATCATAAATTTCAAGCCATGAATTGTGTATTTCTTTAATAAACTCAATATTAAGCACAGCTAGCTGCTCTCAATGAAACTCAATAAAACTTTACTATTAATTATTCAATCTTTTAAGTTAATAGCTAAAATTTTTATTAACTGAATAAATCTTTTTAAAGTGGAACAAATTACTTTTCTAGCTTTGGTTTTTGTATCTGAAATGAAATTAAATGTCATTTAAAAACAGCATTATAATCAAAGAAAAGAAAGAGAAAGTTCTGAGTAAACTTGTAAGTTCAACATTTACAAATCTTATCTAATACACTGTTCTGAACACCGTAGTTAATAAATCTTCAATAATCCTGAGACAACAGACCAGACAGCCCTATTAAAATTAATACATTGTTTACAACATGTGTTTGTGTGACAACTGGATTTCGAAAACATCTTCAAGAGCCTGTCTTAGACTACTGGCATATGGCCAAAATAAACACTTAGGTGGAAATGAGCCGGGAAATAGTCCCAAGGAGGTGTTTAGGAGGAGCCGATAAAGAAAAGGAGCAATCCATAATGCTCCCTATCCCAAAAATGAATCACAAAAGACAGAGAGCACGATGAGAGAAATGCATGCTTTTTTTCTCATTTAACAATCATTATTGATACTTTATAGAATCTCAGTATGTCAAAACAATTCACTAAATGAGCACTTATTTTGCCAAGAATTAGAGCTAAAATATTAATTAATACATGGGCTTTGCCCTTTATGAGGTCACAACCTAGCCCAAAAAATACAGAAAAAAATCATGTTTCAAATTTGACCAAAATGCAACCTAAGAATACACAACAATTTTGAAGTCTTTTTTTTTTTTTTAACAATCTCGTATAATCATGAGCAACACTGGATCCTCCTGTACAGGAAGCAACTATTTTCCTGCCCAGATATTGCAACAATTATGGGAAGCTTATGGTAACCCAAATGACACAGGGGCAAACCATCCTAGTGCTCGGTGGTAGCTTAATGGGTCTTCTACTGGAAAGGAGGGCAATTAAGCACCAACGCACCCAGCACTAACGGTTAAAGAGAGGAATAATAAAACAGGCCAGAAGAATTATACTACTCATCTAATGATAACTGAGGGATCAAAACAAAAAACAAACTCCCAAAAACTGATGGCCAAGCAAAAGGGGCAGAAGTCCCCTCCAACTTCTGCTTCAATCTAGACAAATTTGAACTCATAAAGAAATTGTAATAAAAAGCTATTTCTGAAAACATCAGAAGCTACGGGAAGTAACATGTACTCAAGCTACTCAGCAAACATTTATGGAGCAACTCTAAGTTGTACAAGGCACCCAGTAACAAAAACTAAAATAGTCAAGTACTAAATATCAAAATTAATCTTTAGAGAAACAGAAAGGCATCCAAATTAGATATTACGTTAGGGTTACAAACTCTTCTTATTCCTTCCCTCCTCACTGACTTGCCGTGTGAATCAAGTGATTTCTGTCATATTTCTTCACCTTTAAATGTAACAGTCTCCAACTTTAATGTTCTCACACACCCACCCAAAAAAAGATAAATATGTAAGGTGATAGTGATGGATGTGTTTATTAACTAAATGCAAGGAATCCTTTCACAATGTATAGGTCTATCAAATCATAACGATGTATGCTTTAAAAATCTTGTAATTCTGTTGCTTATACCTCAACAAAGTTAGAAGAAGAAAAAAAGTAATAATCTCCTAAATGACTTAAGTCTCTGACTACAATGGCAATAGATATTTCATCCCCACATTGCATTAATCTCTTTCCACTTGCAGTTGCTGAGATATTTTTCTACGTGTAATTTTTTGAAAGAGCTTTGTCACTATCCTACCAATGCTTGGGATAATGTATCTAGATCTGAGATCAATTCAGCAAGGAATTAATTCAACAAGATCTATCACCTTGGGTGTGACACCCTACAAACAAAACCAGTGTGGCTAATTATTATAAAACCAGTTGTTTAATCAGCACATTGATACCTTGTTACCTATCAGAACAGTGGACAACTGGTTCACATGCTAAATCAAGAAATGGATCAGACAAAACAGGATCAAAGGAGTATGCCTTTCCCCTGTCCAACCTAGATATCACTATGGTTCTTATATTTTTGGTTCCACTTCAATCCTTGTATGCAAAAATTTGGTCTCAGAATGATGCAGTATACAATTTTAGTCCCATATCTCAGTTAGGCAACTACATCAACTACCTAGAATTCCAGGTCAAAACAGGAAACAAAAATATTTTCAAGAGTAATCAAAAAAAGAGGGGCATCTGGGTGGCTCAGTCAGTTAAGGATCTGCCTTCGACTTATGTCATGATCTCAGGGTCCTGGAATTGGACGCAGCAGGGAGTCTGCTCCTCCCTCTCCCTCTGCCCCTCTCTCTCGCGCCACTGATGCTCTATCTCAAATAAATAAATAAAATCTTTAAAAAAAAAGAGAGAGAAAGTAAACAAAAAAAGAAACACATAGGAATATACCTTTGTGTGTATGTGTGTGTGAGAGAAACAGGGGGAGGGACAGAGGGGGGTAGGGGCAAAGGGAGAGGGAGAGAGCAAATCTTAAGCAGGTTCCATGTCCAGCACAGAGCCCAATACCAGGCTGGATCTCACAACCCTGAGACCATGACCTGAGCTGAAATCAAGAGCTTGAAGCTTAACCAACTGAGCCACCCAGGTGCCCCAGCAATATACTTTTATATATATGTTTTATATCATTTGAAACATGTTTATAAATATAAGTTCTTCAAACACTGAGTCAAATGCTACTTATCTCATTTTAAACATAATTCTAGGCGTTTGGTATGGTTTCTGAATCCAACAGAATTTTGTTTAAAGATTTACTTATTTTAGAGAGACAGCGCACACACATACACACTCCCACACAAGAGAGGGGGGAGGGGTAGATGGGGGGAGAGAATCACAAGCAAACTCCCTGCTGAGTGTGGAGCCCAATGTGGGGCTCGATCCCAGGACCCTGAGATCATGATCTGAGCTGAAATCAAGAGTCGGACACTTAACCAACTGAGCCTGGGTCCCCAGGCACCCCTCAGCCCAAAAGAATTTTAAGATGTAAAAAATAGTGGTAAGTAGAGGCAGACACAGAGATGTGACATCTGAAATTCTCAACAAAAAAGGGAGAAAGAAAGCCATAAAAAGTATAGTAGAGTTTAAAATAGCACACAATGGGGGTGCCTGGGAGGCTCAGTCAGCTAAGTGTCTGATTCTTGGTTTCAACTCAGGTCATGATCTCAGGGTCCTGAGACGGAGCCCCAAGTCGTAGGCCCCATGCTCAGCAGGGAGTCTGCTTGATAGACTCTCCCTTTGCCCCTGCCTCCACTCTCTCCCTCAAGCATCTCTCTTTCTCTTTCTCTCTCAAATAAATAATTTTTTTAAAAAATAAAATAAAATAAAACAGCACACAATAACATAAAGCTGCTCATAATGAAGACCAGAGTTATCAGGAAAAGGCAAAAATATATTTACATTTTGGAAATACTACCTTGATAAGGGGAAAAATTATTTAATAAAAAATTTCAAAAGGAAGAGTACTAAAGACATTATTTATTTAGAAAAATTTTGTCATAATTAAAAGGAAAAATAACCTTTGGCACTGAAAGGAGTAAGCTACCCTAATTTCGAAAGCTTACTATGGTATAGCCCATTCTCAAAAAGTTATAAATAAGCTGGGTATATTTATTCTGTCTTTAATCCCATCAATAAAATTAACTGAATAAGCAATTTAGAAAATAAGGTATGGAAGTAGATGTGGAAAAGAATGGTCAGGAAAAAGGACACCAAAAAAAGAGGTGACAATGACGCTTTTTAGAAAATAAAATATCATTATAATACAAGTAAAAATGAACTTCAAGAATATTTTCAAGAAAAAAGTATTAGTAAACAATTTAATAAATTGTTAAATATGATAGTTATTTAAATATTGAATATAATTACCCACAATCCTCTTCCCAAGGCAAATATTAGTAAAAAAAAAAAAAATCACCAAATCAAGAGTGCCTTGAATACTCATAACTGATAATACAACTTAAGCTACTCAAGGAGACAAAATATTTACCCATTTCTAGCTGCCAAATGAAGAGGTGTACAGCCTGAAATATCTTGATAGTTAGGATTTGCTCCTTTCTTTAATAGCAGGACCAAGCATTCCACCGATCCACAACTAAAACAATATTAAAAACAGTTCAGATACATTCAATAAACAGCCACAGTGACATACCTTAATTAAAAAAACAAAAAGCTCTATTACACACATTATTTTTGAGGTCCGTTATTCACCTACAATTTGATTTAACTTGTCACAAATAGTAAATATCCTCTACTTTCAAAAAGGTACATTCTATTATGAAAGCTATAAAGTATTTGAGATGCTCAAATAAAGCAAAATAAAGTATTAATACATAAAAGAAACACAGTATTCTCAATTTTTTGGCCTTCCAGAAGCCAAATTTATTATGAAAAATTAATTTTAACATATCTACCTAAGTCCTGAAAGGAAGTTAGATATCAATAATTGATTGACTACATGCTGGAAGATTATGGATAAAAATCATTCTCACACCTAAGTAAAAAATATAAAGTCAATGGCTTCATGTGCAGTTAACATATAAAATGTCATACTGGTAGGATGAGAGAAAAACGTCAGTGAATGTACCCTCTCAAGTACATGCAGGAAAGACAACCTACTGATCTGCTCTACAGCAAGCTAAGATAGTAGATGTGAGACTTGAGTCTGGTCTCAAGGTTAACATATCTAGAAAAGAATGCAAACAGAGCACACTATGCTCTAAACAGAATAAAGAACCATTCAGCAGTCCGTTCTCATCTCTTCCCATAAATATTGTGGGACAACACTGATCCAAGGCTTACTGATCACTGTGCTAGACCAGACTATAATCCAAAATATCTTCCTTCTTACTTTGCTGCAATGTGAAGCAAGCTTCTTTTCACACGTCCAAATGCATAATTGACGTCAAACTTTGAATTTGATAGTAGCTCAGAAACAGACCTAAGCCAAAAGAAAATAAAAGTCAATATGTTAAAAAAAAATGCTTTTTAAACATATTAACTCAAGTTAATAGCCCTTCAGTTACTCTAACCAATTATCCAAAAAGTTCTGTCCTACATCAACAAAAAAACAAAGCACTATTCTCTAAGCATAGCATGGTAGCCAGCACAGTTTCATTCAAAAAACAACTGCACTGGGGCACCTGGGTAGCTCAGTCAGTTAAGCGTCTGCCTTCGGCTCAGGTCATGATCCCAGGATCCTGGAATGGAGCCCCGCATCAGGCTCCCTGCTCAGTGAGGAGTCTGCTTCTCCCTCTCCCTCTCCCTCTGCCTCTCCCCCAGCTTGTGCTCTGTCTCTCTTGCTCTCAAATAAAATCTTAAAAACAAAAACAAACAAAAAAAACTGCACTGACCTATAAACTGGTGTTGAAGTTTTCCTCATCTACTGATCTGTATCATCTGCTCTGAAGACACCTAAGTTGGCTTCAATTCCTCCTAGATTCTTGAGAAACAGAGTTGGGCTGGCTGCTCCCCTTGCAAAACGTATAGCCTATCTATATTAATTTTGGCCAAATAAAAATCAGATTTAAACATGTTTTAGTTGTATCACACAGGAAGTTTAAAGCAAAAAATTATTTATATTTTAAACTTGTTTCAAAACAGTTTCCTTGTCACCTTATTATACCAACTACCCAATGGCTAACCATAGCAGTGCCTGCTACAAGTATAAACATCTTATCACCCAGCCAGATAACTATACTTCATATGAGCCCTGTAAAAAGAGTGTCCACACTACATCAATCAAAAGAACAACAAAGTAGAACATTAGGAAGTAAGCTGTCCATCAGCCCTATCCTTTTGCAATAAAGATCAGTAGTGATCTCTGATTGCAACCATCACCATGTTTTTTCTGTCAGTGACCAACTGAATAACTTAATATCTGATAATTTGTTGAGAACATCTCTTACCATAGAATTTTACAATTGAGATAGACCTTGGATAATCCTGGTTTTTATTTCACAGACAATAAACTGTAACAGAGGTTAAGTAACGTGTCCCTGGACAACATCTATGATCAAACTGTGTGTGTGCTTGTATGTGTACATAACATAGGTAAACTTATAATTCTCATATTTTTGAGGGTTTTTTTTAGTTTTGGGGGGTTTTGTTTCTTTCTTTCTTTTTTAAAGTAGGCTCCACATGCAGTGTGGAGTCTAACATGGGGCTTGAACTCATGACCCTAAGATCAAGACCTGAGCTGAGATCAAGAGTCGGACGCTTAACCAACTGAGCCACCCAGGCACCCTTCTTTTGTATATTTATACAAAAAGCATAAATTTGAAATAGGCACTCACCTGTGTTGATCAGCCATAACCATTGGCATTAATGTATAAACAGCAGTTTCGTTATCTGAGTAAAAAACAAAACAAAACAAAAACTAAACAAAAAACATAAAAAGAATTAATTTACGTCCTATTTTTTCCCCAAAGGGTGATATTTAAAACTACCTCAGAGTTTTCTTAATTACATATAAAAAGTGAGAAGAGGTGAAAGAAGGCTAAAGATAGTGCAGAATACCAGAAGCATTTCAAAATTTGCAACAATGCAGAATTTCTTATTCTAATGCTAGGCCCCTTTACATCATCACCAAAATGCTTAGGTTCTGGATTTGACGGAGAAAATGAGACCTAATATTTTCTGTAGCTTTATCAACAGAAATTTCTTTTACTTCCAAAAAAGTGTTTACTGACTTCATGTTTTATCAAACTTACATGTAGTTTGGAGGAACTTTAAGCATATATAGGTATTTTATATACATATATATGTTAAAATAATTCTAAAACATTAAATATACTTAGTACTTGCTTCTTGCCAATATTATAACAAAGTAAATTATTTTAGAAGCTTTTACAAAACAGCATTAAAATCTTACTTTCCCGTTACTTTACACTATTCACATTTTCAGTTATATCTTTTATAGAATAAGTTCACAGAAATAGGACCCAAAGAGAGAGGTTAAAAGTCAACAATATCTATGATATTAGACTATACTTATGTAAATTTCAGCTTTGTTTGGATTTATTTTTATATATTACTAATGGTCATTTCTCAAATCAATGCATTTTAGAGGTTTATGGTTTTTTGTAAGTTATTTACAGAGAAGTAACTCTGACAACTCTTAAAACATTAATGCCAATGCTAAAATTAAAGAGTTAAAGTTTCAGGAGGAAAAAGGGTTTTTGCATCGTATCAAAGTATCTCCCCAAAATACTAATTACAAAGGAAAACAGTAAATTTACAGTGGAGAACCCAGCAAATACCACCCTGACCAACTGATAAACAGCAATACCACCAGATATAATACATAGTGTTATCATGTAATATCATGTAGCCTCTGATACGATCCACTAAGAACAGCACATCATGAAAAAAGATCAGACAAACCTGGGTACTTTTATGCAACTTTTCTGTAAGTCTTGTATTACTTAAAATAAAAAGTTTTAACAAAAGAAGAAAAAAGGGGAATTGTTATCATTAAAAGAGTCTTAAGAAATGATCAACCAAGTATAGTATGTGGACTCTGGGTACTTATCCAAACACACCAACTGTAAGAGAATGTTTCTGCAAGAAGAAAACTTAATAAGGACTTGATGATAATAAAAATTATTGTCGGGGCGCCTGGGTGGCACAGCGGTTAAGCGTCTGCCTTCGGCTCAGGGCGTGATCCCGGCGTTGTGGGATCGAGCCCCACGTCAGGCTCCTCCGCTATGAGTCTGCTTCTTCCTCTCCCACTCCCCCTGCTTGTGTTCCCTCTCTCGCTGGCTGTCTCTATCTCTGTCTAACAAATAAATAAAATCTTTAAAAAAAAAAAATGATTGTCATTTGTGTCGGCTCTACCAATCGTATTGTGATTATGTTTGAAAAAAGCAGTTTACATATTTAGAAATATATACTGAAGAAATATACACCAGGGAGAAGGAAAAAAGTTATCACCATTTCTTCACATCTTTGTTCATTATTTCACTATGTGTAAGTATATCCCTGAAAAGCAATTTAGTCCTAGTCAGGACTGTTCACAAGTTCAGCATACAGAAGCAACAACTCTTTCACTACAAAAAAATAATAATACCAAAAAATCCTAGTCCTAGAAGCCCAAAAGTTTTAAATGATTATCTTAAAGGCACTGTTCTAAACATTTTACATGCATCATTTCTTTTATCCTATCACTTTATGAAGTAGGTACTATTATTATCACCATTTTACAAATGAAAAAACTAAGCACTAAATTAAGTAACAAACTGTGTGATGGTAGCATTAAGTCATTAAGCTTGAATTCAAACCTGGCTGATTCCAGAGCCCACACAGAAAAAATCTTATAGTACACCCGGTATACTACATACAGTAACCAAAAGGTCTACAATACAATACTTAGTCTTTTATGTGCAATACACTCTAATTTGTTTTATTCTCTTCTATTTCATTTTTTAAAATGCTGACTGCACTAAATTGTTCTCATTAACTACCAGTGAATCACCACCAGCAGTTGAAAAATACTCCACTCAGCCTCACTGGGCATAGCAACATTTTTTATCTCTCATGTGATACATGCCCCAACAAACATCTGAACTTCCAAACCATGACAATTTCATTAAGTCTCTCCATAATAAACAAAGTCATAAACAGGAAGTACCCTTATTTTTAATTTTAACTTATAAATCAAGTTAGTACATAATTTAAAGTGAGCATGAGCTTCATAAGGTTTGCATGGGTTTTATTTAATAGGGTGTTTATTTAGACAAAATTTAGATATAGATCTCACTTTTTAATTTACATATAACCTTATAAAAATATAGCTCACATACACTAAATGGTATGAGAAAATAAATATAACCACAACTATGATGCTAGGAGGAGACTATCCAGGAAATAGTATACTATGAAAGAACAGAATAAAATTTGTTCTCATGTGCTTCATTCTCCACACTCAGGAACATACCTTAAGAACTAGGTATATAATTAAAGTTTTCAGAGTGATAAAAAAAAAAGCTTAATCTCTCACTTTTTTAGATATGTTGGCCATTTTGATTAGTTGATAAAGTTCCAGGACTCCACAACTAAAAGGAAACCTTAAAGAATAGGGGGCTCAGATTCATTATATTATATACTATTTCTCTTTAAACCAGCAAATGGGGGTAATTTTTAAAAAACTGATTATCACCCTAAGCAACATTCAAATATAGGTTAATATGGGCTCAAGTTCCATTATCTTACAACACAAGCTACATTCACTGTAAATTCAGTAATTTAAGACTATTTTCCCACATAATCAAACAAAATAAACCAATTTTTTAAAGTCCACTGAGAATCCATATCCCTAGAGTTATTTCTTTCTCTTCACTTCCTGTCTCACAAGAATATTCCTATATTAGCCCTGCCCAGGATGACTCAACAACCTGCACTCCATTATTTAGTGATATTACTTCACAGTAATACACAGGTTTTCATCATCCCAAAGAAACATAAATGTGTTCTACCAGAATCCAATACAGTAAATCAAATCTGCAGCTTAATCCTATGCAACAAAGTTAATTTTGGAGTAAAAGCTGATTAAAAACTTTCTAACCTTAATAATGTGTTCCAATTAGATGCTTATTAATCACTGAATTCCAATACAGCAAAATAAGTAGCTGAAGATTTTCTAAATTTAGAGAGGTCTCAGAACTTTCGTGCAATCTTTAAAATGCAAGCACAACAATCCGGATTTATATAACTAGATTTTTATAACACATACATATATGTACTTGAAAGAGCCAATCTCAGAGAATTCAAAAAGAAAGATCCATCAGAACTTAGGAACAGGGGCGCCTGGGTGGCACAGCGGTTAAGCGTCTGCCTTCGGCTCAGGGCATGATCCCGGAGTTATGGGATCGAGCCCCACATCAGGCTCTTCCACTATGAGCCTGCTTCTTCCTCTCCCACTCCCCCTGCTTGTGTTCCCTCTCTCTCTGGCTGTCCCTATCTCTGTCGAATAAATAAATAAAATTAAAAAAAAAAAAAAGAACTTAGGGACAAAGGAACAAGGATGAGCAGATTCATTTTAATGAAAGAAAAACAAATGAAAGCCAAGATGCCACTCTTGCCTAGCAACATGGGAAAATGTTTCATTTTTACTTACTACTCTAGTTTCCAGGGACTCTCAAGACTGTTGGTGGAATTTTCTAAAGAGTTGAGAGGTTGAGACTCAGAGCTTTAAAAATGTTGACATAATTAGATCTGTAATTCCTCTTCCACTTATTAATCCTGAAGAAAGACTTAGAGGAAGACTAAGACTTAAAAACTACAAAGCTGCTCCTCATAAAATCTAGTATCAAAACAAAAATTAAATTCACTATTTGTTACACGTTTCCTATGAAATTGTGCAATGTCATTAGGCATATTTATAGATATTTTTTAAAAGTGATGTTTTCTAAGAGCAAAATAAAAGACTATGTACAGTATGATCTTAATTTGGTAGAGAAAAACAGAAAAAATAATAGAAGGAATAAAGAATATATGAACATTGTTACTGAATGGAAGAATAACAGATTTTTTAATTTTTCCTTCTTCTTGAAATTTTCTACAATGAAAATATATTACTTAATTTTAAGACCAGGAAACATTATCAAAGTCTTCTAAATCATATTTGTGTAAAAAATAGTGGGATTTAAACTAAGCAACACAATTGCCAATTCAATGAAACTGTGCATGCTGTGTTCTTCACTAACCCATACGAATAATTTGTATGGATTCAAAGGTAAAAGTTGGAAAGAAAACACAGAAAGTAGTTCAACTTGGAAGTCTAGTTATCAAAATCATAATCATTTTCAGACAACTATTTCATACTAGCAAAGTACCAAGTAGAAAATTATTTTTCAGAAAGTCTCACAAATCATCCCTATTCTTAATCCCAAGTAGAGAAATTTTTTCATGAAAATTATCCCCAAAGTTCCCAGTCCCACATTTATTAGATGACTCTCTCCGAAGGTCTCCTATAACCTACAAATCACCTCTCCAGCAGCAATTCAAAGAAAGTTTTCAAAAATGAAAGCTACACTAATACAATGCATTAAAAAAAAAAAAATCACCAGCCTTAACCTCCTAACCCTTCTCTCACCGGGGCACAGGGAACAGAAAGCCTCCTAGAGGAAGCACTACCATCTCCCACTGCCACTAAAAAGTGAGAATTCATGAGGCTGCAAACAAAACGGCTTTATTGCTCACCTTCTTTACTGCTAGCGCTTTACCTGCTCTAAAGAAACCGGGGCACAACGAACTAAAATTCCTGAACTACAAGGATCATGCCTTATTCCTCTCTGTGGAAGGAAGGTTCCCAACCCACACGTAGGTCTGATAAATGAATGAAGACAGGCTGGCATAGTTTCAAAGTGTATGTATACACAAGCACAGTACTTTAAGAGTACATATTTGATACTTAACACCCTTTTATTTGTGTTTATTGTCAAAATATCAAAACACAGTACTCTCCATTTCTGAAAAGAAAAGAAAGGCTACTTGATTCCCGCTCTGCAGCTTAAAGT
Organism: Ursus americanus; assembly: GCF_024610735.1. Classification (NCBI taxonomy): domain Eukaryota; kingdom Metazoa; phylum Chordata; class Mammalia; order Carnivora; family Ursidae; genus Ursus; species Ursus americanus. The sequence goes on from NC_142137.1 coordinate 22,589,079, forward strand.
AAAAAAAACACTATTTTGGTGCATCTCTCTACCCCCAGTTATCAACGACTGTAAAATGACCCACAACTGTAATGTTTTCTGAATCCGGGTCTCCGACATCCGACTATTTCTGCCCCTTTGCCAAAACCCCAAATCGACGGTCGGGAGAGACTTCTTTCCTGCTTCTCCGAGCACCAGGGCCCGCAGAGCCCAGACCCTCCAGCAAACTCCCACCTGCCTGGGTGGGACCAGCGGGCGAGGGGTGGCCGGGGGTTCCAGCCTGGCCCCTCCCAGCTAAGGAAAGTAAATGTGGGCGTTTTCTCGGCTTTGGGTTAGTTTATCCACCCGACCTCGCCCCCCCCCCATCCCCGCCTCCGCCACGCCACGTATGCCCGGAACACCACTACCCCTCGCCCCGCTCACCCTCGGGCAGCTCGACGGTGCGCGCGCGGCGCAGCGAGCGCGTCAGGCGGTTGAGCTGCTCCATCGCTCTCTCCATCCTCGGCGCGCCCTCCGCGCCCACCCCGCCGCCCCGGCGGCCTCCGCGCCCAGCGCCCTACATCCCGCCCCCGGCCCGTTCAGAGGGCGCAGGCACAGACTCGCCCCAGCTAACGTCCGGAGGTGCACGAGCCGCTGGGGACCGCGTCCTGGGTCTGGGAGCCGGGGACAGCCGGACCGACCACTGACGGGACACCGACCGCCACCGCTCGCGCCCTTCCTGCCACCGCCGCCGCTTCCCTCCCGGTTTCGCATGGCCTTCTGGGAACGGTAGTTCAGAGCCAGCCGACCAGCGCGCCTGAGGCGGAGCCACGCTAGGTTCGCCGGTGGCTCCGCGCCCAGACCACGCAGAAGCCCGGGTAAAGAGGCGAGCGGGGGAAGCGAAGCTAAGACTGGGCGTACCCCCAAGTTCCTGGAGAGACTAGCTGTGTGGCCCCACGCCCTCTCCTGCCCTCCAAAGTCGTACAGGAGAGGAGCAGCTTCTTTCAATTCTGTCACTCTCCTATATAGCCGATTGGGGGTTGCACAGTTGTTTGGTTTTTTTTTCCACGTGTGACTTTATTTTTTTTATAATAATTTTTTATTATGTTATGTTAGTCACCATACAGTATATCCTTAGTTTTTGATGTAATGTTCAATGATTCATTATTTGCGGATAACACCCAGTGCACCATGCAATATGTGCCCTCCTTAATACCCAAAACCAGCCTATCCCAGTCCCCCACCCCCCTCCCCTCTGAAGCCCTCAGTTTGTTTCCCCACAGTCCATATTTTCTCATGGTTCATTCCCCTTTCTGTTTACCCCCTCTTCATTCTTCCCTTCCTTCTCCTGCCGATCTTCCTGCTATTTCTTTAATGTTCCATAAATGAGTGAAACCATATAATAATTGTCTTTCTCTGCTTGACTTATTTCACTTAGCATAATCTCCTCCAGTACCGTCCATGTTGCTGCAAATGTGTAATCGTTCGTTCTGATGGCTGAGTAATATTCCATTGTATATATGGACCACATCTTCTTAATCCAGTCATCTGTTGAAAGGCATCTCGGCTCCTACCACAATTTAGCTATTGTGGACAATGCTGCTATGAACATTGGGGTGCATATGGCCCTTCTCTTCACTATGTCTGTATCTTTGTGTAAATACCCAGTAGTGCAATTGCTGGATCATAGGGTAGCTCTATTTTTAACTTTTTAAGGGACCTCCACACTGTTTTCCAAAGTGGCTGTACCAACTTGCATTCCCACCAACAGTGTAAGAGGGATCCCCTTTCTCCACATCCTCTCCAACATTTGTTGTTTCTTGCCTTGTCAATTTTAGCCATTCTAACACATAAGGTGGTATTTCAATGTGGTTTTGATTTGAACTTCCCTGATGGCTAATGATTTTGAACATTTTTTCATGTGTCTGTTAGCCACTTGTATGTCTTCATTAGAAAAGTTTCTGTTCATATCTTCTGCCCATTTTTTGATTTGTTTATTTGTTTCTCGTGTATTGAATTTGAGAAGTTCCTTGTAGATCTTGGATACCAGTCCTTTATCTGTAGTGTCATTTGCAAATATCTTCTCCCATTCCGCGGGCTGCCTCTTAGGTTTTTTTACCGTTTCCTTGGCTGTGCAGAAGCTTTTTATCTTGATGAAGTCCCACAAGTTCATTTTTTCTTTTATTTCTCTTGCCTTTGGAGATGTGTCATGAAAAAAGTTGCTGTGGCTGATGTCAAGGAGGTTGCGGCCTATCTTCTCCTCTATGATTTTGATGGATTCCTGTCTCACATAGAGGTCTTTCATCCATTTGGAGTTTATCTTTGTGTATGGTGTGAGAGAGTGGTCAAGTTTCATTCTTTTGCATGTAGCTGTCCAATTTTCCCAGAACCATTTATTGAAGAGACTGTCTTTTTTCCACTGGATGTTTTTTCCCGCTTTGTCAAAGATTAGTTGCCCAAAGAGCCAAGGGTCCATTTCTGGGTTCTCTATTCTGTTCCATTGGTCTATGTGTCTGTTTTTGTGCCATTTCCATGCTGTCTTTGTTATCACAGCTTTGTAGTATAGCTTGAAATCCGGCATTGTGATGCCCCCAGCTTTGTTTTTCCTTTTCAACAATTCCTTGGCAATTCGGGGCCTTTTCTGGTTCCACACAAATTTAAGGGCTGTTTGTTCCAGTTCTTTGAAAAATGTCATTGGTATTTTGATCGGGATGGCATTGAAAGTGTAGATTGCTCTGGGTAGCATAGACATTTTAACTATGTTAATTCTTCCGATCCATGAGCATGGAATATTTTTCCGTCTTTTTGTGTCTCCGTCAATGTCTTTCAAGAGTGATCTATAGTTCCTAGAATATAGATCCTTTACCTCTCTGGTTAAGTTAATTCTGAGATAATGTATGATTTTTTGGTCCTATTGTAAATGGAATCGATTCTCTAATTTCTCTTTCTTCAGTCTCATTGTTCGTGTATAGAAATGCAACTGATTTCTGAGCATTGATTTTGTATCCCACCACATTACTGAATTGCTCTATAAGTTCTAGTAATTTGGGGGTGGAGTCTTTTGGGTTTTCCATATAGAGTATCATGTCATTTGTGAAGAGAGACAGTTTGACTTCTTCTTTGCCTATTTGAATACCTTTTATCCTTTTTGTTGTCTGACTGCTGTTGCAAGGACTTCTAGTACTATGTTGAATAATAGTGGCGAGAGTGGGCATCCTTGTCGTGTTCCTGATGTTAAGGGAAAGGCTTTCAGCTTTTCTCCATTGAGAATGATATTCGCTATAGGCTTTTCATAGATGGTTTTTATGAAATTGAGGAATGTACCCTCTATCCCTACACTCTGGGGGGTTTTAAGCAGGAAAGGATGCTGTATTTCATCAAATAATTTTTCTGGATCAATTGAGAGGATCATATCGTTCTTGACTCTTTTCTTGTTGATATGATCTATCACGCTGATGGATTTGCGAATGTTGAACCACCCTTGCGTCCCAGGGATGAATCCCACTTGGTCATGATGGATAATCCTTTTAATGTTGGATCCTATTAGCTAGGATCTCGTTGAGAATTTTGGCATCCATATTCATCAGGGAAATCAGTCTGTAATTCTCCTTTTTGATGGGGTCTTTGCCTGGTTTGGGGATCAAGGTAACACTGGCCTCATAGAATGAGTTTGGTAATTTTCCTTCTGTTTCTATTTTTTGAAACAGCTTCGGGAGAATAGGTATTATTTCTTCTTTGAATGTTTGGTAGAATTCCCCGGGGAATCCGTCAGGCCTGGACTCTTGTTTTGGGGAAGGTTTTTGATCACTGCTTCAATGTCTTCATAATGAATCGGTCTGTTTAAATAATCAATTTCTTCCTGTTTCAGTCTTGGTAGTTTATAGGTTTCCAGGAAGGCATCCATTTCTTCCAGGTTGTTTAATTTATTGGCATAAAGCTGTTGATAAAAGTTTCTAATGATCCCTCCTATTTCATTGGTGTTGGTCGTGATCTCTCCCCTTTCATTCATAATTTTATTAATTTGGGTACTTTCTCTATTCTTTTGAATAAGTCTGGCCAGTGGCTTATCGATCTTATTTATTCTTTCAAAGAACCAGCTTCTAGTTCTGTTGATCTGCTCTATTGTGCTCCTGGTTTCTAATTCATTGATCTCTGCTCTAATCGTGATCACCTGCATTCTCGTGCATGGGTTAGGCCTATTCTTCTGTTCCAGCTCCAGCTTCTTGAGGTGAGAATATAAAAACTGCATTTTAGATTTTTCTATTCTTTTGAGTGAGGCTTGGATGGCTATGTATTTTCCCCTTAGGACTGCCTTTGCAGCGCCCCATAGGTTTTGAACCGATGTGTTTTCATTTTCGTTGGTCTCCAAAAATTGTTTAATCTCCTTCTTAATTACCTGGTTTACCCAATCATTCTTGAGCAGGATGGTTCTTAGTTTCCAAGTGTTTGAGTTTCTTCCACATTTTTCCTTGTGATTGAGTTCCGGTTTCAAAGCATTGTGGTCTAAGAATGTGCAGGGAATAATCTCAGTCTTTTGGTATCGGTTGAGACCCGTTTTGTGACCCAGTATATGGTCTATTCTGGAGAAAGTTCCATGAGCATTCGAAAAGAATGAGTATTCTGTTGTTCTGGGGTATAGTGTTCTGTACATATCTATGAGGTCCATCTGGTCCAGTATGTCATTCACAGCTCTTGTTTCTTTGTTGATTTTCTGCTTAGGTGATCTGTCTGTTGCTGAGAGAGGAGTGTTGAGGTCCCCTAATATTAACGTATTAGTATCTATATGTCTCTTTTTTCTGTTTAAGAGTTGGCTTGTTATCTAGCTGCTTCCCTGTTGGGGGCATAGATATTCATAATTGTCTATCCACTTGTTGGATACATCCTTTAAGAATAATATAGTGTCCTTCTGTATCTCTAACTACAGTCTTTAGTTTAAAATCTAATCTGTCTGATATGAGAATTGCTACCCCAGCTTTCTTTTGAGGTCCATTGGCATGAAAAATGGTTTTCCATCCCTTCACTTTCACTCTGGGTGTATCTTTAGGTTCAAAATGAGTCTTTTGTAGACAGCAAATGGATAGGTCATGTCTCTTTATCCAATCGGCAACCCTGTGGCATTTATGGGAGCATTTAGGCCATTCACATTGAGAGTGATTATTGAGAGATTTTTTTTTTTTAAGATTTTTTTTTTTTTATTTGACAGAGAGACAGCCAGCAAGAGAGGGAACACTAGCAGGGGGAGTGCGAGAGGAGGAAGCAGGCTCCCAGCGGAATAGCCTGATGTGGGGCTCGATCCCAGATCACCGGGATCACACCCCGAGCCGAAGGCGGATGCTTAACGACTACGCTACCCAGGCGCCCCGGAGAGATATTATTTTAATGATGTCATGTTGCCTGCGAAATCTTTGTTTCTACAGATTGTAAAATTCTGTTCTGTATCACTCTTGGGGCCTTTTTACTTTTATAGAACCCCCCCTTAATAGCTCTTGTAGGGCTGGCTTGGTGGTCACAAATTCTTTCAGTTTCTACCAATCTTGGAAGGTCCTTATCTCTCCATCAATTCTGAATGACAGCCTTGCTGGATAAAGGATCCTTGGCTGCATGTTCTTCTCAGTTAGAGCTTTGAAAATACCAGGGCGCCTCGGTGGCTCAGTCGTTAAGCATCTGCCTTCAGCCCAGGGCATGATCCCAGGGTCCTGGGACTGAGCCCCGCATCGGGCTCCCTGCTCTGCTGGGAGCCTGCTTCTTCCTCTCGCACTCTCCCTGCTTGTATTCCCTCTCTAGCTGGCTGTGCCTCTCTCTGTCAAATAAATAAATAAAATCTTAAAAAAAAAAAATACCTTGCCAACCCTTCCTGGCCTGCCAGGTCTCTGTAGACATGTCTGACGTTATTCTGATATTCTTCCCTCTATACATAAGGATTTTCTTCCCCCTGGCCGCTTTCAAGACTGTATCCTTGGATCTAATATTTGTGAAATGCACTATGATGTGACGTGGTGTAGATCTGTTCTCATTGATCTTGGGAGGGGTCCTCTCTGCCTCTTGGACATGAATGCTTGCTTCCTTTGCCAGATTAGGGAAGTTCTCAGCTACAATTTGTTCAAATATCTCTTCTAGACCTCTCTTTCTCCAACCCCTCAGGGATACCCATGATTCTGACATTGGAATGTTTCATTGAGTCAGTAATCTCCCATAATCTACATTCTTGAGATTGGATTTTTTTGAGCCAAGTTTTCATTTTTACTTTCTCTTCTACCATCCCATCTTCCAATTCACTAATTCGTTCTTCTGCCTCATTTACCCTGGCCTTCAGAGAGTCTAGTTTATACTGCATTTGATTCACAGCATTTTTAATTTCTGCCAGATTCGCTCTCATTTCCACCCTTAGAGATTCTATATTCTCGTTAATGTTTTCATTAATATTTTTTTCAAGCCTACACATCATCTTGACCATTGTTACTCTGCACTCCATTTCTGACAATTTGGTTATATCCATATCCATCAGTTCTGCGGCAGAGGCCACAGTCTCTGCATCCTTTCTTTGCTGAGGGTTTCTCCTCCTTGTCATTCTGATGAGGAGAGATTGCAGGGATGCCCAGAGCCCAAATTATTGACGAGGACCCACACAGTGTGTACTTGTTTTATAGGGACCTTGGGGATGTGGGCTTCTTGATTTTTCAGCCTGCCTTCTGGGGGAGGGGCCTGCCGTGCTGACACTCAGGCAGCCCTGTTTGGGTAGAGTTGCCCTGTCCCCTGCAAGGGGGGATGGGGATGGGTACAATGTGAACCGGTATTTCTGGGCTTTTGTTCTCTGGCGGCTTTCCCTGGTGGTTTTCTGTGGCTCTTCTGAGAGTCAGAGCAGCAGTGGCCTTATCCTAGCCTCTGTCTCAGAACAGAGAGATCGCAATCTGGTCTCCACTGAGCTCTACTGGCCACTCTAACTCTGTTTCCCTCGGTGCTGCTAAAAACCCCACAGCATCCGGGGATGTGCGCCCACAGCCGCTCTCCCAGCCCTCACTTCCAGGGCTGGCATGTCTCTGCCCTTTGTGCTTCTAACACTGCCAGCCGCCCCCCGTTCCCACCCGTGCTCCCGAGCTCCCTGTTTCAGTGTGGTTCGCGCGTGCTCTGGAGCTCTGGTTTTCAGTCTGGTCGCAAGTGCTCCCTAGCTCCCGGTTTCAGTCCCGTTCCAGGGAGCGCTCCAGAGCTCCAGTTTTCAGTTTGGTCGCACACATTCCCGGGCTCACGGTCTCAGTCTGCTTTCTCGCTGGTGCCGGTCCTCGAGTCCGGCCCACTCCCCAGTGCAGGTGGCTACCACTTCCCGGCCCCAAGCACTCAGCTCCCTCCCCCTTCCATTTATCTTCTGATATCTGTGTGCGGATTCACGGCTCCCCGCTTTGCACCTCAATACTCAGCGCTGGAGATGTTCGTTTGCAGAGATCCAGATGTATCTTCCTACATCTCAGGCTGAATTCATGGGTGTTCAGGATGGTCTGGTAGATATCCAGCTCCACTCGGGATCAGCTGTCCCTGGATCCGGCTCCTCCTCCCTCCAAGTGCGGGACTCTCCCTCAGGAGGTATTTCAAGGAGAAATGGGCCCAAGTGTAGGTGCTTCCCTTCTCAAGTGTGGTGTAACCTCTCCTCACATTTCCATTCTCCATATGTCCATGTGTGACAACTTTAATATCCAGTCTACTATTTGGTAAAATCAGTTTCCTGACACGGGGGCAATCTTCTAGAGATGGGTTGCAGGTACTTCCTTCCAACTCTTGCAAAGGATGGACAGCTACTCAGGACAGGCATCCAGCAGCACACCGAGGAACAGCTCCCGCGCCAGGGAAGAACAGAGGCATCCCGCTGGGGTGTAACTGTGTATTACACACACACCCCAACACACGTTCTCTCCTCTCTCCCTCACAAATACACTCTTACATACACACACTGTCTCTCTCACACACTCCTTTTCTAACACTTTCACATACACACATACAATCTCTTAAAAACCTCTCAGTGTATTGTGTACATAATCACTCCACACTCCAACAGTCTCACACACACACAATCTCATACACACAGAGACTTTTCACACACAATCTCTCTCACACACATACACACATACATACAGTCTCTTAATGTACATTGTCTCACACACACTCACAATCTCACAAATGCGCACCAACACACATTCGCTCTTAGGTCTCTCACACACGCCCCCCTGTAAGATGTTCTTAATATAAATCCATCCTCCTCCTCATTCTAGTTTGGGTACATTTGTTTCCCAGATTCATGAACTGTGGAAATAGTATATTTTCATATGTCAAACTTAAAGAAGAATAAACGCAAACAAATGCAAAGCAGAATACATATTTTCTCTCACTGCAAGTAGCTTAATTATTTGTCTCCCCTTTGGGGCGACTTCATGAGGGCAAAACATCATTCTATCTTGTGTCTCGTACTCCCATACTTACCACTTGACAGAAAGAAGAAACTTTAAGGAAGATCTAGATGATGACATCCTGAAAGAAAATTTTGGCTTTATTGGTACAATGCCGAATTGTCAAGGTGATGACAGATCCCAGTGGGGAATCCAGACTTTGATTTTGTGAGTTGCAAAAAAATTTGACAATACCAACAAAGTGTGGAAGAAATGAATTATGAGGAAATCAGTGGGGAAAAACCATATCTGTCAGCTCATCACCGAAGTTGAGCACAAGCCAAAGTAAAAACAGAAATTTGAGCAGCTGAAACATGAAAGAATCTAATCCAGATAAATACAAACCTGGCTACGCCACTGACAAAAGTTATGGGAGGAATTTTCTTGGATGCTGAAGTAATAGAGAAGCAAAAGAACTGGGACTTTCTCAACTTCTCCCTCAAAGAAGCAAAGCTGTTCAAAAAAAAAAAAAAAAAAAGCAGCAAAGCTGTTCCTGCAATGAATGGGCACAGGTATGTTGATGATATATGTTGGCTGACCTAGAGAAAGAGTCTCATCTGCCCATCCAGGATATGCAGGGGCATATGGTAGCTGGCATGGTGTTCCCTGCCAATGCCAACCTAAATCAGTTTCAAACTGCAGCTATTGGTCACTTTTGTCAGCCGTGCAACAGGCTCAGGGCAGACCTCCTAACTAGTTGGTTCAGATGAAACCTAAACCAGTCTAACAAGACTGGGAGGTCAAAGCTTCAAAGGAATCCCAAATGCTACAGCCCAGTTTGGGTCATGCCCAACCCTTTGCAACTTGGTTTCAACAGGAAATGCTTCAGCCTTTCTTGGCCCCCCCATTACCATTCAGGTCAATGTACGACTACTACTGTACAGAAGTTAATACCTCAGCCCCTGTTATCACTACTACTCCCTAAGCTGTTACTCTATATAAGTTATTTCCAATGTCCTGTGGGCACCAAGCCTGAAAGTCTGAAGGGCAGGATTGCCCAGTAATCTCCACAGGGGGCATTGTTCCCCATGCTGGTCACTGTTCTATAAGAGCAGAAGATGCTGGAAGATTGCTGTTATAGATTGTCAGGCCTAAATTCTGCAACACAATGCAGTCTCTTAAATAGCTCTAAGGTGTATGAAGCTACAATACGATTACAGGCTTATCACCTCCTGTCCAATAGAATTTTCTACAAAGATAGAAATGTTCAGGGCATCTGGGTGGCTCAGTCAGTTAAGCGTCTGACTCTTGATTTGGGCTCAGGTCATGATCTCAGGATTGTGAGATCAAGCCCTGTGTCAGGCTCCACACGGCATGAATCCTGCTTAGATTCTCTCTCTTCCCACATCCCTCTGCCCCTCCGCCCCAAAAAACCCAATAAATTTAAAAAACAAAGATTGAAATGTTCTATAATCTGCACTGTCTAAAATAGTAGCCACTAATCAAGTGGAGGTACTGAGTGCATGAAATATGGGTAGTGCAAGTGAATTTTAAGTACATACTTAAGGGGCATCTGGATAGCTCAGTTGGTTAAGTGTTTGCCTTGGGCTCAGGTTATGATCCCGGAGTCCTGGGGTTGAGTGTGGTGTCAGGCTCCCTGCTCAGCAGGCAGTCTGCTTCTCCCTCCCCCTCTGCCCCTCCCCCTGCTCTTGAGCACACACACTCTCTCTCTCCCTCAAATAAATAAATAAAATCTTTAAAAATAAATAGATATGTATTTAAATGTAATTAATTAAATTAATTTAAATAGCTACATCTGCCTCGTGGCTTCTATATTGAACAGAGCAGCTTATCACATCAAGAAGGATAACAACAACAGAAAAATCAAATTAGCTGAAGATTTTCTCACTTGTGTGGAAGTCAATACCTAATTATACCTAATAATATCAAATGAAAAAATTTTAAAGGTCATTTTTTATCAGAAGTTCTATTATTAAAGCATAGAGTTTTTCACTTGTAAGAATCCAGATTTCGGGGGCACCTGGTTGGCTCAGTCAGTCAACTGTCCAATTCCATTTCAGTTCAGGTCATGATCTCAGGGTTGTAGGATCAGAGTCCTGCATCATTCTATGCACTGGGTGTGGAGCCTGCTTAAGATTCTCTCTCTCCTTCTTCCTCTGCCCTTACACACCCCCCTCCCTCTCTAAAAAAAAAGTCAGAATTTTCTGTGGCCCCGTTTCAACTTTCTTTTTTTCTATTTCTGAATATTTTTTTCTCCCTGGAAATTGGTTTTATTGGAGATACCCAAGCTTAAATTTCTCCATTTGAAAGAAGAAAACAATCAATTCAACAAAAAGCAGGAAGAGAGCAGGAAAAAAACAAAAACAAAAGCAAAGAACAAGGAACATCATTGTAAAAACAAAACACAAAAATAAGACAGTAGAAATCAATCCAAATACATCCATGGCCATAGTCACAGAAAACATAAACAGGGGAAACTTAATGGTTAAAAGACAGAAGTCTTAGATTGCATGAAAATGTAAAACAAAATACTTATCTCCTATTTCTGAAAGACCACCATTTGCGGCGCCTGGATGGCTCTGTCAGTTAAGTGTCTGCCTTTGGCTCAGGTCATGATCCCAGGGTCCTGGTATCGAGCCCTACATTGGGCTCCCTGCTCAGAAGGGAGCCTGCTTCTCCCTCTCCCTCTCCCTCTGCCCCTCCCCCCTGCTTGTGTGCTCTCTCTCTCTCTCTCACTCCCTCTCTCTCTCTCAAATAAATAAATAAGATCTTTAAAAAATAAAAAAATAAAAGACCACCATTTGCAGGAGACCACCATTTCCAAGAGGAAGTGGGAAAAAAGATATACCTAATAAGTTTTAAAGAACTGGTTTTGTTATGTATTAGTCCGGATTCTCCAGAGAAACAGAACCAATAGGATGTATGTACATATATAGAAAGAGATTTATTATAAGGTTGGCACATGTGATTATGGAAGCTGTCCAGTTGAAAATCTGCAGTGTGGGCAGGGAGGCTGGACACCCAATAGAGCAGATGGTGCAGATCAAGTCTGAAGGAAGTCTGCCAACGAATTCCCTCTTGCCAGTCTTTTCATTCTATTCAGGCCTTCAAGAGATTGGATGAAGTCCACTCACGTTATGAAGGGCAATCTGCTTTACTCAGAGTTCACTGATTTAAATGTTAATCTCATCCAAAAAGATCCTCCAAATGGACACATAAACTGAACTATCACAAACACTATTAATATTAGCAAAATGAGCTCTAGAGCAAAAAACATTATTAGAGTCAAAGAGAGTCACCAAGATGTTTATAATCATATTATATCTATACTGATAACACAGACTAAAAATATATCTACACTCAACAGAATTACAAAAATAAGTTCTACCACCAACAGTAGATTTTGTTAAAGATTTATTTATTTATTTATTTGAGGGGAGGAGGGGAAGAGAGAGAGGGTAAGAAAGAATCCCAAGCAGACTCCCTGCCAAGCAAGGAGCCAACACAGGCTTGATCCCACGACCCTGAGATCATGACCTGAGCCAAAATCAAGAGTCAGACACTCAATCAAGCCACGCAGGCACCCCCGCTTTTTTAAAGATTTATTTATTTATTTTGGCGGGGGCAGAGGGAGAGGGAGAGAGAATCCCAAGCAGACTCCCTGAACAGTAGATTTTTAATACCCTTCTCTCAGAAACTGATAGAGCTAGAAGAAAAAGAAAGGTAAGGAGATACAAGATTCAGAAAATTGAAATACAAGCCTCATGAATGGCCTGGTGAAATATTCATTCCCCTAACATAAAAGGAATACACATTATTTTAAAGTACCTAAGTTACATCTACAAAAACACAAAGGGCAGCAGTGCTTGTCTTCCAAACAGTATCAATCAGGACACAACTAAGGAGACCATGAGAGAAGCTGGACTAGGGTAGGGTGGTAACCCCGAGGAATGGAGTGGACAGAGGCAGTTATCAAAGGAAAATGAAGCAGCGTGTGGGTCAAGGAAGGCAGAGAACACAGCAGCCAGAAAAACTAACTCTGGGGCTGAGCCACAGGAAGCAGCTACAGGTCTCATTAAGCCATACTCTCTCATTTAGCACACAAGCAACAGAATTTTTATCTTTATTTATTTTTTTTTTTTTTGAAGAAAGAGAAGAGATCCCTATAAGCAACAGAATTTTTAAATTAAAGTTCAGGCTCTGGGGCACCTGGGTGGCTCAGTCGGTGAAGTGTCTGCCTTCGGCTCAGGTCATGATCTCAGGGTCCTGGGATTGAGTCCTGCATTGGGCTCCCTGCTCAGCGGGGAGTCTGCTTGTCCCTCTCCTTCTGCTCCCCCTGTTCTTGCTCTCACTCTACTTCTCTCTCTCAAATGAATCAATGAAAAAATGTAAAATGTAAAAATGGTTGTGCACCTTTTGCCTGATGAAGAGGCCTGTGTGGTGAGGAACTGAGGCCAGCCTGGAGCCAGTGAAGAACTGAATCCTGCCAACAACCACGTGAGTGAGCTCAGAAGCAGATGCTTCTCCAGTCAAGCTTTCAGGTGACCACAGCCCTGGTTGACACTCTGCAGCTATGTGAACGACTCTGAAGCCGACAACTCCTCTAAGTTGCACCCTGACTCCCTAACCTACAGAAACCAAGATAATAAATGTTGTTTTAAGCCAATAATAATAATAAAAAAAAAGGTTGTGCACATTTTAATCCATTCAGTTCACCTCTGGAAATATAGCCCAAATAAATGATCTGAAATAAAGACAAAGATTAACAAGTAAATATATTCAGGGGTGCCTGGGTGGCTCAGTCAGTTAAGCGTCTGCTCAGGTCGGCTCAGGTCTTGATCTCAGGGTCCTGAGATTGAGCCCCGAGTCGGACTCTGCACTTAGCAGGGATCTGCTTGTCCCTCTCCCTCTGCCTCTGCTCCTCCTCCCACTCATGCTCTCTCCTCTCTCTCTCCCTCAAATAAATATTTTAATTTTTTTAAAAATTAAAGATAAATATGTTCATTCATTCATTCAAAGGTATGTATTGAGTATGTCCCACATCCAAGCACTATACCATATATCTTTAAGTAATACTGTTCAAATAATTACACTCATGAATATATAATTACAAATAGAGATAAATGTTCTGAAAGAAAGGAAAACCATTCTGTGATAGACTGAGGCCATTTAGAAAGGCTTTCCTTTCTAAAAAGGAACAGACTTTAAAAAGGAGACCTAAAAAAGAAACAGACTTTTAAGCTAAGAATCAAAAGATGAATAGGAGATATCTACACATAGGAGAAATGGTGGCGAGGAACATTCTGGATGGAGAGAGAGGTATTTGAAAAGATATTGTGGTGCATGGAATGTTTAAGAACCCTGAAGAAAGTTGTCTTTCAGTTATGTCACTAAAAGCTAAGGAGTAAAAGGGAGTACACTGTGAGATGAAACATGAGAGGAAGCAGTCCCCACTGGGCTTTGAAGGCCATGGTAGGGCCTTTGCCATAACAGTGGTGGAAAGGCATTAAAGAATTGTAAGCTCATGGGAGTAATATGATCAGAACCATTTCCAGAAGGAAAAAAAAAATCTCTCCACCTAAAGTATGAAGAATGGATTAGATTCATGGTAGAGTAGGTAAAGAGAGACTGGTTAGGGATACTAGTCTAAGTGAGAAGTAATTGTCTTTTGGACTAGCATTATGACTGTAAGTAGAGAGAACAGGCTGGATTGAGAAATATTTTGCTGATTAAATAACAACTGATGATGGATTGATATGGGAAATAAGAGAAAGGTGGCTCATGCAATTGCATAATTGATAGTACCATTGCCTGGAACAGAAAACACTGAAACAGAACCAACTTTAGAGAAGGAGATCACGTCATGAGAGTTTGAAGTATCTTTGAGGTATTGAAGTTTGGAAATCAGGTAGATAATTGAACATATATAGTTATTCTGGGCTAGAGATAAATATTTGGAGATATCACTGTATAGATGGTGTTTGAAACCTAAGTTAAAAGTATAAAGTAGGGGCGCCTGGGTGGCACCGCGGTTGGGCGTCTGCCTTCAGCTCAGGGCGTGATCCTGGCGTTATGGGATCGAGCCCCACATCAGACTCCTCCGCTGTGAGCCTGCTTCTTCCTCTCCCACTCCCCCTGCTTGTGTTCCCTCTCTCACTGGCTGTCTCTAACTCTGTCAAATAAATAAATAAACTCTTTTAAAAAAAAAAAGTATAAAGTAAAAAAAGAAAAGAGTATAAAGTAGAAAAGTAGAGTTAATTTGGCCATGATTGATCCCTGCAGCTTGACTTCTCAGAGGGGGAGCCATCTTCATGAAAAGCTCAATGGAAACTGGATAAATCTGAGTGGTAAAGGTAGGCTACCCCAATAGAATATTGAGGTGTTGGATCAGGGTGTGCAGGGCAAAGAGTAACAGAGAGGTAGCTGGAGTGGAATGTGGGGTTGAGAGAAGGTTTTGTTTTGTGTTTTCAAGTAATCAGATAATCGAAGATGTTTTAATCGCTCTGGTTGAAACTACTTGAATTTTTCAGAGAAAAAAGAAAGTCTTAGTCCATTCAGGTTGCTATAACAAAAATCTCAGAGAGTGGGTGATTTGAAAGGTTTTTTCTCACAGTTCTGGAGACAGGAAGGTCAATATCAGGGTACCAGCATGGTGGGGTTCTGATGATGCCCTCTTCCAGGTTGCAGACTGCTGTTTTCTTGTACCCTCACACAGGCCGAGAGAGCTAGAGAGATCTGTGAGGTTTCTTTCTTAAGGGCACTAATCCCATTTACCAGGCTTCATCCTTATGACTTAATCACCTCCCAAAGACCCCACTTCCCAATGCCATCACTTTGGGGGTTAGGATTTCAACATATGAATTCTGGAAGAACACAAACATTTGGTCCATAATAAGGATTAATCAATGATGTAAGATTTAAATCACAAGGAGCTTTGTAAATAAATGAATAATAAAACAAACAAATGCGGACTACTTAAATGTTCAACAATAAGAAAAATTTTCAATAAATTGCAGTATGTTTACATAATGCAATGTTTTGCAGCCATTAAAAATGGTGTGTATGAGAAAAGGATTGCATTGATCCTGGGAAGGGCAAGGTGGGAGGGGGGTTCTGGGAATGGAAGACTAAGTGAAAGGGAGACTTATCACTGTATACCTTTGCAAATCTTCCTAATTTTGACCTCTATAAATTCATTTCTTATTCAACACTGTAAAAATAAACATAGTAAATAATTTTAAACAACAAGAAACAATTATATATATGAAAAGTATTAATAGAGGGAGCACTGTGGTTGCTCCCAAAACATTCAGTCTCCCTCTTCTTTTATGACAATCCGTATTTAATTTTTTTTCCAAGGTAGAGGATTTTAAAAATTTTATTAAGGAATTTTTTTTACATAAAAGTAAGGAAAATAGCAAAATAAAACCCAATATACTCATCACCCAACCAATCTTGTTTGGTCAATATTCCCATTTACTCCCCCGCCCTCACACTGGATTACTTCCCCCACCCTGTGGGATTTTTATTGGGGGGGTGGAGGCAAACATGGGGGTATCATTAAGTTCTTGGCACAGGAGACGGGGCATAGGAAATCTTGGAGCCCCCTCCAGGGGCACAGCCGCAGAAGGGAGGGGCGGCTCTCCTGGTGTTCAGGAGAAGATAGTGTTAAACCACTCCTTCACTTTGTTGAAAGTCTCCAAAACCCAGTTCCGGGTCTTCACAGGAATGTCACTCTGTTTGATGCTCTCAATATCTGCCTGGGCCTTGTCCTCCAGGCCATTACCAAACTCCGTCAGCTTATCAGGGATGCAATCCAAGGTTCTGGAGATTTGTGAGGCTACCTGGGCCAGAGCTGGGCCTTCCAAAACCATCCACAGAACCACTGCCAAAACTAGCAGCAACAGGATAAGCCTCCTGGCTGGGCCCAAGAGACAGTCTGGATCAGTCTCAGAGCAGCACGGCGTCACACTGAATTACTTTAATGTAAATTTCAGACATCATAACATTTTATCTATAAACATTTCTCATGTATCTTTAAAAGATAAAGGACTCCAAAAAATTATTATATTACTATTATTGTATATAAAATATTTGCAAAAATACATTGATATTGTCAAATATCCGGATGATGTTCAAATTTTCTCAATTGTCTTAGATATATCTTTTATTTTTAAAGATTTTATTTATTTATGTATTTGAGAGAGAGAGAACACAAGCAGGGGGAGGGGTAAAGGGAGAGGAAGAGGCAGACTCCCCACTGAGTTCTAGGGGACATGAGTCTCAACCCCAGAACCCCAAGATCACAACCAGAACCGAAGTCAGTCAACCAACTGAGCCACCCAGGTGTCCTTTAGACATAGCTTTTAAATTGAAGTTTAGTTGACATATAATGTTATATTAGTTTCAGATGTACAATATAGTGATTTGACAAACTGATACATTACCTGATGCTTGCCATAAGTATAGTTACCATCTGTCACCATATAACCTTATTACAATATTATTGACCATATTCCCTATGCTGTACTCTTCATCCCTGTGACTTATAAATTTGTAACTCTTTTTTTTTTTTTCAGATTTTATTTCTTTATTTAACACAGAGACAGCCAGCAAGAGAGGGAACACAAGCAGGGGGAGTGGGAGAGGGAGAAGCAGGCTCATAGCGGAGGAGCCTGATGTGGGGCTTGATCCCAGAACGCCGGGACCACGCCCTGAGCCGAAGGCAGACGCTTAACCGCTGTGCCACCCAGGCGCCCCTAATTTGTAACTCTTAATCCCTTTCACCCACCTCTCCCTCTGCCCTCCCCTCTGGCAACCATCAGTTAGTTCTTTGTATTTATGAGTCTGTTCTGATTTTACTTGTTTGTTCGTTTGTTTTTGTTGTATTAGATATAAGTAAAATCATATGGTATTTTCTTTCTCTGACTTATTTCACTTAGCATAAAACTCTCCAGGTCTATCCACGTTGTCATGAATGACACGATTTCGTTCATTTTTTTTGGCTGAGTAATATTCCACTGTGTATATGTATAAATATATATATATATCTTAGACATTTTTTACAATTGGTTTTTTTTTTAAGATTTATTTATTTATTCGAGAAAGAGAGCATGAACAGGAGGGGTAGAAGGAGAGGGAGAGAGAATCTCAAGCAGACTCCACACTGAGCTTTGAGCCTGATGTGGGGCTCAATCTCACAACCCTGAGATCACGACCTGAGCTGAAACCAAGAGGTGGTCGCTTAACTGACTGGGCCACCCAGGTGCCCCAACAATTGGTTTATTTGAATCAGCATCTGAATAATGCTCACATATCACATTTTGTTGATATGGTACAAAAGCTTCTTTTATTCTATAGGATCCTCTTCCTCTTTTTTTTTTTTTCCTTTCTTTTTCCTGAACACTTATTTATAATTCCTACTTTCATTCAGGTGTCCAAACTTCTGCGCAGCCCATGTGCTGACACCATCCCTGACTCTAGGGCCATGTGGCTCAGATGTAATCTCATCCCAGGCCACTACTGATAGTTGATAGTTCAGAATTCAGACCAATGAGAAATAAAAAGTTGCTAAAAAGTTTCAGGAAAGAAGCTTCCTCACTCTTCTAAGGAAGCCTCCAGAACTCAAGTACTTCGTGTATGCTTTCTTTCTCCACACCCCATCTCCTTCTCTTTCTCTGGTACCATATTTATGGCAAAATATTTATCATTTTCCCCCTAAGATCAGGTATAAGGCAAGAATATTTGTTTTCATCACTTCTCTTCATTATACTAGTAGTCCTAATCAGTGAAAACAGTATTGGAATAATTTAATACTCATTTGGAGACAAAAAAAGAATCCCAATCTCTATGTCGCATCACACAAATTAATCTGGGGAGGATCATAAATCTGCAAATAAGACCTAAAACTATAAAGCTTCAAGAAGAAAATATAGGAGACTACTTTCATCACCTGGGAGAAGGCAAAGATTTCTTATATACGACACCAAAAGCAAAAAGCATAAAAGCAAACATTTGATGTTTTCAATGTTAAGAACTCATGCTCATTAAAAGATATCATTATGAAAATGAATAGGCAAATTATCCATGGGAGGGCATCTGGATGGCTCAGTCGGTTAAGCCTCCATCTCTTGATCTCAGAGTCATAAGTTTGAGCCCCGGGCTGGGCTTCACACTGGGCATGTAACCTACTTAAAACAAAACAAAAACAAACAAACAAACTTGGGAAAGAATACTCACAAAGCACGTATCTCATAGCTCATAAAGAATTTCTTTGTTGTTTTTTGTTTGTTTGTTTTTGTTTTTAGAGAGAGAGAGCTGATGTGTGCCAGGTGGAGGAGCGGGGGGAGGGGCAGAGGGAGAGGGAGAGAGAGAATCTTAAGCAGGCTCCACCCCCAGGTTGGAGCCCGACACAGGGCTCAATCTCATGACCCCTGAGATCATGATCAGAGCTAAAATCAGGAGACGGAAGCTTAACTGACTGAGCCACTCAGGTGCTCTCCCCTTTTTAAGTAAGCTCTCTGCCCAGTTTAGGGCTTAAACTCATGACCCCCAAGATCCTCAAGATCAAGAGGCATATGCTGTACCAACCAAACCAGCCAGCCAGCCACCCCTCCTAAAGAACTTCTATTTGAGGGTGCCTGGATGGCTCAGTCAGTTAAGCATCTACCTTTGGCTCAGGTCATGATCCCAGGGTCCTGGGATCGAGTCCCGAGTCAGGCTCCCTGCTCACCAGGGAGTCTGCTTCTCCTTCTCCCTCTGCCCCTCCCCCCTGCTCATGCACTCTCTCTCTCACAAACAAGTAAATAAAATCTTAAAAAAAAGAATTTCTATTTGAAAAACTCCTACCAATTAAAAGACAACACAGTACGGATGCCTGGCTGGCTCATTCAGCAGAGCATGAAGACTCTTGATCTCAGATCGTGAGTTCAAGACCCATATTGGGCATAGAGCTTGCTTAAAAAAATGTTTTTTAAAATCAATAAATAAAAGACAACCTAATAAATTGGAGATATTTGTGCTATAGTACTCTCAGAAAATAATCAGCCCTGAGATAGAAAGACATTCTTATATCTTTTATGACATACAAAGTTAGTATTTATTCTAATAAGGCAGGAGGCTTCTTCTCTAAGACTAAAATGAAATAATACAGGAATAGGGTGGGAGATGTTCTCCTTTCCAGACAACATTCATGCTTAATATATGGGAGATAATTAGTCCTGGAAAACCCTAACTGTAGTAAAATAATTTTTTTTGAGTCTTGAGATACATACTACAAATATTGAGGACATATATATTAAAAATCCATACCTAACTTTATGAATTCAAAGCACTATAGATACCAGTTCTCTTCTTCACATATCAACCATGGTAAGTACATGCCAACAGCAGCCATTCCTCATGGATACAAATTGCAAGGCACTAGAACTTTCTCGGGAGCAGATTATTAAAAGCCTACATGAAATTTAGGATTAAAAAATGTATTCACTCTTGGGAGAGACGTAAATCATGGGATTTCCATAAATCCCAAAAATAAATTGTGATTGTGTAAAGTAGAAGCTTTTGGTAATAGAAGCTATGACTAAAATAATTTTGATGTTTAAAACCTTCATATAACTGTTGCAAAAATTTCATGGTTTATGCTAATGTTAAAAGCAGTCCTATGTCTTCCAAAGTGAGGCATTAGGATATAAATAGAGATAGGCAACCTCCAAAATGAGACTCATTCTGAGAATTTTAAGATTTCAAAATTCTAAAGCATTTGCACAAGTCTCTGAATTTCATAATAAATGAAATTAAATCAATAATTAGTCCTATGAAATTTTGTAGTAATTTAATGGCCTTAGTGGTCACTTGAGAGCATGAAAGATCATGTTTCCTACCAAAAAATAATAGTGTCAGGGAAACTAGTATCATTGAATTTGTGTATATTTGAAACCATTTTTATATTTATTGTTTTTTCCCATTTCAGTAAAATTCTGCCTTTTTTAAACATTCAGTTCGGGTTAGACAAAAGATGTTGGTGAGTTTGTGTCATCATTAACAACTTAGTCCCAAATTCGATGCAAACGAATATTTATATGCAAGGTGAAGGTGGACATACAATAAAGAATAAACTTTTTTTTATTTTACTCTCAAGGAGTTCAATGTCTAGAAAGTTCTGACATGTGCAAATACGATAGTAATACATGGCAAACTGTGGAGAGTCCTTCAAGTTGTGCCAAAAACCCTGGAGATGTGAGGGGGGAGAATGATCACTTCATAGCAGGGAGGGAATGGAATCAAGGAAATTTTCATGCCCAAAAGGAGGTCACATTAACACATGGGGAATAGAAACAAGTAGGACAATCTGATTAACAACAAATTATAATAGCTGATAATTGTTGAGCATTAACAGCTGATTTAGCTGAGGCTTATGGGCAATTGGAGAATTAAGGCTAACATGTGTTGGTCAGATTTTAGTTAGCCTTGATACTGTGTGTAGGAGCAAGAGGCCAGTTCTGCAAGCAGCGAGGAGCAACATAATTACATGGTAGTAGAAGAGAATGGCAACAAGTAAATGAGTTAACAGGACCTACAATTATACAGGTGAGTGGAAACAAAACACTGTATTAAGAAAAAAGATGGATGTGCATACTGCAGATTGACAGAATGCGGAATCTAGAATCTAGAGGGGCAGCAGACTAGATGGAGAAGAGTTAAAGATGACTCCAAAGTTAGTGGTAATCAGGAGCAAGTCCTTTTGAGCAAGAAAAGCTCATTCAAAAGTTATAACTAGGGGGGCGCCTGGGTGGCACAGCGGTTGGGTGTCTGCCTTCGGCTCAGGGCGTGATCCTGGCGTTATGGGATCGAGCCCCACATCAGGCTCTTCTGCTATGAGCCTGCTTCTTCCTCTCCCACTCCCCCTGCTTGTGTTCCCTCTCTCGCTGGCTGTCTCTATCTCTGTCAAATAAATAAAATCTTTAAAAAAAAAAAAAGTTAAAACTAGGGCACCTGGCTGGCTCAGATGGTAGTGTGTATAACTCTTGATCTCTGGGTTGTAAATTTGAGCCCCACATTGGGTGTAGAGATTACATAAAAATAAAATCTTTTTTAAAAGAAAAGTTGTCGAAACTTTTAAACAGATTTTCACAAAGGAAGACAATTATTTTAAATTCAAGTCATCCATTTCTCATTAAGCTAGGTCTCAGGCATCCAAATTTAGTGTTATGTATGTTTGGTTCTGTCTCCCCTTCACTTGTGCAGTGGCCTATTGACAAGCACGTGTTACCATGTTTCTTACTATTTATGTGCACACGCTGTGTCTCTAGCTCCAAATCATTAGACTGCAGAGTCTGAAGAGCCTTCTCAAGACTGAGTCTGGAGTATGGGATGATCTAAAGAGACATGTAACAAGTGCATCTGTCATATGAGTACTGGTTTTCCACATCCACGTGTCAGTTGTGTTCAATTTACATAAACTCACCTTAAATCACCATGAAGAAGAATTGATTTGTTCACCTTTTCTTCAAGCCAAATTGTGCCATGAAAAAGTAAAGGGTCTAATTTGCCCGAGTAGAGTGGTTTGGGACTGGGAATGGAGATGTGGGCATTCTGGTGTGGCCACGAACACCAGAACACTGTGATTCCTTCAAACTGTCCGGGTTCAAGTTTCTTCATCTGCAAACAGAGATTTATTAATCAGGACTTTTTCAGTTGCAAGTGACAGAAATGTGACTTCAGCCGGCTTATGTTAAATAAGGAGTTTATTAACACAAGAGGATGGCTTATAGACCTCCATGGGAGGAAGCACCATTAGAACTCTCTCTGCTCTCCCTTGGGTTTATCTTTCTAGAGAACAACTCGAAACATTTCACTTTCCACCTCAGAATCTATGCATTTTTCCCCATTCTCCATAATTTAGAGTCTAAACTCCTAAGCATGCTATTCAAAACCTGACACAATCTGTTTTCAAACCACCTTTTCAGTCTTCTTTTAATAATTGTCTGCATTTGTTGAGCACTTACTGCAACCACGATTTGTCCCAGAGGGAAACAAGCTGTGATTAGAACTTATGGGTCAATCCCTACTAACCATGTGTTGTGAAAAAAACTTCCCCAACCCCTGGAGGACTTCGTTTTCATCATTTGCAAAATGGGAGTGATTACAGTATCTGTCTTACTTCACTTACTTCATTCTGTATTTCACAGTAGGAAACCGAGTTTCACATCTTACAGCTTTCCTTGATGGCCCATTCTCAGACCACGGTGCAAGGTCAAGCTATTTTAATAGGCTGCTCTCTTAGGAACCATGTGCATGAGAGATATAGTTTCCCAAAAAATAGGAGCAAAATAAAATGAAATAATTTGGCCAATACAGAGGATGTGGACTTATTTATTCAACTCGAAAAGTCTGTGTCTGGGAAATGACATTTTTTTTGGGCACATCCTTGACATCTATTCTTCCAAAATGTTCTGTAAATGTTTTGCTTCTTTTGTTTGTACTTCCAGCCTTGCATTTATCTCCTGAATCCTTCATTTTTAGCATTACCACGCCCCCAGGAATTCTCACAGCACTTGTTGCCTTTAGGAAAACAGGTACACTGAACTGATCTGCCAGATCTCTTCTCCACAATAGCCCCTGTGGAAGACTGCCCTCTCACCACTCTCTTGACCCCAACTGGCCATCTGGGACAGGGTCAAGCATATTTTTTTTTTTAAGATTTTACTTATTTATCAGACAGAGAGAGACAGCAGGAGAGAGAACACAAACAGGGGGAGTGGGAAAGGGAGAAGCAGGCTTCCCGCTGAGCAGGGAGCCTGATGCGGGGCTTGATCCTAGGACCCTGGGATCACGACCTGAGCTGAAGGCAGATGCTTAACGACTGAGCCACCCAGGCACCCCAGGGTCAAGCATACTTGATCCGCTCTCCACTCTGAGCCTTGGAAATGGTAGATTTCATGTTATCAAGGGAAGAGTAGAACTTGAGCTTATAGCTTTATTTTACCTGGACACATATTACAGCTCCAAAGTCCTTATTTAACCTCAGCTCTACCTAAGTAACCATTGACTTTTGGACCCCAACCTGCTTCCTACCAAACTCCACAGTTACAGTTTAACCCCTGCATTTCAACATTTTGGGCACTGGTTCTTCAAATCACATCTACAACTTAGTACGCCTATAGCATTCACAAAGGCAGGGCTTGGCTTCATATGGAAATCCTGGCAGGAAAACAATATTGGATCTATCTTTTCTTCATAATTACCTAAAATGTGGATACCTGTAAATGCATGTATATAGATTTAGAAATAGAATGTAGCAAATCTTTGATGCTTAACAGTACTTTCTTAGATGATCACTAAATCAATTGGAGAGGGCTGTTTTTTTTTTTTTATCTTCCTAAAAAAATCTATGAAGGATCTTTAGTATCTCGGAATTTCAACACAATAGATCCAGTTATACTTCCTGGGTCATTACAGAGAAAGGTTTGCTGGGATGGGGGCAGAAGACAGATAAAGGGGGAAGTGGGTGTTCTAGACTGGATGCCTGAGAAATAGTGGGGGGAGGGGAGATCATCTGCATTCCTATGTTCCGACCCAGTGATACTTGGAAGAGCTTCCTGTTAGAGGATTACATGCCCCTGACTCCCTCATTTCGGGAAGGTATTGTTCCCAAGAGGATTGAAGGTGAAACTAGGTCTGATTTTCACTGAGGGACCCACATGGCCATGTCCTACTTAGAGCTTGCACTCTTCTATTACTGCTATCAGAATAGCTGCTATACTATAATACTATAGCTAGTATAATAGCTACAGCATAGTAGTCTATTCTGAATAGCTTTTCATAATTGGGTTGATTATAACTTCATCATTTTTGGAAGATATCATCAGACTGTGGCTAAAAGAAATAGCATTTCATCCTTTGACACCTCCTTATTTCTCCAAATTCTGATTTTCACCATGTGCTCAACAGATGAAAGAAGTGCAGAGACTTGTGTTTCATGCTAAAAGAGATCATGATAAATATAAATGTTCTAATCGATAAAAAAATAACAAGTGAGAACTGGTGGTGGACATAGGGGAGAGGTCAAATACATGGCAGAAAACAGATTAAGACATGCACATTTTAATTCACTGAGCACCTTTTTATTGTGCATCGGTTCCATTCCAGGTGCTGCTCTAGGTACTGGGGATATAGCAATAAACAAGGATATTCCTATCCTTGTGTGTTTACACTCTAGTAGAGAAAACTTAAAATATAAAAATAAAAGTAAATAATATGATATTTGCTATATAAAAGTGCTGGGGGGAAAAGGCAGGAGAACAAGTACAAAAGTCATTAAGTGGAAAAGAGTTTGGGGTGTTTGAGGAATAGACAAAGCCCAGTGTAATTAGAATACAATGAGCTTAGGAGAAAGTGTAGGACATAAGGTCAAAGAGGTATTGGGGGGGGGCACCTGGGTGGCTCAGTCGGTTAAGCGTCTGCCTTTGGCTCCAGTCATTATCTCAGAGTTCTGGGATTGAGCCCCACATCAGGCTCCCTGCTTCTCCCTCTCCCTCTGCCTGCTGCTTCCCCTGCTTGTGTGCTCTCTCTCTCTCTCTCTCTCTCTCTGTCAAATAAATAATCTTTTTTTTTTTTAAACAGGTATTGGGTTAGGTAGTTATAGTCTGATGAACCAAATGATTTGAACCAATGGAATGATATAATTTCATATATATTTTAAAAATATTTGCCTAGCTACTGAGTAGGGAGCAAAGTATAAGAGTGCAAGAGGACAAGCTAGAAGGTCAGTTAGGAGACCACGGCAATAATTCAGTAGAGGAATGGTGGTGGTTTGAACCAAAAGTATTCAGTGAAAGTGGTGAGATATATGTTTTTTGAGATTTTTCTGGTGTGTAGGATGAGGGGTTTAAGACAAAAAGAGAAGTCAAGAGCCTAAGATTTAGAACCTAAGGATTTTGGCCCCAAGTTACTGGGTGACTGAAGTTGCTATTTATTGATATGGAGGACACTGGAGGAGGAGCTGGTTGGGGCAGGGAAAAATCAAGAGTCCTTTACATTTGAGATGCTTATCTAAGAGGAAACATCTAAGAGAAGGCTGGATAGATGAGTCTGGCGTTGAGGAAGGAGGTCAATACTAGACACATGCCTTTTTTTTTTTTTTTACCATATTTACATTACCTATCTCATCAGCATTGTAGTATTAAAACCACAGAACTGAATGAGACCCTTTAGGAAATGACTGTAGATAGAGAAATTTGAGGTAATAAGCCATGCAGCATGTATAGATAGGAAGAGGTAGATAGATCTAACAAAGCAGTCTAAGAAGCAGCAGTGAGAGTTGGTAGACCAGAAGTCAAGTGAAGAAAGTATTTAAAGTGCACCTGAGAGAGTAAAAAGTCTGAAAATTGACTACTGAATGAGGCAGCATAGAGGTCATTTGTGTTCTTGGTAAGTGCAGTTTTATTGGCGTGACGAGTGTAAAACCTGATTAGAATGGGTTTAATGAGAAATGGAACATCTTTCCTGTATCACTGAAGAGAGTGTTAATCCATATAATTCATTTAAAGGACAGTTTGACAATAGCTAACAAAATTCAAATGCACATGTCTTTGACCTAGCAATTCAACTTGGAATTTAATCTGTAGATTTACATGAATATGTACAAAATAACATACATAAAGGTAATTTTTAAAGATTATGGTAAAACTTACATAACAAAATTTATGACCTTTAACCATATTTAAGTGAATAGTTCAGTGGAATTAAGTACATCCACTTTGTTGTGCAACCATCACCACCATCTATTTCCAGAACCATTTTTCATCTTACAAAACTGAAACTCTGTACCCATTAAACAATAATTCCCCTTCCCCCTCCCTCCAGTCCCCGGCAACACTCTTCTACTTTCTTTTTCTATGACCACCATCTTATATAAATTAAGTGTTAAATTAATTAAACAAGAAGGCCATTAGACAGAGATGGTTCTTATGCCTTAGCAGCCTATGTAAGAAAACCAGATACTAAGACTGTAAATGTCTCAAGGTCAAGAAATCAAAACTTAAGGACAACCAATCTTGAACAGCCAACTAGGCTGTCCCAAATAAGGAAACCATTTAAGCTATAGCCAATCAAATTTCCTTGCTTGGTTCCATGTTTTCTCTATAAAAGTCTTTCCCCTAGAATGAAACATGAGAGACTATGGACTATGAGAAACAAACTGAGGGCCTCACGGGGGTGGGGTGGGGGAATGGGATAGACCGGTGATGGGTAGTAAGGAGGGCACGTATTGCATGGTGCACTGGGTGTTACACGCAACTAATGAATCATCGAACTTTATATCGGAAACTGGGGATGTACGGTATGGTTACTAACATAATATAATAAAAAATCATTTAAAAAAAAAAAAAAGTCTTTCCCCTAACTCCTATTAGTGGAGCACTTCTAGCCACCTCCAGTTGGATGGTGCCAAATTTGAATAGATTTTTGCTCAAATAAACCTTAAAATTGTAATACACTCAGTTTATCTTTTAACAGTATCCATCCAACCCCTCCTACCATTTTCTAGACCCTTTATGCTGTCTTATTTTTTCTCATTGTATTTATCTCCACCTGACACATATAGCTGTTTATCTGTCTACTCCCCCCCCCCCATTGGAATGTATGCTCCTTGAGGGCAGGACCTTTGTTTATTTTTGTTCTTTGCTATATCCTCAGAACCTAGCATAATACTTGTCAAGGGTAGGAGCACAGTATTTGTTGGCTAGACTGAGGTTCAGGGGAAAAGCACTCCTACTCTAATTTCCTGGTTAATGGATTAGACCCTGACCCTGAGGACATACATTCTCTAGGTGTTGAGCCCTTAATCCTTTGCTCCTATTTCTCCCCAACTATCAGTTCTTGATCAGAACAACTTTTTTCTTGAAATGCAACTTTGATCCAATTTCTCATCTTTTGCTACCACTTTAAATTCGTAGTCCCCCTGTCCTTCCTCAATGACGTCCTGAAAACTGCTGCTTCCAGGTCATCAATGTGTCCAAGATACATGAACATATTGACTATTTCTTCCTCTATCTCTGTGTTTACTAATATTATCCTGAATGCACACACACTAGGTTCCTAGAGTAGAGACAGATTGTTATTATTCACTTAAAAGCAAATAACTCCCCTATGGTATCCCGTGTCCCAATTCTTTCCCCTGGAATGATAAAATAAAAGCTAGATATGACTCCATAAATACAGGGCTTCTATTGTAGCAGAGTAACGCCCCCCAAAAGAATCTGGACATGTGTATAAAAGAGAGAGAGACAGATGTCCCCTTCCCTACTGAAAGTCCCCTTGGAGATGGGATGGAGAGGATACTCGATTCTCTTATAAATAAATCTCTCAGGGGAAAGATAAGATCATTGTCTTCAGCTTTAAAACCCAGCGATGCCTCCAGGGTTCTGGCTTTCACAACACCCCCCCTACACACACACACATACAACTATAAACACATGCCTCTGTGAGGCAAATCTCTCTGGAAGTCTCTCATTATCTAATTAGTCATAAGTTACCTTTCAGTGCTTGCTGGAACCATGTTTCATTTACATTTGTTCAGAAAGCCCTGGCTGTGCAGAAACCTAAAAATATTTTCTCTACAGCCCCCCACCATCTTACCCTCCAAATTTGCTAGTATCCAGCAAGGACCTTAATTGCAAGCATCAAAATCTTACTCTCATTGATTTAAGCTGAAGAGTCATTAGGAAGCATACAGCCAGGCTTGAAAACCAGGCAAGGAGGTCTGAACAGCAACCGGGGTTACAACTGGGATCATTCCACAGAACGAGTCTGACGTGACTGCTGACGAATGCCAGGCGTCACAGCCACATAGCTACTATCAGCTGTTAGCAGCTGAGAGCAAATACTGGATGCCACCGCAGAGCTTCTGGCTACTGCCACTACTACCATAAGAACGGATTAGAGAGTCAATTCTTCATATCACAGGTTTCCTGTTTAAACTCTGGGGCTGGAGCGTCTGTCTGATTGGGTGAGCCTAGGACATGTGATTCTGCCCAAGCTGCAAAGAAGGCTAGGAAAGTGAGTGTGTCATTTTAGCTTCTAGGGTGGAAAGTGAGCTCTGACTATAGCTTAGACTATTTTATGGGGAGTTGTACCCCCAAAATAAGGCAGTTCTCCTGCTGGGCAGCCACAAAAACAAGAGATGTCCACTATTTGGCTATTTACCTGTGTTCCTTATCTCAGTCTTAATCTATATCCATCCAAATGCATAGGCCAGAAATCATGGCAGCATCTTTGAACTGTTTACCGCTTCACCCAATAAGGTCTCATTGCATCTCACTGACCCCCGCCTCTCAAGCATTTCTTCTTTCCCTCAAGGATTTTTGAGAAAAAAAAAAAAGATGTATTGAATGCATTAGTTTAAAGTGTACAACATGATGATTTGATATATGTGTATATTGCAAAACGATAACTAAAATAGGTTTAAGTTAACATCCATCATCTTACATAGTTACAAAATTTTTTTTCTTTTGATGAGAATTTTTAAGATCTTACTGTCTTAGCAACTTTCAACTATACAACACAGTATTGTTAACTATGGTCACCATGCTGTACTTTATATCCTCCTCAAAACTTTTTTTCTTGTAACTGGAAGTTTGTACCTTTTGACCATCTTCACCATCCCCCTGCTCCCCATCAAGCATATTTTATCTGCCTTTTACCTCTATCCCCATTACTATGGCCACAATTGACCCTTCATCATTTCCTCTGCAATATTTGCTATTGTGTCCTGCTTGGTTACCCTGAGCCAGGCCTTTACCCCCCACTCGATCAGTCTTCCACACTGTTATTACACAAATGTCTTTCTAATACACAGTTGTATCAGTCCCCGAATTAAAGTCTGTCAAGCAGTCTTAATCACATTCAGAATAAAGTTCAGACTATTGGAATGGCATACAAGGCCCTTCTGAGGCCCCATTTTCAGCTTCATCTTCTTTCAACATTCTGCTATGTGAACCCTTCACTTCAATCACGACAAAATACTTGTTCTCCAAATACATAGTGCTTTCTCACACATCTATGCATATACTATTGCTTCTCCCTGGAATGTCTTCCAACCTCATTTACTTGCTTAAGTACTATTTTTCTTCAAGACTCAGCTCATCCCTCCCCTGGATGAGTTAGGGGTTCACCCTTCTCTGATCACACAGCTTATTCTATACACATACATCAGCTTAATCACTATGTGTTAGGTTACTTTACTGTCTGTCTCCCTTACTAGTGATTTCTTTGAGGTCGAGTCTTGCTATCTCTATATCCTCACTGTCTTAAATATTCAATAAATATTTGGTGATGGAACAAAAAACATCACTGGAAGCAGAAAAGAAAGAAGTTTACGTTGGACAGATGAAACTGAGATCTAAGTGGATTGGATGAGTTGTCCAAAGCTGTACAGCTAGTTGTAGCAAAACAAAAAATAGAATTCTTTTATTTTTTTTACGTAATCTTTAACCCCAACATGGAACTTAAACTCATGACCCTGAGATCAAGAGTCTCATGTTCTACCAACTGTGCCAGCCAGGGGCCCCCAAATAGAATTCTTTGTTGTTTTTGTTTGTTTGTTTTTTCAGAGAGTTGCGGGGTGGAGGGAGGCAGTGGGAGAGAGAGAGAGAGAGAGAGAGAATCTTAAGCAGGCTCCATACCCATGTGGAGCTTTTTCTCACAACCCTGAGATCACAACCTGCGCAGAAATCAAGAGTTGGATGCTTAACCAACTGAGCCACCCAGGCACCCCAATTCTGGTTTTTTTTAAAGTTTACTTATTTATTGTTAGTAATCTCTATGCCCAACTTGGGGCTCAAACTCATGACTCTGAGATCAAGAGTTGACTGCTCTTCCAACTGAGATAGTGAGGCACCCAACCCCCAAACTAGAATTCTTAATACCTAACTCATTACTCACTCTTCTCTACTACAACTTCCCTTCTAAAAGGCATATTGCCTTTTACAAAAATCTCACTGCAGATTTGATTCTGGAAATTTGCCCCTACATATGGAAGGGACACGTATGATTTTAAGTAGAAAATATTCAAGAATATTGCCCCAGAAGCAACTCTTATGAGTAAGAGACTATATAGCACCTCAGAAAAAGTTACCCAAATTGTATTGACTTCATATACATAGAAACTCTTTCCATCATAAAGTACTTAAAAGTCATGATCTTATAATGTAGTCACCTGATCTGCCTTAGAAATCTTTGAAATGATGGTACTTATGTGAAGGCAAAAATCTGGGTTTTCAAAAAGACAAGTACTGTATGGTATCACTTACGTGAAATCTAAAAAAGACAAATTCAGAGAAATAGAGACTAGAGTGGTGGTTACCAGGTGTTGGGTAGAGAGATCTCTTTTAGGCAACAGGCTTGAGCAGTGGAAAGTAGAAAGGGCCCACAGTGTCCCCCTGGCTGAATACAGACAGGCCCATCAGGCAATCCACCTCAAAATATCCATAGGCCCTAACTAACCAATGGGTTACTTACAACCAGCAGTTTCCAAATAAGGGAAAATTCCATTCATCCCCATACTCCTCACCTTCCGCCTTTAAAAACAGCCCCTACCAACTGCCTTGTGGCCTTCTCTCCTTTGCTGTCCTGCCCACACCTCCCTTGAGGTGTATTCAATAATCTCCTTTGTTCTGTCTCAGGTGAATCCTTTCACTGCCTGCACCACCAGTTTCCACCTGATCGGGTTGCCCCACATTTTGGGGGCCCTCATCTGATTGGAAGAGACACCACATTGGGGAGTGGGGAAATTGAAGAAATATTGGTCAAAGGGTACAGACTTCTAGATATAAGATTAACAACTTTGGGGAACTAACGTACAGCATGGGGAATGCGGAAATTGAAGAGATATTGGCAAAAGCGTATAAACTTCCAGTTATGAACAACTTTGGGGAGCTAATACTGTATCATATGCTTGAACACTGCTAAGAGAGTAGATCGTAAATATTCTCATCACAAAAGAGAAATGGTTAACTATGTGATGGAATGGAAGTGGTAGCTGATACTATGGTGGTAATCATTTTGTAATTTAAAAATATATCAAATCAACACCCATAAACTTACACAATGTTATGCATCAATTACATCTCAATAAAGGAATAAAAAAGCTAATGCAAAGAAAAAAATCTGGATTTTAAGGAACCAAGTAAAGTTTTAAGGCACTGACTTGTCAATAAAATGGTGTGGCTTTGTTCTATCTCTCTTATTAAGCAAATCAGATTATTATTTATACTCCCTCCAGTGCTTTGATGCTGTAATTGTAGTAATTGCTCAATAAAAGTAAGAGTGGTGCCTGGCTGGCTCAGTCGGTAGAACATGTGACTCTTGATCTTGGGGTTGTGAGTTTGAGCCCCACGTTGGGTGTAAAGATTATGTTAATAAATAAATATATAAGTATATAAATAAATTAAATACATTAAATAAAAGTAACAGAAAGCAACTGACAAGCAGCCGT
This sequence comes from Ursus americanus, assembly GCF_024610735.1. Lineage (NCBI taxonomy): Eukaryota > Metazoa > Chordata > Mammalia > Carnivora > Ursidae > Ursus > Ursus americanus. The sequence goes on from NC_142137.1 coordinate 22,620,924, forward strand.
GAGCGTATGGATGACCGAGAACAAAGTTGTTAGATTTTGCATGTGAGGCTATAATTATAAGATCAGAGCAGAATCCACCATGACTAGAAGTCTAATTATAGCTCTGTACCATAGCTCCTGGAAAATTAAAGAAATATTTCCAAATCACTAGTGCCTCAGGGGTTTTATAATCTCAGGTTAACAAATTATCATACCTACATGGACTGCAGTAATAAGAGGCAATAAATATTTTCTTTTATCTTTGAAATTTCATCCTTTGTTTTGTTCTCTACACCAGGAAGGCTCAGAAGCTTGTCATTAGAATGAGACAACAGATTTAGTCCTAAAATGTGTTTAAACAAACAAACAAACATAAAAAAAACCCCAAAACACAGGCCCAATATGGTGTCACTTAGACCAAGTTCCCAAACCAGTGCTTAATATATAATCTAACTGCAATATCAACCTCCTCCAGAAATGTACTCTTAACTGGCCAGCCTGGAAGTTTTCAACCTGCATCTGTGAATCTGCCGCCTGGGTCCTCTTCACTTCACGGAAAAAGATGAGGTAATCTGCATAAGACACTTAGACACTTTGCTTTTCCCCCTAAAAGTGGCCTCACCTGGGACAATCCTTTTCTTTTGCTAATAACTTTCTTGCCTCTATTCTCCTTCTTTAAAAACCTTTCATTTTCTACAACTCCTTGGAGCACCTCACTACTTCCTAGATGGGGTGTGGCCTGATTCATACATTCATTTAATAAAGAAATTAGATCTTCAAATTTACTTGGCTGAATTTTGTTATTTAACAGATGCAACAGGTATTTTAAATAGAGGAGTAAATACCTATTTAATGACTATTGCTAGGTCTCAAATACACTTAAATTTAAAAATCAATTGGCAGAAAAACATTACATAACACAACATATATGTATGTAATATAATTACATATTCATACATTTATACATCAATATTAATTCATTTTTTAAAAGTCACAAGGCTAATACCCATAAACCTAATAATGGCATCATCACATCATATTGAGAGAAGAAAAATTAAGGTCACATGCAGCAATTTATACTTAAAAAAAATATAGAGACATATAAAGTTTTTGCCAAAAATATCCCAAGTTGTATTAAGTATCAATTTTGCCAGTTCAAACAACAACAACAAAAAAAACCCTTGTGACTTGATAGAGCAGAATTTGACTCAGGCAAGATAAAATTTCTCATGCCCTTAATAGCTCTGATACTATGACACAATTATACTATGAGCATGTTACATAACACAGTCTAGAAGTAATTTAATATGTATCTAGTATTTTATTATACAGATACAGTATAATTTTATTCTTAAGTCTTTTATTTTGTTTCCAACTATTTAAAACAATTTAAAAACTAAGGGGGGAGAGGTAGAAGGAGAAGCAGATTCCCTGCTGAGCAGGGAGCCCAACTTGGGACTCGATCCCAGGACCCTGGGATCATGACCTGAGGTGAAGGCAAACACTTAACCGATTAAGCCACCCAGTGCCCTAAAAACTTTTTTATTATGGAGTTTTCCAAAACCAAAATTAGATAGCATATATATAAGAATCCCCCAAGTATCTATAACCCAGCTTCAATAATTATCAATTTATGGCAAAACTGGTTTTTCTAAATGAAAACTTCGTTTTCTCTACTCATATAACTTCTTTTTCTTTGTAATCATCTTTATCTAAAGATGAAGAAGAGATCTCATGAATATCTGGACTCTGGTTCATTCACCATTCTCAACAACTTTAATTAACCTTTAGAATCATCTTCCGTTAATAACATGGCTATTTATCAGAGTTTCACAACTATCTGGGGCAAACTTATTTAAAATCTAAATCCCCTAAGATTTTCTCTGTCCCTGTGACATTTCAAAAATATAAAAATCCTGTGCAAAGAACTACAATGGTAATTGTGTATTTAAAGCTATCAGATGCACTGACAGATAAAGAGTTGAGTAAAATAGGGGGGATCAGAAAAGAAAATAATCTGGGAAATGACCTAAAAGTTTTTCCACACTTAACGTTTTCTTTCATGGTCTTTGGTTTTAAGCATCTTTTGGTTCAATGAAAATAAGCCAGGTGGCAGATGCAAGCCAAGTTCACTATTTCAGTGGCTCCACATAGCATCCTCCTGGAGTGCTTTGCAAGTTAAAATAGGGTTCTTTTCCAATGCAAGACAGAGTAGAACTCAGAGATCGAGACCACGCATTAGGCCGGACAGCAAGCTGAATGGAATGTAATCACATGGTGTTTCAGTGCAATGGTGATTCAGAACCATGGACAGTGGTGCTCTCTCCTCTCTTACCATCCCAGTGGTAGAAGTATATGTGTATTAGGAGTGGCTAGAGCTAAGGCACAGGCTAGGTTCAGAGGTCAACTGCAGAGTCCATTCTAGGGTCAACAGAGCCCAGGTAAAGCCTTGGTAAAGGCCTTAAAATCCAAAGACAGAAATGCAGGAATCACACTCAGGGAAATAAAAAGTCAAATTTGAAGTAAAAAAGGAGTGAAGTATAAGATAAGGCCGAATACAATGGAAAAGGGAAGCCATTCAGAGATGAAGACTAGAAACAGCACTTTCAAGTATAGAAGCAGGAAACAAGATCTACACAACAATGCAACTAGAGTAAGGTGTCCTTGCCTTTGGATCCGAATTCAGTTCAAGTTAATTCAAATCCACAAGCACTCAATGCACACCAATAGTGAGACAATGGTTTTAGGCAGTAATCCTGGTGTGGACAGATAAGAGCTACAGATTTTCACTGCTCAGAGGCATAAACAAAATTGAACAGATGCTACTGATTATACCTGTGACCTAGGTCTTCTGGAGCCTCAAGATCTTGACATCTGGAAACAGTACCTTAATTCACCATCAATTCTTTAGCACTAACTCAGAGAAGATAAAGAAAACAGAATGAAAAGAAGAATGAGGTCATTGGGGAAGGGGAAACTGATGAATACTGACATGATTATCCCCACCCTTTTATTAGGTGTTTCATTTTAACACTTTTTTCAATCTCTCTAGTCAAAAGTGACTTAATATGGAACTCCTTTAGGAAGAAAACAACGTGTGTGTCTGTGTGTATGCATACATGTGCGTATAAATTGAGAAATTTTGTTTTGATTTTATCCAAAACATATAAAGGGGTGCCAACACAACTGAGAGAAATGGACAGTTAAACACTGTATATAAAGTTTTTTTTTCCACTCAAGAAGAAAAGCACCACTTAAGAGCAAGAGATTCCTTACACTATCTTTTTAAATACTAAACTTACTAAATGTATACTAAATAAAGGACAGACTCCTTAGAGAAAACAATCCAAGGATACAGTGGGTAAGATTCTTAAAATCAGAGATTCCTTTCTCAGAGATCGACAATGCTGCCCACTTAGTGGGAAGAAATTGTAAACAGAAGTTTGAGAGTGGCAAAGAAGCAAGCAGAAGTAGTGGAAGACCATATACCCACTTGATTTTGCTGCATTACTGGCATAATTATCACGGGTGCAAATGTCATCTGCACTAAGGTAAGTCTCTTCATCAGCCTTTACAATAGATTTGGTATGATGTGACTATGTGGATGTTCTCAAACTTCTTCAGTGCTCCATGTGTACTTTTCCCAAATGTATGCTTTTTTGGTTATAGAATACCTTTCTAGATAAGAGACTTATTCTTTGTTCAGAGATATGTTTAAAAAAAACTATACTTCTGCTTAAAGCACATTCAGGTCTTGCCTAATATCTAGGATGATCAAGGGCCACACTTGGACCATAATGATTTTTCTTTTGTAGATACCATGATTAGGGGCTTTGAGTGAACTTCTAGAATAGGGGTCAGCAAACTTTTTACTGTAAAGGGCCAGATAGTAAATATTTCTAGGCCTTTGTGGGCCACATATTCTTCTCGATCACATTATCTCCTTTCTTTTTTAAACTTTCGTAACAATTAGGGGCACCTGGGTGGCTCAGTTGGTTAATCGTCTGCCTTTGGGTCCTGGGATTGAGCCCCACGTCGGTCTCCTTGCTCAGCAGGGAGGCTGCTTCTCCCTCTCACTCTGCCTGCTGCTCCCCCTCCTTGTGCGCTCTCTCTCTCTCTCTGTCAAATGGATAAATAAAATCTTTTTAAAAAAAAGGATACATGTTTAAAAAAATATATAAACTTTCTTAGTAATTAAAAAAGTATAAAAAACAGGGCACCTGGGTGGCTCAGTTGGTTAAGCATCTGTCTCCCCAAGGTCCTGGGATCAAGTCCTGCATCAGGCTCCTTGCTCTGCAGGGGGCCTGCTTCTCCCTCTCCCTCTGCCTGACGTTCTCCCTGCTTGTGCTCTCTCTCTGTGTCAAATAAAAAAAAAAAAAAATATATATATATATATATATATATATATATTATATTAAACATTCTTAAACAGACTACAAACTAGATTTGACCCATAGAACATAGTTTACCAACTTCTGCAAGAAAAAGTTCAGAAGATTAGAATTACCTGACCTAAAGAAAGGAATACGATGAGGTCTCATCAATAGAACCAGAGAAACATAAATAACTTCCTAAAAAAAAAAAAAAAAGTGATACTATTTTTTTCAAAGGAATGCCATCTATGTTTTGGTTTTGACAACTAAAACAAATTTGCCGCTTAGAAAATGATATGGCTTGTTCATTCCACACAAGCAATGATGTTCATTGGAGTAAACTAGTAAGAAACACTTCTGACAAACTCAAGTGGAATATTCATTACCTCGTATCAGCTATTTTCTTCCTCATATCAACTATTTAAGTAACAATTTGGTTTTTTGTTTTGTTTTTAAAGATTTTATTTATTTATTTGAGAGAGAGAGAGAGAATGAACAGGGGTGAGGGACAGAGGGAGAGGGAGACGCAGACTCCTTGCTGAGCAGAGAGCCTGATGTAGGGCTTGATCCCAGGACCCTGGGATCATGACCTGAGCCGAAGGCAGATGTTTAACCAGGTGCCCCTAAGCAACAATTTAAAAGAAAACTTTCCTTCCATATTATGTAGAAAGTATCTGTATGTGATGTGTGTGTGTATATATTTAGGAAATAGATAAAAATATATGTGCATGTTTACGTATGTAATAATGAATTTATAAAATGTGTATATATAATAAATATATAAACACAATTATATATTTTATTTAGTTCACAGGTCCTACTTTTGCAGAACACAAAACACATATATAATCTCAAAAGATATATAAGGGAACTAATAGAATATAATTGAATGAGTAGGAATGGTTACTGCTCAGACATCTAGTTAACTAGTTTTGTCAATTATTGCCTCCCATGCCGATAAGACACAGGACATACACATTCATGTAGCAAAGAGGTCTCCAGTGTCATTTTATTTTTTATTTTTTACAATTTTATTCATTCGAGAGAGACAGAGAGCATCCAAGAAAGAAAGTGAGTGAGCAAGTATGAGCAGGGGTGAAGGGATGGGGGTAGAGGACAGAGGGAGATGGAGAAACAGGCTCCCCATTAAGCAGGGAGCCCCATGCAAGACTCCATCCCAGCACCCTGAGATCATGACCAGAGCTGAAGGCAGATGCTTAACCAACTGAGCCACCTAGGTGCCCCTCCAGTGTCATTTTATAGAGCAGTACTCATAGATAGAGTGATGAGGGTTCTTCTACACTTGTTCAACAACCATTGCCAAGGCACATCACACCCTTTTTCATTAATAAATCAGCAGCTCCTCTTATAAGAGGAAGTTTTTCATAAATGTATATATATATTTTTAAATTTTTTATTATGTTAGTCACCATACAGTACATCCTTAGTTTTTGATGTAGTGTTCCATGATTCATTGTTTGCATATAACACCCAGTGCTCCGTGCAATCATAAATGTATATATTTAGATTAAATTTACTGTCAAAGAGTGGCGCCTGGGTGGCTCAGTCAGTTAAGCATCCAACTCTTGATCTCAGCTCAGGTCTGATCTCAGGGTTGTGAGTTCAAGCCCATGTGAAAAAAAAAAAAGTAAAATAAAAAAAATTGTCGAGGAGGTGACACTGCCTGCTACAAATGATTCTCATATGTGCTAATTACCTTATAGAGCACAGAAGCTATAGAGAGATTAGGGTAATGACTTGGATGGATGAACAAATAGGTCAGCTAGAGATGAGTGAACTGATTTGTCTAATATTAGAACCAAGCCCTACAAACCCCCTGCCTGAACTAAATCATCCAATTGCTTCTGCAGTTTTGGAACTTAAAGGGTGACTTTAAACATTTGGAGTTTTTAATTTTCACATATTTGCTAGTCTTCTTCAAGAATTATAAGATATGTAAATATAATTACATTCTGGAGAATTATAAGAGATATAAAAACACACTAACAAAACTGCATTCCTAGAGGTTTATGATTTGGCAAAAGATCCTCCCATTCTGTAAGGCTTTCATGATTTCCCTAATACCCATCCTAGAAAGGCTCTGAACGTGAAAACCCTCAACAACTACGTGGGCTGCAGTCATGAACAAATATCGAAATGTAGCATTAAGATGGTCCTCCATAACATTTATCAGCAGGTAGGACTTTATGATTTGAATAGATAATATAAGGTGATAAGCAGCCAACACAGAGGGTTTGCTGATCTAGGAGTTAAGAGACACAGACCCTTAATTCATTTCTGCCATAAGGGGCTTTGTGAAGGGACACCTGGGTGGCTCAGTCGGTTAAGCATCTGCCTTCAGCTCAGCTCATGATCCTGGGGTGTTGGGCTTGAGCCCATGCATCAGGCTCCTTGCTCAGCATGGGAGCCTGCTTCTCCCCCTGCAGGCTGCTCCCCTGTTTGTGCGTGCGCTCTCTGACAAATACATAATTTTTTTTAAAAAGGGGGGCTTTGTGAAATAAGTCATTTAACCCCTCAGTGCCTCATTTTTCTCTTTATAAAATTGATTTCACATGCTAGCATCTATGCCTCAGTTAACGGTAAAGTTATCTTAAAGAAAGAAAAAGACAGGGTTCTTTATTTTGCACTTCTCCCTGCCTTTCAAATGCACTCTTCTCAGTCTTCTCAAAAATAAAAATACCAGATTCAGTAACAGAATGAGAAAGATCATTGGCCAAATTTTAAAAAAGAAAGTTATGCTATTGAGCAATATGATTCAATACTTGTTTTAATTTCCTTAGGCAACCAAAGACCATCTCTATATGTGCTGCCCTGATATCGCATCTCTGTAATGAGAATTAGGTCAGAGAGTTTAAATACGACCAGTTTTTACCACTGTAGGAATAAATGAAGGTTACTCACATGACTGGATATAGTAGGCCCCTCGTGAGTCAAAACCAGCATTTAGGGGCACCTGGCTGGCTAAGTCGGAAAAGCATGCAGCTCTTGATTTTGGGGTTGTGAGTTCAAGCCCCACATTGGGTGTAGAGATTACTTAAATAAACTTAAAACCTTAAGAAAAATAAAGAGCATTTAGACATGTCTGGACCTGATTTTTTTTTTAAGATTTTATTTATTTGTCAGAGAGAGAGAGCACAAGCAGGGGGAGTGGCAGGAACAGTAGGCAGAGGGACAAGCAGGCTACCCATTGATCAAGGAGCCTGACTCAGGACTTGATCCCAGGACCCTGGGATCATGACCTGAGCAGAAGGTGGATGTTTAACCAACTGAGCCAGCCAGGTGTCCCTGGACCTGATTTTTAACTTGCTTTTTTTCTTTTCTCCCTTGCCATTTCCTATACCTGAGCAACCCACCCCGCACAGCACCACCCCACCCCCAGCCACCCAAGTCACATCCCAGAGGCCAAAGATGGAGAAAATAGTATGTCATGTTTTAGATGACATAGCTCTAGCTCAGCTCCATTGATGGCTAGTGGAATCCTCTAGAAAGAGAAGCTACAAAAAGAATTCCAAGGAATACTTTATATGGCACTCTAGGAGCCAAGGGAACACAGCTGGATATAAGAAAGAAAGGGGGCATTCTCCACGTTTTCTCACAGTACAGCATGACCTGGCATCATATTTGGCAGCTCTGAAAGCAATGAAAGATGACACTTCTAACAGATTCAGTATCATATTTGATGTGGGCTACAAAGGAAGGCACCACTTCCAGGGGCTTCCTTTCTCAAGCAGCACGTTAACCAGGTGACCAGAGTTCCAGAGCATATAAGAGGGCTTCCCGGGGCGCCTGGGTGGCACAGAGGTTAAGCGTCTGCCTTCGGCTCAGGGCGTGATCCCGGCGATCTGGGATCGAGCCCCACATCAGGCTCTTCTGCTATGAGCCTGCTTCTTCCTCTCCCACTCTCCCTGCTTGTGTTCCTTCTCTCGCTGGCTGTCTCTCTCTCTGTCGAATAAATAAATAAAATCTTTAAAAAAAAAAAAAAAAAAGAGGGCTTCCCAAGCTGGTGCGAGGCATGGCCTGGGAAGTTCAAGGGAGGCTGGAAGCCCTGTGACAGTGGGAGGGGGCAGGGATGTGGATTTTGATCAATCACTTGTTTAAGTCCATTTGTACCCAGAGGCTGGTGAAGACTGAGGAATTAGCTTATATGGATTTTCTGGCAAAATCCAGATTTCAAATATTCTTCCCGTGTTATCTAAAAACCATGGAAAGCCACAAGTGTCATCTTCAAACTATATACCTGATTTGGGGGCAGAAATATAGTTACCATATTCATATGTGATCATCAGAGAACAAACATTTTCATTGACTGCTGAGGCCCAGCATAAATAATATAGTCCATTTCTTTATCAGGTGAAAAAGGAGTCATGAAGGGAGTTGAAGGGCTAGTGAAGAAGTAAAAATGAGAAGAAATGAGGAACATGTCTTGTGCTTCACAGACTTTTTTTTTTTTTTTCTGAAAGTCCAAACCTGGAGAGTGCATATTATTTCTAGTTTTACTTGCTTCACAGTCTTAATTAGTACTATTCCTCTGGTTGAAGGGCAGGAGGAAATGACCCCCTGAGTCTCTGCTTCAGACCCCCCACCCCAGTGTGTCTCTCAGCAGTCTGTAGTTATGCTGGTGAGATGGGGGCGTGGTTTGGTGAAAGAATCCCTGGAGTTGGGAATAGGACATGGGGTTTTAGACCTGTCTCTCTCACCAGCTAACTGGCTGTTGGGATGGGGGTGGGAGGTGGGGGAGAGGAGTGGCCATGATTTGTAGTATTTGCTAATTTTCATGATGTAAATATCCCCAATGTAACCAATTTCAGGGTACCAGCATGATGCCAGTGAACACAGAGTTGTGAAGAGATGTGAAGTGGCACATCATTATATAATACTGCCACCATACAGATGCAGTAGGTGGAGATAACCCCAAGAATCCAGATAATAAAATGTAGTGAAATAATTAGCAAATGATGAGTTCCCAGTATTTCTTACCTATGTGTTTGCATTTGTGTGTGTGTGTGTGTGTGTGTCTGTGTGTGTGTGTCTGTGTGTGTGTGTCTGTGTGTTCATAGGAGCTAAATTTCATTGAATTACCACTGTGGGTCAGCTTGTTTTTTCCATTGAGGTATAATGGACATAGAATAAACTACATATTTAGGGGTGCCTGGGGTGCTCAATAAGTTACGTGTCTGACTTTGGCTGAGGTCATGATCTCAGGGTCCTGAGATCGAGCCCTGCATTGAGCCCTGCGTCGGGATCCGCGCTCAGCGTGGAGTCTGCTTGTCCCTCTGCCTCTCTCTCTGCTCATGCTAATAAATAAATAAAATCTTGAAAGAAAAAAAAAACAGTACATATTTAAAGGGTACACTCTGGTGGGTGCCTGGCTGGCACATTTGGTGTAGCGTGTGACTCTTGATCTTGGGGTTGTAAGTTCAACCCCCACGTTGGGTGTAGAGATTACTTAAAAAATAAAATCTTTAAAAAAAAGTGTACACTGTGATAATTTTTGACATATGTATGCATCCATGAAATCATCAACAAAATCAAGATGGAGAACATATCCATCATCTCCCAAGTTTCTTTGTGCCCTTTTGCAATCATCCCTTTCCTGTTCCTCCTACCATCTATCCCCAGGCAACCACTATCTGCTGTCACTAGAGATTAGTTTGGATTTTATAGAACTTTATATAAGTAGAATCACAACTATGTATATTTTGTTGTCTTGCTTCTTTTACAGCCTAATTACTTGGAGATACATCTATGTTGTCTATGTTAATAGTTTATTCCTTTTTATTGCCGAGCAGTATTCCATTGTATGAATATCCACCCATCCATTTTTTTTGGAGATTTTATTTATTTAAGAAAGAGAGAGCACGGGGCGCCTGGGTGGCACAGCGGTTAAGCGTCTGCCTTCGGCTCAGGGCGTGATCCCACCGTTATGGGATCGAGCCCCATATCAGGCACCCTGCTCCGATGGGAGCCTGCTTCTTCCTCTCCCACTCCCCCTGCTTGTGTTCCCTCTCTCGCTGGCTGTCTCTATCTCTGTCAGATAAATAAATAAAATCTTAAAAAGAAAGAAAGAAAGAAAGAAAGAAAGAAAGAAAGAAAGAAAGAGCACGAGCAGTGGGGAGAGGGAGAAGCAGACTCCCCACTGAGCAGGAGCCCTATGTGGGAATCGATCCCAAGACCCTGGCATCATGACCTGAGCTGAAGGCAGACACTTAACTGACTGAGCCATCCAGGCACCCCTCCACCCATCTATTGATGTTTGGGTTGTTTCTATCCTGAAGTTCAGTGATGCTCTTTTCATTAAAAAAAAAAAAAAAAAACCCACACAGTGAAGGAAATAATCCACAAAACCAAAAGGCAATCTCTGGAATGGGAGAAGATATTTGCAAATGACATATCTGATAAAGGGTTAGTATCCAAAATATACAAAGAACTTACAAAACTCAACCCCCAAAAACAAATAATCCAGTTAAAAAATGGGCAGAAGACATGAATAGACATTTTCCCAAAGAAGACACACAGATGGCCAACAGACACATGAAAAGATGCTCAACATCACTCACCATCAGGGAAATACAAACTGAAACTACAACGAGATATCACCTTATACCTGTCGGGATGGCTAAAATTAACAACACAGGAGACAACAGGTGTTGGTAAGGATTTGGAGAAAAGCGAACACTCTTACACTATTGATGAGACTGCAAACCAGTGTAGCCACTCTGGAAAACAGTATGGAATTTCCTCATTAAGTTAAAAGGAGGGGCACCTGGGTGGCTCAGTCGGTTGAGCCTCTGACTCTTGGTTTCAGTTGAGGTCATAATCTCAGGATCCTGGGATCAAGCCCCATGTTGGCTCCATGCTCAGTGGGGAGTCTGCTTCTTTACCTCTCTCTCCTCCCTCTGCCCCTCCCCCTCCTCTGGGGCTCTCTCTCTCTGTAAAATAAATAAACAAATCTTCTAAAAATAGTCAAAAATAGAACTATCCTATGATCTAGCAATTGCACTACAAGGTATTTACCCAAAGGATACAAAAATACTAATTCAAAGGGATACATGCACCCGATGTTTATGGCAGTATTATCAACAAGAGCCAAACTATGGGAAGAGCCCAAATGTCCATCAACTGATACTGGATCAAGAAGATGTGGTATATATAGACAATGGAATATTACTCAGCCATAAAAATGAATGAAATCTTGCCATTTGCAACAATGTGGATGGAGCTAGAGAGTATTACACAAAATGAAATAAGTCAGTCAGAGAAAGAAAATACCATATGATTTCACTCCTATGTGGAATTTAAGAACCAAAACAAATGAACATAGGAGGAAAAAAGAGAGGCAAACCAAGAAACAGATACTTAGCTATAGAAAACAAACTGATGGTTACCAGAAGCAGGTGGGTGGGTGTGGGGAAGGGTTAAATAGGTGATGGGAATCAAGGAGTGCATTTGTGATGAGCACAGTGATGTGTGGAAGTGTTGAATCCTATATTGTACACCCGAAACTAAATTTACATTGTATGTTAACAAACTGAAATTTAAATAAAAACTTGGAAAAAAAACCCCAGTTAAATCTGGTCAAAACAGTCCAATATAATTAGGCTTTAATATGTGAGGCCATTATGCTCTTTTAAGATGCTAAGAAACCGAAACAAGAAATACCGAAATTTAAAAAAAAAAAAAAGATTACTTGCGGTTACTTATCATATAGGTTATTTTAGTTCCTTTTTATAAGCCCCCTTCTATAAGATTAATAAAAGAAATATTTTACTGCAAAGAAAAAGAAAAGAAAGAAGAAAATTCTTTTTACTCTTTGGTTTTCATGATAGACCGTTTCTATTGCTGTGTATTGAAGTTCACCAATGTTCTGTCATGTCTAATGAGCTGTTAATACAATCTAGTGTGTTTTCATCTCAGACAGTGTAGTTCTCATCCCTAGAAATTCTATATGGGTCTTCTTTTATATCTCCCAAGTTTCTACCTAAATGTTGAATACATAGAATATAGTTAAAATAAATAATAGAGTTAAAAAATAAAATAAGTAAATAATATAGTTAAAATAAAATACAGTTTCTTCTGTTAATTGTAACCTTTGTATCTGTTCTGAGTAGGTTTTAATTGATTAATTTCTCTTCTTACAGCTTCTTTCCTGCTTCTTAATCTTAGATTGTATATTGTAAATTTTACTTTTTTGGCTACTGCATATTTTTATGCTCCTTTGTATTTTCTTGAGCTATTTCTGAGAAGTAGTTGTTACTTGAAAACAGATTCTTTTGGGTCTCAATTTTCAGATTTTTTTAGGGTGAGGCCACAGCAGCATTTAGTCAAGAGTTAATTATTCTCCACTACTGAGGCAAGACCCCTCTGAGTATTGTACCCAAATTATGACTTTTTCCAGCTGGTGGGAACAGGCACAATGTCAGATCATGTGTGAGCCCAGAATACTATTTCCTCTAATCCTTTCAGATAGTTATTTGGCAGGCCTCAAGAGATTTCCTTAAGGCATGTGTTGATGGTACTCTGCAGAATACCCTAGAGGGACCCTACAGAGCTCTGAGATGCTTTCTCTCTGCAGCTCTCTCCTTTCTGGTACTTTGTCCTGAGAACTTTAGCTGCCTTGGTCTTCCTGGACTCTCAGCTCTGTCTCCTCAACTTAGGGAGTCCTGGGCTCTGCCCACATTCTCCCCCTTTGCTCCTGGCCTAGAACCTTTCTCAAGGAGGAGAGCTGGGGGCAACTGTTTCTCATCTCTTAGAGATCACTGTCTTTTGTTAACTGATGTCCAGTGCCTAGAAAATTGTTTCATGTATTTTGTTGGAGTCTTAAATTTTTTTTTCAGGTGGACAAGTAAATCTATTTCCTATTACTTCATCTTGGCTGGAAGCAAAAGTGCTTACCTTCATTTTTAGTATAATTTATTTCAGTATAAATTTACACAATTTAGTATTTTATAATGGCTGAATAAATTACGTGGCCACAAACTTCCTGAAAATTTAACAACTGGCTCTCACAAGCCGGTGTAGGCTAGCACACCTCTCCCTGAACTTCACTTTCTGCATCAATTGATACACATTATTTTATACAATTTAAGATTACTTTTAGTTTATCTAGTCTAAATTCCATGGCCCTAAGAAGAACAACTCTGGTCAGAGTTATTCAGCAATTTTTAAAAACAAAGCAAATAAAACTAATAAACGCTTCAGGATCCAGACGCAGGATTCAATGAACTATACTACTCTCCTCATTCAATAGTCTCCTGCCTCTATGCAGCCCAGAGCATGTTTCCAGCCCGGGCCTTTGTTATCTCTAAAAACTTACTGTAACTGGTATTTTTGTTTTTAAACTTGTTCCTCTTCAATTCTACCCTCCATGGCATCAAGGGAATGAGCTTTCTAACATTACAGCCTTGACCAGGTGTCTCACATTACCTGCAGGATGAAGTCCAAGCCTCTTAGGATATACAGGCCTCTGCAAACAAACAAACAAACAAACAAACAAACAGCTAGCAAAATAAATCACTCCCAAATCTCGTTCCCCTCGGTAGTATTACACATCATACCGATGTCATGGCTTCATGGAGGCATTTTGTGCTTTCCCACTTTGACCTTCGATTTGACCATGTGATTGCTTTGACCAACGGGATGTTAGGAATGTGACATGGGCAGAGGCTTGCATTTCTGCCATCACTATAAGAAGAACATACCTGATAGCCTCTGTCCCTATAACCTGAGCCCAGAAGGAGTATGTGGGCTGGACCCACAACGTGAAGCAGAGCCCCTCAGCCAACGCTACCGCAGCCAATTTGCCATTGACCTGCAGACCAGCGAAAATAAATGCTAATTGTTGGAGGTCGTGAAGATTTTTTTGTGGTTGTTTATTATGCAGCAAAACTGATGGATACAATAACTAAAATTTATTGTTATTTCATGCCAGAAAGTTTCACACCTATTAGCTCATTTAACTTTCAATAATCTGTGAAAGTCTTTTTTTGCATTGTACGGGTGGGAGAAATGATGTTTAGTGAGCTTATGTTACTTGCTTAAGTTTACATACTAAGTGTGGTAGATATGAGATTGGAACTCAGATTTGTCTTTCCCATTACACACCTGCATTTCCTACTACTCCCTTAATTTCTTCTATTTTCTGCTTCAGCAATAACATACTCTAAAGTACCATTTCTCTCTCTAGGCTTTGCACACGCTGTATCCAGGCATATGGTGGGTGCTCAATAAATATTCAATGAATGGCTAATGAATAAATGGCTCTGTAGAAGCCTCGCTTTTGCCACCTGGTTAATTCAGTGTTCAAAACCTGTTTTAGAGATCATTCTTTTCTTTTTCTTTAAGGATTTTATTTATTTGAGAGAGAGCAAGAGACTATGAGCAGGGGGAGGGGCAGAGGGAGACAAGCAGACTCCTCACTGAGCGAGGAGCCTGACACTGGACTCAATCCCAGGACCCTGAGATCATGACCTGAGCAGAAGGCAGCCGCTTAACCAACGGAGCCACCCAGGTGCCCTTGGAGATCATTCTTATATGACATTTTTTCTTCACCTAATAATTTCCTCCTTTCCGCTTTTCAACCTACCATAGTCAAAAATTCTACCTATCATAATAAATTGCAATGATCTCATTGACACATTCGTTTTCCTTACCTTAAAATTTTTTACTGTTAGGGTCCAGAAAAATTCATTTTGCATCCCTAGGGCTTGTCTGGGAATAGCACACAACTAATAAGTGTATGTTTTCATTCTCAGTGCTGTGATCACCAAAACAGATCTAAGCTTCCTGAAAATCCCAGTTAATTTAAGCATTATGACCATGCCTGATGCTGTCTGCATTCATAATCAGACACTAAAGAAAAACTGAAAACTAGTTAAGTTTCAAAAGGTTTAAGCAACTCCTTACCTGTACTCTAGGACTTCCCATGTTTCTTCCATGATTCTCTTGAAAATCATTATATATAGCAGACGTTATGATGGGAAAGCACTTGTGAATGATACGCTTGCAGGGGGAAAATGTTTGAAAATTCTGTTGAATTTGAAGGTTTGAGAATTATTTTTCTTAACCAAAGGATCTTAAATGCATAGAGTTTTATAAGGAGAAATGAAATTACTTATGTTTTAAAGTAATTACTTTTTAACCACTTATGACAGAACCCACGAAGAGTACCTGGAAAGTTCTTTGTCAAAGAAGAGCAACAACCACTAGATGTCAGCACTTAAGAACTGTAATCCCATCAATGTCTCTGATGTCGGTTTAATTTTTTGTTTTCAAGATAATGATTTATAATAAAAGATACCTGGAAAACATGAGAAATGTTTGCTTGAAATAGATAAAATAATATGTTTAGAAAATAATAAACGCAATTATGGTGACAATTCTAACATTTTAAGTGACCATTTTGCAAATCCTGGAGGGAGGTTCACCAACTGGTACCTTGCCAAAACAGATCAGGACAGGATTCTACATGCAAGGATTTCCCACAGCCAATACCCTATCATCTCAAGAACTAAAGAAGTGGACTTTGAATCTATGCATCTAGGATCGTCTTCAAATCATGACAAGATGTTCTTCACAAAACCATACTAGTTATGGTCCTGCACATGCATTTTCTATGTTGCTTCTTGTCAACCACCGATCCACTTTCTTCCGTTTCCTTTTTTTTTTTTCAAGTTTTTTTTTTTTTTTAAGATTTTATTTGTTTAACAGAGAGAGACAGCCAGTGAGAGAGGGAACACAAGCAGGGGGAGTGGGAGAGGAAGAAGCAGGCTCCCAGGGGAGAACCTGATGTGGGGCTCGATCCCAGAACGCTGGGATCACGCCCTGAGCGGAAGGCAGATGCTTAACGACTGTGCCACCCAGGCGCCCCTTTTTTTTTAAGTTTTATTTAAGTAATTTTTACACCTGACATGGGGCTCAGACTCACGACTCCAAGATCAAAAGTCTCATGTTCCTCCCACTGAGCCAGCCAGGCATCCCAGTTTCTCCTTTTAAATATAAGCCATGCAATCATTAAATTCCCTTTGCTTTTTTTTTTTTTTTAAGATTTTATTTATTTATGTGACAGAAAGACAGCCAGCGAGAGAGGGAACACAGCAGGGGAGTGGGAGAGGAAGAAGCAGGCTCCCAGGGGAGAACCTGATGTGGGGCTCGATCCCACAACGCCGGGATCACGCCCTGAGCCGAAGGCAGACGCTTAAAGACTGCGCTACCCAGGCGCCCCAAATTCCCTTTGCTTTTGAAACACATTCAACATATCAAAATCAGTGCACTGACAGGCCCTTTAAATTACAAACCTTTGTTCACTTGTTTTGTTTTTTTCCTAAAACAAATAAACAAAAGTCTCTCTTTGGCTGTTTCTGAATAGCAAACAAAGTAAGATGCATCAAGAGCAAGGAGTACGGCGGGACACCTGGGTGGCTCAGTAGGGTAAGCGTCTGCCTTGGGCTCAGCGGGGAGTCAGTTTCTCCCTCTTCCTTGCCTGCCACTCCCCCTGCTTGTGCATGCCCTCGCTCTCTCTCTCTCTCTCTGTCTGTCAAACAAACAAATAAATAAATAAATAAATAAATAAATAAATGAAATCTTAAAAAAAAAAAAAAGAGCAAGGAGTATGGCAAAGGTGTGTCCACAGGGCGGGGTCTGTGAGCTTGTGGCTGAGAGTAATGCAAGTCTAATTAGCTGCTTAATGAACCATTATTAAGCTGTCTGGGGTTGAGCGAGGAATGTACACACTTGGCTCAGAGGACTGGCATCATTTGGATCACAGTCTGAAATGAAACAATAGAATTTGTTAGGCCATTAGATACTTTCATAGGTAGCCTCAGAGAGTTCTTCCATATTGAAATTCTGTAATGCAGGAGAATAATTAAATAGCCCATTTCTTATACCATCTGCACTTAGTTTAAAGAAAGTGAAAATTGTTATTCTTATTTAAAAATAAAAAACATGGTAAAACTACATCACAGAGTTAGCATTTCTTTTTTAAATTTTTTTTAATTAAATTTTTTTTTTTAAGATTTTAATTTTATTTGACACAGAGAGAGAGAGAGAGCACACATGCAGAGGCGGGGCAGGGGCAGAGGGAGAGGGAGAGGCAGGCTCTCTGCTGAGCAGGGAGCCTGACATAGGGCTCAATCCCAGGACCCCGGGATCACGACCCCAGCCAAAGGCAGCTGCTCAACCGAGTCACCCAGGTACCCCCAAAGTTAGAATTTCTATTCATGGTGCCTTATGACAGAGTAGTAAAATAAGGCACCAATATTACTTTTCATTTCTCCCAACTTCAAATTTTTGTTTGCATGCTCTAAGAATTTGGTCTTAGACTATTATAATTGAATTATTATACACTAAGATTCTCTTTCAATAAGATTTATATTCTCCTTTCTATAACTGCCAGACTTATTTAAACTTAATTCTGTGTTTAAGTGAGTTCAATGTGTATTGATGGTCTTTTCCTACATAACTTGATCATTTATTTTCATTTACATTTTAAAGATAAAGAAAAAAGTTTCAAAGTACTTTTATTGGGGTGCCTGGCTGGCTCAGTCGGTAGAGTGTGTGACCAAGTCTTGGGATCGTGAGTTGGGGCCCTGTGTTGGGTGTAGAGCTTATGTTAAAAAAAAAAAAAACACACAAGGGCTTTTATTTATTTGTTTCAGTCAAGTTTATATGATGGGTCAGAGAGAAGGTATCTCACATGGTCTTTTCTTATTTTGCAGATTTCATATTTTTTAATCTTTTTGGGAATCAAGGCAATTAAGTAAAATTTTGTTCTTTTGAAGTGTGTTCTTCATCTGTAATATACATCTACTTCATTCTGTTTCTGTTTCAGCTTTTCTGTACAGGTCCCATGTGAGGTGTTTCTTATTACCTGTCAAAAATAGTGTGATACGGGGCGCCTGGGTGGCTCAGGCGTTAAGCTTCTGCCTTCAGCTCAGGGCGTGGTCCTGGGGTTCTGGGATCGAGCCCCAAGGCAGGCTCTTCCGTTGGGAGCCTGCTTCTTCCTCTCCCACTCCCCCTGCTTGTGTTCTCGCTCTCGCTGGCTGTCTCTCTCTCTGTCAAATAAATAAAATAAAATCTTTTAAAAAAATAGTGTGATAGAATTATCTTAATAGCTTTCTTATTCATTTGGAGACCCTTTGAATCCTTACCTTAGAATATGATGTGGAAGTTTCATTTCAATGCTATTATTTTGTAATTAGTTCCCTAGTTGCCTAGGGGGGCAAGGGGTGGGTGTAAAAACCCACAGCTATAGGTAACCCACAGTATTAGGGCTTTATGTTAACAACTCTACCAGTGTCTACTGATGTCAAATTACAAAAAATGTTTTATCTTTCTTATTCAGTGGGATGTCCTTGGATGTTGGTCTATTCTGTAATTTAAGGGTGTGTTACAGAATTTGGTAAAAAATCAGGTTAGCATGACAGCTCATGATTCCTTCCTTCCTTCCTTCCTTCCTTCCTTCCTTCCTTCCTTCTCTCTCTCTCTCTTTCTTTCTTTCTTTCTTTCTTTCTTTCTTTCTTTCTTTCTTTCTTTTTCTTTCTTCCTTCCTTCCCTTCCCTCCCTTCCTTCCCTTCCTTCCCTTTCTTTCTTTTCTTTTGCAGGTCAGCTTATCCTTTTCTCCATCCAACTGGATGTTCATCTGCTGCAACTTTAGTTCCCAATATAGAATCCCCTCTTATCCTTCAGAGCTCCCTCATCCTGATTAAGGAGTCAGATTAAACTTTTAAATGCTAGTGGCCACAGGTGTATTACAATTGAAACTCTGCAATGGAGAAATGGCTCTAGGAGGCTTGGTCTTTGCCTTTCTTACTGCCTCCCATTCTTTTAGTCTTCCATCTTCAAAAGGGTGGGTACCTTATTACCATAACTTACCTCTGATAACATTGTATGACCTCAAGTAGGGAAATGCTTTGTTGATGCCATGGAAAAGCATATACCAAACTTTTTTTTTTTTAAGATTTTATTTATTTATTTGACAGAGAGAGTGAGAGAGCACAAGCAGGGAGAACAGCAGAGGGAGAGGGAGAAGCAAGTTCCCCGCCAAGCAGGGAGCCCAACGCGGGGCTCGATCCCAGGAGCCTGGGATCATGACCTGAGCCGAAGGCAGACGCTTAACCATCTGAGCCACCCAGGAGCCCCAAGCATTTACCAAATTCTTAACTCTGAGAATTCTACTTGTTACATTATGGACCCTATCATGTCCTAATTTTTTTTCAATTAACTTGTCTCATTTCCATAATTTTAAGACTAAAGTTTTCAGGGATGCCTGGGAGGTTCAGTCAGTTAAGCATCTGCCTTCAGCCCAGGTCATGATCTTGGGGTCCTGGGATGGAGTACCGCATTAGGCTCCTTGCTCAGCAGGGAGCCTGTTTCTCCCTCTGCCTGCCACTACCCCGCTTGTGCTCTCTCTCTCTCTCTGACATATAAATAAATAAAATCTTTTTTAAAAAAAGATTAAAGTGGGGCACCTGGGTGGCTCAGATGGTTAAGCATCTGCCTTTGGCTCAGGTCATGATCCCAGGGTCCTGGGATTGAGTCCCTCCCTCATCAGGCTCCCTGTTCAGTGGGGAATCTGTTTCTCCCTCTCCCTCTGCTGCTCCCTTGCTTGTGCTCTCTCTCTCTGTCAAATAAATTAATAAAAAATCTTTAAAAAAACTAGTTTTTAAAAATTTGTCAGCTTTAATTTTGCAGCAAATAAAATTTAGTACACTGGAAATTTAAATATGGCATGGCCATACATAACTAATAAGAAAACAGTCTGTAGAAAAAGTAGATACAATTATGATTAAAGAAGTAGCAGTGATGAATTTTTTTTCCAAATGAAGATAAATACACCAGAGCAAGTACAGGGACTGAGGAAGGGCACTAATTTTATTGAAATGTAATGAAAATTGTATTCAGCATAATCTAAATATCAATTTGAAGAAAATATTGAAGGAAAAGGGGTCCAGAGCTGCTTATGGAATTAACTGACTGACTTCAGAAATGTTAAAACATTTGAGGATGCTAAAAGTGCTTTTGCATTTATAGAAGTGCTCCAACTGATTTTCCCAATTATCATGAAAACTATCCCACTTCAGTAGGCCGTAGGCATCAACCACAAGCCCTTAAAACAAACTTCAGGTATTTCTATGAGACAGTGATTATATTATAGATGCTCTCTCACACATGGATATTATAATTGGAACCAGAAAATTCCCTCACAATGCACTAATTATTATTCAAACCCCTTCCAACTCACCTGTTCATCTAAGTAGGGGTGCCTGTGTTCCAAGCCCTTGAGGAACCCTGCAGAAACCTGAGAGTCTAAGGAATTTGAGCACTTCCATACCCCTCTGAACCAGCTGTTTATTTTATGGCTAACTGCCCCACAGACTTGTTTTGAAGATAAGCATCACTATAGTGAAGTGGGTCGTTAGAGAAAAACAACATTTTATGAATCAATATCATAGTCTTATCTTAGTCCCAATCCTGCTTACTAGTTGTGTGAAACACAGCCCCAGTTGTCTCATGGTTGTGTATCTTATTATTATCCAAACAACCACTGGGATAGTCATACCATCCTCTACATCTCTGCCCAGTGTGGTTCTAGGAGGCAATGAGAATTTGCTGGAGCCTCTACCCACTATCAGGATTGGGTAAAGTCCATTCCTTTGACTAGCCCATTTGGCTCATGCTCTTCTTTGGTAAACACTGCAGGATTCTGTTCCTTGGCAGTGCTTTCTGGGCTACTGTTTTCACTATCATCCTGATGTTGGCACAGGCCTTTGCATCTCCAGCCACAATATTCCCCTGGTCTTTGCTGTATTGACACCACAGTGGAAGACAGAGAGTTGATAAAGTGGTTTGTTGTTTTGTTTTGCTTTCTATGATACTCTTTTGGTCTCCAAATGTAACTCTCACTATGAAATGATTCTTCATTCTACTGAAATGTCCCCTCCATGAAGGCAGGCACCAAACCATCCATATTTCTAGGATACTTCCTGGCACGTAGTAAGTGCTCAATCATATTTGTTCAATGAATGGACTAAGTCTTTCAAGGGTTGGCTAGAGAGGATATAAATGACAACACTGACTTTAAATATATTCTTTCTGGTGGGCTTGTTTTTTAGACAAGATGGCATAGACTTCTCTCCTTGCTCCTGCTAAGTACAGATATACACCCTGGAAATGACGAAAGAGGCAATCATAGGAGGACTTTGAAAAATGAAAAGGGGGGGCGCCTGGGTGGCACAGCGGTTAAGCGTCTGCCTTCGGCTCAGGGCGTGATCCCGGCGTTACGGGATCGAGCCCCACATCAGGCTCCTCCACTGTGAGCCTGCTTCTTCCTCTCCCACTCCCCCTGCTTGTGTTCCCTCTCTCGCTGGCTGTCTCTATCTCTGTCAAATAAATAAATAAAATCTTTAAAAAAAAAAAAAAAAGAAAAGAAAAATGAAAAGGGAAAGGCAGACTGGCTAGGGACCCAAGACTAGAGGAAAAACAAAGCGGCCAGTCATCTTAATTATCCTCCTCACCCAGCAACAGAAAGCAACCCAGACCCTATGTCCCCTGAACCCCAACCTAGTGGCAAAAGATGGACCAGGTAGGCTCATTCCTCCCCTGGATCAAATAGGAGTCCTGCAATAACATCAGGCAGGTCAAGGGGCACTGACAAGGAAGACAGAGTGGAAGCTCCTCTGAAAACAAGTGGCCCTGGGGAGCTACTCTTCATCCTTGTGGGCTGAAGACTTCCTTTTCCCACCTAGAGGCACAGGGGGCTTGGCCTGAGGAAGTGCCTTTTATCCCCACAAGTGGCAACAGCAGAGATCAGTGGGAACCCTAGTGGCACCAGGGGAGGCAAGCAGACCAAAATAACACAGCAAAGCGTCCAAAAATTAACTTGTCATTGGAACCACAGTCTATAAATAGAATGTGACCTGCACGCTAAACCTACACAGAGTGACTGTCTGCTAAAATAGAAGATGTACACAGGACCTAGAATTTCCTAGCACAACAGCCCGAGTGTCTACTATAATGGAAAATCACCTGCCATACCTAGAGCCAGGAAAATCACAACCTGGATGAGAAAAGACAATGAAATGAAATCAACACTGAGATGAATCAGATTTTGGAATTATCTGACATGGATTATAGAGTGGCCATCATAAAAATGCTCCAACAAGCAAATACAAATTCTCTTGAAACAAAGGAAAATGTAGAAAATCTCAGTAAAGAAATAGGTGTTTAAAATAATGGAAAATAGAAAACTGAAAAAAATACAATAACCGACATCAATAAATCACTAGATGGGCTCAATTGTACAATGCAGATGATAGGACAGAAGCAGTAAACTCGAGAACATAAATAGAATTCACCAAATCTGAATAACAGAAAAAAGAAACTAGACTTCATGAAGAGAATACCCTTTCCCTGATGATCAACAAGAACCTCTTTTGCTATGAGGTGAATTGTTTCCCATTCTGATGCATTAAACCCCACTCCCGTCCAGCTGGATGGATTTCATCTTCCTTCTTTATCCTAATTTCATTATCACAGGGACCTACCTAGCTATCAGTCCCAAAGCTTTCACCAAGGGCTCCTGGGACTCTAAGCAAAAAGGAAATTTTGTAATCTGTTTCAAGGCTCTCATTGGGTAGATTAACAATCAATGTCACTTTCTGCATCCTTCCACCTCCCATCCAACAGACATTTCTAATGGTTCCTCAGATGAGACAGCATTGGGCTGCCCCAACAGCACTCAGAAGCACAGTCTGGAATCTATCTATAATAATCCTTTGAACTCTAGAAATTAGCTCTGTAAATCTGCAAAGTAAATGCTTATATCTAAATATATAAACTTTTATTGAGATATTATAAATTAGTTAGCTACTCATTATACAAAGTTAAAAAATATACAAAAAGAAGTATAAAAGAAACTTTTTTTTTTTTTGGTATATAAGTCATATCCTTTTCGGAGTAAATCTTAACTTTTATCAATGACTCCTTAATCTTTGGTTTTCTTTGCTACCTTTAAGAAAAATATAAGTCATGTTTTTTAAAAGATTTTTTTATTTATGTACTGGAGCGGGGGGAAGAGACCCAGCAGGGAGAGCAGCAGAGGCAGAAGCAGGGTCCCCACTGAGCAGGGAGCCCGGCATGGGGCTTGATCCCAGGACTCTGGGATCACGACCTGAGGTGAAGGCAGACGCTGAACCAACCAAGCCACCCAGGCACCCCAGGAAAATACAAATCTTCTCCTTATGGTGTTTTGAAACTGCTCGCACTTATGCCTGTTGATTCAATTTGTATGTTCTGCTTTGGGAACAGTTTTGACATCTAAAGCCCTACTTTAGCTGTTTCAACTGCTTTGTAACTAGGCTTTCAGAGCTTAGGGGAAGTCTGTTGTTAACAAATTAGCTCTGGCTAATTACTTGCATATTCTAATTGCCCTAGCTATCTATCCCTGAATCCACCATAATCCCCGAGACCTGAATTCTTGGCACTTCTCTCACTTGTCAGATTTGGCTTCATTCTGTTTTGAAGCTTGCCCACTAAACCCACTCCTTCCTGGCTCTCTTTAGACAGGGAGAATAACAGGAAAACATGGACTCAAATGACAAATCATGAAATGTGGCTCCTGCCACTTCCTTCCCCCAAATTCACGACAAGCTCATATGGTTATTAAAAAATAAATTTCAACAAGTGCTTATTGTATCCCAGGCAAGGTAATGGTCTATTGAGAAAAGGGAACAGGCAGCAGCCTCACTGAGCATCTCCCCAGTTAAGCCTCTCTTTCCGTCTGATTAATGGAGTTTTGCGTTTATATTACTTCACACATAATTTTTCCTGAGTTTAAATCCTAGTTTAAGGACCTATGTTCTGTGTGTCCATGAGTAAACTATTTAACAGCCCCCCCCACAACCATGTCTCAGTTTACCCATTTATAAAATGAGAATTATATTAGTACCTATATCATGATTCTGTGGAAAGATCAACTGTGTTGCTCAACAGTGCCTGGAATATAGTAAGCACTTGATAAATGTTGGCTATTATCACTCTTCTTTATCATCGAATTAAGTTGTTCTGATATCCTTTATTTACTAAATTATAAATTTTGTGAGGTCAGGACAGTCTTAATCATCTCTGTATACCATTTTGGGAGTCTTTATCTGAAAGTGACTGACCCCTTTTCACAGTTTCTATTGCCACCACCTTTGCCATAGACTCTGTTATACCTCTCTAACCGGAACTCTCTGCTACATAGCTACAAAAACACTGTCACAACAGCCTTCTAATTTGGTGGGAAATCCCATACTTGCTTTATTATGATATCACCAAATATACCAGGAGGCAGTAGAGATATCCCTGGCTCTTTATTTCTCAAAACCCCATTCAGAGTCACAGAGGACTGGCATTGGAGCCTGGGCATCTGCATTTCTAACCAACACTATGTGACTTCTTGAACCATATGTTAATTCCCATTGGATGATGTAGCATAATTAATTCACTTAATTGATCATGATTCTATATGATTTTTTAAATTTCTTCAAGCAAGGTGAATTTTCAAGCAAAGTGAACCTGGTAGGAAATCTGTATGGTATTATTTTATTTCTGTATATTCTCATTGGGAGAGAGGGCATAGGCTAAACGCAATAGTCAGAGATAATGCTTCTCCCACACTTATTCTCCCAGGTCAAGCATCCAGCCCCTGGAACTGAAGTTGACTAAATTTTACTTAGGTCCCCATTTTGTAGAAAAAGTTGCCTTTATTTATATTCATATGTATTCTAAATACATCCCAATATAAATGTACTAATAACCATACCTAACTTAAAGCAATCTTCTAGAAATATGGCTGAAGGTTACTACTTGTCTTTGTTACTGCTCCCTGGGCTTGACATTTGAAGTAGTGATTCCAAGTCAGCGGGTCATTCCAAAGTCTAGAATTGGTGAGAAATATTAGGAGGCCTGACTGGTTGTTGATCTAAGGCCTAGTTTTCAATCTAGCTTTTTTGTTTAGTCTCAATCTGTCTTGCTCCTCTGCTTATCATTACTGGTTCAGACTGGGAAAAGGAAAATGGAGTATTATTTAATGCCTTACCAAATCATCTGAAATTGGTGACAAACCCAAGGCATAGCAAGGGAAGAAGAAAAGTTAATGTACAATAAGAAAGTAGAAAAGATAAACTAATTGGAATTAAAATTTAAAAGAGGAATTCTAAAAATAAAAATATAAAAACAAAATAACTTTAAAAAAACTGAAATAAGAAAAGCAAAATAACAACAAAGGAAGAATATATTTTTAAAACAACTAAAAGTGGTAAGAATGGCACTAACAATTGCTTTCAGTGTTATTCCTGACAGCCAATTGAAGAGACTCAGTAGGCTGAAGTCTAGAATGTTGACCTCTTTCCTCTTTATAATGCCGCCATTGTGTGCAGACAAAAAATTAGTAATTGACCATTGATAGCACAGAAATGTAATTATAGATACAGATACTGGTCACTGAACAACTTTATCATGAACAGAGGGAGGTTAAATGATGACTTTAACACCCACCCACCAAAAGAGAAAACTTTCATGTATTTTAGAAATTTAGTAACATTTAATTCAATCATTCTTTTGAAAGTGTCCCAGAAATCATGTTTCAGGGGAATTTGAACCGAGGTCCAGGAATTTAAACTTCTATTAAGCTCTTCAGGCGATTTTGATGTGAATGATCTGCGGAACACCCTTTGAGAAACATGAAGTAAACAGTCTTAGAATCCTCCTCTAGAGGGGCACCTGGGTGGCTCGGTCGGTTAAGTTTCTGACTCTTGATTTCAATTCAGGTTATGATCTCCGGGTCCTGTGATTCAGCCCCGAGTCGGGCTCTAAGCTCAGCATGGAGTCTGCTTGTCCCTCTCTCTCTGCTCCTCCTCCCCCCCCCCCCGCTTGCTCTTTCTCTCAAATAAATAAATAAATAAATAAATAAATAAATAAAATCTTTAAAAAAAAGGATTCCTCCTCTGGAAATGAAAATAATTATGCTCACTTCATAGGCTTTTTTATGATATATAAATGGCACTAAGTAAGGACTCAACACATGTTAATTCTTCACTCCATATCCCTTCCTATTTTAGAAATTGTTTTCCACTATACAAAAAGGACAAACGCTGGATTACAATATAATTTCTCCCTACTTAATCAAATCACAATGAATGTATTTTGGTGTTCCGTTAGGTTTATTTCTGAATAGCTTTACTGACTGGTCTACCACCTGCTCCAGGTTAACATCTGTTATACTATATCCTAATACATGAAAATCAAGATGGCTGTTATAATATTTTAATTCTGTCCCATAATTTGAGCTAACTTGTTTGTCACTATCTTAAATACCACATACCACTTGTACTTTAACACTATCTTTCCACGACTTGATTTGTAGGGCTGAAAGCACAGCAATTTCAGTTATTAAGGTAAGACTAATGGAAGAATGACTCCAGGCAGATCACTGGTTGGGAATTCCTTACCCATCAACTCTATAATTATTTTTTTAAGTCAACTCTATCCCCAATATGGGACTCAAACTCATTACTCTGAGATCAAGAGTTGCATGCTCTACCAACTAAGCCAGCCAGGTGGCCTAACTCTATAATGATTTATTTCATTTTGTTTTATTTTATTTTGTTATTTTATTCTTTTAGAGAGAGAGAGAGAGAGAGAGAGAGAGAGGAGTTTGAATGGGGGAGGGAGGGGCAGGGGATAAAGGACAGAGAGAATCCCAAGCAGGATCCATGCTCAGCATGGAGCCTGATGGAGGTTTGATCTCATGACCCCAAGATCATGACCTGAACTGAAATCAAGAGTTGGACGCTTAACTGACTGAGCCACACAGGTGCCCCAGAATGATTTTTAAAAATCAAGCATTTAACATAATCTATGTTAAAGCTAAGTAATAAGAAAAGTTGTGTGTTAATCTGCAAAGTTTTGAGGCATCCTCCATTTTTCTTGACATTTCGAAACATGTTGCAATGAAATAAATCCAGTGCTTCCTTTTCTCAATAGATCTATTTTTATGGACAATCCTTAAACTCTATGAATTTTTGGTGGGGGAGATATTTCATATCTAAAACTTGAAAATGGGGCACCTGGGTGGCTCGGTCAGTTAAGCTTTTGCCTTTGGCTCAGGTCATGATCCCAGGGTCCTGAATTCAAGGTCCACATTAGGCTTCCTGCTCAGCAGGGAGTCTGCTTCTCCCTCTGCTGCTCCCCCTGCTTGTGCTTGATCTTTCACCCTCTCTGTCAAATAAATAGATAAAATATTTTTAAAAACCACAAATGAAATAAAACTTGGAAATGGACTATAAAAATTAGCAGAAACATCTTCTTCATGTCTATCACCACCTACAACCATGATGGGGGGAGAGGGGTCTCCAGTTAAAAAAAAAAAAAGCATTACAAAAATTACTTTAAATGTATTGCCTCATACGTTGTGGTTCTGACAAAACTAAAAGCAGATGATTCCAGGTACTCCTTTTCTAGATTAAACAATGATCATACAACAGAACCTTGAACCATATTAGTACCTCTTATAATTTATAAATTCTCATTACAGAGATGCGATATCAGGGCAGCAGATACAGAGATGGTCTTTGGCTGCCTGAGGAAATTAAAACAAGTATTGAAAGAGCCCTGTCTTTTTCCTTCTTTAATATAACTTTACTATTAACTAAGGCATAGATGTTAGCATATGAAATTAATTTTATGAAGAGAAAAATGAGGCACTGAGGGGTTAAATGTCTTATTTCACAAAGCCCCCCCCTTTTAAAAAAAATATTTATTTGTCAGAGAGAGCGAGCACAAGCAGGGGGAGTGGCAGAGGGAGAAGTAGAAGCAGGTTCTCCGTTGAGCAGGGAGCCGACGTGGGGCTCAATCCCAGGACCCCAGGATCATGACCTGATTGGAAGGCAGATGCCTTAACTGACTGAGCCACCCAGGCGCTCCAAGTCAGTAATGATTTTAGGTAAAGAAGATGGGCGCAATTTGAAGGTTAGCAAA
This sequence comes from Ursus americanus, assembly GCF_024610735.1. Taxonomy (NCBI): domain Eukaryota; kingdom Metazoa; phylum Chordata; class Mammalia; order Carnivora; family Ursidae; genus Ursus; species Ursus americanus. The sequence goes on from NC_142137.1 coordinate 22,649,315, forward strand.
GTGTTCTCCATCTCTGCTCCCCAAATACCACTCCTTACTCCTCCAAGTGACTCAGAACAAATTTGCCTGCCCTGGAAATTCTCCCCCAAGTCCTGGTTAGAAAGAAAAAATAGGAAAAATTGTGTGAGAAGCCACATAAGAAATACTAGCCTATGATTACGTGTGCACAAAGAGTTTATTTACCAGGTTAGTTCTCATCAGAGAGCAAGTGGTTCTGGATGAAAATGGAAGGGTGAGAAAGAGGCCATGCAAAAATGATCTGACTCATTTCTCTAGACTGTGGACAAGTGGGTTCCCATGACCTGGAGACATCATATGACTGAAGCTGGAAAAGGACCCGCAGACAGACTTTCATATCAATTTTGCTGTGTAACAAACCACCCCAAGATGTAGTGGCTTAAAACTTCAAACACATTATTTCCAATGTATCTTTGGGTTGGGAAGTGATTTTCATTGGGAGAGAGTATAGACTGAAGGCAGTGGTCAGAGGTAAATGCTTCTCTCACACTTACTCTACCAGGCCAAGGATCCAGCCCCTGGAATTGAAGTGGACTAAATTTTACTTAGGTCACTGTTTTGTATTTCTTTTGTTGCTTTTATATATTCAGATATATTCTAAGTATGTCTCAATATAAATGCATGGGTGCCATATCCTTAATTTGATCTTTGTTCTGAGATATCTTAATCCTTCTAAAGGTTTTCGTTTAGCTTCTGCTCCAAGACCAATTTTTAATTAGCCAAACCTTTACAAACTTTTATGTTTTATCCTATGAAGTGAAAATGCAGTTGCCATTTTAAATATAGCAAGACCCTGATTTCTGACTCTCTTGTGGCTAGTACTAATAAATCCTTTTCTGCCTCAAGGCTTGGGAGAATTGGATGAAAGTAGTGCAAGCATTCATTTATTCAATCTATTCTACAGCTATTTATTGGGTACCTACCCCAAGTATAAAAGCAAGAAAAACACCTCCTCATGGGATTAAACTAAATTACATTGCAATATACGAAAATGACACTACTGATGCACCATAATTAAGTCTTGGACTTTAGTTTTCCAGAAGTAAGGGAATAGGGATAAATCTATTAATCTCCACTTTTTCTGTTTTCATTTCATTTCACCTCTCTAAACGTTGTGCCCCTTTTACACTCCCACAGCAGTGTATGAGAATAGTGGCTTGTCCATAGCCTTGTCCAAACAGTGTCAAACCAGAGGATTTTTGTCAGGTTAATAGGCAAGTACAAATTTGTCATAATTTTTATGAAAGCTAAACTTTCTGCCCAGTTTTCATTTTTCTCTTCTATATGTGAGGGAGAGTCCAGTAGATACCTTATAATTTGGATGATAGTGATTCTTTTATAAACTTTTAATTTTGAAAACTAGATAAATTATATTTATGATAGGTATACAGAATTCTAAAGCAAACATTTGTGACTGGAGTTATTTCTTTTTCTATAATAATAGGGAAAAAAACTGATGTGAGGGGCAACTGACTGACTCAGGTGGAAGAGCATGCAACTCTTTTTTTTTTTTTTTTAAGATTTTATTTATTTGTCAGAGAGAGAGAGAGAAAGAGAGTGCACAAGCAGGGGGAGAGGAAGGCAGAGTGAGAAGCAGGCTCCCAGCTTAGCAAGGAGCCCGAGGAGGACTCAATCCCAGGACCCTGGGATCATGACCTGAGCCAAAGGCAGGCACTTAACCAACTGAGCCACCCAGGCATCCCAAGAGCATGTAGCTCTTGATCTCAGGATCGTGAGTTAAGCCCCGTGCTGGGTGTAGAAAATACTAAAAAAAAAAAAAAACCCTAAAACTTAAAAAAAAACACAAGAGTTTATAAAAAACTGATGTGGATCTAATCAGTTTTCTGCAGAAATAGACTCTTTTTTTATTTTTAAAAAAGATTTTATTTATTTATTTATTTAGAGAGAGAGCACGTGTGAGCAGGGGCAGAAAGGGAGAGAGAGAGAGAGAGCCTCAAACAGACTCCATGCTGAGCATGGAGCTTGACACGGGGCTTGATGCCATGAGCCTGAGATTACCACCTGAGCCAAACCAAGAGTCAGATACCCAGCCGACTGAGCCACCCAGGCACCCAGAAAGATACTCATTTTTCAGCAAAGAAGCAAAATCATCTACTTCTAAAAATGATACCTTAGGGGTTTAATTGCTTCCCCTCCAAAAGATGTTGCAGTCTTAACCCCCAATACCTGCAAATGTGACCTTACTTGGAAACAGTCTTTGCAGATGATCAGGTTAAGATGAGGTCATTAGGGTGGGCTCTAGCAAACAAATACAATACTATTCTTTCCTATTCTTAAACTCTATTTTAAAAATTGTTTGTGGGGCACCTGGATGGCTCAGATGGTTAAGTGTCTGCCTTGGGCTCAGGTCATGATCCCAGGGTCCTGGGATTGAGCTCCAGGTCAGGCTCCCTGCTTAGTAGGGAGCCTACTTCTCCCTCTTCCTCTGCCCCTCTCCCAGCTAGTTCTCTCTCAAATAAATAAATAAAAATCCTAGAAAATGAATAAATAAATAAAAATAGTTTTAGAACAGGAGAATGAATATATAAAGAGACTAGTTTTCAGTATTATAACGCTCAATACTCGTAATTCATAAGCAAAAGGACATGCTATCTAGGATTTACTTTCATACACTCCAGTCATTTATTTTTTTAAGATTTTATTTTTAGGCGATCTCCACACCCAAAGTGGGGCTTGAGCCCACAACCCGGAGAATAAGAGTCGCATGCTCCACCAACTGAACCAGCCAGGTACCCCTTTATACTCCAGTCATTTAAAAGGCGGGGGGGGGGGGGGATGAGAGATAAGACACTGCAACTGCATTTGTATTTTCTAAATATCTTGTTAATTATTTGCTTGAAAATGTAATCAGGGAGCATTTTCATGCACTAATGGGGCCCTTGGCCAGTTCAGTCGGTAGGGCACATGACTCTTGATCTCAGCGTTGTGAGTTTGAGCCCCACATTTGGTACAGAGATTACTTAAAAATAAAGTCTTTAAAAATAAATTAATTAATTAATAAATTAATTAATTGAAAAACACATTTTTTTCCTGAAACTAATACAATGCTGTATACTAATTATACTTCAATAAAAAATAAAAATAAAAAACAATATTTCTTTCTCACCCACCATGCGCCAGGCACTGTTGGCAGATGCTGGAAATATTAAGAATAGTAAGATAGAGCCTGTTCTCTTAGAGAGTAATTATCAGACATAATTGTAAGAGTAAAGTAACTTATCAACATGGCCCCAGGTAGAAAAATATATTTTTAGGGGCACTTCGGTGGCTCAGTAGGTTAAAAGTCTGCCTTCGTCTTGGGTCATGGTACTGGGGTCCTGCCTGGGATGGAGTCCCGCGTAGGGCTCCTTGCTCCACAGAGAGTCTTCTTCTCCCTTTCCCTGCTGTTCCCCCTGCTTATGCTCTCTCTGCCAAATAAATAAAATCTTAAAAAAAAAAAAAAGTTTTTAGAGAGAAATTGCCAAGAGCCATACACAAATAATAAATTCATTTGCCTTTAACTTTCTCTTATAGCTTTTCATCCACTCCTAATCATACTAAGATATTCTTTAGCAAGTGCTTAGTCTATCAAAGTTCATTATCTCCCCTTCCTGGCACCTGATATGAAATTATACATTAAATATTATAATGTCCTATTTTTCATTTTTGTGACAGCAGCATGATGCCATGATGATAATTAATTTGAAATCAAAAAGGAAAATTACCTCTTGATGTGTCTGGGATACTGACTCTAGGTTGTGTTTCAATGTTTTAATTTTTATTTTCTGTTTGCAATTCTTCTCAGGGCTTCACATAGGTATTACATAAACATACCTAAAGTCTAATAAAGCATCTAAAAGACATACTTATTAAAAGAAAATAAAGCCCACTCTATAAGTGCATCATTTGTAAGCTCTACTCATAAATAAAAAATTACTATAATGCTTTTAAGTCAAAGTATATCACATTTCAGATGGTGATATATAATTAATTGCTGTTTTTCATTTCTAGTGATCAATGTCTGCATCCTTTTCCACTAAATTATATTTGGAATCATAGTGTAAAGTATATAGCATTATAACAAATCAATTGCAATCGATTGATACAATGGATATAACTAAGAATTGCATCTAAAAGAATCCTCTGTACTACTCTGCACTACTCAGTGAGTAATGTAAGAACTACTTTATGTACTTGCCAATGAAAAAGCATCTTCAAAGTCAGTCACATTCTACACAGGCTCAATGGAAAGTCTGGTAGCCATCTAGGGAATTTGCCAAAAGTAGCAAGTCTGGAAAATTCTTAGGGAGTCACAATGGGCTTTTGCTTCTTTTTTTTTTTTTTTTTAAGATTTTATTTATTTATTTGATAGAGAGAGACAGCCAGCGAGAGAGGGAACACAAGCAGGGGGGGTGGGAGAGGAAGAAGCAGGTTCCTAGTGGAGGAGCCTGATGTGGGGCTCGATCCCGGAACGCTGGGATCACGACCTGAGCCGAAGGCAGATGCTTAACGACTGCGCCACTCAGGCACCCCGGGCTTTTGCTTCTGATTAGTTTGTCTGCACTTACTTCATCCCCAGGTCAGAAACATTTTTTCTAGACTGTGGTTATCCCTGAGAAATGAACTGGTCTCCTAATCCTAACTCAGGCATTGGAAGGGAGAATATGGTCATCATTATACAGTAATGCTTTGGAGATTTGCTTTTTAGTCATAGGTTATCCAGCTAACTGGGCTTTAGTAGTCATGTTCAAAGTTTTCCACTTTTGTTTTTATACCATATATGCTTTTTTTTAACACATCTGTCTTTTAGTTTACTGAAAGATTTAACCCCTTTAATCACTCGCACAGAATATAGCTCTTCCTGTACTTACAATGGGGTTATGACCTGATAAACCAATTCCAAGTTGGAAATATTGTAATTCGAGAAATTTTTAAAGATTTTATTTATTTATTTGACAGAGAAAGACAGCCAGCGAGAGAGGAAACACAAGCAGGGGGAGTGGGAGAGGAAGAAGCAGGCTCCCAGTGAAGGAGCCTGACGTGGGCCTTGATTCCAGAACGCTGGGATCACACCGAGCCGAAGGCAGATGCTTAACGGCTGCGCCACCCAGGTGCCCCTCGAGAAGGCAGTTAATACACCTAACCTACCAAACGTCATAGCTTAGCCTAGCCTACCTTAAACGTACTGAGAATACTTACATTAGCCTACAGGTGGGCAAAATTATGTAACGCAAAGCCTATTTTATAATGAAGTGTTGAATATGTCAGGTAATTTACTCAAATTGAAAGTGAAAAAGTGAAGTACTCAAAATGAAAAACACAGTGGCTGTGTGGTTACAGAATGGTTATAAGTGAATCTGTTATTAACCGTTGAGATTACTTGGCTGACAGGGAGGTGGGGGGTGGGGTGGGTTGAAGATTGCTGCTGTTGCCCACCCTCAGGAGAGAGAATCTGTAACACAACCCTAGTCCTGGAAAAGATCAAAACTCAAAATTCTGAAGAACGGTTTCTACTGAATACCTATTGCTTCCACACCATCTTTAAGTCGAAAGAAAAATGGTTAAGTTAAATCATTGTAAGTCAGGGACTGTCTGTAGTCTATATTGGATCAGTCCAGATCACAGATCACAGGCTATGTGTCAGACAGTGGTTGACCAGGACTATTTAGTTCTGAGAGTATAAAGAGAAACTCTGACAAGAAACAACTGTGAAGTCATGAAACAGAAAACAATAGGAGAGAAGGCAGTGATATTTTGGGAAGATATACCAAAACACCATGGTTAGGTATGCACATAACAGTATTTCGGGCCACAGATCTTGTGGTACTTTGTGAGATAATTAACGTTTGTATTCAATTTGAGGTTGAGTAATTACTGTTTACTAAAGTACAATATGGAACACAGCTGATAGCAGGTTCCCCAAACTTCTGACACTCAATGGATTCTGAGATACATACAATTATTACTTGGAAGTGCACAGTTAGCAGTTCACTATTGCATGGTACCTCCAGAGCGTTTGTTAGTTAAGCAGCAGACGACTTGGGCTGAGGATACGATTTGATACCTTCCTACAGTTTCGCTCCCGCCTCCTTCCAGGCGCACCCCAGAGACCGCCAGCTAAGGCTCTCCCAGGATCAGGCGCTGCGCGCTGTGGGATCAGAGTGACAGGCCCGGACACTTGAAGCCTTCACTAGAGCAGCGGGCGGAGACGACCGGGCGCGTCCCCACCCCGCGCGGGGACGCGCCCTTGGGACCGTGAGAGGCTGCGCGCGTCCCCCGGAGCCGGCGGGGAAAGCTGCACCACCGCCGTGCACGCCAGCCCGGCCCAAGAATGAATGGAAAGTTCAATCTCGCGCGCTTGGCGCGGGCAGCCAATGACGCGGCCGGGAGCGGCGGCGGGCAGGTGTGCGCGTGCCGCCGCCTGACGCAGGGCTCGAGCCGTGCAGCCTGCCGCCGCCGCCGCCGCGCCCCGCGGCCCCCATCCGCCCCCGGCCCGGCCCCCTCCTCCCCGCGCCCAGCCACCCGCCGGGCTGCGGCGGCGGAGCGGCGGCTACAGCAGATTCCGCGCCCGTCAGCCGAGCGCCGCCCTCGCTCCCCGGCCCCTCCGCACCGCGTCCACCCTCTGGCTCACAATGTGCTGACCCTCCCGGCCCCGCCGCGCGCATCCCGGGTCTCCGGCCGCCGCGCTCCCTCAGGAAGTGACAGACTCCAGGCCCCTTCCTCCGCCCCGTCCCCCCGGACTGAACGCCACTCACGTACTCACACCCTCTCCCCCGCTCACACCCGGGCTAGCGACGCGACCATGAGGCCCCGGAGGTAAGCAGCGCGCACCGCAGCGGGGCGAGTGCGAGTGGGGCCGGGTGTGCGCGCGGGTGCGGACGCCGCTCGCGGCCCCGGGTCTGGCACGTGAGCAACGTCGAGGGGAGCTCGGTGCCGAGGAGCAGGAAGAAAGGAGGAGGCGCGAGCGCCAGGGAGGGGAAAGGACAGGGCAAGGTGGGGAAGTGACAGGTCTCGCAGCAAGTTGTCGTGCGGGAGCCGGAGCCGCGTCCTTCCTTCGCGGGCCCTGATTTATTGCCCCGGTGTTACCACTGAGATGCGGGCGGTCGATGTACTTCCGGGTTCACACCTTTCTCTCCCTGCTCCGTGCAGCTGGGTCGGCGCTCGGTGCCGGCGCTGCGTCGCCAGCGCAGTCGCCCAGTCTCTCCGCCGCGGTCGCCGCCCGGCGGTCAGAGCCAGCTGGAAGCGGGAAGGCCGGGCGAGGAGGGGGCGCGGGCGTCTCGGGTCGCAATAGTGCTGAGCCGGCTGGGGTCCCGGCGGCTGGTTCCCGCGGCCGGTGCTGGCTCTTCGGACACGCGGGGCCGCACCAGCAGAGGGCGTCCGCATCTGCCCTTCGCGCACTCCGCCAGCGGTGCTGCTTTGTAGCAGGCAGGCGTCGGGGATCCTTTTTGCTCCGGTAGTGGTGGTGTAAATTAATGAATTAAAACTAAGGATTTGAGGAGAACGGAGAAAAACGCACTTGGATTTAGGTTGCTTTTGAAAAGAAAAAAACCCGATGCATTCGCAAGAGCATTAACAGACTACTGACTGGAACATCGGAAGCGGGTGCATTACGAGGATTTGTACTCCAAAACTTTTTTTTTTTTTAATTGCACGTTGGTAAATATTGAGTGTTTTCGAGTAACATCTTACAGTATGTATTTAGTGTCCTCATTGCGGAAATTTCTTAAATGTAAGTAATAGTCCGCCATTTTGAATTGTTTCATGTAACACAGACTGAAATCTTAGGTTCCTGTGTTTCTTTGAGTTCCTTTCTGTTCTTTCTGTGGATTTGTTTTCATCCATAGGTTTTTAAGGTTACCAGGTATGATTACAGTTCATAGAACTAAATTCCCCAGTGAAGATTATTATATCTACAATTGTTAATGCAAGGGAAAAATAAATTATACTTGTGTTTTATTGTTTTTATTTCTTAGTCACAAATATTGTGGAAGTTAAAATTATACATGACAACTAATGTAGAATGAATTTAAAATATTTTACAGTATCATTGGAAAGTGTGACTGAAAGTGATTTTTACTCTGATCAAAAAAATCCTCATGCTTCTTTTTTTGTCCAGATTATTACCATAGTTAGCTAGGTGATAATGTAAAAATGCTTTCTGAAATGTATTTGTTGGTCCAACAATAAGTTATGAAACATCACAATTTGATTTTGTAAAAGATTTCAGGGAAAATTTAAAATTTAAAATTAAATTCTTGAAAATTTATGCCAGTTTATGTGATTTTCAAAATATAAATTTGTGATGAAATTTATGCCATTTTCTTTCTGCTATGGATGTGCACATATCTGAGAGAGAAGTCATATTATAAGTTAACAACAGAACATATAATAATCAGTATTCCATTTAGATTAATAATTAGACCCTTGTCCATTTGGGGGAGAATTCTTGCTTCCCAAATTCTTTATCTCTGAATGTATGAAATAGGACAATACAGCATGCCTAAATTTACTAAACAGTTTTAGGAATTAAACTCACACAGGCCTCTTTCTAGTACTTGATAAGGAGGGGAAGATACTACAAATGAACAAAATGCTTTATTTGGCTTTTCTAGGATCAACTAATCATTGTTTGATAATAAAATGTCAAGAATTTAAGTATCTGGATCAATTTGTAATACATATTGGTTATAAGAACTGTTTATATGTGCTTCTCTGCTAACAGATCTGGAACCAAATGATTCAAGGATCAGTTCTCACTAATCATTGTCCAGTTGTAGCATCTTATTATCTGTCTGTGCCAAACTTCTTTCAGAAACAATGAAAAATTTGTTGTGAAATTAATCAGCATATTAAAAAAAATCTGTGTTATGGGGGAAATACAGTTAACTATACTTTGTAAGTGAAGCAGACTGAGTGTTAATGTGATAGTGCTCAAAGTCTAAAGAATGACTTAAAGTGTGTTGTGCATGTAAATTCCAAAAAAATCAGGATTTTAGTAAATATAGTTGTTTTGAAGTTTTTTTAATCCTATTCACTCTGAGAAGATTAAGAGTAAGCAGATCCTACTTCTCTGATAGTTTGATAGTTTGCTATCTGATCATGTAACTTTTTTTAGTATTTGTAACACACTGCTATCATAATTTATGAACTATGATTAAAGGAAAAATAAGTTATTAAATAAAACATATATGCAAAACAGCCCTCAGGTTTAGGACTGATATCTCTTTAAAATAATTAAAGTGCTATTCATAAGTACCAATTTTGGGGACTATATTAGAAGGCTCCAGTCAGAAAATGACCTATAAACGTTTATCTTAATCCATAGTTGAGTTGATTTTTAAAAAAAGGAAAGTGGAGATTCATAGACGAAACAATTCAGAAGTAATTAAAACTGTTGATTATGAAAGGGCCATGGAAAAATTTTGGTCAGCTGAAGAGTTTTCTTATTTGATAATTTTTAATGGAATCCTATTTCCTTTTACAATTCTTAAGTCCACAAATGCCTCAAGTTTTAATGTTTAAATGCTTAGAACCCGTACCTAATTTTTCTTGCCTTTTAAAGACACTGTATTTTTTCAAAGAAGTACAGATTTTGATGAACCACAAGAAAAAAAGAATTTCTAGCTTGCCACTCAGAACAATGAAAATTCCTTACATTAAAAAACGTAAAATTGATTCATATGAACACATCTAGGAATATATGAAATATAGATTCACATTGGTTTGCCCACTGTGTACATGTGTACACTGTTGTAGTTCTCTGACACAATGACTCTATGAAGTCGCTGACCATAGTGCTGAACCAAGACAGCCATATTGGTCACTGCTAAATCTGACTGAAAACTGTACACAGAAATTGTATAGAGGTTCAATTTCATCATCGTAGGAAATATATACATTATATTTCATGCATAGTTTTTTATGTATTCTTTTTACCCAACTGCATTGGAATGAACCAGAAATTGTGATAGAGAAATTTTATTTCTTAAGTATATTAATTTACTGTATAAAATTGATTTTATTCAATGTCAGTAAAATCAATAGGATCAATGCTAGAGGTTTTTCCTTTCTTTGAAAGCTGCCACTTAGATGAAGGTTTTTAAAACCAATTTAACCAACCAATGAGTTCTCTCAAAAACTACACTTTTAGTTGATACCACTATTTAAGTTTGAGTGGGAACTTGATACTTGTGTTTTTATTCAGGTTTATATTCTGGCACTGTCAAAATCAACATGACAACATGTGATTATTGAAATTAATAAAGTTAGAAATCATGACTAAATTCTACTTAGAAACAATAATATAAGCAATTTCTAGATAAAGAGAAAAATATAAATTTTGAAATTATAATGATCTTGATTTAGCACTTTGAGGGAAATTTTCTATTGTCTGAAGCAAGATAAACACAAGGCTGTCATTGCTTACAATATTACTGAGTTCTACATTCTGTGAAATGAACACTGATGTGAAACCATTGTAGAAATTACCTGAAAAGGAATGTTGTAATACATTTAAAATTTCAGTAAAAAGTACTATTTTAGGCATAGAACTTTGACATTATTTTCCTAAAAATAGAATGGGTTGATATGCAGGATCATCAAATTAAGGGTCAAAGGTGACAAACCAGGACAAAGGGCATGCAGCTCATTTTCAAGCAATCAGTTTCTAGTTTTTTCATGGCTGAACAAAAGCTTAATTATATAGAAAAAAGGACTTAGTGTTGAATGACCAGTTCTAATGGTGGAAAAACATGTTTTAAATTTGCTACATATTTCAAATCACTATTTTTTATTTGGGAATGCAAGAGCCAAAATGCTACTTTTATATTTTTCAAACAATTCTTTTATGTAGTATATTTTTTCAGACTCTACAAAAACATTTCAACCAAAATATTCTATGCTGCATAGGCTAAAAACAGATTTTGCTTTTTTTGTAGTTTTAAAATTTTGGGGAAAAAATCTGTAAATTATGTTTTATCTTTTTGTATTAGCCTCTTAGTATATAATCTTCTCTGCTAGTTAAAATCCTGTTATTTTTATTTAGTATTATATTTGTTACACCATTAGATCACTGGCAGTGATGTAAGGGTGAGCAGCCTCTAAAACATTTCTTGATCTTTGTTAAATGTTTATTGAAAGTATTTCAAATGCACTGAGAGTTTTCATTTAGTTGTTAATCTCTTGTGATACAAATTTTTAATCATTCATGTTGTATATTAAAACTTAAAATGTATTATCAAATAAAATAGTTTTGTTAATACTGTAATTAACTAGAAGTGTTCAGGTTTATTTAGGGTCATTTTTGTTTATCATATCAAGAAGCTACTCTAAAGTTTTCATCTTACAGTTATGGGGGACCTTCAAAGTATATGTGATTAACTTCATTAAGACAGTAATTTTGCCATTATTTTGACTGTTTAATCTAAAATCACTACTGTTTTTATTTTCTTTTACTCAGTGTAACCTCAACAGTGACTCAACTATGAGCTTTATTATATAAAACTATTCTTTCTTATGGTGAAAAATACAGTTTTCATTAGCAGAACCAGCTGCTGTGCCTTAATTGTGTTACAACATTCACATTCAAGTTAAAGAATTGTTTACCAAGTAACATTTAACATTTGTGCCATAGTCAGTGCCTTTAAACAATCATGACAGTTTGCCAGTTGAATTAAATTATTACTTATTGAAGTTTTTTATTTTCTAGAAAAAAATTTTTTTTTACTTGTAGTATTTGAAGAGAATGCTACAGCTGCTCATATCTTATGCAAAACCAATAAAATTGCAGTTTGTAAAATGGTTGAGAAAGTTAAATTCATCTCTGTATTTCAGCTGTATTATAAATATTGGCCTCTAAGATTAAGTGTTTACATAATGTATTATAAATAATAAAAGATAATGTATTATAATTTACTTCATAAATATAAAAATACAATTTTAAAATGTTTTCTTAAAGTAATATAAATTTTTTCATTCTCTCAAGATGAGGTTCTAAATATTTTAGTAAATGTGAATTTTCCTGTGTTAATATTCCAATACCAATAGTTTTTCAACAGTATCAAGTCACATGTAAATATTTGTTTTACTTTAGTTTGAAGTAGGTTATTTTCTTTAATTTTTCTGTATCTGTGTAGGTGAAAATATAGCATTTTCAGTTTTATCTAAAATTACAATAGGATGTTCAGTTAAATTACAAAATGATTTATCCCAAGTTTACTTAAGCAGCATTTGGATTTGTCTATTGACTCAATTTGCAAAAAAAAAAAATTACAGTGAAGGGTTTTAATACATATTACCATTCCTTTAGAGGACAGAGTGAGAAAACATTTTCATGAAGCATACACATCAACTTTAATATTGAACTTCTACATCTAATATTTTATTTCAAATGTGTATATGTTATATTTAAGTTACCACAAATGTAATAAATATTGTGCTTTAGGCTTTACTGTGTTGTTTGTATAGAATGTTTGCTATATGATCTTAAGTAGTCATTTTTAAAAACCTTTTCTCCTAAATATTCTAGAAAGGAAAAGTCACATTGTTGCCTATTTTGCTTTCAGAAGAATGTATTTAGTCAATGATAATTGAGACATATTGTAAATAGACTAATTTTTGTTATAAGCCATAAAGTGAATATTTTATTTAGTAAACTATAATGTACTTTATACTTAACATTATTTTGGAAAATACTTATAATAAGAGAAAATTTGTTATTTTAGATATCTTTTTAAATGTTGAGAAATTGTAGTTGATTGATGAGAATAAGTAATGAAATAATTTTCCTTTTATTATAGTGAATATTTTTTATTGCTAAATTGTTTTTTGCCAACTTAAAGTAACTTTTGTTTTTTTAGAAGTAAAAACTAACATGATGTAAATTGAATTGAAATAAAGTTCTGAATAATATGTAGTAAGCATTTTATTTTTATTTATTACTACTCAATTCTTTGGGCTTAAGAACTTGGCAATTTTTAAATAAATTACAGCATGTAGTACAGAATAGTAACCATTTTCTTTTACATTGAATAGTTACAATAGTGGATTAATAGCAACATATAAAGTACTTGAGAAGAATACTGTTACATATTTTAATAGGAGGAATTGTGAAATCTAAGAATGTAGTGAATAGTGTTTATAAGTTAAGCAATTTTATAATAGTGTATATTTAAAATAAAATTATTGAAATCACTTCACATGTATATATTTCACATTAGCAATAGTCAAGTGATTAATTCCCTATCACATTCTCTTTTATGAAAAGATGGTTTTAAGAAAATTTTGTATACAAGTCCATTTAATTCATAAAAACCATCCTAGGAATAGTCAGCTGGGGTTCAGAAATTCACTAAGTCATTGATTCATTGAAAAATTTGTATTGGACACTAAAGAATGCTAGGATTACAATGATGAGCTAAATATACACAGCCCCCTCCACCCTCACCACCATAAAGCATAGCGTCAAGTTGTGACAGGGAACATTTTCATGGGCTATTACAGCCAATTACATTACAGTATTACATGGTAGAGGCATTGTACTCAGTATGGAACAATAAGAAAAAGAGATCTAAGTGGAGATTTAAATGATTAACAGAGATTGTTCTAGTGAAGGAGCAGAGAAACATATTTTAGGATATCACAGTTTAATTAGATTTTTGTTTTCTAAAACTTACCAAAAATTATAGTATCAAATGAAAATACCCATCTATGAAATTACAAAAAGCTGGAGTATTCATGCATTTAAAGGCTTATTTTTTATTCTTTATTATTACTTCATGTCAAAAAATAGTCGTCTGTAGTAAAGATATGAACATTTAATATTTATCTCCTTCGTAAGATAGTTGTTCAGTAAACACTGGATGGACAGATTTTAATATCCATCTTTAAATTTAATTCTAATTTTTTTTTACCTGCTCTTGTTTTTGAAAAGTTTTAAACCGTTACTTAAAATCAATGAAATATATTAACGTCAAAATAATTTCCATCTTACTTTTTTTTTGAAAGGGATGATAATATTAAAACTGCCAATAACCAAAAAACATCATATGACAAATTTGGGTAGTGAAAAATCTGAACATCTCTGTCACTCAAATTTATAGTATTATTTAGCTAACTTTCTTACACCATTTGATTTTCTCTTTATTAAAGCTACCATTTATAATTAAATAAATTATTAAATTTTTAGACAAATCCCTATTGACTGTTTTTACACATCTTTTGAATACGTTGGTTTGAACTTTTCTGTAACTATAAGCACGTAGAGAAGATTAAGCATAGGCTCTGGGCTATTGGAATAGGGAAACATGAGCTAGGGTTTTGCTGAAATTTATGTACAATATTTAAATACACTCCCACTTAAAGCAAATTATAAATTAAAACAATATAGGTTCAATATAAAGGAAAACTATTTCAATAAGTTTTAATAATGAATTTTGTTAACTTTAGGGTCTGTCATTGTCTTCTGTCTTTTGGTTGTAAACACAGGATAACTGAAGGATTTAATGTACAGAGGTTCACGTGCCTTTTGTTCACATTCTTCCTCTATTCTTTTCAAATCTTACTCAGTGGGATTGTCATCCTTTGTAAGAAGAATCTTGGGTCAACATTCAGTAGAACTCTGAACTTGGAAAAACCTCCATTTCGTTTTGAGAAGAAAATTAGATTGCAACTTAAAGAATTTACACATAATGGTTTATTTTTCGTGAGTTGATGTAGTAGATGTAGTGTGTAAAACTTAGTTAAGGGAAGAAAGACAACCCTGGGTGGTAGCAGGTGAGTGGATGCATGTTCAAACCCATCTATTTTCCAAACCTCCATAACTCTAAACCCAGGGAAAAAATGATAATTCAGTGGTCAGCAGGAGTTTCTCTTCCAATTGCTATACTTCATTATTGGATAACCTCTTTATTTCAAGTTTTATTGTGTCATGACATCTGCCAGTGCATATATTAGAAACATCAATACTTACTCATATTTTTGAAACAAGAACTGTTTTTGCTTTTTAAAATGTAGGTGCATGCTTAATGATAAAGTGTGCTACTATTATAGCAATTTTTTTCTCACAAAGTCTGTGAATGTAATGGACCCAATATGAATGGTATAGTACCACAATTATATTCTCATGATTTATCTTCTAAAATATATCTGAAGAGAAGAGCCAAATAAGTTCATCAATAAAATGTTGTAAGTTAGGCTGATTTTTAATGGTGGCTTTAAAAAATGGGATTTTTGAATTACAGTGTAAAACATTAAAAAAATTTAAAACTACTCTTTATGAAATTGGATCATGAACAATTAAGAGTAATCTTAATGGTCTTGTTTAAGATGTTTTTTAAACCAATGTCCTTTAATAGGAATGAAAGGCAAGTTTATGCTAATTGGTTATGTGATTTTGCTGGGTGAGTCTTAGATTGTTAAAAAAAAAAAAAGTTTACAGGTCACTTCACAGAGTCAAACACCTAGGCATTTTATTGCTTTCTAATAAGCCATTAAACTGAAGAAGAGGCAATTAAATAGGCAATTAATGCAGTACTGACTTGAGCTCTCTGATTTTAGGTTCTTCAGAAGACGATGAGGTCATTCAACCAGGTTTCATCAGCCCCAGGTTAGTTTTTACTTTTTTTTCCCCAATTAAATATTTCACTCAACTAAGGTTTTTAAAAGTTTACTGGAGGCATATAAGAAAACTTGACAACCCTCAGGAATTCTCCACTTTGGCAAGATGGGTACCGTATCCTACTGTACTCCAGATGATTTCATCTATAAACTGATACTCCCACCAGAATTGCATAGATGAAATATTCTAATTAACTCCTTTTCCTTCTGATTTTAGCAGTACTGGATTTTGTGATTTCCTTTTCCATTACTCATGCAAGATAGATAATAGATATTTAAATGCTTGTGGAGATTGGCGGCTTGTTCATTTTTGTACTCCCATATCAAAATAGGAACTTACAGATTCCTGTTTGAATTAATTTAAAGATGACACTTGGTGCTATTTCCAGATAATTTACCATAACACAGTTTGTTAAACATTTTTCAGGGATTCAGGAAATTTTCTTAATCTAGGAAGCTCCATTTATTTTGCCTTTTATGAACATGTGTGAAATTTGTTCCTCATTATACTGCAAAAATAAATCATTTGAACTTTTAATAATTTAAACCTAGACTTTTAAAAATATATATCCTTTTATTTATTTAGGTGCTGTAAAACCTAGACTTTTGATATATAAATATTTTCTTTTATTACTGAAATTAACTGAAAACTTACAACACTTTTCAGTAACAATTCTATTTGATAATAAGGTATTTTGGCTTCTGCTGTGCTGAATTTAGTGTCTTGAGTCTACTTTTGATTAGTACTACTTTGAAAAACACTAAAGAGCTTAATACGACAAAGTTTATGAACATTAATAAGTACAAATAAAAAGCTGTTATTCTATTATTAAACTTAAGAAATATAAGATTGCAGGTAGCAAGAGGAAGTAGTAGGGATCAAATTTTTAATGAGGAAGCCACTGATAGGCTCTGCCATTTGACAAACACTTAACTTTTCTGTAGAGTAAATCCTTTGACATGGAGATGATGCTCTTAATGAGTGTCATGAAAAAGAAGATTCTGAAAAGTTGCTACAATATATTAATTTACCAGTGAGTTGCCCCTTACTACTGATTATATTTTTTCTCTGGTGGCAGATTGGAGACGGTCAGAGACCTTTTTCTTTTTTGTTGGGAAATAATGTTAATGCCAATGTGTTAAGTGACTGTAATAAAGTTTCATGTCTGTGTTTCCTTGTGATTAAAAAAGGGTTGGCCAGGGAGAGGTTCCACTTTGACCAAAAGAAAGTTTATTTCCAGAGATTACATTTAAACTGAAAGACTTGAACATTGGTTCAGTCTCCTCACTTTGCAGATGAGGATACTGAGGTCTGGAGAAGCTCAATGATTAGCCTACAGTCATTAAATGGGTCCAGCACTCTGGCCTCCAGTTCCTTTCTTCTCTTTCTCTCTCTTTCTTTTTTCTTCCTTCCTTCCCTCCTTCCATTTATTTTAAGTAATCTCTACACCCAACATAGGGCTTAAACTCAAGACCCTGAGATCAAGAGTCCCATGCTTTACCAAACAGAGCCAGCCAGGCACTCCTGGTCTCCAGTCTATAGTTAGATCTTTTTTTCTCCGTGGATTTGCTTCTCATATAGGCATCTTTAAAGCCTGAAGATCTCTTCTTACTTGCCTAATCTTTCACTCCTGCTCTCTTCTTAACTTTCCATTTTGCATCTACCTGTTCCCTTTCCCCAAATAAACCCAAAGTGAAGATAATAAAATAAATAACTTAGAAGCAGTCCATGCTCTTATTTCAGCTTATTTCTTTTGATGAGATTAAGTTTTAAAGAATAAACTTTCATTCATTACTTTGGGAGACAGGGAAAGACTTGTATGTTTACATTATTTAGTGTAATTTATACAGACTGAATATATTCACTGCAAAAATATCTTTAAATTATGAAGAATACATGTTCAAGTTGTACAGGTGAAAAACATGACTCATCTTTCAAATAAAACATGAAACTTATTTTTGTGCTATTTTGGGCAGAGTAAGGTAATGCTTATTACTAAATGATTTTTCAAAGCTATTACTATTCCAATTAAAATCATTTAAGGAAGTATTGAGCACAATTCAGAAAATATTTGGGAGGAGTAATAACAAAATTTGTACTTCTCCTTTTCGTCGGGGGAGAAGTATGTTAAGAGTAAGATTTTTTTCTATTACAGCTATTTTTTTGTAAGTTTATACAAAATGGTGGTCTTAAACTAATGCCCCTTTGTGAATTAATTGTATCGCTTTAAATACTTTACTGAAACATAACTGACCAAAAGGAAGGAAAGTTGTTTGTTTTTGAAATCTGAAGGCAATTTGTCTGGAAAACTTAAACTTTATGCAAATCAGTTCCTGTTTTTCCATAATTTAATTATACCTGGGGAAATGTGTAAAGATATTTAAGGAAAAATTTTAAGAGATTTTTACAGCTGTGTAAAAATTCTCAAATTGGAACCATTGTGTTTAAGCCAGACCATTTTGCTTCCAGATAAGGAATTAAATGAGAACGGAATTTTGCTTTTTGGAAACAAAAACAAAATACCCCCCCCCCATTCTGAAGTGCCTCTACTATAAGACCAGCGCACGCAGGCGAGTACTCCTTCATTTGACTCCGTATTGTAAGAATTTCAAGAAAAGTTATTTCCCAGTAGTTAGCTGAAACGCAGTGAGTGGGAGGGATCGGGAACAGTCTGCCCGACGTGCGGGTCCGCAGCTTTTGGGCGGGAAACCTCACCCGGGGCTCAAGAGCTGGTTCCCTAAAATTGTCCCCTGCCGCCCCTCCACCCCTTTCCCCGCCTAAGTTTTTTCCTGATCGCCAAAGGCTCATTGCCACGTTTTCCTGGCTTCCCTAAAGGACGGCGCCAGGGTTCTGTCTGAAGACAGCTCCATTTTAGGTTTGGCCTGTTGGGGGAGTGGGGGTGGTGGTGCTGGTCAATCTCTGGGGTTCTGATTTCGCGTCCCCCTTGACCTCACTTCTCCTAGCGGAGACACTGACATCTCACAGATAAAGGGACCAAATTATAAGTGCTATAGTCTGGAAACGCAGTAAAAGTAGTAAATTGTGCCAAGTGTTGCCTTCATAATAGTGAAGGCAAGCGTTTGTTTTGTTTGGTGTTCCTGGAGACAAAACGACAAATTTAAAAGCCCCTTATTAGTGAGAAATCACCAGCCTTCTTTGGAAGGGTTTGACTTCTGGTGAGGAGGTGGTGATGTGATGAATAAAGGGAAAGGTGACTGGGGAGAGAAAGGGGAAAGGAAGTTGCTGGGGTGGGAGGTGGAGGGAAAGGGCGGTTCCGCTGGCCTGGGGGTCTTGGTGACCCTGGGGAGCAAGCTGCGCGGGAAGACTCTCGGCTGCGAAGGCAGCGCTGAGGCTGCAGACCCCAGCCTCATTTGCCGGGAGGAGAGCCCTGGTGGAGTCGCTTGCCATAGTGCCACGGCCCCTCCTCCTAGTTTTAAGAACCAAAGCATTGTTTCTGCTGTAATAGAAGTCACTCCTCGCTTATAGTTGACAACAACTTCGGTGGCTCTGGCACCTCTTTCGGCTCCTTGCATTGTACTTTTGGAGTTTTTGAAGAGAGAGAGAGAAAGAGAGAGAGAGGAAGTAAGAAAGAGGAAAAAAGAAAGACAAAGAAAGAGAAGAAAGAAGAAAGAAAGAAAGAAAGAAAGAAAGAAAGAAAGAAAGAAAAAATGGCCAATAAAATGTGTACATTTTTTTTAAATGAAGAAATCTTAGATTGCGATGACCAACAGGCATATGATAGGTTAATGCCTTAATTTTTCTCCCCAGTGTGTTGATGATTCTTTGTAACTACTTGAACTCATTTTTGAAACATTTTGAAAGAACTATGATAAATCAAGGTACTAAAACATTTGGCTTTCACGAAACATGCGTTTTGAGTCAAGCACAGGTCTTTCTGGCACTAAAAACAAGTAGGAAATGAGAAAAAAATTAAAACCAGAAGACTTCAGGAAGGTGACAAATTGGAAAGCATTCTAGGAGATTCATAGGACTATTTTATGTGAAAGAAGCACTCTAAGAGCTTAAAGAGATTATGGTCAGTTTTATAAAAGGATCTTAGGCTCAAAAGATTGTGGGGGAGGTAGGCAGAAAAGATGAATCTATTTAAACGACAGTGCCATATCCCTGAAGTAGTGGTATTTTCTGTCTCACTGTGTCTCCTTCCTTCATTTTTCTCCCTTCCCAATTTCCTCCCCTCCTCTTTTACTCTCCTCTTCCCTTCTCTCCCTCTGTCTTTCCTCCCCACCCCCCAGGTATGTACCCTTATTTGCCTTAAATTCTTTGTGAATGAGTGTTAGAGGATTTCTCAGAGTTCCCAGTTGGAAAAAGCTTTCTACACAACTTGAAAGGCTGATGTCCCTCTCAGGAAATGAATGAGTCGATAACCTCTGACACCAGTGACCAGTCCAGTGAACCCTACCTTAATTCCACTAATATTGGAGGCCCCCAATCAGGCAAGGCTGTGAATCTCATAACCATAACATTCAGTATGGTTCAGTTATGGTATTTCACACTTTTCATATATAGATCGATAGGTTTGCATCTCATCGAATTTAACAATCAACAAGGGTTTCAGAATCCACCTATATATTGTTTCTGATTTTATGATGATTAAATTATTTTCTAATTAAAAATAAACCTACAGATAAAATATTGTTTACCCTAAGTGTTTGTTGGTGACAACACTAGACTGTACTGGTCTGTGAATTTTATGATAATTACTTTCGTATAAATAATAGCACTTGCCCTCAATTTCCGTGAATACATTTTCAGATTATTTTTCTCTGTTACCAGATGTTGATTTTTTTTCAGATGTTAATTTTTTATCAGATATTGATTTTTAAAAGTAAATTCTCTCATTTAAGATAGAAAAAAACTAAAAATAAGTTATTTGAACAACTTATTTTAAGTTAGTTTTTTTCTATTTCATATTATGTGAAATGTTTCACCTGAAATGCCGTCGTTAAAGTTACTTTATTATAGGTCAGTGTAATAATTTGATTTCTACTATTAAAACAAGGTCTAAAAATGTTTTGTTAGCAAATAATTTGTTTGAGCACTTTTGTTACTCTCGCAAAATCATTTGGATTTTTACACTTTTGCTTTCCTCCCTACCAGCTGGAACATGGTTATTCTCCCCCAAAGTAAATAAAATGAGAAAGCTTTGCCTCCTTTCCTGAGGAACAACAAAAGAAATAAACACGAAAAATCTTTCCAAATTGATCAGTCTTGATTGATGCCTTTTACCACAAACAGCTGAAAAGAACATATTTACACACACCCAGTTATTTCAGTTCTGAACCAATTAGTATGAATTTTTATTTAGTTATTTAATATGGGGACGAGGTGTAAATAGGTGCACTCTGGGTTTTCAAAAGCTTTTAGATTCAGAATCCCCACATTCTAGTTTGTGTGAAACAGTGTTAGAGTTAGGAGTGTAGACATGTTTGAAGAGCCAGGGAGGGGGATTGCGGGTAAGGTGGGGGAGGGTCAACTCCGTAGCTTTGCTGAAGGGAAGTGGTATCTGTACAGTTTCTCCGTAAACTGCTTGTTTAAGAAAATGGGGGGTGGGGTGGGGGAAAGAGTGGTGGGGCGTTTTAATGTTTCAAAGACGGGTCATATTTTAGGTTTTAAAGGAAGTACAGCATTTCTAGTTGATCCATAATATTTATTGTAGTATTCGATGAGGGTGGTAATATTGGCGTCAGCATCTAGTAATCAACAATCCTTTGAATCAATTTGAAAGGTAAAGGGTAAGCATTTTTAAACTGGGGCCAGGCCAGAGAAGGGACGGTAGGAGCCTAATCCGTTATTAAATTTTCGTTTATTCGACTCTTCTATCCATTGGTAGTGGACTTTTAAAATGTCACGGTCCAATCAATATGATATGAATTTACCTTTTTTCTCCCACTTGTCCTCTTTCTTTTCCCCTCCCCCCGGCCCGCGACTGCTTTTTTTTTTTTTTTTTTTTCCTCCCCCACCTCTTTCTCTGGCTCTGCAGCCGCCTGTGCTGGCGGCTCCTCTTCACCTCCCCTGCCTGGCGCTCCCCTCCCCCTCCCTGCCGTACATCGTCTTGCTCTTGGGGAACAATCGCCACTGATTGAGGTTCACTCTATGTTAGGCTGGAAAACTGGGCTGTTATTTAGGAAGTCATTAATCACATCTCCTCCCCCGGAAAGAGATGGCGGAGAAACCTGTGAAGTACAATTCCCCCTTCAAAATGTTCCGAAATGATAAACCTAAACAGAATTTGAGTGCATGAAGGTGCTAGCGATTTTTCCGGTAGGATCTTATTTTAAATTTGAAAAAATTTCGGGGCACGATCAGGTAATTGTGTGCTTTCGTCTTATTGTAGGTGTATGTTACTATTATCTAAAGTTTCGTGGCGATGCAATTAGGTTTAATTAGATCGTTTGTAAATTATATATTTTCCTCTAAGAATTGAATTAAATATGAAATTTGCACCCCAAGCAGGTTTACTATTATGGAGCAGCTGACTTCTTAGGGGGAAAAAAAGCGTAACATCGGTTGCTTTATTTAAATGGCTTTTTCCCCCTAAATGAGATTATTTAGACAGGCTTGTGTGTAAGGCACGCGTGTGCACATATATGACTGCCGTTTTTCTAAATCGACGATTCACAGGGACCCTCCATTGTGTTTAAGTAAAAGCACGAAATCAGCATTCTGATTTATCGTAAAGAAGCGTCCCAAATTGTCTTTAAGATAACATGTTTGAGTTTTTCATGTTCATTCATAAATTATTTTGATGTCAGCATAGATGAAATGGCGATTGGTTATCTCTTCCTCTTGCCAGCCCCTTAAGGATCCGAGGTGAAATTAGTAGCAAGAAAGCATGTAATTGACAAAGTCACGTGGCTCAGGGGGCCAGAAACTGGAGAGAGAAGAGAAAAAAATCAAAAGAGGGAAAGCACATTAGACCATGCGAGCTAAATTTGTGATCGCACAAAATCAAGATGTTAGATTGATGCAGAAGATCACTCCGTTCCAAAGGGAAAGTTTTCATCTCACGAGTTTGGAGCAGAGGGCCCGTGGGGCAACATGGCCGAAGGTTAATTTTCTTTTCTATTGTTTTACTGTGATTTTCTCTCTTCCTTTCTCTCCCCCTCCCCCTTTCCCACCCTCTTTGCCGTCCCCCCTTCCCCTTTTACCCCAATACTGGGCAGTACCCCCACTCCCCATCGCGCAATGGGGCTTTCTGCAACCTATTGTTATAGATCTCCAAAAATGTTTTGTACCGCCCACACTGATTCACAACTTGAAAAGCTTTCAGTGGGCTATTGTTTGAATTGTTTGAGTGTGATTAAGCGCAGTTTCAGTTAGTGAGCCCAAGAAAACTTTTATACACCTGCCCCCTCCCCCATACCACCCCAACTTTAATTGAAAGTTATTGGGGGGGAGGGGAATGCACATTGCAAATAACCCTGGATTCACTGCTGCCGCATGTGCATTAACTAGTTCTAACCATCTTCGCGATTTCTCTTTCCTCCTCGTGCCCTCAGGAGAGCATAGTTTCGCTGAAAATTCCTCTTTGTAAATGGGATCAGTGTTAAATCAGCAATATGCAAGTAAAGTATCGCATGCTGTAGTATAATATGTGCTGGAAAATGGAGTTAAATGAAAAAGTACACGTATGTACAGAAAAGTGGAAGTTGATGTGATCGATAGAACAGTGTGGCTCCCTCCTCCCCCGCTTCCCCCCTTTTAACCCTTTCCTTTTAAATATTTTCTGTAGAAGAAAACCATTTATTCGAGTTTCTTTCTATTTCCTCCCCCCACGCCCCAATCTTTTTTTTTTTTTTTTTTTTTCTCTTTCAGTGAACAGTTTAGGAATCCAGACTAACTGACTCTTTTTGTCCTGTTCTACTCAGGCGGGGCAAGCAAAGGTGGTGGAGAAGAGCCCGGGAAGCTGCCGGAGCAGGCAGAGGAGGAATCCCAGGTTTTGCACGGAACTGGCCACTGTAAGTGGTTCAATGTGCGAATGGGATTTGGATTCATCTCCATGATAAACCGAGAGGGAAGCCCCTTGGATATTCCAGTCGATGTGTTTGTACACCAAGTAAGCCAAACTTCTTTTCCCCCCTTCTCCTTTTTTCCATGTGCAGGAGTTGGTCAGTAGGTTTGTCAATGGACTTACACTGAAAGAGAAAATCTTTCTTACTATCCTGAGTTAATCCGGTGTTTAGGGTATGTGTATGGGCCCCTTACTGGTTATCTTTTCCTAAACAGAAAATGAAGTCCTTGAAATTTCACTGTTTGGGTGCTGGTGGACTTTATTAGCAGTTCCCCTCTTCATTCGACAGCGAAATTGCTGTAGTGTAGCTTCCGGTGTTATCGGTTGCAATATACTCTGTCGCCTAAGCTGGGTGAATGAGTGGGGAAATGAATGAAGAAACCGTGATCATTTTAAGTTAAAAAAAAATTGCTAGTATAGGAAATCTATGGTTCTCTTTACTGTAGATATCTTTAGTCACAGTAGCTTCCCCTATTATTTTGTTTCTGCCTCCCTGATAGTCATTTGTAGATTCAAATAAAAATAATTTGATTTTACAGTAAAATAAAATAGAACACTGTTGGCCTACTGTGGATTAGAAGAAATGCCAAGAGAAGATGTTTGGTAATCAAATATTTTAGAAATGTGCTCCCTTTTAGGGCATAGGTCCAAGGATACTGTCTCTTTAAGAAACTGAACTCAAAAAACATGTGGCCAGCTGTGGCTCTAGTTTGTGTGTTTAAAATGTTCAAGTCTGCTACTTTGGGTAATTTCCACCATTGCTTATATTGTGTTGTAATTTTTTAAGATGCTTAAATACCAAACAGAATGTCATTGCTTATCATTTTCAAAATTTTAACCCCAAAACAAATGAATTAATACCTCTCTCATTTTCACTCTATTGCTTAATCTAGAGTAAAAAAAAAAATAATAATTACATTTTGTGAGCTTGATTATTTCACTGAAAGAAGGTAATTCTCTGTAAGGAATTCTTAGGAGTAACAGGATTTAAGACCAAAGAGGTTTATTTTGGCTTGACATTTAAGTTTAAAAAATTGAATGAATGGCTATCAATACTACAGACTAACAGATAGATACATGCAGGAAATACTTAGTATATTTGCATGAAAAGTATGTATTTTATTTGATACTGTGTTGCATGTTGCTGGTAATATTTACAACCTCCTTTACTCCCCAAGGAATATCATCTTCAAATTAAGTATATAAACAATAGAAACATATGAAACCATTCTGTTTTGATCTGTTGTCCTGTGGTGGTTGGTAGCTTCCTGACCTTGCTGTGTGGTGTGTTTTCCTTTCCTAAGGGCCTGGCCATCATTATTGGCTGTTTACATGTGGAAGGATCAGCATAATCTGTGAATTAAAACAGGGTTTAAATACATAAATAGAAGTCCATAGACAGGCTACTGGATTTTATGCCTCCTACATTATATTACAAAATGAACCTACATTTTCTGCTTTTTTCCTCCCTATACTGAATGACTGAAATCACTGACAAATCCATTTTCTCTCAGGCTCTGGCTTTCCCCACTTTGAACCTTTTTTAGGTTGTTAAATTGTTCTTTACGATCTCATAAATTTGTTTTATAGATGAATGAAAAAAAATAGCCCTTTTCTTCTTTGATCACACCTTGTTATAATTTGGTTTCCTGTGTTTACCTTTTAATACTTTCAAATATTAGACATTTTATTAACCAGTATTAATGTTTAGAACCACAAGACATCCAAATTTAAGCCATTTAATGGTTATATGTTGGTAAACATAAGTATATCCACTGGATTATGAAATACTGTATTGCTGGAAAATTTCTATTTATGGATAGTGAACAGTTTCTAGAGTACAATGTTGATTATTAATATTAAACTTGCTTTAATCTTCTGTTATAAATCATGCATTTACTAATAAAACAGTATTAAAATGATATATGAGAGAAATATTCTCATAAAATGTGTACATTTGTATTCTTACATTTTTAGGAAGAAGTATGTAAAAAAGTTGATAAAACTTAAGTATTAACATTTTTGTGATGTAAAAACACAGGGCAGTGATATTCTTTAAATTAAAATTAGAGTGATTCTTCAGGGAATTTTTTTGATGGCTACAGTATTCGTTTTTTGAAATATATCACAATTATGTAGATTTCAGTTGCTTTATTTTTTTCTTCTTGATTTTGATGCCTTGGTAGAGGAGTTTCTATTATATTGGGGCTCACGTAAATTGCATATAAATCATATGAATAATTATTTTGAGCAAGGCAGGAATCCTACAGATTTTAGCCATAAAACTGCAAGTAATAATTAGATGGTCATAAATGATGTGTACAGGTATAATGTCAGCATCACTTACACAATCAGGTTGCAATTCAGGAACCATTTAACAAAAGTTTTTAAAATACTTTTTAAATTATTACTGCCATTTTTACTGTATGATAATTTTTGAAAGCATACTATATTTGATGTATAATTCAAATTAGATTTCCCCCCCATTATGTCCATATACTATTTTGTTATGAGAGAATAAGCATTGTAGGTAATTAAGAATTTTAAATGTTCAGCTGGACCAATTTGTACTCATTATTTTAAGTACATGGAATAGTTTTGGGTTGGTTTTTTTTTTTTTTTGAGTCTTCATAAGTACATGTGTCACTAGATATTTTTTAAGTATTATGAAACAGTTTTAATAGTATATATCTGGGGAAATAAAAAATAATTTTAACATAATATTTAAAAATTCATGCTGTGGCTCCCAGGATTTTTTTTTCTTTAAAAAATATTGACTACATCTACTTCAATAATAAATAAATTTAAAAAAACATAAAAATAAACAGGAATAGCAAAAAAAATCTCTACTGCAAAGAACTGCACATCAAGAACAATTTAGTTGCTATGAAATGAAGAGAATATTTGCATGTGTAGTTTTAAAATAGAGCTGTACATTCATAGTTAACATAATTCTATTTAAAATTTTTTGGCAAGAATACAATCACACTTTCTTCTAGTCTCTGTAATGTCACCAACTTCTCAAAAATAAACATGACTGAGGTGCTGTACCTTTCTTATCTTTAGACTTGTTGATAAATGCAGTGAGATTCTGCTATTTGAGGATGGTATGCGACCATTGGTGGTTTAAAAATGACAGTCTTCATTTGACTTCCTAATATTAACTTGCGATTTAAATGATAATATGATTATAGATTGGTAATGAATATATGCATTCTGACACATGCTAATATGGAGACTTGATAGTATTTAATAATTTAAAAAACTTAAGAATATATAAATACTATATTTTTGAATTTTGTTACAGCTTATTGTTTTTGAGTTGTTCCTTAGAATATTTAATAATGAAAATTGGAAAATTTTGACGATGATTTAGTTTGTAAATAGGATATATTTGTAGGAATTTCTTACTTGAGAATCCAGTGCAAAGCACAGAGATTTATCTCTCAACTGAAGTAAGAATATACATACATGGTTAATACAGACTTGGAAGTCTAGGTTGCTACTAAGGTGATTTCATCAGTTAGAGTACAATTATTTTGTAAGTGCTAATATTAATATTTCTTTTAGTTTACTGTTACTGATAAGTTAAAAAAAATGGCACCTACAGTTAGATTGTGGGATAACATGTTTAAATTACCTGGATAGGTCTCTTGCAACCTTTTGAAATATTATAAACTTTGACAAAATTTAAATATTTAATGATAGTTTAGATGACTCACATGGTAGTTAAAGTTAGATCTTTTTGGAGAAGGGCAATATTCCCTAATAACTACTTATTGATGTTTATTGTCATTTAAGTTTTTCTTTACATAAGTTTTGATATTTATTTCCAAAGTCATTTTCTTACCTAATGAAAAAAATAAACTTTATTTTGTTGGTGGCGGGTGTAGAATCCACCCTCTTTATTTTCCTCCCTTCAGCTCATTTGCATAATAATATTTTCTTTGTTTTTTAGATTATATATCTGGAATTCTTTGCCATTAACTATGGTATAAAGAATTTTTAACATAAATGTATTTCATTTATTTCACTATTTATGTAAGAATTTTTTTCCAGAGAGAAAGTAATTTCAAAATGACTGTAATTTAGCTACCATTACTTGATAGGCTTAAATATTAATAATTTGGTTTTGAATTTTTAATTTAACTTTCAAGTATTGATGTTTTCTTCTTATGCTCTTTATTTCTGGTTTATACTTTGATCTTAATGGAAAACACAAATGTCCATATTACAATGATTTAATGTATTTTATATTCCTTTTATTACTTTGCTCAAGAAAACATCTCAAAGCAATGGAAATAGAAGAAAGAAGAATAATTACTGTAACTGAGCTAAATTTAAAGCATTTTTATTAACAATATAGGATATGAAAACATTTGGAGCTAAATAGTTTTTAAATATATGAAAATTTTATGTATTATACACAGTTCAATTGATGTAACAGAGAGTTCATATCTCAGTGATTATTAATTATGCAATTTATGAAAACAGATTTACTCCAGTATGTTCATGTTTAAGGATTTTTTTCATAATATTTCATCACCAAATTATTAGCCATCTTTATTTTTATCAGTTTAGCATGAAAACATTTTTCACATGCAGAATGGTTGTGATTATTATTATTCTTGGGGCTGTTAAAAATGTCAGTGTCAAAAATTATTTAGACAAAGCAAAAATCTTAGAAATTAAAAAATATGATCATTTAACAGTTACAGCCCATTTGTTAGTGAATTATGCATTTTAATATTTTGAAAATGGTTCCTAAAGCTACCAAGTTTTCAAGATGATTTGCCCATTTGACCAGTTTGAAAGAATCCCAAATGAAATGCTTTACAGCTATTTAATCATAAAATCACATGTAAAGGCATTTAAATCAAAATTTTATGACTTATATTGTCTTGAAAGATATTAGATACTTTACTTCTGATTTTCAAATGCTGGTCCATTTTCCAGACCCTTTTGTTTTTGTTTTTGTTTGCTTCTAAAAAGATATTTTTATTCTAATTTAAACATGAAGTGTGAATTGGCCACATATTTAAGGTAGTCTTCCTCATGTTAAATACTGTTGATGCGTACCAACTATACTTTAATAAAAATGAATGAAGATTATTGTTGTAAGTTTTAAATATTTTCCTCTTATTCTTTTTTTAAAGATTATTCACAGAAAAATGAAGGCAATAAATCAAAGAATTGTTTTTTAAACAAATATGTGAGAAACCACTTACAAGTATTTAGCATAACAACTTTAATTTACCTTTAACTAAATCTTACAGTTCTTGGGTTTCATTAGAAGTTAAAAACTTCTTTTGTTGCCTGCATTCAACGTGGTGGATAAGAAGTGAGATCATTGTTGTAAATTTTGTTGCTTTTGGGCAGCAAGGAAGCCTTATTATTTAAACTTGCCAGAGTTCTTTCTGTTTAGAAATTACATAGATATTACAGATAGTTTTGTGTATCTTAACTGAGTCGTTCTTTTGGTATTGTGATTATCCTAAAAATTACTAGTTATAAATATGGTATGCTGTGTTTTTATTTCTAATCCAAGTATAACCTAAACAAATAAAGTGAGGGTATTTCTGATTAATTAAACTGGAAATGTATTACTTAAAATATGATATTCTTTTGACTTGATTTAGAACTACATATGAAATATAGTTATTTTATTATTATCAATTCTTTATATTTTGAGATATTTCTCACTGAATTCAGCTTGTTCAACATAGAGTTACTATAGGTTATGGCATTGTAACATATACAGTCCATAGGAAACTTAAGTGGTTTATATTCTTCTCTAAAGTAATTTGATTATAACATCTTCTAATATTGAAAAGTTAACAATAACATATTCAAGAAAATACATTGTAGATCAGTGGGGTACATTTAGAAATTATCTTTTAATGAGTACTTCTATTGAATGAGTAACAAAAGTATTTGTTATATTGCATTTTGATATATCAGGATTGATCTTATTTCCATCTAGCAACAAATTGGAAAATTATCTGAAAATTACAGACCCCCCACCCAGTGTCTAAACATTTGACAATTTGGAAATGCTGTCTAACCTAAGATTTATAGGTTATTGATAGATTTATTCTTATATTTCTTTTTATAACCTGCAGCTAGTTGGAGTAATTAATACCTAACTTTTCAGGGTGTTATATAAATTGTGTAGCAAGTGTGTGTCTAATAAATAAACTGAAATGTAACCTAGTCCTTGCCACAATAAAATCACAGAGAAGTTATTTTCAGTGGCATATAGTCATAGTAGAAAATTAAATTGGTACCTACTTTTATGTGCTCTCTTTAAAATTGGGCAAAATGTATTGTATAATGTTAATAGCTTAATTTCCATTACAGTGAACTACAAAGCATTTTATTATAATTTTTGGCATATAATATTGTTTACTATTGTTTAAAATATCAAGATATAAATAGAGACTTGGAAATTAATTAGTTATACAGGTTGTTTTAATAGTTTATCATGAGTTTTACCTGAGTATTCAGTTGTACATATCCAGTTTGTGTATTCTTAAGTATAAGCTAAAGAAAATAGTATTTTAAATAGACCTGCTGTGATAATTTAATACTTTTTGTTCTATAACTAATTATTTAATCTTTGTGAGGTACTATGCAGTAGTATAGCTTCTGGCCAAATAGATCAGTCTTCAAATCCCAGTTCATTGTTTGTAGGGGAAGTGAGTTACCTTGTCAGTGTCTCAGGGTCCCATAAAGGGAGGGGACAAAACAGTAACTACTTTTGTATAGGGTTATTATGAGGATTAAATGTTATTACACATGTAAAGCATTTAACACTGAGCCAGGAGATAGTAAGGGCTCAGTGATGTTTGTTGTACATAGTTAATATTACTAAGAAGTGATAGTATGGTAGACTAAGGGATAAAGCTTCAGAAATGAAGGTTTGGATTTGGCTTTTTCACTTGGTGGTCTTAGTTTTGGCTAGTCACTTTCTTTGCGCTTCAGTGTTCCCATAGATGAAATGTGTTCAATAATATCTTTCCTCTCCATTTTTCAGGGTTAGGGTAAGTGCTCATTGAGGTAGTATACATGAGAATAATTTAAGGATGTAACAATACCAGGTTTTAGTTTTAATTTTTGTTTTGAGCACTATATTTTTATTAATAATCTTACTATGAAAACCGTCAAAGTTTTTAAAAGATAGTGAGCTCATGTCATTTATATTTTGACATTCTCTGCTTTATTCAGGTATAATTTATATAGAATAAAATTGACCAACTTAAAGTTACAGTTAGATGAGTTTTGACAAATTATGTAACTAACACCACAGGCATGATATGGAACATTTCATCACCCCAAAAAGTTCCCTTGTGTCCATTTGTAGTCAGTCACCCTTGAAGACAAAAGGTTTTGTTGTTTTATATGATTATTGATATGTCATAGTAACTGGTTAACTGATCTGGTTCTTTTTAACTTTGTCACCTTAGACATAAGCTACAATTCAGTATCTTTTATCAAATACAGCCCACACTTATTTTAATGTTTTTCATTTCTCTTTAGAGTTATTTCTGCTTGCTTTTTCACTAGTAGTTTCTGTGTTTGTGAAATTAAGATTAATTAGTATGCATTTCACTGATCTTCTGTCTTAATTTCATTTATCCTTATGGTACTTCTCATGCATTGTAAACTCATTGCCTACCTAAGGGGCATAATTAGGCTTATTGATATTCATATTTCTTGTTAGAAATTTAATGAATTTCTATCTCAATGAGTAAACATTCTTAGAGGTGTAAATTGACAAAATGGTGTATTGTGTAAAAGTACTAACTTGTAAGAAAATGGTTACTCTAGAAAAATTTCTGGTTCAATATTTATTCAAGTGTTTTTTTATTGATCACATAGTAGGTGTAAAGCACTGTTAGATGGTAGATTTAAGAGTTCTGCTCTCCAGTTTGCTATATATTATTTTCTTCTTTTTAGCAAACTTTTTAATAAGATTTTTCCAATTCTCATTCTTTTCATACGAGGTTTAAAAGCAGTGGATCATTTTTTCCCATCAGCCATTCACTTTTTTATGAAACCTAGTTATGCAACTTCTACCCATTTAAATTGGGGGCAACTATGATAAAATAATAAATGTTAGTTTTCAAATCTTGAGCTAAATACAGTGATTTCTTATCAGTCTTAAAATACATAGTTTTCAGATTTCTTATGTAGAAACTATCTTTATCAATGTTTAGAATCATTTTACTGTGCTATTAATAACACACTTAACTTTTATTAGCTGCTTTAACCTTTTTTTATAACAATCCACTTTTTAAAAATCAAAACCCACTTTAATTTATTACTTTGTTAATCTTAAAGTTGGCATTTATTTCAAAATCTTTTAAGTTTGCTAATAACTTTAAGATTTTTGTTCAGTTTTATTGTGCTATATTATCTAAAGACTATGTAAAATTCAAATTAACTTTACTCTGGCCATGATTTCTTCATGACCATTTATTTCCTTAGGCATTGTAAGCAGTTACCTAGGCCATTACTGATCATAGCTACAATGTTCCCAGGTACTATAATACTAAATTCTTTTATCTAAACACTTTCTTCATTCAGATGAATTCTTTATCCATAGTTTCAGTTTGTAACAGAAGTCTGACAACATAGGTTCTATCTATTGCTTTAAAAACTTCATGGATCCTTGATACATTGTGGAGCTTGGAATGAATTCTTTCAACTGTTTTTACAAAGTATGACTTCAATAATGCATCATTTTGCTTATAATATGGAAACACTGGTACTTGGAGACTAATTCCACTTTCAACAACTTCCTTAAATAGATTAAATGATATTAGAGACACATACCTAACACATTTATGTATAAGTCATACATTTAAGAAGATAAATGAATACATTTTTTTTTCAATTTTAACAAGTAAAAAAAGCTGCTTTTTTAAGGACTGGTTAAACTATGAATATGAAATTTAATCACACAGTATTGAGCTCATTTATTTAGCTCTCTAATTAAAATTTTTAGTTGAATACTAAATCTAAGGACAGTTGGATTTGCACGTTTGCCCCTTTCACTGTTTCCTCCCCCATGCCATTGAAGAATTTTGAATGGTGAGGAATTTGCGCCCTTTGGCTCAGGTTGCAGACCCACTTGATCAAGCCAGAGAAGCTGGGGTCAGAACTATTCATTGCTTATCTTTTCCTTGGGCCACTTGTAAATCCTGCCTTTCTGCTCTGTAAAAAATCTCTTTCTCTTAGACCTATAATAAAGCCTGGAGTATAAAGATGGGCATAATAGTTGATGCTTGATTGTGACTCTGCATGGGTTAATTTCATTAATTTAGAAGTTTTTCATTGCATTGCAACTTATTCGCTGTATATAATTTTATTTAAATACATGTTATTTCATAAGATATTACAAAAGCACCCTGTTGGTAGTGAAAGTGTGATGGTACGATATTCTACCTTAGGTTGAGATTTTTACAGCTTTGAAATGAAATGATTATTTTTCATGAAACTGAATTAGTTAATTTCAATCAGATCTATAAAAAGTCCCAAAGTGTTTATTTTGTTTTGATATGTTTAATTTTCAGTATTTACACCGACAGTTAAAATTTGCTTGAATCAATTATAGTACAAGTTTATGAACTGTATCAGTAATGGTGTGAAGACTTTAAATATAGAGCCAGGTTTAAACAAACACAAAACACTTTGTTCTTATCTCAGCATCCCTTAAAAGTATACAGCTCTGGTTCAGGACCTCAGGACCACCCATCACCGTGGACATTGGATACTCCTATTTATTCAAGAAGCTTGTGAAGTATCTGTGTGCTGGTGGGGGATGGTGTGTGTATCTGTGTAGGGAATCACAGTTAGGTGATTTTACCCCAACAAAAACAGCAACGTTGTTTATAAACTGAATTAGGTCCCTATAGAATTTTCTAGTTGTGAAAACTAACTTACATTAAATGCTTCTTATTTTCTGTAAGCTTTGGTTGCTGTTTTCACATTTTTGATGCTTTCATAAGGTTCGAGTGGGCCCCCATTAAGATTAACCTCAATCCATTACAGCTTTTTGGCTTGCAGGCCCCACCCATTGGCCTTGGATAGCTAATACCGAGCTTTTGTTTCTTCCTGTAGAAAGGAAAGGAAAGAAAACTGTTCTTTCTCTTTCATTGTGTAAGTCATGTGACTTCCCTTTTGGTTAGCTACAGATAGGATGGAAGTGAATCTCAAAATGAATAAGATATCAAAGTTTTATGTTTGTATGAAATGTTCATGGAAATATTTATTGAATTCATGTGTTTTATGCATATTTAAAATATTTGTTTTTGAACAACTATACCTCAGTTTACATACATTCTGTTGTTTTTTTAGGAAGCCAAAAAAGGTCACTGAATAGATTTTTTAAATAATACTGCTCTTTTTATCTACATTGTGGTACCTTCGTAGTGTACTTATTTTTCTATTTTCTTTTAGCATCATTTGGGGTTTCTGAATTGTAGCTTATTTCTCAGAACTCACAGTGTAAAAAAAGTAGAAGTGGTGGTTGGGATGATTTGGCAAGGAAAAATTGCTTGTAGGAAAAAAGAAATGTGTTACAGGACTGCATGTAAATATAAGAAGAAGTTAATTGGTTGCATTTTCTCTTGTTCCTCTTCCGTCTAACCTTTGAGTAATAGTAAGCATTGTAGGTAGCTGTTTGGGAGAAAGTGCTATGCACCTCTTAGGCTATTAATATAATGGTCAAATGTTTTATTATGAAGTTAGATAATGTGAGGAAAATGTTGATATTTCGTTCTAATGTGGTTATTTAGTCATTATGTTATGATTTAGTATGAATCATTAAATATTTAATCTTTAAGGTTATTTGAACTTGCTCTTAAGCTATCTTTTCAAATATTTAAATTCTATTTTAGTAAACAATATAGTTGTCACTAAATAATAAGTAAAATATTTGAAATAATGGTAGTTTTAAAAGAGTATCTTCTCAAAGTTTTTTAAAATATAGTGTTCTTTGGCACATGATACTTCCAAGCACGTAAATACTTTTAAGACTTTTGAGAACAATACTATTTTAAAATCTAGGATGCATTTTTAGTTAAAATATTATATTTCAATAAAATGTTCCAGACTGTTGTTCCATAGAAAAGCGGTGTTTCATTTTTATCATCTTGTAGATCTTAAAAAGCAATGATATTTAATCCTATGATTTTGTTATCAAACCTGGATAATTTGGTTAATTAGATTTCAAAATATGAAAAATTTGTTGATATATAGGAAAGCTTCTTAAGTTTCTATTAATAAAAGTGGATATATCAGCTTTTCAATAACTAGGATCTGGTATGAAGTCTGTAATTAATGTGCTGGTCCATGCTTTATTGACATTAAAATTTATACCAAGTGATTTATTTTACATGCGCTTTGCAACTGAATATTTCAGTTTCTGTTTAATTAACTAACATAATTATTTATTGACATTTTATTTAATGCTTTAATTGTCACCAAATTTTGCTTTTGGGAAAGGCTTAGGATATTAAATCTTCCAATTCTGTGATCTTCATATACATTTATGAATAGCAAGCTATTCATAAAACACCAAGGCTATTATTAAGTATTTAAATCTAGTATTTATATTTATCATTGAGATAATCTATTTGGTATCTTAGTATCACTGTAAGTTTAAAATAAAAATATTAACAAACAAAAGCCTACTTTTAAAAAATTGCTACTGGGTTTTTTTTTTTTTTTTTTGTATGTGTATGTACTATGTGCTTTTTTCCCCCTGCCTCAAACAAAATTTAATATTTGAAGGTGAAAGGTTAAGTGTTTTCCTTTTATAACTCTGTGTTTTTTCCTGCAAAAATTTTTTTAACTTGTGCAGAGAAAAGTAATTTTTACAATGAATTTGTATGGCTTTAAGGGACTTCATGTTTGTTCGAAAGTATAAGGCTCATTTGTGGGAGTAATATCATTTGGGGTTTTCATGTGGGTTATTGTGACTATACAGTTCATGAATAATTTGATTTCTGGATTTTCTTTCTCCTAAAATAAACTTCATAATAAATAGGAAGTAATTTTTTAAGTAGTTGAAATACATGAAAGGCCAAATAAATATGGACATTTGTTTCAGTACATATTCTTTATCTTAGGGTTGTGTGTTTATTTTTGTAAAGACATTCTGATTTTTAAAAATGTTAACAGATAATATTTGGGAAATTGCTTTGTTAGGTGTTGATCACCTTTCCATCCTTTCTGCCTTTACTTTTCAAAACTATCTGGTCACTATTAAACCATTAATATGTGTAAAGGTAATCCAGAATTTCCTATGAAATTCAATTTTGACATCTATTCAGTTACCCAAATTTGCAAAATCTGAATGATTTTTGAAAAATCTCATAAAATGTTTTCACAAACTGAGGGTTGTGGGAAGAGAGGTGGAGGGTATGGGGGTAACTGGGTGATGGGCATTAAGGAGGGCACGTGATGTGACGAACACTGGGTGTTATGTGCAACTAATGAATCATTGAACATTACATCAAAAACTAAAAAGAAAAAAGAAAGTATTTTTCAGAGGAAGATTTTAATTCCAAAGAGTTAATTATTTTGACTTACATTTAAAAAAATTTTAGCTGTAAATTGAAAACAGAAATTACCCAAATTATTAAAGCACTATAATGTTCCTAAGGTATTCCCTGCCCTAACATCATTTGATCTGCCACTAGGAATTATGAAAGCCCTAAGTGGACTCTTGTTAGTCTCCTTCTTCCCCTGTTTTTCCCCTCCCCCTCCTCTTGCCCCTTCGGAAGGAAGCCTGAGGCCCTAGCTCTAGAGATACCAGGAAAAAGCAATCACTCAGCACAAAGTGTCTGTCTTTAGCAGAAGTATCATCCCTTAGAGAAGAGTATGGTTGAGAAAATGTTAATAATAGATAATAGGAGTGTTTCGAATTTATTCTAAGTTAATTTAAAATTTGTTTTTGGTACACTGGATATTACTGTTGTTACTGAAAAAGAAGTCTACTTTGTCTGTTTAGGCATTAGCGAAGTCCAGCCTAGTCCTTCACTTTTCCTCTCTTTACTTAGCTTTGGTTAAATCTTTTATACCTTATCTAATGGCTGCTGCCAGTGATTTTCCTAACTTTGAGGGAGAGGATGAGTTATAAACAAAAGCAATGGATGGTTAGGTAATTTCTAAACACTTACTGATATTTGTAGCATTTACCTAAATTTCCAAAACAAGTGTATATGAAATGTTTACTCTGTGTCAGATGCTTAACCGACTGAGCCACCCGGGCACCCCTAAAGATAATATTTTTGTGTGTAACCTGTTTTTGCTTAGAGGAGGACTTTTGATTTCACAAACTAAATCATAAAATAGGCCAACAGTGAAAATAAATTGATATTGATAGATCTACAAATGTTGTAATTATTTACTTCCTTAGAGAGGTTGTTCACAAAATCTTTTTCCCCCCCCCGAGTAAAAAATGCAGATTTAGTGGGGTAAACACTATAAACTATAGCGTAAGATTGTTGAAGGGCCCAAATTTCTTCTATTGTACTGGAGATCTTTCTACTACCATTTCCTCATCTTAAAGGGTAAGCCCTTACTTAGCTACACAGGCATTTTTAAAGTCTCTTCTACTTGTTGACCCTGGTTTGAAAAACTTAAGCAGAATGGTCATGGAATCTCACAATTAGCTTAGTGAGGATTTTAGAAGTCTTAATTTATATCTGACAGATGATAAATGTAATAGTAAATGATAAATGTAAAAGTAAATATTACATAATACTTAGGTCTTAAGGAATGAACCAAAGATATCTTGAAAATTTTAAATATTATCTACTTAAAGGGCAAATACAAAAATACAATAGCAAGCATATTTAGGTAATATAAAAATGGCAATCTTTTGATAGAAGAACTTTAAAAATATCATTAGAATGCAATCATATATTCTTCCTTACTGGTCCAGTCCTCCTCTAGATAAACAAACATTTATGTTTGTTTTGTTTTTTAGCTGCTTGCTAATACTAAGTTCCCACTACTGCATGTCTGGGGATAGACTCCAGTTTGTTACCATTTGATCCTATGCGATATTCATCCAAAGCCACTGGTGTAACTCCCCTCAACCAATGCTTCTGTTCTGCCAACACTAGAGAGCCCTTCAGCTATAGCCTGTCAGTATTGTAGCAATGATGGTAATCATGACATCAGTAACAATGATATCAGTAACAGAATGATAACAATAGTTATCATGTAACTTTCATAGAGTGCTTGCATGTGCCAAGTACTGTACTAAGCATTCTACATCCATTTAATTTTCACAACTCTGAAAGAAAGTTACTATTATTGTCTCATTTTTACAGATGAAGAAATGATCTTGAAAGCCTAATTGCCTAATTTCATGTGGTTGAGCCAGCAGTATGATTCCAGAGTTGTGCTCTTAAATCTCTGGGTTCCAGCAACATTTTTAACTGTTTAAATTTTATATTAATGTGCTTATCTTATGCTGAGTGCTGGAGATTGAATTGTGAGCAAAAAGCAGACAGGAATTCTGATTTCGGGTTGCTTAAAGAACAGTAGGGGAGAGAGACAGATCACGAAAATGAAAATAAAGTAAAAACTGCTTTGAGTGCTATGAAAAAAATGTTCATGGTGCTATAAGTCTGTAACTGTGAGGAACCTGTCCTAGTCTTTGGGTTAGGAAGGCTTCTTTGGAGCAGTAAATTTGTGAAGAGGGATGAGGAATGAGTATACAAAGAACAAGGAAAAGAATATTCTAATAGAGGAAGGGAATTGTACACAGGCAGAAGGGAAAATGGAACTTTATTGGACATTATAGGATTATTAAGATTATTAATATCCAGTCTCTGTCTTTAAGAAGCTTGCGGGTGTGTGTGTGTGTGTGTGTGTGTGTGAGACAGTTACGACAGAGTGATAAATGCTAAGATAAGAGCATTAAGGTAGGAATTGCCCATGCTTTTAGCAGCAGGGAAGGCTTTACATAGATAGAGACCATTTGATATTGGCCTTGGAAATACCTAAAAACTAACAGAATTCATATTGACCAAGAGAGCATATGCAAACTCACGTTGTTTAGAAATCTTGGTGTTCAGCTAATTTTCAATTTTCAATAATTTTTTTATGTCACTTGTACATGTTCATTATACGTTGAGTTATGTCTGGTAAACTCTGCACTTGTGGGCCCAGAATGCTTTTGGGTTTCTCTACCCTAGCCCTTAGCAGAAAAGATGGTGGCTTCTGTACTGTATTTATTACTATAGTTTATTGCTAAGTCTAAAGTGTCTGCAGTTTATTGGAGGGGAAGGACTTACCTGTCTAATTCTCTTCTTAAGTCCAGAGAAAACTGACTAGGATGTTCAATAAATGTTTTAAGTGGCAATATCATTAGGGAGATGAGAATATATTAAGTGTTAATAGTGGAGACCTTGTAGTGAGATAGACCTGGGTTTGAATCCCAGCTCCAGTGCTTACCAGCTGTTTGAATTTTGTCACATTACCTTACCTCAGATTTCCTATCTATAGAAATCAGGTAGCAATCCTAATTTTATAGAGTTGCGAGGATTTGAGTTAGTGTATTTTAAGTGTTTAGCCTCATGCCTGAAAGGGGAGTGAGTACCAGGTATTCTGACTGTTCTCCTCTTTTTGTTTCTTTGTTTTTTAAAGTAAAAAAAACCCGCAGATATGCCGCAATTGAAGTAATGCAGAAAAGGATATCTGGTATAAGGGATGGCAGGGCCCACACTTAGCAGATAAATGAGACTACCCACACACTATAAAATGTAATGGAGAAAATACAGTTATCTACATCTTTGTTCATAATAGAAGTAAAGAACATAATGAATGCAAGTCCGTTCCTCAAGTATAGGATGGGGCTAGTCTGTCTTGATATCTACTTGTGTGAAAAAGATCTAAGGTTTTTGTTGTGGAAGCTGTTGGTTGCATACCCAGCATCCAT
Organism: Ursus americanus; assembly: GCF_024610735.1. Taxonomy (NCBI): domain Eukaryota; kingdom Metazoa; phylum Chordata; class Mammalia; order Carnivora; family Ursidae; genus Ursus; species Ursus americanus. The sequence continues at coordinate 22,688,945 of NC_142137.1, forward strand.
TTCTTCCTTCAATCCTGATCAAAACCCCAGTTCTTTGGTTCATGTATTCACCTCTCTCTGTGTCCCTGGGAAAGTTGACTCCACCTTTAAGGAAAGAGGTAGCTTGATCAGTCTAAGTACTTGGCATTCTCTAATAAACTATTTTAAATCCAGGAGCAGGGATAAGACTTAAGTTGGCTTATTCAGTCATGAGGGAGCTGTTATTTACATTTTACTATTAAAAGACTTACTGTTCTTTTACTTCTGTGACTTTTACCTTCTCTGTCCCTTTATTCTATTTCCTTGGGTAGAACTTGCACCAATAACAATTCCTTTGATATGTACTGAGTTCCAGTTTGGAGGACATGCCTCTCACCCTCTTCCATCTCAGGCTTTCCACCAAATTGGGTTACTTGGATATGAAAATTTAGTGTCGGGGCACCTCGGTAGCTCAGTTGTTAAGCGTCTGCCTTCGGCTCAGGTCATGATCCCAGGAATCCTGGGATCGAGTCCCGAGTTGGGCTGTCTGCTCCGTGGGGATCCTGCTACTCCCTCTACCTCTACTGCTCCCCGTGCTTGTGCTTGCTCTTTCTCTCTGTCAAATAAATAAAATCTTAAAAAAAATGTTTAGTGTCATTTCTAACTCATGACTCTTCTTTATCCCCCAGGTCCAATCGATAGTTTAAAAAATAATCTTACATTGCATCAAAAACTGGGGATGTACTGTATGGTGACTAATATAACAAAATAAAAAAAAATATATATATATATAGAAATAAAACAATCAAAATTTTTTTAAAAAGTGGAGAAAAAATAATCTTAAAATGCCCTACAACTTCCTATCATCTATACTTGAGATCTTCATCAGGGCAGTCTTGATTAGGCTGCTTTTGTGTTAGTACCTAGAAGCACATGCGCCTGAACGTCAGGCATATCAGATAAAGAAGCTTTGGCCTATGGTATGACTTGACGTTAGGATCTTCTACTGGTGAACTTCTGCAGGTAGATCACTCCTCAAAGGGAATCTAGTGGTAAGCGGTCTATTCAAGACTTAGCTCCATCAGTTTATTTAACAAAAATTACTGAACACCTCATATGTGAGCTATAGCAATGAGCAAAACAAAATGAGTGGAAAATACCTGCCCTCATGCACCAACTCTCACTCCCCCATCTTTCTATCTTCTATCTCTGCTGTGAAAAATAGGAACATAGACTAACCATATCAAGTATAATATATAGCATCTTTAATTTCTTAAAAACCTCACAATAATATTTGAACTCTGGAAATCAATCTCAGGAAAATTGGAGTATGAGAAAGTAAAAGAAGGTGTTTTATTTGGGGGGAAACAGAAAAAAAATAATACTAATGAGATAACTCTAAGTCTGAATTCTAGAGCATTCTAAAAATTATACTCTGAGGTTCATATAGTAGTATTGTTAAGGAGAACTATAGGTTAATGATCCACAGCAGAATTTCTCGACCTTGGCACTTTGGGTTCGGTTGGACCTTTGGGCCCAGATAATTCTTTGCTGCAAGGGGCTGTCCTGTGCTTTATAGGATGGGTAGCAATATCCCTGACCTCAACCCACTTCACTAGTTGTGACAACCAGAAATGTCTCCAACGTTGCTAAATGTCCCCTGGAGGGCAAAATTGCCACCATTTAAGAACCTCTGATTTAATGACTTTGGTAAGTGCTTTACCAAATATATTATGCTTCATAATTAATATTTTATAATCTTTCCTTTAGACAGAAATATAGTCTAAAATGGTTTTAGAAAGCCTGGACATTTGGAATAAGGAATTACCACCACTAAGTTCATATTTAAGTAACATAATGGATTAAAAAGCTAAATATGAAACATTTTAACATTTTAAGTTTGAGTGTTATGTATTGTTCTGAGTATAGATGTAGTACATGTTAAGTATAGGAAATTTAGACAAAGAAGAATACAAAGACGGTAATAAAAATCACTTACTATCCCATCACCCAGAGAAAATTACTGCTTATTAACTTTTACTATATTTTGTTTTACTGTTTTTCTTCTCTTTGTAACTTAAATTTTAGTTTTGAGTCATTTACGTTTTTATGTGCTTTGTCTAAAGATTTTTTTAAAAACGGGGAAATAATTTTCAGTTCCCTTTTTCAAATTATTACTATTAATTAGAGGAGATTAAAGGTAATTAAATTATAATAGGAAAAATAGGGATTTACAAATTAATTTAGGAGTTGAGAAAAGAAAGTATAGAGAAACACATATACTATGCATTTGAGTGATAGATTCTAAATAATATTTGTTGATGAAGTGTAAATTTTTTGAAATAAGAGTAAACCTAACAACTTATATTATTTCTTCCTTTAATCCACTCATAATTTCACAACTCTGAATATGTGAGACATTTATTTTTTTAATTTAAATCCTTTGGGAAATTTTGTCTTTTGGGAAAAACAGTAAGAGAATTATATTAATACATTTTTATTTTCATATGTGTAGTATAGAAAAAGTTGTTTTCATTTTGTATAAAAAATTTAAAAATTTAGTTCATCATGAAATCTTTTTTTTTTTTTAAAGATTTTATTTATTTATTTGACATAGAGAGGCAGTGAGATAGGGAACACAAGCAGGGGGAGTGGGAGAGGGAGAAGCAGGCTTCCCTCTGAGCAGGGAGCCCAATGTGGGGCTTGATGCCAGAACGCTGGGATCATGACCTGAGCCGAAGGCAGACGCTTAACAACTGAGCCACCCAGGCACCCTTCATCATGAAATCTTCAGCTAGTTTTTCAGTTTTATAGGCAAGTTAATATTTTTTCTCCTGATAATGGAATTCAGTTCTGCTAACTACATTTAGAAATGAGTTTCACTTCTAAAATACATTACTTAAAATTCTGTAATATAATTGTAAGTTTAATAAAATGCCATGAAATCATTGTTACTATAATTTACAGATTTATGCAAGTTTTGATGAATCTATGTATATAAGCAAAGCATATTAAATGTCTTGTTTGTGTCATTTGCAGAAGGTGAATTTTTATTTCTTTCAAAAAGGAAGATGTTTGGCCACGTAGCAAGAAAGAAAAGCATTCTGGGCACGGAAAATGACGCAGGTGTTAAATGATAGAAGCAGTCCTTTGAGTTTGAAAAAAAAATTTTTTTTAAAGATTTTATTTATTTATTGGACAGAGAGAGAGAGAGACAGCGAGAGAGGGAACACCAGCAGGGGGAGTGGGAGAGGGAGAAGCAGGCTTCCCGCTGAGCGGGGATGTGGGGCTAGATGCGCCGGGATCATGACCTGAGCCAAAGGCAGAGGCTTAACGACTAAGCCACCCAGGGGCCCCTGAAAATTTTCTGACAGGGAGGTTCCAGGAGGCCTTCTCACCTTTAAATACCCAAAATGGTTTCAGAGATGCACAAATGTATATATTCCTTTTTATGCACACAGGTCATATGCTGACCTAAATTTAAGTGGCAAATATACTTCAGGTTCCGTCTTACATAATAGAAATTAAAAAGCCTTTGTTAAAAGAAAAATTTTCATTTAATATGAAAGGAAACAACCATTATACCCTCTTTATATATACCTTTCTCAAGTGATTGACTCATTTTCTAGTCATCCACACAACTTGCATAGTCATCCACACCCATGTATGTTCTCCATGCACTGAGATTTCCCCTCTCTACTCAGACTGAATTAACCTTTTCATATCATGTCGACTTAAATTGTTGGCCATCCTACTCATTTTCTCAATGCAAACATGAGGAACAGCCCATCCCTAATCTACTGTTATTAACTGTATTCCTGCCATATATTAAAAGGTATGCCTATTGCTATCATTTTCTGTTATATATTCCATGCTATAAATTTTCTCTTGCTTCCTGGGTGCTTGGCCCATTCTTAAGATAATGCTAATTAGAGTTGAGGTTGGACACCACAATAGGCTCTGAAACATCTTATTTTAGCTAGCAAAAATAGAGCATCACAAAGGATGCAGGACATATCCTCCCACGCTATAAATTCACCTTAGCTTTTGTTTCCTTTGTGTTATTATTTCCCATCTTTTGTAAGACACTGCTATTTTAAAATCTTCCACTCATTTTGCTCCCTCTCACCACTCTGTGTGTGTGTGTGTGTGTGTGTGTGTGTGTGTGTGTGTGTTCTCCTCTTTCTCAACTTCCACCCCCACTCCCTCTTCCTGGTGTAAAGGGCTTCTGTAGGAAATTGACAATCGGTGTCTTTCTGCTTCAAAGTCTTTAACAAGTGGAGCTGGCTGTTAAGAGAAATTGACCAGGTTCCTGTGATCCTTGTCAGTTTCTCTGATTAATCAATTTTTCTTTATGGAGGAGCTGCTTTTAACAAAAGAAAACTAGCTTGAAATTTCAATCATTTGCCCATTGCTGCCTCCCGTATATCTGCTCTTCTTTCTCTATCACCTTACGTTTTTATTATAAACTTTTAATTCTTGGTTTTTCATTGCCTCATTTGTAATGGAGAGTGAAGAGCCATTTTCGTAGAATTCGTATATCCTCAATGATTCTTATTCATTCTGATACTTGCATAATTTAATCTATAAATCTTGTTCCTATTCAAAAGACAGTGCCTTTAAAGCAAAATGAGTGCATTTCTTCCCTAGTTCTTGTTGACTTTCCTACAAAAACCAAGGCAAGCAATTCCAGAGCACTTATAAGGAAATCATGCTATCGTAGAAACTAATACAATGAAATCCAGAAAAACCAGGGAGAGTTACTATATTGCTCTTTGTTAATAGGGATATTTCTTTAAACATGTCAAATACTGTTATAGTTAGAAACAGAATTAAAAGAATGTGTCTTTAGGTCATGGACAAGTTTGAACAGCCAAGTTAGCCTGAAAATTATGTTATAAGACCTGAAGAGAAAATTGACAAAATAGGCAAAATGTATTTGGAATATCTCTTAGGCATTACATAAAGGTGTTTGCACATAGTGATATTAAATAATAGACAGGATTATCATAGGAAGGAGTTAATTTGAATGATGACTAATGCTCCAAATCATATTTTACAAATAAGTTGTTTCATGGTATATTATTAAGTATTCCTTGAACAGGAAAAAAAAGTCCATCTCAATAAGTTTGGGACATTCTTGGGTATACAAATTCAGCCTGTTTCTTCATTTAATGTATGATTTCTTAATGCCTTATCATACGATACTGTGCGATCAGTCTCATGGGACATGGTTCCATGGGGGCAAGCACTGAGAAACTCCTGGCTGATGGCCAGCAATCTGTGCATTAATCACTATTAACATCTTTACTCATAAGCTTATAATTTATCAGTAAATTAGAAAAGATTAAAGATCTTTTAAATATCTGCTAAACATTTTTAGTGATCTATTTTTATTTTACAAAAACAGAGACCTAAATAATATTTAAGACATCCAGAAAAGCGGGGGGCAGATAGTGGTTCATCATATGAAAATAGCTTAACAGATGAGATAAAATCAGGTAAGCATTGGAAAACATCAACCATGCGTCTGGGTAACTTAAAAGGAGAGTGATGATAGCTCAAGATTGGTAAATGGTGGTTGTGGTGGTATTAGGGAAGTTGAAATTTGGCCAGGGTAGATTCTGTGTCAGATGGAAAAGAAAACAAAAACAAGTGATACACAGTCGTACACAGTTGCCTTTTAACTAGCAGCTTCAGGGAATAGCCTCTGGCCTATAGTTCGGGGCTATTCTTTTTTTTTTTTTTTTTTTTTTTTGAGTAGCAGCAGATTTTGTTTGAAGGTAGCTTACCCCAGTTACCTAAGAGGACAATTCATTTGTAATTTCATGGCAAATGTTGGTGTCCTAGAGCAGTGATTCCAAGCTTTTTTTGTTTTCTTATTTTTAAAATTTCTGATTTGGTGCAGATCAAATACTTTTGCACAAATGCTTTCCTCAGGTTACATACTTGTTGTGGTCCCGTAATGGACAGTTTACCAGCAGTACTGATCCTCCGACCCACCAACACTGTTACTGGATTATCGCCACTTCAACCCATGCTCTCAACTAGAAAATGTCTCACTGCTTACAACTGCCTGCAATTTTTCCTACTGAGGGCTAACAATTCTACAAGGAGAGAAAAAAATTATTTAAAAATATAAATGCTGTTTCTATATCAGTGATGGTAATTTTGGTAATTTATGGACCAGCAAACATTTCAAAAAATGTGGATGATTTGGTAAATTTTTAATAATCGGCTTTCCAAAAATCATCTTGTATGTATTATGCATTTTACTGACATAAAGAATACAGAACACAATTTACAAATAATAATAGTACATACACAATATTCTTTATTATAAATTCCATGTAGCCAATTGTTTCTCACAGAATGCTTTTGTTGATTTTATTTTTTTCTGGAACTTTTTGTCTATAGCTAAACTATGATTGCAACTGATGAACAGGTGTAGTTTTTACATTAATGTTAAATGAGTAACAACACAGAAGTTAAATGACAAAGACAAAGATGTATGCTAGAACTTTATTATAAGGGACTTCTTTGCTGAATGGAAAACAGTTTTTGAATACTGTAAGAATATTTCCTCTGTTTTTATAATATTTGCAGTGTAACAGCTATAGATATGATACACTGTTATATCATTTGCATTTATTAAAACATTTCTCCATCACTTTCCTAAGTGTCTAGACAATCAACAAAATTTATTTAAAAGCCCTGATTTGTAGCATTTGCCATTTAGTTTCAAGCTATCAGTGTGATGTCTGTGTGGAGTTGGGAAGAAATGCACAGTGATACACCATTATGTAGTAATTCCACTGTACAGATTCAATAAATGTAAATAACCTCAAGATAATAGTAAAATGTAGCAAAATAATTAGCAAGTAATGAGTTTTAAGCATTTTTTTATTCCTTTTTTTCATATAATTGTATCTTTTTACAATTTAATTTGTAATAATGGCTGTTTTTAACAACGATCTCATGGACTTCTACAGATGTAACAGTCAGGTCTCTGGAGCTCCAGAACACTACTACAGTGCCCGTTTTTCCATGGAAGGACATTTATTTGTAATTACTGTCATTTCGTGAGAGGCATATTATCTCTGAATAAAAGAAAAACCCCAAGGAAGTCAACTTACAAGCATAACTGTTTTCTTATTTTTTACATTTCTTTAATACAGTGTTTAAAAGGTCGAGTTCCTACATAGCTGTTTAGATACCACTGTCCTCTGAGTAGTATAGTAACATGCAAATGAACCTGTTTTTCATTTAGTTTAGTGAATAAGTACCAGTGATCACCCAGATACTTTTTTTTTTTTTTAAAGATTTTATTTATTTATTTGACAGAGATAGAGACAGCCAGCGAGAGAGGGAACACAAGCAGGGGGAGTGGGAGAGGAAGAAGCAGGCTCATAGCTGAAGAGCCTGATGTGGGGCTCGATCCCATAACGCCCGGATCACGCCCTGAGCCAAAGGCAGGCGCTTAACCGCTGTGCCACCCAGGCGCCCCCACCCAGATACTTTTCTGTTTTGTAGAGATAGTAGGTTACTGTTAGTCTTCAGAACCTTATAATCTGAAGGGGTGAGGAGAGCCACTCACAGATAAGAATGTTAGAAAACAAATCTCGAAGACTTTAAATTTTGTGTAGGCCTTCTTTCAAGTCTTCTACACTGCATCGATCGGTAGATGCTATGTAAGAGATACTACTACCCTGGGACTGTTACCTCTCAGCTGTTGGGTGGGCCTTGAGGACTACTACCCCTGCAGTTTAGGATATATAGACATTTTTTTAAACATTCCTCTTGCCCCTCTTTTCCTTCCTCCCACTTTGATACTGAATTAAGTTTCCTATTACCACAAACTTAGTGGCTTAAAACAACACATATTTATTAGCTCATGGTCTATAGATCAGGAGTCCAACACAGTGTGAATGGGATCTCTGCTCAGACTATTCCAAGCCTGAAGTCCAGGTGCTGGCCAGCTGTGTTCTCATCTCTTATGCAGAGTTCTCTTTCTGACTCATTCCTGGTGTTGGTACAAATCAGTTCCTTGTGGCTACAGGACTGGTCTTCCATGTTTTTATCAGATGTTCTCCAGGTACCACTCCCAGCTCCCAGAGGCCAAACTCACATTCTTGCCTTGTGGACCCTCCCATCTGTCTTCATGTCAGCAATAGTGAGTCAAATCCTTCTTCAAATCTCTCTGACTTTTCCCTCTCCCAAAACCCAGAGAAAATTTTCTTTTAAAGTATGATTACATAGAGTTCAAGAAACATACTTTGTAATCTCCTCTTTGATTAACTTAAAGTCACCTGGTTAGTAACGTTAATTATATCTATGATCATGATCATAGGAATGATATCTGGTCATCTTGACAAAGGAGGGAATTTTGAAAGGTTAGGGTAATTGGGAATCCTAGAATTCTGTCCACCACAAATACTAGATATATCATTTAATAATAATGATGGCTATGTGGGAAGTTTCAACTTAGTGATAAAATTGTAAAAATTGTATCTGGAAATAAAGTCTGAAAAAATATAAAAATAAAATAAAAATAAAATTTATAACTGGATCCAATAACAATTTGCTTCAGAATAGAAATTGATTTCTGGTATACATAAAAATGTAATCTCTTGAATTAGCATGGAGCTAATGGAGCAAAGATAATAACATTTAGAAAATAATAAAATAAAATAGTGAAGACAAGATTGTATTTAATTCTTATTTTAAAGATAGATTTTATTTATTCATTTAAGAGAGAGTGAGAGAGAGGGCATGGAGCCGGGGGGAGGGGTAGAAGGCTGGGGAGAAGCAGACTCCTTTCTGACCAGGGAGCCAGACTCAACTTTGGGCTCGATCCCAGGACCTGGAGATAATGACCCGAGCTGATGGCAGACGCTTAACCATCTGAGCCACCCAGGTGCCCCAAGATTATATTTAATTCTTAAGTCTAAGTTATTAGTAAAATAAAGACACAGCTTATTTTGAACACCTCCTAAATGGTTGGTTAAGAAAATAAGTTCAAAGATATCTAAACATTACCTGAAAATGATATATCTAATAGAAATGTAAAAAATACAGAGCCTTGTTCCAGAACAGCCCAACTAATATGTTTACTCAAGAAGAGGGAGTTTCGCCAAGGTTGAGGGAAAAGCTTGAAACTCATAGTAAATAAAAATTCTTTATTGAAAAACCGGGCTTATTAAGGAAACAGCTAAGCAAAAATTTATGGCAAAATTTATTGCATTCTTGATACTGCAAGTATTGACATAAATAAAAATGTAGGCAAACCGGCCTATGATTGAATTATGGTATGTTCATACAATGGAAAAACTTGGAACCATTCATCTAACATTTATTGAACATCTCCTATGTGCCAGACATTTTGCTTAGCTCTGAATAGACTATTAGCCATCAAAAAAATCCTTTGAAGCATAACTAATGACTTATGAATGTTCATTATGTAATGTTAAGTGCTGTAAAACTTAATTTATTAAATATGGTCCTAGTTTTGTTATTGATGATATGGATAGAAAGTTTTATTGATGATATGGATAGAAAAAATTAAAGACAAGAAAAGCAAAAGATAAATTTTGATTGGTTCTTTCTGTTTTTTTTTAATCACAATTATAAAGAGGCTGAACACCTTCCTTTTTTAGCTATTCCCAATATTTACACTCTAGTGATCTATAAAACGTTACTGAGTTCATTTCATAATGTGTTACATGTCTGTTATGACTTTTTGACATATACCTATAAATTATTTTTGACAAAATGCTTTTAAATATGTTAAACTGCTATATGTTATAATGGTATAAACTATAGCATTAAATATTTCTCTGATGCTCAGGGTACATAATATTGTTTTTTCTAAGTTATTCAGAGAACAAATCTCTGAATAAAAAAATGAAAAGAGGAAAATGTCCTTTTACTCAGAAATGAGAGAAAAATAACATGGTGTGTTTGTTTTGGAGAAAGCAAAGTCCTTTTATTTAGGTAGAAGGGGAAGTGGGAAAGGTACATCACATTTAGTAAGTATCTAATGAGTCAGACACTGTATAATGCAAGTTTATTATTTTATTTCATTTAATCTTTATATTCATCTGGGTTACTTATTATTTCATTTAAAATGACAAGATTGAAGCTCAGAAGGTTAAATAAACTTCACTGAAGTTAGAACTAGTAATTGCGAGAGCTAGTATTCTCATCTGTGAGAGCAGAGCCTTTCCTATTATATTTTTAATGGATGAATGGAAATTTAATTGTATGCTTTTTAGTAGTTACATAGTTTCAATGGAGATTTTAGATGTAAAAAGGCCTAGAGTATACTTAAAATGCCTCTTTTATAACCAAAGCACTTACACATCCAACATCTGAGGTTTGATTTAATGGTGAGAGTAGAAAAGGAGAAGACTTATAAATTAACAGACTTTTATCAAAGAAAATCAACAACTTATCAAGGTGCTAAAACTAGATATTTTGGAATATGTATTGTATAACTATTCTTCTAGGTTATGTTTCTTTTTTTTTTTTTTTTTAAGATTTTATTTATTTACTCGACAGGATAGAGACAGCCAGCGAGAGAGGGAACACAGGCAGGGGAAGTGGGAGAAGAAGAAGCAGGCTCATAGCAGAGGAGCCTGATGTGGGGCTTGATCCCATAATGCCGGGATCACGCCCTGAGCCGAAGGCAGACGCTTAACTGCTGTGCCACCCAGGCACCCCCTAGGTTATGTTTCTACAAAGAAATATTTAGTGCTATATTTCCCAGTATGGTAACCACTTATAAAATATAGCTCTTTAAATTACTTAAAATTAAAAATGTAGTTTTTTCTACTACAATAGCCACATTTCAAGCCCTCAGTAGCTACATGTGGTTGGTAACTATCTTATTGGACAATATAGATACAGAACATTTCCGTCAGCATGGAAAGTTCTACTAGACAGTGCTGACTTCATTTCTTCACTTTTGTTCTATAGGAAATAATTTCAGTTTGGTAGTTGTGAGCTTAATTTTTTACTTAAAAATTTTTTTACCTGGGGGTGCCTGGCTGGCCCAATCAGAAGAGCGTGCAGCTCTTGATCTCAGGATCATGAGTTTGGGCTCTACTTTGGGTCTAGAAATTACTAAAAAATAAATAAATAAACTTTAAAAAATATAAAAAGAAATTCTTATCTAATAAAGTAGTCACACTATAGTTTCTCCATTTAAATGGATTAAAAGTAAGTTAGAAATTAATTAAAACATTCTTTATTATAATTTTTGCTATTTCAAATTTGATTTTTATACTTAATATTTTAAGATTATGTTATTGAATATAGCTATAGTTCATACTCATATATGGATATGCATATATCCATAATTAGTGTCGTGTGGTATGCCATTATATGAATATTCTATATTCTATTATAATCAATTGATTTTTAAATGTTTTTGCTATTGTAAACAATACTGCACTGAACATTCTCTTACAAGATTTCAGGTACATCTATGCAAAAATTTTTCTAGAATATATAACCTAGAAATAGAATTTTTGAGTTGTAACGTGTATTTTCAATTTGACTAAGAAATGCTAAATTATTTTCTACATTGGTTATATCAGCTTGTACTGTGAGATTATACAGTTGTCTTCCTTTGTTTTATTTTTAAAGCTGTAAAATAGTCTTTCACTTTTAAGTCCCTGATTTTACATGTTTGTTTTAGCATTATTAAGATTACTTTTATTATTGAACAGCCATTGTTTATTTGTTTAAACAAACTAAAGGTAGGATCTTAAATCTTATTTCTTAGGAGCATCAGCAGAAGTAGCAATTCTGAAAGCAATAAGCTGATCATCTTGTAAAGTTACTCTTTCTTGTAGCGTTTTACGAAGAAGCTTTTTGTCATTAAAAACTACACCAAAGCTTGGTAGAATATTCTTTGCCTTTAACCTTATGAAGATTCATGGCAAAATAACCAAAGGGAGTTTGGGAGTAAGGGAAAAGAAGAATAGAAAATTTTGAATCCTTGAAACAGACAAAATTGAACTATTATCTACATACAGTTTCTCAGTTGGATGATATATTATAAAATATCAACAGGAGATTGTAACATCCACCAACACTATTTCTTAAAGGTATCCTGAAAGCTGCAAAACATACCTGATTGTTAAAATGATATAGGATTTTTAGGTTGAAGTTTTGACATTTGGTGACAATGGTAGAAAATAATGATGAGGGGCACCTGGCTGGCTCAGTCGGTAGAGCGTTGCAACTCTTGTTCTTGGGGTTGTAAGTTCAAGCTCCCCACGTTGGGTATAGAGATTACTTAAAAATAAAATCTTAGAAAAGAAAAAAAAAATTTTTTTTTTAAAGATTTTATTTATTTAGTTGACAGAGACAGCCAGCGAGAGAGGGAACACAAGCAGGGGGAGTGGGAGAGGAAGAAGCAGGCTCACAGCAGAGGAGCCTGATGTGGGGCTCGATCCTGTAACGCCAGGATTACGCCGTAACGCCAGGATTACGCCGTGAGCCGAAGGCAGATGCTTAATGACTGCGCCACCCAGGCGCCCCAGAAAAGAAAAAATTTAAAAATATTAGAAGATAATGATAAGGGTAGAATTTACTAGTGGTAAGATGTTCATACTCATTGAAATCAGAATTTATAATCTGCGTGTGGCTGGGTTCACATTCTGTAAAAATTAGTCTGAGAGCATTAGTGAAGGCTGATGCTTCCGGGTTTAAGATGCCTGGCATCCCCATTAGTGTTGGTGGTGTTCATCGGAAGGAACACTAGCCTTTCATCCTTAATTTATTCCCTTGTGCCTATTTAATAAGATTGTCTTCTTTAGGTGCCTTTGAAAAAAAATGTCTTATTTATACACCATAATAAACTAAGGAGAGAAAGGTTCCATTATTGGAGAAGCCTGTTTGTTGAAAGACTGTTTTAAACCTTTTTATACTGTAAAAGTTCAAAGATGTACTATACCTCATTTGTTTTAACCATATGTAAAATAATTTTAGATATGATGTGTAATACAAATCAAACCACACTATAGCAAAATATTAAAATTAACATATCTAATTCATGGTCTGTAGTTTCAAGAAGTGTTTCATATTATAAAACTCCATAAGGGAAAAACCTAGGAATGATTGAAGTTCATTGCAGTGGACTCCAAATCTATCATATAATTTACCATATAGTTGAAATCCCGAGACTACATTTCTCAGGGATATAAAATTCATTCACGTTTTATCATTTTATTTAGGTTTTTCAATGTTAAATTTTAACAGAGAACATACTTAACAATGAACATATCCCCAAATAATTTAGGATTAGATGACTTACTTCATCTAATTTTACTGTTAGCATAATAGTTTAATTATTAAAATCTAGATAATAATAATTAAGTTATTATTTGTGATTTAAAAAAATTTTTTGACCTTCACCATTTATATTTAACTGCTTTTTCTCTTCAGACTTCACAGCTGTGTCATGTTACAACTGCATATATAAAAAATTAATTTCTTCTTGCTTGTTCATTTCCTCTTAGAATCCAATATCATTAATCATTCACTGTTGTTGACACTTAAAGTCAATTTATATTTTAGATTACCTATTACTTATAAAAGTAGTGATGGCTGTTTATATAATGAGTGAAACCTTTTATTCCAAATATATTTTAATTTTATAAAGTACAATTTATTTATACATCAGAGTCTCAGATATTTAAGTCAAGTGAGTACATTATGTATAAATTAAATATGTGTGAATCTTTTTCATATTAACTGGTTGTATCATTAACCGGACTTCAGTCACTTGGAGAAACTTGTTAGGAAATTAAAAGGCAGAGTACAAAGTAAGAAAATTATTTACAACACATAGACAAAGGGTTAATGTCCTTGCAGTATAAAGAAGTCTTGTGAATTAGTAAGAAAAAACAAGCATCTTTGTCGAAAACAGGCAAAGGAAAGGAAAATAGAAATCCACAAAAGTATAAATATGAACTAAAGAAATTTAAGTTTAAAGCAACATCTAACAGATGAGAATTCAGCAAGCTATTATTAATACAATTTTAATGGTAATACTTGATGTTGTGATGTTGTGGAAGCTGGAGAGAAATAGTCTCCTGTACCTTCAGCAGAGATATATACTGATGCAAGTTTCTACAGTATAATTTGGCATCAAAAGCCTGTGAAAAGGGATGGTTGTACATAAAGATTTTTGTCATAGAACTTTTTATAAAAACAAAAAATTGGAAACAACTAAATGTTTATTAGATGATGAGTTAAATTATAAATATCTATGTAATGTAGCCAGTTTTTTAAACTTAGATTGCTAAAGTGTATTCAGAAGTGTCTTTGATTTCCTTGGGGGTACTTTGAGGACCACTGGGAGAAGGGGAGGCTGAACTTCATTCTGCTCAACCAGAGCAGCTTTGTCCCTGTTTTTTAATATAGAAGTTTCAAAAAAATGAGAGTATGCCTGGAGAAAGTGTGGGAAGGGGAGCATTTGGCTGCTAAAAAAAACAGCCTCGAAGTGTTCAATACAAAGGAAAAATATTTAGTGACCTTGCCAAATGAAAAGTAGTAGAGTATAAAACATTGGGTATAGTTGGGTCTCAATGTTTAAAAAAAATATCTCCATCTGTCTATGCATATGAGAAAATGGAGGTTTATGGTAATAAATTAGGTAACAAAATCATTAAAAAATGGCAACAGTGATATGATGGGATTTCAGGTGATTTTTATCCTGTTTTGTTTTCTTTTTATAAGTATTTATTATTAGTTAAGCCATGGTTCAGGATCCCAGGTTGAGGATCACCATGTACCTTCTCCCGCCTTCACACCACTGGGAGAAAGATGGAGGACAGACGAAAGGTGGAGTAGAGCTGGTTCAGATCTTGACAGGAAATGTGCCTTCTGGTTGGTGGTCATCCTAGGTTGACACCCAGGATAAGGGGCAGAGGGACTTGTACACACACTGGTACCATTCACACGTGGAGACACCACCCCCTTTATCAGTCATTATCTTCTCACAGTGGTGGAAGTCCACGTGGTTCTGCCAGCAATTCCTGGTCTGGTTCTGGTTGGGGAAGTGGCTCTCAGAAGGGGCAGTCCAATAGTTCTTGATTTTGGTCTTGATTTCTTCTGCCATGGTGCTGACTCCTAAAGACACCCCTGGAACAGCTCACAGCTCAATGTCTACCCTCTGTTTTTCTTATCTATATTTTATAAAATGAACAGGTGCTATGTATGATGAGGTAGAAAAAAGCAATAGCAATTACTTATAAATACTTTTAAAATGCTATCACATTTACATGCAAAGTCCCCTTTTAATATTGATGTGGTCTAAGTTTAAGATTTTCTATATGCCAGCCACTGTTTTAAGCAGTTGACATATATTAACTCATCTAATTATTATAACAACCCTAGTTAGGTATTATTAATATATACAGAACTTAAATAATGTGACCAAAGTCATGCTGCTGATTCATTCTACCTTGATACATTACCTCTTGGTTACAAAGAATTCCATCTTGTTAAACCCCAGCTCATATTACCAATTCCCATAAACTTCAAGAATAGTTTATAAGTGCTAGATGTGAAAACATATATAGATATATTGCATGTTTGTATATATTTTGTATTTTGTTTGTATTTTCAGATTTTTTTTAAATCTCATCCTGTTAGAAGCCTTTGACTTACTATAACTTCACTCATTGCCACCATCATATGCAGATAGGAAACAAAAGGATCTTCTAAGTTGATCAGATGCTCATGCTTATTAAAACATTTTAGTGTTACTTGGGTGGCTCAGTCAGCTAAGTGTCAACTCTTGAATTAGGCTCAGGTCATGATCTCAGGGTTGTGAGATTGAGTCCCATATGGGGCGCTGCACTGGGCATGGAGCCTGCTTAGGATTCTTTCTCTCCCCCACCCTTTGTTCCTCCCTCCCCTCCCTATCTAAAAAAAGAAAAATAAATAAACACCTTTAAAAAAAAAAAAAAAAGCACATTTTAGAAACCTGTTTGTGATCGCCCTAGCCCTGAGTTACTGTTTGTTTTTAGACAAGCTGAGCACCACACACATACAGACATGTACAATGTCTACATGCTGGGTGTCTGGAACATATACAAATCATTCGCCCTTGGAACATACACAGATCACGGGTTTTTATACTTGAAGATGGCATTTCTTTTGGTATTATTTCCTGGTCCAGACTTCCCACTGTCACCAAGATTTATGCTTGACTTATTTATGGTAGTAACAGATTGTGTTGAGCCATCCACATATTCTTTTCTCTGTGACCCTTTGGGCCTTCACAGAGCTAGGTAAAAGCTAGGAGAGAACTGAGTGCATTTAGAGACCAATAATCCCTATGTAATGTGCTTTTTTCAACAGCAGATAGTTCGTTTACGAAATACTATTTAGGTTTGATGAGGGTTAGAAAGATTCTGAGGGAAAAGGGTCGTGTAAGAGAAAGGAAAAATTATTAACAAAGGTAATGAAGTATGTTGAACAAATGGATGGAGAATGCAGGAGAAAATGAATACAGGGAAGTGTGCTAATGAAAATATACAAATTAAAACAGTGTTACTAAAAGGTGATGACTTAATCAGGGAAATATTATGATATCCCTATGAGTAAAATGAGCCCTTCTCCACATTTTTCTTGATGTTAAAAAATCCATATCCGTAGCTGAAAGATAATTTTTAGACAAGTTTTTAAGTATTAGAAAATCCATATGTAGCACATAAATCCATATGTAATCATAAATTAATGAAGCCCTTGCCTAAAACTACATGTGTTTCTTTTCTCTTTGGTTGTATAATTTGTAGTAATGTAAAAATTGTTATTTGGTGTAGCTGGGACCTTGCCTTACATGTATCCAGTGATTCATCCAGTGAAAGAATTAGAGCTGAGTTGTGGAACTTGTTTCATGCCTGGAAAGATCCCCTGGGGCTTTGTGACCCTTCTGTGATCATTGGAGCAGGCTGGGCACTTCAAGAGATTCTCTGATTTTTTTAGAGGTGGAGGGTTTGTTCATTCTTCGCCCAACTTTGCACCCGCCATAAAGGTTTTCTCCCTTGGCATATAACATCCTGCTCTCTGATACATAGATTGAAAGATGGAGGTAGTCATGGAGTTAATAAAAACGTTTCAAAATAATGTAATATCTCATAGTCATTACTCTATGTTAATTATTTTACATTGATAGGACTGAACAGTATAGAGATGTAATCTATTTTCAAACCTTCTTTGCAAAGTACTTCTCAGATCTTTATAACATAACTCTAGGACTGTCTATCCAAGATGGTAGTCACTATTCAGTGTGGCTATTGAAATTTAAATTTATAAGAATTAAGCAAAATATTTGGGTCCTCAGTTGCAGTAGCAGTATCTTAAGTGCTCATTAGTTACACATGGTTACTTATTAGGTACCACCGTGGACAGTGCAAATGTAGATTTCTCTCCATTGCATAAAATTCTATTGGTCTGTACTCATTTAGAGGAGATATATATACATATGTATATATGTCTTTTGAGGAGGTCATTGATGTTGCCTCACCCATGTCTTTTAAAGTGTAAGTTTATTGAAGAGAAATAACCGTATTTTTTTCAATTTAGTCAGAGGTGGTTCTTCCAGCTTTGACAGTATATTATAATGACAGTGGATTTGAAAGTTAGCTAACTTTGCTATGAGGAAAGCTTCATTCAAGTTAATCAGTTATAGAGATTTACTGTGTTAATCAGTAAAATATTTTAAAGTTGGGCTTCTGGGAGATAGCATTATGTAGGTAGTGAAAAAGAACACTTACTTTCAATACAGGAAATGTGATCTTCTCCCAACTTTGCCACTAACTCTCTGTAAGACTTTGGGCATTTTCCCTCCATGACTGACTTATTTTAAAACTGGAAATATATCTTATAACTGGAAATTTATAATTGGAAATACTTTCTTTTAAGATTATTTATTTTAGAGAGAGAGCATGGGGGTTGGGGAGGGGCAGAGGGAGAGAGAATCCCAAGCAGACTCCCCAGTGTGTGTGGAGCCTGATGCAGGGATCAATCTCACAACCCTGAGATCACAATCTTGAGCCAAAACCAAGAGTCGGACATAACCAACTGAGCCACCCAGATGCCCCTGGAAATATTTTCTGACCCCCTTCACTCATTTCATCCATCCCCACCCCTGCCTCTGGCAAGTACTAGTCTCTTCTCTGTTATCTGTGGGCTTGGGGTTTTGTTTGTTTGCTTTTTAAGATTCCACATGTGAGATCACCACATTTATCTTTTCTTTTTTTTTTTAAGATTTTATTTATTTATTTGACAGAGATAGAGACAGCCAGTGAGAGAGGGAACACAAGCAGGGGGAGTGGGAGAGGAAGAATCAGACTCATAGCAGAGGAGCCTGATGCGGGGCTCGATCCCACAACGCCGGGATCATGCCCTGAGCCGAAAGCAGACGCTTAACCGCTGTACCACCCAGGCACCCCCACATTTATCTTTTCTTATGTGACTTATTTTGCTTAGCATAATGCCCTCAAAGTCCATCCATGTTGTTGCAAATGGCAAGATTTTATTCTTTTTTTGTGACTCAATAATAATCCTATATATATATTATATATTATACCATATATATATAAATATATAATGTGTGTCCCATTTCCTTTATACATTCATTTGTTGATAGACACTTAGGTTGTTTCCTTATCTTTGCTATTGTAAATAATGTTGTAGTAAACATGAGGGTGCATATATCTTTTTGAATTAGTGTTTTCGTTTTTTTCTGATAAATACCCAGAAGTAGAATCTCTGGATCATATGGTAAGTGTATTTAAAAATTTTTGAGGAACCTCCATACTATTTTCCATAGTGGTTGTAGCTATTTACATTCCCTCCAACAATGCACACGGGTTCCCTTTTTTCCACATCCTTGCCAACACTTGTTATCTCTTGTCTTTTGGATACAGCCATTCTAACAGGTATGAGGTGATATTTCATTGTTGTATTGATTTGCACTTCCCTGATGATAGTGATGTTAAACATCTTTTCATGTATCTCTTGGCCATCTGTATGTCTTCTTGGAAAAATGTCTATTCAGATCTCTGTCCGTTTTTCAATCAGATTTTTTTTGCAGCTGAGTTTTATGAATTCCTTGTTTATGTTGGATATTACCCCTTGTCAGATATATGATTTGCAAATATTTTTTCCCATTCAGTAGGTTGCCATTTCATTTTGTTGATTTTTTGTTTTTGTTTTTGGGATGTGTGTGTGTGTGTGTGTGTGTGTGTGTTGGTATGAAGAAGCTTTTTAGTTTGATATAATCTCATTTATTTTTACTTTTGTTGCCTTAAGACTTTGGGCATTTAATTTCCCAAAGTTAATTTGGGATTTAATTTCTTTATCTCTAAATTGTAGGTTTAAATAAAATATTTTTTAAAAGTCTTGTTGTAACAGTTAATTGCTATTACTTTTTTTTTCTGACACAAATTTTACAAAACACCTATGGTTTTGAATGGAAGGGATAATACAAAAAGAAAGAGAAGATATGATGCTGCTGCTAAGAGAAACCTACCCTTGTACATAATTATTTTAAGCTAGCATTTAGCAACTGCTACCAAGGAATATGAGGATTCTGTTGGTCTTACGTTGTATCAGCTTATCATAAAGTACTGCTTTCATCATGTTCATTCCTTCTCTGTAAAGACCTTGAATAGCTTTGGGGTCATGCAGATCTGAATTTAGATATCATTTCCTCTGATCACTAGCTCTGTGACATTGAGTGAGTTACATAACCTGTCTGCCTCAGTTGGATGGTTGAAATGATGTGTTATCATGATCTTCTAGAGCTTGCATCCAGTTCAGAGGGATAAACACAATATTACAGTAATGGGTTGAAAAGTTTGTTATAGATGTGTACTGCATATTATAAAAACAGAAAAGAAGGATATTTAACTGAGACCTGGCCATGGTAGAGAAGGAAGAGAAGAGAGTAGTGGAAGGGTGTATTCCAGGGAGAATGAGTAGTACGCACAGAGACCCTGGTATGTGAGGTCTACAGCTAAAACATAGAGAAAAGTAGAAGAGTATGGTAAGAATTAAGCCTGGGAATATAGGGAAAGGCTAGAAAATAAAGGATTCAGAGTTTAAACTTCATGCAGAGCACTGTGGGATCACACTGAAAACTTTAAAGCCTGTATTTATGAACAGAGTAATGTGAACATACGGGGAGAGAAGGAGCAAATCTTTGCTACAGGACGTTCACTCTAGCAGCAATCTAGAGAATGGATTAAAAGCAAAGAGATCATAGGAAGCTATTTTTTTCCACTTTAAGTGAGAAATAATGAAGAATTTTATTAGGAAAATGAAAGGAAGGGAGCAGTTTCTATACGTGTTAAGGAAGTAAAATCAGTATTAATTAATTGGTGGTTCACGTGGGGTTGAGGAAGATGGAGATTTCTGTCTCAAGTAACAGAGTGGATGACGGTGACTTTTCACTGGGTAAGGAATACATTAAGAAGAGTTGACTGGTGAGGTAATATATGTATTTAGGAAGCTACACTTTGAGGCCAAACTGCCTGGTTTAATATCCTGGCTTTCCCCTTCACTAGCTTTGTGGCCAAGGGTGTGTTACTTAGTCTCTTGTACCTTAATTTCCTTCATTAGCTTCATTAAAAAAATTTGCTATTGAAGTATAGTTGACACGCAGTGTTATATTTCAAGTGCACAGAATAGTGATTCGACAATTCCGTACTTTATTTAGTGCTCACCATATTTATAGTCACCATACAACATTATTCCCATGTTATTAACTCTATTCCCCATGCTGTACTTTTCATCTCTGGAACTTATTTATTTTACAACTGGAAGTTGGTGCCTTTAATCCCCTTCACCTATTTCATTAGCTTTTTACACGAGTTGATGTGTGTGAAATGCTTAGAATAATTTCTGGCACGTAAGCATGGTATGTGTTTACCAGTAATAGCAGAGGATATGGGCTAGTTCACTTTTAGACATGAGGGAGAGTCATATGGAAATATGTTAAATGCAGTTAAATATATGAGACTAGAGCCCAGTAGAGAAGTCTGGGCTGGAAATACCATAATGGAAGTTATATAAGTAGTAGTTGAAAAGGGAATATGGAAAATATCCCAAGGAGGGACATCTGGGTGGCTCAGTCGGTTAAGCATCTGCCTTAGCTCAGGTCATGATCCCAGGGTCCTGGGATTGAGCCCTGCATTGGGCTCCCGGCTCAGTGGGGGGTCTACTTCTCCCTCCCCCCTGCCACTGCTAATGCTCTCTCTCGCTCTCAAACAAATAAAATCTTTAAAAAAAAAAAAAAGAAAGAAAGAAAGAAAGAAAGAAAGAAAGAAAGAAAGAAAGAAAGAAAAGAAAATATCCCAAAGAAGGATATAGTGAAAGGCCAAGATGGAACATTAGGGAACAATGATAATTTAAAGTCAAGGAAGACGACCTTTTAAATATAACTAAGGGAGAGTGAGTAGAGGCATAAGAAAGAAGATTAGGTCTTAGGGTCCCAAAAGCAGTGAAAGACTGATTAATGTCAAGCACTATAAAGCTGACAAATATGGTAAGACCAAGGAGTCCTCTGGATTTGCACCAAAGAAGCCAAAGTTTGACCTTAGAGCATTTCTTTAGAGTTTGGTATAGAAGTCATTTTACCAAGGACTGAGGAATAAATGGATCAGGAGGCAATAGAAATGATGAGTTTAGATCTCACTCTCTCTGATTTTGTTTTTTAAATTTAGTTTTATCAAAGTAATAGTTAAAAAAATCAAATAGTTTAAAAAATCCAACAGTCCTATAAGGCTTAGAAAGAGAAAAGGAAAAGCAATTCAACGTCCCTTTCCTCTCCATCTCTACTTTCTTTTTATACAGGAAGCCAAAGGAAAATTGTCTAGCTGTGTCTTCTGGTATTTACTGCTGTATTTCATAAACTACTAGGTATTTACCCAAAGAATACAAAAATACTAATTCAAAGGGATACATGCACCCTGATGTTTATAGCAGCATTAGCTACAATAACCAAACTATGGAAACAGCCCAAGTCTCCATCAACTGATGAATGGATAAAGATGTGGTTTATATATACAATGGAATATGACTCAACCATAAAAAAGAATGAACTCTTGCCATTTGCAGTAATAGGGATGGAGCTAGAGAATACAGTGCTAAGCAAAATAAGTCAGTCAAAGAAAGATATACCATATGATTTCACTCATATGTAGAATTTAAGAAACAAAGCAAACAAGCAAAGGCAATAAAGAGAGAAGATAGAGAGGCAAACCAAGAAACAGATTCTTAACTATAGAGAACAATGGTTACAGACGGGAGGTGGATGGGGAGATAAGTTAAATAGGAGATGGGGTTTAAGGAGTGGGCTTGCAATGAGCACAGGGTGATGTATGGAAGTGTTAAATTACTATAGTGTACACCTGAAACTAATATAATACTGTATGTTAACTAACTGGAATTAAAAACTTAAAAAAAAGAAAAAGAAAATGAAGATTTACATCTTTTATACCACCTCTTCCCTTATTCTTAAAAGTTCACAATTTTTGGTTAAATTAATATTTAGTACTTTATTATAGCTACATGCATGTTTACAGAGAAATCACAGTATACTGTGATTTCTTTTCCTTTTTTTTTTTTTTTAAAGATTTTATTTATTTATTTGACAGAGAGAGACAGCCAGCGAGAGAGGGAACACAAGCAGGGGGAGTGCAAGAGGAAGAAGCAGGCTTCTAGCAGAGGAGCCTGATGTGGGGCTCGATCCCAGAGCACCGGGATCACTCCCTGAGCCGAAGGCAAATGCCTAATGACTGCGCCACCCAGGCGCCCCTCTTTTCCTTTTTTTAAAAACAGCTTTTAGGGGTGCCTTCGTAGCTCAGTTGGCTGGGCATCCGACTATTGGTTTTGGCTCAGGTGTTATGGTCTGTGGGTGGTGGGATTGAGCTCCAAATCAGGTTCAGTGCTAAGCGTGGAGTCAGCTTGGCATTCTCTCCTATTCCCTCTCCCTGTCCCTATACCCTCCCCCACCCTGCATATGTACACGCTCTCTCTTAAATAAATAAATAAAATCTTAAAAAATAATAAAAAATAAATAAAACAGGTTTTAGAGTCGATCATCACCATTTATTTATTTATTTATTTATTTATTTATTTATTTATTTATGCTCAATTTTCTATGTATGTTATCATCAGCATGTTCCCAAAATTCTCAGCAGAACTGAAAAGCTGCTCAGTAGCTTCAGACTTCTCAGATCATCCGCCAATTTCCTTTTTTCTTTTTTTCCCGTGTTGCATCTCTCCTAGAGCTCGCTACATTCTTGCTCCATTCTAAACTTTGTTGTTCTTTGCAGATCTGCTGGATAGCTGTTGTACCCATGCTTTCCTTTACTCTCGTCTTGGGAATTTGCTTCTTTACTATTTTTCGATCTTATGTTTTCATCTTTCTTGGTTTTTCTCCCTGTCTTGATGGAGCATCTCCTGAAAGTGCTTCTAAAGAAAAGGAATACTAAGGAGGTAAAGTTTTCAAGACTCTGTGCTAGCTTGGCTAGGTATACAATTCATATAGAAATGCTTTTTCATCAGGTTTGAAAATATTTTTCTATTATCTTCTAATGTTCATTGTTGCTTTGAGAAGTCAGATTCTATCCTGGTTCTTACTCATTTTCATAAGAACCCCCCATACACACACTTTTTTTTCGTTCTCCTCAGAAGCTTTTAGGTCTCCTTTCCCCCACAAAACCTTAGTTGTTCTGAGGTTTTACAGTGATGTGCAGGGTTTTCAAATTGATTTTTTTAAATGACTTGATCTTTTCAATGTGAGAACTTGTGTCCTTCTCTTCTTAGAACTGTTCTCAATAAAGCCTTCTCCTTCCTTAATTCTTTAACTCCTACTGGTGAATGCTGTATTTTGTTTTAAGCCTTTCTCTCTGTTATCATTTTTGCTTTGTGCTCTTTTGGGAATGTGCAGTCAATTTTCTAACACTTCTATTGAGTTTTTTCTAATCATATATTTAATTTTCAAGAGCTCTTTCTTGTTTTCAGGAGAATCTAGAATGATTTCATGGATGCAATATAATCTTATCTGTCTGAAGATGTTAATTGCAGTTTCTAAGATTTCTTCTCCCTACACTGTCTTATTTTCTCCAGGCTCTTTTTCTTTTTGCTTGTTTTGGCTCTTCAGTTTGACATGTCTGGTGATTCTTGGCTGTCCAGTTTTAAGAGTGAACGAGATATTTTATTATGTGACAGTTTTACTAAAATGCATAGCCACTGCATAGCATGGATTGCCATCCAGCATAATTTTCCTTCCACTTACCAACCTGTAAGATAATGTCAGATATTTTAAGTTTTGGATATGGCCTCAACTCACTTCTAGATTCTTTTTTCTGTACCACTCAGGACAGTCTAGGTTATGTTTGACAATAAACAATCTCAAATTTTTTTTTTTAAAGATTTTATTTATTTATTTGACAGAGATAGAGACAGTCAGCAAGAGAGGGAACACAAGCAGGGGGAGTGGGAGAGGAAGAAGCAGGCTCATAGCCAAGGAGCCTGATATGGGGCTCGATCCCATAACACCGGGATCACGCCCTGAGCCGAAGGCAGACGCTTAACTGCTGTGCCACCCAGGCGCCCCAACAATCTCAAATTTTTGATAGCATACATAGTGAAATTTTTATCTCTCTCAAACTACATATACAATGTGGTCTGCAGTACGTAGCCCATGGTTCTCATTTCAGGACTCAGACAAATGGAGGTTCCATTATGAAACTTGCTTCTAGAATTGTTGAGGCAGGAAAGGGGAATATGGCAGATTGTGTGCTATTTCTAAAAGCTTCTACAGAAAAATGCCCACACCATTTATACTCACATTTCATTAGCCAAAGCAAGTCACATGGCCATGCCTAATTTAAAATGCAGTAGTAGGGTGCAAGCCTACTGTTTGCGCCAAAGGGCTACCACAATGGCATTCCACTTACGTATGTTCTATAATTTCTTTATGCTGTTATTATTTAAATAAATTTTATAATATTTGTATCTTCCAAGAATAAGAAGTCTAAGTTCCCTTCCATCTTCAACACTCTGGCTGTATGACTTAGAAACTGCCACTCACCCCTTACAACTTGTTGAAAATTACTGTATTCAATAAATATAGTAAAAATAAAAACATTAATATTCCTTATAAGATGGGAGCTATTTTTCTCAATAGCGGTTTCTTTTAAATAAAAAAAGACTTCAGTTGCTTGACAGAAGTGTAAGACATTTTTGTTTCTGTGTTGAATCACTGGCAGTATTGAATAAGTACTTGTATTCTTGAATTATAAATGTCTACTTGGGAGGTTTTAAATGACCAGATACATCAGCTATCTTAAATAGTATTTCTTGGTTGAAAATGAACATGATATTGGAAGTATATTTTTTAAGAATTATAAGTTATTCTGTGTTGTCATTACAAAAATACTTCAAATATGTCAGTACCTTTTTGGCAGATAAAATTTCAGATGCATGTATTTTATTCTGTGCTTTGTGTTCAAACTTTATTGGTGACATCATCTTTGTAACAAGCCTAGTAACAGTGTAAAACCACATTGCTAAATCAGTAAGCTTTTTCCCTGTCCTTACTTCTTTTCCCTCTTATTCAATTCAGTAGGTTATTTTTTTTGTTAATAATCCAAAGAAGATCTGCCATTTTACCTTGCTAGCAGCAATGTATGAGAGTTCTAGTTGTTCTGTAAAATACTGACTCCAATTCAAATTTGTGAATTTTATTCTCACATCACCAAGCAAATTCTCTGATACCACCTAAATGTCCTACAATCTACAGTTCAACTCAATTCTGATACTATCAGCCAGGAGTTATTATCAAGTCCCACAGGTTAAGGGATCTTAGTACCAGACTGCCCCGCCTACTTTAGACAGCAGTCCCAAGTCCAATTTGTCACCTGTGCTTCTGAGCTGATGGCTATAGATCAAGGTTCCAATGACCTCCTCCTAGGGTTTAATTTGCTAGAGCTGCTCATAGAACACAGAGAAACATTTTATTTACTAGATCACTGGTTTATTATAAAAGGACATAACCTAGGAATAGGCAGATGAAAGGGATGCAAAGGGCAAGGTATGTGGGAAGGGCATGGAGTGTCTATGCCCTCTCTAGACACATGATTCTCCCAGCACCTCCACATGTTCACCAACCCAGAAGCTCCCCAAACCAGACTTTTAAGGTTTTTATGGAGGTTTCATTACAAAACCTACTACACTGACCTACAATACCTACATTGACTATCGGCAGTTAAACTCAATCTCTAGCCCCCTCTCCACTCCCCGGAGCTGGGAGTGGGGTGTGGGTTGGGGCCCATTATCAACATCCCGTGCTAGAGTGGTACATTTGTTACAATTGATGAACCTACACTGATACATCATAATTACCCTAAAGTCCTTAGTTTATATTATGGTTCCCTCTTGATGTTCTATGGGTTTGGTCAAATATATAATGACATCTATCCATTGTTATGGTATCATACAGACCGTTTTCATTGCCCTAAAAATCCTCCATGCTCTACCTATTTATCCCTCCTCATCTTCCACTCTCCTCAATTCCTAGAAATCGCTAATTTCCTTACTGTCTCCATAGTTTTACCTTTTACAGAAAGTCATATAATTGGAATCATGTAGTATGTAGCCTTTTCAGATTGTCTTCTTTCACTTAGTAATATGCATTTAAGGTTCCTCCAGATCTTTTCAAGGCTTGATAACTCATTTCTTTTTCAGTGATTAGTAATATTCCATTGTTTGGATGTACCACAGTTTAGATATTCATGTACCGAAGGACATCTTGGTTGTTTCCATGTTTTGGCAGTTATGAATAAAGCTGCTATTAATATCCATATCCAAGTTTTTGTGTGGACACAAGGTTTCAGCTCCTTTGAGTAAATACCAAAGAGCACAGTTGCTGGATCCCATGGTGAGAGTATGTTTGATTTGTTTAGATATTTAAAACTGCCACTTCCAGAGTGACTGTCCCTTTCCGGATTCCTATTAGCAATGAATGAGAGGTCCCGTTGCTACCAGGAACCATACCATATCCTCACCAGTATTTGGTGGTGTCAGTGTTTCAGATTTTGGCCATTCTACTAGGTGTTTAAATTTGCATTTCCCTGATACCATGTAATGTGGAACATCTTTTCTAATGCATAATTCCATCCATATATCTTCTTTGGTGAGGTGTACATTAGGTCTGTGGCCCATTTTTAAATTGGGTTATTGGTCTTTTTTATTATTGAGTTTTAAGAGTTCTTTGTATATTTTGAAAAACAATTCCTTATCAGATGTGTGTTTTGCAGAGCAAAAGTTTTTAATTTTATTGAAGTCTAGCTTATCAATTATTTCTTTTTGTTTCATGCCTTTGGGGTTGTATCTGAAAGGTCATCACCGTACCCAGGGTCATTGGGTTTTATCTGGTGGTATTTTCTAAGAGTTTTATAGTTTGTGTTTTAAATTTAAGTCTGGGATTCATGCCGAGTTAATTTTTGTGAAAGACATAAGAACTGCTTGGAATCTTTTTTTTTTTCTTTTTGGCCTGCAGTTGTCAGTTAATCCAGCACCATTTGTTGAGATGTATTTTTAATAAGTAAGATCTAACTGAAATGTATAGTCCTTTCAGTTCCGTGAAACATGAGTAACATTGAAGCTTAGATTTGATAGGGATTTTTAAAAAAATTTTTATGTAGCCATCATGTATCAAGTATCTCTTATTTTCAAAGAGAGGCAGTACAATAAGATGTCCTACAATAAGAATTAATTTCCTACAATTTTTTGTATCAGCTAAGAAGTTTTACAGAATAATTTTTAAGAAGAATTAAAACAAGGAATAAAAGATGAAAATGGATTGAGGAGGCCTATAGCTTCAGTGTTCTAAATCTTAGTATTGTGATTATGGTATGAAGGGAACAATAAAATACTCTGTAGAATGCTACACTAAGCATCATGCTATTTTTAAGGGCTTTTTTTGCATTCATCAGATTTGATTTTGGGTCTCTCAGTGTCCTCACCTGAAAGAGAGAAGGTTACAATTATTTTCTCCTCCCTCTTCCTCTTTCCTTTGCTCCCCACCACCCTGATTCTCCTCACCTGCCTCTAATATATTTTGAGTACCTGCTGTGTTTCCGGGATGGTTTTAGGCATGAGGGTTGAAATGAAAAATTATAATATTTCCTTTCAGGAAGTCTGTAGCCTTATAAGAAAACAGACGCATAATAATGCAATATAATAAGTGTTATGGTGATATATACCATGTATAATTGGAGCACTGGAAAAGTGGTACCTGTATTTGCTCAAGGATGTCATGAAGGGTTTGAAGATGAGATAATGTTTTTTTGTTTTTTTGTTTTGTTTTGTTTTGTTTTTGAGATAATGTTTAAAACAAAACTCACTAATATGCATACATTTGTCAGGTGGGTGTCAGAGGTGGGATTAAGTTGGATCCAATGGGACAACAGGTGAAAGCATTCAGCACAGTGCCTGTTTGTGAATAGGTTCTCAAACCTGTTTGTTGTCTCCTACCTCTCCAATACTTGTGTCAGCAGGTGGAGGCGCAGATTGGATACTTATAAAAATAGTAGAAGCTATTTATTGAAATGCTATTCAGTATGCCAAGCACTGTTTTAGGCATTTTACACTAATTATTTGGAATCGAACAACAACTGTAGTAGATAGTTTTTATTCCTAGAAGATATTATTATCATAGGTTGATTAGGAAACTGGGGCACAAGTTTTTTTTTTTTTTTTTTTTTAATATGTTTGAGGTTATAAATAGAGGATTAGGATTCAAACCCAGTATTCAAATCCAGCTTTAATCCCTGTATGCTTTCCATGATGCCTTTTTAAATGTCATCCCAGTGGTGTTTCCAGTTTTAGTGCTTCCCTTCTCGATTTTGAAGGACAGGCCAGATGGAGGGACTTTCCGAAGGCTTCCTTTCATATTCAAGAAAAGTAGAAAAATCCCATTTTTTACTCTGGT
Organism: Ursus americanus; assembly: GCF_024610735.1. Taxonomy (NCBI): domain Eukaryota; kingdom Metazoa; phylum Chordata; class Mammalia; order Carnivora; family Ursidae; genus Ursus; species Ursus americanus. Next base: position 22,717,935 of record NC_142137.1, read on the forward strand.
TATGTGAAATTTAGTGATTTGACTAGGGTTCAACTAGATTTGATCTATTTAGGTAAAGATCAGTAAACATCAACTTCTAGAGTGCCAGCATATGTCTTTTTTTTTTTTTAATTCTCTTATTTGAGTATACTTGACACTGCTACCATATTTCTTTTATTTTTTTTTCCTTAAGGAATTTGAGTTAAGAACTAAAATCTTGCTACTCTTCAATAAATTAAGAAATAATAATAATACATAAAAGGACATTTCAACACTGGCTAAAATATATTGCATTTACATCTACAAAGACAGTGAAGTCACAGATTTTTTTTCAGAAGGGTTATAACGAAGGATAGAGATCTGTGTCTATAACAAAAAGAAGTGGAGACTCACCCAATGGTAAGCAATTTGTCCGTGGTTGCACCACACTTTAGTTGTGAAAGCAAGGGTAGATCCTGCTTAGTCTAGTGATCTTTCTGTTGTGTTCTTGTGGGTGTAGGCTTAATTATCCTGGAGTATCTTGACATATAGATCAAAAGTATATAATCTTTAGGAGTCCCAGAATTACTCATGCATGTTGTGTAATACCTCTACAACTGTACATTGTGTAATAATCAATTGCCCTTCACTAATGGTATATTTTTCCACTAATAAATTTAGAGAAGGGGCGCCTGGGTCGAGCCCCACATCAGGCTCTTCCGCTATGAGTCTTCTTCTTCCTCTCCCACTCCCCCTGCTTGTGTTCCCTCTCTCGCTGGCTGTCTCTATCTCTGTCGAATAAATAAAATCTTAAAAAAAAAAATTTAGAGAAATTTTATTACATTGTGTAATAATCAATTGCCCTTCACTAATGGTATATTTTTCCACTAATAAATTTAGAGAAGGGGCGCCTGAGGTCGAGCCCCACATCAGGCTCTTCCGCTATGAGTCTTCTTCTTCCTCTCCCACTCCCCCTGCTTGTGTTCCCTCTCTCGCTGGCTGTCTCTATCTCTGTCGAATAAATAAAATCTTTAAAAAAAAAATTTAGAGAAAAACGGTCTTTGCCTCATAAAGATATTGAAAAGAAACAATATATTTGAATTTTCATGGAGTTTTTCAGCTCCTTAACCTACTAATATTAACTGTTATTCAGGAATCTTTTTTTTTCTTTTTTAACATACCTCTATCACCCAGCTTTATTGGACTGGAATTCTTCTATAATTTAATTTTTTAAAGATTTATTTATTTTATTTTAGAGAGAGACAGAACATGTGAGTATGGGGGGGGAGGGGCAGAAGGAGGGAGAGAGAGGGAGAGACTCTCAAGCAGACTTCCTCCTGAGCAGGAGCCAGACGCCGGGTTTGATCCCAGGACCCTGAGATCATGACCCAACCCAAAACCAGGAGTCCAACACTTAACCAACTAAGCCACCCAGGCACCCCTACAATTTAATTTTTAATTATATTCTCATTATGCTGTCTTAAAAATGGAGTGAATCATTTAAAGTTGTTGTTGTTGTAGTTAGAGAAAGTCAACTATCAAGATATTTATTGACATGTTCAAGGAATGGTAGTAAAAGAAAAAGAAAAAAGTCAGATTTTTATTTTTAGAGTTGTCTCTCAAGTAACTGAGTTAGATGATCCTTTCTTGGTGAAGCTCTTGGACCAGTCTTGTAAAGATGTTTGTATTACTGTTACATCACTATCCACTTTAACAGTGAATTGTTACATGGGGCAAGTAATAATTTAGAGCAGGTGATATGTATGATTCCTGAAGTGTTTTTGCAAAATCAATTCCTTCTTTCATCTTTCAGGTTAGTTGTAAGAAACTCTTGCTAAGACTGTGATAGTTACCTTGTAACAGGCACCCCCACGTAGATTGCTCATATCCCCCACACATCCACAGTATTGCCAAAGAAGTTAAATTTTTTAAAACACACACTCGATCTTCTTACTTCAAAAAGCCAGGGGGGAAAAATCAAGTAGATTTTTATTTTAGAATAAAATGCTTGGGATGGCAATTAAAATTTTCCACTATCTGCTTTAACTGGCATTTTCCAGCCTCATTCTTGGTCACCCCCTTAATAATACCCTTGAACCAAGCTTCTGGTTATCACAGACATATATTAACTATACTGCAGCACAAGGATGTGGTTGAACTGTTAGCTCAGTTTGGATTACTGTCTTGAATCCCCATTAAAATCTCTCTCTTCATGCACTCAAAAATGTACATCTCATGTACAAGTTTCAGTAATGCACCCACCCAATATAAGCCTCTCCTTGGTATTTCCCTCAGCTCTGGGCAATTTTCTTATATTTCATTTTTCTTCCTTCATCTTCTTTGTTATCTCTCCCTTTTAGATTAACCCTCTCTACTTCTGAAATATTCTCTCACGTATTTCATTTTGGGGGGTCCATTTATTTTATGTCCTGAGTGATTTTCCAACCTTTTACTTACAACCCACTTGATTTCAGCTATCATTTTTGACTTTATGAGAGTGCATTTTTAATTCTCTGGTTGTGGTTGTTTTGTTTTATTGATGTTATTATATTGTTTCAGATATCTCTGGAAATACTAATTAGATGGTGCATGAAATTTCATTTGTTTCCTCATTTATCTTGATTTTTTTTTTTTTTTTTTTTTTTTTTTACTATGCTCTATGTTTTGTGATTCTTGGTTGACCTGCAGATATATGAATGAGGGATAAGAATGAGAGATAGGGGGCGCCTGGGTGGCTCAGTCGTTAAGCGTCTGCCTTCGGCTCAGAGCGTGATCCTGGTGTTCTGGGATCGAGCCCCACATCAGGCCCCTCTGCTGGAAGCCTGCTTCTTCCTTTCCCACTCCCCCTGCTTGTCTCTCTCTCACTGGCTGTCTCTCTCACTGGCTGTCTCTGTGTCAAATAAATAAATAAAATTAAAAAAAAAAAAAAGAATGAGAGAGAGGAATGATTGAAAGTTGAGTGGGTAGAGAGATAGCACTTGTACCAACAGACTCTAAATTGCCAGAATAAATAAGGATTTGTGTGTAGGATCCATCATTTCACCAGTTGGCCAGATATTTCCTTCAGTGTCTTAAGAGAACAGCCTTACAATATTTGCATTGGGATAATGTTTGCCTGTTTTAACGAGTGTGGATGGGAATAGGGATGGGAGGATAAAATGGGCATCTAGTCCATTTACAAACCTTCCATTAATCCCCTTGGTGTCAAGCCCACTTCTCTGTCTTGCTCTTCATTGTACATGTTGAGTCTCAACACAATCTCTCTGGGTTCTATTAGGAATATTGGTTTCTACTTCTGCTGTATCCTCTTTTATTAGTTTTTCTAGAGTGTGGCTTCTTCAATTTAATTAATCAGCCAGCTCTCTCTCTCTTTTTTTAAAGTTTGTTGTTTTTAGTAGTCTACACCCAACGCGGGGTTCAAATTCACAACCCCAAGATCAAGGGTACATGCTCTTCCAACTGAGCCAGTCTGGCACTCCAGTCAGCTTCTAACTTCCAGAAATTTCTTGAATTCTGCTTTCTGTTGATGGCACCCCTCTTTGGGGGGGGGGGGCAGAGGGAGAGGATCTTTTTTTTTTTTTTTTTTTTAAGGTGGAGGCAGAGGGAGAGGGAGGTAAAATCTTAAGCGGGCTCCACAGCCCAAGACGGGGCTTGATCTCACGACCTGTTCATGACCTGAGTCAAAATTAAGAGTCAGACACAACTGACTGAGCCACCCAGGTGCCCCTATGGCATCTCTCTTATTTCTCTTCTTTCTTGTGAATCTATTTCTTTTTATTATTTTACTGTTATTTTGATGGCTTTTAAAGAATAACATGAGGCATATATTTGATCACCCTGCCATCTTGAACTGGATGTCAGCTTAAGCTTCCTAGAGAAGAAAATATACTCCTTCTTCTAAGGAGAACCAAACACAAAACTGTAGCAACGCTTCAGGGCGTTCCCAGGCTAGTTGGAAAGAAATAGCATGTGCAAGAGAGGTAAGTAATCCTCTTACTAACTGGAAGGTTGGGTAGAAGAACTTGACAAACAAAGTATAGCAGTTGGACTGTTCTCATTTTTTTTCGTATTACTGCCATTCTTTGCAAGTCATTTTAAAATGATTGGGAGGAGGAAAGGGAGTATAGTGAGGAAATTGAAAGCCAGTATTTTTCTAATTCTGAAATAAATTCGAGCCACAATGAATTTAAAAATTTGGAATAAAGGGAAATGGGAGAGAAGGAAGGAGGAAGAAGAACATGAATGAAAAGTGTCAGATGAATTAACTTAATATGAACACATTCAAAATTGGCCTGTCCATATTGTAAGTGCCTAATATCTTAGTAGACATGTCAGCAGCTTCTTCTAAATGCTTCTTCTTTCCTTTGTTCATTTATTTATTCAATAACTGTGATTCTTTCCTATAGAGAATAAACTTCTATTTTGTCCAAATAAATGTCAGAGATGACACCAAAGTCTTGCCTTATGAAGGTCTTATGTGTAGTTTAAGGAAAAATCTACATAAATCTGCATTCTTGGTTCACCAGAGGCAGAATTTGATGGATTGTGTGGCGTCTCAGTGAGGGTGATTAGAGAATATGGGTAGAAGAAGGAAGAACAAGGAATGGAGTTAAAGAATAATGCTATTACCATGAAACATTATAATCCTATAAGTATTTTACTCCACACGTACCATACACAGTATCATCTTGACACTAAAAATATGAGAATTTATTTTATGTAGTAAAAGTAGGAGCTGGAAAATTTGACTTTGCATGAGTAATTCACTTAACTCCTTCAAGTTAAATTAACTTTTTTTTTTCAAGTGGTAGTTGGATTAAGTAACCCTTAAGGATCTTACTGTTGCTAAGTCTAGAATTCTTTTAAGTACATACTGAATGATATCTATTTTCAGGCATTTCGCTAAATAAGCCCTTTGGGAAATACTAAAATATATATCAAAATCCCTGGCTCTCAGGAGAAGATAAAGTCAAAGAGCAAATAAGAAGTAAGACATAAACGAGTATCTGCATTACACAGCAGTGTATCATGAAAACTATATGGAAGAATCAATTAAGTGAAAGAGGAGAGAATTTACTACTTGCAGCAATTGAGGATGATTACATAAAGGATCATTTGAACTGTGTCTGGAATCTTGAGTAAGATTTTGATAGATAGCTCTGACTAGGAGTGTGCATCCCCACCAGCATAAGCTAGAGTGCAGAGATGAGAAAACATAAAGTGTGTTCAGGGAACTACAAGTCAGCCAGCTTTATTAATGGAGGAATTGTGATTTACAGTAATGGGAAAAGAAGAGGAAAGTATAACTAGAAGTAAGATTATGAATGGTCTCAACGTATAGTTTAGGAGAGAGATTGTAGAATGTTGAGACAGGAGACTAGTAGGGTAAGATTTATTCTGAGAGAATGTATGGATATGGAGGATGCTGTGGAGTAGGGCGGAGACTCAATGCTGAAATACCAATGAAGAAACCATGACGGTTATCCAGGTAGGAGAAGGTTAGGGCCTGAAGTAGGGCAGTGGCAATCCAATTAAATGGTTTGGGCAAATGATACCGATTATGAAGTAAGAATTCACAAGATTCAGTGAATGGTTTGGGTATAACTAAGGATTGGAGTCAGTGTGACTGGAAAAATAGAGGCACCTTTAATAAAAAAATGTTGAGTCAAGGGGAGTAGTTGATTTTTGTGAAGAAATAATAGGGAATTGCCCATCTTTGCAACAAATCCTTCCCACCTGTGTAGCAGCAATTTTGATATAGTAACAAAGATACAATATTCTCTGTAAATCCCTATCTGTTTCTTGCAAAGTCATTATAATTTCTTAGAGATATTATTGTTTCTTGTCAATGATTCTTGTCAATTAGTATTCATCTAAATTGCCTTATGTATTAATTTGGGAAAGGAGTAATATAAGATAGAATTTTAAAAAATATTCTTTAAGAATACTATGAGGAAGAGCCAGAACTTAGTGGTCCATAAAAGTAGAATTTAACTTTAGATTTGAAGAAGCAATTCACTCATAAATGATACCTATCAAAAATCACAATAATAGAAAATGAAGTACACCCATATACTAGGAATTGTGAGGAAATAAGCGATAGAATTTTTATTATAGGGGTGCCTGGGTGGCTCAGTTGTTAAGCATCTGCCTTCGGCTCAGGTCGTGTTCCCAGTGTTCTGGGATCCAGCCCCACATCCGGCTCCCTGCTCAGCGGGAAGCCTGCTTCTCCCTCTCCCACTCCCCCCCGCTGTGTTCCCTCTCTTCACTGCCTTTCACTCTGTCAAATAAATAAATAAAAATCTTAAAAAAATTTTTTTTATTATAGCAACAAAACTTATGAATGTGTGATAGCTCTAATTAAAACTGTTGTCCCTTCATTCTCTTAATTGCTATAGTTGACTCGTGTATGCTCCACTTCATCTGATTTGATAATCTTCACTTTCTTGAATAGGAAGTGAGAAAGGAAATGAAAGCAAAATAACTATTTATAATTAGTGAAGAGAAAGCTTAGGAGAAAAAAAAAAAGATTTGAAAATATTAAATAAATCTTTAAAAACAATAAATTTTTTTTAATTTTAAAGAGTATAGGCAGTTGTGATTTTTTTTTTTTTAAAGATTTTATTTATTTATTCGACAGAGATAGAGACAGCCAGCGAGAGAGGGAACACAAGCAGGGGGAGTGGGAGAGGAAGAAGCAGGCTCATAGCGGAAGAGCCTGATGTGGGGCTCGATCCCATAACACCGGGATCACGCCCTGAGCCGAAGGCAGACGCTTAACCGCTGTGCCACCCAGGCGCCCCGGCAGTTGTGATTTTTTCCCCCTGGCTTCTGCATAGCATCAGACCGCAAAAAAGGTGCTGCCAAATTGCAGACTTCCACATGAAGGATTTTGAAGCATCAGATGACTGGTTAAAAACCCCGTTTTCATATGTCATATTACTTTCACCATGAATAGTCTCCTTTTGTCTTGAATTTTGAAGTGTTGTTTTTATTTCTTCCATATAATTATTTGGTTGTATGTAGTTATTCAGTGCCTTTAGAGTCGTGGACTTGGGAGGAATACAGACTTTGTGGTCTGGTATTTCCCTAAATGTGGTTGACAACTGCAGTCGTAAAGAAAGGGCTCTCGGATCTATTTGGTCAGGAAATTGCTAGGTTAAATAAACACAGTCAAACAAGATTTTTATTTAGGTGGCGGAGGGGAGGGGTATAGAATCTCAAAGACTTTAATATGCTAATGTGATTCAACTAAGGAACAAGACAGAGCATTTCACAAACTTATTTGACCACAAAATCCTTTTTTCATGGAGTCTTTCTCAGAATCATTGTGCCATAGAACACCCGTGGGGAAACTCAAATCCCTTAAATTTACGGATAAACAGAAAAGAGATGGAATGGCTCATTCGAAACTGCATAGCTGTTTACTTAAAGAAATGGACTTGACCTAAGGGCTCCCATCATATTTAGTTTTGCTTCCTTTTGCCCCCAAATTCATAAAAGTCTTTGAAAACTAGATGATATTCCAAATTAGACCCATAAAAACCACAAAGGTGTTTTAAGAAATAAAACTAATGATTTAATTATTTTTAGTATTATTTTAGTATTTTGAATTGGCACATTGGTTGTGATGAAGAGTTAGATCAAAAGAGCTAATTAATATTTGTAACCAAGGTGACACTTTTGCAATCAGGAAATTTTTTCCCCCACAAAAATCAAATTATAAAACCTGTTTCCTTTCAAATTATAATAATGTATATATCAACAAACTTCCCCACTTTCCAAAAAAAAAAAGACTGAAAAAATGTTTGTGATTTGCTGTCTGTTGTGTCAAACCCCCTCTCTATATAAATAAACATGTATCTTTTAAAAACTTATTTACATACATGGCATTATGGTAGATATGCTACTCTTTGCCCTATATATTTTTACTCAACAATATTACATGGGTTTTTTTCACATTAATATGTGTAGATTTTTTAAAAATTATTTGTTTTCTTATTGAAGTATAGTTGACCCACAATGGTACATTAGCTTCAGATGTGCAGCGTAGTGATTGGACAAGTATATACATTATGCTGTCTTCAGCACAAGTGTAGCTACCATCGATACCATACAGTGCTATTACACTATCATTGACTATATTCCCTATGACTTTTCATCCTTGTGATTTATTCTTTCCAAAACTGGAATTGTGTCCCTCCCACTGCCTTTCATCCATTTTGCCCCAACCATCAGTTTGTTCTCTGTAATTATGGATCTATTTCTGCTTTGTTTTGTTTTTTGGATTCCACATATAAGTGAAGTCATACAGTTTCGTCTTTCCTTGTTTGACTCATTTCACTTAGGTTAATACCCTCTAGGTCCATCCATGTCACAAATGGCAAGACGTGTAGATCTTTTAATGGCTCAATAATACTACATTATTATAGCTCTACCGTAATATGTGTGATCGGTTTCCCTTTGATGGACATTAGGGTAGTTGTAATTTTTTAAACAGACAGTGCTGTAGTGAATTTTGATATAGGTCTTCTGCTTTTGTTTTTGAACCTTTGTGTGTGAGTATGTCTTGAAGTGGAATTGCTGGGTCAAATAATATGCACATTAAAATTTTTGTAAGTATTGCCAAATTGCTTTTAAAATGGTATTAGTTTATCTCCCATTTCAGCACTGCAACAGGAAATTTGAAGATGGTATAAGTTTTACTGAACTTAGAGAAAAGACTTTATACTATCCATTATAGATAGCAGTGAATATCTTGCTATTGATTTTAATTTTAAAATTTTTAATTAATTAATTAATTTTAAAATTAATTTTAAAGTTAATTTTAAAGTTAATTTTAAAATCATAGAGAAAACTTATAAAGTATTGATAATCATGATCTCTCTTTCTCTCTCCCTCCCCTGTTCTGTACAGAGCAAATTATTCATGGAAGGATTTAGAAGCCTAAAAGAAGGAGAACCAGTGGAATTCACATTTAAAAAATCTTCCAAAGGCCTTGAATCAATACGGGTAACTGGACCTGGTGGGAGCCCCTGTTTAGGAAGCGAAAGAAGACCCAAAGGGAAGACACTACAAAAAAGAAAACCAAAGGGAGATAGGTAATCATTTTACTTTGTCATTTTACTTTGTTAGTTTATGAGTTTATTGTATTTGGGAAAAAATTCTGAAAATTTATTTCATTTTTATTATGTTAATAGTATATAATATAATTATAATGCTATAATAATATAATATAGACTTAATATAGTCTAGCCAAAGTAAATAAAATGCCACCATTGTGTAGTCGAATAAACTTTATCAGAAATATAGGCTATCAGGACACCTGGGTGGCTCAGTCAATTAAGCAGCTGCCTTCTGCTCAGGTCCTGATCCCGGGGTCCTGGGATCCAGTCCCACATCAGGCTCCTTGTTCAGTGGGGAACCTGCTTCTCCCACTGCCGGCACTCCCCCTGCTTGTGCTCAATCTCTCTCTGACAAATAAAATATTAAAAAAAAAAAAAAAAGGAATATAGGCTATCTTGCAATTTGAACTCTGCACTATTTCCACCAGATTGTTCTGAGATCACAAATGAGGAGTCAGGGTTCCCAACAGACAGTACTATCCCTCTGTACATCTTAACATCTCACCTGTTTTTTTTCAAATGAAAATACCTTGATTGTTTTGTCTGTTTATAAAAGATAACTTATGTATAAAAAATTCAAACTATAAAAATTATTTAAAAGCCAGGAAAAAAATCACTTGAAATCCTAACTGAGATGGGAATCATAATATATATGCAGTATTTTTGAAACTTGCGTTTTTTTCATTTAACAGTATATCAAGGAACGTTTCATATCATTCATTAGCACCTGCATAAATTTCCACTATGTGAATATACCAGAATTTATTTTTTGAATGCACCAGAACTTAAACAAGGCTAAACTAATTTGTTAAATTTAAGCTATTTTGAATATTTTGACCTTATCAGTAGTATCACAGTGAGAATCCATATATGTATGTTTTTGAAAAATTGTCTGATTATATCCTTGGGATAAATATTGAAAAATCTGGATCAAAAACAAGGCATTTAAAAATGTTTGATATCTATTTCCAAACTGTTTTCCAGAAATGGTTAGGCCCAATATACAACCCCTTCAAAAATGAGACTGTTCATTCAATGATATCATTTTATTTTTAAGATTTTTATTATTTTTTTAAGTAATTTCTGCACCCAACATGAGGTTCAAACTTACAATCTCAAGATCAAGAGTCACACTCTGTACTGACTGAGCCAGCCAGGTTCCCCTTAAATATACATTTTTTAATGTTTTTTCAGTTTTTTCAATTTATTTTATTTATTTTGTTCTTTAAGATTTTATTTATTTATTTGAGAGAGATAAATCACAAGCAGGAGGGGCAGAGGGAGAGGGAGAAGTAGACTCCCCGCTGAGCAGGGAGCCCTACTCGGGGCTTGATCCCAGGATACTGAGATCATGACCAGAACTGAAGGCAGATGCTTAACTGACTGAGTCTCCCAGGTGCTCCTGAATTTTTTTTTAAAGTAGGTTGCATGCCCAATGTGGGGCTTGAACTCAGAACCCTGAGATCAAGAGTCATATGCTCTACCAACTGAGCTAGCCAGGCAACCCTGAATGATGTCATTTTATTTATTTATTTATTTTTTAAAGATTTTATTTATTTATTTGACAGAGAGAGAGACACAGTTAGCGAGAGAGGGAACACAAGCAGGGGGAGTGGGAGAGGAAGGAGAAGGCTCCCAGCGGAACAGGGAGCCCGATAAAGGGCTCCATCCCAGGACCCCAGGATCACGCCCTGGGCCAAAGGCAGACGCTTAACGACTGAGCCACCCAGGTGCCCCTGAATGATGTCATTTTAAAAATCTTTTCCATGGGGCGCCTGGGTGGCGCAGTCGTTAAGCGTCTGCCTTTGGCTCAGGGCGTGATCCTGGCGTTCTGGGATCAAGCCCCACATCAGGCTTCTCCACTAGGAGCCTGCTTCTTCCTCTCCCACTCCCCCTGCTTGTGTTCCCTCTCTTACTGGCTGTCTCTCTCTGTCAAATAAATAAATAAAATCTTTTTAAAAAATTAAAAAATAGAAAAAATAAAATAAAAATCTTTTCCAAGGTGCTTGGGTGGCTTAGTCGGTTGGGCAGTCTGACTCTTGATTTTGGTTCAGGGTCATGGGATTGAGCCCTGCATCAGGCTCTGTGCTCAGCGGGGACTGTGCTGGAGATTCTCTTTCTCCCTTTCCCCTTCCTTTCCCTCTGCTTGTGCACATGCTTTTTCTCTCTTTCTCTCTCTCAAATAAATAAATAAATCTTAAAAAAAAATCTTTTTCAATGATATAGGTTAAGAGATACAGCTCTTTTTTTCCTTTGCATCCTTTGATTAGATTAGAGGTTGAATATATTTTTATGTCAATTTTCATTTTTTTTCTTCTGTGAATTATATGTTTCTTGTCCTTTGCTCATGTTTCTATCAAGGTGTTCATTTGCTATTATTGATTTGTAAGTTTTCTGTTTAAGAAAGAACTCCATTTTCTTCTTTCCCACTATGAAAAACCCAGTTCTTCCCTATCATTTTTCTTTTGTGTATCTCCTTTACTTTGACACAGCACTTGGTTTCTGACACCAAATGTGTGGAGATTTTACCTCCACACCAAGCAGTTCTCCATAACACCAGCTGGATGTCCTACAATTTAACTCAATTCTGAGGCAGTTCCATTAATGCAGAAAAGAGATAATGGTGGTTCAGGTTGGGATGGTAGCAGTGGAGATGAGGAACAAAAATCCTGACATTGTGAAGGTAGAGACAACAGGATTTACTGTTGGATCAGATGCGGACTGTGAGAGAAAGCGAATATTCAGGATGACTCCAAGGTTTATTTGGCCTGAGCAGACAGAAAGATGGAGGGACCATTTACCAAGAGGGAGAAGACTAGGGAAGGAGCAGGAAATCAGAAGTATGGTCTCGGATATATATAAGCTGGAGATTTAGAGTAGACATCCCAAATGGAAAAACAGGCAGATGGATGCATGAGTATGGAGTTCCAGGGCTATAGACAAAATCTTGGCAATAGTCAGCAGAAAGATATTTACAGCCTTAGGACTGAATGAGATCACTGTCAGAGTGAGCATGCATGGAAAAGAGAAGACAACTAAGCCCTGGGGCACTCCAGCATTTAGGGATCAGGAAGAATAGGAGGAATGGCAAAGGCCATTGAGTTAAAAGGAGGGAAATAGGAGGAAAATCAAAAGGATTTTGTCTCAGAAGTCAGCGAAAGAAGTATTTCAAGAAGGAAAGGGTCTGCAGGTGATGGTGCTGATGGTGAAATGATTAAGATGAACACCAAGACTTGAGCATTTGGCAATAAGGAGGTCACTGGTGAAGTTGATAAGCTCGGATTTAGTGGACGGTTGGGAGTGAAAGTCTAGGTGGGTTGTGTTCAACAGAAGGAGAGGAGAGGGAGTGGAGACAAAGTATAGACAATTTTTTGAGTTTTCCTATAAATGAGAGAAGAAAAATAAAGCAGCAGCTGAGGCAAAAAAACTGCTCATGTGTCAGTGGAATGGTCCAGTAGAAAGGGAATATTGAACATACGGGAAAGAGGAGGACAATTGCTGGAGTGATTTCCTTGTTTGGGAGAGGAGCTTTGGAGATTTAAAAAGACTGTATTAAGTAGGAAATTAAGGGGCGCCTGGGTGGCTCAGTTGGTTAAATGTCTGACTCTCGGTTTTGGCTCAGATTATGATCTCACGGGTTGTGAGATCGAGCCCCATGTCAGGCTCCATGCTCAGTGGGGAGTCTGCTAAACAATTCTCTCCCTCTGCCTTTCCCCCAGCTCGAGTGCACACACTCTCTCCCTCTCTCTCTTTCTCTCTCAAATAAATACATAAATCTTTTTTTAAAATTTGAAATAGGAAATTAAAAGAGTGAAGGCATTATGTAGAAAAGGTAGAATTCCAGGCTATACCAAAAACCCACTGAAGATTAGGGGATATGAATTTAAAGTAATGTCAGTATGATTGTGTTTTTTCTCCAGCCACTGGTGACTTCATGGCTACTGCTCTGAAATAGGCAGAAAGATGAATTTAGTTAGAGTTGGGTCTTTCCTAGTTGAGAATAACAAAGGGAGAGAAGCGAGGGCACTGACAATATATGCAAGAAGCTGTTGTAATGATGGATTGGAGTGAAGACACTGAAAAAGTGGCAGGCTCATGGCATGTGGGTTACAGACAGAGTCCTAGAATTGCTGCAGTTGGGGTGCTAGAAAGAATGAGAGGGTAGAAGTTGGTGGTGATCAGAGGGTGAATAACTACTTCAGCACCTCGTGTTTGTTGTGTGTCTTATTGTGGTGAAAGCTTTTACACAATTTGGTATCTAATGATTTCCAACTGCGTAGTTCAGGATGTTTATAATTTTTGCCTTTAGGATTAGCAATTCCAATTTTCTGTGTGCCACCGTTTTTGTAAAGTGACTGAGACAAATTGCAATAAAATAATCAAATAAGCACAGAGACTCCTGTGTAGAAACTGAAGCAGTGAGAGAGCAGGATGCGGCAGTGTTAACTGATGTTCACAGCAGTTTCCAAGGCACTGATTTGCTCCCTGTGCTTAAAAGATTTCAGAGATGTTTGGTAACTTTCTTGGTTTCTTCTGTGGTTATTAACTATCCCTACTTCTGGAGAAAGCCATAATAATGAAAATAAAATTGGGCTTTGATCCAGATTTTGATGTTTATTAGCTTAGTTATGTAAAATAGCCTCAAAAATCTTAAAATATTCCAATTTTTTAGTCACTTCCCATTATTTTTGTTACATGTTTTCCTTAACTATTTTTTTATTTCAAAGAACCAGCTCTTGGATTAATTTATGTTACACTGTTTTTTCTTAATATTTTGGGTGATTTTCTTACTATTTCCTTCCATTTTACTTTTTAATTCTTAAAAATTTTAAGTAGGCTCTATGCCCAGTGTGGGACTTGAACTCACGACCCTGAGATTAAGAGTCTCATGTTCTACTGACTGAACTAACCAGGAGCTCCATTTACTTTTTTCTTTTTTTCTTAATAAACTCTGTCCCCAGTATGGGACTCAAACTCACAACCTCGAGATCAAGAGTCACATGCTGTGCTGACTGACCCAGCCAGTCCTGCCCCCCCTTTCACTTTTTATTATGAAAATTTTCAGAATACAGAAAAGTTGAAAAAATGGTATGGTCATCACCCATGTATACCCACATCTGTATTTCAATAATTGTAAACATTGTGGGAATTTTTTAAAGTATACTATAGGTGCATAACGGTGTAATGTCATGCTTCATCATTCCTATCAAAATAGTACTTCCTTAAGCATCTAATACCTGATCCATTTATAAAAATTTCCCCGGTTGTCCAAAACTTCTCTTTGTGGCTGCTTTTTTCAAATCAGAATGCAGTGAAGGAACATGGCTTTCAGTTAGTTATATATGTCTTTTTAAAAAATATTTTTGGGGGGGGGTGGTGGGAGAGGGAGACTTTCAAGCAGACTCCCTGCCGAGCACAGAGCCTGACATGGGGCACTATTTCACGACCCTGAGATCACGACCTGAGCTGAAACCAATAGTCGGTTGCTCAACCAACTGAGCCACCCAGGCAGCCCTAGTTTTATATGTCTTAAGTCTCTTGTAATCTAGAACAGCTCTTCCCTACACACAGACATCCTTTTTAAGAAGCAATTCTATGATATTAACTTGTTAAAGGGACTAACCCAACTATCTTGTAGAAGGTGCCATAATTGGGATTCATGCTAATGTTTTTAAACTTGTTTCTCCAACACTTATGTTTCCTTTAAATTGGAAGTATCATGCAAAAATGTGTGTCTTGAACCAACAAAATCCTGTCAATCTAACTTTCAGTTTCCAGGCAATGTAAGGGTTAGAGGGACAAGTGGCAAAACACCAGAATGAATCCAGATCATAGCCTTAGTTTGTCTAATAGTTCCTTATGATTAGATTGAGGTTGTTCATCTTTGACAAGAATGTCGTGGAAGTGATGCTGCATTCTCCTCATTGTACCCTATCAGATGGCAGAAGATTTAAATTTTTCCCACTACTTTTTCTTTTCGTAATTAATTGGCAATTTGTGATGAGATACTTTGAGGCTATGTGAATATCCCATTCTTTATCAGACTTTCCATTTTTCACATATTTATTGCCTCGATATGGATCAGGAGTTTCTGTTTCTTTCAATAAATTATATTATTTCTTTTAATGCTCAGATTTTTCAGATTCTATCACTAGGAGCCCTTTCCAGCTGGTTTCTGTGTCCTTTATTTATTTATTTATTTAAAAATTTTTTTATGTTCAGTTAGCCAGCATATAGTACATCATTAGTTTTTGATGTAGTGTTCAACGATTCATTAGTTGTGCATAACACCCAGTGCTCATCACAACACGTGCCCTCCTTAATACCCATCACCCACCCTCCTTAATACCCATCCCCCCCTTCTGTGTCCTTTTGACATGTCCTCATCATTTTTTGAGTACTTCTTACTTATTGGCATATGATACTTTCAAACTCATAGCCTCTAAAATATTTAAAATAATGATATTAAATAATTGCTTTGGTTTGCTAAAGTGTTGGCTAGAATTCCAGTTAATTTCTATTTCAAAAAGTAAGCATTGGTATATTTCTGGGTATTTTGTTTGCTTAGAGAGTTGTTTTTATTTTATTTTTTAAATCGTGATATAATAAAATTGACTCAGTGCACAGTTCTATGAATCTTCACACATCTGTTCATGTAGTTACCATCATAATCTGGATTCAGAACACTCTATCACCCCCAAAATTTCGTTCTTTTTTTTAAGTAGGCTCCATGCCTAGTGTGGAGCCCAGCAAAGGGATTGAACTCAAGACCTGAGCTGAGATCAAGAGTCCGACACTTAACTGACTGAGCCACCCAGGTGTCCTGACCCTCTGTCTTTTTTTTCCCCTCTGTTTTTTGTAGTTACTTCTCCTCCACCTAAAACTCTTGACCACCACTGACCTATTCTCTATCACTATAATTTTGTCTTTTCATAAATAGAAGTGGAATTATACCTTTTCCCCCCTCAGTTTTTTTAGATATAATAAGGTGTTCAATGTAATTATTTCATATATGTATATATTGGGAAACGATTACCACAATAAGTTTAGGTAACACCAATCACTTCACAGTTACAGTTTTTATCTTGTGATGAGAACTTTGAAGATATACAATTAGCAACTTTCAAATATACTATACAGTATTGTTAACTTTAGTCATCATGCACTACTGTACATTGCAGTCGTAAGATAAGACTGCAAGTTTCTACCTTTTGATCACCTTCACCTGTTTTACTCAGCCCCCAACCCCCACCTCTGGCAACCATGAATCTGTTCTGTTTCTATAAGTTTGGTTTCTTTAAATTCCGATATGAGTTAAGGTGATACAGTATTTATCTTTCTCTGTCTGACTTCTTTCACCCAGGATAATGCTTTCAAAATCCATGCAAGTTGTCCCAAATGACAGAATTTCCTTCTTTTTTTATGGCTGATTAATAATCGTGTGTGTGTATGTATGTGTATCTCACATTTTCATTATCCGTTCATTTGTCGCTAGACTCTTAGTTTGTTTCTATGTCTTAACTATTGTAAATAATGCTGCAGAGGTCATGGAGCAGGGCAGATATCTCTTTGAGATAATGATTTCATTTCCTTTGAATATATACCCAGAAGTGAAATTGCTGGATTATATGGTAGTTCTATCTTTAATTTTTTGGAAAACCTCCATATTGTTTTCCATCTTGGCTAAACTAATTTACATTCCCACCAACAGTGGGGCAGTTGGGTGCAGAGAACCAGGACGTAGAGGATGGCAGTATATACTTCCCAAATACTTAAAAAGCTGTTCAAAAGAAACTATGATAAATACAGGACAATGTAATACAAGTGAAAATAAGGAGCAACAGTGATAGGAGTCTGCTGTACATGTAGCCTCCTTTCCTTTCTGTCAACAGTGCACAAGGGTTCCCTTTTCTCTCCATCCTCACCAACATTTGTTATTTCTTGTCTTTTTGTTAATAGCCAGGTGTGAGATGATGTCTTATTGTGCTTGTGATTTGAATTTCCCTGATGATTAGTGATGTTGAGCACCTTTTCATGTACCTGTTGGCCATTTGTATGTTTTCCTTGGAAAAATATCTGTTACGTTCCTCTGTCCACTTGTAATCAGATTGCTTGCTTGCTAATGAGTTGTATGAGTTCTTTATATATTTTTAATATTAACCCTTTATCAGATACATGACTTGCAAATATTTTCACCCATTCTGTAGGCTGCCTTTTCATTTTGTTAATGGTTTCTTTTGTTGTGTAGAAATGTTTTAGTTTGGTTTAGTTGATTTGTTTATTTTTGCTTTTTTTGTCAAATCCAAAAAATCATTGCCAAGACTGATGTCAGAGAGCTGAAACCTATGTTTTCTTCTAGGAGTTTTGTGGTTTCAGGTCTCATGTTCAAGTTTTGAATCTAATTTGAGTTGGTTTTTGTGCATGGTGTAAGATAGTGGTCCCATTTCATTTTTTGGCATGTGACTGCCCAGTTTTCCCAGCACCATTTATTGAGTAGACTGTCCTTTCCCCATTGTATATTCTTGGCTCCTTTGTCATAAATTAATTGGCCATTTTTGTGTGGGTTTATTTCTGATCTTTCTGCCCTATTTCTTGATCTATGAGTCTGTTTTTATGCCAGTACCATACTGTTTGATTACTATTCTTTTAAAATACAGTTTGAAATCAGAGAGCGTAATGCCACCAGCTCTGTTCTTCTTCAAGGTCGCTTTGGCTACTCAGTGTTTTTGTGGTTCCATCCAAATGTTAGGTGTGTGTATACTATTTCTGTGAAAACTGCCATTGGAATTTTGATAAAGATTCCATTGAATCTGTAGATCAATTTGGGTGATATGGACATTTTAACAGTATTAATTCTTCCAGTCTGTGAGCACAGAATAGCTTTTCATTTATTTGTGTTTTCCTCAATCTTTTTAATTAATGTCTTGTAGTTTTCAGTGTATAGATCTTTCACTTCCTTGGTTAAATTTATTCCCTAGGTATTTTATTCTTTTTGATACAATTGTGTATGAGATTGTTTACTTAGTTTCTCTTTCTGATAGCTCATTGTTAGTCTATAGGAACCAAATGATTTCTGTATGTTGATTTTGTATTCTGCAACTTTACTGAATTTGTTTATCAGTTCTAACAATGTTTTGGTGGGATCTTTTGAGGCTTCTATATCATGTCATCTGCAAATGGAGACAATTTTACATCTCCTTTCCAATTTGGAAGCCTTTTCTTTTTCTTATGTAACTGCTTTGGCTAGGGCTTCTAGTACTATGTTGAATAAAAGTAGCAAGAGTGATCATCCTTGTCTTTTCCTGATCTTGAAAGAAAAACTTTCCACTTTTTACCATTGTATAATGTTAAGCTGTGGGCTTGTCATATATGGCCCTTATTATGTTAGGGTGTGTTTCCTCTATACCCATTTTATTACAAATGATGTTGAATTGTGCCCGATGTTTCTTCTGCATCTATTGAGATAATCGTATGATTTTTATCCTCCATTTTGTTAATATGATGTATTACATTTATTGATTTGTAGATGTTAAATCATCCTTGTAATTCTGGGATAAATCCTACTTGATAATGATGCATGATCCTTTTAATGTACTGTTGAATTCAGTTTTTTTAATATTTTGTTGAGGATTTTGCATTTATATTCATCAGGGATACTGACCTGTAATTTTCGTTTCTTTTGGTATCCTTGTCTAGTTCTGGTATCAGGGTAATGCTAGCCTGATAAAATGAGTTTGGAAGTGTTCCCTTCTCTTATTTTTGAAGTGTTTGACATGGATTGGTGTTAAGTCTTCTTTAAATGTTTGGTACAATTTACCAGTGAAGTGAAGCAGTCCTGGACTTTTCCTTGTTCGGAAATTTTTTATTACTCCTTAGTAGTAATTGGTGTCCTCAGATTTTTTATTTCTTCATAATTCAGTCTTGGCAGATTGTATGTTTTCTAGGAATTTATCCATTTCTTCTAGGTTGTGCAATTTGTTGGTGTATAATTCTTCATAGTCTGTTTTGAGCCTTTGTATTCCTGTGATACCAGTTAAATGTCTCCTCTTTTATTTCCAATTTCATTTATTTGAATCCTCTCTCCTTTTTTCTTGGTAAGTATAGCTAAAGACTTTTCTATTTTATTTTATTTTATTAAAGATTTTATTCATTTATTTGTCAGAGAAAGTGCATGCACAAGCAGGGAGAATGGCAGGCAAAGAGAGAAGCAGGCTTCCAGGTGAGCAAAGTGCCCACTGTGGGACTTGATCCCAGGACCCTGGGATCATGACCTGAGCCGAAGGCAGATACTTAACTGACTGAGCCACCAGGACATCCCAGGCTTTTCTATTTTATCTTTTCAAAGAACTGGCTCTTAGTTTCACTGATCTTTCTATTGTCTTTTTAGTTTCTATTTCATTTATTTCCACTCTGGTCTTTGTTATTTCCTTCCTTCTACTAATTTGGGCTTAAGTTTGTTTATAACCTTTTGAAGTTGGCTTTTTTCACTCAGCGTAATGGCTTTGAAATTCATCCAAGTTGTTGAGTGTATCAATAGTTCATGCCTTTTTGTTGCTTAGTAGTATTCCATTGAATGGATGTAACACTGTACATCCATTCATCTGTGGAAGGTCATTTGGCTTGTTTCCAGTTTGACAATTATGAACAAAGCTTCTACAAACATTTGTATATAGGTTTTCTTGTGAACTAAGTTTTCATTTATCTAGGAGTGTATGGCTGGATAATATGGTAATAGGAGTGTATTTAGCTTTATAAGAAAATGCCGTTTTTTTTTCAGAGTGTTGGTACAATTTTGAATTCCAACCAACAGTATATGAGTTCCAGCTGCTCTACATCTTTGTCAGCATTTGAAATTATCAGAATTTTTAAAATTTTAACCATTCTAATAGATGTGTAGTGAGATCTCAACATGGTTTTAATTTTCATTTCCCTTAGGACTACTGATATTGACATTTTTAAATGTTTTTGTGTCATCCTTATATCTGCTTTGGTGAAGTGTCTGTTCATACCTTTTGCCCATTTTTAATGGATTGTTTGTTATTGTTGCATTTTGAGAGCTCATTGTATTAAAATTGTGGATACTAGTCCTTTGTCAGACATGACTCACAGAATTTTTTTTTTTCTGAGATTGTGGCTTATTTTTCCACTGTCTTAAATATCTGTCAAGGAGCTAAAGTTTTACATTTTGATAAGGACACTTAACAATCTCTTATTTTATGTCATATTTATTTGATGTTATGTTTAAGAAATTATTGCTTACCTCAGGACACAGAGATTTTTTCCCCATGTTTTCTTCTTGTAGTTTTATAGTTTTATGTTTTATATTTACATAACAATCTGTTTAGAGTTAATTTTTGTATGAGGTTGAGGTTTAGATCCAGACTCATTTTTTGTTTATGAATAATATAAATTTTTAGTTCAAACACCATCTGTCCAAAAGAATCTCTTTTTTTCTGGAATGTTTTGAAATTACAAAATTTAATCTAATTTCTTTCATTTCAGGTTAAAAAATTAAAATTAAAATTAAAATTTTTATTACATGGAATTAACATATTTAACAAATTTGAAATTTGGTTCTATCACTCAAAAGAAAGTATTTGTTCAATTCTAAATATCACATATATATATATATAACACATATATATATGATAGAACCATATTTTGTGAAGATTTATGTCTTCGTGGCAAGAAATATAAAATAATTTTAAGGATTCTATCTTAATTTTACATAAACTGTTTACAAAAGAAAGTGGGTTTTTTTTTTTCTGTCTTAAAATTCTGCTGAATTTAGTATATAGTTACCAGTGTTATTACTGAGGAGTAGTGTGTTTTCTCTTATTTTAAATCTTCCACATTTAGAATGTGTTTGAAAAATTTCAAATGAAATAATTTCAGATTTATTTTTGCCATTTATCTTTTTATGTACATTATCAAAAGAGTAGAGATTTAATGACCCCTATAAAGGTCTCTTTATAATAAATTGAAGGTTGTTGTTAATTTAAAACTTTATTTTTCCCCTCAAAATGTAGCTTATACTTGATAACTTTTGTTTTTTATAAAGCCACAATTTACTATGAAGTAAAAGAAGTAACTTCTAACAGAATGAAATTGTGGGGAAAGACAGTAAAATGATTATTTTATTTGCCACTATTAATTTTAGAATTTATATGGAATAATAATGTCAGACTATAATATAGAATTAAATGTTTCATGTAATAAAATTTTAGTTTATATTAACAAATGTATTAGTAAAAATGATGTGGACTGAAACAGATGGTCTGGAAATCTTTCTATGAAGGTTAAGTGATTTTAATCATTAATAATTAAGGAATAAAAATACATGGAAGCTTTAAAAACATTTGAAGTGCGTATATACATGATAAATGTATATACTGGGTATATACATATAAGCTTCTTTTTTTTTTTTTTTTTTTTTTGGTTTATGGTTTCTTTTATTACCTTCTTTTTTTTTTTTCTAAATTTTTCTAGGGTAGTAACTATTTTCTTTGTTCTCCTAAACCTTCCACATCTTTTGACACAACCACACAGTCCAAGAAGTGCTGTTCATTATAATGCAGTTCCTTTCAACAATGTTGACCTGAGATTTTTAAAATAACAAAATATAATACCAGTGTTCTACTGCTTTCATTTCATTTCAAGCAATATTTCATTTGCATCACTGTATTAGCACATGATTAAGCTTTTTGATTTTTCTTCATGAGTTGAAGTTTTAATATATTTTGTTTAAAAAGGTTAATTGTTATGATGTTCAGTATTACTGCTTTTCACATTGAATTGTAGGAAATTCCTTTCATTTAATCACATTAAAAAGATTTGTTAATTTGTCATTTTTAAGATGTTCTTTGTGTAAACTTAAAAACTGATTATAAAATTTGACATTCCTTATAGTCCAGTATTAAAGTGGTATTAGAATGGCACGCTTATGGTCAAAAAGACCAAGGTGAATATAAACAGAATCTCATTATATATGTCTAATTTATTCTCAGCTTGGAAGAACTACCTTGCCTTTTGTTTAAAAATAAAAGTGAAGATATATGATAGTAAAGTTATTTTTATAGGGCCATAATTTTTTTATTTCAAATTCCTTAAATTTGCAAAAAGGTTTTGGAAGTCATAAGATTTTTTTTTTTAAACTGCTTAGGCTTTTCTCATTGAAAAACTGTATATTTTCATTTGTTTATTAAAAAGAAAAAATATTTATTTAATGCCCTTATTTACCTTTAGAGCAAGTGAGCTCAAAACTAACTAGTAACTCTCTTCCACCCCCTCCCCCACCTCCCTCAGCAGTATAATGTCTTTCTCTCATTATCTTTGTGGTATAGCTTGAAGCTTTTCAGGTACTTTATAGTTAGGAATTATAGTGCTATGTGTTTTTTTTATTTTGAAATCTACATACATAGCATCACTGAAAATAATAAATCTACCTAAGTTTATGATGCCATTTTATTAAGGATATCTGTTTCACATGAAAAGTTCTTCAGTGATTTTATTTTCAGAACCTGGTCCCAAAAGAAAAAGAAAAATGCTCTTTAGGTGCTGGAGATGTTTGAAAACTGTAAATCAACAAATTCCAATAAATAACTGTTTCACCCTGATACTTGTGTGATTAGATTTAGGAATTTGCTGTTTAGTAGGTTCCTATTGTGGAAGAGAAATCTCTCAGGCATGAATTGATAGTCCAGATCCTTTGAGGTCTGTCTATTCTGACCTATGACCCCTATTCTTACAAGGTCAACATCTGAGGGCAGGAGATTAAGGCAGTTTAAAGACCGGAATGGTAAATGGAATGGAAAAATTAGCCAGCACATTTTGGGTGCAAAACATCAAAGTCATCAAATAGTTTGCTTATTTTAAACCTGGCTTATGGGTGTAACAAGCTAATTTTACTGTTTTTGTTGGAATCAGAAAAATTTAGTAGCCGTAATTGAAGATTCCATTTAATAAGAATTTTTAACTGTATAGTACAAATTGAGTTCACCAAGCTTAAACTCAAAATATCAGAAAATGCAAAATAACTTGTCAGTTTCAATACATTTTAGTCTTGTGTCCAGTTTGGATATTTAATTTAAGTTTAAATTGGAATAACATTTACTTTCATTTTTACTATGAAATAATTTTAGTTTATCAACAATGTTGAATGAAATGTATGTGTACCTATATTGGCTGATAATTGGAAAGTGACAGGATTTAGTTGGAATTATATACTATTGACTTTTAAGAAAAATGTACTTTTAATTGGTGGTGGTAGAAAATAGAAGAAAGTAAATTGGTGAAGCAGGGACAATTTCTCCTTTGTCTTTCTTAGACTTTGGTCTTTTTTACTTTTCCCTCTTAAAATGTTCCTTTAATTGTGTTTCATTGTAATTGCAAAATACAGACTTTAAATCTTAGTTACCATGTTTTGGTGCCTTGTAAACAATTCCCCACCACCCTTTATTTCACATTTGTTTGTATCCTGGACAGCTGTGGATTTGCATCTGCTGCTTCCTACTAATGACTGGCAAGAGCTGGAGCTGAATAACTGAACTCTTGCATCGAAGTTTCCATTCATCTATATAGTGACTAAGGGCATTAGTAAAACCAATGGAGTACCCACATTTCCTTAATTCTTAAGCATTTTTTATTCTACCCCAAATTTTCCTTATTGTAGACTTAATTTTAGGGTGGTTTCCCAAGTCCTTTCTTCTTGTGATTATTTTGCCAGAGATCTCTTAATGAGGCAATTATAGTTGTTTCCTTCATTTCACATTATCTTAGCAGATGCTCTCCCTGCTGTGACCTCTGTTCAGACTGGGCAGACAATGTGCCATTCTCATCACCCTGCACAAGACATTGTGTGGGGCTGAGCTTCCTTTGGTGCTGCATAGGTCTCCCCAGATGCCTGATGAGAATGGGCAGAAGCCAAGTGGCAAATCATCACAATTTTAGGTTTATTTTCTGATTGTTGTTTTATTCTGAGCATAATAAATAGTAAACTAATGAAGAAAAGAAAATGTTCCAGAAGCAACTTTAATAATATTTCAAGTAGAAATTGTGGGTTTAACAAGTAACTTTATATGATTTTCTTCCTTTAGACTGTAGTCTTGGTGAAAGTGTGATCAAATATTCATAGTATGGTTTCAGTAGAAGGGTTATGAGAATTATCTAATTGTTCAAAATTTGGAGATCCTTTCAAAAAAGGAAATTACTTTAGCCTTTAATACTAAGTATGTGTATTTTTAATGAACATATGACATTGTTCAGGGTATCACTTTTAAATTTATAAAACATAAATCATCATGTTTATAACCGCTATGGTATCCACTGTGTTTCTGTGTGAACCCAATAAGGACTGATTAAGATGAAGACTAATCAACCAAAAATTTCCATTCTTTACACTGCTAAATCCCTCCACTGAAATACTAGTCCTAAGCCCCAAGCCCAAGTAACAATCCAGGGAATTACAAAGTTGTTAGCCCCTTTGAGCTAGCCTGTCTTTATTCTCCATTAATAAGGAAGTACAAGTCAAATTTTGTTCTGATGAATCTGAAAAGCCTATGCAATTTGAATTTGGTTAAAATAGATTGAGATTCTTGTAGAATCAAAATTGTTTATATATCCTGTGATTCCACTTCTAGGACATTGTTTTTCAAACTGTAGGTTGGGGCCCACTAGTTCTTTATATTAACTTGGTGGGTTATAACCAGCATTATTATCTTTTAATGAAATATTACAGAATAAAATTCAGAATGCATTGCATGTCATAAAAGTAATTGCTTCATAAACTTTTTGGGTCATGCTGTGTGTGTGTGTGTGTGTGTGAGAGAGAGAGAGAGAGAGTACTGAATCATAATGCAAACTGTTTTCTCAGTGTGGGTCATGGTCACATGTACACAAAGAAAATTTTACAAAAATGTTTATTGCAGCATCATTTTTCGTAGCAAAAAAATGGAAACAACCTAAATGTCTATTAACAAAAGAATGGTTAAATTAAAGCATATTCTTAGGCAGTACAGAGTTAAAATGAACAAATTTGAACTACCTTTATCAATCTGAATAATTTTTTTTAAAAAAAGCCTACTATAATGTTGAAAAATAAAGTGAGTTGCAGAGATATCCATGCAATATTATTTCATCTTTACTAATTTTTTAAAACTACCAATGATATTGTCTAAGAATCTTCTATGTGTGGTAAAAATATAAAAACATGATAAACCCTCCTTCACAATAGTGCTTACTCTAGGGAGGCAGAGAAGAGAATAGGTTTGGAGGAGCGTATAAGCTGTGTTGAACCATTTTTTTTCAAGTTATTTTGTGTCCTTCAGTACCATTCCATACCTTCCTTTTGTTGTTTATTCTTAGGTATTATAATTTTGAGCACTATTGTGAATGAATTTTTTTCCTTTAGTTTTAACTAGTTCTTGCTGCTGTAAAGAAAAGTTACGGATATGGGAGGTAGGTAGCTTTGACTCTTCTGAAATACGTATATCTGTTATTTCATTTTCTTTTCTTATGGAATGGACTAGAATTTCCTAAACAATGTTGAATAATGCCGATGTCAGCAAGCATCCGTCTTCTAATTTAATGAAAATGGCTTTAACATTTCAAATTTAATCTGTTTGCTATTGCTTTTCAGTAAATAATCATCATGTTTAATTACTTCGTTTTTCTTTTGCTCAGAGTTATTGTGGATGGCTGCTGGACTTTATCAAAAGTCTTAAGCATCTATTGACATAATTTATACTTTTCTACTTTATTTTATTGATAAAATGAATTACATCTGTAGATGTTATAAAGTCGAACCATTCTCAGATGCCTCGGGGGTGGGGACAAAACCCTTCTTAGTCATGATATGCGCTGACGTGTTTAGTTTCATAATTTATTGGCCATACACATACTTGGACTTTTTAATGTGTTTTCTGTACCATGTTTTTTTTTTTTTAAAGATTTTATTTATTTATTTGACAGAGAGAGAGGGCACAAGCAGGGGGAGGGGCAAAGGGAGAGGGAAAGCAGGCTACCCGCTGAGCAGGGAGCCCAACGTGGGGCTCGATCCCAGGACCCCCGGATCATGACCCGAGCCGAAGGCAGACGCCCAACCGACTGAGCCACCCAGGAGCCCCTGTACTATGTTTTATTAGTAAGGTTATTCTAGCTTTATGTATTAGGCAGTTTTCTGTCTCTTTCTATGTTGTAGAATAATGTAATAAACATAACAATTAAAATAATGAACTCCAAAGTGGAAAGTCTACACTGCAAGGATGGACAAGATAATAGATTCAATTTCTTTATACATGAAAAAAAATTACATGTTTTTATATTTATTTGCTTTATACTTTTTGTTTTATAATGTATACTAGTGCATATCTAATTTATAAATACAAACAAATAAACATATATTGGGATGGCTGTTCAAAAATGTTTTACTGAGGGGCACCTGGGTGGCTCAGTCAGTTAAGCATCTGCCTTTGGCCCAGGTCATGATCCCAGGGTCCTGGGATTGAGCCCCACATCGGGCTCCCCGCTCAGCGGGGAGCCTGCTTCTTCTTCTCCCTCTGCCTCCCACTTGTGTTTGCTCTCTCTGTCTAGTTCTCTCTCTCTCAAATAAACAAAATCTTTAAAAAAAAACTGTTTTACTGATAAGTATGCATGATCAAAATAATTTGGAACCCACAACTTTGAAAGGGGGTGGTAGAACTAAGCTACAGAACATCTAAACCCTTTGCCTTTTATATATTTCCAGAGCCTTATCTCATTTATTAGGTTTTTCTGCTCCCTGTTAGGTCATATTTGGTGTATTTTGCTGGGAAATCATTTACTTCCTTTAGATTTCTTGTTTCTTGCCATAAAGTGGTATAAGATTCTCATATTCTTATAGTTGCTTCCATATATGCAAGTGAACTTTAATAATCCCTAGCATTTTACATTTCTGTTTTCTCTCTTTTTTCCTGTTTAGATTTCTCATGGATTATTAGCCTTTTCAAATAATTAGCTCCTATCTTATGTATGTTTTCTGCTGCTTTTGTTGGTTTTTCTATTTTCTTTTTTAACTTTCAGATCTTACCTGCATAAAGTCCCCTTTCTTTGTTAATTTGGTTATATTTTTGTTTTCCTAAGTTGAATACTTAACATATTTTCAGTCTTCGTTTTTATAAATAATAAGGATCTTAGACCTTTTCCTTTAAGAAAAACTTTATTGTTGCACAGGTTTTGATATGAATTTCTACTTATTTTTATTATTTTCTAGATGATTTAAAATTGCAGTTTATTTTATTTTTTTTTCTTCAGGTTTTCTTTTTTTTTTTTTCCCTGTAAACGTTGATTTTATTTTATTTTATTTTTTTTTAATGATTTTTTTATTATTATTATTATTATATTATGTTAGTCACCATACAGTACATCCCCGGTTTCCGATGTAAGGCTCGATGATTCATTAGTTGTGTATAACACCCAGTGCACCATGCAATACGTGCCCTCCTTACTACCCATCACCGGTCTATCCCATTCCCCCACCCCCCTCCCCTCTGAAGTCCTCAGTTTGTTTCTCATAGTCCATAGTCTCTCATGTTTCATTCCCCCTTCTGATTACCCCCCCTTTCTTTATCCCTCTCTTCCCCTACCGATCATCCTAGTTCTTATGTTCCATAGATGAGAGAAATCATATGATAGTTGTCTTTCTCTGCTTGACTTATTTCACTTAGCATTATCTCCTCCGGTGCTGTCCATGTTGTAGCAAATGTTGAGAACTCGTTCTTTCTGATAGCTGAGTAATATTCCATCGTATATATGGACCACAACTTCTTAATCCAGTCATCTGTTGAAGGGCATCTCGGCTCCTTCCACAATTTAGCTATTGTGGACATTGCTGCTATGAACATTGGGGTGCATATGGCCCTTCTCTTCACTACGTCTGTATCTTTGGGGTAAATACCCAGTAGTGCAATGGCTGGGTCATAGGGTAGCTCATAAAATTGCAGTTTAAATTTTCACTTAGCTTTGAGCATTATTGCTTTTCATCTGACTGGAGATAATAGTGGTCCCTAATCTTTCAGGTGTAAGTAATTTGAACCAACTCATAATGGCTTAAGGCAGCTATTCTTAAGCGTGGTCCCTGGAGCAGTGCCAGCATCACATGGGATCTTGTTAGGAATGCAGATTCTCAGGCCTCATCCAGCCCTATCCAAGGATATGGATCCCAGCTATCTGTTTTGTTTTGTTTTGTTTTTAACAAACCCACCAGGTTATTTTGTTGTACTCTGAAGTCTGAGAACTACTGGCATAAGGAGGAAAAAAGGAAATGTATTGACTCATATAATTTATAATTCCAGGAATTAGAATAGTTTCACATACATCTAGATTTGAATGCTCAATCCAGTTGCCAAGAGGGATAGAATTAGGAGCAATTCCAGCAAAGGTTTATGATTGATTTTATTGATCTAAACTATAATGTAACACTCTGATTTGCTAGACTTGAGTCAGTTCCCCAGCCCTTGAACCGAGGGGTGAGGTGAGCGCTATCCAAATGACAAGGATGACAAGGAGGGGAAGGAGGACTTTTGAAAGCAAATCAAGGTGTTATTATGAAAAGAGATAATCGATGAGGTCAGGCAAACTTTTGTTCATAAAACAGAGGTGCACTGGAAAAGCCAGTATACAAACTCTTTCTGCTTTCCAACAACACGAGGAATTTGTGCCATTATGTAAATGCACGTGTTACTTCCCTCACTGAGAAGGTCTTGCTACAAAAACAATATCACCTGTGCTGAATATTCATTTCTTAGAAATTTAGAAATTATCTTCTGTTACTTGTTTACATGTTTCTTCTTGTTTCCTTTTCTCCTGGACCTTCTGTTATTCAGCTGTTAGTGCTTCTAGATTGATCTTTGTTTCATTTTTCTCCTGTTTTGCTTTTTGTTAGAAGATTGTTCTTGAATTTCCAGAATATTGAGTTCTCTCAGGTGTGACTATCTCCTGTCACTATTTTCTTCTATTCAATTTTAAAATTTGAAATCATGTTTTTAGTTCCAGACAGCTTTTTTGTTTCCTGTGCGAATCTAATTGGTTTACATTAAAATTCTCTTCAGAGGATTTCAGTGGGAGCTACATTTTCTAAAAGTCTGTCTTTCTTCCTTAGGTTACATTGTCCCTATGAGTTATTGTTGTTTTTCTCCAGTCATGGTTTTTCTTCACTTAACAAGAATACAGACCTGGCTTTTAGTGTTTCTTGGGCAGAAGCAAATCTCTGAACTGTGGAAGGTATAGTTTCTGCTCTTCTGAGCTGGTTGTAAACAAACTTATCAAACCATGACCCTTCTGCTAAGGGAGATAGGAGGATGGAGGGATGGATGGCCGAGGAAGGAACCTCTCTGTATCTTCCTCTGTTCACTGAAGAATATATTCCATTTACCAAAGGTACAAAAAAAATGAAAGCACTTAGGAATAAAGCTTAATAAGAGATATGCAGGAGCTAAATGGAGAAAACAAAAACTATACCTTGTTAACATAAAAGAAAAGTTGGGTACATCTGAACACATGTTTAAAGTTTATCTTGGGGTATGTTATCTTTGTGTGTGTGTGTGTGTGTGTGTGTGTGTGTTGTTGAAAACGGGATTTCTTTTGTGTTATTTTTATAATCTTTTTTGAAATAGGATTAATTTTATATAATTTTGTAACTAGCCACCTTACTAACTTCTTTTATTAATTTTAATAATTTTTAATGCATTTGTGGATTCCAAGGTATAAAATATTTTCACCTACAAATAATAGTTTTGCCTCATCTATGATAATTTTAGGCATGTCCAGTGTTATTGCTTTTTCATTTGGTGAGTTCTTTCATTTTGTTTCTGCCTTTGTCTCTTACCCATCTGCAGAATCTTACAAACATTGATCTGTATTTCTTCTGGTTTATTTCTTTTAACTCTTAAGTCCATCTGAAATTTAATTCATAACTTTATGTAATATGAAGCTTTACCCTGAATTTCCTTATACTCTATGTCTTATCTGAGCTCTTTCCATGATTTATGAAATCTCTTTTGTTATATGATTTCTTCTGTATAATACTTCTAGTATGTATGCTCCAGGACTCTCTAATTTTGTATAGTTTGTCCTGTTTTTTTCTTTGACCAATTGTTTTAATTTTTATATATTTGTAATACCTTTTAATACCTGGAAGGCAAATCTCCCTTTATTACGTTCTAAAATATTTTTGTAACGATTCTCACTAGTTTTTCTGAATGAATTTAAAAATCGCTTTGTGAAGTCTTCCCATCAGTACCAAAAGAATTCCATTGGTATTTTGATAGAATTCTAGTTATTTTCTCATGGAATTCCTGTGGTACAGGAATACCAGTTTCGTAGTTCATAAATCTGAGTACAGTACTATAAATAGAAATTTTAATTTTCATAATAAAGCCATAAATCTAATCATATCTGTAAACTATTACTTCATATAGCTTGATCTATTTTTTCCATACTCTTAAGAGTTGAATTAATGTAGTCATTGCAAATTATTTTAACAGCAACAGTTTAGTATCTATTCATATTTATTAAAAAATTTACCTCTGATATTTAATATTTTATAACTGGTTAATAAGCAAAATTTAGTCTATGATGTATTAGAAAAGTACTGTCAAAGAAGGGAAAAATAATGCTACAGGTATATGTAATAGAAAAAGCAGATAAATAATCTGATCACAGACTAAGAAGAATTATAAGGATACCTGAAGGAACTCTTTGTTCTTTCTACATATATTTTATATAGGTGGGCCTGTTTAATTAATTCTGGATAACCCTAAATCCACTTTTTAAAAATTATATTTTCTTTAAAAATCAAAAAACTATCATGTCTGCCCATAGTTGGACAAGGCTAAAAAAATTACTTATTTTTTGGCTCAGGAAGGAAGTATCTGATGTCCTGTAGTGTATGGCCAGGCTGCTTTTGAAAGTCCAATAGGTGGGATGCTGAGCAAAAACTGGCCAGAATTTAGAACTATAAACTTTACCATGTCTCTATCCTAATGAGCAATATATGATGTGCTATCTAATACCATATATGTGTATATATGTACAAGCTTAGATATTCTTTTTTCCATCTACTATTTTCATTCTATTTTCTGAAATGGCATTTTTCATAATTAGTAATTTAATTGGTACTAAATTATTTAAAATGTTTTAAAATCACTTTATATTTTATATAGTCAGGCCAATTATAGGCTTCATTAATTTTCTTACATTTTTTTTCTTGTTTAAGTCAGACAGATCACCAAAATATCTGAGAAATGTTGAATGTGGTACTTTGTTTTATTAGGAAATTAAAGGCATGGTATAAAATACCCAAGACTACCTAACAAATGATGCTGTAAAAGGTATATGAGGCTCACCTCAGCTAAGTAAGTATATCTAAAAGAAAACAAACATAGTTGTATTTGGAAAGTTGCTGGGGGTAAAACATAAAAGGTTTTAGCACAAAAAAAGTTTTGTAACTATATATGGTGATGAATGTTAACTAAACTCGTTAGTGATCATTTCACAATATATACAAATATTGACTCATTTTGTACACTTAAAACCAATATAATGTATGTGAATTTTGCCTCAATTTTAAAAAAAGGAAAAATGCAGTTATCAACGAATAAAAGAAATAGGCATCCAGGGGACACCCAGTTATAATTGAATTGCGTAAGAATGTTGTATTCTAGCTTTGTTCAGTTCTCCCAAAGGACGTTTTTAAAGTTTCAAAGAAGTGTTTGTGCTAGAAAAACAGTAGGCCATGAGACCTATGATCTGAGTTTTTTTGACATGTAAAATCCATGAGGACAGATCTGATCTTCCTTATCAATGTGTATATTTAGGTCCAAGCACCGAGTGTGGTATATAAGTCCTCAGTAAATGTTTCTTGAATAAAGTAGCTGTGACCTTGGGCAATTAACTTTCCCTATGCCTCAGTTCCCTCATCTATAAAATCATTAATTCTACCAACTTTTGTTGCTTATTCACTGTGGGTCAAACACCATTCTGTGTCCTGAGCATATAGCAGAAATGAGATATAGAAGGTTTTGCCATTCTGGAGCAAACATTGTAGCGTTTTAGGCAGATAGACAAACAGATATACAAATAAATGCATAATGTTACGTTAGGTAGTAGTGTTTGCTGTGAAGAAAAATACAGCAGGGTAAGGTGCCAGAGGGTAACAGCAGGACTGGTTTAGGTCAAGTGGTCAGGAAATGCCTGTGGAGATGACATCTGAGCAGAGAGACCTAAATGAAGAGCTAGAATAATCCTTGGATAGCTCCTGGAAAAGTTATTTCTATTCAAAAGGCAAGACCTGTCCAAAGACTCTGAGGCAGGAATGAATTTAGCCTGTCTGAGGGACTGCAAGCCGGCTGGTAGGGAATGAAGCAACTGATGGGAGAAGTGCAAGATGAAGGCTGAGGAATTAGCAGGGCCTGGATTGAATAGGGCCTTGGAGGCCATGTTGTTTATGAAGTTTGAAAAACAGGCTTTGGTGAGGCAAGAACAGAAGCAGAAAGACTCATTTGGAAGCAGTTACAATAATGCAGGCAGGTAAGAAGTGATGAAGAATGGGACAGGGACGTGGACTTGGAAAGAAGATGTCAATTCTCGATATAATTTGAATGAACCAACAAGAACTTTTGTTCGACTGGATATGAAGCATGAGAGAAAGACAGGGATTAGGATGACTCCTAATTTCTGGTGTGAGCAGTTGAGTGGAGTATGATATAGTTTACTGAGATGAGGATGGGGGCAGGCAGAGTTGGAGAGTCAGGAGTACTGTTTTGATATACTAACCTTGACCTGACTCTACAGCAGAGATGTCAAATGGATATTTGGGTGATTCTTGGGTGATTCTGAAGTTCAATGCAACAGTAGAGACTGGAAATCTACACGTGGGAGCCATCGATGTACTGACGTTATTGACAGCCATGGGGATGGATGACAGCATTTTGAGGACAGAAAAATTTAGATGTTGAGATTAGAAGGTACAGCTAAGGACACCTGGGTGGCTCAGTAGGTTGAGGATTCAACTTTTGGTTTTGGCTCAGGTTGTGATCTCGGGGTCCCGAGGTCCAACCCCATGTCAGGCTCCACGCTCAGTGGAGAGTCTGCTTATACCTCTCTCCCTTTACTCCCCCCACCACTCGTGCTCTCCTCTCTCTCTCTCTCTCCCTCTCTCTCTAATAATTAAATAAATAAAATCTTAAAAAGAAGAAGTACAGCTAAGAAAGAGTGGGTATTAAAAAAAAAAAAGAGCAGACAGAGGTGAGGAAAATGAGGAGAATAGTTTGTCAAAAGCCTTGTCTCAGAGACAGTGATTAACTTTGTTGATAACTGCTGAGAAATTCAGATGAGAAGCAACTATTTGGTTTGGCAGGATGGAGGTCAGTGGTGACTTTAATAAAGGGGTATTTCTAGTGCTTATAGGTAAAAGAGATTAGATGACTACTTCCTTATCTAGCAAGAAAAGTCACTTCACTATTCATTTTTCTCTATATGCTATACAGTCTTACTCTTGAATTGGTGGGGGCGGGGGAGAGATTGAAATCAAAACAAATTATTATCATTTAAAAGGCCACTGGATTAGATGATTTTTTTCCAGATCCTG
The DNA here is from genome assembly GCF_024610735.1 of Ursus americanus. Classification (NCBI taxonomy): domain Eukaryota; kingdom Metazoa; phylum Chordata; class Mammalia; order Carnivora; family Ursidae; genus Ursus; species Ursus americanus. Next base: position 22,751,640 of record NC_142137.1, read on the forward strand.
CATCTTTCAGATTTTTGGTGTTGATATTTAAATTTTCTCAAATCATATATGTATATACATAATATTTCATTTAAAAATAGTAGCTATATTTTATATGCTCACAATAACCAACTGTCTTTAAGATAGCATATATTCCTTTTTTTTTTTTTTTAAGATTTTATTTATTTATTCGACAGAGATAGAGAGAGCCAGCGAGAGAGGGAACACAAGCAGGGGGAGTGGGAGAGGAAGAAGCAGGCTCCTAGCGGAGGAGCCTGACGTGGGGCTCCATCCCAGAACGCTGGGATCACGCCCTGAGCCGAAGGCAGACGCTTAACCACTGTGCCACCCAGGCGCCCCTAAGATAGCATATATTCCTATTTAGCATATATTCCTATATATAAACACATTTCTTTCTCTAACCTCCTAGTTTGTATGCAACTGATAGCAAAGGTACATTCTTTTTCATGAAGGATGGCATACTATAACATACTCTTTTGCCCCTAGCTTCTTTCTCAGTTTATTTTTTTAAGATTTATTTATTTGAGAGAGAGAACATGTGTACAGATGTGTGTGCGAGTGAAGGAGGGGCAGAGGGAGAGAGAGAATAACAGACTCCCCACTGAGCTGGGAGCCTTCAGGGGGCTCCATCGCAGGAACTTGAGATCATGACCACAATGGAAATCAAGAGTGGATGCCCACCTGACTGAGCCACCCAGGCGCCCCTCAGTTTGTTTATTTTTAAACCAAATTTTTTTTTTAAGATTTTATTTATTTATTTGATGGAGAGAGAGACAGCCAGTGAGAGAGGGAACACTGGCAAGGGGAGTGGGAGAGGAAGAAGCAGGCCCCCAGCAGAGGAGCTTGATGTGGGACTTGATCCCAGGACTCTGGGATCACGCCCTGAGCCGAAGGCAGACACTTAACAACTGAGCCACTCAGACACCCCTAAACAAATTTTTCTTATAGAGACAATACATGAGCATTATTAAAACTTAAAAATATACCATAAGCCAAAAAAGGAAAAGGATCATACACTCATCAGAGTACCAATGTGAAAACTTTAGCATGTAGTTTTCTGGATCTTTTTTCTATCTGTGTGTGTGTTTGCGTAAGTATGTATTTGCCAAAATGTACAGTTCTTTTATAATCTGCTGTTTTTTTAGTCAATAATATCCAGTTGTACAGAGGTAATACAGTCTATTTCCTGTCTTTCAGTGGTTCCCTTGAAATCCTATCATGGTTTACATGTATTACATACTACATAAATTAATAAAGTATTCAGTTAGTTACAACTTAACTGAGACCAGTATTGAGCAGTTACACACAGGTAAACCCATACTGTTTATTTTACTGACCATTCCATTTGGTTGGTATCCATGGTGTAATAGTTGTTAAATATTTTTAGTATTACTTCTGTTGATCATTTCTATCAAACAATAATACGTAGAATATTTGAAGGCCTAGGAACCTCCTCCTCCTCCAAGCATATAGGCTCTGCTTCAATTTGTGCTTTTTAACTTTATAAATAATTATTAGTAGTAGTAGTGGTACTAGTAATAGTATCAGTCATCATTACCTACATGCTTACCAAACTGTATACTCACTATTCTTGCATGTCTGAATTTCATTCTGCAATCATTTTCCCTTTTCCCAATACATATCTTTTAAAATTTTCTACGGAAACATCTGTTTGTGGTAAATTCTGCTGTTTTTATCTGAATCAATCTTTATTCTACTCTTGTTCCTAAAAGCTAGTTTCACAGGATATGCATTTCTAGTTAATAGATACTTTCTCTCAGTATTTCAAGGTATTATTATGATTCTTGGTTTCCATTATTGCAGGCTAAGGTGTCTGCCATCACCTTAATTGCCTTTTTTTTTTTTTTTTTTTTTGCAAGTGATCTTTTCTTTCTAGCTCCTTGTAAGATCTTTTTGTCCATTTTTATTTATCCTCCTTGGTATATGTAATACTCCCTCTCTATACGTATGTTCAAGACTTTTATCCCTTCTGGAAAATTTTCAGCCATCATCTCTTCAAATAATGCCTCTCTCTCTGTATTCTCTCTCTTTCTCTCTCTCTCTCTCTCACACGATGTGTGTTAGACATTCTTACTTTATTACTAATATTTCCTAACTTTTACATTTTTTAATCTTATCTGTCTACGTTGTTTCATGTAATTTCTTTAGATATATTTTCCAGTTCACTAATCCTACCTTTAGCTGTGTCTAAGTTGCTGTTTAGTAATTTCACTGAGTTTTAAATCTCAACAATATCATTTTAATGTCAAATAGTTGTTGAATTTCGTATTTTCAAACGTGCCTGGGTATTTTAGCTGGCCTCTTGTTGGTTATTATTCATTTATATGACTTCAGCTTTTATTTCTTTAAAAACTTTGTCTCTTATTCTCTAGCTATTTTATAGTTTGGTTTTTTTTTTTTAAGATTTTATTTATTTATGTGACAGAGAGACAGCCAGCGAGAGAGGGAACACAGCAGGGGGAGTGGGAGAGGAAGAAGCAGGCTCCCAGCGGCGGAGCCCGATGTGGGACTCAATCCCGGAATGCCGGGATCCCGCCCTGAGCCAAAGGCAGACGCTTAACAACTGCACTACCCAGGCGCCCCAATATAGTTTGTTTTTCTAATAACGTTTTGGAAGTCTAAATCTGTAGTTTGTTGTTTCTGGTGATCCTCACCTCATAGTAGTTTATTTCGTAGTGTCTTGTGATCTTTGATTATGAGCTCATACATATTCGATTATAATTTATGGAAATAGTGCTGGCCTAAGTTGAGAAGACTTTTCTTTTGAAGAAATTGTGTTTGCTTCTGCCTGGAAATAGGAGTTTCCATTGCCTTGACCATTGTAACTAATTTCAAGGATCCCTGCCTTGGTGTGGAAGTGAGTTTAGGTGCTTCTGGCCCCATGATGCAGTCTAGTCACCTGTTATACTACTAATATTATCATTCACCATTAGGGTACCCCTGCCTCTCCTTCTCTAACTTTGCCTCAAGGTTATTTGAGGGTACTATTGCCGTTATTTTCTGCAAGCCCAGCAGTGCATGAAATGTGTGTTTTAGGTACCTGATGTTCTTTAGGTACCTAATTGGTCATACTGCTGGAAGCAGTTCTTAATGTTCTTTTCAGTTGTTTCTGATCTTTTTAAGTTATTCTTTGAGCTTTATTTTTTTATTTTTTAAAGATTTTATTTATTTATTATTTTTGAGAGAGACAGAGAGTGTGTGCACGAACACAAGCGAGGGTGGGGAGAGGCAGAGGGAGAGGGAGAAGTAGACTCCCTGCTGAGCAGGGAGCCCCATGTGGGGCTTGAGCCCAGGACCCTGAGATCATTGAGCTGAGCTGAAGGGAGATGCTTAACTGACTGAGCCACCCAGGCACCCCTCATTGAGTTTTTAGTTTCAATTACTTGTTTTTTCTATTTCTAGGTATTTTATTTATTTTTGAAAAAATCAGCTTGGTGATGTCTTAGAGTCTTTTGCTTCTGACCATATTTTCAAGCCCTTGTTATTTCTTTAAATTTGTGGTTCTCAACCAGCATGATACCATCACAAAGAAGGTGTTTGGAAATTGGGGGGGACGGGATTTTGGTCATTTCCCCTACAAATGATGATCAGTGAAAGGAAAGGTTTGTTACTGTTGTGTAGGAATGCTAGATAATTTCAGTGTATGAGACAGTATCACAAAACCCACCCGTTGTCCTATCTACATTATGACTTTTCAATATTCTTGCCAACACTCATATTGGTGAAAAACCTGTTTAGAAATATCAGAGCCTCAAACTAAATTCAGTTTTACATTTAAGTACAAATATTTTGTCGTCTGTTATAATATATGTCAAATTTTATTTAAATAAAACTACACTATAAATTGAGGGAAGGTTATACTTTGTTTTGGATTTTTTTAATACTTTGTTTAAAATGCCGCTGTTAGTATTTGAGTGGCCAATAAAGGACATCAATATCAGTGTGTATTTGTAGTTGGCATAGGTAAATATGTTGCAGAGCAGATTTGAGACTTATTTTAACAGGTTTAAATTCAAATATTATCAAATTAGCATATACACATGAGTAAGTTTATTTTAAAATACTTCATATTACTAAAAATTTTTCCATTTTTTTATAATTGAGATAGTTTATATATAAAGAAATGCACATCTGAAATGTATAATTTGGTGAGTTTGGATAAAATACACACCCATATAACAAATACCATCATCAATATATAGAACGTTTTTTATCATTCCGGAAACTACCCTGTGCCTCTTTCCAGCCAGTCTCTGCTTTCTATATGTAACTTGATTTCTGTCCCCACAGATTGCTTTTCCCTAAACTTAACATAAATGAAATTAATCATGCAGTATACACTTTTATGTTTAGTTTATTTTACTAAACAAGTGATTAGGAGATTAATTTGTTGTGTGTATTATTAGGTGTTTTAATTTTAATTAGAGTGTAGTTTTTAATTTGAATGTATCACAACTTGTATATCCATTTACTTGTTGATAGATGTTTGGCTCATCAGTAGTGTGTTGTTGTTATAAATAAAGGGGCCATAAACATTCATATAAAAGTCTTTTTGTAGACTTGTATTTTTATTTCTCTTAAGGAATTACATAAAAGTGGAATTGCTGAATTATACAGTAGCTTTCCAAACTTTATGAGAAACGACCAGTTTTTCTAACCAGCAATGTTTATGAGTTCAGGTTGTTCCATATCTTCCCTTCATATTTAAAATTTCAGTGATTTTAGTTTTAGGCTTCTTACGGATTGTATAGTGAGTAGTATCACCTTTTGGTTTTAATTTTCATTCCCATAATGACGAATGAGCATCTTTTCACATACTTTAAGCCATTTGTACTTCTCTTTTGCTTGTTTGTTTTTTAAAATTGAGTAGCCACTTTCTTACTGAGTTATGAGAATTCTTTATTCTAGATACAATTTCATTGACAGATAATATACTGAGAATATTTTCTCAGAGTTTCATCTTTTTCCTCTTCATATCAATCTTTTGATGAGCAAAAGCTTTTTAATATTAAGAGAGTCTAATTTATCAATTTTTTAAATGATTGGTGATTGCTGTATTCTAAGAAATGTTTGCCTACCTCAGGGTTATAAAGGTATTCCCTCATATTGTCTTTAAAAGTTCTGTAGTTGTACCTTTTATGTTTAGGCTGTTACTCTTAAGTTAATTTATTTTGATACGTGGTCTTAAGTAGAGGATGAGGTTCATTTTCTCCCCATAAGTTTATCTAATTTTTCCAGTGTCTTTTTGATGAAGACTTTCTTTGTTTCACTGATTTGCCTTGGCATCAGTTGGCCACATAAAGTGACGTGTCTATGGGTTCTGTTTTCTTATATTTAACCAAATTTTCTCTCCTAACATCAATACCACACTGTCCCCCCTCCACACACACACACACTGTTTTATTTATTGTATCTCAGCTGGGGGTGATAGTGCATTGTAGGAGATATTTGGCAATGTCTGGAGGAGACATCTTCGGTTGTTACAACTGAGGAGTGGTGTTGCTACTGGCATCTAGTGACCAGAAGCTAGAGATATTGCTAAAAATCTTATAATGCTCATGGCACCCTCCATAAGAATTATCCAGCCTAAAATGTTATAGTGATGAGACTGAAAAACCCTACTGTATCTTTATATTAAGTCTTGAAATCATGTAATATCAGTCCAACTTTGTTGAAAATTGTCTTGGATATTCAAGGTCCTTTGCATTTTTATATAAATTACAAATGAACTTGTCAACTGGAAATTTGATTGGGATTGCATTTAATCTACAGAATAACTTGGTGAGAATTTACGTGTTAAGAATGTTGAGTCTTCAGATTCGTTAACCTAATACATAACCATATATTTAGGTTTTCTTTTCTTTCTCTCAGTAATGTTTTGTCATTTTTAGTGTAAAAAGTCTTCCATATCTTTTTAAAATTTATTCTTGAGTATTTTATTTATTTTGATGCTATTGTATATAAACTTTTAAAATTCTGTTTACTGTTTGCTGCTAGTGGTAAAATATAACTGATCTCTTGACTACTATATTTACCCATTAAATCTGTTATCTTTTCTAGATACTTTATGATTTTACATTTTAACAATTATGTCTGCAGGTGATTTTCCTTTTCCTTTTCCATCTTTATGCCTTTTATTTCTTTCCTTTATTTATTTATTTATTTTTTTGGCCTCCAGCACTGGCTAGAGACCTCAGTAACATATTATTTAGAAGTGGTGAGAGTGGATATCCTTGCCTTCATAGTCTTTAGGGGAAGATATTCAGTATTTCACTATTAATGATGATGGTAGTCCTTTGTTAGGTTAAGGGAGTTTTCTTCTGAGAGTTTTTGATCATGAATGAATATACATTTGTCATGCTTTTATCTGGAGGTACCGAAATGATCAGGTGTTTTTTTCTCCTTTATTTTATTAATATTGTGAATTAATTGACTTTTCAGATGATAATACCAACCAATATATATTTCTGGGATAAACTCCATTTGGTCATAATACATAATTATTTTTTTTATGTTGTTGGACTCTTTTTGCTAATATTGTACTAATGATTTGTGTGTTCATGAAGGATACTGGTACTTAGTTTTATTTTCTTATATTTGTCAGGTTTTGGTATTGGATTATTTAGATCATATTGTTTCTATCTTTATACTGAAAGAGGTTTTGTAAGACTGTATTATTTGTTTAAAATTTTTTTCTTTAAATGTTTGATAGATTTCACTAGTGAAACCATCTGGGCTTGAAGCTTTCTTAATGGAGATTTTTTTTATTATTACAAATTATTACAAATTTAGTTTCTTTAATAGATTTAATTGACATCTCCAGGGAAACAAAACCAGTATAATAAATACTATATTTTATATAGCATATTTTATTACATATAGTACATATTATATACAGTATAGTATGTTCTTATAGTATATATACTATGTATGTGCTATAAATATAGTAATATGTAATTAGTTCATGCTCTTGTGGAGTTGACAAGTTCAAATTTGCAGGGCAGGCCAACAGGCTGGAGACGGAGGGAACAGTTGATGTTGCAGCTCAAATCCAAAGGCAGCCTGCAGGCAGATTTCTTTCCCTAAGGGACCTTAGTCTTTTTCCCTTACAGCCTTCAACTGTTTAGATCAGGCCCATCCACATTAGGAAGGGTGATCTGCTTTACTCAAGGTCTCTTGAACTAAATGTTAATCACATCTAAAAAGGATCTTCACAGAAACATTCAAACTGCTGTTTGACCAAGAAGTGGATACAATCCCCTAGCCAAGTTGAAACATAACGTTAACCATCACAGAAGGCAATTTAGATTTTCTTTGTGTTTTTATATTGTGTTTTTTCAAAGAATAAGTCCTTTTTATCTAAGTTGTGGAATGTTTTTGGCATAAAATTATTTATAATATTACTTCATATACTTTTAATACCTGTAAGATGTAGCAATATTCCTTCTTTCATTCCTGATGTTGGTAATTAGTTTCTTGGTCAGTCTTAGTAGGAGTTCATTAATTTTGTTAATCTTTTCAAAACAATTTTTGGCTCTGTTAAATTTCTCTATTGTTTGTTTTCTATTTCATTGATTTCTACCCAATTATTTAATTCATATTACTTACTTTGGCTTTATTTTGCTCTTTTTCTGCTTCTTAAGGTGAAAACTTAGACCATTGATTTTTTAAACTTTTCTAATATAAACATTTAAAGCCCTAAATTTCTAGGCACTGCTTTAGTTGTATTGCACAAATTTTAACATATTTTGTTTTCATTACTCTTGTGATTTCTTCTTTGATCTTTGCTATTTGAAAGTGTGTTAGGTAATTTCTAAAATATCTTGTTTTTCTGTATGTCTTATTTATTTCTAAATTTAATTACATTGTGATCAGAAAACATATTTTATAAGATTTCAATATTTGAAATTCATGGAGACTTCTTTTATGTCCTAAGCCATTATTCTATTCTGGACAGTGTTCCATGTGCACTTGAAACCAATGCATATTCTGCATATATTGAGTGCATTGTTCAATGATGTCTTTGAGTTGTGGTATTACTGATATTGCCTACATTTTTACTGATGTGTGTGTCTACTTGTTTTATCAATTACTGAGAAAGAGTTGTTAAATCTAATTGTAATTGTGGGTTTCTCTCTTTTTTTTTTTTTTTTTTTACTTCTGACAGTATTTGCTTCCTGTTTTGAAACTCTGTTGGTAGCAGATTAGTTGCATTCACAGTGGGATTATTATGCTTCCTGATGGATTGACCCTCTGTGTTTACAAAAGTTCCTATTTCTTCTCATCTTGAAGTATCTTTTGTCTGATACTAATCTAGCCACACGAACTTTTTTGTGATTATTGTGTGCATGGAGTACTTTACGTTTCCTTTTAATTCCAACATACCTATGACTCTCTCTATATATAGTGTGTCTCCTATAGTCAGGATATAATTAGATTTTTTTTTAAAGACCTTATTTATTTGAGAGAAAGGGTGGGGGAGAGTGAGCATGAGCAGGGTGAGAGGCAGAGGGAGAAGCAGGCTCTCCGTTGAGCAGAGAGTCCAATGCGGGGCTTGATCCTTGGACTCTGGGATCGTGACCTGTGCTGAAGGCAGATGCTTAATCGACTGAGCCACCCAGGGGCCGCAGATCTTTTTGTTTTTTAATCAAACCTCACAATCTCTACTTTTTAACTTGCGAATTGAGTCTGTTTGTATTTAATTATTGATATATTTAGATACAAGTGTACCAGTTTGCTATGTTTTCTATTTTTCTCGTTTTTCCCCTCTATTCTGTGTTTTCTGCCTTCTTGGTTAATAATGTTTCATGTGCTATAAAATGTAAGAACCTTACAAAAGTATAATTTCATTCACCCCTATGTCATCTTTTGTGCTATTGTATCATATACTTACTTCAAAATTAACTTATATATTCCACAATTTAGTGTTGGTACTTTTGTTTTAATATTTATCTTAAAAGTACTTAAGAGAGGAAAATAGCATTTTATGTTTACATACATATCTTGCATTTCTAATTCTCTTTACTTTTTTTTTTTTTCTTAAGATTTTATTTATTTGACAGAGAGAGAAACACAGCGAGAGAGGGAACATAAGCTGGGGAGTGGGAGAGGGAGAAGCAGGCTACCCACCAAGCAGGGAGCCCAATGCGGGGCTCGATGCCAGGATCCTGGGATCACGCCCTGAGCCAAAGGCAGCCACTTAATGACTGAGGACACCCAGGCGCCCCTCTCTTTACTTCTTTTTGTAGATGGATATTTCCATGTGGTAGCATTTCCCTTGAGCCTGAAAAAACTTTTTTTTAAAGATTCATTTATGTATTATTTTTGAGAGAGAGAGAGTGCCTGAGCACAAGCAGGGGGAGGGGTAGAGGGAGAAGCAGACTCCCCGCTGATCGGGGAGCCTGATGTGGGGCTCCATCCCAGGACCCTGGGATCATGACTTGAGCCAAAGGCAGACGCTTAACTGACTGAGCTACCCAGGCACCCTGAAGAAATTTTTTTTTATAGCGTGTCTTCGTGGAAGTCTGCTGGCCATGTTCTCTCCTGTGTGTTTATCTCCCCCTCATTTCTGGAAGGCAGCCATGCTCACCACTGTACTACCAGTGCACTATCTGACACACGTTTCCGACGCATATTTTTGATAAGTTCAGAATTTTCAAATGAAAGGAGGTTTTTTTTTTTTTTTTTGCCTTTACTACTTTGAAGATGTTGTTCATTTATCACCTGGCCTCCATTATTTCTGGGAACACACTAAATGTCATTAATTTCTTTATTCCATGGTACATATTTTTTACCCCAAGGTAGGTCTCTTCTCTTTCTGAGACTCTAATTACATTTATAACACACCCTTTCATATCACCCCCAAGGTCACAGAGACTCTGTTCATATTTTTAGTCCTTTATTTTCTCTGCAATCTGTATTATTTCTTTTGTAATTTGTCTTTAAATTTACAGAATTTTTCTGCAGTTTCCATGATGCCGTTATCTAATCAGTGAATTTTTCATTTTAGATATGGCTTTCTGTTTTAGAATTTCCAGTTGGCTTATTTTTTATAGGTTTTAGTTTTTCTGCCAAGATTCCCCATTTTTTCATTCATCCTGTCCTTCTTTTCCTTTATATGGTTGAACGGACTTATCATAATTGTTTTGAGCTCTAAACATTTGGGTCTTTTCAGGGTCTTTTCTGTTGACTACTTTTTTCCTTGAATGTGGTTGTTTTTTCCTGTTTCTTTACATGTTATTAATTGTTTTATTGTATGCAGAATGTTGTGGCTGATAAGTTGTAGGGAGTCTGGGTTTTTATCTTCTTTCTTTCTTTCTTTTTTTTTTTTAAAGATTTTATTTATTTATTTAACACAGATAGAGACAGCCAGTGAGAGAGGGAACACAAGCAGGGGGAGTGGGAGAGGAAGAAGCAGGCTCACAGCGGAGGAGCCTGATGTGGGGCTCGATCCCACAATGCTGGGATCATGCCCTGAGCCGAAGGCAGACGCCCAACCACTGTGCCACCCAGGCACCCCTTTATCTTCTTTCTTGAGTGTTGTTCTGGCAGGCATTTGAATTACTGCTAGATTTTTATTCTGCCAGCCTTGTTTTTCTTCTAAGTCAGTAAATAAATGTGGATTAAAGTACAGGAAAATAAAAAAAGAGCTACAGAGAAATACTAGAATAAAAATTAGTGTGAGTTCACCAATATGCAATAAGTAAAAGGAAAATGGGGCGCCTGGGTGACTCAGTTGGTTAAGCATCCAACTCTTGATTTCAGCTCAGGTCCTGATCTCAGGGTCATGAGATCGAGCCCCATGTCACGCTCCACACTGGGCATGGAGCTTGCTTAAGGTTCTCTATTCCTCTCCCTCTGCCCTCCGCCCCCGCTCCTAAAAAAAAGAAAAGAAAAGGAAAGTTATCCTAATTAAAGAAGCATAACATTTCAAAATAAATTAAAAAACACTCGACACATAAAAAAATGAGAAAATACAATATTCTTCAAATGAGCTAGACCTCAAGTGTAAGTGTAGTGCCTAATTAATTCCTCATGTTATAACATGGCATATGATAATGATGAAGTACAGGAAAAACTTATTTCTACCACATGCTGAGACATACATGCAGTATCAAGCATATAAAAAAGACCTTGAAGACCATATCTTTTAATAGATGATGAGAAATAGCTGATGGACTGGAAAACATTATAAAACAATTGTTTCTGGAAACAGTATCACAGTAAGGCTGAAAAAGTAACTTGCAACCCCCAAATAAATAATTTCTACATGTAATTTTTCAATATAGATATTTCATCTCTGTGTTATTAAAAAATATGAATACATAGAATATGTAGGGACCATATCCTAGAGGAAGGGCTTCACCCTAAACCAAAATAGATCTCATGACCCTGAGATCAGGACCTGAGCTGAAATCAAGAGTTGGATGCTTAACCAACTGAGCCACCAGGTGCCCCGTTTTCCTTTTTCTTATTGTATGTTGGTGAACTCACAGTAATTTTTATTCTAGTATTTCTCTGTACCTCTTCTTTTTTTATTTTCCTGTACTTGTATGGAATGGCTTCACTTAAATCCAAATTTGCTTACCTTAGACAAGTAATCTGTCTTCTAGCATTGTTTAGTTTCTGCATATTTTATTAAATATATATTATTTTACTATGAATTACTTTTTTCTTCTATATAATTTATTATAGTTAAGGAATATATATTATATATATATGCATGCACGATGTGTGTATATAGATTATATTATCTTACATTTCTTTCAGGATAGGAATAAGGGCATTAAAAACACTTACTACCAAAAGTAGACATTGGCCTGATAATGTTGAGAGCCATTGCTTTAAAGATACCAAAACTTATTTATTTTACAGTTTGAATCTGATCAACCCAATGTCTGAAGTCTTTAGGTCTGATTCTACTGTCTGTCGTTCATGGTGCCCTATTTTCCTTTGTCTTTTATGATTTTTTTTAAACCAGTCATATTTCTTGGACTTTTATTTATAAGAATTCTTTCACTCCTGGCTTGAAAGGTGCATTTTTTCCAGAGACAATTTTTGTCTTTGCTTCCTCATGTGCCTGGAGGCACTGAACCAACTGGGAACCATTTTATAATGAATTCTCGGTGTATGCCATATGCCCACTTGAGCTGTAACACCATACACAGTCTGGCTTATAGTTATCAGTTCTCAGGGGAGATTTGTTTTCTCTTCCTCCCAACATCGTGTTGGGGGTAGAAAAGTTTCCATGCCATCCCCTTCTTCTGGGCAAGCTTATTTTCATTTATCTTTACACTGTGAGTGCAGTTTTGGGGGTTTCCAGCTCTGTGGGACAGGATCTCCAGTAGGACTCCCAACTTCCGGACAGGTCCTGGACTTTGTTTCCTGACCCCTCTACTCCCTGTGACTCCCCCCCCCCCTCCCAAAGTGAAAGCTTAAGGTTGGCAGTATTCTCTGGTGCCTCCAGGGTGAGAGTCTGTTTCAATGCTCCACTTACTGCCCTAGTTTCCTGCTTTCACTTCGTTTTTTACTTCTAAGCATTCCCTATTTTCTTGCCTGATCAGTAATGCATTTCAAAAGATGTTTTAAAAATATTTTATCTAGTATTTTTAATTGTTTTCAGTGATATGGTCAGAACACTTTATATGCTACTTTAAAAGGTATATAATTCATTGTTTTTTTATATGATTGATTTTTTAAATTTTTTTTGTTTTTGCTAGTATACTTAAAACTATTTGTCATTTTTCTTTCTATATGTGTGAATTTCCTGTTTGTGTCTTTTGAACGTTTTTCTATTGGACTCTGGTGATTTTTAAAAGAATATGTAATATACAACTTTGGAAAGGGCTGAAATGAAGTGAATCCCCTGAGAAGTCCATTTTTCCTAAGATATGCATGTTGGACTTTGAGGAAGTGAAGTTTAATACTGGCACTACAGTTCAATTACAGTTCCTTAATTCTTTTGTATTCACTGTATGTTCTACCTGAGGCTTCTTACTACCTCCGGCTTGTGAAATCCATCAACCTATTTTAATACTTCATCTTATTTGATCACTCTCAGCCACTTTCTCCAGTACAAAAACCGCATCTTCTTTTTTAACTAGGGAAATGTCTCTTTTCTTGCCTTCGTACTAATTCTCTGACTTTTCCTTCTTAGATGCCTAATTGGTTCTAACACTTGAACATTATTAAATAGAAGAATTTCTGAAAACTTTGTCTGCAGTCCTCTTCTCACTCTTCACACTTTGCTGGTTGACCTTCCTCCCATGGCTTTAGGACTGTCTGTCCTTTCAGTGATATTCCCCAAATCTGTGACTTCAAGTTTCAGACTGGTGTCTCCAGCGACGTGCATCAGCATATAGTTAACTTTTGCTGTTACTACTTTTTTGAAAATTCCTTAAATAGTGACTGCTCAAACTTAGAAAGCCAAGAGGACTTGTCAAAAGATGACTAGATAAAGGGAAGTTGACCTGACTTTGGTGGTTTTTGCCCAGGAGATGTGGCTTCTGCCATAGGGTTACATGACAACTCAGTGGTATCTGTTACTCTGTGATATTGACTAGAGTCCATGACTATGATATTCAGTACAAAAAGTATGTTAGGTGGGAATCCATGCTTTTATATCTTTTTGACATTAGTCACCCAACACCTCTCTTACTTTAACGATCCTGCCCTTTTTGTACTCTCCTTTTCACCCCCAGGTTCCAACAGCTTATAATAGTTATCCTTTTCACTGTTTTTATTCTTCTGTTATGCTATTTTTAAAAAAGTAATACAGGGTAACTGATTTTATAAATTTTTGTTTGTTTCATTTACATTAATCAAGGTAACACTAATATGGTCATCACTGGTTGGTGATTGAGTGGGCCAAATGGGCTAAGAGATGTACCTGAAGTATCAGTTAGCATGATTGATTGATCTTTAGCATGGTATAAAGACAGGAGATGGGGGATCTATCCCCAAACAGACAAGAAGTTGAGGAAACCGTCCGTAGATTTAAGAGAGTTGACCTAAGAGTAAGCTTTGTGTTTCCATTTTGTTTTTAAAGGACAAAAGACAGTGAAGATTTTTATAATATCTTTTCCTTTTCTTTGAGCCAATCAAGTAACACCAGGAAGAATAGTCATTACCATTTACCATCTAGTCCAAGGAACCATTTTTAAAACACATTTTGAAAGTCATTTTACAAATAATTTACAGATATAAAAATAAAGGGATGTCGTGAAAAATAGCTATATTGGAAATTAGTAAGAATTTAAATGTAACCAAAAAAACTTCATTTCGTATTTTTCTGGCATGAAGATACATGTATCCAAAATGGGCAATATCCTTTAGATGCAAGTAATTGCTCATGGATGGTCTGGAACATACTCATAAATATTGATCCAGATGTCAAACAAATTTCTAAGAGATTCCAGCTTTTTATTACCTCTGGTTCTTACACTTTTATCCACAAAATGCAGTGTTTTGAAAAGTTTCATGGCTCATAGTTTTGTTGAAGATATGATGGTCGATTTCTTCAGTCTGTAATAGCAAAGTACCTTCATAATATTGATTTGAATGATCAATTCAGTGAACTTTTTCATTTCTATGCTGTTTATCTCCTTTCAGTAGAGCCTTCAGCGTTTGCCCACTTATGAACCATAGCAAGTAAATTTCCTAGTACAAACTTGATAAAAGGTAAAAGAATACATGTCTGTTTTGCAAAAATTTATGGTCAAAAAAATAGACATCCTCCTCCCTGTAGAATGACTAACTGGATAACAAATTGTTGCCCATAGAAACATTGCTCACTAATCTATTTTTCAATTTGAGAAAATATATTTAGGATATTATCTTATATAATGACTCATAATCTGAGATTTAGTTTATACAGTTAGTTTTACCATCATCATTTGTCTGGAGTACTGCTGTCTATTCTTTTTGTATTTATGTTCTTACTTGTCTAACAACTGCAAAAAATCTTCTGTCAATTTTCTTCTCTTTGCCATTATGGACAGGAAATGAAACATTCTGAATTCTCAATGGTGTTTAATGAAAGGTTAAAAAGAAAAAGACTACAAAAATTCTGTCTCCTGAGTTTGGGCAATGCAGTAAGAAAGCTGAAGGATGATGAAATAGTCGTGATTTATTTTACTATTTTATCACCCCCTAGGTGATTACATTATTTAAAAAATTTTTTTTCAGTGAAAACCTTATTTTCAAAGTGGTGATTTCCCAGTGATCGGAAGATTATTTAATTGTATAATTAATAGAATATTACAGAGGCAGTGCAGAATCAGTTAAACTGATTAAGTTCTGTGCCAATAGTTTTGGACTCCAGTATTGCATGAGACAGTTGAGTGATGATTTAGATAATCTTCATTCCAAATGAACATGTGGTGTAATTGATATTAGGGTTATGAAATTAGAAAAGATTGAGGCTCTTGAGTGTAGGTATTAGAAATCCTCTCTCCCTTTTTTTTCATCATCTGAGTTCCTTCTAGTCTCAGTTGCCTCTCCTCTCAGCTTGGACTGCTCATTTCAATAATGCTTTTATGAGTGAACTAAGTCCCCCTCACCCTCTTGTCTTTTCCCAACACCCACCTTGCCAACAGCAACTCTACATAAATTTGGGTCTCTTCTGCTTCCCATTGCCCTGCTCACTACTGGGCTAGCAAATATTTCTTGGAGAAAGTTATAAAATCAGGCTGAGTGCTCATTACAAGGGTACAGTGATACCAAGATCATAGTTGGGAGAGAATCGAGAAAATTCAAATCCTAGCACCATCTTACAAGTGAGATGGAAAGTTAATATTAGAGCTAAAAAGAAAAGCCAAAGATTCCTGACCTTTGTTTCAGTGTTTTCCACCATAGTGAGTTGAAAAGTCAGCAAGCTGAGGGGAAATTCTATAAAATATGAGGTAAGAGAAAAAGCCGTTAGGGTATCATGTAGGCCTGAATGGGAAATATTCTTTCTCCTCCCACCCCAGCTTTATTGCAGTCTAATTGACATATAAAATTGTAAAATATTTGCAGTGTACTTGTGATGATGTGATATATGTATACATTGTGAAAGGATTTCACCTATCTAGTTAACTAGTTAACTAACACATTCATCACCTCCCTTTTTATCTTTCTTTCTTTTGTTTTGGCAGAAGATTTAAGTTCTATTCTCTTAGGAAATTTCAATTATATAGTACAGTGTTATCAACTATAGGCACCATGTTATACATGAGATCCTCAGATCTTATTCATCTTATAGGTGAAAATTTGTATACTTTTACCAATCTCTCCCCACTTCTCTCTCCCCCCAAGCCCTGCAACCACTTTTCTATTCTGTTACTACTTTTTTTTAGATTCCACATATGTAAGATGATACAGTATTTGTCTTTCTGCGTCTGACTTATCTCATTCAGCATAATGCCTTCAAGATCCGTCCATGTAGTCACAAATGGCAGGACTTCCATTTTTATGGCTGAATAATATTCCATTATGTGTATGTGTACCACATTTTCTTTATCCATTCATTCATCCGTGGACCTTTAGTTCATTCCTATGTCTTGGCTATTGTGAGTAATGCTTCAGTGAACATGGGGATACAGATATGTCCTGGAGATAGTGATTTCATTTCAGTTGAATATATGCCCAGAAGTAGAATTGCTGGATCATGTGGTATTTCTATTTTTAATTTTTTGAGAAGCCTCCATGCTGTTTTCCACAGTGGCTGTACCATTTACAATACCACCAGCAGTGCACAAGGATTCCCTTTTTTCCACATCCTTGCTGATACTTGCTATCCCTTGTCTTTTTGATAAAGCCATTCTAACAGGTGTGAGGTGATGTCTCACTGTGGTTTTGATTTGCATTTCCCTGATAATTAGCATGTTGAACAGCTTTTCAGGTACCTGTTGGCCATTTACATGTCTTCTTTGGAAAAATTTTAATTTTTGTATTATTTTAAGCTCCTTTTTAGTGAAGTTGGAAGTAATTCCCAGGATTATGAAACAGCAAATGTTTCAAGGTATAGGAAAATTAAGATCACTGAGAAAAAACACAAAAACTAATACTGGGCTTAATAACCCTAGAGATTAAAGTTAGTTGTGCTTTTATTTTATCTCTATTCTAGATTCTAGGTACTTAAAGAGCAAGATCCTAATGATGTCATAATGATCTTTGATCTCAACCAGTGGCTTCTGTGGTTGGATATTTACTGTATAAGAATTAAAGGATAATTTCCAAAAACGGTAATATCTTGGCTCCGATACAAAAAGAGCAAGTATTAAAGATTCTATTTAATTCAGTTAAATGAGGAAAACAAGCAGCTGTAATAACCTGTTCAAAGGACGATCCAAAGAACAGACACATTTGTAGATCAGGAATATTGAAATTAATATCCAATGGGGGCAAAACATGCTCCTTTCAGGGTGGGAAAGGACAGGACAGAATTTGCCTCTGTATCTGTTACTGGCAATTGAAAGAGCTGTAAAATTACTCTCCTAAATCAGAATCAGGTAATCCATAAGTGTGAGCTCTAGATCTAGACAACGCAGTTTTCCACTGAAGCACAGCTTTCTCCCTATACCTGTGTTGTATTCAATTAAGTTATAAAAATAAACCATCTAAAGAGAACTTCACATTCAGTGTGATAAATAAATAGCACTTTGCCATTTGCAGCTATCATATTTTTAAATTTTTACTTTTCTGAAATATGTATATTTTTTAAGTAAAAAAATCAAGTATTACCCAAACAAATTTACCTCCTTTCACTACATCTGCCATACTTTTCACAATTTTTTTTTTGTTAGAAAAACATCAAAAAATTACTCAGTGGCTTTGTTTCTTTTGTGTCACTAAAGGAATAAATCAAATTCTTCATATAAACTTCTACCAGCCAAATTCAAAGGGTGACCAGAGGAGATGAAAATTCCATTGCTCACATACTCAAGAGCTTGTCTTGAAGACAAGCCACTTTTTGGCTTATAGAGTATGTACAAACAAATCTGTTAAATGTGTGGAATCTAGCCCTGATGTTAAGCACTGATTAAGAGGATTTGGACATGTGTGAACAATCCTGGCTCTGACGAGGACCTGTCTGCTCTTCTCATGCCTACCTGCAGTTTTTACCTCCATCCTTGGCTTGACAGCCATTTCTTTCATAACTGTGGCCATGTGTTCACAGGGTCACAGCCTTAAAATGTTCAAATAGGGAAACAAGATTCCTTAAAGGATCAGTGACCAGAGAAAAGATCTGCAGGGATGCCTTATCAGCTTGACCATCAAGCTTTATTCATATAAACAGCTGGATAACATGAAGAGCAGCTGCAGCCAGTAAGGAGGAAAAAAAAGAAGTAGCCACGAAGCCAAGAATACCTTACATGACTTTACCTTGAGCTTTAATTTTCAAGATCAGTCTAATACAGAGACGAAACATCAGCATTCACGGAGGTTATCTAGACATAGTCGCAATTTTCTGCATTCAGTTTTCACCTTCCTACCTACATGGTGAACAGTTTAAGAACTGCTAATTTTTGGCATAGGACAACAGATAGTCAGAGACCAATTAGGCTAGAGGGGGAGTGGACAGAGGTCATTTACTTCTTGTCTGTATTTCGTCGTTTTCCTCAACACTAGCTGGTGCTGGAACAGGAGATCAAACTTATTGATCCTTAGAAGCCTTTCACTGGTGAGTTCAGCAGAATAGTTTTAACTCCTGATTCCCGAGTAGCCATAGAGATGCGGGTGGTTTAGCACAGTCTTCTTTTGCCTCCTGCACATGAATTCATTCTGAGAGTACATTTTGGGTAGATCGTACCAAGCAACATACTCTAGAATAATAGGCCCTCTATAAATATGTTTAATGCCACCCATATAAACACTGTCAAACTGGAAACTTTACACATAGTTCTTACTAATTCAGTAATATAGGGGTAATTCAGTGTTAATATTAATTTAGTAATACCACAATTGAAAGGTGTTTAAACCCTCTATCTTCATAGAAACTCAAATACCAACATTGACACTTGCACCAAAAGTAACTCGGTCATGGTAACTTCATAGCTTTCAATAACCCATTTGGCTAAATAATAACTCACTTGGGTAAAATCTTCTAATCTAGCCCTCTTGTTGCCTCCAGCTTGCAAACAACCAGCATAAATCTGGAACTATTATCTAACCTTCTCCTGGGTGGGTCATCAGTCATGCCAGTGAAATTGATTCTTGACCTCTGTACATCTTTCTTTCTTTTGAAATTTCTCGTGCCGTCTCTTCCTTCTGTGTTTTAATGGTGAGGTGTGATAAAAGATGAGCTAGTCATTTTTATTCTGTAGTCTTTGTTTATATACCTAAGGTGTTTTTATTGTGTATTTAAATTCTTTCATATATTATTTTGACATTGACATCCATTTCTCTAAATAACAAATTATTGCTTCATGTGTCAAGTAATCATGATGAATCTACTCTTTTAAAATTGCTTCTGATTTAATAGTTAAAAAAAAAAAAAAAGATTCAACGTACACCTAAAGAGAAAGGTATCACTTTAGAATGACTTGTAAAATAACATAAAAATAGGGCTGGTTTACAGAGCCAAAGAAGGAAATCATGTGATGACCAAGAAAAAAAAATTTATAAAAGTTGACACAAAATCAGTAGTGGAATTGTATTTCTTCTGGCTGAACCAATGCTTATTTACAGCCGATGTCACACCTCTGACACCGGTGAGGTGAAATGGTCTAGTGAAAAGCAAGCAGCCCTGGGGGTTTTAAATTTTCGGCAAGACGGCTATAATGGATAAATGAACCAGCATTTTCAGGTTGCATATTATAATCTGATTCTCCAGACATCTAAGCAGACATCCAGTTGTAAGCATTTCTAGTTAAATATTGAATGTCTTCCCTTTCCTTTATATTTGAGACCAGCAGTAACCTAAAAATACTCTACCTACAAGTCACTGTGACCAAATATGGTAGATAAACTGAACTTGGTTCCAACAAGGATAAATTTAAATCCAGTTTGGATGGTTTCACACTATTCACACTACCATTGCAGAGCTGCTTGTGGCACGCACGTGAGTGTGTGTATGTGTACGTGTATGAGAGAGAGAGAGACGTCCTGAGCTGGACACTCCTCCTTAGCTGTGTTGGATCATAAAAGCCGTGCTGGCAGAATGTCCACTGCCTGTGAGATTGGATCCAATTTCATAACAAACTGCTTTTACTTCCAAGACATTGGAAAACATTAAGTTATCTGTGTTTAAATACATCTTTCTCCTTGTTTTTTCAACTTTTCCATTAGCCAGAACAGATTACCTGTCTGGAATGTTGTTTGTTACCTACAAGAGAGATAACATTTATATCTCAAACACAGATTTAACTTCTGACCTAGAATTCATTATTATGCTCCTTCTCAAGCTATGGTACAAAGTAGCAGACTCTGAACAAATAATTATTGTTCTGTGGGATTGCCGCAAACCCTACCAAGTGCTTCTACCCATAATGGAATGAAATACCAAAATGTCTGGCTTATAATTATACCTGATTGAAGTGCCCTTCCATGAGAAAGGCTCCCTTTGTCCCTATCTCTCCAATGATTTCTCTCCCCTTCCGTGTCCTCTTCTCTTTTAAAACTGCTATGCGTTCCACCCCCGCTTTGCTTGAGACCCGGCACTGCCATTCATCACATGCCTGCCCCCACATTTTCCATCTTAGCGTTTTGTTTTCATAAGATGATGAAAGGTTTGCAAATAGAGCAATTACTATACTTTAGCTGTTGTCAAGATACTATGGTGCATTTCTGGCCGACATTATTACGATACAGATGAGAGACCATGGCATTTATCAGAGAGAATGTCCCAAAACAAATAAACATAAAATGGTTCAGAAAGCAGTCAGAAGACATTAAACAACATAAAATATGTAAATATATAAATCTTACCATTCAGCTCACTATTTACATACATTCCATTACTATCTAGTGCAAAGTTGCACTTATAGTGTATTTTTTTCTATGTTGGAAATGATTTCCCCCAAAATGCTAAGGACACTTTTTAATTTTCTTCTTGTTTCCAGTATTAGTCTTGAGACATCTAAAGATCATCAAATGTTTATTACTGTTGATATAATTTTCTTTTTCTGAAAAATTTTTATAATCTTATTCCTAGTGCTCTGAAATATAAATAAAATATTTCTTTTTTTTTTTTAATTGGGAAATTAAATCTGGGAAATTGATCTCCTTTTCATTCTGGAAATTTACATCCTTTAGTATGGATTTTCTTTTTAATATTATTTCTCAGATAATTTTCTCCCTTCACATAGTAGATTTTAAGTGCTTTTTTTGTTTTTCATTTCAATTAATGAAAATGATTACATGGGTATTAGAAGCTGTTGAATTCACTAATTGACAAGGTATCAGATAACTTCCCATCATAGAACTAGATGATAAAAGAGGATAGAACAGTAGTTGGTAAGTAAGAAATACCCTCTGAACTCTGTGCATACTCCAGATCAATTTGAAACCTGAAGTTTGGAGGAGACCTGTTTATTTCCTCTGCCAACAGGTTTTTTTTTTTTTAAGTTTATTTATTTTTTTGTACTCTACTTTTTTGTAATCTCTACTCCCAACTTGGGACTTGAACTCACAGCCCCTGAGATCAAGAGGTACATGCTCTTCTAACTGAGCCAGCCAGGTGCCCCTCCGCTGCAGGCAGTTTTAGAGTTTAGAATTCACATTAGCTCTATGTCACAACAGACTGACCCTTACTCTCACTAGAACTAGACAATACAGAGCTATCCAGACATCTCCCATTTATTATGCACCAGAAAGAACTGAATGGCAATTACACTAAATTTTGCTTTAAAAAAAATATTGAGGGCCGCCTGGGTGGCTCAGTCATTAAGCGTCTGCCTTTGGCTCAGGGCGTGATCCCAGGTCCCTGGGATCGAGCCCTGCATCAGGCTTCTCCCCTGGGAGCCTGCTTCTTCCTCTCCCACTCCCCCTGCTTGTGTTCCCTCTCGCTGGCTGTCTCTCTGTCAAATAAATAAATAAAATCTTTTAAAAATAAATAAATAAGTAAAAATAAAAAAAATATTGAAAACCTACCCTTAAGGTGGTTTAACTAAGCCAGTTTTCTTTCAACCATCTATCCTGTACTTTCTTTTTCTCCAAGTACAGAAGACAGAATGAGCAGTAGTTACTTTACCAATGGCACTCTTTCAAGTAAAATGCAGTTTGAATATTTGAGTTTTTAAAAATGCCATGACTAATAGATTTTTATAAAAAGCAGAGATCTTGGTATTATATTTATATTCATGAGGAAGTGATTTTTACGTAATAGCCAACAAAGATTAGTCATAGAAATGTTTGCAGGAGTCTTATTTACACTAAAGTTTATATGCTTTTGAGAATTATTTTAGATGCAAGCAGCAGAAGATGGAGACTTGAGTTATTATGGGAAATCAATAAATGTTAATTGGTAATGATGGTGAAGTTAAGAGAAAGTAGCAATTGATGAAGAGCTGTAAATTATCACCCATTTTGATGACATGGGTTCCTACACATTGAACCCAGCCTTGATTGATGAACTCAGAATTGAATAATGGTCTCAGAAGCAGAGAAACTACGTCTAAAGCTAAACTCAGTAGTTTTTTGCACTGGTTTACTTCCACAATTAGCAGGGACCACTGATGGTAAAAGGTGATGGGCTTTTGTGCTCTCACAACCGGAAATTTTAGGGAATGCTTTTTTGTTCCCAGTAAGGAAATAAGATACATACACAGTTTTTTCTTCCTTCCTTACCTTCCTTCCTATTTTCTGAAGCATCAGTGTCCTGTTGAAACAATGTTTGGAGAGATTTATTCTGTTTTGAACCCCATTCCTTATGGTTGGGATTATGAGGGATCTCTTGGTAAGGCTGTCAGTGCTAACTCGGGTTTGTCTACAGCTGTAGTTCTCAAGAAGCGGCTCGCTATCCCCTGGGAAACTTCCAGACCAGCTCAGGTGCATTCAGGGTGGTATGGCCGTAGACTTACCTGGGAAACTTCCAAAAACTATTGAGGCCTGGGCCTCCACCCTCAGAGATTCTAATTTAATCAGTGTGGAGTAGCATTTAGGTGTAAGTATTTTTTAAAAGCTTCCAAGATGATTCTAGAACTGCTGGTATACAAGTTCACTGTCCAGTGAGAAACAGTAATAATGGTTGAATTACAAAATGGAGGTGGAGCTATATAATTGTTCTTTTTCTAATTACACAAACAACATATAAATTCTTTCCTGTTATTTAAAAAAGAAGCCCGGGGCGCCTGGGTGGCTCAGTCGGTTAAGTGTCAGACTCTTGATGTGGGCTCAGGCCATGATCTCAGGGTTGTGAGATCCAGCCCCATGTCAGGCTCCCCAGTGGGCATGGAGCCTGTTTAAAATTCTCTCTCTCTCTCTCTCTGCCCCTCCCCACCACGCACACTCCCTTTCTCTCTAAAAAATAAAAATTAATAATAAAAAATAAATTAAAAAGAAACTCTACAAAAATTAGGGAGTAAACATGAAAGTCCTCCTTGCCATTACACCTCTCTTCTCAGATGTAACCCCTACTAATTTACTGTTTATCCTTCAGTGGTTTTTCCATGCATTTGAAAAAATGTGTACAATTACTTATAACCATATACGGTGTTTTTGAGACATAAGTAGTAGTATACTATATTTTTGTGTTGTCCTGTGGTTTGCTTTTTTTACTTAATTTGTCTTGGATATCTTTCCATTTGAATACACACAGATCTACCTCATTTAAAAAAAATATTCTTTTACTTCATTTCTTTTAATATCTGCAGTGTTTCTTGACGTATGTGGGCTCTAATTTCTTTTCCATTTTCACATGTTTGTAGCTCAGTGGTAAAGAGCATCGACTCTATAGCAGACCACCTGGTTCTGATTATAAGCAATTATTATTAGAAGTAGTATTACTATTATGTCATTTAATTTTTCTATTTTTTACCAATATGGGCAACACTATATTAGAATGTTTCTAATACAGTAGAATATCTCTATAGGCAAATTTTTAGAGTTGGCGTTGTTGGGTGAGAGGGTATGTACATTAAGATTTTGAAATACACTGTAAATTGCCCTCCAAAAGAGGCTGTCTTAATGTACATTCACTCCAACCAGTAGGATCTCATTGTAGTATTTATTTCAAGGCCTATATACATCATTCATATCATAATACGACTTCATGGGCTAACTAAAATGTCAGGGTTCTTTATTTTGACTGGCATTTTATTGAGTTGGTTTGATAGCTCTGATAATAACATGTCATCCTGAAGTTCTGACTTACAGTCTTAAACATATATGATTAAGGAAAATGGAAAAATTATTTACTAATTTTTTAGACAATTTTCAACCAACAAAGTACAAGAGGAGTAGAAATAAAACTGGGCATTGGCATTGAAAACTCTGGACTAGATTAATCCCAACCTTCATTGTATAGATGAGACCATTCAGTGATGGACACTCCTGTTCCCCCATCATAGTGACAGAGCAATAAGCCAAATCTTGGGAAATAATCTATTTCAAATCTGTGTGTGTGTGTGTGTGTGTGTGTGTGTGTGTGTTGCTGTTTTAAATTCAGGACTCTAGTTTTTAGACTTACATGTAATAAAATTTACATCAATAATGTTGGGTATAATTTTTCATATAATGAAAATGCAAGGGAAATTTATTATTTTCAATTAAAATTTCCTTCTTTGTAAACTCAAGTTTTAGTTTTTTCATCAACACAAAGTAGATGTTGTAGTACCTACTTTATAGGGTTTGGGGAGGA
This sequence comes from Ursus americanus, assembly GCF_024610735.1. Lineage (NCBI taxonomy): Eukaryota > Metazoa > Chordata > Mammalia > Carnivora > Ursidae > Ursus > Ursus americanus. The sequence continues at coordinate 22,776,442 of NC_142137.1, forward strand.
TTAAATTATGTAACACATTAGAAACCTTCTTCCCAGTGTCTGGAACATAGTAAGCTTTTAATGAATTAAACATCTTATTATTTCTATTATTATTTTAATTCTGCTAACAGTATGTTAACAGCCATACTCTGTATAGCTCATTTTATTTTTCACATGAGTTAAGGTAATTTAGAGGGATACTGGCTTCTGTATTTCAAAAGATCCAAATACCTTTTTTTTTTTTTTTTGGTATTAATATGTATTTGTTCCATAAGAAACTTTTTAAAAATCATAAATCACCACTAGCCAGTATTTTTTAAAGCTCAATGTTTTTACCACTATACTTAAGAAAAATCTCTAAAAATTAACCTTACTAAAATATTTTATTGCTGAATTGGCTTACAGTCTTAGGAGTGGTTATAAGAAGAATGAAATAAAGGGCGCCTGAGTGGCACAGCAGTTAAGCATCTGCCTTCGGCTCAGGGCGTGATCCCGGCGTTATGGGATCGAGCCCCACATCAGGCTCCTCTGCTATGAGCCTGCTTCTTCCTCTCCGACTCCCGCTGCTTGTGTTCCCTCTCTCGCTGGCTGTCTCTATCTCTGTCGAATAAATAAAAATAAAATCTTTAAAAAAAAAAAGAAGAATGAAATAAAAGAAACAGGCTCATGTAAGGAATAGGTTGCTTTGCTGGAGATCAGAAGATGGGTGCACTATTAGAAGGCTTTTCCAACTCTGTGATTCATCCATGTTTTCAAACTCTCCTCTTGGTATGTTGGGGCAGATCCTGTGACGTGAATAAACTACACCCAGATGTAAATTTAGAATGTGTGGACTTTATCAAAACAAAATGGGGCCTTCGGGAAGAATCTGTGGCCCTCAGGAGGTAAGGGGTGGGCAGATTGCTTCCATCAAAAGCTACCCTGGACCCATTCCTTTTCTTTAGCTCTCTTGGGTTCTTCGATGGCATTTCTGCCGACCCTCTCCCTCCCATTCCCACACTGGCATCTAACACTCCCAGGTGTTGGATTGATTGGCAGATGATTGGATTAGATAACAAGTATAGTCATATTAAAATCGAAAACTATACTGGGGCACCTGGGTGGCTCAGTCGGTTAGGTGTCCAACTCTTGGTTTCAGCTCAGGTCATGATCTCAGGGTCATGAGATCGACCCTGCACTCAGCAGGGAGTCTGCTTAAGATTCTCTCTCCCTCTCCCTCTACCCTATATCCACTCACACTCTCATACACACACTCTCTCTAAAATAAATAAATAAATCTTTAAAAACAAAACAAAACAAAAACAACTATAGACTTCCATTTCTGGATTTTAGTTGGACTGTATCAGGATTAATAAACAATCGCTTCAAAGAGTCACTTATCCCTTCTCCAAATTGCTTTCTGGAATTCTTTCCAATTTGTGACTTTTTTGTTTTCCTATTTGGAAACTTCATTGATTGTTTTTCACATCTTTCTTTTCCAAGGATTTTTTTATGTCCCCTTCCTGTTTTCACCCCTTCTTCCTGCCCATAGCTTACACTTCTTTTTCCTCTCTATTCTCTCTCCTTGATACTACTTGACTCACTGTTGTCGCAGTATTTGTTTGTTCTTGAGAAGTTACAGATCTCTGTATCCTTATCCTTAATGCCCCTTCAAATCCCCCAGAATGTAGATTTAATTTTTCATATAAATTCTTACAAAGTTAACACTTTCAAATACTTAGAAGTGCCTAACTTCTATTTTTTCCATTACACTTTTAGACAGCCAAGTCTGGCTCTCTGTGAATCATCGCCCCTCTCCCCAACTTAATATCAATTTTGAGATCCAGGTGGAACATACGATTGATTAATTCTTTCATCTAAATCATTGGGGTATTATTTAAAAATTAACGTCCATATTCTGATCTAATGGTTTTCAATTGAGCTCAGTTCTAACCATTGTTACTATTATCATTTGAAAATATAATTTAGTTATTCTTCAGCTTAAACCTCAAAATGAGAATTTTTTGAAGGGTTATAGCAGATCTAATTCTGATTTCACAATGAGAATTTTCATTTTTATTTTGGAATCCTCAGAACTTTGCGTATGTTTGATTAACTTATTAACTAATGTCATTGCTTGGGCTTAGTTTATTAAGAACTCCCCCCACCCAATTACTTATTTTATACCATAATTATATAGTTCTAAAGCTCTAAATTTAGGATTTGCCTTTATTTATTTTGCAATTTTATGTGCTTCTATCCTACTATATCTATTGTTGGCACTCTCATTTCATTTAAAAATGTTCATCTTATTTTGATGATCTTTTTAAAAATTGGCTCTGCTTTGTTATTTTCCGTCTTCAAAAGCATCTTAAGTAAGAAGTAATATCTGTAAAATGTGCTAACTCATTAGAATTAAAATATTTATAATTTTACAAAGAACTTGATTAAGTTCTGAGACTAATCTGAACATTTTAATTTACTTTATGTTTAATAGGTGAGAAAATATCCTTTGTGCCATTGGTTCATCATTTTATAAAATACTTACCATGAATGATTTTACTTTTTATGGTTGGCTATAGGAATGTATAATGAAGTATGATTATGGTTTTTTTTCATGTGTAGTCTTTTGCGTCTGAGTCTGGGTCCTTACATTTCTTAAGCATGTAACTATACAAGGGCACACATTGCCATTTTTATGCTCACATCAAATGTAAAATTCATTCAAACTAACAGAAGCCAGCTGATTGGGAGAGGTGTGGACAGTGAACAAAGGAGACAAGTACCAAAGTACCACGTAGAGCTTGTACGGAGTGGGAGTGTGTGGTGTGGTATCATTTGTGGGCTGAAAGGTAGTTGAACATTTCCATTTTGGTGTCAGTCCCTGGGGAAGGACAGGGTTTCATAATGGCGTGTGATCTGCACTCTTAGTAAGCGTGATTGACACTGAATGATTAAATAGAAGAGGAGAATAAATACCACTCCTCCCCTTTTAAGACTAAGCACATATCCACTGAATGCAAATCTTTTCAGTGTGGAAGACAGTCTGGCCTAATGATAGCACGTATCTGAAAAGCGAGGGGAGTGAATTAACGGAGTAGATCAAAATGCAAGGAAACAAGAAACTATACAGTACCCTTAAAAATAACATTTAAAACCCAAATGTAATGATAAATGCACATACAGAATATGATGGAAGACCCCCTTTGTAAAAGTGGAATCCTGACGTGAGGCCCTTGGTAAATGAGTGGGCAAAATGGATCCCTGAATTGGATAACACCGCGCATACCACAGTGACGGATGAAATTGATGTGTCCGCAGGAGAGCCTGTTCTGTTACTGAAGGCTTTAACCTATTTTCTCCTCTTCGACAATGAGCTCCTGAGTGGATGTTATCCTCAAGGAAGTGAATTTAATTCAAAAGGAGATATTTTATAGATGTGCAAATTTAAGAATTCACTTAATCCATTGTAGAAGAGAACTGTGGGAAAACATTATGATAAGTAATATGGTTATATTTTTCAAAGATGCCATTTCTGAGTATTATTTGAGGGGCCCGAATTTCAGTCATTTGTTGGTAATTTTTATTGTTCTTTAATTTTGCATTATCTCTTAGAACACATGGCTGAAACAGTATTGAATCTGGATTGTAATATTGTTTCATTAATTTATTATATTAAGGTAGGTAATTGCATAATAAATAATCAGAAAAAGTGGTTTCTTTGATTCTTCCCTTAAAATTTTGAAAATATGGTGCATTCCTTTTCCCTGGGATAAATACTTGTTAATTACTGCAAAGAATAAAAGCCCATTTTGTGAATCCATTATTCTAAAATCTATAAAGTAATATTAGTAACTGAAGAAATAGGCCATAGTTACCCTAGTTTCTGCCAGGTAAAAGCAAAACAACAGAACACTCTTCATACTTGACCTGGAAAATAGAATACTAGTTATCCTACATACACTGCTCAGTAGATTAATAGTAGCTTAGTCATTTGTCTTTGAAATATATGGTAGTATAGGTTGTTAAGGTTGCTGTTCTCTCCCTCCCCCCTCTTTCACACACACACACACACACACGCACACGCACATGCACACACACAAATTAATTATAATTATTTTTTGTCATAATAGTCTCAAGTTGATGCTCACTAGTACCACTTATTTGCTATCTTTAAAAAACCTTGTGACCTATCTCATCTGTGCTTCATATTAAGAATTATGGAGTCATAAATGTATTTGAAAATAAATTTAAAATAGAAAGGTCTTAAAACATTTCATTTGGAGACAAAACAAGCAAATCCTATACTCAAAAAGTAGATTAAAAACCTTTCTAAGTATACAATATTATTTTCTCCACCTGTTTTGAATATAAAATTTTGAAAGAAAATCTGACTGAAATTGAGCAAATACATCTCCCAAATGATTTACTTGTTCAGCTTTTAGAAAATAAGTCAGATTTTCAGACATCTCACACAAAGTCGTGCCCCCGGTGTGCATTCAAATATTAAAGGTAAATTTATGTTTATTTCAATTTAGAAGAATTTACTGGAAACTGATTTCTTACAAAGGACAAAGAAAATAAATGAACTTGATGCTACCTTTATTAACCCAATCTAAGTATTTAGAAGGTTTCTTTTATAGTTTCTTCTGATTCAGATACTTACTGTATTGCTCTAAAATTACTTGGTAATTTGCCAGATATCACTCACCATAGCTCTCTGACTTCTTACATATCAAATTTCACTTCATTTCTCAATTTGTACAAAGGAAAAAATTCTTCCAGTTCAACTGGTTTCCACAGTCAACATAATTAACACACAAAGAAATGTTAAAGAAATGAAATTTAATTTGGTCTATAATTTTCTAATTGGGGAGTGCATTGCCAGTGGGTATTACGTGTCAACAGCTTTATTTTTTAACTGACATCTTCTTAAAGCTCGCTGGTTGTTTTTTGTTGAACATTGGCTGCCCTCTAGTGGACTACACTGTTCTCTTACAAGAACCTGACAAGTCTAAGAAAAGTCATTTCTCTGTGGAAGTGACTAGGGTTTCGTGTTTAGTACTCTTGTTTTTCATTGACTGTTGTGTTGCGCACAGTTAGCTTTATAACTTTGTTAGAGCACTTTGGAGATGGTCTTGGAAGCAACTTTGATTAAAAGTAGCATTGCAGGGACGCCTGGGTGGCTCAGTCTGTTAAGCGTCTGCCTTCCGCTCAGGTCCTGATGGGATGGAGCCCCACATCGGGTTCCTCGCTCAGCGGGGAGCCTGCTTCTCCCTCCGCCAGTTTCTGCCTGTCGCTCCCCCTGCTTGTGCTCGCTCTCTCTTTCTGGCAAATAAATTGATAAAATCTTTTTTTTAAATAGCATTACATACTTAATAAGAGGGCGCATTAAAAGGGGCTGATCTCATTGACAGTTTGTATATATATATATATTTATTTATAACGCATTTTATGGCACACGCTCCCCGCTTCTAAGACGTTTCCATTATTCTCGTTGCAGATGCTACAACTGTGGTGGCCTTGATCATCATGCTAAGGAATGTAGTCTACCTCCTCAGCCAAAGAAGTGCCATTACTGTCAGAGCATCGCGCACATGGTGGCAAACTGCCCACATAAGACTGTGGCGCAGCCGCCCGCCAGTTCTCAGGGAAGACAGGAAGCAGAAGCACAGCCATGCACTTCGACTTTTCCTCGAGAGCTGGGGGGAGGGCATGGCTGCACGTCACCGCCGTTTCCTCAGGAGGCGAGGTTCGAGATCTCAGAATGGCCAGGCAGGTCATCTCAAGAAGCTTCCTCCGCGAAGTCCTCCGCAGCGCCGGAAGAACCAAGCAAAAAGGGGCCTTCTGTTCAAAAAAGGAAAAAGACATAATGCTTCTTCCTAAGCGTATCATTTTCTTTCCCCGGTTGGGATGTCTACCTCATGCAAGTACAGGGGAGCAGTATTTCACAGCAGCAGCTGACTTGGGATTTTTAACTACTGTTGAGGAACTGTGAATTTTTTTAAACAGACAAATCACTCTAAGCAAATTACATTTGAGCAGGGTGTCATGTTTTGCGTTATTCAGAGAATGAAGTACTATGTATATCTGTATGTGCATGTGTGAGAGGGAGAGAGCCTGAGTCTGTGTGTGTGTGTAGGAGGAGTCCATACAGCAATGTAGACACATACATAAAGCAGGTTTGTCTTTCTTATGTGTCTATAGTTATAAGCACACACCCTCCCTCACGGAATTGGACATCCCCAAGAACTGAAAACCCATAGGAAGCATTTTAGATGGTTTCAAAGATAACCCCTGGAGGTTTTTTCTTGAAATACCACTCCCTTTATATTACATTACAATAAACACATGACTGTTACCTTTTGTGTGAACCAAAGGCTACTTCAGATCTCAGAGCTGCCAATCATATGGTACTAAAGGTTTTAAGTCATCAGTTTTCCCAAGTTTGGGATTGCCTGTTTTTCTTGATATCTGTAGAGTGTTTCCCCCTACCCAACCCCCTTTGAAGGCAGTACCTTAACTCCATATGCCTCTGACTGCCATAAGCTTTTTTGAATCTGGGATACATAACTCCAGAAAAGACAATGAATGTGTAATTTCTGTGCCGATATTTCCATGTTTTTAATTCATACGTTTTGATTGTAAATTAGATGCCTATTCAGAAAAATGAAGGGGGAGGGCAATGTATAAATGTAGTGACTTGATTGTTTTCAGTGGTATTTTGATACCAGCTCATTATAATCTTTTACATGTTGTCAAGTTTTGAAGGGATTGTGGCAACAACTTCCCTTGACGAAGTTAGTCCAAACCATCACCTCAAGCCGGGGGCCTCCTTGTTTACTACTAAAGACTTTGGAGGAAAGCTCCAGTCGTTTGGTGTATTTTTTTGGTGGCTGTTCCCCCCCCCCCCAGCCCCAGAGAGTTATCGGACTTGTTTCTAAAACAAAACAGCACAGGTAAGAATAAAATACCGGGGTTGAGAATGAAAATTAAGTGGATGTTCATCATAGCCCAATATGTTTGCCCCGTGAAGGAAATCAAAAAGTGCAGCGTTTGGTGGCAGACAGCTGGAGTGATGGGCCTGGGGTGGAGGTGCCGGAGCCTCTCCCACCAGAGAGCGACAAGAATTTCATACATTAAGATGAATTTGACGGAGGTTCCCTTCATTACTCATGCTGGAGTAATCGAAATGGTGGATTTAGGACGGACATTCAGTAATGGGGATAGAGACGCTTCTCAGGTTGGTCCTCCATTGTGTGAGTAAACTGGCCTGGGACCAGTCCTCGGATTGGTCCCTTTAGGTTTCAGTCATTAAAAAAAAAAATGTTGGTGTCCTCCTGGTTCTAGATGTTATGGGTAAATGTCTGAAACATCTCCAAGAAGGCACCAATTAGTTATAATGCTTCACATTGGCAATAAACAACGTTTTGTACGAGCCTGTTGGTGTAAGCTCAGATAATCAGAAGAAAAGAATAGCATGAGTCAAATGAGACCTATTCTGTTTGAGCAGCTTCTGCTCCCTCCCCAACTTGTCCTGCCCAGGGGTCTCAGGCAGTTCCTGCTGTTTGAGCAACCCAGCATCAGGAGGAAATGCCTCAGGCTGGGCTGCCAGTCGTTTCTTGCTCAGCTTGAATTCCAGGACAGTGTTTGTGAGACTCTCCATGGTGTATACTGAAATATCCGTGTGCTGTGATGCAAAGCTTACCTTTGACGATATTGAATGTGATATATAGCTATAGAGAAGTACTTCCTTGCCTTATGTGAGGATTGTAAGCTTATTTAAATTATGTAGACAAATCAAAGTGGCATTGCTTAATTTTTAGCAGGCAAAAGAAGCAGGTTAACAGTAAAAATGCAAAACATAATAAGTCACTTTGAAAATTCAAACCAAAGTTCCTTGACTTTATAGACATAGGAAATTATGGACTCGAGAATTGGACATTCCCTGTTTACATATAAAAAGTTCAGAGCTAAGATCACGGTAAAAAAAAAAAAAAGCATTTTATAACTGGACCTTATGGGTGCAATTTAAAATCATTTTAAGCATCTTACCGGACTGAACTAAGAGCACATACCAAACCTATCTTATGATTAAAAGCTGGGGTTTATTTTTTATATAAAAATATTGTCACTATTACATAACATACTCAGGACAAAGAACTTTGCTCAGGGAACATACCATATAATGTTGTTGTTTCTTTACAGAATAGTCTACAGTCCTGCTTACTCAAAACAAACCAAATAACTTAGACCTTTATGTAAGTATTATGTACCGATGTTAGTCATAACTACCTCTGAGTTTCATCAAAGTTTCCGAATATCAGATATCAGTTTTCCCATTTTTATTTCCCGTGAAAAGTACATTAAAGCAAAATTCCCAAACTCCTTGCATATGTGAATATCACTGATGTGAGCACACGTCCATTTACATGGGTGAAATATTCTGTTTACAGCAAAAGGCTACCTCATAGTTGATGCATAGCACACCTTTATGCTGCTCCAGCCTTACAGTTGGCTGATACTTCTCTGGTACAAAACCTTTTAATCTATATTATAGATAGCAATTCACAACTATGTTGCTAACAAACACTTGTGAATAATGACGCATCTCATTTAGTTAGCAAAGTCTCCAAGCATTTCTTTAAAGTTATCACGTATTTAATTTAAAGACTTATGGGCACCCTTCCACTTAAGCAAAACAAAACACAGAGGCAATTTGGAAATAGCTGCTTTGCCCGGAGGTCAAGGGCAGGAAGGGGTAGCAGGAGAAGAGGTTGGTGTACGAGTGCGTTCGTGCTGGGCAAAAGTATAAAGGATGCCAATCTCCATATTTGTGTCTGTGCTGCCCTGAGGCCAAGCATAGTTCAGCATTATTGCCCTAGGCACATAACTAACTAGCACCGGCTTGCCAAGGAGTGAACATAGAGTAAACGTGCAATGCCATTTCTAGCTACTGAGGAGAAGGGTCTGTGTGAAGCATCAGTTTACAGGGGTTACTAATGGGTTGGGCAGGAGGTCTGTGAATTTGTTGCCCCTTGATCTCACCCCCATGTCAACACAAATGTAATTCCTAAGAAAGATGCGCTACCAGTCTCTTAGCCCTGGGAGCTATTCATTACTACATGGCAGATTATAGTAGAAACCTTTTTATACTTGCATTTCTAGTCTTTACTAGAAGAGTTTGGATGTATTTTTACAACTGAAACATTTTAAAAGATTTTTACCTGCTTATAACTTGGAAGTTTGGTGTGCAATGTAGGGAAAAAGATCAAGAAACATCATGTTATTAACATCGATCCATCTATAAACATAGGCTGTTTTAATGCCAATATTTTCAAATGTTCTGGCCCAGTTTTATTTTGCACCAGCGTGGCCCCAAGTTACTGCTAGTTGTATTTAGTTTGTGAATAGAAGCCCATAAGTGTTAATAGACTTTGTAACATTCACTGTAAGATGAATTATACAGAACATGGGAAATCTCATTAAGTCTTAAAGTTAATTTAAATTAATTTATCTGTTTTCTCTAAGAAATGTTTATCATAAAATATATATGTGTATTTCCCCTTTGGTTATAAAATTTGGGAAAGTGTGTACAAGTGCAGCTGCACTGACTTTAATTTTCTAGATGTCTTAATGAGATTTATTTGTTTTAGAAAAGAACAACTCATGAAGAGCATCAAGTTCTGTCTTACATAGCTGACAGCAGCCTCTTTGAGATGTGGTGGTTGTGTGATCTGTGTCATAGTTGTTCAGTTAGAGTGAGAGGTTGACCTATGAATCGTTCTTAAATTTTATATTTGGAACAAAGCTGCGAAGTTATGGTAAAGTACTGTACTGTGAGAAACTATTACAATTATTTAATACATCTGTGGCTTAACACTTGTGAGTGTTACCAGCTTGAAAATGATGGTGTTGACTACCTCTTGAATTACTTAGTATCTATCAACCACTGGCACCCACCGCCAAGCTGGCTTTCATTAGTGTGTGTTGCTTTTTGGTATTAACAACTCTAACCATACTAGAGACCAAAGTGAACACTGATTTCTATATGTCTTTAATATGGTGTTTTATCTAGTGTTTTTAAATTATCCTGTGTAGTAATTAGATTACCTCATTGTCCATTTTGGCTCATGTTGTTTACAAGTGAAAATAAAAAACACTTGAACTATATGTTTTTAAAGGACAAAAAAGGAGTAGATGTTCGGAATGGCATTTCATTCGTGTACAGTCATCCTGATGGACTAGAGTACTGTTTGCCTTTCTGCAGACCAAGGATTTTATATTCTCATTTCATGCCTAATGTCTTACTCTGTCAATTATGGATCTTTTGAGGTTTAAAAAATTACTTGATTAAAAAATAAAACATATAACGTTGGCATTTATGATGAGTTTTTGAGATTTTTCATGATTTGTATGATCGTTCAATTAAAGGAATGGATAAAAGGCCATTTACACCTATCTGAACATACATGGTTTTAACTTACCTTCAGATATCAGTGAGTATAGATATGGAACTTATGACAATACAGATGGTGAATAAATTCAGTCTAAATATTCATGAGGAAAGGTGAGTCCTGTCCTCATAAGGAGTCATCCTGCATTAGCTAACCTGGAGTATGCAGGCGTGTGAGTCAAGGCGCATCCTTCGTGTGGTCGTGAAAAGTGGCCTGAAAACAAAAATGTTCAAACCCTTTTGGAAAAACCATTTTAGAATTTTCCTACAATATTTTCCTAATAATTTTGAAGTATTTGAAAAGGACAATCAAAGCCAGGTTATAACAGTACCAAATATCTAAAATGTGAATGTAGATTTATCAGACTATGTATACAGTATTGGCGTACTATAAAAACAATTTGATAAAACTGTGGTGTTCTATAAATTGACCAGTCTGACAATTAAACTCATTTTCATTTCTGCTCTACACTGGACGATTCACTTTTCCTTTCTTTTTCTTGTGTGTGTGTGTGTGTGTGTGTGTGTGTGTGTGTGTGTGTGTGTGGTATCTACTATGACTCCTGCTGCTTTTTCTTTTTTATTATGGTAAGAAACATAATTTACCATCTTAACCATTTTTAAACGTCCAATTCAATAGTATTAACTATTCCACCTTGTGCAGCAGTGATTTTTAGGATATGAAGATCTCATGCATGCTCATGAGAGAGTGATTGCATAAATGTTTTATTGATAATTATCATTTAAAAGAGTATTAAGAGTATGGTTATATACTTTACTATATTTAAGAGAGTATTAAAAGAGCATGGTTATATACTTTACTATAAAGAACATGGAGAGCCTGAAAAGAAAATTAAAATAGTACATAATCTCATCACCTGGAAATAACCAATGAAATTTTTTTCAATTTCAAATTTGGGAAAACTTCTGAAAAATATATAATCTCATCACCTAGATACCCATTAATATTTTTAATTTCTTTCTAATCTCTTTCTGATAAATTAATGTATAGCTTTAAAATAAAATTAGGTTTTATTAAATAGAATTAGGAACTTTACACTTTCCCATTAACATCATTAAATGTTGTGTCCTATCAATAAAAATTCTTCAAAAACAGTGTTTTTGATAATTGCACGTGCGGTTTGAGGAATGAGATTCAGGTGGAGCGGGAGGGATGGGCTTGGTTTGGATGGTGAAGGAAGAGAGTCTGAGACAGAAGAAACAGCATAAACAAAAAACCGTAGTCAAGACTAGCAGTTCATGCTCAACCAGGGAAGAGATGAATTTGGTGGTATAAATTATGAAAGAAACTTTATGAATGCATTGTAGGCCAACCAATGTAGCCAGGAACTTGAGGGGCCACGAACTTCAAAAGAAAGGAGAAGCCTAGGAGGTGAGCACCCCATTTAAGCCCAGCTTTTCCGCTAAAGTGCCAGCTTTTCCAGTTCTCTGAGGTGCCACAGAAAGATAAAACCCCAAAGGGAAGTGGCATTCTTCCTGAGCTGAGGAAACAAATTCAGGACTGCCAAAACAACAGGAAATTGAGAGACAAATCCCAGATCACAGAGAAGGGATTCCCCAAAATCTTTATACAGATTCCTTTTAAGTCATTGAATAAAAACACTCAGCAGAAAACAGCAGCTGATGAGATCAGGGCCACAACTAGGATGAGGCAAGAGGTGCTGAGAGTATAAAATTTAGAGATGTGCTTGTGTCCAGGGTGGTACCTTGCCCTAAACACCTCCTTTGTCTCACCTTGGTCCAGCCTCTGGCTGGGAGGCTAATGGAATGAGTGGGGCTTTCCTCCTCAACCAGTGCTGGAGGAATAGAGATTGAATTTCAAGCCTCAGAATTAAATGGGCTTTAGTAAACACCTAGGCTTGGTGTCTGGATTTCAGAACAGCTAATCCCTAGGAATAACGGTCATGGCCTAAGAGTACAGATCCTACACTAGGAGAAGGGCAGAGTTGAACTAGACCACCCTAACAAAGCCTACAATGAACCCTGGATGGGACCAAGGTGATAGCTGGTACACAATCTACCTCCCAAAAAGAAAACAACCCTCCTTGGAAGAAGATATCATCTAGAGCCTCTACAAATTTTCATTGACAATGTCCAACATTCAATTAAAAAGTATGAAGCTGGCTAATAAATAGGACCAATTGGCTGAAAACAAAGGAAGACAACAGACACCAAAACAAAGGTGACTCAGCTACTGCAAGTATTATACAAGGCCTTTATGGTAAATAAATAGAGAAGATATAAAAGTCAAATTTTAGAACCAAAAATGAGAGTAACTGAAAATAACTCAACAGATGGGTGTGACAGCAGGTTAAAAGCAACAGAACAAATGACTGAAGACAAGACGATAGAAAGTATCCAGATTAATGGACAGAAAAAATTTAAGGGAGCAACACAGATGAAATCAAATCACAGAGATTTTAAAAGAATAGCAACACAGTCGACACCACTTCTTTGAAATGGGAAGGAAGAGAATAAACACAATGCGGCAAGTAGGAAAGGTAAGAATTAAGAATTTTTCAAGATGAAAAAAAAGGGACTGGCTTTTTTTGTTGTTGTTAACTGTTTTGTTTTATAAGGGGGAAGTTCACAACATAGCAGAAAAAATGTGGAAAAGCTGTGTCAACAAAATTACTACAATTATAAAGTAGCTTCCTTAACAAAATTGTTACAATGTTACTATAGTCTTGCCTCCCAACTTTCTTGTTAAAATGGGAGCTAGAAGCCCTGTTGGACTTCTGCTCTTTGCTTTTATCCTTGAAGGTAATATCTTTCCCAGTACCTCATTGTGGGTTTGAAACCTAGTGAATCTGACAATAAAACAGACAGGCAGGCAGAAAGACAAGATGGACTGAGTGTAATACTAGAGAAAAGCAGCCCTTTGCTTCAATACCTTAATACCATCTTCTCATGACTTTGTCATTTACTCTTAAGCATACCAAATACACACTTGAAGGCAGAGGGAATCCAGTGGGGAGAAAGATGGAAGGTTCTAGAAGACTGCCTAAGAATGGAACTACTTTCCTCTCACCACTTTTTTGGTTGCCATTTGGAGGACCCTAAGTGGCCATTGAGGGGGGGGCAAAGATAATTTTGGTATGATAATAGAGCTCCCTAGAGCATCATTGAGAAGCTGTGGCTTCAGGTGATCTGAACATTTATAAATGTTTAGAAATACACAAGCATTTTATGCTGGTGCACCCACATGCTGATTTGGAGAAGCATGGTTCACTGCATTTGTCCTCTCCAGGGAGTTACAATGGGGAAAAGAATGAAGTTATAGTGCTTAAATGATAGACAGGAGACTGACAACTGAAATATAGGGAATCCAGGATGCTTCTGTAATTGATATTTCTTTTCCTTTCTTGTAATAAGGAACAGGCAGAATAATAGAAAAACCCAGAATTCTAGGCTTTTTTATGTGTACACAGAAAGCTACATTTGTACTACCTACCCCGGTTATCACCTCTTACATAAGCTTTTTATAAGAAACTTTATATGAAGCTTTTGCTTAGTAAGCTACTAAATAAAAAAGTTGCTTATGTTACAATCTATCATTTTGTGATGGATTCTGCTCCTGTTTTCTCATTATTTTCATAAAATTGATTTTTTCCTCTCAAAAACTATGCTTTTTGTCTCTTGTCTGCTTTACTTTCTAGAAACAATTGAAATTTAAAAGCTCTTACTGTTACTCAAATAATTTCTGTCATCCTCAATTTAGAATTCAGCATATGTTATCCTTTTTAATTCTCCCCCTACCCAGCATACACACACACACACACACACACACACACACTTTCTGAAATGGTTTTAAGTATCTGGAAAATGGTCAATGTTTTTGAGCCTGCATGTTTCTTAAAATTTCAGGGTGCCTGGGTGGCTCAGTCAGTTAAGTGCCTGCCTTCTCAGGGTCCTGGGATCAAGTCCCAAGTCAGGCTCCCTGCTCAGCTCCCTCTCCCTCAGACTCCCTCTTCCTCTGCCTGCTGCTCCCCCACCCAACTTGTGTGCATGCACGTGTGCACGCTCTCTCTCTCTCTCTCTCAAATAAATAAAATCTTTAAAAACAAAACAAAATTTCTACTTTAAGAAGTTTTCTATCTAAGATACATTTGCGCACTTTGTTCTAAAATTAAAGTTTCTTGAAGATGCTACTTATTTTCTGAAGGACAAGGACCTCCATTTCTATTTAATTTCTAAGCTGTTTAGCCTCTGTCGCTATTTGCCTGCTCCGGTTTTAAAATTTCTTTAAAGTACTAACTCCAACCTTGGGGTTTTTGTTTCTCTTTTGTCGAGAAAACTGGACTCCCACGTACATGTTATCGTTAACAGCAGTGCTGCCAAGTCAGAGTACAAGGAAAGACAACTTAAGAATCAAACCATGTTTACATTTGAATTGGTTCAAATAGAGGTATTATTGATACGTGGTCCTTTCTTATTGCTCTTCCATGTTTTCTTCTAGAAGCGTGGCCTCACTACTAGCATGTCAGATATTTCAAGTTCTATTTATCACTTATTTAGATCATCACGTCACACATTCAGGCCATTATAGTTATCTCTTCACCGGCGCTTCCAATTCCCCTTTTTCTTTGTGAAGTCAATTCCGTACAAATAACTCTCATTAGCTAGTCCAGATATTAGTTTAGCTAGTCCTGTGTTAAAGTTGCTTCGGCCACTCACTCAAAACAATCCATTAAAAACAATGATAGAATCTAATTATGACCATAATTAACTTTCTCAAGGTGGAAAATTTGGAAAAGACAAAGGAGGGGCTGAAATGTGTGAGCTGTTGTTGAAGCAGTCTGGGGGTATGCCACTGCCCGCTCTATTTCCCTAGGTCGGAATTTTCTTTTTGTTTATAAATACTGTACGACACTTATAAACTGGTGCGGCACATCAGATTGCTAGGGAAAATCCAACATAGAGTGGTTGGAAGAGACCCTGGAGTATCATTTGGCCCAATATTCTGTGTCCATCTTGAATCACACCAGATTATCCCAGGTAGTTATTCCCCAAACCTGCCAAAGTTTCAACATGTTCCATTAGAACCCCATCACGATGGCTAAATCTTCCAACGCAAACCCCAAGCCCACCCAAAAACAAAATAAACAAACAAACAAAAGCAAGCAATAACAAACTGTGGGCCGAGATCTAATTACTTAAGAGACCTCATTTGGAAGTGCCATATTAACAACTCTGGTGCTTCTTTTTAATTAAAAACTATTTTTTTTAAATATTTTGTTTATTTATTTGACAGAGAGAGACAGCCAGCGAGAGAGGGAACACAAGCAGGGGGAGTGGGAGAGGAAGAAGCAGGCTTCCAGCGGAGGAGCCTGATGTGGGGCTCGATCCCAGAACTCCGGGATCACGCCCTGAGCCAAAGGCAGATGCTTAACGACCATACCACCCAGGCGCCCCTAATTAAAAACTATTTCTTAATGGAGCACTGTTCCAACTAAAATTTTCTCTAGGGCTTATGTAAAAGATAACCTACATAACATAACACAACACAATATACAGCACGTCCTAATGTAGTCCTTTGTACAATGAATCACTGGAAGTGTAAAAATTTTTTATGGTTAGGATGAAAGTCTAACTTTAAGAAACCGTAAAACTATAATTTAGTAATTCTGATTAAAGACCAAGCATTGACGCATGTCAGTTACCCTCAAAACCACCAGAGGGCACTCTTCACTCGCTTTTTGATACAGTTCTACCTTGCCTCATCGCTACTATTGGATTTTTCAATATTTCATATGACTGACCAATTTACGTAGGAAAATTCCTCCCAGAAAAATATGTAATTATGAGTGATGAATTTATGGGATCTTATGCAGAAGACACAGGCTCTCAATGTAGAGTTTGTGAGGCTACTTGGTACTTGTCTAGGACAAAGTATTTTATCTAAGCATTTCTAGGTCCTCTTGTCATAAGAAACTTCCAAACTGTAAACACCCACACTGCATTAAAAATACACACTGCATTACTAACCCATAAGTTCCTCATCCACCTTTCAAGCTATAAGAAACACAAGACTTCTAAAATTTGTAGTTGGGATTTTATGCCTTAAAAATTGGCTGTTGCTCTTCTCAGATATCTTTAAAAAGGTCTGTTTTCCCATTATCTGAGAAGAAACTTATCTCATTAAAATGCTCACATGATCGCACACTCAGGTGTTCTGGGTTTTGAATTTGAATATATGCACCTAGAAGCAAGGACAAATTAGATACAAATTCCAAGAGAATTTCCAGATATGATTTAGTCAAGAGATATTTCTTTCACCTTAAGCTTCCGTGTCTGTGTCACTGGTGAATATAATAATAGTTTTCATTTTTATAGTGCTTTATAAAGTTTCCACAGTGCTTTAAATTGGGTTCTCACAAAGTCTGTCAAAGGTAAAGATGGCAGATACTAATGTTCCTATATTACCAAAGCATTACAATTGCATCAGGGAGGAGACACTGACTGCTCAGGTCACATAATGAGTCTTGGGGCTAGAAGAGACACCTCAGGAGTCAAAGTCAAAGTATTCTCTCATGCTTCGCACCAGGAGCAGGCAGCGAGCTTCTTTCTGACTCAGGATATTACATAGGAAGCTACAGAGAGCCAAGAAAGGTGACTAAGGGAGTTTAAAGGATCAAAACCACACACCAACTGTAGTCAAAAGGTATAAATCTACAGTTATTAGATAAATAAGTCCTGGGGATGTAATGTACAGCATGGTGACTACAGTTAATGATATGTGTTGTATATTTGTAAGTTGCTAAGAGGGTCAATCTTAAAAGGTCTCATCATAAGAAAGAAAAATTTTAACTGTGTGGTTGTGGTTGTTCATTAGACTTAACTTGTTGAGCACTTCACAATATATACATATATGGAATCGTTATGTTGTACACTGAAACTAAATATAATGTTATACTTCAATGATATCTCAGTAAAAAAGAATAAATATTTTAAGAATAAATGCTGACATACACAGAAAAAAAAAGATCACACACACTCCCAGACTGCCTACATTTGCTTCTATGTCGATGCCGCCCACTTCTACCATTCGCTCCTCAAACCCCAAACCAGCACCACTGCTGCTCCTTCAAGGCCCCTAAAGCCCCTAAAGCATAAGACAAGACCAGGAAAGCATTTGCAACAAAATCTGGGCCAGCCCGCAGCTGTGATGCCCAGGCCTTCCTCCAGACCAGGGCTTCTCCCAGGTACTACCCATGGAATCATTTGCAGAGCGTTTGACAATCCCGACACCTGGATGAGTGACGTCAGAATTTCTGATGCCAACGTGCTGCAGGTGAAGAACCTCTGCTTCAGGTATATTGAGTCAGAATCTAACGGTTCCTGGAGTAAACTGGTGCCCTGAGTGATTTTTTTTTATTATTAAAAACTTGGAAACTATTGGCCTACAGCCAAAAGAAAAAAGTTGTTTTTGACTGAAAGCCATTGGGTAGTGAATGAGAATACTTGGGTTTTAGTTTTTCTTGGGCTCGATTTTCCCGGCCATAGTCTCCTTGTCTGCTACTAAGGGAGCTGGACTAGTTAAGGGGACCTCAAAGTGTGGTCATGTTAATGGCAGTGTCAACACCATCTGGGAACTTATTAGAAAGGCAGCCTTCTGAGCCCTTCCCTAAATACACTAAGTCAAATACCACTGGCGGGGACCAGCAAGCTGGGTTTTAAGGAGATTCCAGGTGATTCTGATGCTGCTCAAGTTTGAGAACTCATTGAAATTTACATACTCTATCTGCTCTGAAATTCTGCAGTTCTGTCCCCTTTAGAGGAAAACCTCAGACACCAACGTTTGAGAAGGGCTAAAAAGGGGTTTTTCAGCAAGCTGCCTGCTTTAATAAGAACTTTCAAGAACCCCTTCCAACAGTAGAAAAGGAAACATTGAATGCTTGCTGATGAAAGGACCCAGCACAGTCCTGGGTACTTATAATGCTCTCATGACTTCAAACCAATACAGCATTTGTGAAGGACAAGGCAAGGATGGGATTGCCCTGGATAGGAAGGACAGCCAGAGGTGGGACAGCTGCTGAGAGTTTGCCTAACCCCTCAAACCATCCTCAACCAGGAAAAAAAAAGTCCTGACTCAGCTGGATAATGAAGGACAGGTGAAGCAAGGAGATGCCAGTCAGCCTTTAAGAAGGGCACACGCTTGGAATTATGGGCAACGGAGCCGGAAGAGTCCTCATCTGCTGTAACCTCATTTTACAGAGAAAACGGAGCTCCGAATAGGTAATGTAACATGCCCAATGTCCTAGCAATTAAACTGTCTTTAGCCATCAAACTGCATCAGGAATAAGTCTCCTGAGTCTTTGAGAATTCTTCCTTCCCCCATACTCTGTGGGGTCGCGGTAAATTTCTTTCCATCCTTCTTATTGTCAGGAGAGAGAACAATCAGGGGGAGCAGCAGGGGGAGAGGGAGAAGCGGGCTCCCCGCCCCAAGGGGGGAGCCTGATGTGGGACTGGATCCCAGGACCCTGAGATCATGACCTGAGTCAAAGGCAGACACTTAACCAACTGAGCCACCGAGGTGCCACTCAAAATCAGTTTTTAATTTTTCTTTTTCTAAAAAAAAAAAGCCTCTCTCTATATATGTACAAAAAATGTGAAGTATTATAATTCTTATGAACAAAATATATCAATACTAATGAGGAGGAGCATTAAAAGAAATCAGAAAAGAATAACAAAAATAGTGAGAAGCACATCGAAAAAGTTTACCTCGGTCCCCAAGATAACAGAAGCTATTTTAAGAGAAATGAATTCAGAGCAGATGAATATCGGGTCGTTCTGTCTCACGTGCAGTGTCGTCGGCCCTTTGCAGAGTTGGGCCTGAAGTTTGTCCCCTGCCTGAGCTCCTTCAAAGGGACTACGTGGTCACGCCAGTCGGTCTCTGCAAGCTTGCGTAACTGTGCGTAACCAGCTGCAGGCTCCAGCCGGTACGTTTTCGTCGTCTGCGGGCGGGTATCAAGAAGTAAGTGGCTATCATCATTTTCTCCTCAAGGCTGCCTTCCTTGTAAAAGCCGCTTTATAGTTGTGGGACTTTGATTTATCAGGTGTGATGTAGTTGAGTTTTGTTCAAAGCACATGTGGTTCTCTGGGCCAGACATGCGAGGAGTCTGAGCCTCACATGCCCCCACCGCGGGGCGGAGGTGCGGGGCGGGGGGCGAGCCCTGGGAGCTGGCCCGGCCACGTGCGGTCCTACAGTGGAACCAGCAGCGGGTAATTAAGCACTGATTTTGAGGGACGCCTGGGTGGCTCGGTCGGTGAAGGCATTGGGGATATCTCTGTTCGTGGTAAACGGCAAAGAACTACTAACGTAGTGTCGGACATCCAAGATCCAGGGCTGCGGCAGCCCGCAGAGAGCTGGTATGGGCAATGCGGGGACGGTGAAAATGGTGCCAAAGTGGAATGGGAACAAGGCCTAGGAGTAGAGGAAGAGCATCGTTGGAAAGAAAATTATTTTTCTGAGTTGTAAGGTGGAACTAGGAACGTGCCCCGAGCAAGCACATGTCCTTGGGTCCTGTTTGCTCGCAGGTCAGCCATGTGCCCTTGGGCCAGTCACTTCTCTCTGTACTCCCCTCCCATCTAAAATGGGTAAGCTAATGCCTGCCCTGTCACCCATCCCCCGTCACAGCAGCACCGCAGAGGGTTCCAATACTGAGTGATTAAGGAAAAGGCTTTGTCAAATTCCACAGCGATCTGAAGGGACTTTGAGAATCTGAATGAAAGTCTCTGCCGTGACCACGATACCGCACATGACAGGTGCCCATGGCAGGTGCCCACGGCAGAAGGGGGGAAGTGGGGAAGGACCAGCTATGCAGAGAGTGCCACACTTCTACTGGGAGGGGCAGTTTATCTTCAGGGTGCTGCCCCAGCAGGAAAATCAGGCATTTCAAGCAGATGGGCCAGTGTGTGATGAGCTCAGAGAGGGCCAAAGAGTCACCGCCCTGACTAGGGTGCAGGAGGGAGTGGACCTGGAAGGGCCTGGTGGCCCCACCAGGAATGCAGGCTTTTCTCTGTAGATGCTCATTTCTGATTGCAAATTTTCAGATTACTCTGGTAGCAGCACAAATACTGACAGGCAAAGATGAGGCTAGAGGAAGAGAGACATTGGGGCTCTAAGGTAGGAGCCAGGAGGCAGCCTCAGAGGCCAGGTGTGGGGGCGCTTAGAGGATGGCGATGCTCATTACTTCACTTAGAAATAGTAATAATAACTCATTACATGTTATTGTAAAGAACATTTTTTCTTGAAAAATAGCTATTTTATAAAACAAAGCAAAATCAAAAAAGCAAGAAGAGTAGCACTGTTTTACACTTTTGCAAGTCTCCTGAGAGTCTGACTTAGTAGAAGACAGAGCTGGCTTCTCACGTCTGCTTTTGCATCATTTTGGTGGAAGTGTATGAAGACAATCCGGCCTCACACAGATATGTAGTTGGAAAATGGAGGCGTATTTTAGTATCCTTTAGAGGTAATTGTGGATATTCTCGATATTACAAGGAAACTCAACAAATGATATTTTCTTAAAGGTCAGTTGCAGTACGGAATCTGAAACCCTATCAATAACCCCTTTGCACTTGGAACAGATCTTATACCCACAATACTGGCTCACTGGGGCACCTGGGTGAATCTGTCAGTTGAGCATGGACTTGATTTTGGCTCAGGTTGTGATCTCAGGGTCATAGGATTGAGGCCCGTTTGAGCTCTGGGATCCACTTGGGGTCTGCTTGAGGTTCTCTCCCTCTGCCCCTCCCTGACTTGTGTCCCTGCTCTCTCTCTTTAAATAAAATCTTTTTTTAAAAAAAGGAAGAAAGAGGGGCTCCTGGTGGCTCAGTTGGTTAAGCATCTGCCTTCAGCTCAGGTCATGTTCCCAGGGTCCTGGGATCAAGCCCCATATCGGGCTCCCTGCTCAGCTAGGAGCCTGTTTTGCCCTCTCCTCACCCTGCTTGTGCTCTCTCTCTTAAAAAAAATTTTTTTAAGATTTTATTTATTTATTTAAAAAGGAAAAAAGAAAATACTGGATCACTGAATTATACAGATTTCCAAATGTTAATACATCTTTTCAAAATAGAAGATTTAAAAGTCCCATTCATCACACACACACACTTTATCAGAAAAATCTTTATATATTGGGAAGCTGTCAAGCTCACAGTGCTATCTTTACTTCAGAATTCTGTATCTCCAGCCCAGACCCCTCCACTCAGTTCCGCACTTACTTATCCAACTACCTACTTGACATCTCTCTGCTCTTCTCAAAGGCCTCTCAAACTCAACATGACAAAAGTGTACCTGGTCTTTCTGCTCAAACCTGGTCCTGTGCCATGTCCCTAAACAGAATCACCAGTAGGAACTGGAGGCAGAGATCTTTGAGATGCTCTCTCCCTTACTACATCTGCTCCCACAAATCCATGCCTAAGTCCTTGTGGCTAAGTCCTATTATGATGTGTTGTAGCCCAATCTGTCCACAGGACACCCCCAACTGGACATAGATGGAAACTCTTAGGTCCCACATCACAGGCTTAGGAAAAGGAAAGCTGGGGGTGCCTGGCTGGCTCACTTGGTGGGGCATGTGACTCTTGATCTCGGGGTTGTGAGTTCGAGTCCCACACTGGGTGTACAGATTACTTAAAAATTAAAAAAAAAAAAAGGCACCTGGGTGGCTCAATCAATTAAGCATCTGTCTTTGGCTCAGGTCATGATCCCAGGATCCTGAAATCAAGCCCCACAATGGGCTCCCTGCTCAGCAGGGAGTCTGCTTCTTCCTCTCCCGCTGTCCCTCTCTCCACTCATGTGCTGTCTCTCAAATAAATAACTATCTTAACAAAAAATAAAAATAAAAAAGGAAAGGGAAAGCTGCTCCACAGTTAGCTCAGCAAGAGGTTCAGGGCTCAGCACCTGACTCTAGGTTTAGGTGACATGGCTTATTGAGTGACAGAATTCATTCCTTTTATGGCAGTATGAGATACCCCTTCCATTTGGGTCTGGTCTTGGGGTTGATCAGGACAAGTGTGTTGGGTGCCAAGGACCTGTCTCTAAGGGCCAAGAGATTCACTCTCAAACTCCCATTCTGATTCCTAGGACAGATGATGGAAGAAAATGTAGGTTTCTTCAAGAATAGGAAGACGGTTCCTCTTGCCCACTACAGAATAGATCCAGGGGAGATTTTCTGCCTCCTTCATATGACTCCTTGTGTTGTTAAACCTTATGAAACTAAAATGGAATGTTCAAATGAGGAGGAATAAAATGTTGAAATCTATGTAGCCCCACAGTGAAACTCGGAAGGCTTTCTGTTGCTGTCTCCAGTCAACACTGTCTTGCTGCCTCTTGTCATGGCCGGAGGCAGCCAAGATGGCAGAGCTTTGGAATTAAATGGAATTGACCCAAGACCATCCCCTTTGTAAACCAGAGCAATTCCCACAACCTGAGGGTAAATGAACCAACCCCCACCTTTAGGCATGCAGTCAGCACAAATCAGCTAGCTATATGTAAGAGGAATGAAATGAAGATACCCATGTTTTCTAAGGAAGAAATTTATTTGATCAAATGACAGTATATGAAGATATTTTCAACTATAAGGCTCTATTCAGACAAAATGTCAATTGATTATAAAGTAAATGGTATCAATGTCAATGGCACCTAAAAACAGAAAGAATGAGTTTCCTATAAAGGTGTCTGTATAAAGCATTCATAAAATCCTCGTGAACTTTAAAACTAGGTTGCAAGTATAACAGATTAACCTATAAATAGTACTTAAAAGCAGGTTTCTGAAATGACACAATATATCATTACACACAAGGTATCCAGGGCTCCTCTGAGAATCAAAGAAAGGCTGTCTGTGAGGAAATGTGTCATCCCTGGAGCAAAACTGAAGCATGATTACACTGCAGCCTTGAGTTCCCTACACAATAGTCTCTCCTTTCAGGTCCTCGGGAATTGGAATTGAATAGGTGGGAATTTCTAATCACTCTCATTGGAAATAATTAGAAAACGAGGTTGGGAAACCGGGGTTGGGAAGAAGGTAAGGAAAATGGAGGCATGGTAAGGTCAGAGGTGTCTGCAAAGCGGCTTTAGAAATGTGCAAAGAAATGGATACAAGGAATACATAACTGAATCCGCAGAGCTGCTCCCTGGGGTCTACAGGGAGGAGGGCACCGCGCGGCACTCGGGCAGCACAGGCTGACCCGCACGCCCAAGTGCTTGCTGGGTGCCACCCACACACTGGTGGGACGATGTTCCCTGGAGGCTGGAGTCATTACCTGGGTGCACCAGGGACAGGCCAGAATGTGGGTTACACCAACTTTCCCCAAAGATTTTTTTCCAGCATCCAAGAGGCTCTGCCTTTGCGGCCAGGATAGGACGTGGGAGGCAGGAATCGGCAGTTCCAAGTTATAAAACCAGAAAAGCTTGACATGTGGAAGGAAAACCAGATAGGAAGGGGGTGTCTCCCAGGGCGCACACTATTGGCAGAAAAACACAAAAGTGTCCGATGATGAAAGGGCAACTGAACCATAAGGAGCAGTGAAAAAGATCCCAGAAAGCAACAGGTGGTAACTGACAATTATATAGCACCCATTATTACTAATTTAAGATATATAAACATCGTTAGGTTTCTATCTAGTATCTGTGCTATTATTTTATAAATATAAATATGAGGGCTTTCAAAATATTACAAATGACACATACATTCTGGTATAAATGTTACACTCCTGATTCATACAACAGACTTGATGTTACATTTAAACCTAGTAGATTTAGGATTATATATAGAATAATTTTTGCAGATCATTTTCTGAACCTTGGTCACACAGCTAAGTAAACACCAAAAAACACAGGAAGCATCTTATTGGTGGCTTTGGCAGCAAACGTGGTTGTTTTTTTTTTTTTTTTTGTCTATGTATTTATGCCTTACACAAAGATACACTTGTTCACTTGTATAAATGAATTCAAAGCCATCCATAGGCGATCTTACACTTAAAACTCTTGTTTTCTTATCTGCTTCTTTGCTATCGAGTCTGTGTGGGAGGGCTACTCAATGGCTTGCGTCTCCTTTTCTCTGAGCCTCATTGTCTTTCCTTAGAGGTGTGTATTTAAAAATAGTTTCATGTTTCCCATTCAGGCTAAGTGGCTCTTTTAAGATTCCTAAGCTTGAGAGGACAATCTTCGTTATGAATGACAGTGACATGCGTGCACACGCACACATGGGTTGTCATAAAAACAGTAAATGGATTCTGATCCTCTAGTTTTAGCCGTGTGCCTTTAAAAAGATTTGTTCCCAGTGCTGCAGAAAATAACCTCTACACACACGCAGGTGGATCGTTAGAGAGGACCCTTCCCACTGCCTCAGCTTGACGAAGTGAGACACACCTGAAGATGGGTCCGGCTGAGAAACCCCAAGCTTCTGTGGGTCCACAGAACATTAGAGCCGTGGCCTCAGCAGAATCTGAAATTACTTTCTCTTCAGGGAAGTGTGTCATATCTAATTACTCTACAGAGTGATTCTGTAAATTAGTCTTATGCATGTGGAAACTAAATGGTCTACATGACCTTACTCTGACAGTGAGAGGAAAGCAGTACCAGAGCCATTACATTACAGTTACCACACAGGGGATCTCAGGCACGGCAAGGGAGCTTTCCACGGAATGAATCTTTACAATCTTAAAGCCAAGGCTAAGTCATTCACCTGTGCTTCATTTCCCCCAAATAAATTTATAATTTAGGAAACTGAAGAGGCCACACTAATCGTGAAGTGAAATCAGCCTTTCCACTCTGATGTTAATAAGGCAACTTTGATAAAGATGTTAGGAGCTGGATTCCCAGTCTGTGGAAATTTTCTTAGTGAGTGACCGAGCATGTAAATTTAACTCAAGTGAAATTACTAAGATAATTAGCCTTAAAAAAATGGATTTAGGAAAGTGAGGTGACCCTTGAGTAGCTTATCTACCTTCTCTGACAGAAATCATCTCTTGGCAAGATGGGCTGCTTTGGGTTCAGCTTACCTGAAAGTAATTTCATTGGGAACTTTCCTTCGCCATTTACTGTAACAGGGGACTAACTCAGGTTGGTTCTAGTGAACGAAATAAAATCAACATGATGTATGATGTAGCACAGTCCATCAACGGGTTTCACCCCATTGAGTGCCAGAGTCACACTGGCCAGTCTGATGGATGATTTCAGCAAACTTCGCATTTCCCACCAGCCAAATACCACTGTTTCCTGAAACATGATTCCAGTAGAGAAGAGAAATTTACAGTCAAGGCCCTCACAGCAACATCTAGGTTGGGTGCCCAAGGCATGGCTTATGGGAAACTGTCTGCCCCTAAAGCTGTGCTCACATTTGCAACCCTGGCACTGGGTATTTGGCACACGTTTTAAGGAGACATCTATGGCCCTGGAGGGACCGTCTGAAACTTCAGACCACAGAATGAAAATGCTCTTTCAATCACCTCATTCTAAGACATTTGCTTGGCTACTTTGACTCCCTACCCCAAGGAAAGTGTTCCCCACACCATGATGTGTGGGGACAAGATGGCTCCAAATCACAGATAAGCTGAGTTTTGCTGAAGGTCAAGCTGAGCTCAGAACTGCTTCCATCTGTTATCTTTCCAGCTTTGGTTTCCAGACCCGATGACACATAGCATAATATAAGGGTAATGTGAGCAAAGTCTGATGAGTTTTGCTCATTATCCAGCTCTCTACACAATGCCCAAATAAGTAAGGTGATCTGGAGGAGTAATGTGTCTGGCCTGGGAGAAAAAATAAACACCAGCCAAATCACATCTTTCTTTAAAATCTTCCAGCTAAAAATTCAATTGAACAAGGCCTGAGACTCCCTGCATTTAATGACACCTCAACCTCAATTTCAAACTAGTACTGTTTGTTAAAACTATCAAATGGACAACCCCATTTGCCACAGTGGAGAAAAAACTGTGAGGAAAATGAACCACAACTCAGAAAAAAAATAAGTGAAAAGGCATTTGCATTGACAGAGTGCTAAGTTAAAACAATAATATATCTAGAAAACACTGAAAATTTATATCTCAAAATAGAACTAGGTTTAGTCAGAAGGCTCAGTAAAACAATTTCTTAAAAAGCCGATCAATAAAAAGGAGAGCTAAAATAACCTTCCCATTTTTTGACCCTTCCTCACTTTCCTGCCCTCAGACTACCAGTGCTACAGCAGACCAATCAATAAGCCATGAAGAAGTGCTGGTATTTTTCAGGATCTCTTCAAGACAATTTCCATCTTGGTCACTTGACCTCTCTCTCTGATCAAGGCAACTGATGGACTTTCAGTGCATTTGGAGACACGGGCTCAAAGACCTCGTCGTCATCTTCCACCCCTTCTTCGATTGGTTTCATCTTGGCAGAGCCCCGCTGGTGTGGGGATGGCACGTCTGTCAAAGACACAGAGAGGAAAACCACTTAATGTACAGCCTGCCCTGATGTTAACATGATGTATCAACGATAAACTCCAACTGGAAAGTCAGGCTCTCTGGGAATCTGTCGCTAGCACCAGGAATGCTATTTCCCTAAATATTGTATTTTCAATTCAGCATTTCAAGAAAACGACGAAGTCAAGAAATGATTCTCAGTCTTAAGAACAGACGTGAAATGGATTCCACTGCACATGCTTGGATGACAGAAGCTTCTCCAACATATGCAGTTTCCAGTGGGTTGCCTTGCCCTAAAGTCTGATTAGGAAATTCCTAATTTCCCTAAAGAAGAGTTCCATCCTAAAGCTATGGAAGCTAACACCATCTGTAGCACCACCTAAAACGGCAAGTTCTTGCCACCACCTGTCCAGCCACTGCCCGGACTGGTATAGGAGAGGGAGGGATGGGAAGGAAGGAGAAGGGGAGGGAAAGCGGGGTGGGGGGAGGAGGATAGTCCAGGCTCACAGGAAGGAAAAGCCAGGTGAAGAAAATACAATCCCAAGTAGCAGAGGGAGCAGGAACATCCCTAAAGTCTTTTATATCCAAGGAGTCAAGTAATAAAGGACTCAGTCTGTCCCTCCTTTGTTCATGTGTTTGTCACATGCTTATCATTTACCACATAAGGGACACGGTGGTTGATGCAGAAAAAAAGCACGGTTTAAAAGTAAGAGTAGAGGGGCGCCTGGGTGGCTCAGTTGTTAAGCGTCTGCCTTCGGCTCAGGGCATGATCCCAGCGGTCTGGGATCGAGCCCCACATCAGGCTCCTCCACTGGAAGCCTGCTTCTTCCTCTCCCACTCCCCCTGCTTGTGTTCCCTCTCTCGCTGGCTGTCTCTCTCTCTCTGTCAAAAAAAATATGGGGCGCCTGGGTGGCTCAGTCGTTAAGCGTCTGCCTTCGGCTCAGGGCGTGATCCCGGCGTTATGGGATCGAGCCCCACATCAGGCTCCTCTGCTGGTAGCCTGCTTCTTCCTCTCCCACGCCCCCTGCTTGTCTTCCCTCTCTCGCTGGCTGTCTCTCTCCCTGTCAAATAAATAAATAAATAAAATCTTTAGGAAAAAAAAGATTAAAAAAAATCTTTAAAAAAAATTAAAAAAAATAAAAGTAAGAGTAGAAGTTACTATAAATAGGTGCATAGACTTTTCAAGGTGCTTGATGAAGGGCTCCAGGACAGCATAAACACCCCTTCACAAAGTTCCCAAACTCAATGTCAGGATTCTTCTGTTGGGGGTCCCCGTCCGCCCCGCCCACAGCAGCGTGGTGCCCTTGCTGCTCTCCAACAGGGCAGAAGGGGATTCCTTCAATTAGTCAATCAGCAAATACTGACCTCACGCTGAGCGTAAGGCTGATAATGGAAGAACCATGGGTGAAACCTGACTCTTCAACTACTTGGTATAGAGCAAAGGAGGGTAGTGGGACCCTACTAAGACGCGAAGCAGCACTGCTACAAGAACTTTAGCAAGATCACCTATTAATCCCTGGCAGGGTCGGCAGGTGATAGCAGATGCAGTGGGCAAGGTGGAGGGGCGGGGCCGGAAGTGCCATCAGCACGGCGGGGGGGGGGGGGGGGCGGGAGGAGCATACACCGTACTCAAGGCCCCAGGCTCAAAACACAGTTCTTGGGTTTAAAACCCTGCTCTGCTGCTTCCTAGCTGTGTGGTCTGCACTCCATCACTAAGCCTCAGTTTCCATATCTGTAGAAGGGAGATATTCCCAGGGCCGCCTCCTGCCGTCGTTCGGAGGATAAAACAAAATAATCGTGTTATGGACTCAGCAGGGTCCTGGGCACACAGAAAATGCCACTCCTTGTTTATTACGAACTGCACAGTCCCAGTCTTGCACTGGGGAGATGCCACTCCCAACAGCCACAGCCTCCAAAATAAAAAAGAGGTGAATTAGACTGGCTTGGACTTTGGTATAGTTGATGTGTTTGCTGTGCCTACATGGAAATTGTTCACTTTCAAACATTTACAGTCAATTAAAATACTGTGTTTCTTGAAAGACAACCATGGACATACACTGCAGAGAATAAGCCTCTATTACAATGATCCAGGAACACAGTTCTGTCATGGAGCACAGCATGACAGGAGCGCCCAGGCCAGTTTTTTGACCCTTTTCTTGCAGGTGACAACACAACCACCAACCACAACCTCCAATTTGCATGTTTACTCCAGTGGAGATGAATACTATCCGTGTGAACTTGGGCAAGTTACTTCCCTTCTCCCTGCCTCAGTGACCCTATCTGTAAAATAGGAATAATGCTATTATCTACTTCCTATGGTTGTTAAGAGGACTAAGGGGCTTACTGTTTGTGTAGTTCTTACATCAGTGCCTGGGATGCAACAGTCGTTTTGTCAGTTTGTAAGTTAATACAATGAGTTATTAATATGGTCTTTGGAGGGCAATGGCCAACGTAATTAGAAAATTTGTTAAAATTCATTATCGCCAGTAGGAATGGCAAATAAAAACAAGTGGGACTTGTACTTGAATCGGGGTTTGTGTTTCTCAATCGAAACAACCTACGTGCAGAGAAATTGTCTTTAAAGAATAGCCGTGCCTTCTGTCGCATGTATAGCCTCCAGTATGGCTGAGCCTCATAAAACATTGCTCAGACTGACCATTTGCAATCAGATAAAAACTCTCCGAACAAACAACAAGATGGCATGTCTAAGAGCATTAAACCCAATCAATAAGGTAGAGCATTTAGACGTGATTGTATCACACACATAACAGAAACACACCCAGTTTACTTTGGGGAAGTGGGACTCATTGCTCTGGGTTTGAGCCCATCGATCAGAGCAGGGGAGACATTCTATAGGACCTCGAGGCTACCGTCTACATTGGGGCCGAATGTTCTCTGCCCTCTCAGCTCCATCACCAATAGGTGCATTTTCCCACTGAGAGAGAATGAAGAGAGGAACCAAGACAACTGGAAATGATGTGGTGAAAACCTTCCAAGGACTTTCAACTTCTCCATGAAAGAATTTGTTCAGTCCCCACTACATTTGCCGGAGCCAAGGAAGAGCTGCGGTGCTTATAACATAGCATTAAAAAGACAGTAGTGCAGGAGTCATCCAGAGTCCTGGGGTGACACCCAGGGGTGTCCAAGCCTGGCCTCCTTCCCCTTCCAATCCAAGCTCTGGCAAATTCACTGCTCCCCAAATCCAACTCATCCTTTCCCTCTTCTCCTGCTTTTCTCCACACCTGGAGTGGCCTCTCCACTCCCATCCCTACCCAGCAAATTCCTACCCATTCCTCAAGGTCAAGGTCAAACCCCACCTTCTTCATCTGGAGTCTTCCATAATTCCTTACGTGGGGAGATTCTATTCCCTAGACTCCAACAGCCCTTCCACATTCTGTAGTTCATTGTGATCACAAGTACGTGCCTCTGTCCCTTACTGGAAAACAGGCATCTTGAGGGCTGTAAGAACACCCTCTTCGTCCTGCAGAAGTAGCCCTCACGTAGCCAGGTCCTTGATAATTACTTAGTACCTGAAAATAATTACTTAGTACATGAAACTCCACAAGAGGCCTTCAGAAGGCTGAGCCTGAGGACAAGGGAAAGACGCACAGCCATCACCTTTAATCTCGGGTGGGTCAATTCCCCACCATACCAGTGGGGAAGCACCTGTATTTCTCAAGTGCAGGCGGTCTCGGGTTACAGTAAAACCTCACAATGAAAAGGGACTGTTATTACTATATTCTGTGTCATGTTTCCTGGGGAAATCATTGTCATATAATTGACTCACCAGTGCTTATAGCATGGGCTTACAGCATAGGTTATAGTGGTGCTTATAGCAAGGGCAAGAGCGCCGTCCCCTCACTTAAACGTCTGTATCACCACCTGCCACCTGCCATCACCCAATCAGCAAAAAGTGCCCCTGAGTGATGACAAGGCACTAGAGGCTGGGTTAAATGTTAGGGAAATAAAATGAATCGGACAGAGTCTCTGACTCGATCTTATTTCGTTTCTCAAGAACTCAATGCACTTTTCAGAGCAATTCATGCTTACCACATCCATACGATCTTTCTACTTTATACTCAGAAGCTAGAGCAAAGACAACCTGGAGAGCCTGTGAAAGGAACGCGAGTGGGGGGGGTCTGCTGTACAGGGATCCTTCCTCACCAGGAAGTGGACCACCTCGGCAGGGTCACATTCTGGCAGGAGGAACTGCTGGACCTAACAGCCCAGCAAGATTGCATGTTCCTGCAAATGTTCTTTTCACAGGATACTAGATTCCCTCTCACTTCAGGCTTCGTGGCTGGGTAAAAGCACACAGGCCCCCTGGTCCCAGTTCCCACAGCAGCGCCTTACTGCCCTTCCTCCCCCTGTCAGATGCACTACAAGGCAAGGAACCCAGCCTGCCTGGTAACCACTGGAAGCTCCCCGGTGGCAGCTGGCTGCCTGACCCCTCCACAGGAATCAGGGCCGCAGAGAGTGCCCACACTTTGTCCCAACCTTAGTTGGCCTGGGCCTCCTGAACCACTGAAGGCCAAGGGTGATAGTCACCCGGTCTACCTGAGGATCGATCACTGTCTGGCCAGGAAAAAGTCAGGCTCTGAGGAGCCAGGAGCTCACTTGCCCTAGACCTGATGCTCTCCAACCTCGATGAGACACCTGCTGGTTCGGTGGAAAGACTCAGTCACCATCACTATGCTGCCAGAAATCATTCCTTTGTCCACTAATATATCTAAGGCCAATATGGAGTGTGTACAATGACAAAACCCCCAAAAACTATAAAAAAGAAGAGAGAATATTCTGCTTCAAGGGAACTATCTTACACTTCCCAAGTTGAACATTAATAAATTCTTTCTACAAGTCTGCCTGGTTTTTCATTAATTTTATGCACCGATGCATCATCAGAAATTTGCCCAGAAGGCTCAAACCTACCTAGATGTAAGAGCACGAGGAGAGGAGAGGGGAAGAAATTAAGCTTATCTTTAGTTAAGTGCTTTTTCAAATTACTTTTGTCCCTCAAGGTCATTACTATGAGGTACATGACCTCCGCATAATGCTTTACTTTTCATTTATTCCAAATTCTAAGCAGGCAAATAATTCCATATCCATAAATTATCCAGAAAGCTGATTTCTATCCTTCCTCTATTAAAACCAGTTTTACAGTTAGGAAACAGAAGTGGTTAACTATATCCTTTGGTATTTTTTATAATTAAGAAGAGATAATTAGCATTATGTTTTGCTATCAGCTATAATCCTCTTCTACTTGGCTCTGGGTGCCAATTAACACAGTTTATTGTAAAAGTTATGTAAAACAAATAGTCTCAGACTGAACTGCTATCCAGATTTATCAGGTGTGAAATTGTTAAACAGTTAATGTCAAGAGTTGCTGTTGCTGGGGGATGTTTCATATTACACCAAGTGGCAAAAAAATCTTCCATCAGAAAGACTTCTATGCCCCTTCCACAGATACCAACGCACCAGGAAGGCACAGTCGGGGGAGCGGAACTTCCTCTGAGTTTACACCACGTTCGGTGTGTTTAGCTGAGAGAGAACAGCAATCCCGAGGGGCAGACAGAAAACCTCAAACTCAAAAATACGAGCTTTGAGCACATGCAGAAGACAGAGGCGTAGCAGTAAGAGTCCTGAACCAAAGAGTGGGCCCTCCCACTCCTGTCAGATCACAGGGGGTGACAACACTGTGGACGCCCACCAGAAGATGTGGATCTGGGAAGTCGAGTCTCTCCTCAGCAGCCCTGTTCAGAGCTCCTCGCCGAGGAGCAGACGAGTCCGTACGGAGGCCCACTGTGCATCCTGCAGGCTGCTGCCTGGCCGTGCAAGCAAGTTACAGGCCTCCGTGAGGACACGCTTAGCCTGCCCCACCAGATCCTTTCCTGTCTTCCTAAGGTCCCCAGTCAAAGAACCACAGGAAGCCTTTTTACATGCAGACCAGGGAGCTCTTACCTAACAGTCAAAATTCTAGTATCCGCAGTAGTGAAAAATTCGCTAATAGAACTTCCCTTTGACAGAATTCTGTCCTTATTAAGCTTATTTTATTTCAGTGTGCTTCTAATTACATGAGGGCATGAGGGCCTGAGGGCATCTCTTAGCAAGTCAAAGTAAGCAGACGTGTTTGTTGTGCTTAAATCCAGAGTGAAGGTCACACCTGTTCCAGAGAATGAATAAGTGACCTTGGGTTTGGTCTCCAAATAAATAGAATATCACGATATGAAATTTGTCAAGTGACTTTTCCCTCTGCCTAAGATACACACTTTTTATAAAGGGAGAACACTTTGGTAAACTATCTAATATAATGTTATACGATTTTTTCCCCCTTTATTCCGTTAACTTTGATGACATTTCCCTCATTCCTTTCAAAGTGTTCTTATTTTTATTATGTTTAACCATCTGGCCAAATGCTTTAGCAAGTAATTAAAAACCTTACAAAGGGTTTAGAATTTTAATTAGATTATACAATTTTTGATGAATGGGGATAGGGGAGGATTTAATGGCTTCGTTGCTAGAGAGGATTTTCATCCCATTTCCTGCCTTGCCTATGTATATCCTAAAATTTTTTTTGAAATTGAAGAGATTGAGTTTGGATTGAAACTTTCTGAAAAATAATCATGAAGGGTAGGGATAGCTTTTATCCTTAATTTCCCTTAGAGAAACTAAGGCACCAGCATTGAGGGACTCAACCAAAGAAATGTATAAATTATGGCAAATAGAGAGGCTGGAGGAGGTTAGTGGTTCCCATGAGGAGGTTTTCTCTAGCCCAACAGGTCATTTCCAGATCAACTGCTAACTACTCACACGGGTGGTCAGAGTGTCGAGCTGCCCCGCCATAGGTGTGAGCCGCCGAGGAACAGTGGAAGTCCCGCAGCCCCTTCCTGCCCACAAGGAGAAAGCTGTAACATCATGGGGATGGTGAATAAACTCAGGCGAACGGGGAAGGCAGTTCCAGGATGGCAGCTGTGCACCGACCCAGCCAACAACTAGTCCAGGATAAGATAGGAGACTGGAAGGTTCTGGGAGGAAGGTCTCTGAGAAAAAGGGGACACAGAATTGATGTACTGAGAGAGTACAGATATAAGAAAAAAAGAAAGTAAAAATGAGGGGAAAGAAAGGAAACTAGAAATATCTATAAAGACAAAAATCAGTATGAAAAGGCATGGTTCAAATATGAAACAACTGCTCCAAGACATTAAGAAGAAACTAACTGGATTTCCATTAAAAGGCAGAATGAATAAGAAGCTACAAGATACTAGGGTCATGGTGAATAAAATGGCTCCCAAAGCAAGACAATTACAAACCTCCAGGGGAAAAAAAGTAAAGTCAAGTATGAAGTAAACTGTGGCATGATTTTTATGTTGTATGTGAAAGGAGAAGCCATTTGAACTTGATATTAGAAACAGTCTCCTCTGAACAGAACAGGAATCATGATGTTGTAACCAAAAAGAAAGAAATGTAGTCACAGTCTACTATTTGGTTCTGAATAAAGCATAATAATGTCAACATTGTTTCTTTGCTTAAACTTCTCGAAAAAAATCATAGAGAAAAGCAAGGAAGACCTAATTGTTTTTACAAAAAAGAACAGTCTACTTAATACCATTGAATTGTACACCTAGATATGGTTAAGATGGTAAATTTGATGTTATGTGTATTTTATGAAAATAAAAAAATTTTGAAAAAAGATAACAATATACTTGTTATCCATCTTGATTGTTTAAAAGTTAAGGAGGAGACCCACAACAATGTAAAGGTAGAAGGGGAAAGAATAACAAAGGATAGAGAGGCTAATGTCCTCACCTTTAAAAATACTGCAGAGAGAAAACAAGATGGAGATTTAAGCGTATTATTTAATGCTACAAGGGTAAATAATAAAAGAATAAAAAACTAGAGGTATCACCCAATTGAACAGAAGGGGGAAGGGAAGTTAAAAGTGAGCTAAGTTAGGTTAGTAGATAAACGATAAGTGGATAAATCAAATTATAGGACATTATTTAGCATTCTGGACAAAAATTGTTCCAATGTGATTGCTTCTAGCTAGCAATTAGGTTGGAGGGGGTTAGTTCTTCTCATTGAATTTTTTTTTTTTTTTTTTTTACTATTTGTTATCCGTGTGTGTATATTAACTTGTTAATTTTTTAAAGTATTTTTATTCATTTATTTATGAGAGAGAGAGCAAACGAGCAGGGGGAGAGGGGCAGAGAGAGAAGCAGGCTCCGTGCTGAGCAGGGAACCCAATGCGGCACTCGATCCCAGGACCCTGCGATCATGACCTGAGCTGAAGGCAGACAGATGCTTAGCCGACTGAGCCACCCAGGTGCCCCTGAACTTGTCAATTTTTAAATTTGTTATTAAAAGTTTAAAAATGTGTAACTGTGGGGACACCTGGGTGGCTCAGTCGGCTAAGCATCTGCCTTTGGCTCAGGTCATGATCCCAGGATCCTGGGATAAATAAAATAAAAAAATTCATAACTGTATAAAATCCCTTTACTATCATTTTACAGAGAAAACACTGTGAGGATAGAGGGCAGTGAATAGATTGGTGAGGACTGGAGTTCTGGAGACAGAGAGCACAGTCCCTACTGGCTGGGGGACCAAGGACTAGAGGAAATAAATGTCATATTTCTCAACCCTAAAAGGGTAAAACACCACACCAACCTGAGTGGGTGGGCGTGAAGATTAAATGAGAACACGTATGAACGTGGTCAGGATGTGTCAGCTGCGACAGCAGGGGCTAACTAACATCCCTAAACAAATTCACACTCCCAAATGGATATGGATATCCATAGGGTAAAAAGCAAAACAAGAACTTATAACAAACTCAACACTTCTTTGTTTCAGAGCTAACCCAGTGGCCTTGACCATGCATTACTTAGCCTCCCTAAGCTATTCCTTACTTATGTACAAAGTGGGGGCACTGCTTTTCTCTCTAGGTCTTGGTGGGTCTGAGAACTGTTCCAGTATTCCTGCTGCCTGACCACACCTTCTCTCTACTTCGCCATGTCATTCATGTAAAGCTTGCCGTTTATTCGTCTGTAGCTGTTCGTAGGGCGACTGGAATACAAATTGAGTTGCACAGGTTATTTCATGAAACCAGCCTTGAAACTGAGAATGCTGTACTGGTTTTTTGTATCTTTCCAGGTAAATAAATGGGTAAGATAGCCGAGAGAAACTCTTGCTGTCAGACATGCTGCTAGTCTTTGCAAAAAATACTAACTAGATGTAAGCTAACTTAAAGTGTGACTAGATCACATGGAATCAGGAGATCGTCCAGAACGCCGTCTTGACATTAATAACAAAAAACATCTGAAAAGATTGTTTCCTAAGAGAAAACCTCTTTTTAAATATCTCATAGTGTCTTTAAAAATCATATATTTTAATTATAATTTCTGAAAAAAAATACGTGGTTTAAACTAACAAAAGCTTTCAAAGACAAGTTCCAGCAGAATGCATTACCTATCATGCCTCAGGATTTAAAAAGCAAACAAACCACACAATAGGTTATTTAACCCCAATTAGCTAAAATAAAGTTCTACAACTTTTAAGGAAACAGAATATGGTCTCCCGTTGCCATGACGACGCCTGTGCCCGGCACCGCTTGTCAGGGATGCCCCTGCCAAGTCCAATCTGTATGCGTGTGTGTTTCTACATCACACGTAGGAGCTCAGCCTCGTAAGGCAGCCTGACGAGCACCTCAGGGCCATAGCAGAGAGGAGAGAGCTCACAGCCACACGAGGGCAGGCAATCCTTCCCAGGGGCCCTGCACCGCTCGTCCTTTCTGGTCCTGCCTCACAATCACGCTTCCAAACATGAAACAAATAAATGAAGCCCCAGGAAAGCGAAAAGGAGTTAAGTGGATTATGGGCTACTGACTAAATAGGAAGGAAGCAATTTTTCTCGGACTATCTCATTACTTTACTTTCTTGTCTTCAAACGATAATTTGACATGGAATACAGAGTCTGCGCGGCAAAGAGTAGAGCGCCTGCTCTGGATTTAGCATCATGTGATATACGCAAAGATAGAGCACAACGTAAGAAATGGATCAGCAGCAATTTCTTTTCCTGCCTTCCCCGGAATCTCCGCAAGCCTGTAATCTACCCACCAGTAAATGGGAAATAGGAGAAACCACCCTGGGGCTGCATGCGGGGAAATTCCACTGTAGGGAGGGACTCCTACTCGTGTGGCTCAGGGGCCAGCCACACCAGCACCCCTGGGGCACTTGTTAAACCCAGGCCCTACCCCAGTCTTCTGCACCAGAATTTGTAATAAAATCTCCGAGTGATCCATATTCACAATTACATTTAAGAATCAAGTTCTATAGGGCAAACAAAACAAAAATGCAGAAACAGAGAGAGAGACATGGAAGGGGGGCCCAGAGATTCAGAGACTTTTCAACCAAATGGGTACATGCTGATCCTGATTTGAAAAATAATTAAGGGAAATGTTGATATGGATTTTAATATTTAAATCTATATTTGAGTTGATGACTAGAATGAATAATGTAAAAGTTGTTTAATTAGGAAAATATATAAAATAAATAAAATTTTTACAGGGTAGCATTGCTTGTAATTCTGGAAGGACATATGAGGCGAAGTGAAAGCTAACCAAACACTAAATGAATGGAGGACATTACCGGATAATTTAAATGTTCCTATGTAGAACCCCCCCCCCCCATACGATAAGTAAGGCAAAATTTCTCATTGAAATGGAAATCAACGGGTCTGTGCAAACCTATTTGCAGCACTGCTTGGTCATAATGAAGGAATGGGGGGGGGGTAGTTTTCCCCAGTGAAGTAGGCTGTAGGAGAAAGAAGTGATTTGGGGGTAAGCACTGCCTTCTCACTGAGTATTGGCCGACTCATCTACTGAAGGGTAAATAATAGTGAATGTGCCTTGGGGCCAGAGTTGTCAGGTGTAAGTGCAGGAATGGGTGTGAAAGTGACAGAAAACACTAGCAAGTATTATATGCATTTTTTTTTGTCTTTTCTTTTTAAAACAGAGAGGCAATATGGTCAAACAGCCTGGATCAGACAGGACTCCTAGCTTTGTATCCCACAGCCCCTCCCTGTGCAACTGCAACAAGTGAATAAGCATCCATATTCCTAACTTTCTCAGGTGTAAAATGAAGTAATACTAAGGTAGATCCATGTTATTGTCAAAATAGTTGCTTTCCCTCCCTCCTCAGGCCCCTTCCTGCTCAACCCTGCAGGAGGATTAAAGATCCACGGGCTTGGGGCACCTGGGTGGCGCAGTCGTTAAGCATCTGCCTTTGGCTCAGGGCGTGATCCCGGCGTTCTGGGATCGAGCCCCACATCAGGCTCCTCCGCTAGGAGTCTGCTTCTTCCTCTCCCACTTCCCCTGCTTGTGTTCCGTCTCTCGCTGGCTGTCTCTCTCTGTCAAATAAAGAAATAAAATCTTCAAAAAAAAAAAAATAAAGATCCACGGGCTGATGTTGGTTTTGGCTAAGCGACTCCTCTGATCCAGCGGACGGGAGAAGAAGTGGCACACACTACTACTACTTCTTTTTTTTTTTTTAATGATTTTATTTATTTATTTGACAGAGCAAGAGAGCATGAGTGGGGGAGGGAAGGGCAAAGAGAGAGGGAGAAGCAGACTCCCTACTGAGCAGGGAGCCCAACTCAGGGCTGGATCCCAGGACCCTGGGATCATGACCTGAGCCCAAGGCAGACGCTAACTGAGCCTCCCAGGCGTCCCGCATGCACTGCTTCTAAGAGGGAGCTTTCAGAGCCATTGCACGATTCTGCCACCACTGTCTTTCCTCCGCCCTGAGTGGCAGCTATCCAGCTAGCCGCTGCTCTTTGGCATCCCAGACTGAGGAGGACATGGGCCAGGAGTAGCACCGGTGTGCACATGTGCGAGAAAGCAGTCTCTGCATCACAGCCAGAGATCCGGGAGACTGTTAGTGCTGTGCCATCTAGCAAAAACCAGCATACCTCTCCGTGCAGGATTACAGTAAAGACTACATGTGATCATGTCCAGAGTTCCTGCAAAATAATAGCTACTACTGTCCACAGTGTTTGTTCCCTCCCCTCCTTAGTATTCATGAAGGTGCCTCCACTACTGAGAGGAACCGCCATAGTTGCCCCCCTGTGCCCATCAGAAACCCAGAATGATAAGAGCTTGCTTGTCTGAGGGACTTCACATTTACTAAGTCCTACCACATGCTCCACAAGTGGTAAATTTTGTTATTTCAACCTAAGTCTTACGAGATTGGTTCTGTATTCTCTGTTTTACAAGAAATATCCTCTGTAATATGAGAAAGAAGAAAGCATATTGATGGGTCTGGCAAACAAAACAAAACAAACAAAAAACCCAGACTTCAGTTCTGAGCTAAAACCAGAACTAACTAGTTTTTGACGAATCACATGCTCAGATGAATTAAATAATTCACAGTTAGTATCATTGTGGTGCTCAAGGACCAAAGTCTTTCATTAAACTGCAGGAAGTGAAGCCAAGAAACTCAGAACAGGGATTAGTCAAAGGGAGTTAGGTATGAGCGGGCTTTGTTGTGCAATTCACACACACCCACATTCAAACCCACACTTACTAGTTCCACAACTAATAATCATTAGTGCAAGATTTGAACCCAGGTCTGTATGCACAACATGGCAATATAGGTTTCTGGTGGCACAAACAGTACAAATATTAATCTCGAACATGTGTTTTTATTCTATTTAAACAACATACTCTAGATAAACTTCTTTTTTCTAAAATATTATTTTACTCCCCAACGATTTAACTTACACAAGAAAATACTATAGAAAAACAAAAATTTATTGTTTAATTCCCTTTCTGCTGACCTTTCTTAGCATAGTAATCACT
Source organism: Ursus americanus (assembly GCF_024610735.1). Classification (NCBI taxonomy): domain Eukaryota; kingdom Metazoa; phylum Chordata; class Mammalia; order Carnivora; family Ursidae; genus Ursus; species Ursus americanus. The sequence continues at coordinate 22,816,119 of NC_142137.1, forward strand.
GTACATGCAATTAAGAAGAGTCCACTTGAAAATGCTTATTAACCACCAAACTGTTTCAACAAGGCAGATAATGCATTTGATATGCTAGCAAATTGCAGAGTTTGGTCAGCCTCAGTCAGTACTTTCAAAAGTTACGTCGGAATAAGATACAACCATCCCCCATTTCTCATTTGTGTTACTCCTGAAATCTCCTTTGGGTCCACAACACATTTCTATGCCTAGACTTTGCTTTGGAAGTTTATGCTGAGTACATGGCTTTGCCAATTCCAACCTCTCTATAATATGTGATACTTAACCTTCTTAATCCGATTTATCTAAAGCATCCAGAGTTACAAGATCATTTGCATAAACATTTAGGATTGCTGAATGTGTACCTGTATGTCCTTAAAAGTTACTTCAGATTAACACACAATTGGATACATTAATAGTTTTTTATTTTCTGCAATGGGAGAATTTGTCTGACTTTTTGCTACTTCAAATGAATTTGTTCCAAGTTCTTCTTATACTATCATTCTTGGAATAATTCTTAAAATAATTTAGTTTCTCTCATTTTACTTACTAATCTTCAACATCTGTGTCTTAAAATGTTCCTTACTTAAAATATTTAAAAATGATCTAACCTATAGGACAATCTTGGAAAACTTGCCTCTCGGTGTCTGTGTGTGTGAATGAGGTAACTCACAAGGGTGTTAGGTGTTGGGTGGTCTCCTTCATCCTCAGGAACATTCCATTACCTGGTCATCTGTTAACTCTTGGGGCTCACAACTGAGATAACCAGTCAGCAGTAAAACACCCAGCAGTTGTTTCTCATCATCTTCTTTTTTACCAAAAATTTATTTACCACTTTTATTTCCGATCGATATTCAGGTTTGTCCCAGAATTTTACAATTGTAGAAAAATGCTGGAATGAATAGCACTTGATGTGGTATCATTTGCCATAGAGCATATATAGGGTAAATCTCTAGCAGTGTCATTTCTGTGTCAAAAGGTGTGTACATTAAATTTTAATACGCATGTCACATTTCCATAGAGGCTGTACACCTATCGTCTCCAGACAGTCAAGAATTCCTGCTTCCTGGCTGCTTTACCACCACAGTGTGCTATCAATCTATTTAATTGGCCAATAAAATCTCCACCAATAAAACGGATTATTTTGTGTGTGTTTATTTATTTATACACATTGCTGGGTCTAGGCTTTCACTTGAACGAAAATCATGAAAACGACGAAGCCGAATGTCCAGCAAACCATACGGACTCTTTCACGCTATCCCAGTGGACCAGTATTTAAGAAGACTACATGGCAAAACAAGCCAACAATCTCTGAAATTTGAAATAAGGACTAAGAGTTCTCATGTTGGATTTTGGCTCAGGTGCAACATGGAAAAGGAAGAGCAAGAAAAAAAGTATTACTTTTGTTGATCCTTTAGGTTACCAAATTGTTCCTTGCAAAGCTATTTTTCTGATCATGGTTGTCATTTGTCTATTTCCAATGACATCCAGAGGAATCCTGGAGGGTTCTCAGGTCAGGATAACTTACGGAGAGAGGACATGCTGGAGGTGCCCCGAAGAAACTGGTGTAAGCCATCGTCGCTGTCGCTGGAGCTGGCGATACTGTTCCTCATTTCCAGCATGGAGATCTGTGTACACAGGCTGAGCTGGTGTTCCAGCTTTTTGGCCTTCTGCAAAGCAAAGGTTTAAGGTCTCTGAGATCTATGAGACTTAGGTCATATATTCCCTGTAAATAGCATTTATTTTTTCCTTGAAATAAAAAACTATCAGGTACATAGTAAGTGGCCAAAAAATGTCAGCTATAACTTTTATTATAAGCTATCACTACACATACGTTACAAAAATTTAATATACTCAGTAGCTTATTTATTAATTTGAAAAAATAAGCGCCACCCTGATCTGATAAAGGGCCTAGACAAGAGGACTTTAGAGAGCATCCGCCCATATGCATAGTTCCTGGAGAACAGCACTTACCACAGAAACAATGTTCTGCAATGTCTCTTCTGTCATCATTTTAATTTCCTTCTAAGCAAATGTGGGGAAATGAAGATCACATTGCAAACTGGAGAGGATCCATACAGCTCGGAAATTCCTAACTGAATTGCCACAGGCTCCCTCCTCTCCGTCCCTTGTCATTTACGGGCTTTCTGGAAGGGGGCTTGACCAGAAGGATGTCCAAAACTGGAGGACATCAGCATTAAAATGCCAACTTCTGCTCACTGGAGTTTGCCAGTGCTTCTCAGTCTGCAGCCTCCCTGCTACCCCCTGCCTTCCTGGCCTCCCCTACCCCATCCCTCCCTCCAACTCGAGTACCATCCTCCTTAGATTGATTAAAAGACTCTATGAGAGATCAGTACCACATCACCACAAATGGAGGTCCCTGAGATTTAGAGACACCTCATGAGGCAATGACAAATATAATAATTATAAAATCTTTCCACGCTCTTGAGAAATGATTCCCTTGGAGGATCTCTAAATTACAAATATCTCCACTTTACTTAACATATGATGAATTAATGAAAATTCAGAAAAATATGTATTGCATAAGTGAGATACACCTCACTATACGTATTTGTTTAACAAAATAAACACACTCAGAAAAAACACTTACTTTATCATTTAAGGTGGGATCATTCAATGAGTAGAGCTTATTTGTAATGTCTTTTCCTATAAGATACCTAAATATTTCATATAGAAATGGTTCTGATTCCAGAAAGTAAGTTAATCTTTCTCTTGACCAGCATAAAAATCTGCAGTTATCATCTGCAATGATGGTGACCTGCCCGAGAAACAGACATAGAAAGAAAAAAGTATATCTATGCATATGAATTATGACTATGATAATTTTGGGGGAAGGTAGAATAGAATAATTTGGTGGATATTATTATAGCAATGATTTGTCATATTAAATTAAAGCAAGATCTATACACACAAGCTTCTACAGCTATTATAAAATCACATTTAAAATCGGTTTAAAACCAAGAAATCTGCAGACTACAAGCAAATTCTCCAAGTTTTGTTGTTGTTCTGTTTTGTGAGGTCTGGTGTTATAGATTGTACTAGACCAATGTTCCAATTAGATTATGGTTGAATATGTCTTTACACCCTGATGATTACAACAGAGGTTTAAGAATATGGTTCAGGCAAAAGAATTGAGGTAAGATCCCTGAGGCAAGTTATAGATGAAAGACTTGCCTCGCCCACCTTACAAACACATCCTGGAGAAGGAGAAAACCGACTCATGCCAACTGGTTATAGAATGCAGGCTGTTAACTGAGGGATATGGCCAGTGAGGGTCCTCATCTGGGTCCTTTTGTCATAGGTATTTCTTGAGTGTGACCTTTCAGGACTAGCTCCAGGGTACTGGGGATTCACACAGGGATACCCCAGGTAGCTCAGAATTGAGAGACCATATCTTTACCTTGAACACTGTTCCACAGGAAAATGGAAAACCCTATAATTACACCGCACAGAGCTCGAGATTCTTCAAATAAATCCCTTCTCCAGAGTGAGGGGTTATGCCCTACAGCTCAGTGTCAGGAAGCCCTTCCTCCCATGCAGGTCCCCGTCATCAGTGAGTACTCCTCCTCTGGGCTCCACGTGGCACTCAAATCACAGAACCCACACTCATCTGGGGACACATCTGCTCCACAGGGCACTCTGATGGCAGGGACTATGCATCTTCATGTCTGAATGCCCAGCTTGCCACACAGAGTGGTGCTCAGCGTACATTTGTTATATGAAAGAATAACAAATGAACACAAGTACTGTTGAAGGCAAACTCCATGTTTATATCCTCCACATTAAACCCAATGCTGGTCCAAGTAAATTCATAAAGGGTTGAATCAACATGGAATTGTTATCTGAGCCTCAGAGCAAATATTTCCAAAGGCACTCTTTCCCCTTGGTTTGTCACAAAATTAAACGTAGTCTTGATGATGAGGGGGTATTTATGTCTACTAAAAGAGAAAATGGAAAACCCAGCTTCTCAACTAATATCAAGAGCTGAAATGTGACCTTTAGCAAATTACAGGGTTTGGCTACTTTAAAAAGTGGGTCAGTATTCCTGGAAAAAAAAAGTTTGCACTTCTTTATTATATTAAGAGTAGGCATCTCCAAAACCAAACACATTTGGATTCAAGACATGCAACACCAGCTCTATGACACCATATAAAACTAAATTCTACTCATTCTTTCAACATGTATTATGTACTTATTTTTTGCTAGATACTGTTAAAGGCATGATATTACAATGTGAACAAGGAAGCCAAGAGCCTTGCCCTGGGAAGCTTACATTCTAGTGAAGGAGGCTGATAATAAACAAAGAAATATGATACCCTTGGTGGCAATAAGTGTTTCGACAAATATAGAACAGGGGCAAGGGCAGAGAATCTCCAGGGAATGACACTTACACATACTACCACTCACTTCATATATGTATTGCACTTTTAAACATTTAGGTGTTTTTACATCTGTAAGTAAGTGCCTCAAAATTGCCTTTCAGATAAGGCAAGTAATACTCTTCCTCATTTTTCAAATGCCAAATGACCAAAACCAAAAAACTTTTTCATGAACACATGTTGATTAGTGGTGGAGTGAGTATTTCTGACCTCCAGCCCAGACAGTTTCCCACCAGGCCAAACCCTACCCAATGTGTCCAATATTCAGCAACACAATCACATTGAAAGTAATTCAGCTAAGTGACCACAAGGTCAGCTCAGAGTCCATCAAGAGTCCCTCATATAAAGAACAGCTGAACACAATGTCATGAAGCCTACATTCTAGTGGAGGAAGCTGGCAGTAAGCAAAGACATCTGACCCCCACCCCCTGCAAAAAATTTTTTTAGGAAGAGAAGTATAGTCAAGCCAGTACTGAGGAGTTCCCAGAAACACTAAGAAATGGGTAAATAAACACAGGCAACTGAATAATATTCCACAAGAGTAATTCAAGAAAGTTGAGCTCTGGTACTCACTATAGCACAGCCCTGTAGAAAGGGTTAGGAGTGGGAGGTGCCTTCCTTTGGTAAAGAGGTCATCCATGCACATATAAGTCATGTGCAGTGGGGAAAGAAATGAAAAGAGGAGTTGGAAGTCATCCAGGAGAAGAAAAAGGAATTGCACCTAGATGACATATAATGCATTTAACTTCTTTTCAGCTATTCCAATAACCTCAAGTTTCCACAGAGGAAATAATACTTCTGATACTATCATTTGCTTAGCAAATACATTTCTTATTGACAGTTGAAAAAGACTTTAAACGTGTTTAAATTATTATTAAATTTAGATTTAACAACATTATTCAAGTAATAAGCTATACCTACAGTATGTACGAGTAACTTGCAAGTCCATAAGTGCAGGCCTTTAATTGGAAGTGTGTAGTTAGCATATTGACTGAGGTCATTTTACATGATGGCTAATGCTTCATTGCTGCCAAATAGACATTTGTGTTTAATGATTTCCTGTCACAACAGCCAAGTAAAACATATTTTAATGAGGAATTTCTATAAAGCAATATAAGAATTTTTAAAGCTTCTGTAAAATAAATTTGCCTCTTCAGTCATTAGTGCCATGCTTTAGTTCTGGGGAAGAATTTTACTGAGGAAATAAAAGCAAACATGGCAATGGGAGATACAAAAGGATCTCTTTCAGGGAGAGAACTGGACTAAGTGTTTGCTATCGGGTTTGCCTTGATTACGTCAAGACACTAGGCCTGTCCCTCCCTTTAGATTCCACACCCTCACAGAATGAGAAGACATGACATGAGAACAAGGGTGTCTGAGGGAATTGCCAAATGTGTCAGGACTGGAAACAGCAGTTCAACAATATGACCGGTTGACTGTCCTCAAGGGAGAGTTTTATTTTCTTCATGTATTGTATAACATTTCGCACATCAGGAACGTGAAAATGTCCCAGGACTGGTCTATTCAACCAATGCTTAGAGTTCTCCTAAGCACCAAAATACAGTACAGTCAAAGCTGGCAGATTACAGTGCCTCACAGCCTAACCAAAAGATTTACTTAATACTAAGATAAGGGTTGGTTTAAATACAGGTGAAAATTTAGTGTTCATGTATTTCTCAAGGGCTGGGATCCCCAAGACATTCTTCTTCCCTTAAAGTCAATAAAGCTTTGGTTTTTCAGGCTTCACAGCACAGGATGTGCAACTGGCCAGGGAAAAGCAATAGTGGGAGAGAGAATACAAAAGATAAATGTGAAAATGGTAAAGCTCACTTGGCATAAAACAACTGCACAAAGAAGAAGAAACCAAACACAAAAGACTACTTCCGCCTTTTCTAATAAAGACATCCAAGAGTCTATCAAGAGTTCTAAGCAGCAACTTTGGTGTGTGAGTACCAAAATGGCTGTAAGCGTCTCTCGGGCACCTGGGAGTTCAAGTTCAGAATCTGTTTTTCAGCTCTGTCACTGTGCCTGTCGCAATCGTCACACATGTACCCAAACAACATTTGCTGTGCAATTTTGAGAGATGGTCATTGAGGCCACTTGCTTTTCTTTTCTCCTTCCACCTTCTTCTATAATTCATTAGCACCCTTACCAAAGATGAATTTAAAGAAATAAAAATTCGAAGGAAGTCGCTCCTTGTCAGAACACTTTTAATTGTTTAGAATTAAAGAAAAACGAGAGTAGCAGGTAAAAAGCATGCAGGTGGAGAAGTCTGACCACTGACACCTTCCAGGCTCCTCTGCTATGGGCACAGGTACTAAGACGTTAGAGCAGGTGGCATGTTTCATTTGGGAACGTGGTTCAGAAAGAGGCTCTATATACTCCTACACAGATGTGCAACAGCTGTTTTTACTCTCGAGTATCTGCCAACGGGAACATCTTGCAAACAATCAAAACACAATCTCTCCCAAGGGTTTATTCGGATGGAGCCTGCTCCAATTGTGCAGGACACAGGTCCCAGGATGCTAAAGTAGTTTTTACCCATCGACCAATCAGAAGACGCCACACCACACTCTGTGCAGACAAAAGACGGCTGGTGTTGGAAAGTCTAAATAAATATCTTTTCCCAGCTACGGTACCTCGAACTTGGTCATGATTTTGAAATCTCCACAGCAATTATCAGGAACATTTCTCAACTACCTAATCCCAACTCCTAGTCCCCAAGAAGAAACTGTAGCTTGTAGTAGGAATTCCTTTTTGTTAACTTAATATAATTTGAAGTCCAATGGAAAAGATAGTACATATTCATATCCCTGGTCTCTCAGGGAGCACTTGCTTCTAGAAACAAAGGGGGTTCAGTTTCCACCCCCTCTCCAAATTCCAGTCTCTTCGGGGTTATACTGAGACTGAGTTATTGTGTAAGGCCCTTGCTACTCTACACAGAGAAATGGATGCAGAAGATAAATGGGCTTTGGAAGAAGAAATTGTAAAGAGGGCAGAGGAAAGAAGGAGAGAGGAACGCAGTGGCTTTGTACCAGTTTGTAGATGGTGGTGATTAACAGTGCAGTAAGAACATAAGTCTCAGTACACAGCCGACCCTCACAAACACAAGGTGAGAGTGTAAATTCAAGAAGCCACAAAATAGCATTAGCTTTCCACTTATGTATCTTAAGCTTAGCCAGCACGGGAACAGTACTACACCCCGTTAATGAACTTACATGAGACCCTGTAGTAAATACACATAACTTTCACAGGTTATGTGGTTATTCACACCTGCTACTCAGGCAGAATAGAAGTGGGGGAGGGCTCCAATCAATACAACTCAACTCAATTCAACTCAACCGTATGTCTGTAAATTTTCCCTTCTCTCTCCTGTGGCCTCCCAGATTGTATGGCGCCTCAAAATGACATTCAAAAATAAGACGTGTCATCAAGAAACACTGTCATTTCCTCCCTGAGGTGATAACCTCCCTTCTATTCCACTTCCTACCTATACACATAACACTCTTGCCCAGGATCTTCTCAGGATATTTCCTTACTGCTGTTCATCCAGAGGCTGAGACCCAAGGAAACTCTCACCCATTTTCTTGGTTACTTTCCCATCAGTCAAGTGGGGAATAAAATAAGAGGGCTGGACACTTACAGAAAGAATCAAAACAAAGTGCCACGTAATGGAGCGATTTTTAACTATCAAGAACTTCATCCTTTGCCCTTAAAGTATTCATTAAATATAAAAGAGTAAAGTGATAAGTTTTTTCAAAAGGATTAACAAAAGAAGATCTCTCAAGCAAAGCCAGTTTCTGTTCTTTTCCCAATAAAAGTAACCAATTATATGTTTTAGGAACACTGATTATCCACAACTGACATTTTCCTTTTTTCTCATAATCAAAGCACTAGATGTTTTCTACAGAAAAATTATAAAAAATTCAATAAACCAAAAGGAGAAAAATAAAAAAGCAGTCAAACTCACAACCCAGAAATAACAGTGTTAACCCTATGGCCAAAGAAGGATGTATCTTTCTAGATGACTTTTTATGCACATAGAGGTACTATTTTGTTTAAGTTTTATGAAAACGGGGTCATGCTGCATGTACCATATGGTAATCTCTTTTTTCAATAAATCACTTTTCTATTACTATCCTCTGGTATCAAATGAGACATGAACTAGTTCCAATCTTCTGAAAATCATGATAAAACATACCTGGAATTTTTCACCTTTGTGCATCTGAGTTGATCTAAATTCAGGAGAATCTATAAAGGCACAGGGGTAAATGTTATGCAGAAAATGTCCTCGATAGGAAACCTTCATTCTGATAACAGAAATTAATGTTAATAAATGCATAATATTTCACAAATAACATGACGATCCTTAATCTTATGGGTTGGTATTTTGTACTAAAGTTTTAAAGACTCCACAGAGGACAAACATACTGAAAAGCATAAATATTTACTTCAATAGAAATCTCACCAACAAGAAAAAAAAAAAAAAGACAGGTTCCAGTATTGAACAGACATGTGCCTTCCAATGGTTATCATTGCTCATATAGCTAGAGTGACCATAAATTTATTACTCAAAATCAGATACTTTTGAGATGGAAAAGGCTGGTATTAATAATTGTGGTAGAACAGTATATACTGGCTCTCTCCTGAGAAGACTGATATTTCTAGAAGTTCGATTTTTCTGATATTCAAAAAATAAACAAATCACCTATGAAATATGCACAAGCTTCTGGAAGTTTAATGCCTAACTTAAACCTACTTCAATGTTGACTCATTAACTGAAAAAAAAAAGAAAGGGTCAATAAAAGTTCAAAATGTTCACAGGTGGAAATCCTAACATGTACAAGATTCAATGTAGTCAATTCTATATACTCTAACCTGTTGCTCTGCAGTGTCCTAAAATGCAGCTGAAAATGGGATTTCACCACCAACAAACTCTGTGACCTGATGATCTGTATCATTCCCTTCCAGTCATTCCCTACCCAGGGGACATGAGACGATTCAAGGCAAACTGGGAATTTCAATTTCCAGAGAGCACTTACTTCCCCTTCAGGAGAATACTCAGACGGTCGTCGACTGAGGTTTTATCCTCCGCAGCATACGTCTGGCCCTTTTTTAAGGTTTGGATCATACAAAACTGGCCGGTTAATCTTCTGAACAGATCTGGAGGCACACGGAGTGGTTCAAATAATCGGCGGTAGATGCCACTGAGCTCCTTCTCAATCTTTACCTGAAACGCAGCAATGACCAGATGTTACCATAACACAGCAACACCGAAACACTGGTGTCTGCCGTCTCCATCCAGGTTTGGGAAGAGACAAATCTGCAAGACGCACCATGGCCTTTCTGCACTTCAGTCAATGGACTCGTCCGCAGATAGTAAGCAGTGACAAGTTTAGATGCTCAAAGGGCACTTCTGCAGTTAAGCAACTCTAAGAGCATATGGAAAAGATTTGCACTACTGATCACATCTCTTCCCATGCGCTGTAGAGCAGCTGTGGAGGTTCTCAATGTTAACCACAACACAGACCTTTCCAATGTTAGCATTTCCTATAAATAACATGAAACCTTTTTGTCCTTGTAACAATTTTGTTTCACAGAAAGAAATTACGTGAGCTTTTCAATGTTATAGCAAAACAATAAACATAAAATAGGAATCAACTTGGGAAAATTTATGAAAATACAGGCATTAAGCATTTTGTAAGTATTATTTAATGCATCACTATAGGAAAACAAACATCCACAGCTGTGGATGTGATCATTGCTTCTGATTTATTTATTCTGAAGCCAAGCGAAGAGAGTAAAAGGATTTCAGTGTAGCAATTTCATCCTAAACTAAAATACTCTGTAGAATGAGAACCCACTGAATTAAGTCTGGCTACTGGAGGAAGGGAAAAGCAAAATGGCTGAATCACCTCTGCAGTCAGACAAGACCCAGATCATACACCATATTTGGGCTCAGCATTAGCCTGGGAAAACTGTATAGCATGTGAATGAACTTTGGGGTTCAGATGATCGTCTATCCCAATGAAATCTATGACAGCCACACTCTTAAAGCTTATAGATCCAGCTAATGATAGCCACTCAGCAGTCATTACAGCCTTTGTGATGCTCTTGCTCTCTTTCATTTTAATAAAGAACCAGCATTTATATTTTTCAAAAAAGTAGGCTTACAATATGTGAAGAAACAAAAGCACAGGTACTGGGTGAGGGTTTTACTTGATGCTACTACCATCACATCAGCAACTTCTGAACTTATGTTCAGAACTTGGGATTCCAGCAAATTCTGATATTCAGAAATTATAATCCTCATTATTGCTACCATCTACCACCACGTCAGAGGTCTAGTAATGAGTGTTTAAAATAGTTTATTCACAAATATGTCCCACTTTCAGGATACACACTAGCCAATGTGGCCTAGTAATGGACATAGGAACTGGAAAATCTATTGGCTCAAATACATAATCCGCTCATTCTGCAAGTCTTAGCTCAAGTCCCAATTCCTTCATGCAGCCTTCTTAATTCTTCTTGTGAAAGCACTCATCAACTGTTTTTTTGAGCACTTGTTATGTGACAATCATGGTTGACAGGAACTCGGAATACAACAATAAGGTGGTAGATGATATTATCATTCCCAACTGTTTGCTGCTCCCATCCCCTGTACAAGGATTATCCATCTCCTAACCCCAGCCCATTCCCACGCTATCACGCTTGGCCATGTCATTTGCTTTAGCCAATGGAATGTGAGCAAAAGGGACGTATGCTCCTTCTGTGCAGAAATTTTAAGAGATACTGGGTCTTTGCCTTTTGCTCTCTTGTACTTTTTCTCTCTGCCATGAGAATGTATGTCTAAATAGAACTTGCTGCTTCAGTAGAGACCCTGAAATGAAGACACAGCACAGAATCACAGTGGACACACAATTGCTAGAGTCCACATATATGGGGGGTGAGAAAAAGGACGTATCACTGTTATTTGTCACTGAGATTTTCAGGTTGTTTATTACACAGGCTAACTTAGAGAAAACTAATACAGTAAGCAAAACAGACTGGGTTGCAATGTTTGGGGAGGTTACAACCTAGTAGAGTGCCTATAACATGTATCATCTATATTATTCGAGTGATCATTTCCTGTGAAATGTCTTGTTTTCTAAAGTTTTCCGTGCATATGTCTGGCTTTGAACATAAGATGAGGACAAGTGCTGTATCTTTTACCTTACTGAATACCTGGTTGTCTTTGAACCGTTAGTAAACAATGTAGGGAGGGATTTCTAGAAGAAGTGCTTTCTTTTTTTTTTTTAAGATATTATTTATTTGACAGAGATAGAGACAGCCAGCGAGAGAGGGAACACAAGCAGGGGGAGTGGGAGAGGAAGATGCAGGCTCATAGCGGAGGAGCCTGATATGGGGCTCGATCCCATAACGCCGGGATCACGCCCTGAGTTGAAGGCAGACACTTAACCGCTGTGCCACCCAGGCGCCCCTAGAAGAAGTGCTTTCTTATCATATTTACATCTTTTTGTTCTTAGAATGACTAAGGAAATACAACAAGATGAATCAGTTGGAAAAAAAAGTTAAATACTAGTGTTTTGGCAACACCCTCCCAAAATGATGACTTCCTTAAATGAATATTTGGGGCATAATGGAAAAAAAAATAAAGTCATTACATTTACAAAATAGCAGGAACTATTTGTAAATCATTAGTATGTTCAAGGAAGTGGCCCGGTGAGTAATTAATTTTACAGCTGGGCAAAGATATTTCCAAGTGACATTTAAATATCAATAGACAAAAGAAATAATGAAGTTAAATGACAAAAAAGGTTCTCTCATGTCCAAATTGCCTTAATGATGTAAAAAGTTTAAAAAACTCATTTGTAGGGGTGTCTGGGTGGCACAGTCAGGTGAGTGCCTGACTCTTGGATTAGGCTCCGGTCGTGATCTCTGGGTCATGGGGTAGAATCCTATGTGGGCTCTATGCTGAGTGTGGAGTCGGCCTGAAACTCTCTCTCCCTTTCCGTCTGTCCCTCCCGCTTGCACTCTCTCTCTCTCTAAAATAAGTAAATACATCTTTATTTTATTTTATTTTATTTTTTTTAGATTGGATGGCAAGAGAATGTTTAATTTTGTAAGAAGCTGCCAAACTGTCTTCCAAAGTATCCATACATCTTTATTTTAAAAAGACTCATTTGTAGAACAAAGTTCATGGTATTCAAATATTTCACATTCAGACATATATAAACAAAATCAGAGCAATGATATTAAAGGGACTAAGGATGTTAGATGTTCATTCTCAAGTCTGAACAAAGCACTTCAAAAGCTTTGTGGCTTTAAAATCTCTTCCTTATTAATTGATTTTAATAATTACCGGTCTTTTCTTGTACAAAAGATATGACAGATGCAAAATGTTGACACCCAGGAACACGGAGTTCCAGACCATGATATCCAAGGCACATCGGTAGAGAGTGGCCCAGACAATATAAAGGGTGCATCCTGTTGAATAACAAAGTCAACGTGTTAGATGTCTGGAATAGCGTCAGCATGTAGCTTAATAAATGTTATCCTCTGTATATAAAAAAAAAATCCAAACACATCTTAGAAATACTTAAGTCAGGGACACCTGGGGGGCTCAGTCGGTTAACCATCCGACTCTTGATTTTGGCTCCAGATTCCCTCCCCCACCTCTGCACTTCCCCCCACCTTCCCACCTCCCCTCACCCCAGCACCGCTCTGCACCAGCCCTGGAACTTACTTGGGATTCTCTCTCTCTCCTTCTGCCCCTCCCCCTGCTTGTGCAGAGCTCCCTCTCTCTCTCTCTCTCAAAAAAAAAAAAAAAACAAACAAACAAAGCCAAACATCACATTAAGTTCTATTTTTTGTCTTATTACCACAAAAGAAAAAACGTGCTTTGTTGTAGAAAATTTATATAGAAAATATTTTTTAAAGGGGGAAAAATCCCATAATTCTACTACTTAAAGAAAACCATTGTTGATATTTAATAATTCCTTACAGTCTTGACGCATTTTTACCAGATGGCAAATCTACAGTACATAACATTTTGAAACCCACTCTCTCTTATTTTACTTATTGTAGTAATTTCCCTATTTTGTTAAAACTCTTCATATACATAGTTTTTAATGACTGTAACTGATTAAACCCTAATTTATCTAACCATTTCCCAACTGGTAAACAGATGAGATTTTTGGGGTGTAATTTTTGATACATCACTGAAACATCTTTATACATTAAGAATTAATGTTTTTCTGACTATTTCCTTAGGGTGGATTACCTGACAGTAAGTCAAGGAAATGAACTTTATGGCTTTGGTGAGAATGAAGAATTGTTTCCCAAAGGTACACAGATATTTGCAATCCTATGAGTTGGGAATGCCACTATCCAGTTGTTAATATCATAAAATTTGAAAACTCTTAATTTGATACTGAGGAATTCCTCAGTATGTTTTTTTGTTTTCCATTTCCATGATTATTGGTGAGTCCAAATATTTTACCAAAATTTTCTAACCATCTGAACTTTTCATTGATGATTTTCCAGTCACCTATGGAAATTTTCTTGCTTTTTATCAATTTTCTCACTTTAGGAAAAATATCCCATTTTCTTTTGATCCATTTTTGGTGGGAGAGTCAATATATATTTTTAATTTAAAATAAAATGATCAGTATAATATAAATAACAACATACATGCACATAAAAGCTCACCTCCCACATTAAAAAGTTATCCATTTGCAATTTTTATTTCATCAGAATGATCTGGTGCATTTGAGTAGACCAAAATGTAAAACTTTATAAGTTTTTAAAATAATATTTCATAGCAAATTTTGTTGAATTTTAAAATATTATTACTTAAAGAAGACAGGGAAAAAGAATGCTTTGACTGGGAACATGAATTATAGTCCTGGTTCTGCCACATTCTCTCTCTCTTAATTTTCAATTAGTCATTTAACTTCTCTAGGTTTCTTCTTGTTCAGATTAGATGATCTCCTTGGTCTGTCCTACCTCTAAAACTGTGTCTTAAAATTTATAATTAGCAGGATGCCTGGATGGCTCAGTCTGTTAAGCGTTTGCCTTGGGCTCAGGTCCTGATCTTGGCATCCTGGGATCCAGCCCTGCCTTGAGCTCCCTGCTCAAGGGGGAGTCTGCTTCTCTCTCTGCCTCTGCCCCGACCCCTCCCCTGCCCCTGCACACACACTCTCGGTCTCTCTCTCTCAAATAAATAAATAAAATCTTTAAAAATTTTATAATTAGCCTTGGCCTTTTTATAGGGTGTGGTTTTGTTTTGTTTTTCATTCAACACTCTCTAATGCTGCAATCCCTGCCTTACTCAGAGGTAACACGGCCACAAAAGTCCCACAAGCTTCTAGCTTCCCTTCCAGCCTCTTCTTATTTTATCTATCTATCTATCTATCTACTTATTTATTCATTTTGAGTATAGTTGATGCATAATGTTACATTAGTTTCAGGTGTACAGCATAATGATTCGACAAATTGATACGTTATGCTGTGCTCGCAAGTGTAGCTACTGCCTGTCCCCGTACAACACTATTATAGTATCACTGACTATATTCCCTATGCTGTGCCTTTTATTCCCATAACTTATTCATTCCCTAACTGGAACCCTCTCACTTCCAGGCTTTACTTTGACCATTCCTTGTAATTTTTCATGTATTCTAGGCATAATGAGCTACTCTTCATTCTCCTTCAGTAGGCTGACTTTCCTCTCCTCTGTGCCTTTTACCTGGATACCACACACACTCACACTCAGATAAATCCGGTTCAGCTTCCAAAAGCCAGCTCCAGTGTCATCCCCTCAGTGTGACCTTGTTCCACCTTCCTGCTGAGCCTATCACCCCCTCCATTTCTCCCTGGCCCTGGGAGCACACCTGCAGCACAGCATCCAACATCTCACACATGACTGTCCACCTGTTCCTCTCCAATCCCCCAAAAGTAACTTTTTCAAAGATGGACACTGCCTTCTTCAGTCTTTGTCCGACAAATTATAGGTGCTCAAAAATGCACCTGAATAAATAAATCACCAAAGGAACAACCACACAGAGAGTGATGTGTCAAGAATCACTGGCTAAAATAATTCATTCAATTGTTTCCATATTTTGATGTGAATCAATTTAACCTGCTTCATCAGGATTACTGGAGCCCTCAAAAATGTTTTACTTGAACTGTTGTGTCTGGGAAATGGCTTTTGTTCCCAGGGTCACATTGTAGGCCATAAGAAATGCCTATACAAATAACAGTGGTTAAGACTGGATAGTACTTACTATGTGCCAGGCACTATTAGAAGTCAAATATCACACATACACGTGTGTGCATGCACACACACACATGTTCATTTAATTCTTACAACAACCCTAGGAGGTGGTACTATTTTTACCCTTATTTGACACATGGGAAAACTGAGGAGTAGAAAGGTTCGATCACCTGCCCCAGTTACACAGTTAGCAAGTAGTGGAACCAGGATTTGGATCACACACTCGTACGTACAAATGGAAATTTTGCTATCTGGAAAATCTAAACAATATGGAAAATACAGTCTTATCTAAAATAAATAAGGGCATGTAAAGGCCTATGTTGCAGGTTACCTGATATATGTACTGCTAATTCGCTGACAGAGACCCAGATTTTTGGAATGCTATAGACTGACAAGAAATGCCCTGAAGTCCCCAGCACAAAGCCCATCTGATGCCAGTTACAGAGAAGTTACAAACGTCTCAATTAGGTATCTTACCTATAGCTAACATTCCCCTAAGGAGTATCATATGAAGGTGAAGAGTAGTTGGAATAACCAACCCAATGGTGAAAAAAATATTTGCTACATGAAAAACTAGGTGATGTATCTCTCTCCAGTTTTCACATGTGGTCTCATTGGAAGGCACGGGTATGATACTTTCTAACTCAGGTGTAAAACCTATTGCAGTTGATTGTGTCAAAGGGCTGGACTCGGTATAATTCATCTTGAAAATCCCTGTAAAAACAAAGAAACAAAAGGACAATCATAAAAATGGCAGCTGTATCTTACTACCGCTATAGGTATTGTATCAAAATGATTTCTGTGAACTAAATGTTGGTAGATAGACTATTCTGGTGCTTATGAATTAGACTCAGGTTTGAACCCTACCAGTCACATATTAAGTGTTATTACTTTACCTGTTAAATGATGATAGTAATACCTCATTTGACTTTCTAATGAAATGAAATGAAATATATAAAATACTTAGCATAGTGCACAACTTCTTACTGATATATATATCTGTATACAAACATACATGGTGGAGGAGAGAGGAATGAGGAATTAACTAGCGTAAAAGACAATCACCAATGTTCATAAACCACAGCAATTACAAAGTCTTCCATCACATTCCCACTATGACACTGAATCCAAACACAGAAAAAATAACTGGGAAAACTGATTTTTTAAGTACTTTCAAAAAAATTAACCCTCTCATATTTACTATATGAAGGCTTAAGATATTTAGAAGGCTCTATTTATATACTGTCATTAAATCATTGTATCATATATATATTCTATATTATCATATGTACACGTAATAAATACATTGCTAATCATTTATATATACACACAGAGATATAAAATTTACTCTTCCTTTCATTGTCCAATTTAAATCTCTACTTTCTTTCCCATAAAAACTCTACTAGGTAGCATGTTACAAATTAAAAAGTAGTAAACTTGTGGTTTACTTATATGTAGGTGAGGTAATGAATATACATTCAACTATTTAATATTAAAATCTGCAGCAACTACATTTCAAAGAGTACACATTTTGCACATGCTTACCTAAACCTTAACACAAAGTGGCACCATTTCCTAACTAAATTACCTGCCCTCCATCTCCGGTACTTAAAAAACTCTTTCTATTATTAATTATTCACATTGGTCCCTGACAAAAACCATGCAGGTTTACAGATTATATGAATTATTCTGTTTCAGAAAAAGAATTCCAAATGGGAACCACAAATATCTTTAAATTTAATCTAATAATATGTCTTTCCATAATAAGGTCACACAATTAACCTTACTTTTCCATTCATCTTTTTTTTCCCATCATATCAAAGTAAAGGTTTTAGGTGGTAGAACAATTGGTACAGATTGGGCATTTTGAAAGGATGTTATTAGACAAATCTGAAAGAATTACACATCTCTTAAGATAATAAAAAAGTCCATGAATTACAAAGTATAAATAAAATGATCAAGTCAATTAAAGATCTCTTCGTAGAATTCTGAAATAGTTCATAAATAAAAGATAAATAGTTGACTTAGATATTGATTTCCTGCAAAAAGGAAAGAAGCTACATAAATTCAACTACTTTCCAAATGTTTAAATCAATAAAAATATTAGCCTATTGGGGTGAGAGGCACCATTATTTGAATAATTCCATTTATACAAAGTTTGCTTTCAAGGACCAAATGAGAATTAATCCCATAATTTCTGCAGGAGGGAGAATGATACTCAAGGTCCGCCCTCTATCACTCACAATCAATGTCAATGTCAGCTTATGCATTAGCATTACCTAAACTAATAATAACTACATTTCTATGGCACTTTGGAATGTGCGTCCACTTCCATTGTCCTATTTGCTTTCCTAACTATCCCGTGTTCTCTATGAAGCAGAGGCGATGTCATATTCATCTAGGTATACCCAAGGCCTAGACTCTGCAAAGAATGCCATAGGTGAAAGCCATACAGAAGGGACACAGACATGACAAACATTTCTAGAAACCACTTTCAGTCTCCCCAAACCTTAGTAGTAAAGACAGGAAAGTGCCCAGCATTCCTGGGACTAAGAAAGTCAGGTTCTATACCAAAAGGGCCTCTGGAGCCACGTAAGTCAAGGAAAGTCACTTCTGCTCCTTGGGTAGGCTTCGTCCTGGGAACAGAGGTGGCTGGACTAGTTGGTCTTTGAAACCTCTTCACATTTTAATAGCTTGAGGCTCTAATACACATTTACATAGTAAGTTAGTTAATACATATTCTCCCTCATATCCACCCCATTACACCTGTATTGCCAACTAATCCACTCTAGCTCAATTTCAGGCTTTTAAAAGTTCTTCAAGTGGCACTAAAGGTACCAACTTCTGCTCCAAGAGAAATGACAGGAAAACTACAACCTACTGAAGAACCAGGGAAATAGCAATAGGAATTTTTAAAAGGTGAGATCATCCTACAACATATTTTGATGCACCAGACCTTATTAAAGATATAGGTATTTATATACATATTTATTTTATTTTCTATATGTATTATAGCTTGTAGAATAGCTAACATTGTATAACACATTTATTATATAATTTATTATTTATTTATATATCTGTTTATTATTTATCTATGTGTATTTATCGCTATGCCAATTTTGAAATGCCAGTTAACTCCTGTCAATAATATTGACTGGATCTTACTAGTTTCAGCTCCCTTTGATCACTTTTAATGGATTTAAGTCGTTTACACTGAACTATCCTCATACAGACAATAAGTCTAAGGAGGAAGACTAGACCAAAAAATTGGTAAACGGTCAGGTCAATTTTGACTGAATCAAGAGAAATTTTCTTTGTCCTATTAATTCTTTAGAATCTAATTTCTTTACCCAGTCTGGTAAAGTCCTGTTTATCTATCGATTTCCAAATAGGTGTCTGCAGGATTAAACAGCTACATGGTGAAACTAACATTAACCCTTCACCAAACTACAAAAAATGAAAAAGCAGCAATGAGCAAAAGTCGTGCTGGCAGACCTGATTCATTCTGTAAAACGAACTGAACCTTCGCAAATCCGGGGAATGGCAAAGGGCATTACGTTGCCAAGAGTCTTTTCGCACTTATTCTTGCGTTTTCAAAGTAAGCAATTCCTGGGACGTGTCTGGCCAACAACACATTTCCCAGTGCTTCAGAAGCCACGGTGCGGGTGGGTGGCGAGGTTCACGGGTTCCCCAGCCATCGGATCTCCCCAGGGAACCCGGTCACCTCGCTCCTTAAAGGAGGATCAGTGTCTACTGTTCCCCTTGACCCGAACGCTCGGGCCACGAGGGGTGTGCAGTGAGCGCCATGCCCCACCTGCCAATCCCAGCGCCGGGCCGGGGCAGGCCACACGGTGCGCCCGGCGGCGCGCAGCCTCCGCAGGAGACCGGGCGGCCCTACAGCGGGCGAGGAGGAACCTTAGTGGGTTAGGGGCCGGGAGCCCCGGGCGTCCAGCCGGACGAAGGGGTGCCCAGCTCACCAAGGGCTTGCCCGAGGCAGAGCGCGGGAACCGGTACCGGAGAGGCTGGAGCGCCCGGGGACGCTGGCGCTGCCAGACCGATGCTGCAGCAGCTGACTCCTGAGGGTCTGTGGCCGTGGACCCCAGACGCGGGAAAAAGGCGGCTTCCGAGAACAGGGAACCCCGCGAGGGCTCGGCCAGGGAGGAGAGGGCAGGGCTCCTGGCGGCCCGGGCGCGGAGAACCCGCAGCCGCCGCGGGGGCTGACAAAGTTGTTCCCAGCGGAGCAGCGATCCAACTTTCGGTTCCCGATTTAGCCCCGGGAGCCCGAGGCTGCAAATAGCCAGGCGCGTGGGGGGGGGGGGGTAGCCGCCGGCAGCTACGCCTCCCGCTCCTTACCTGGCTTGTCCCTGGCACCGAACCTGGGCGGCGCTGGCCAAAGTTTGGGGTGACAGTGGCAGGGCGCGGGGACAGCGACGCGGCGGCTCGACGGGCGTCCGAGGCGAAAGCCTCAGCGGATCGCGGGTCCGGAGCCTCCTTGGCCGGTGCCGGGTCCCCGCGCCGGCAGCGGCTTTGACTAAAATAGGCATCGCGACGGTGGCTGCCCCGGCTGGGGCCGCACCGCGCAGGCGCCCGCCGCCCCGGCGCCCCCCGGCGGGCGGAGCCCGGGGCCTCGGCCCGACTCCCCGCCGGGCTGCTCCAGCTCCACCGCCGTGTCTGCACCACCGTGAACAGTTTGAAACACCCGCTTTTTTCTTTCCCCGTTTCCTCTCCACTTCTCGATTCTGTCCTTGTTTGGGCATCCGTGGGGGGCGGCAACATCTTAGGACCAGAGGCGTTGGTGGCTCATCGCCATGGGGATAACTCCAGCAGTAGGATCCCAGCAGGGAGAGAAATCAGGATAAAAATGAGAACTAGAATGTCATTCCCCTCAAAGTCCAACGACCCACTCGGGTAACTCCTTTCTGGGACACTGGCTCGCCTCTCAGCAGCAGCAGGAAGGGCCGGGAGTGCGCACAACTCATTTTCTGAGCCTTGCAGCGGCGGCAGCTGGCGGGTTGGCTCACACCGACGCAGGACACCGCCCTCGGCAACCGGGCTACTGGCCGGAGCAAGCCAGCCCAAGCCAGCCCTGCTGCTGCGGGGGCCACGCGGGAGAGACTTTTGACACAAGCCACTGTTTGTTTTCAAAGAAGGAGGGTACTTAACCCGAAATTTGCATTCCTATGGCGGTTCAGGGCCCTCCACTTTAAGCGAAGCTCCACCCGAAATTGCCCAGTGAATTTGGTAGATATGGGACCTTAAGTTGGAAAACAAGATGTGAAAGTATGCTCCAATCAATCTTTACTGTTCATAGAGGACACCTATTTGGGGTAAGAAATGCAGCGGAAATTAATGAAGAGTTGGCATGGGGGGAAGTGTTGGAGAACAAAAGAGGAAGAAGGTTAGATGGACGTTCAGTTTCCACCCGAAGTGTCCCACTGTGGGATAGAATTTGTACGGAATATTAGAGTATGAGGTCGTTAGTGCGTGCCAAACATGATCTAAACATGAAAAAGACAACAGGTACATTATAAGGTAGGTACCTGGAAGTGCACACTCGCCAAATCTCTCCAGGGAAGAGGCAGGGCAACACAGTGTTGAAGAACATGGGGCCTAGTGCTGGACAGGCTGGGTTTGAAACCCGCCTCGGCCACCAGCTAGCTGTGTGACCTTGGAAAGTTACTTAGCTTTTCTGTGCTTCGGTTTCCTCTTTTGTATCATGGGGATGATGATGATAATGATGATGATTGCACCAATGCCTCATAGGAGTGTTTTGAGGACTAAATGATTTAATATATGTAAAAGGCTTAGAATGGGATGTGGTACATAGTAAGTTCTATGTATATGAATATACATTATACCGATAAAGCTCCTTCCCTAACGTGTTTGAATTTTGTTGTAACTAAGCAAGGTTAATTTTCAGGGCTACTTCTTCAGAGTCTGTTTCTTTCTAGGTGCTCTGCCAGCCATTTGGTAGCTACCACTAAATACATTTTAAGATGTAGATGCAATAATGAGTGTGCACAAAGATTCTGCATGGATATGCATTGGAGAATGGCTTATAATAAAGAACACTGGAAATAACCTAAACTCTAACCATAGGGGACTAAGTAAATTATAGAACATCCAAACAATCTTGTTCTAAGCAGACAAAAAAAAAAAAAAAAAAGTTGTAGAGGGGTGCCTGGCTGGCTCAGCCAGTAGAGCCTGCCATTCTTGATCTTGGGATCGAGAGTTAGAACCCCATGTTAGCCGTGGAATCTACTTAAAAATTTTTTTGTAGAAATATTAGAAATATAATAATGTCAACTAATTATATAGAATAGACGGTAAACTATGGTCTAAAGGCCCAGCCACTGTCCATTCTTGTACAGCCCAAGAGCTAATATGATTTTTACACTTTTTATCAGTCGAAAAAATGAAAAGAAGAATATGTCACGATGTGTGAAAATTATTTGAAATTCAAACTCAGTGTCCGTTGAATTTAATTGGAACCCAGCCATACTCTATGGCTGCTTTTGTGCTACAAAGGCAGCATTGAGGAGTTCCAACAGTAACTCTATGACCCAGTAAAGCCTAAAATAGTTACTTTCTAGTTCTTTACTATTGTGCCTTGATACAGAGTATACTTTTGTGCTAGGCACTGTTATAGTGGTTTAGCTATATTAAGCCATTGAATCCTCATAATGGACCCTACCAAGAAACAACTACTACCAATATCACCCTTTTATAGATGGGAAACTGAGGAAACAGAGAGGCAGAGTGGTCTGCTCCAGGTCACACAGCTAAAAAGCTGATCCAGGATGTGAACCTGGTAGTCTAGTTCCAGAGCTCACACCTTTGTCCACTAGCTACAAGTTTCTGCTACCTTCTACTTCTAGCTACATTGCTTCCCATGGAAAGATGTTAAGTAGAAAAAGGCAAGTTACAAGGGTGTGTAGAATATTAGAAATCATCCATGGTGATAAGCTCGAAAATGTGTACCTTCCTTACCTCAGAGTGGTGAGGTTGTATGTGATTTTTCTTTTTTTTTCCTCCTTTCTTCCCCTCCTTCCTTCCTCTCCCCTTCTTCTTCCAACTCCTCCCGCCCTTCCTCCTGCTTCTCCTTCTGCTAAAGTTTCTACAATGATTATATGTTACTTTTATAGTAACTTAAAAACATATTTATTAAAATAGTAGAGCCCAGGTTCTGGCTTTTGCGGATGGGAAGGCCAGAAGCCAGAGGTACAGTTACAGAGTCAGCTGTTACAGGACACACTCATTCCTTACCTAGCAGAATAAGATGCTTGTAAGGTATATAAATCATACAAAGATTGTATATTTTTTTGAAAAGAGTAGTTGATTCAAAATCCTAAGACTTGAGAACTGGCATTTGATAGAGTCTGGGTTTTCTTGGAGTCTGTGTTCCATAGAAAGAGGAGACTGAACTAAACCTAACAGCCTCACTATAATGCATCTAAAGATTAAAACATAATTTTATATTTGTTTCTTATCACTGATGTATGAATAATAGCTCTATAAAATTTAAAATAAGAATTGTAGACACAAAACTTGGTTTTGGGAATGGGTAGGCTCCCTGGTCCCCTCCTGCTTGTCACGGAGAGGTCAGGCTGAAAGATTCTGAGCACCATTTGGAAACTGACCTAACGCAGGGAAGTAAGTTGCATAGAAGTGTAGAATGAAAAGCGTACAAGGCATAAATAACAAAATATAGGGCAGCCTGTCTCCTCTGTAAAAACTCTGCCCAACACAGCTTAAATTGACATGATGATTTCTAACTTCGTTTCTCTATGGGCATCCTAGACTGCTTTTACTATTTGGACAAAGCCTTGATGAGATTTCAAAGTTCAAATAGAATAAGTTTTGTGAAAACAAAACAAGACCTCAGGGAGTCGCCAGTTTTAAAAGTATGTAGCATTATCTTTCGTATCTATATCTGCTTATTGTTAACATCAGTGCAGACCTTATTTTATGGAGACATAGCTTCTTCTGGTATGGTCTCAAGGAAGACAGTTCTGATCAAACATGCATTATTAAACAACGATTTAATTAGATTTTTTCTATATCTAAGTTCCTCTCGTTAAATGTTTCATCAAATTTTTCATTGACCAGTTTGACAACCAACCTCAATTGACTTTTTAAATTTTGTTTCCTTTTTTAAAAAAATTAATAAAATGTGCACCTGGGTGGCTCAGTCGGTTAAGGGTCCAACCCTTGGTTTCAGCTCAGTTCATGATCTCAGGGTGGTGAGACCCAGTCCCGCGTCTGGCTCTGCACTGAGCATTGAGTCTGCTTAGAGAGTCTTTCCTCCTCCTTCTCCCTCACCTTCTGCTTTTCTCCCCACTGACACGTGCATGCTCTCTCTCAAATAAATAAATCTTTTTAAAAATTTTTAAAAAATAAAACATTGATAAAAACATTAAAAAATTAATAGACTTTGTTTTGCAGAGCAGTTTTGGGTTTACAGATGATTGAGCAGATGGTATAGAAAGTTTCTATATACCCCTTTCTCCCTTGCTTACAGTTTCTCCTTTTATTAAGATCTTGCATTAGTGTGATACATTTGTCACAATGGAGAACCAATATTGGTACATTATTATTAACAAACTTACTTTGGGGTTCAGCACTGTATAGTCCTATGGGTTTTGCCAAATGTATAACGTTGTGTATCTACCTCTGACACAATAAGAAATCTGTATTAGGTATTTTTTCCTAGTTCCTGACACAGAGTTTCTAAAACCTTTATAATTTCCTGAGTGATAGGGTGCTAGGGGCATCTTTCTTTCTTATATTTAGTGTTTGACCCTCAATTCCTGACATGGCTCTCCTAAAGCCTTTGTGATTTCCTGAGTGATGGGGATGATAGGCACATCTTACACAGGGCTCCTAGACCCCTTGCAATTTCCTGGGTGAGAGGAACATTTTTTGTTCTAATGACATGAGTCTGGGTGGGCTCCTGGATAGTTTCTGAATGGGGCCTGGTCACCAGAAAGACCCAAGCCATGATTACAAACTTGGAACTTCCAGCCCTCCCCTCATCTACTGGGGAGGGTAGAGGGGACTGGAGACTGAATGAATAATCGATCTTGCCTGCATGATGAAGTCTCCATAAAAATCCCTAAACAAAGGGGTTCAGAGAGCTTCCAGGTCGGTGAGCACATCCACATACTGAGAAGGTGGCACACCCCAATTCCACAGGGACTGAAGCTCCTGCACTCAGGAACCTTCTGGACCTTACCCCGTGTACCTCCTTGTCTGGCTGTTCATTTGTATCCTTCATTATATCCTTTATAACATAACCAGTAAATGTGTTTCCCTGTGTTCTGTGAGTCATTATAGCAAATTATCAAACCTGAGGACAAGGTCAAGGGAACCCCAATTTATAGCCAAGTCAGAAGTGTGACCCTGGGGGCCCACTACTTGTGATTGGCCTCTGAAGTAAAGAGGTACTGTTGTGGAACTGAGACCTAACCTGTGGGGTCTACACTAACTCTGGGTAGTTAGTGTCAGAATTGAATGGTAGGACACCCACTTGGTGTCTGGAGAGTTGGAGAACTGGTTAGTGTGAGAACTGCCCTCCCCCCATTTGGTGTCTAGTGTTGTGAGGAGAGGAAATAGAGTTTTCCTTTAGTAATGTCGTGTACCCACCATTAATATCAAATAGTTTCACTGCCCTAAAAATCCCCTGTACTCCATCTATTTCTTTCTCTCTTTCCTCCCCTCCCTAACCCCTGGCAACCATGGATATTTTTTTACTGTCTCCATAGTTTTGCCTTTTCCAAACTGTGATATAGTTGGCATCATATAGAATATTGACTTTTCAGACTGGCTTCTATATGCATTTAAGTTTCCTCTTTTTTTTTTTTTTGGTCTTAATAGCTCATTTCTAAAGTCATTGAATAATATTCCATAGGATGGATGTACCGCAGTTTGTTTCTCCATTCACCATTTTATGAACATCTTGGTTTCTTCCAATGTGTAGCAATTATGAATAAGTCTGCTGTAAACATTTGTGGGCATGTTTTTGAGTGGACAAGTTTCTAACCCATTTGGGTAAATACCAAGGACTGCAATTGTTAGACTGCATGGTAAGGCTATGCTAGCTTGAAAAGAAACTGCCAGACTGCCTTCCAAAGTGGCCATACCGTTCTCCATTCCCACAAGCCATGAGTGAGAATTCCTGCTATTTCACATCTTGTTGCATTTGGTATTCTTAAAGTTTTTTTGAGAGAGAAAGAGCATGCATGCATGAGTAGGGAGGAGGGGCAGAGGCAGAGGGAGAAGCAGACACCCTTTGTTTTAGTCATTTTAATAGGTATTTTGCTTTTTAAACTGAGTTGGTTAATTTGTTCAAAATAACTAAGCAGGTTATGCACTGAACTGGTGTTTATATCTTGGCTAAATAAAAAATGAGAAACATCTCAAAGCAAAGGGATGTGATCTTTCATATTATTGTTGCTTCCCAAGGCCCACAGTCTTTTAAAAAAGTAGTTAAAACAGTGTCTACCCAAATATTTCTAAATTCATGGAGAAGCTCCATAAAAAACTTTGGATTACCATTGATTCATTTAAAAATGAGCTTTTACCCAAAGGGCAAAACTCCTAAATGAAAAGTGACCCAGAACTTAAACAGGACAGTGAATTATGAAGGCAGTCAAAAGAGTGGGGGGAGAGGTTGGAATTGGCAGCTGGATTTGAACCATGGTTTTTATATTTAAAAAGCTAGGTGAATTCCAATCATTTATTAAACGTTTCTGAGCCTCAATTACTTGTCTGTAAAACCAGGATAATAGTTTGTAGTTGACAGGATTATCTTGACCTTTAGAGACCATGTTCTTAAAAAATGTCTGGCATCAAGTTTTCGGTACATTAATTGGACACTTTTTCTATCCCCCTTACAGTGCTCCACACGTGGTACATAATCAATGAAAGTTATTAGAATTTCAATCATCAAAATTCCCTAGTCTGATGAAATAGTTGAAATATCCTATGAACACATGAAACACCCAAGAGGTAGTTTTATTTTTTATGTGTTTGCCTGTTTTAAATAGATGGACTCTAGCAAACACAAGATTGATGTTTCAAACAAAATTTGTAACTTGCAAGAGTTTGGCACATGCTAACATTTCCAGTGGTTTGGGGTTTCCTTGGAGTAGCCAGAAATGAGATATTGGCTTAAAAGCAAACTCATGAAATATGCAATAGTATAGATTCTAGAAACCGGGCACTCGGCAGAGCTAAGTTACAGCCATTTACCATCTTGGGGTTGGCAGAAACATGCATGCCGTGACTATTATGTCAAAAACGAGAGGCCTGATATTCCTTCTGTCTATTCTTCCTTACGTAGCTTTCGTTCTAAAACAGAAGAGTTGCATTTGTGAATTATTTGTTTTAAATATTTGACAACAGCCAACAAAGGCCCTTGATGAAACATGTAATAGGATTTTCTAATCTTTTAGGAAGTTATTTCAAAGAGAATGAATTTATTATAAGGAGCTAAGCATCACAGAATTACGGTTTTTTAAAAAATGTGAAAAGGTGATCAGAGAAGTGACTCTGATTCCCAAAGACACCTCAAACTGGGGCCCCTGTTGGCTCCTCAGAAGGAAACTGGACGCTAGGCCCAGGCAGGCACCCCCCAGAAGACAGGTTCAAAAGTCTGGCTCCAACCACTGTGCTGACCTCTCTTGTGTTTGTTCTTGCCCTTTTGGGACTTTCTAGAAATTCGCAGACCCTCGAATCCTGTCTATGAATCCGCAGTTAAGCACCTCTACTTTTAGAGAAGAGAAATGCAGCAACCCCGAGGAAGACAATTTCAAAGGTACTTTTTTTTTTTGTAGTGTGTAAATAACTTCTTTATATGAGGCATTTGGTGGTTATAAAGGAAAAATTGTGAATGATAGAAAAATAACTTTTGGCAATTCTTGGTAATATGTCGTCTATGGTATAGATAAGATTTTGATGGACGGTGAAGCCGTGGGGTGACTTGCAATCTGTATCTGGTGAAAGCAGAACTTCACAGAGTTTCTACTGAGCAGTATCATTCTGTTATGTGATTAATCCTCAGAAAGGGCTGGTCTTGGAGGTAAATGTGAGGTCTGATAATAGCCAGCCCGGTAATTGACATCAGCTAGAAACAAAAACCCAGAGCAACACATTATAAAGATGGAATAATAAAATAAAGTTGGGAATAATGACATTGCCATCCGGCATTAATTGACGTGCAAAAGCACTCAGAATTCTCGGGAGAAAAGAATTATTTAAATGCAAATTATTATTATTACTACTACTTAAATTGTTGTAATGAATTCATGAATATAAGACACCTCCTGAGCTTAATGCATATATAAAAGCTAATAAAATATTTATGAGCCTGCTACCAGCAGTTTTATCATTTGGCATAAACAATGGTAAACAAGATGAAATATTTTTTTAGCTCAAGATCAAACCTAGTTGGTAAAATTTAGAACCTCACAAAATGGTTACGGTGGTATTTGGTTTGAAAACCACCGAGACGGTCACACTCTTCCCTAGGAGAACAAGGTCGTGCTTTGACAAGGTTAGGATTTTAGGTCATTGAGTCTCCAAAGTATGGGAAGATTAGAAATACTTTAGGGAAGCACATGTTCAGACAGAAGCCCAGTCTGGCTTATGTGCCATGTACAAAACTTCGTATGCAGTTGTACTGTATGCCACAACTTGGGGATTTCTTAGTATTTTTTACATCAACTACATACTTCAAGTTATCTGAAGAGAACTGTAATGAATATATTATAAGCTCAGAAAATGGCATCTAAAAGCCACAAAGCATTCCAAAGTGAGTCGGGAAATCTCGCAGATGATTTCATATGACTGTTTTAATGAATAAATAAAACTTCGTTACCTTGAAAATGTTCGTTGAATAGCAAAAAAATCTAGTAGAAAATATTGCTATTAATGACCATCGTAAGATGAAATCATTAAAAATGCCTTGGCATTTAGTACTTATATTATTAGTGGTTAGTGTATTGGTGTGTGATTCGCACATGTTTCAAAGTGAAATTGCAGAAATGTGATTCTCCTAAGCAGTTAGTCTCTAACTCTGTTATGGCTTTTATCACTTGCTGTTTTTTGCATATTTATGTACAAGTCTGTTTCTCCTTTTAGGTGGTAAGTTTCTGGGGGGTAGGATGTGTGTTTGATTTATCTTTCATATCTCCATGGTACTTAGCATGTGATTTGCCTATATTTGGAACTCAGTAAATACTAGTTGATGGAATAGTCAAGTGCATTTGTTTCAAGTACTATTATTCTTCAATAGAAGAAATGGTAAATATTTAAAAATTTGTTTTACAACTGAAGTTATTATGAATGGGGAAATAACAGAAGAAATATATACTGACATGTTAATAGAAGTCAGGTTGGTTTAGTGGAATTATTGTCTTTATTTTTTTTTCTATTCCACTTACTTATAATATGATCACCTTATTTTTCTAATAAAAGGAATAAATAACAAAATGACACTTAATGATCTCCTAGATCAGATCACTTTATTAGAATTATGGTGACCTCTCTGTTATAATAGCGACACCTCACTCCCCTGTCCACCCTCATACCCTCCCAGTACCTTTCCTCCCCCTTCCCATCTAGCTGATTTGTGATGAACAGGAACAAGTTGGAAAAGATAGGTTTGGAAGGAAGGGAAGAGATGATGGTTTAAGCCTGAGATGTATTCATTCATTCATTCATTCATTCATTCATTCATTTAGAAACACTGATTGGTCTGATGGTGAGGAATGCCTGGGGTCAGGTGCAGTGGAGGAAGAAGGCAGAGACCTCAATGTCAGAGGCATGGGCAGGACCAGACACGCTCTTGGAGCCATCAGCCCAGAATCCCAGAGACCAAAGGGCCAAACAACATTGCAGTCCGTCCAGGGAGGACTCAGGACAGAGAGAGGCCAAAACACCTCTCCTGCTCTTCCATGAGGTCTTATAAATTTGCCTCTGCGCCTAAAGCAAGGAGGGAAGCAGAAAGACTGACAGAATTATTTTAAATGACTGTTTAAAATGGGAAGAAACTACTTTTAAGTGTCAGGATCAAGTATTTTCTGCCATCACAGGGAAGACGGTATAAGAACAGGATGAGATCAGTAACAGGTTTTAAAAGGTGTGTTTTGCACTTGTCTGACCAGTGTTTCCCCATTTCATATCTCCTGCACATTTTATTCATTTTTTTTTGAAAATAATTTAATGAGAACTTAATGGTTTTTGCACAGGAAAAAATATAATTAGAATAAAAGTATGGAGTCTGACTTTAGGTGAGGTCAGAGGAGGTCAAACTCTACCAACTATATTTCTGAGAAACATGAAATACAAAAACTGTTATATTATTTAACTTCTCATTTAAAATAGAATTACTCTCAGGAGACACAATAATCCATCGCATGTTTCCAACACAAAGAGGCTCTAAGCTAAATCACCTTGCAGATTTTCAACCCAGAGAATGATCTTGGAACCCAAAAACTAATAACTGTGCATTCTGAACAGGTGTTGCTCAAACGCAGCTCAACACCATCAGCAAGAAGAATGTGGCTTTCAAGTCACTTAAAATAGCATAGTTCTGTATCATGCAGAAAAAAAGATATGTGGGAAAAAATACGATTGCAGGTCTTTAATTTTATTTCATGAGAAAACTGCCGATGGCACTGCATAGTCGAAGTCCAATTGGGAGGGGGAGTCAGTGTTAAAATTCAGATACGGATTCAAGAACAGATGCAATTACTTTCCTTCAACTCAACAAATATTTACAAAGCAGCTATCATGTGCCAGGCACTGTTCCCAAACAGATATAGACTAGTGGGGGAGTTTGAAAAGAAAATTCCTTTTCTCAGAAAAATAGATACTGTGCTCATACATTGGCTAAACTTTGATCTCCAATGAGCTGATTTCTATCCCAAAGTAATACCCTGTTCTTCACAAATATCCACTTATACTGCACCAAAAAATATCTTTTGTGTCTTGGAGACCTCACTGGCTACTATTTGAAGACGTTTTCATTTACCAAGTTTCACTGTGCATAGAGTTTTATTCCATCTTTGAAAAGAGAGGGAGAAACAGCACTACAAGGGGACACTAAATTAATTTACCTATAAATTGGGGGAGGGTGGCACATAAGCCTTGGTGGCCTGAGATAAGGAAGGCTTCTCAGTAAAACTTCTGGAGAGATCACAAATAAGACATGGAAATATCTGAAATGGTAGGGGACAGATCCCAGATTTAAAGAATTTACTTAAACTGCCTCAAAGAGGGCACCTGGATGGCTCAGTCAGTAAGCGTCTGCCTTCAGCTCAGGTCATGATCCCAGAGTCCTGGGATCAGGATGGATCCCCGCATCAGGCTCCCCGCTCAGCAGAAAGCCTGCTTCTCCCTCTGCCCCTCCCCCTAGTCACGCTCTCTCTCTCTCTCACTCTCTCTTTCTCGAAAAAATTTAAAAAAACCCAAAAAACAAAAAAAACTGCCTTCAAGAAGCTGGGCCATGCTCTTTCATTATCTAAACATATAGCCTTTTTAGTAGGGTTACATTTAATTACACATTTTATGTGTAAAGCACATTTCAACTCAAGCGAGTTGCTGGTGGTTCTGAAGAAGAAAGGTTCACGTTTAGATAGTTTCCCCCGTGCTGTCACCAACAGATTCCACAGATGTGTAGTTAGCATTTTGGCTTTGACTTTTCTTTCACTTCAGATTGGGGGCATGTTAGTTCCGGGCAAGTCACTCAGCACCATGGTCAGTGCAGCGTGCAAAATACAAGCACACTGATTTGGAAGAACTGGCTTAAGTTGAGTGTCACCACTCACTGTGAGTCAGCCTCTCTAATCTTTATCCATAAAGTGGGATTCTTTCAGGAAACAAGTAAATGAAATCATATGTGGGCATGCTTTGTAAACAATAAAGTATTAAACCGATGTCAAATATTGTTTTGTAATTCTATAATTTGGGAGATAATTTTATATTTAGTAAGAGTGGTAATCACAAGTTAGACGACTCAAAACATTTCATGTTATATCAAGTGAAGCTAGCATCCTACTGTAAAAGTATCTAAAAACAAATAGTTTTGGAATCCTATAAATAAAAAAATTTATATTTATTAAGATCACTAAAGCTTGGGGCGCCTGGGTGGCGCAGTCATTGGGTATCTGCCTTCGGCTCAGGGCGTGATCCTGGTGCTCTGGGATCGAGCCCCACATCAGGCTTCTCCACTAGGAGCCTGCTTCTTCCTCTCCCACTCCCCCTGCTTGTGTTCCCTCTCTCGCTGGCTGTCTCTCTCTGTCAAATAAATAAATAAAATCTTAAAAAAAAAAAAAGATCACTAAAGCTTGAATTGAAATACAGTAAGGGAAAAATGATAGTTCAAGACACAAATGATCAGTTCTTCCGGGGGAAAAAGTTCCCTGTCAATCTTTAATAGCTAGCAGGTTTTAAAACTAGTCAAATTTAGCATGATAATAAAACTTCAAATTATGTTGAAACCATGCTGATGTTACATGCAAATGTACAATCCAGCATTAAAATGATGGTAACACTCATAGTGAGATGACTAAGAGCTAAAGTAATATTTCAGTCTTGCAACATCTTTTCATTATTGTAAGATTTTTGAACTTGAAATAATACACAGTTCTACCAAATTGAACTTATATTTTATTGTAAGTCTATATGATACTGATATCTATTTGTATTTTTACTGATTGTATGTATTAAATTTTAGTAGAAGGAAGAAAAATAAGGGAATTAGGCTCACTGATGGCCCACAGTTTAATAAGCTGTCATTTGCTAAAAAATAATATTAATTTGGGAACACCATTTCTGAAGGTTAGTTTCTTCTATAACCATGTGTCATATAGCAATGTGCAACCCAGTCAGTGCAGTCCAGTGCCACGTGTACATTTATGTCCTTGGTCCAACCAGGAGTCTCACGTACATGATGTATAATGTGTTGCTCTTATAATTTGTATTGTCTGCTTAGTATGTTTTTCGTATGGCTCTTGCTGGCTAAGTTGGGGGATTTCACTTAGTAACTTCTCTGTCAAATCAATTCTGTCCTTCTGCTTCTGTGCAGTGTAACAAAATGACATCCAAAGTTTATCCCGATGAGCAGAGAGCAACTGAATTGCCTTCTGCTCCTTTGTTGAAGAGGAGAGAAAATTCTTCAGCTCGTAAGTGCTGAGAGAGCATCATGCTATTCTTTATGGTGGATTAATTTCAGCACCATGAGTTCCTAGGGGTGCAGAGTCCAGAGTCCAAATAATACTGGTGCTTTTGTATGGAGGTCAAATCAAGTTCAAAGGATGAACGCTTGAGGGGAACGGGAAGCTTCCAAATATTCAACTGCAGTAAAGGCTGTGCAAACGGGGCCTGAGGCCCTTTGCGTGCCCACAACGCTGATCCTGGTCAAGAGTTGTCCCTAGGTGACTGGGGGGAGAGTGCTTACGGGCTTGTTTTAAGCCACTTCTTTTTCCCCCTCAGGCTGCTTCTCAGGGTCATTCCTGACCACAAAATTTAGGACAGAAAATCACAATCACAATCCTTTAAGTCACAGGGACAATGCTGGGCCGGGTTCAGCTTTGTGGGCATGCAAAGGGCCTCAGGCTTGCAGAAGCCCTGCATGTGGTTCAGTGCTCTGCTTTCTCCGTCTTCAAATTCTTTATACTTCCTGAACAAGGGGCTTCATTTATTTCTGCATATACAGATCTTGTGTCCAAAGCCGTAAAGCATTTTTAACACAAGGAAACAATCAGTTCCTCATCTTATTGCACTTTTACCAGTGATAAATGAATCAAAGGGATTTAGGGCTGGAAACAATCAGACTGAGATGAAAATGAGCCCAATTTTTAATAGAAATTAAATTTTAAGGGCACAGTGATACTGTGCTTCAGGGGTATTTTTTAATTTTTATTATTATTATTTTTTTTGGATATCTGTGGTTTCTTCTTTCTGTCTCGATTGATCAGAGTACTTTGAGAGAGCAAAATGTGGCTGGCTAGACATTTCAAACCAAACATACAGATTATCTATATAGAGGTTAGTAGAGGGATTTTGATATTTTGTTGTTGTTATTGTTGAAGTGAGAACAGCTGGGTGCAAACCAAGGTGTGGGATAATCCCGTCTCTGTTCTGCTGAGGACAGCTCGTGCCAGCCCTACGCACAAGTGTGAAGATGGTGAGCATCCTCTCTGCACCTCCTCTTTCAACATCCCTTTAGCCTGTTCTGTTTGTACTCCTTCCTCTTCATCCTAAAAATGGTTAGATTTCTGGAAAAATTATATGTAAATTCTTTTGCTCCCTCTGCCAACATGATTTGAACCAAAAATCTACATCCCATTTCTGTGTGGTTTGTTCTCAGTTGACTCTCATGGTTAGAAAACTCTCTGATAATTTCACACGCCTGTGAAATTATTAGCTGGTACTGACCAAGGGTGTGGATTCTCCCTAGGGTGCTCTACTGGAATATTTGAAGGCCTTCAGTTGTCCCTAGCAGAGAGCTGCCACTGCGTCTGTCGTGTAATAGCTGCCCTTCATGGCCACGGGGGGCTGGGACACCACCCCTGCAACTATCCCTTTAGTTCGTGCTGAACTGGATGAGTTCAGTAGCTCGTCCAGACTATGATTCAGACCTCATCACACTGTCCCACTCACAGCACATGCTAATGTACAGAAAGGTAATGGACTTTCCATAACCCCAATACTTCTTCCCCCACCCTTCTTGCTGACTTTGCTTCCTAGGTCACTGAGAAAACAGAAGTAATTATGAGAGAACTTTCACAAGCTCCCAGTACCTCTCTCGTTTGCCAGCAACTGCGCTCCCAGGTACTCTCTGCCTGCCCTCCTTCCTAATGATTGACTGTCCATGTTCTGGTTTAAGGTCACTGGATCCCATCATCAGTCACCTGCCCAAAGTCATCCCTCCAGCAATTCACCCCTCTCTTCTGGATCATTCCCATCAGCATACAAATAGGCCCTTATTTCTCTTATCTTACGTACAACAATGAAAAACATTCTCTCTCTTGACCCCACTTCTGCTCAGGCTACTATTCAGTTCTATTTCCCTTCACATCAAAACTCCTTGAAAAGCTTACTTGTACTTGCTTTTCTAATTTCTTGCCTTTCATTTCCCCTCAACCTACTTTAGTCAAGTGTTTGTTCCCAATCACTCTACTAAAACTGCTCCTGTCATGTTCACTAGTGACCTCCATGCTGCTCAACCCCATGGTTTATTCTAGACTTCACAGCACCTGACCTGTCAGCCACATTTGAGACAGTTCATCACTCCCTTCTCCTTGAACACTTTCTTCACTTGGCTTCCAGGACATGCTTCGGGTTTTCTTCCTACCTCACTAAGCTGCTCCTTCCCTTGTCCTTTGCTGGCTCTTCCCCTGTTCTCTTAACAATGGAGTACTCCGAGGAAAGGTCCTCCCAGAATTTTTCTTCTGAATCTACTTACTGCCTTGGCCATCTCATCTAGTCTCATGGCTTTAAATATCATCCGTAGGTGACATACTCTCAAATCTTTATCTCTAGCCCAGACCTTCTTCTTGAACTCCAGACTCATCCAACTATTTCTTCTGCTTCAGTGTCTAGTAGGCATCTCACACTTAACCCTGATCTCCCCTTCCAAGTCTGCTCTTGTTCCGCTTCCTCCAGTCTATTCTCACTAGGCTGGCCAATGTGATTCTGTTGAGTTTATTGAAGAGGGTAGATCACAGCACACTTTCCTTTAAAACTGCCCAGTGGCTTCTGGTCACTCTCAGAGTAAAAGTCAAAGTCCTTACCGTGACTTATTAGGCCCCACCCAATCTGCCTCAAATTCGTTTTGCCTTCTCTCCCTAGCGCTCATTCTGTAGCAGCCATGCTGCCTTCTAGCTGTTCCTGCCCAAAAGCCTTCTCATTTGCTTTTCTCTCTGCTCCTCCAGATTGCTCATTCCCCAGATGTCTGCATGGATTGTTCCTTTGCTTCCTTCAGATCTCTGTTCAAACATTACCTTCTCATTCAGGCCTTCTTTGACCATCCTATTGAAATGACAATGCCCCATCCTACCCACCATCCCTAATTTACCTCTCTCCGTGGTGACACTCTTTCTAACTCCAGGTTTTTCTGTTTTATTTTGTTATCGGTCTCTCTCACCCCAGAATGTAAGTTCTGTGAGGGATGGCCTCTGTTACCTGATGAATCGCTGGTGCTCAGGTCAGCACCCGGAGCCATGGTAGGTGCTCAGTACATACTTGTTAAAGGCATGATGATTTCTCTTTCTACCAAAGAACATGGCCTGCACATGATCTCCAGAGAACCAGTTTTCTGATGATACGGATCAGATCGAGGATCCGTCTGTTAGCTCTTCTTTACAGTGTCGAAGGGACTCCCGTGTTAGTGTGGTGGGTAGCGCTTGGCTACGAGTCCCTTGCTGTCCAGTCACACCATTCACACTTTCGGCTAACCTGTGAGATTCAAATACTGTGCAACACTTGTACTATTCGTTCCCGGGTATTCTTTTTACTCCGTAATTAGTATGCATCTTTGTCTTCCACGAAATGCCTCTTTTTAAATGTTATTGGAAGATGGAGCTGATAAATTATTTGTTGCAATAAAATAGCCTTCAAGAGGGACATATCATCTCTTGCATTTATTCTTTCTAGTCATATTAAATAACTTCACATTTAAAATAAATAATCGCTGTCCACCACAATAATCCACCTTGCTTTCATCAGAGGTTGTGGCAAAAAGTGAATTCTGGAAACCCTGATGTGGACAGTCACAACCCACTCTCGTGCTGAGAATAATTTCTGGCTGCTTCTGGAGAAGCAGTGCCTAACTCAATAGGGCAAGGCATCAGATCTGAATAAATCTGAGGAAATAGTTGAGAACACAAAATTTCATTCTCCCAGTTCTGACACAGAAAGGGAGAAACTGCCCACAGTTATTCATTCTTCCCCTCCCCATTTATTCCAATAAGAAACACAGAGAAATTTGTAAACTTTATTCACAATGCAGAAGTTGAGATGAGTAAAACAGCTGGCAGTGGCATCTTGCCTCTGAGTTTAATTTATAAAAATATGAGTGAGCACAATTTTCTGTATTTCATTTGGGGAATGATGATGAGGGTCTTCTCTATAATTATAAAACTTCCAACTTTGATGTCATTTATCACAATACCGTCTGGAATTCCGGAAATGTTCTGTCAGGGGTGATTTGGGTATTTTTGGACTTGACATTTGATAGAAGTTGGGTAACCGAATATCGTAGTGGTATGTTTTTCCTGTATATACCCTGTCATTCAAGGCATAGAGTTTATCTGCAATGTCACTGCCAATTAAAACGGAAAACAGGCGGGAGATGTAACGATGCTGAGCGAAGAGCAAATATAATTTCTTTCTCCTCCAAGACACATATCGACAATCAGTTTCTGCTGTGAGGGTTACCTAAAAAAAATGTAAGGCCACATAAAAA
The DNA here is from genome assembly GCF_024610735.1 of Ursus americanus. Taxonomy (NCBI): domain Eukaryota; kingdom Metazoa; phylum Chordata; class Mammalia; order Carnivora; family Ursidae; genus Ursus; species Ursus americanus. Next base: position 22,853,278 of record NC_142137.1, read on the forward strand.
ACAGAGATTAGGAAGCAAGAAAAGTTCTGCCTCCTTGTTTTGTTTTGGGTTTTTTTTTTGCCCCAATTTTAAATAAATTTCACTTGCTGCTTTCGTAGGTTAAAAAAGCTCACTGACTCACAATATATTGTAAAAATGGAGAGAAACTACAAAATGTCTTGCTACATATACAATTTATAACATGAACAATCACAACATTGTGCCCATTTCCAATTTATCTCTTTTCAAAATCTGGGTATCTATATTTTGCCTTTTACTGAAGGGAGAGCTACTTGATACTAAAAAATAATAAAGTTGGCTAATGTTAGAGAAGTATTTCCAAGTCAGTCCCAAAGACTGCAGACATTTAACTCTAATTGTTTCTGCAGCACAAAATAGAATTTATTTACCTATTTTGCATATGTATATGAATTTGTATTTGCATACATGTATCACTTGTGTTCATCGTAGGAAAACAATATGCCATAACAGAATCCACTGAAGTGATTATCTTTCGAAATTATCAGACTCAGCAGCAGAGTAGTGACAGGAAGCTTAGCAATTTTTTTTTTTTTTGCTAGAAAACAACTAAAATCTATTAGCATCTTAAATTTTAAGAATCACTCATTTTGTCATAAGGGCAGACTTTTAAATTCTTGGTGTTTTTCTACACGGTGGCAGTGGCAGTGTTTAGTTTCTAGTCAAATCTCAATGATATTTTAATCTCCATATATGCAGCTAAGCAAAGGAAAATCTGAGAGCATCTATCATGGACTCCTTTCTGTCCCATACAAGGCCCCTGCTGCTGGACCTACAGAGCGACAGTAATCAGCAAGAGTCAGCCAGAGCTGGGAAGTCACGCATGCTGCAAAGTACATTCCAAAGTTAAATATAAATTATTGCTCTGTCATCTGCTGTTCCCTTTGTTTGCCTGTTTTTAAACAAACGTCCATCTGTTTGGAAGAGGCAGTGTTCATTCTGTGAGCTAGTTGTCCCTTACCTGAAAAATGCCTTCCTCTGTGGGTCTCAGTGAGTCCCATTCAGGAGAATCCAGGAACTGGAAGGGGAAAATGTAATGCAGAAATTCGCCATCAACTGTCACTCTGATCCTACCCAAACACAAAGAACATTATTTATGAGAGAAGGAGAAAGCAAGCCCATAATTGGAGGCAAGGGGAGGGAGCGGTATTTCAGATCTCTGGTGGCCTTCATGGCTTTTAAAATTCGGTAGGATAAAATATTAATTTCACACATTATAGTAATGACAAAATCTATAAGATTCATGTACTAATATTCCTCACACAGTTCGGACTCTGGAGTACTGGGTGGCATTCGTCAGATCATGCTTCGGGGTGTACACTGATGGCATGTGCCCCTCTGTGTGTATTTATTATACTTCAAGACAAAGTTTCAATGCCCTCAATCAGATTTTAAATTAAGTAGGAAAACACTGAAGAACATAAAGGAGTACCACTGTAAATACCTCTGTAGACTAAATATTTAAACTTTTTAAAGGCATGAATAATCACCTTATTGTTTCCTCCCCCAAACTTTTTGTTTTCAAAGTTTATATACATACAAATATACATATAAAAAATATATATGGTGCACCCCCTGCTTCTAGCAAGTGGGCAATTCTAGAATTTACTGAAGAAAATTGGTCATTATAAAACTTAAATGTTCTCTATTACTTAAAAAAATGCCCTATCAGAGTCTATTTAAAGTACTTTGCATGCCAACATAAGTATTCTATTAATTCATGCTGGCATCATGCTCTTCTTGACTCTCAGTGATTAGCTTGGAAACAAATAGCATATCCAGACAAACCCATTCGTACATTTGATTTCTAAGAAGAAATATTAAGGCTCTAGATTATATCCTGCTTCAAGTAAATAATAGCATGTACTCTAAATGCCTATGTCCATGACTCACGTACATGTCAAGGGGTTTCTCATGCCTCACGGTGCTAAAAACCGCCCAGGACTATGCTATCCTGAGATGGAAAACTGTAACAGAAAGAAACACCAGCTAGTAACTAGTTCAGAGGCACTAACTAATATAGAGCAAGCACCAGGAGTACAAACCTTCCCGAAACAAGCAGAGAGAGTTTATCAATGGAGGTTTTCCCCTGCATGGCGTAACAGTGTTCCTTTTCCAAAGTAACCACTTCAGAGCTCAGAGCAATTGTTCTGAAGACGGGCAGAGAGGTCCCCAGGGGCTGGAAAAGGGAGCTGTACAAGAGCTGGAATTCTCGGGAAAAAGTTATGCTGCGAACTTGATACGCAATGTGAACAAACTGCATGAAGCAGATGACAAACAGTACAAAATTCCAGGAATATATGTCGGCTGCACAGACATCTACCCAAGCCCAGACAGCAGAGCAGAGAAAACCCAACCCCAGCAAACTGAAGACGTACAGGAGCCCGAAGAATCCACTGCCGCCCATGAAACCTACTACAAATAAAATACTGGCAAGATGATAAATGGCTCCTTCGGCCTCTTGCTTCCAGGTGGTGCAGACTGGGTGTTCATCTATCAGGTTCTTCCATAGACTTGAATTTCTCTCCATGGCTGTCCTACTGTCTGGTTCACTTTTCAGCTGACATTAGATGATATTGAAGCAAGTAATTACTTAAGTCCTTTGCTTTTCCATCATCAGAGTTTCGCTACATCTTTATAAAACCAGAGACAGCCTGGACGCTGGAGTTGTACTGACTCAGGGTTTCGTGTGTATGGATCTTGGAAAAACTAAAAATCCCATGCTAGCTTCTTTAAGTTCATCTGGGCTCCTGATTCAGATCTAGTCCACAAATAATTTGTGGTTTCCTGGACAAGAAAAAAAAAGAAGGATCTAATTAAACAAGGAAAATGGAGAGGTATATTTAAATGAATCACCAGCATTACTATTCAAGTTGCTATCCTATTTTCTATGAAGTTAGAATATTTTAAGTACAAATGCTGTTAAGTTTCTAGGATAGAAAAATGTATATTTTTAGGGTTATACTTAATAATAATAATAAATTATTTACTGAAATTTTAGTATTTGTTAGAATTAGCTAACTACATATCTTTCTAGAAAGCTAGGTGCTATAATCAAATTGTCTTCATAATAATAGCTCGGTGCCTCAGAATCTCTTGGGACAGGGACTAAAAATGCAGACTCGTAGGCTGTGTGCAGGCATACTGAGGCAGAATCTCTGAGGGTGGGGCCTATGTGTTCGTATCTTGACAATCCCCCCAACATGGTTCTGAGGCATCAATCTGTGGCCTTTCATGGCCCACGCTCTGAGAGATACTGTTTGACAATGTTATACACTCTTTACAGATGAAGCATTCGAGGCTTAGAGAGGCCAAGTAATTTATCCCAGGTCGTACAGCGGTCGGGGTAGAGCAGAACTTCTGTACGTAAGCCTGTACATTGGATCCAATCATGTGACCTCTCATGAAAGAGATTTTAAATTAGGCACTGTAAGGAGCCCTCACAAAACAATAAACATGAGAAACACATAATTAGGAGATTTAATAGCACAGAGTAGACTATGAGTATGTTTCGTGAATTAGATCAAAATTGTTTGAGAAATACAAATTCAGATCTACCTTATTGTATTAGAGGCTATGCAAGTTAAAGTCTGCACCGTGTAACTAAATAAATAGTATTAAACTTCCTGCTACTTACACATTTATTTACCAGATGGTCAAAAAATGTTACCAACTTGTTCCTCTGCACATATATTCTCTACCCTTTGAGCCATATGGTAAAAATGCTAATGTGTGATCTGAGTCAGGAGAGATTTAACCAGGATGATAGAGCTGTGGGATATGTATCATTTATCCCCAGGTTTCTTAACAATAAATAGTTTCAATGTGAAGCATTCCTTAGATTGGATTTTTAAACCATAACAACATTCAGAAGCCTTGAACTTAAGTGCTATATTTAGTGTTTTTATTTTTGAGACAGATCATTTCCAGAACACCTGTTAATAAAATATCGGATATCACAGATCTTGTCTCATAGGAAAAAAAAATACACACAGAGAGGTGAAAACGACTTAGCTGAAGTAAAAACGGGAACAGTATCATCACCAACGAACTAGAAATGGAAAGAAAAGAGCCACGGTTGTTGGGAGTCCCTGGTTCTTCGTCCTGGATAGTGATTCTTTTCCAGCAAGTCATGACTTTGAGAGCATCACCAGGTGAATCATTAAAAAACGAAAAAATATATAACACAGACCTATAACATATCTTGCTATTTGTACTTAAGCTACTTTCAAATGCATTTTAAACATCCCGTGCCCCCTAATTTCTGCCTCCCCCCATCACTCTGTGACATGATGCGATTCGGGGCAGACCAGCACCCTGAACATGTTTACTCCCTCTTCTTTAAACACAACACAAAATGATATCCTACTGGATATTCACAACAAACAAACAAAAAATGTTTTTAAATACAATGAGTAGTGAGAACTGCAGAATACCAGACTGCAAATGTCAGTCTCCCTGCTGTTTCACTTTTAAAACGAGGATATTTTAAATTAATCAGTTCCTCCGGATACCTAACATAGCCACTGAAGCCAATATTAAAAAGCACTGCTGGCAGAGCTCTGAACTTTGGTTTGAACTTCCTTAAAAATTTATACTCCTCAACAAAATGTTAACATGATGCTAACGATGCGGAAGGGAGCTTCTGGGAATCTTGTCCCCTGATGATCCAGACTTGGGGGATAGACTGGGCCACGTGCAGTCCAGGAGGGTGACCCATTATGATCATCAGGAACTGTGCTTCCGGCCCTTTCCAGCGGCTTCTGTTTCAAGAAGCTGCTACCAAATCATCTTCCTATCCTTGATACTGTATCACTCAACACAGCGACACAGAGTGCTGACTTGCCCTGATTAAATTACTCCGCACCCAGCCCTTCTCCACTTGGTGTGTTTCTATTCAGTCACCAAAACAGATGTATTTTATTAGAAGAGAAAGAACTGACAGGGGCAGGTGACGGGCATGAGTGTTCCTCTGCTATGTGCCAGCAGCACTCGATGACTGAACGTGATTCATCAACCAGCTGCCTGCTTGAAAGGCCTGTAGGCCTTAAGTCATGTTTTTGGGTAAATAAATGTTGAAATGCCAAAGTGGCACGATGGATTTCTGCGGCGATAAAGCCCATCTTCCCCGCAAGACAAATTAGCACACGGAGATACAAACGATGGAGACAAACGATGGAGACAAAATTAAGTGCAAATAAACACAATGATTCCCAGCTCCCCGCTTTTTACTCCTTAGGCTGTAAGACCCTGAGTTATAGAGGAATAAGAACATTTAAAAGAAGGTGCAAGGATGCTCGATGAAATATGACGGAGCCTTGGGACCAACCGATTCAGACTAGCTCAGAAATTGCGTGTATCTGTTCACAACTTGTACATTTATGATCTCATTGTATCACACTTGTTGCCAGGAGGGAGGCAGAATCTAAATCATCATGCCCTGCTTACCAATGAGAAAAGCAGGGCACGAGATCAGCTAAGTAACTGGCCTGAGGTAAGAAAGGCAGAAGTCCCAAGTAGGCGTCCCTGTCCGCTCAGCGCCATGTCCTCGCCACCAGGCAGGGCCACCTTTCAAGGCTGTGAATCAGATATGAATGTGTTGGGAGACAGTGGGATATTGTCAGCACTGGTTTGCCAGGAAAATAGTAATCCTAACACTGAATATTTAAGACCTGCCATATCCACGTGTACCGCTCCATCCATAATGCTCACCGTCGAGCCAGGGAAATAGACCTAGAAGGCCACTCGTGAAATAATTTGCTATATTATTATTCAACACTGGCTGACTTGCCCTCCTAGCTTCTGAAACTCTTAAGGGGCAAAGACAAATGTTTTGTATTTCTGGCACTCAGTGAACACTGAGTGAATACACTGGTATCCAGGAGCAAGCACTCTGCCTTCTCCATGCCTACTCTCTACCCGATTTAATGGATGTTCTAACATCGTCTTCACCCAGGGGAAAAGAAGTAGGCAATATCCCAATATCCAAGGCAGTTTGGTAAAAAAATCACTAAGGAGGTGGGACACTACTTATTTAAATGTCTGGCACAGCTCCAAATTCATAGGGGAATCCTTTTGTCTTCATAGAAATTGAGTTCCTTAAGAGCAGTTGAATTTTCATCTGATTAAAAAACAACAACTCTCGTAGCTTGTGATATTGCGTTAGTTTTGGTTGCTAGGCAACCCAGAAGATAAAAATTCCATCAATATTCTACTCATTAATTGGAATAGGTCCTAACTTTGGTTTGTGTTCCATATGCAAAATAATCATTTACTTAGAGTTGGGCTGCTCTACTTATCCTCAAGGAGGTACACTTTACTCAGGACCTACGTGCCAGACGTATTTAAAATTATCTCACTTAATCTTAACAACCCCATAGGACAGGTACTATATCTCCATCTTACAGATGAGAAAATTGAAACCCAGAGAAGGTAAGTAAATTGTTCAAGGTCACATTGTGAATATTGGGACTAACATTCCACCCAGTTCTGCCTGATTCTGAAGCTCACAGACTAAACCGCGTTTATTATCCTGCTTCCACGGTATCAGTATTTAGAAAATGTAGGCATTCGTTTCCTCCTTGCTACTTCGATGAACTCAGGCATGTTTACTCATCAGTAAAGCAGAGGTAATATCACCTACTGTGTCCATGCTAAAGGGTGCTAGAAGACTCAAACGAGAAGATCTAAATTAAAACTTCTTGGCAAATTTAAAAATAATATAGAGAAGGCATTGCTGTACTTGTTGCTTGTATTTTACAGAGCTGAGCCTTTTGGAAAATTTAGTTGTTTTTTTTTTAAAGATTTTATTTATTTATTCGACAGAGATAGAGACAGCCAGTGAGAGAGGGAACACAAGCAGGGGGAGTGGGAGAGGAAGAAGCAGGCTCACAGCGGAGGAGCCTGATGTGGGGCTCAATCCCATAACTCCGGGATCACGCCCTGAGCCGAAGGCAGACGCCTAACCGCTGTGCCACCCAGGCGCCCCGAAGAATTTAGTTTTTAAAAAGCATTCTTTCACCCAGAGGATTACAATTGAATACAGAAATACAAATGTTACTTTTGGTGGCTACCCAACTTTAAATTTTAAATTCTAAATTTACTCATTCCTGCAGGGGTGATCTCTGTTATTCTTCCCTGTGTCCTGACCTCCTACGGCTGGTAGGGGTACTCCCATAACCAACCCACCCTTGAGTCTTTCTTTACTTCCCAATGGCCAAGAAGCCAGTCTCTGGAGGACAACGATGCTCTTCTGCTTCAGATTAGTGTTTAGTGCTTCCCAGCAGGTATCCTCAAATCACTGATGTGTCACCCGGGTAGCTTGTTAGACTGTCCCTTCCCCGGCACCACCCCAGAATTACTGCCAGGAAGGGACCCAGGAAGATGCCCTTCTAATAAGCTCCCAGTTGATTCTTACGCACACACTAACATTTGAGGGCCATTGTTTTATGTTGTTCCTGCATGATTTCTGAATTATCCTTGTTTGTTTGCAGGACCTCAGCTTTGTTCATTCCTGGCTGACCACTGGCTGTCCTGCTATGCTGATGACTCTTGTGCTTCTGAGCCCTCACTGTCTGCCCGGGGCAGTAGTGCTGGTGGCAGCGCTCCATTCTGTGTCCAGTCGGTTCAGTTCACACTGTTACTTAAAAGAAAGGTTCTAGTCTTACCTGTGCCCCTAAATAGCTGTGTGATTTTAATCTTACTAGACCTGTTTCCTCATTGGTAAAACGGAAGTGTTGGACAAAATGATGTGAGGTCCCTTTTGGCTCTAAAGTAACATGACTCTATGTGATAAGGAATGGAAGATTTTTCCTAGCATGGGTTAGAATAGAGAGCTGAGTAGCAGAACGGAATTTAGACTGCCGATCTTAGCACCAGCTTTATGACCGGGGCCCCACTCTAGAGACGACTTATTTTATTCCTTACAGACTGTGGTGGGCTCAGGCATTGGCATTTTCTGAAGTGTAACCAGGGCTAAGAACTATTAGGTGGTGAGGTTGAGAGACACCAGAACAGTCTGTAGGGTAAAGGTCTAATTTTAATTCTTATTTTGAAGGAGCTGGAAAGGCACATTTTTGCCTTGTATGTTCTCTCATTCCCATGCTTTGCTCAGGTGGGGGGGCATTTTCCTTCCAAGAGGGCTCAAGGCTTGTGGAGATTTTGCAGCAGCCTTTCCTTAACAGGGTGGCCTGAAGTGCACCTTCTAGCTCTGAATTTTTACCTCTATTATCTGTCAACATGGCTTCCATCACATGTTATGTTATATTGACCATTATATATATATATATATATATATATATATAGTCATTGGTCATGTATATTTGGTCATATAAATGTCAGCTCTGTTGGTTATGGAAACATATATGGAATTCCCCTCTGTCTAGAACACAGCGAGGCTTCAATAAATGTTCAGTGACTGATGAGGATAACAATGCCCAGGTAAAAGCAGCGTTCAGAATAGTTTTGGAACAAGTAAGAAGCGCAAGTGAGATCTGACCAACACCTGAGTCGATGATTTAGATGTTGGACTAGGAAGAAAGGAAAGCATATTTTATACTCTGAGGAAGAAGTGAAAGGAAGAAGTGACTCTGAGACAGAGGAACAAAGAAGGTTGAAGACCCTTGGAACTTTAAGACAGCCCAAAGTTTGGAAAGAAATCAGAAGAAAGCGGAACACAGTTTTATCCTCAATTAATCTAATACTCTTGGTCTAGCAACAGAGTTCACAGCAGAAGATAAGGGGCAGGACAGAGGTATCTTTAATAGTTACTATTACACAGGACAATACTGAAGAAGGACTGGGGTTGGCAAGATTAGCTAGAAAGTGAGCGCAGAGAGAATGAGAGTTGAAATTAAATGCCCATGATCCGAGGCCTTTGACAGAACTCTAGAGTTGTGCTGTCCAATATGGTAGCCATCAGCCACATGTGGTTGGTCTGAATTGAGATGTGTTATACACATGGATTTCAAAGACTTAGCACAAAGATAAAGAACATGTCATTAATAACTCTTATGTTCACTATACGTTGAAATGATAATGTTTTAGAAATACTGGGTTAAATAAAACATTAATTTTGCCCATTTCTTATTTTTTAATGTCGCTACTAGAAAATTTAAAATTATGTATGTGGCTTGCATTATATTTCTCTTGGACAGTGCTGGTCTAGAGCCTCTCAAGTAACAGTGAAGAAATGAAAAAGACTTGGCATGACACTGTGCAAATAGTACATATGTATAATGTATAAGTGTATAAATATGGAAGAATTATCTAAGATTAAGAACAGAGTTGATATAAATGTAAATCATATTGGCTACAATATTCTTATGCTACAATCATCAGATCTTATCCATGGCATAGATGTTGCCATCTGGCTTCTGCCTAGATAGGTGGCCAGCCCCACGATAGCTCTTGGCCTTTTTATCCTACCAAGGAAGTCACTACTTTTTCCTTTTTCCTTAGGAAAATTACACTTTCCCAAGCAATTATATCACATTGTTTCATTTTCTCATTTCATCTTATGATGATACCTCATGGAATACATTGGAAATCCCAGATAGATACTCTCATAAATTTTGTAATGGAGATTGAATTGTGGCCTTTTGGATTCCGGAGGGTCCATACCAGCCTTTGTTTTCATATAACATATGAGTTTCTTCATGCACCACTAGGCTTCTGGGCTGGAATATGACTTTGACCTTCCAAACCAATGAGAGCTTGGCTTCTCTTGAGACTTGAGAAAATTAGAGAAAATGCCTACAGCTTGTGCTGGACTTCTCTGATTCTCATGGCTTCGCTAAAGTCCATGTGATTACTTGCAGCTGTGTCTGATTTCTCACTTTATCACATAGAGTTATAAGATGGCCCCCAAGATTCCTGTCTCATTGGTGCACACATGCTAGAATCCTCTCTCCTTGAGTGTGGCAGACCTGTGAATGGGATGGGACAGACGCTTCCTCGATTAGGTAACATTACATGGCAAATGGTGCTGGAATGATCACCTGCAATTATTAAGTTATATAAGATTGTCGGACTAGAAAGGGATTGAAAATTAGAGAGTCATGTTCCTACTGGCCTGGAAGAAAGCAAACACCATGTTGTGAACTGCTTATGGGGCCACAAGCCAAGGAATGGCCAGTAGTCTCTGTGAGCTGAAAGAAGTCCCCAACTAACAGTTACCAAGATAATGGGAATGTCAGTCCTATGACCACAAGGAGCTGAATTCTGCCAACCACCTGAAAATCTTGGAAGAAGACCTTGGACTCCAAATGAAGAGTGCAGTGTGGCCGACACCTGGATGGCAGGCCTTCAATGCCCAAGGCAGAGGATCCAGTTCAGCTGTGCCTGGACTCCTGATCCACAAAAACTATGCAATAATGGATTTGTGGTGTTTTCAGCCACTAGTTTGTGGTACTCAGTTACAAAGCACTAGGAAACTAATATGGACACACAATTATGAGTACTTACTATACACAAGACTTTTTTCATCAATCTAATAATCTACATTTTATGATTGAGTTGGAAAACAGATCTATGGAGCAGAAGACACTCAATCTTTGCTGGATTTAAATCAGGAAAGTCAGGTAAGAACAGTAATACTTTTGAAGAATAGTGTCTGCAAAACAAGACACTCAGAGAGGCCCTGGGAATTACATGTAATTCACTATGGCTCCCAGCAACACATTATAGGTTCTCCTTCAGTGGAGTCAGACAGCCCCAACAATTGTTAAGAATTTGGACACATGGGGGGCGCCTGGGTAGCGCAGTCGTTAAAGCGTCTGCCTTCGGCTCAGGGCGTGATCCTGGGGTACCGGGATCGAGTCCCACATCAGGCTCCTCTGCTATGAGCCTGCTTCTTCCTCTCCCACTCCCCCTGCTTGTGTTCCCTCTCTCGCTGGCTGTCTCTCTCTGTCAAATAAATAAATAAAATCTTTAAAAAAAAAAAAAAAAAAAAAGAATTTGGACACATGGGCAATTTCCAGAATAATTAGGTCATTCATATACAATCTCCAAACTTCCTGGAATACCAAGTTTCCCTGGGTGACTTCCAGCTTAGTCAGTTCTTTGTAAAATTGAGCCATATGTATAGGGCAAATACTTGATGTCTCAGACACATCTAGAGATTAATACTCAAAAGACACTACAGAAACTCAAATAGCTCTGTAATTCTTCTAATTGTGTGACTCCACCAAGTTCAGATGAGTTGAGCAATGGGAAATTAATGCGATATCTAGTTGTCATCTCCTTGAACCTCATTTACTACGGTTACTACCACCACCACCACCACCACTACCAGCATCTAACATTTACCGAGCACTTACTATGAGCCAGGCACATTTCTAAGAATCTTAAAATATTATGTCATTTAATCCTCACAATACATAGTTCTATTGTCCCTATTTTACAGATGAGAAAACTGAGGTATAGGGAAGTTAAGTAGGTTGCCTAAGGATACACAAATGAGAGAGCCCAGAATCACTCCCAGGCAGACAGATGCAAATAATGACATTTCTGCTTCATGTACAGTTTGAATCTAAATATCTGGACTTAGTGGAACAAATCAACAACATTCTTGTTTTCTCCCTTCAGTTCTAGATTCAGTGAATTTAAATGTCTTCTTAAGAAATTACAATTTTTTGAGCAACACAGGGATAGGAAGGTAAGTCCCATGTTGAATCACTCAGTGTCCTATAATTCTTAATTTGCTGAAACTGCAGTAAACCTCTCCTTCTCAAGAATGTCATTTGATTGCTTTTAATAAACAATCCCAAGCTCTGCTTCAGGTTCCTTAACCTGGAAATGGTTAAAGGCACAAGCAGGCCATTCACTTTCGAGCAGCTGCTATCATGTCATGCAGTAAGTTCACCGGAGATTCATGATGAAAAATGCAAGACAAGCTGGAGATCCATGGTTCCATTAAATGGTCTTCTCTTGATATGAATCAAAGGTAGACAACTTCACTTCCTTTTCCTCCAAGTGACCTATATGCAGCAAATGAACTCACTGTTCTATGTTTATTTAGCTCAGGTCCTCATGTTTCTTCCTGACAAACATGCCTAACAAGCTCATGTGATCTCGCTAACTAGCTAGAGTCTTTCTTTTTCATTTTTCCTGGCTAAATAACAGATGGACCACACACCAGGGTCAGCGATGTTTGAAACCACTAAACCAGCCACACTAGTACTAAAAGGAGCATTTCTGCCGGGTACTGGGATTTCTTTTCAAGGTGTTTGCGTAGAGATAGGAGCTTTCTCTTTGATTGTGGGAGACTGTTTACTGTTTGGTTCTCAGTCCACATGCTCTATAATCTTTCCATTTCTTCTATTTCTTGCGGCCTTGTTTTTATTGACTTTGTAAAACTTGAAGTTACTCCAACCACAGATGTTCCTCTTATTTTTGCAGCACTACCAGTGGATAAGCAATGAAGATTATTCCCTTATTTCTGCTGCTCAGGAAATATACGTGTTCTCTTGATTCTTTTGAAATGTTTGATTATTTCAAGTTTCTCTTCAATATTGAAGCTTTCCTTTTGCATGCACTATTTGGCTTTTTTTTTTTTTTTTAAGATTTTATTTATTGGGGCGTCTGGGTGGCGCAGTCGTTAAGCGTCTGCCTTCGGCTCAGGGCGTGATCCCGGCGTTCTGGGATCGAGCCCCACATCAGGCTCTTCCGCTATCTCTTATTTATTTATTTGACAGAGATAGCCAGCGAGAGAGGGAACACAAGCAGGGGGAGTGGGAGAGGAAGAAGCAGGCTCCCAGTGGAGCAGGGAGCCTGATGCAGGGCTCGATCCCAGGACCCTGTGATCAGGCACTGAGCTTTGCAAAGGCAGACGCTTAACGACTGAGCCACCCAGGCGCCCCTATTTGACATTTTGAATCAAGATGCTTAGACATTCTTGGGATGGTGAAGGGGTGTGTTTTTGTACAGAAAAATTCACCATTGCAAAGGAATAGCAGAACACAATATTGCAGGATAACCTGTGTTGAACCAAGGTAGCTGGTAGATGTATCAGGTGTATGTGTACTTGTGTTTTGTGTGTTCCTACATGGCTTAAGTCATCTGGATGTACTTTAATGTGTTCACCTGGTGTTCTGGCCGAGTAAATGATGCATGAGCAAGCAAAAAATTTGTGTTATGCTCAAATTGTTCCCTAAGATTTCCAATGCATTGACATGATGCTTATTCTCAAAACAAACATTATAACATAATTGTGTCATCAACTTTCAAATGGCCAGGAAAATATTTTTAATTAATATGCAATAATTCAGTAAATCCCTGCCCTCCTGGAACTTGCATTTTAGTGAAATTCAAATGTTCATATAATTTAAGCTTACTTTCAAATTTTGAGATCTATTTTAAATAGCTAAAAATATCTCTTATATGCAAATAAACCCAAGCTACTTAAAACTCATTCAAAGTCAGTTATTGCATACTAAATTTTTAAATAAATACTACATTTTAAGAGACAGTCTAAAGTCTTATAAATCAAAATGCAAACAAGCTTGTTTTCTAGAATGTCCATCAAAGATTGAAAACAAACAAATAGACAAACCCTAGAATATTATTTGTGTCCCCAGAGTAGCATGTTACATATTAATACATATGTATTAATTAATACGTGATCTATATCCTTCTATTTGTATAAATGAAAAGAAAGACATGGAACCATCTACACTTAATGTTGAAGATGATGATTTCTGGATAGTGGGATACTTTGCTTTTGTCTTTGTATATATCTGTATTGTTTGCATTCTTTATAACAATTTTATAAAATAATACGGTGATTTTATATTAATGTGAAAAATTTTAAATACAAAAATTTCTAAGAATCAAAATCCATGAGCCCAATGACCATAATTAACAAACATCATTGTCATTTTAAGTCTTTTTTATAATAAAAAAAATTCCACAAAAATTGAAGATCACCAGAAACTGTTCTCAAGTACCATTCCCCACCCACTCACTCCTTATATATAATTGTGTTTATCCTTCCAGGCCATATAGAATGATTTTAAAATTGCAATTTAAAATGCAGTGCAAGATTAGAAATGTATTTTATGTGTTTTTTCCAGGTCCAGGCTTTTCTGATGAATAAACATATACAAAGATAGAGAAAATACTAGATAATAAATCTCCATATACCTATTATCCAGATTCAACAATTTATCAAGATTTTGCTACATAGAGTTTTTGAATTTAAAAGCAAAAACTGTAACTACTGCTCATCGTCTAGTTTGTTCAGTCACTAGACAAACACCTACTAAGGGAGACTGGGAAAACTACAATTAGTTGGGCTCCTACCATGTGCCAGGCACCAGGTCTTCCTTTTACGGACTCTAGGAGTCACAGCACCTCTGCAATGTCAGTAGTTTTATCACCACTGTTTGGAGTGAAAAATGAGGCTCAGAGCAATGAAGATTCGTGCCTAGGCTCAGCCAGTTGATTGTCTTTCTAGAACCAATTTCATACTGTGTGTAAGAGTCACCAGAGGTTACTATTCTGTTGAAGAATATAAATGAAGAACAACAAAATGAGAAGGTCCCACTCTGGGTCGTTGTGAATCAGTCCCTATATTCTTTGGATTGGAGGGCGATCCAGTATTGTTATAGGGACTTCAAGTCAGCAACTTTCGGTTAGTTATTTAATTTTTTAAAATGCCTGTTATGAGATGCCTGGGTGGCTCCGTTGGTAAAGCAACTGCCTTCGGTTCAGGGCCCTGGGATCGAGTCCCACATCAGGCTCCTTGCTCAGGGGAGATCCTGCTTCTCTCTCTGCCTGCAGCTCCCCCTGCTTGTGCGCTCTCTCTCCCTCTGACAAATAAATAAATAAAACCTTAAAAAAATAAAAATGCCTGTTCAAAGTTTAAGACATTTCCTGTAACTACTTGGATAGGAAACATTTTCCCTTTTCCTCCAAAAAAAAAAAAATGTAATTAATGATTCAATATACTCCTGTCAGTTCTTACTCTCTATAGCTCCTAATCCCAGTTGACCAACAACCATAATTACAAAAAACAATTTTAACTGTAATTTGCAGACTTGCAGATCGATCTATCATGGATATTTTCCAAAGCAGTTTTGAAACTTCTTGGCTGCCATGTTGCTTATGTGTTGTTAGACTCATACACTACAAGAAACACCTTGTAACCATTCTTGATCTTGACTATTTCAAAATAAGCAGACGTGAATGCTCCAGTGTGTCAATGCTCTTAGTCAGTCTTGTGGTGAAGGAGTTTGGTATTCCAGGACATATTTTGATTTAATAAGCATAGAATGTCACCATTTAGAAGCACAGGATGCACAATGATTCAGCTCTTTTGAGACACTGTTGAGATAAAAGAAACTCGACTATCCAGTGTCTTCCAGTTTATAGGTATACAATTTTAGGACAGAAAATGTCTTACTCTACATTTCAGTTTGTCTTTGTATCCTAAACTCTCCAGTCTTCAGGGAAGGAAAATAGCCTTAAAATCATCTGGGATCAGCTAGAGCTCTTCATTCTGCAAATGTGGAAGGAGATCCAATTTTTGTTTTATTTATATTTTGTTTCATGTAGTTCTTGTTTGGTTTTCTTTTGCCGCACAGAACAATGCCAAGTTACTGTACTGTCACACAAGGGATATGACCATGCATCAGTCCCTGATATTAAAAAAAAACAGAAAACAGCCACCACCAAACCTTAGTATGAACAGAAACCAATAATTTTTTAAGGCTGCCATAAAATGCAATTGCAAGCTTGCAAATTCAAAATACCTAACGACAAGAGTTAGAAAAAAAAGCCGGGAAGGAAGATTGTCCCATTCTAGGTGTTTACTAAATCAAGTAAAATTATGTTCAAAAGTGGGCTTCTAATTCTACTTTTCCATTTATTATTCACATGTAGAACTTTTTCATGTTTTGCAAATGTCTCCTGGCTAAAACATTTTTTTATATAGCCCTATTACTGTATTTTGATCCTGTGCCTTTAATCTTTTCCTAAAATACAGACCCTCAAAATGTATTATACCTCTGTAACTGACCTTGGTGATGAGGTAACTTACTGGTTTTCTTTCCTTCCTTCCTTCCTTCCTTCCTTCCTTCCTTCCTTCCTTCCTTCCTTCCTTTTTTTTTTTTTTTTCAAGGTGGATCCCCAAATAGAGAAAACAGGTCAGCGTGACCTTTGATGAGACAGCTTTCTCCTGTTCCCAACTCAGTGTGAAAACACTGACCCTAATCAGGCCCTTAGCAGACAGGGAAAGGAACTCCTACCGCTGCACTTCCCCATGAAACCTAAGACTGTCAGGGCCCCTTGGACCAGCTTTGCTCTCTCGAAAATCTGGCCTCTTTCTTTGGGCTCCAAGGTGCCTGGGCAAGAGTGGGGCTAACAGAAGATCTGGGGGAAAGATTCGCCTCTAGTGCAGAGTTCCCAGGGGCCGGTGCGCGCGGAGCCTTTAGCCCCGGACCAGCAGCCCGCGGAGCTGCGAGCGGCGCCACCCGGACTCCGGGGCTCGAATTGGCCCGAGCGGGGCGGGAGCGGAGCGGCGGCGCGGGCAGCGCGGAACACAGGGCGGCGAAGGCGCTCCCGGGGGGTCGGCGGCCTCGCAGCCCCCACCCTGGGGCGGGGCCGGGGTAGAAACCGCGCCGGCAAAGTTGAACCAAAGCGCGCGAGGTGCGAGGGTGCGGACAGCTCCCGGAGGGCGGCAGCCGAGGCACCACGGGGCTCCCGTCCTTACCTTTCTTTCCCCGACCCTGCGCAGAGCTCCGGCCTTGGGCCCGCAGAAGTTTCCCAGCCGAGCGCGCTGGGCCGAGCGCGCCGGCACCGAAGCCCAGGGCGTCCGGGCTCGCGCACTCCTCGCCGCCCACCCGGCCGGCGTCGGCCCCGCGCCGGGACGCGCAGTGACCGCAGCCTACTTCGGAGCTCGCGCGGCGGCGCGGGCGGGGGCCGGGCACGGGCGCGCGCCCCGGGGCGCAGCGGGGAGAGCGGGGAGGGCGGTGGCGGCTGCGGCCTCGCAGGGGCCTGGGTCGCCCCCGCCTCCCGGGAGCAGGCGGCGCGGCCACCGGAGTGTAGGACTGCTGATAAACCTAGCGGCCCCTGCGGACCAAAGTTTGCCAAGAAGGGCTTCCCCGAAGTCAACACTGATGAGGGTTAGAAAACAAGCCTGGTATTCGCAGTTCCAGGAGAGCGATGGAACGGACTACTGAAATGAAAAGCAACTGTATGTGTGCCCTCTCATTCCCGCACCTCGCCCCCCACCAAACACGTTATAAACAAAATGAGATAAATGACCAGAGTGGGGGATGAGAATATTTGGATGCATGGGACAGAGGAAGGTCAAATCAATGGACAGCTCAAAAAAACCCCACAAATGGGTGAAGAGCAGAGACGACCATAGACGGAAAAAATTAAAAATACAAATGATAGAAAGTGTTCAAATCAGTACTAAGCCAAATGCATGCAATTTCAGGCAACACTCAAATGCATTTTTCCTCCTATGAAATTAGTGAAGGTTTGTTTTGTTTTGGTGATCAAACCATAGGGTAGTCAGTGAGGGGCCCGTGAAGCACTTAACTCAAGGATTCGTCTCCCTTCCCTTAGCACGCTCACGTTTACTTCATGTAACCACGTTGATGACAGTGATTCCAGAAGCAAACATTTATTGAATAATCAATGTCTCTCCAGAATAATTGCAAAAGTAATTAATATAAACTGTAAAATTAACCTCCTTTAATTGTGCTGAAACTGAGGGTCAAAGAAATACCCATATTCTTACACACTGTACTTAGCTAGAAAATACCCCACTGCTCGGCCTTTGCTCTTACTCTTCGTTCCAGAGATTTACTCAGAAATGTTAGAAATAAAGTTTGACCTGGATCTAGTCCATGGTATGTATATATCTACATTTGAAATATGGCCAGGGAAGTGTGAAGGTCACAAGCTTTGATACCAGACGTGCTCTAGGTTTAGATTTCACTTCTTAGTCACTGCTGCACATCGCAATGTTTTAAGGATTATATTTATGGTTATTTTTAATTTAAAAACTCAGAAGCAGCAAAGATAACCTTGTATGACAGACTCTAAGGTAGCTCCGTGATTCCCAGCACCTGCTGGTGTTGACGTCTTTGTGGGATCCCCTCCCTTTGAGTGCAGTTGGGACCTGTGACTTGCTTATGAACAATAAGTATAGCACAGGGGATGGATGTCACTCCTGGGATGACACTACATTACAAAAGACTCTGTCTTGCTGGCAGACTTTCTCAGGAGACTGTTGTCTCTGGCTTGATGAAAGAAGTGGCCATGTTGGGAAGTCCGTGTGGCAGGAACTGCCAGTGGCCTCTGGGAGCTGAAAGCAGCCTCCAGCCAACAGCCAGCAAGGAGCCAGGTCCCTCTGTTCCACAAACACAAGGAAATGAATTCTGTCCATCATTGAAGGAAACTTGGAAACAGATTCTTCCCCAGTCAAGCCTCCAGATGTGAATGCGGACCAGAGGACACCTTAATTGTGGCTCTGTGAAACCCTAAGCCGAGGACCCAGTTAAGTCGTGCCTGGACTCCTGACCCACCAAAATTATGAGTTAGTAAATGTGTGTTATTTTAAGCCATTAAGTTTGTTGTAACTAATACAGGTTATATGTGTTGTTTAGATAGTCAGCCTATTAGTACATACAGTGTTGTCCCTTCTTTGGTGAATTTTATGTTAAATATTGCTGTCCCGCTGCGTTCTGATTTTTCTTTCTTATTCCTTCCTGTACGAATCCCTGCCTTGATCTTCACTGCGGAGTCTCTATGAAACAAACACTCCGATGAAGTGGTACCCTGTATGTCAGCCACAGGTGTAGGTCTCTCTGGGGTTTCTGGCTGCATTTCTACTTCAAAGATTATGTGTCCATGATCCACAGCCTCCATCCCTTCAGGTCCTTTGGGGCATTTTCTTGACTAAACCTCTGAGGCTGAGCAGAAACACAGTCAACTCAGCTCACACAACTCAAGCTGCAACTGCAGTGTGAGGAATACCATGGCGAAGAACTAGGAGCAGATTAAGCGCTAAACCAGGATTCATTCAATCCACTTTTCTTGGGAAGGCTTTACTTTGAGGCTTCCAGAGTCTTCCTTTTTTCCTTCCTCTTGACATCAACTTGTTCCTCCTCTAAGCCTCCATCCTTGAGACCTCTGCATTTGCTTGTTAATTTCCCCTTCGTCCAGATGTGAATCCAGCCTGGCTTGGTCACTAGCCCTGCTTCTTCCTTCCTCCCTTCTTTCCTCCTTCCTTCATTCCTTTCATCCTTCCTTCCTTCTTTCTTCCATGGTTCTTTCGTTTTTTTCATCCTTGTATAATTCTCCATAGTTCTCTTTCTCTACACCCCTCATTTGCTTTTCATTATTATAATTTTTTCATTATACAAGTAATACATTAATGTAATGTCATATACAAATGTATATTGTGTGACATCAAACTACATTTGTTGGCTATCTTTTTTGGACAAAATAACTTGGAGTTTCTTTCTCTTTTCATATGTATATAATCATTTTTTAAAACTACTGCATAATTTTATGGTATTATTAGTAGTATAACACAATGTATTTATCCCCTTAACTATTTATTTCTAATATTTGCTATTACAAGCACATGCTGTGTGTATGATTGTTTGGGTGCATAGGTTAAAAGAAGTTCCAAAAGCGGAAATTTGTTTTTAGTTTTTATTTATTTATTTATTTATTTATTTATTTATTTAGAGAGAAAGAGAGCACGAATTGGAGGGAAAGGGAGAGAGAGAGAATCTTCAGCAGACTCTGTGGTGAGCCTGTCGCCAGGCTCTATCCCATGACCCCCAGATCATAACCCCAGCCGAAATCAAGAGCTGGCCACTTAACCAACTGAGCAACCAAGGCACCCCTCCTTTTTTTATTTTTTAAAATATTTCATTATTGAAGTATAGTTGACATAAAATGTTGTGTTAGATTTGGTTGTACAATATTGTGATTCAGTAATTTTATATATTATGCAGTGCTCATCTCAATTAAGTGTAGCTACCGTCTGTCACCATACAACATTATTACAATATTATTGACTGTATTCCCTATGCTGTATGTACCTTTCATCTCCATGACTTATTTATTTTATAACTGGAAGTTTGTACCTCTTAATCCCCTTCACCTATTTTGCCCATCCCCCCCACTCCATCTCCTCTGACAACCATGAGTTTGTTCTCTGTATTTATGAGTCTGTTTCTGATTTTTGTTTATTTGTTCCTTTGTTTTGTTTTTTAGATTCTACATATAGATGAAATAATATGGTATTTGTCTTCCTCTGATTTATTTCACTTAGCATATTACCATAAATCCATCTATGCTGTTGCAAATGGAAAGATCTCATTCTTCTTTATGTCTGAGTAACATTCCATTATACATATGTATATATGCACATCTGCTTTACCCATTCATCTATTGATGGACACTTGGGTTCCTTCCAAGTCTTGGCTATTGTAAATAATGCTGCAATAAACATAGGGGTGCATGTATCTTTTTGAATTAGCATTTTTGTTTTCTCTGGGTAAATACCAAGTAGTAGAATTATGGGATCATATAGTATTTATGTTTTTAATTTTTTTGAGGAACCTCCATACTATTTTTGACAGTGGCTACACCAATTTACATTTCCACCAATAGCATATGAAGGTTCCCTTTCCCCCACATCTTCACCAACACTTGTTATTTCTTATCTTTTTTCTAGTCTAGCCATTCTGACTGGTGTGACATGACATCTCATTGTTGTTTTGATTTCCATTTCCCTGATGTTGAGCATCTTTTCATGTGAATGTTGGCCATTTGGGTGTCTTCCTTGGAAAAATATCTATTCAGGTCCTCTGCCCATTTTTAAATCAGATTATTATTATTATTTTGGTGTTGAGTTGTAGAATTTCTTTATATATTTTGGATATTATCCTCTTATTGAATGTATCATTTGCAAATATCTTTTCCCATTCAGGAGGTTGCCTTTTCAATTTGTTGATGGTTTCCTTTGCCGTGGAAAAGCTTTTTATTTTGCTGCGGTATTGCCGTCTGAACCACACTAAGTCTAACAGTACACGAGCGTGGGATAGCTTTCATTTATTTAGATCTTCTTTATTTTCTTTCAGCAATGTTGTCTAGTTTTCAGTGTACAAATCTTGTGATTCCTTGGTTAAACTTGCTCCTCTTTTGTTCTCACTTACTCTCTCCATCTGTCCTTTCCCTTTCCCTTTTTTATTTTGTCTCTGAAGCTGAATGTTTCTCCCATTTAAGTACCAACTTCATTACATAGCTTTAGATCAAAGCACTTCTTAGAGTTGTCTAGACTTCACCTTCTTACTCACCCTGCACTCTTCTGATAAAAAGCTCTAGAGCTTCTCTTCTTTGTGCATGTGTCAGAGTCAAGGCTGTCAGAGCTGCTCCCAGAATTGACAGTAGCAATGTGTGTAGGCGGATAGGAGCCCAGCAGGCCTGAGGGCAGTGGGAGCTGGGCGGGGGATCTGGCCGGGGGAATAGGAAGCGTTTTGACCTGCAGTCCAGCCCAGTGAGCCATCCTGACTAGATCTCCACCAGCACCCAGGAAAATCCTCAGTCATTTCTGTTGCTCTCTGAAACAAGTGCTGCGTGGTGTGTCTACGTTGCTCTTTAGTTTGTTTTTGGCTTTTTTTCCTTTGTTTTCCTAGAGCCTCGTGAGTCATCCAGGAACATGCTTCTGGAGTCCGTCCTATGAAAGTTTCGAGTGTTCCCAGCTTTTAGGTGAAGGTCACATCTTGTCGAAGAGGTCTGAACATTTATCTACCCAGAAGCCCTTAGTCTCTATGTTTAGTAGCAGGAATACCTGCTTGGAATAGATTGGGGGATCTTTGAGGCATTCACGATTCTTATGAGTTTCATGCAACACTGGTGTCTGGAGGGTCTCTGATTAGTTTACAATATCCATCTTGAGATATTTCCTGAGTCGTGAACAATGAACTTCTGTGTGACCCAGTGAGGCCCAGGCAATTTTCAAAGTTACATTCCTCATTTCAAGATATATCTTCATATAGTACAGAAGGCCAAAGATTTAAGTTAAGATAGAATACTAAATTTGGGGGGAAATAATAATAGGTAAATTTTTACATCATCAAGAAAAAGACCTAAATTCAAGACATTCAGGATATAAATGAACAAGAGTTACTTTTTAAACAGCAAGGAAAACTGCTTGCCATAAAAATTACAGTTAGGTCTAGATTATCAGTATGGAGCTGATTAAAGAAACATAAACACTGATCAATGAACAAATGAGCAAGAACTGAGTGTGAACTATTCCTATTCCACTTGACCAAATAAAAAATTAATTGTAGTCAATTACATCTCAATAAAAAAACTGTAAAGTAAATAAAAAGGGAGAAAATGGCAATAGTCAATATATAAAGAATAAACAGTAACAAAGAAATTTATTTAAATGTTCCCTTCTCAAATGAATCGGTTCAAATATATGCAGGTGCCAACTAAACACATTAAAGTATTATAACCATTCAAAAAGAATGTTCTTCTGGGCATCCTGTAAAAATGATGAGCAGCCGTAACTGGAAGACAAATCTCAATGTCTAGGTCATATAAGCAGTTGTTCTTTCCCAGCAAATTGGATGGCTAACTACTATCCAACCTCTAGTTCTCTACTTTGTGTCAGAGAGGAAAAAAAATGAGGGCAGCAGTTAAGGTCCAGGTCAGCATTTGTGAAGAGGCCTCACGCTCCTCTGTAGCAAAAACCCAACTACAACGAGTCTTTGTGGCAAAACCAAATGATTGGGGTGACCCTGCCATTATGTGGGACCTGGGAAGAACTGAGGTTTTCTTGGCTTGGTTCATGGTAGGGGGTAGACACCAGAGTTGCCCATTTCTGTCTGTGCTCTTCATATCACTGTATCAGCTGCAAATTCATTCCTTCAACAAATATTTATAAAGTACCACCATGTGCCAGGCACTGTTCTGGGCACCAATGGGTTGTCACTATGGCTCTCTGGTCCATTGCCATGGCATGGCCACAGTTTGAAGTTGAGAGTTCATTCCAAAACCCACATTCCAAGGAAAATATCCTCAGGAAAGAAGGCAAATTCGTCTTTAAATATATTCTGCTTACAACTCCTATTTGTAAACCTGATTTGAGTGACTTGATATAGTTGCTTTAATGTGTGGGGATTGTGAATGGAACATGTCTGATTTCCTGCCTTATAGGTTATGGCTGGAATTGAGGCACAGTGCAAAGAGGAAAATTTGTCCTGTAAAAGTGTCTCACAAGAGTAAGCCCTCGCTCAGGCTTGTATTTTTGCTATGATTTTAATCAAAAAAGCACATTTTAAAATTCAGTAGCCTTAAAGGATTGTTAAATTACAAATTATGTGCAAGCTCCAGAGGAGAGAATTAATGTTCAGAGCCAGTAGAGAAATGGAAAAACCCTGAAAAAGGTAAATGCAAAACAACTAAAGTGAAAACAAGATGATGGAAATGTGGATTCTTCAGTAAGGACTTTACACTTTTTATCGATTATTTGTCAGTATTAGCCTACATTCCATACACAATTCTATTTAGAAATGATAGGTGAAGGGGCGCCTGGGTGGCACAGCGGTAAGCATCTGCCTTCGGCTCAGGGCATGATCCTGGTGTTCCGGGATCGAGCCCCACATCAGGCTCCTCCGCTATGAGCCTGCTTCTTCCTCTCCCACTCCCCCTACCTGTGTTCCCTCTCTTGCTGGCTGTCTCTATCTCTGTCAAATAAATAAATAAAATCTTAAAAAAAAAAAAAAAAGAAATGATAAGTGAAAACTTGGTCGTTTAGATGTGTTGGTCTTTTTTTTATTATACCTTCCATAAAGTTTAGCAAAATGTTTATATCAGCATCATCTTTAACAATTACATGACTGAAACCTGCAGAACTAAAAAGAATGGTAGACCTTTACAGAAGGTCATCCAAGTAAAGTAGGGCTGAAGCACAAACCCTAAACAAGTTCTGAAAATAGACTGACGAACTTACCAGTGGCCTGGAGGTTGAGTGCTCTGGGCCACTGCGGAATCTCCAGGTTAACAGAGCCCAGAGGGGCCTTCTGATCCAGGGCTTCTCATTCATGTTAATTTTTGTTTGTTCTTCTTATGTTTTAATATTAACCATACGTCTGGGGCTATAATTAAGATGCTAAACTGATCTAGCTCATTCTGATGTTCTATATCATTGGATTGGGGGTTTTTTTAGCTTTTTTTTTTTTTTTTTTAAATAAAAGGGAAAATAAATGTGACCCTTTAAGAGTGCCATACTGGATTGGACCTGGAGGAAGTGTCAAATGTCTCCTGTCCAGAATGGCTCTCACTGAGTGAGATGGTGCAAATGAAGCATGTGGCGCAGCCCCTGGCACAGAGGCTGTTTCATCATTATTGTCGTTACTGTTATAGCTAAGTTTTGTAAGGAAAAATATGTTAGTAAATATATGATCTTCTTTACATTGTTTATCTTATTTTGTACACTCTTCTGTTTTTTTTCCTTTTTTTGTATTAACTATATTGTATGCATAGTCAGAAAAACACAATGAAAAGGAAAAGAACCCTTTAGAAAGAGTAAGAGCACAAGAAAGGGTCCCGCCTTTATTGTGAGCCAGCAGTTTGAGTAATTGGTCTCAGGCGATGCGCTGCTCTGGCGGCCTCAGGTAGACAGGACCAGCCATGGGGAACATTCCCTTCCTTTTGCCCCGATAACCTCCCACGGGCAGGTGGGGGGCTTACTAGGTATGTTCTGTGCACTTCCTGCAGGATTGGAGGGTAAGCGTGGCCACTCTCACTGATGTGCTTGGAGCCCTGCCCTGGAAACCGATGTGTCAACCTGGGAACGTGGGGCTGTCCATTGAATAGTCACTTTCCCTGTGAATTGTCTGGGTCTCATTTTCCCATCATTAAATGAGGGGAAGACAGTCATGTCTGGTTTCCCTTCAGAAAGGCATTCCAGGAAATCAGCTGAGCGGTATCTGTAACTAGCCTCGGCCAAAACCCTCTCAGACTTTGCTACATTTATTAGTGAAGCCTAGGGTGGATTCCTAGAACGGCGAGGTGGAACAGGAGGCCCCCACCCAGCCCTGTGTTCTAGGAGGGCTGCCGCCAAGCCACACGGACTTCCAGGCTGATTCTTCCTCGGCTGCCCTGCATCATTTATGTATGTCTCTAAAATGCCGTGGAGTCAGTAATGGCCTTGCTGTCTCTCTCTAAATCTTTCCACTCTTAAACCAGAGCCCTCCAGAGACTTCTTTCCAAACAGTTCCTTAGTCTTCATTGGACTTCCTCTAGCTTCTTCGTATTCAAGTCCATATGAGGAGGTCTAAATTCAGTGTTTCCTCTAATAGATGGTAAGCAGTCTTCTTCAGCAGAGTAGAGGATGATTTGTCTCCCTCAAAGCCATGCAAGAGTGATTCTAGGCAGAGGGAGCATTAGAGGGAAAATAAGGGCTTCCATGTCCAAGAGAATTGAGGTCAGAATTCTACTTCCCAGTCTACCTGCTGGTGACCTAGGCAAGTCATTTATTTTGCTTTGCCTCAGTCCTTCACAGGTAAAAAAGGGATTGCTAATACTTCAGATGGTAACTGTGGAAAATAAATGAGGGAGTATACAAAGAAGTGCTTGGTTTAGGTTGTCCATGTTTTTCGTACAAATTGGCTTAAGTACAAGCCAATTATTTCATCTGGTGTTCAACAGCAGAAATGTGATCTGTTCTAAAGCTGGAGAAAAAAGTATCTAGAGTGGATTTACTAAAAACAAAAACAAAACTGTTGTCCTGCATTCTAAGACATGTTCCAGAATACTTTGAACTATCTTTATTTTTTTGCCTTAAATGCTGACTTTAAAGCCAAGCTCCATGATAAGAACCAACTTCCCTAGGTAAGAGCTTACCTTATGATTCCACAGTTCTCAGCAGTTTACAGAAAATTCCAATGACCCACTTTTTAAGCTTAATGATTTTGGAACCATTGCCCCAAAGATAAATACCACTTACAGTCCTCAAGGAGGGATAACTTGATTTAGAAATATCTCCTTTAATCCCCCAGAAATCCCTGTGAAATAGGAAGGAAAAAAACCCAGATATGAGCCGTGTTTGAAGTAGTGAGTGCATAAGAGATAAAAGGCATATCCCCCAATTTTTAGGACAAAGTAAAAAATTTGTTGCAAATGAGTCAATGTCCCTCAGATCTAATAACAAACAAATGAAAGAAAAAGCAAAACCTTAGGCTCTTTCCCATATGTCCGTCAAGGTAAATAACAGGTAGCAAATGCTTATTATAGGTCAGGCACTGTTCTGAGCAGATTACATATATTAAAGTGTTTAATCCTCCTATGAATTTATGGGCAGGAATTGTTTTCATCCTCACTTCCCAGAGAAGGAAGCTCAGGCACAGAGATGAGTAATTTTCCCAAGGTTTCATCGCCCATGCGGCAGGGCTGGATTCAGACTCAGGCAGTGGGTTCTAGGGGGCCGCACTTCTCACCCCTGTACCACATTGCTTCTCTCGAGGGTGGCTGCTTGGAAACTTCTGGCACTGCCTGTCTTTATCCCGCACTTGGGAGGCAGTCGAGTACAGGAGTGAAATGCACATACTTGGGTGTCAAAAAGTTTCATCTTTTAATCCTGGATCCCCCATTTAGTGGAGAAGCAGGAAGCGGCAAGCGATTGCCTTCCCTTCTCCCTCCATCTGAATCGTGGCTGGTGAAGAAACTGAGGTTTAAAGGATTAAGATATTTAAAATAGAAATCATGTTCTGTACCCAAACACTGAGTTGTTTTGCCACTCTGAGTCAGCATGCTGGAGTCAAATCGTCGTGCATTCAGACAGCTTCCTGAACATCAGCTGTCTCGGATGCGCTAAGTGGTGGAGCTTTTTTTTTTTTTAATAATCTACTAAGTATACGTGGATAAAGCAGTGTGAATTATGGAGAAAATTAGTGTATTAACACTTTGAGTTGATGCTAATTCGAATAAGATAAATTCTTACTATTTCTTCCAATTTGCTGCATAATCTTATCACCTACAGTGTAATTATCATGGGCACGTAATAGTTAAGCAGCTAGTAGGGTACTTTGTGCTAGGTGCTTTACTTAAATTCTCATTCAGGTTCTCAGTGAGGTTGGTAGGTACATTTACCCCTCTTTGTTGATGGGAAATTGGGGCATAAGCACTCTCCAGCAATTTGCTTCTGTTCCCACTGTAGTGCAAAGTGACGGAGGCATTGTTAAAACCTTGACTCACTCTGATGCCCATGTGTGTATGTTTTACTGCAAGCCTAACTGCTTCCCAAAGAGTAGATAAAAGCAAGGCTACGTGTATACCTTCTGACCTGGTACGCTATAACTTTAAAGGTCAGTGTCTATCTAATATATATCTAATAACTATTTTTTAAGATTTATTTATTTCAGAGAGAAGGAGAGCTCACGTGCTTGTGTGTGGGAGGCAGGGGTAGAGGGAGAGAATCTCAAGCAGGCTCCTAGCTGAGCTCGGATCCCAGTCTCACAGCCCATGAGATCATGACCTGAGCCAAAACCAACAGTCAGACAGTCACCTGACCGAGCCACCCAGGAGCCCCCAATAACTATTTTGTTACAAAATTTGCATATTGTTGATCCCCCTAAGTATTCTGCATCTCCAAATGAGTCTCTAATCTGGCAGATTCCATCGTGTGATTCTCGCTAAAAAATATCTTCAAACTGAAAAAAAAACCAAGAGGCTTATTTATGGTTCTCTCGAAAGCGATTATGCAGAAAGGAAAATCAAGTGACACTTTTCTTTAAATGTGGACAAAAGATTAGCTTTGATTAACTCCACCTCTGGCTCCAAATTATTTCACAGTTGCAGGGACAAAAATTATTGGCTGTGCTAATTACATTTGGATGAAACATCGAGTTTTATAGAAACCATCCCCAGATTGCTGTTTTCTTTCTGGCACGTTAATACAACTAATTCATTAGCAGAATGAGCAAGCCATTCTTGCAACAGAGCAGGGCTTCCTTTGATGAAACAGAGCCCCACAGCAAGCTGTTCTCCAGAGTCTGGGAAAGCGTTGTATTAGTCTGTGTTATGCATATTTTCCTTTTGAATTCCGTTGGCCACCAACAAGTATGTGATTGTAAGAGACATTTAACACAACAGGAAGCCTAGTTGTAGGACATCAGTTCCAGGTTCTTACTGGTTTATCTTTCAAATACATTTTTTAACTTAAATTACCTAAATAACACACTGACAGAGACACGCACACATTCATACACCATTTCAGGCCATATGAAATTTCTTCAAACACAAATGAACCAGTCCACAGTGGAAATGGGAACCAAAGCAAGTGACCTTAGTTTGAGTGGCTCCTATTTCCCCTCCGTCTCAAAGGCACACACAGAGATGGGTCAGATCTAGTTGTCAAGTGTGCAAATCTCTACCGGTACTGAGCTGGCACAGGAGACCTAGAGAGCAAAGATGGTTGGTAAGAGATGGTAAGAGAGGTCGTTCCTCCCTCTAGTCTTTCAAGAGATGCCAGTTCCCTCTTGAGCAAAAGAAAACAGAACTTGTCAACATGTAAGTGGCCCTGTGACACTTTCCTATAAAATAACTCCTACATCAAGTATTACAGTGCATGATTCTCCTGATGAATTGGGATTCTCGGTTTAAAGAGTAAGTTGATCTTTGGGACTAGGGTGGGGAGGTCCTCTCTGGAAGCTATAATAACATTTCTAAGCTACAACGGTACATTATTGATTCCTGTGGAATAAGGTTGACTAAATTGTACACTTATGTCCCCCAGAAGGGAGAGGAGAACTGGACCAGAGTCATGCCAGGAGGGTATGAGAGGGGGAGCGTGTCCTACCGGCAGGAAGGAAAGAGGTAGACTAGACACTCAAAAAGATACTCAGATGTAAAATTGTCCCTCAGCTGGTCCTGGGTGTGAAACTCTTGAGTTAATACCATGCGGAAAAACAAGTTTCTATCAGATAAGCGAAAAGCCAGGAAAATTCATCTGAACAGCTAAAAAATAGGATTACGTAGACTACCTCTCAATTATGGTTTTTTAAACAAATCCACACAGAATGGCTGCTTATTCAGCTCCCTTGGGATTCATTCCAGAACCCTCTTTTCTTTCTTGATTTGCACAGAGAAATTAATTTAAAATGATAAACTTGACATGTTAAACACCAATCTCAAATTTAACTGAAATTATTCCATGCCCCTGTGAAGCATACTAACCCATTATTTTGTCTTGACTACGGAAGGGCAAAAGAAACAGAAATTAAAAAAAAAAAAAAAAAAAAAAGATGGGGCGCCTGGGTAGCGCAGTCGTTAAAGCGTCTGCCTTCGGCTCAGGGCGTGATCCCGGCGTTATGGGATCAAGTCCCACATCAGGCTCCTCCGCTGGGAGCCTGCTTCTTCCTCTCCCACTCCCCCTGCTGTGTGCCCTCTTTCGCTGGCTGTCTCTCTGTTAAATAAATAAATAAAATCTTTAAAAAAAAAAAAAAAGCTTCTCTCAAATTCCTTTTTTTTTTTTTTTTTTGAGAGAGGGCAAGAGGGGCGAGGGGGTGGGACAGAGGGAGAGGGTGAGAAAGAATCTTAAGCTCGGAGCCCAACTCTGGGCTCAATCTCACAACCTCCTCAAATTCCTTGTACCTTGTCAAGAGCAAACGGACGAAGGTAGTGGAGATTTGTGGTATTTCTGGTTAGCATTTGAGCTACTTAAGAAGATACGTTAAGTTCGGTGAGGCCACAGGGGAAAATTCCTTATATTTTGTGCCCTTTCGATATAATGTGGCTCCCTCCCAGGAGCTCACGTGCCCCTTCTGAGTTCACTGAAGTGACTGAGTTTGTGCCAAAATGGGCTCTGAGTAACGCACGCGTCCCTGCGGAGACAGCCATGGTGAGACTGGCCGCAAATCAGGGCTTTGCCCTCCGTTGGCTCTAGCCTCTTCTCACCCTGCCAGGGAAGCCCAACCTGCTGAGCGAGGGAACAAAGAAAGACTCCATTTGCCTGTGGGAGTGGAGTGAGTGAGGGAAGGAGCTGCCTCCTCCACTCAAAGAAGCCTCTTTTAAAAGGTGAGAGCTGCCTGCTTTCTACCTGGAGCAGAGGATCTGGAGCAATTAGACATTCAATTTCCAGGGCTTTTATTTTCGTCTGGTTGAAGCCTCACCATAAGCCAGCAAGGGAGGTGGGAGCTGGCAAGAGCGAGTGCATAACCCTGCTGCTTATGGAGCGTGAACCACAGGCTGGGTGCTCTGCTAGGACCACACACACAACGTAAATATAATGAGGCGCCTGTTCTGAAGGGAGCGATATGCATCCTAGTGCGCATATGGCAGGGAAATTGAGACAGGACATTGTACATGAAATTGCTCTTAGTGTTGGTATCCTGGAAAGAGGCTGAGTTGGGACATAAGGATTCAGTCTGGGCAAGAAAATGGGGGGGTTTGGTGTTTTCTATACAAGGAACATGATTTGTTAGAGATGTTTTAGTCTAAAAAGTGTTTGAAATGTGTTCAAAGATAAAGCTACCATGTGTTTTCCCTAAGATAGGTAGGAGAGGTATCCAAATTATCTAAGAAGTTGTATCAAATTTATGTTGGCATTGCTGACTTCACTTAAAAGTTTGTTAATTAACTATTGAATAGATCAAAATTATCTTTACAAAATACGTATAAGTTATAGTTTCATCCCTGGGAACTTAGAGTCTGTTATGCAAAATGTCAAACACACATAAAAATGAAGAGAAGGATATGATGAACCCCTGTAGCTACCAGTCACCTCCCTCCACTATCAACACATGGTCAGTCTTGTGTCGTGTGACCCCTTACCCACTTCATTACTTTGAAGGAAATTCCAATTTCATATCATTTCATCCATCAATATTCAACAATGTACCTCTAAAAGATAAGGAATTATTTTTAAACATAATACCAGAATCATATCTAAAATTAATCATAATGCCTTAATATCAATAAGTATCTAGTTTGTGTTGAAATTAACCTAGAGACCTTTATCACAAATACGGATACTGTTGTGGTTTTCTAATGCTGTGTGACAAACTACCTCAAAATATGGAAGCATTGAAAAAGAACCTATTATTATCTCTCATACAGGAAGGTATTTGATCATCAAGTCCATTTCTTTAGATATTTCATTTACTCCGAGTCAGTCTTGATAAGTTTGCATCTTCTAAGAATCGGTCTATCTTATCTAAATTTTAAAAAATGTATTAGATAAAGTCATTCATAATATCCTTTTAGAACATCTATAGCATCTGTAGTTATGTTTCCTTTTTCATTCCTATCATTGCTTATTTGTGCCTCTTCTCTTTTTTTCTGTATCAGTCTTACCAGAAGTTTGTCAATTTTAGTAATCATCCCATTCTGGATTTGTTAATTTTCGCTATTGTACCTTTGTCTTCTGATTTTTAATTTCTGATTTTATCATTACTATTTCTTACCTCCATCTTTTTTTGGATTTATCTTGCTGTTCTTTCATTAATTTCTTAAGTTGAATTCTTTGTTCACTAATGTGTAGCCTTTTCTCATTCCTAGTAGATGCAGCAAAGCTTATTTATCTAATTATTGTTTTAGCTGCATGCCAAAGGTTTCGATACCTAGAATTTGCATTAGTGTTTAGTTCTAAATGTTGCCTAACTTCTGTTATGACTTCTTCCTTGAACAATTGGTTACTTAGAAGTGTATTTCTTTGTTTTCAAATATGGGATATTTCTGGTCATTATTTGCAGGTTTCCGAACTATGTGGTCTGTCTGATACCTTTCCTTTGAAACTTGTTGAGACTTTATGGACTAGTATGGAGTTATTTCTTATTACAATTTTTTTTCTTCTTCCACTCATTGGCAATTATCTTTGCAATTTCCTGGGAGATAGGGGTTATTTCTAGTTCATCCTTCCACTGGGAGCATCTTTGGGTCCTAGCTTTACTGTCCAAGCCCTGGGTTTTATCTGCTCTTCCCCAGCTCCAGAAGACTGTGCAGATTAAGGCTCCTGTTCACTCCAGCACGGGCCTTCGAGTTGAAAGGGACGTCAGTGTTCTCTCCTCTCTGCATTCTCCCCTTTAGTTTTTGACCTGAGTGTTCCTTACCGTCTATTTTAGCCAGTTTGTCAATGCATTTAAGAAGACTTTTAAAAGATAAATATTATCCAGCACTTCTCATTGGTTCTGAGCCTCATCTGCCATTAACAGAAGTCTATACTAGCATCTTATTTGATTAGTGGAATTTCTGTAACATGCAGTAACATGTTCAGGAGCTTAAGGCTTTGCCATTTCTTAAGGCAATCATTCTAGAAACACTGTTAGGGAAAAATTTAACATAAAACATATAGAGTGGATGGTCTCAAGAATTAATAAAGGAATATACACTGAAAAGAAAGAAAGGATACAGTTT